>NC_133152.1:22408222-23658222 GCF_048418815.1 Hemitrygon akajei | reverse complement strand
AAGTTTTGAGGCACCATGGCGAAGTCTACTACAGTCCAAGGAGCAGTACTGCCTGGCCTGGGAGTCAAAATATTTGATGGAACTCGGTAACGCCCTCGTATCTCTGCTGAATGGTCTGGTTAATATTGTGGCACAGGAAGCCCTGAAGTACACTGTTCTCTCAGGTAAGGCAAATACCTGCAAAGACTGTTTCTCTTTTCAATTTCGATAAGATTCATTCCTTTTAAGTTACTAATAAGATGTCTGGCACAGAAACAATGTTTATATAAAGTGAATTATTTTTAAATGAATTTTAACTCCATTCAAAGTACTGAAACGATTTTCAACAAAATGGCAACTATCGAATATTAATGCCTCTCTACACTGCTCCAACTTTGATTCAAGTTGTTAGTGAATATATTGCAATTGTCTATCATTTAACTGCAGAAGATACTTGCAACATTTACGATCATTAAGTGCATCATCCATCTTAACTTCCCCCTGAGGACTGCATCATTGTGGAAGCAGGTGATGCAATCAGTCATACGTAGTATCATCTGCGAATACTGACAAAACAAAGGCTATGGACACAGACGATAACCTAAAACGTGTTCCAGTGCAGCTGCACTACTGGTCTCCCTGACACTGTGCCAAATTTCCTATGTTTTCCCTGTTCACAGATCCAGTCTGGCTAATTACTGCCCCATCATCCTACTCTGAAACATTAGCAATGTGATGAAAGATGTCATCAGCAGAGTGAAATGGGAATTGTGTATTATTTCATCAGGTTTGAAGCGATGTGGCAATGTACGTTTTCCAGTTGAACGCCAGACATTGACTGCATATGACAGAATCTAACCCCACAACAAGGGTGAACCCAAGATACTACGTAATAGCACAGACAGAAAATTCATTAAGTTACCGAAAACAGAGTAGGAGTGAAGGGCTGGTGTTTGGATTGGATGGGGAGTGTACAATGCAGTTTCTCAGGGACCACTGTTTTTCTTAATACATACAGTAACTTGGACTTGGGTGTACAGAGAACAATCTCCAGACTAGCAACATAAAATTTAGTTAATGCTGAAGAAGGCAAAGTCATAGAGAAGTACGGCACAGAAACAGGCCCTTTAGCCCATCTAGTCCATGCCAAAACCATTTAAACTGCCCACTCCTATCGACCTACACAGGGATCATAGCTCTCAATACCCCCTACCATCCATGTACCTATCCAAACTTTTCTCTTAAGCATTGAAATAGTGCTCCCATACTCTACTTGTGTTGGCTGCTCATTCCACACTCTCACAACCCTCTGAGTCAAGAAGTCTCATGTCCCCCTCAAAGTTTTTACCTTTCACCTGTAACCTAAGACCTCTAGTTGTAGTTCCATCCAACTTCATTGGAAAAAGCCTACTTGCGTTTACCCTTTCTATCCCCCTCATAATTTTGTATACCTCTATCAAATCTCCTCTTAATCTTCTACGTTCTAAGTAGATGAATACAGGTTAGTAGGTTGGATGGATCGGTGACTGATGAAATTCTAATGCTGAAAGATTTGAAGTGTTTCATTTTGGTAGGGAGTTTGTGAAGAGGCAATGTAAGTTAAAGTCTATGAATCTGAACTGAGTACAAGGACAATGATCTGGGATATATACTCATTGTTCATTGAAAGTAGTGGAGCTGGTTGGGGAAATAAAGTTTAAAAATAAAACAAATTGAGACACTGGGCTTTTAAAATCAAAAGCAAAACAATAAATTTGTGATTAATCTTAATAACCCAGTGATTTGGCCTCACCTGCGTTATTGTATCTATTTCCGGGCTCCACACTCTATGAAAGGTGTAGAAGCTTTGGAGAAGGTACAGAAAAGATTTACCAAACTGATTTCAAGGATGTGAAACGTTAATTATGGGGGTAGGCTGGAGATGCTAGGGTTGTTCACCTTGGCTCAAAGGTGGTTGTGAGAAGATCTGATAGACATATTTAAAACAATGAAGTATATGGACTGAGTAGATATAGACAAACTGTTTCCATCAGTGGAGAGCCATAGAGTAATGGTCACCGGTAAAGAAAGCAAAATAACTTGAGGATGTTTTTATGTAGTATATTTTAATCAGTGGGGTGGCACGGTAGTGTGGTTAGCACAACGCTTTACAGCACTAGTGACCTGGGTTCAATTCCCATCCCTGCCTGTAAGGAGTTTGTACATTCTTTCTGTGGCTGTGTAGGTTTCCTGTGGGTGCTCTGGTTTCTTCTCGCATCCAGAGACGTACCAGATGGTAGGTTAATCGGTCATTGTAAGTTGTCCCATGATAGGCTAGGATTAAGTTGGGGGATTGCCGGGGGGCATGTCTCAAAAGTCCAGAATGGCCTATTTTGCACAGTGGCTCAATAATAAATAAAAATAAAATAAGTATAGTTATGGACGGGGGTAGCAATTCAATAGACAATAAACAATAGACAATAGGTGCAGAAGTAGACCACTCGGCCCTTCGAGCCTGCACCGCCATTTTGAGATCATGGCTGATCAATTCCTATCAATACCCGGTTCCTGCCTTGTCCCCATATCCCTTGATTCCCCTATCCATAAGATACCTATCTAGCTCCTTCTTGAAAGCATCCAGAGAATTGGCCTCCACTACCTTCCAAGGCAGTGCATTCCAGACCCCCACAACTCTCTGGGAGAAGAAGTTTTTCCTTAACTCTGTCCTAAATGACCTACCCCTTATTCTCAAACCATGCCCTCTGGTACTGGACTCTCCCAGCATCTGGAACATATTTCCTGCCTCTATCTTGTCCAATCCCTTAATAATCTTATATGTTTCAATCAGATCCTCTCTCAATCTCCTTAATTCCAGCATGTACAAGCCCAGTCTCTCTAACCTCTCTGCGTAAGACAGTCCAGACATCCCAGGAATTAACCTCGTGAATCTACGCTGCACTTCTTCTACAGCCAGGATGGCCTTCCTTAACCCTGGAGACCAAAACTGTACACAATACTCCAGGTGTGGTCTCACCAGGGCTCTGTACAAATGCAAGAGGATTTCCTTGCTCTTGTACTCAATTCCCTTTGTAATAAAGACCAACATTCCATTAGCCTTCTTCACTGCCTGCTGCACTTGCTCATTCACCTTCAGTGACTGATGAACAAGGACTCCGAGATTCAAAACAATCTAAATAATAATCAGGAAGGAAAAGATTTTACAGGAGAGGGGCAGGGGATAAGATTTGCTTGAATATTCTTACAAAGAATTGGAATAAACTTAAAAGACCAGATGGCCTTCTGTCGGGTTCTAACCATTCTGTGTCTCTGTAACCACTTTGCCATGAAGCTTAGTGACAATACCATCACTGTATTTCCCAAAGTCGACTCTCTGGGGCTCATTACTGGCCAGCGACATAACTGAATTAGTCAAATGAATGCAGTGATTACATATGAAGATCAAAGGATGTATTTGGTGAATGACTCACCACCTGATTCCTCAAAGCCTTACCACCATCTACGCGGGTTATTTTCCACTTGACTAAATGAGACCAGCTAAAATTATGTACAGGAAATGGAAAACTAAAATGACACCAAACAAGCTACTCAATTTGGCTTAATCAATCACTTATCATTGATTATCTCCACAACTAGTACACAACGTTTGGAGTAGGTATATTCACAAGTTGCATTCATCAGTACACCTTTATTGCACTTCTCAAAAGTTTACTGTTTAGAAGAACAAGGGCATTATCAATACTTGCAAGTTCTCCAAGTTACATAAAATCCTGACTTGAAAATGCATTATTATTTCTCCATAACTACTTATTCAAAATCTGGAGCTCCTCCACTTGTTGACAGATCGGAGAAGGTCATGAAAACTGATCACCACTTTCTCCATAACAGTTGGAGACAGATAACAAAGTTTACCCATGTCCCACAAAATACATTCTTATTATTAATAATCTCTAGTTATTCTAATTGATGCTTCTGTTAATTTCGGATATCAGATTGTGATTGAATTCTCTTGAGCATGTGTTGATGTAGGATGTGATTGAAGATGTTACCTGTGGTTTGAATTTTCTTTTGGTATTGTATGTGTTTGGTATTTGGTATTGTAATCTCAGTACTCTCAAACACTGTACAAAAAGCACATTTCTTTGTAAATATATATGTATAAATGGTATCTAATTCTATGTGAATGTTTTAGATTTTGTTTTTCTGTATGCTATTGCATTGAAAATTTGCAATTTAAAGCGAATCTAAAATTAATTTGTATTCTTGTCAAATAACTCTACCATGTTCTAATGTTGAAGAAATTCATTTGGATTTCACATAGAGCTAAATTTCACCCCAAACCATTGACAGGGCGATGACAGAAATGAAGTAGGGCACTGAAACTTTTCTTTATTCTGATCCAACTTATTGCAAGTTTAAATTGCAGATACAATGGCACTTCCCCCAATACAACAATGTCCTCTTTAAATATGTAGGTTGGTCACTTTCAATATTGGGTTCACATCTACTGTTATAAGAGCAGATTTAGGCCATCTGGCCCGTTGAACTGTTCTGCCGTTCGATCATGACTGATTGATTATCCCTCTCAACCCCATTCTCCTGCCATCTCCCAGTAACCCTTACTAATCAAGAACCCATCAATATCCCTTTAAATATACCCAATGATTTGGCCTCCACAGCCACCTGTGGCGATGAATTCCACAGATTCACCACCCTCTGGCTAAATGCATTTTTCCACATCTCTGTTCTGAAAGGATGTCTTTGTATTCTGAGACTGTGCCCTCTGATCCTAGACTTTCCACTACAGGAAACATCCTCTCTGTGTACTGCTTAACTAGGACTTGGAATATTCGAGAAGTTTCATTAAGATTCTTTCTCCCACCCCCATTCTGAATACAGGCCCAAAGCCATCAAGCGGTCTTCATATGACAAGCCATTCAATCCTGGAATCAGTTTTGTGAACCTCCTTTAAATCCTCTTTCTATGATAAGCAGCCCAAAACTGCTCATAATACTCCAAGTGGGTACTCACCACTGCCTTATAAAGCCTCTACATTACATCCTTACTTTTATGTTCTCACCTCTTGAAATGAATACTAATATTGCATCTGCCTTCCTTACCTCTGATTCAACCTGCAAGTTAACCTTCAGGGAATCCTACATGAGGACCCCCAAGTTCCTTTGCACCTCTGATTTTGAAATTTGCTCCACCTTTAGAAAATATTCTACACTTTTATTCCTTCAACTAAAGTGCATAACCATACACGACCCTACACCGTATTCTGTCTGCCATTTCCTTGCCCATTCTTCTAATCTGTCTAGGTCCTTCTGCAGACTCCCTGCTCTCTTAACACTACCTGCTCCTCCACCTACCTTTGTATTATGATCTCAGACTGGAGCTGGGGATGGATGGTGGCCTCTTACCTAAAGCAAAATTCATTAGTAGTGGCAGCCAGAGGAAAAGATACTCAGCCAGAGATTTTACTAGCCTGGGAGTCCAGGTTCTTTTCGATTTTCCTCTCAGAATACTTAAACTGCTTTTTGGGCCCCTGTAAGCAGCCTCCTGCCTTGTGATTGAAATGAAGGGTTGCGGCAGGGGGTGGCCAGTTATTTCCTATATTCTTCATGATTGTTTAATTTTGTTGCTACTCCCGGCTTGGTAGTTAATTGATTTCTGTGCCATGCATAGGAGTTAAATTGAACGGAAGACCTTGATGTGTTATGGGTACTGTATTGCACAGCTATTCCTGTGGTGTGATGCTGGGCGGTGCTGTATACCCTTTCCTAGGTCTTATAACAAAGAGTCCTAAAAAAAAAAGCACAGTGGGTCTGTTCAAAGACGTGTTTACTGCTTGCAAGGAGAAACATCTCCACTGTTCATGAATGGCAGGCTGCTTCTGATTTACAGGTTACAAAGTTTATTTTTATACAAGTTTTCAGGCTGTTTGGCTGTTATCTGTTCTGGAGGTGAACTCCTCCACTGCAGCACAACTACAGTACTCAAAGCCAGCATCGTTACACAATGAACAATGATGAGGACATTACTTGCCTCTTGACACATATACACTTATAGCAAAGCAGTCTGGGATTATACAGGTTCAATTTTGTTACATTACAAGATTAATTACATTTTCAAAATCTCAATGTTTTGAATATATTTCCACATTAGCCTTTTGGAGCGGAACCTAAATGAGAGGAGAATAGCTGTTCATGGATCTCACTTTCTGTAGAGGCAGGAGTACTGGTGTTGAAATGTATTCATGTCCAGGTCATATTTATTAGCAACTTCACCTTTGTCCTTCGAAGGTATCGTGACTGCATTGGCATGGCCAGCCTCACTACTGACTGTTGCCAGTGTCATCGACAATCCGTGGGGAGTCTGCCTCAGTCGATCCGCTGAAGTTGGGAAGCATTTGGCCCATGTGCTGCTGAGCAGACAGCAGGTAAAAGACATGCTTCAAGCCGAGTAGCTAACAGCTTTATGAACATATGCATAAGCACGTTCTGTATGCTTGTCCAGACCAGTTAATAAATTGTTTTAATATAAAATATATCCAAGGTTCATCGTGGAAGACCCAAGCTGTTTGTTTAATTCTCCAGTATTTCTTCCTTCTGAAAGTTTTTATTCCCTCATTACAGATGCACTTTCATGTCTTTCTTGTATCCAGTGCCGCACACTAGCTATTATCTTGGATTGAATGCAACCAGCTTGTCCAACTGTGCAATGTATTTTGATTTTTTTAACCTGTCTTCCACTTGTGCATCTTCATTTGTGCCTTTCATGTAGCGCAGTATCCCAGAGCTCTGCCCATAGATGAAAAATGATCATTGAGGGAGGAGCATCATTGGTGCTGAATGAATATTTGATTGAGGGATGTTTTTGAAAACTTAGAGAGACTATTGTTTTTGGGCCCAGGTGGATGATGAGAATTTTGACACTAAAGGTAGTGTAGGAAAAAGGATGCAATGTAATTCATTGAGAACACACTCGATATTAATTTTGAGAAGTAGGGAGGATTAGAATCCTCAAGAAGTTACAGATGATTTTCATTTTCAATGCAGTAAATTATGGGAAGGGAGACAATGTCTGAAAGAGGATCAAGACAATGGATATTTGTAGGAATTTTAAACAATTTAAAGGCAACCAGAAATGTGTAAACCATGGATGAATGTTTTCACCTGCATTACAACCACCAATCCTTGTAATTACTCTGACATAAGATAATCTGCAGTTGCTGGAAATCTGGATCAACACACCAAACCCAGAAGAAGGGTCTCGGCTTGAAACGTCGACTGTTCCTGTCCCTCTGTAGATGCTGCCTGACCTGCTGAGCTCCTCCAATGTTTTATGTGTGTTGCTCATTATTACTGTGACCTCCATCTTTGATAGGACTTTCAAAAAGCATTACCATGAATTTCTAGGTCAGCAGCAACTGACCATGAAGAAACCTCTGTCAAGTCAATTTCTGCTTTCCTTATGTCAGTTGTCAGATATGAAGGAATCAACACCATATCTGTAATTAAGTTAGCAAACTAACTGAGCAGCCAGGTTCCTCACAGACATCAAATCAGCATGTAGAAGTCCGTCATTTTAAAAAATCTTTCCAAAGTTTTGCAGAGAAAAACAAGATTTGGATTGACTAGCAATAATAGAGAACTTGTACTCCCTCCAGTTACATCATTATAGTCCTATAATTAGTTTTCCAGCTTGTTTGTGGATTCTGTTTCTATACTGCTGCGTGTTTAAGCGGTGAGGTCCAGGCCCCAGAGTGCAATGAGGTGTCTGAACCTGATGTTTGGTTGTCACTTAGGTGCAGGGCCAGATTGAAAAGGTCAGGGTGTCAGGGCCCGAGGCCGAGGGGTGGGCCAGTTCTGATTGCTGCTCCACGAGGTTTACTCAGCTCTGTGCTGAACTGTGGGGCCCTGTTGTGGGCTTCAATTCAGAACATGATTTGCTTGCAGTTTTTTTTCTGTCTCTGCACATTGGGTGTTCAACGATCTTTTTATGGGTTCTTTCATGTTTTTTAATGGGTATGATTTTTTTCTTTGTGTACAGGGTGTTTTACTTTTATTTATATATATTTTTTGAGGGGGAAGTTCTTTGTTTCATGGCTGCCTGTTAGGTGATGAATCTCAAGGTTGTGTAATGTATACATACTTTGATAATGAATGTACTTTGAACTTTGGTTTCTGCTTTGTCTCTTATCTCCTTGCACAGGAGACATGGTGCATACAAACAACTATGGAAGGAATCAATATTGACAGATATTCAAGCCTTTATGTCTGGATAGCACTTGAAGTGACCCCATGCCTTACCCTTTCCTCATAATCCTGCTACTTCCTTCTTTTCAAATCTGTATCTAATTATTGATTTGGTTCCTCTATTTGTTCATACAGTACATTCCAAAAAGTACCAGTAATTGTGTTTTAATAAACAGCCTTTTTATTTGTTTATCACTTTTCTCATTTATTTTATCATTGATCTTTGGTTACCAACCCATTTGTTAGCTGCTTTGGCTTCAGCCCCTGTAAGTTTTAAAATCTGCATTAAATTATCTTAGCCTCATAGACATGAAAAGGAACAATTCCAGCTTCACTGGTTTTTCTGTGTAACTGAAGTCTCTTATCCATAAGACCATAAATAAATAGGAGCAGAATTAGGCCATTTGGCCCATCGAGTCTGCTCTGTCATTCAATCATGGCTGATCCTTTTTTCTCCTCCTCATCCTCCTTTCGATCTTTCAACCTCTGCCTTAAATATACATAAATACTTGACCCCCACAGCTGACTGTGGCAAAGAACTCCACAGATTCACCCATCTCAGGCTAAAAAAAATACCTCCACATCTCAGTTTTAAAAGGACGCCCCTCTATTCTGAGGCTGTGTCCTCTGGTTTTAGATGCTTCTACCATAGAAACATCCTCTCTACATTCACTTTATCAAGGCCTTTCACCATTTGATGTTTCAATTATGTTACCCCTCATTCTTCTAAATTCCAGTGAATACAGGCCCAGAGCCATCAAATGTTCTTCATATGTCAGGCATTTAATCCTGGAGTCATTTTTGTGGACCTCCTTTGAACCCTCTCCAGTTTCAGCACATCTTTCCTAAGATAAGGGGCCCAAATCTGCTCACGATACTCCCAAGTGAGGCCTCACCAATACTTTATAAAGTCTCAACATTACATCCTTGCTTTTATATTCCAGCCCTCTTGAAATGAATGCTAACATCCCATTTGCCTTCCTCACCACAGACTAAACCTGAAAATTAACCTTTAGAGAATTCTGTACAAGGACTCCCAAATCACTTTACACCTCAGAATTTTGTATTTTCTCTCTATTTAGCAAATAGTCAACCCTTTCATTGCTTCTACTAAAGTGCATGATCATACACTTCCCAACACTGTATTCCATCTGACATTTCTTTGCCCATTCTCTTAATCTGTCTAGTCCTTCTGTAGGCTTCCTATTTCCTCAGAACTTCCTGCCCTTCCACTTAGCTTCATATCATCTGGAAACTTTGTAACAAAGGCATCAGTTCCATTATCCAAATCATTGACATATAATGTAAAAAAGAATCGGTCCCAACACAGACCCCTGTAAGCCCTAGTCACCAGCTGTCAACCAGAAGGGCTCCCTTTATTCCCACTCTTTACCTTCTGCCAATCAACCATTGCTTTATCCAAGTTAGAATCTTTCCTGTAATACTGTGGATTCATAGCTTGTTAAGCAGCCTCATGTGTGGCACCTTGTTAAAGGCCTTCCCTGTTGTCATTCTGGATTAACTTCCATGTGGTAATAATAACTTACAATTGGATGATATTATTCATTTATACAAATATCCCATGGTGCTTTAGAGCATTGCTATTGGGCAAGATTTTACTCCTGTCCATATAAGTAATATTATGATCAAATATTTAGTGAAATTAGGTTTTTCTTTAGGAGTGACTTGCAATAGAAGCAAGTAGTAAAAAGGTTTATGGAAGGAATCCCTGGGTTTAGATTCTAAGCACTAAAATCTCCTAAGTGAAAACAGGACCAGATTTGGAGAGCCTTGTAGATTGTGGACAGTCGTAAGGGAGTGAGATGTTACAAAGACTGGAAGGGTTGTGACCAGGTTTGAAAACCAAAACTGATCACAGTGTAAGTCAACATGTACAGTCTTGTTCCAATACCTGTCCCCTTTCCTAAAGTGTGGGCACAGAACTGCATTCACTACTACAATTTCTAATCATTGATTTATTCTTAAATATGATCTCCTTCCTTTGCATTACCTGTTCCTATTTATAAAACTAAAGATTAGTATGCTTATTAGTGGACTTACTACATGTTGCCATCTTCAAAGATCTGTGCTTATAAAGCTTCTAAATATCTCTGCTCAGACACTCACTTTAAAATTGTGCTATCTAACTTACTTTCTCCATCAATTTCCTTCTAATATGCACCATTTCACTCTTTTCAGCATTATTTTGAAATGTGTCAGTATGTTATGCTCTCCTGAAATTTGCTTCTCTGCTTTGTGCCACCTGCAAATTTTGAAATTATCCCAAATAAGTCAAAATCTAAGTCATTAGAATAGAATAGAGTCCAAGATGGTGGCTTGTGCAGTCCCAGCAGCTTACAGCTCTCCAGTCCAACCAAACTTTTTCTCATTTAAACGGTACAGTGTACCAAGTGCATACAGCTCACCTATTTGGGTCATTTAGAACATCCCCCATTTTGAGATCGGAAGAATGCTACCGATGAGGTTCGTGAGGTTGGACACCAACCAGAAGACGATAGCACTATGAGAGAAGGCAGAAGTGCAGCAAGAGAGCCGGTATGTACACCAGACTAAGAGACTCCACTCCCAAGTATCCCATTAGCAAATGCACAGTTGATGATTAACAAAATGGACAAGATTCAACCAAGACTCACTTTGCTGAACAACCTATTAGAGTGCTGTGCTATGCTCTTTATAGAAACCTGGCTGGACCACAAGGTACCTGACGTGGCTATTGGACTAGCAGGCTGAATGGTCTTCCGAGCTGACAGAAGGCATGACTCTGGCAAGAAATTGGGCGGTGGTTTGTGCATTTATGTTAACGCTGCCTGGTTTACTAAATCAATCACCTGGAATCCATACTGACAAAGCGCAGGCCCTTTCAGCTACTGAGAGAAATCACCATTGCTAATATTACAGTAGTTTATATACCTCCGCGTGCCAACACCAAGTTAACATTAGATCAACTGTGTTAAACAACTGGCTGCTCACCCTGATGGGGCCCTCATCATGGCTGGTGATTTTAATCAGGCTAACCTTAAAGTGATATTTCCTAACTTCCGATGAAATGTAAATTGCCCAAAGAGGGGTAATAACACAGGTGTACACCAATATAACAGGTGCATGTAAGGCCTTCCCATGCCCTCACCTGGGATAGTCCAATCATTACATCTGATCCCAGCACATCAACCTGTAATTGTGTCTTGGACTTCCTCACTAATCATACCCAGACTGTGAACATCAACCCCAACCCCACCACCCCTGAACACCAGTGCCCCGCAGGGCTGTATACTGAGCCCACTCCTGCTCGTAGTACAAATTCAGCCAACAAATTTGTAGACAAAACAACAGTGATCAGCCTAATCTCAAACAATAATGAGTGTACATATACAGAGAAGGTGCTGAAACTGCCCAGTTGGTGCAGTGGCCACAACCTATCACTCGCCATCAAGAAGACAAAAGAAATAGTAATTGTCTTCAGGGAGGTAAGAAGTCCTGAACAAGCCCCACTATTCGTGAATGGTGAGGTGGTGGAGAGGCTGTCCAGTTTCAGGTTTTTGGAGATGGACGTCACCAAGGAGCTCTCTTGTTCGGTCAATGCAACATTGGTAGTGGGGAAGACACTGAGGTGTTCTTCCTGAGGTGTTTAAGGAGAGCTAACGTATCCAAAAAATTGCTGGCCAACTTTTATCGATGTGTTGTAGCATTCTGACACACAGAATGACAGTGTGGTACTGCAGCTGCAGCAGGACAGGTCACAAAGCATCCAACAGGTGATGACAGCTTTGTGCATCATTGGGACTCAACTATCAGACCTGGAGACAAACTACAACTCTCGATGCCTGGAGGCGTGCTGGTAACATCATTAAAGACCCATCCCATCCGGGACACTGTCCGCTCAATCTCCTGATGTCTGGAAGGAGACACAGAAACATCTTAACCAAGACAGTAAGACTGAAAAGCAGCTTCTTCCCAAAAGTTGTTGTGCAGTTGAATAATGCTACACCCCAGCTTACCAATGGTCTTTGGGTGTAATGGACTATCAAAGTCACTTATGTGGGATTTTTTAAAATTAAGTCGTAGTGCTCGCATTGTAAATATCTGTTTTACATGGACTGGAGTAGCACCACAATCTTGTTGTCCTGAGTAGACAATAGACAGTAGGTGCAGGAGTAGGCCATTCGGCCCTTCTGGCCAGCACCACCATTCACTGTGATAATGGCTGATCATACACAACCAGTACCCCGTTCCTGCCCTCTCCCCATATCCCTTGACTCCCGCTATCTATAAGAGCTCTATCTAACTCTCCCTTGAATACATCCAGAGACTTGGCCTCCGCTGCCTTCTGGGGCAGAGCATTCCACATATCCACCACTCTCTGGGTGAAAAAGTTTTTCTGCATCTCTGTTCTAAATGGCCTAACCCTTATTCTTAAACTGGACTCACCCATCAGCGGGAACGTGTTTCCTGCCTCCAGCGTGTCCAATCCCTTGATAATCTTATATGTTTCAATTAAATCCCCTCTCAACCTTCTAAATTCCGATCTATACAACCCCAGTTGCTCCAATCTTTCAACATATGACAGTCCCGCCATTCCGGGAATTAACCTTGTGAACATACACTGTACTCCCTCAATAGCAAGAATGTCCTTCCTCAAATTTGGAGACCAAAACTGCACACAGTACTCCAGGTGGGGTCTCACCAGGGCCCTGTACAGCTGCAGAAGGAAATCTTTACTCCTATACTCAATTCCTGTTGTTATAAAGGCCAGCATGCCATTAGCTTTCTTCGCTGCCTGCTGTATCTGCATGCTTGCTTTCATTGACTGATGTAATGACAATAAAGTTCTGTTCTACTCTTTAAAAAATCGTAACACTTATGCTCATAACTGTTCCATAAAGATACAGTACTTTCCTCAAATCTGATAGATTGTTGTTTCAGTTCTTTAACCTTCCGTTTGTGACACTATGAAACCCATTAGAGCAGTCCACATATTCCTTCTGAACTGTTACATCTTTAATGGTGTATTTCATTAAAGAAGGTGATCAAATGCTTTGGAATGTTCGCCAGTGGAATCAAGAATTTAAAATATGGGAATTAAGTGTGTAGGTCTGGTTTAAAATGGTTGCAAATAAAAAAAAAACATAAATGTTGCCAAACTAAAATAAAACTGCAAGTAATATAGTAGGTTTTGCAGAAACCGTAAAAGTAATCCATCTTTTGCTTTTTTTGAGTAAAAGCTGGATTATGTGAGTGAGAGACTGCAAGTGGCACTTGGTATTTTTCTTTTTGGCATGACACAATGATATTTTAGCAATTCCAACTGAGACTCGTTGTGTTGCGTTGCGAGTATTGGGGATTAAGTCTGTGCTGCAGAGAAAAAAACTGTTATAGTATTTTGCTTCTCTGCTTAGAGTACCTGTGAGTGCTTTCCTCAGGCAACATATATCCTATTCAGAAGTTTTTCTTGGATCTACAACAAAACCACATCCTCATTTTTCATAACACCAAATTTCAACCTAATGTACTTCTACCTTAATCTTATCACCCATTTTGTTGACAAGTTCTTCTGTCACACCATTGTCATGATATCTTCCCCCATCATTATGTTGTTTGGCAATTATACCAGGAGGATTTCAATAAGGCATTTTGGCAATTTGATTCCAACCTATAATCTTCACTACTTGCAAAGCTGTGGGGGATTTAAGTTCTATTCAAGATACAACTTCCTAATTTGGACATATAGAAACATAGAAATCTACAGCACATTACAGGCCCTTCAGCCCACAATGTTCTGCCAATCCATGTAATCTACTCTTAAAAACTGCCTAGAATTTCCCTACCGCATAGCTCTCTATTTTTCTAAGCTCCATGTACCTATCTAAGAGCCACTTAAAAGACCCTATGGTATCCACCTCTGCCACCTTTGCCGGCAGTGCATTCCACACACCCACCACTCTGTGTGAAAAACTTACCTCTGACATTCGCCTTGTACCTACTTCCAAGCACCTTAAAACTATGACCCCTCATGTAGCCATTCCAGCCCTGGGGAAAAACCTCTGGCTAGCCACATGATCAAAATGCCCCCTCATCATTTTGTACACCTCTTTCAGATCACCTCTCATCCTCCATCACTTCAAAGAGAAAAGGCCAAGTTCATTCAACCTATTCTCTTAAGGCACGCTCTCCAATCCAGGCAACATCCTTGTAAATCTCCTCTGCACTCTCTCTATATCCACATCCTTCTTGTAGTGAGGTGACCAGAACTGAACACAGTACTCTTAAGTGGGGTCTAACTAAATTCTTATATAAGCATTTATAACTATTTTTCATTGGTTTAAGTCAAACGTCTGATACCCATAACTACCTCACCAAATAAGTTGTTTTTTAAAAAAAATCCATGGTCATTTTTATTGTTATTACGTGGTTACATACTCCATAATACTGTACATTTCAGGTGCTAATCTTTCCCTGATTTGTTACACTCCTACTTTTCCTACTTTCCTCATTGTTAGTCAGGGTCTCCTGCTGCTTTCCAACTTAACACTTTTTAATCATTTGGCAGGAAAAGAGTTGAACTGTATTTGACCTTTGACATTCAGGACAATCTGAACCAGATCTCTTCATCTTTCACCTCCAGCATCCTCCCCCCACCACCCCCAATCATCTACTTCCTCAGTAAATTTTCTAATCAAAGACCTGTCAGTTTCTCCTACACTCAATCTGAGTTCAATGATACATTGAATGCAGTAGAGTCTCGTTTAACACATGAGTAACGGGCAAATGTACTTCCTCACATTCATTGCCACTGACTATTTCTGTCCTTTCATGTAGCTGTGTCAGTAGAATATACATGAGAGTTGGCTCTGAGTGATCTCCAGGTGGGCAACCATTCTTTGTTTCGTTCTTGTGCTCTTTTATATCATCTCAATGGCTGTAATGTGGCAAGGTAATGCAAATTAATTTCTAAGCAGCTGACTGTGCAACTTCAAAGGAGAGATATAATAAGCAACTGTTCTCACTTCTTTATTGTTGTTTTCCACAGGGCCGGAGACCAGTCACCTTGGTCGGCTTTAGCCTTGGAGCACGAGTAATTTATTTCTGTCTTCAGGAGCTGGTTCAAGAGAAAGGTACATGTAGAACTCTCAATTGAAACAGAAAATAAAGCAAGTAATGGAACCAGCCAGCAGTTTAATTTGCAACTGAAAGGGGGAGGAGAACACATTGTTTCTGACGGTTAGGCTAGGAACTGAGGAAATATCTAGTTTTTAAATGAGGAATTCTGCAAAAGGGCTATCACTGCCTGATTATACACATTCTAAAAATGACATCTTCTGTCTTACTTCCAGATCCTAAACGAGGTGTTCTGTATTCAAAAAGTTCATTAACATTTCAAAGAAATAATCTAGAAATCCAGATTAATTGATTCAGATTTATTATGTGCACATCGAAGCATGGTGAAGTGCACTTAACAATTGATCTTTAGCAACTAATTAACATTTGTAAATGTTTTTTAGTCAATGGTGTAATTTATGAAGGTTTAACTCACTCCTGTCTAATGTACTTTCCACGCATTTCACTTTCAGCTTCTACTCCATTTATTTCAGAAACAATACAAATCAGTAGCTGTTATAGCATGGATATTTACGTTTTGATTCTGCTTAAGATAATTTATTTTTGTTGCTTCCTGTAACTTTTGTTCTCTTGAGTACCCACCATATTACCTCTCTTCCATATGACTTGTTCATTTTTCCTCTTTTTTTTCTTGATCCCATGGGAATTCAGGTGCAACTAATCCATGTGGTTTAGTTGTGTCCAATCCCAGAAAAGGAATCCGTATTGCCATCTGATACTTTGAACCATGCACTCACTCGTTTCTAAGATTGTAATCCAAAGATGCTGCTCTCAAGGGCTCTTTTACAGTATTAATTAACTGTCCACTATATTACTTCTTATGTTCATTCCTGTATGGATCATTCTAATTTGTTGTCCCCATACCATCCTGGAACCCTTCCCAGTAATTTGAAATAACATTTAATTTATTCTTGGCACAGTGTCTTGGACAGATCCCTGAAGACAGCAGCCTTTATACTCGCCTCTTCTCTCCTTCCCCTTCTTTCCTTTTATCATCTAGTGCACTTCAGTTGTCATTCTATCCAGTCCCTCTGCAGCTAGTTAGTACATATTACTATTCGGGCAGGACCAGATTCTGTAGCTTATTCTTTGCTGGCACTAGGTTTCATTGTGCCAGCTGTCGGTCATGTACATAGATTCCTGTTAAAGCAAAGTATCTTAAGTATTCTTTCTCCTAATGTCAGGAAAATCCAGCTCGATGACACTAAGCCAGAGGGATCTGAGGTACAAGTGTATTCAACAGGAAACATTTTGCAGTCCAAACACTCCACATTAAGCTGCGTTGACTGGCTGCCTATCCTACTGATGTCAACTTCGATATTTATGTCCTGTTCAGCAGTTCGTTAGTTATTTTTTATGCCAATGAACTTGCTGCTGAATAATAATCAACAGATGGCTTGAATCTGATCTTTCTTACTTTTTTCGCTCAGTTTATACATTCCGCTTATTACAGCCATTTGCGACTGGTTTAAATCCAGTTTTTTTTTTCATATTTATGTGTGGGAGCTTTGTTTTTATCGTAAAAAAAATCAGCCCCAATAATGCTTTGGAGTAGACCTTTCAGAATCTTAAATATTATCATGTTATTTTCCCCTTTCATACATTTCTATCACCTTTTTATCTTTACTTTGAGCACTCTGGTAGAATTCACCACTGCTGGAAGGGAAAAAATTTCCATTGTACTCACGTTAAGAATCTGAGTTTATAACTTAAGCCTTGTACACCGTTAGCCAATTACTGGTCAGGCAGCATTTTGGCAGCCTTCCCTTGATCGGATAAAATCCAGTACACCTTGAGAATGAAGCACTCCAGCTTGTAATTTACAGCAAATGCTCATGTTTTCTGCTGTAACTTGCTTTATTTTTGCCCCTGAGGTTAATGGTGTGGCTTTTCCTTTGATTAGGTGTTCCTTGAAATTACAGTAGATTTGATTTTCTTTTTAAACTTTGCACCTACTGTGACAGATGGTGGTGCTGTTCTTTATTGGACTCAAAGATGATAACAGTCTGACCTTGAAAGCAAAATCTTCCCGATGGTTAAGAGCAGTACTTTTTCCAGAAGACCCTGTGGGACACATGAAATTAAAATGCACTGAACACAGGATAAGTAGTAAAGATAGTTGGAATATAGTGATTCTGCAGTATTTACAAGGCTGCTGGTGGGACATAGATAAACAAGTCGATAGTTCAATATTTTTTAGCTGAATGTTCCATGCCCAATTGGCTTTATCCCTTATTTACCCTTACGTCATTCATTGCAGTAATATAGAGTCTGCTTGCCATAAACTCTGCATTAATGCCATGCCAGATGGAGATCAATTGACAAATAAATAAAATCCTCTTGTTCTTGTTTAACTTTGCAAACAGCTAAATGCAAACAGAATGTATTTACCAAAAATCAACCAATTCCCACTTCACTCATTCTTTGCAAAAATAATAGTGTGTTTCTTCATGGGGGTATGGCAGTCTTTGGCAAGGAGAGAATTTATTGCCTCCTGCTAATTGCCCCTTGAAGTTGAGCTGCTTGGTCAACCACGGTGGTGTCTCGTCTACACCAGAGCTGATAGGGATGGCTGAAATTAGTTGGGGCTTGTTAGTTTTATGGTTAGTGTAACTGATGTTAACCTTTTATTCTAGATCTACTCAATTAACAGAATTTAAATTCCACAATTGTAATGGCTGAAGTTAAACTGGTGTCCCCCAGATTATATTTAGTCCAGTAACATAATTTCTACATCATCATCCCTGAAATGGTGGTATAGGGAAAATTAAATTTCTAGTTTTGTCAAAATCTTGCAATTTTTAATATTGAACTCTGGGAGTCACTGAGATTACTTCGTGTGACCATTGTATCTCAGTTTCAGTACCATCTTATTTTTGAAATAAGATGGAAGCCGTTTGCAATCCCACTCAGATTTTCAGCAATTTGTGAAATTTCCTCTCTGGAACAAGTGGAAGCATCACAAATATATGTTATTTCCACGTGTTTCTGGTACATCACAGGGTACTTAGACGATTTTTTTCCAGCTCCGTTTGTCAATAGACACAGGAACTGAATGTCAAGGCCAGGTTCAGCTCTTAGCTCTGTCACTGTCAAAGCCTATCAAGGGCATTCCAGAGGTGTGGGTGGGGATCTTCTGCTCTTGTCATCCAAGGCATATTTGCCAAGGATCTCACTGCCTTGCTCAAGAATGCTGCGCACCAGTGAGATTTGCCCTCTCGATCCAGGTCCAGTGAAAGCTGTGTGGAGATTCCCGACACATTTCAACAAGATCCCAGCCTTATATCTATGGCTACCTGATATCAATTGATCTCTGAATAAAAATATATAATTTGATCCAGCATCACTGTCAATTTAAGCTTCTAACAATTTCAATGTTCAAAATGAATTTTATTATCAGAGTACACGTGTGTCACCACATACAACCCTGGGATTCATTTTCTTGTGGGCATACTCAGCAAATCTATAGAATAGTAACTGAAACAGGATCAATGAAAGATCAACCAGAGTGCAGAAGACAACAAACTGTACAAATGCAAATATAAGTAAATAGCAATAAATAGCGAGAACATGAGATAAGCAGTCCTTAAAGTGAGATCATTGGCTGTGGGAACATCTCAATGGGTGGGCAAGTGAGTGTAGTTAGCCCCTTTGGTTCAAGAGCCTGATGGTTGAGGGGTAGTAACTGTTCCGGAACCTGGTGCTGTACATCCTGAGGCTTTTGTACCTTCTACCTGATGGCAGCAGTGAGAAAAAAAGCATGGTCTGGGTGGCGAGAGCCTCTGATAATGGATGCTGCTTTCCTACGACAGCGTTTCATGTAGCACAGAAGTGTTTTGTATCTTAACTCAGTAAAATGTAAGCCATGTCCCAGATTCCCCGCCAAAGTCCCACGTTCTTAATTACTGGAAGTCAGTTTTCTCCACCTGGCTTTATAAACCCCTTTAAGAGTTGGATGAACATCTTTGGGAATGAAGTACATAACCATAATGAGAATTGTTTGCTTACATGGAAGGTAATCCAGACATCTACATGTTCCTCCAAATACTCTGCTTTCCCTGCTATAACATCCATGTTTTCCTTGGATAAATGACATCTATTTATTCTAGACACTTACGTTCAGGTCAGTATAGAGCCATTTGGACCATGTAGTTAACAGCTGTCTGGTAAAATCTAAATATTGACTATCCATGAATAAGCTCATATTGATGGAGTACTACTGAATGGAACATCTGGGGTGTATATAAACATATCTGTTGAAGAATTAGAAGTTCCTTTATTTCTGTGTTCTTTTTACAGATATTTGACATCCTAGGTTCAGTGATGCAGTTGTTTTTCTGTCTGAATAGAGTCACAGCTGCAGTGTTCACTGTAATGTGATTTGTGTGAAGTTACCATTAAAAGTCATAATTTGAGTCTTAAACATGCTTAATAATGAATGAAATTCAGTTACTGTAATCAGTGCGATATGTGTGGTGTTACTATGAAAAGAAATTTGATACTGTTCTATAACAGCTTGATGGTGAATTAATTTTGATTAGTATTTAAGTATGCACAGTGAATGCTAATGAAGCTAGCTGTCTCAGCTCCAGTATAGTAAAGTTTCTGATTATAACTAACATTTGATGACTCCAACAGTTTATAAAGTTTTTAATCGTCTAAAGCAGGGCAAAGATGAAAATGTTGTTTATTTGTGGAGTTTGGATTATGGAGCAGAATTCATATACAATCCCTTTAAAGGGCTTAATGTTTTGATGACCAGAGCTTTAGCTTGCCAACTAGTTTTTGTTTGTTTTTGGGAAATTCAGCTTTTGCCTTTCGTTTTGACTTTCCCACAAACATTAGCTATTATTTAGCTGCTGACCACCCAATATTTTTGGGTCCAAATTGCTTTTCTTAATTCACTGGCTGGGCACTATGCAGTGGGAATCACAACCATACGCGAATATTGTCCTCATTCAATGTACAGTAGTTTTCCCATAGTCTCCAATTTGCTAAAATTCCACTCACCTGATCCTTCCCACTGTCTAGTTTAAATCCTCAGTAGTACAGCCATTTTGGTACTGCCAGGCTTGTAGAGAGCTGTTGAATTTCATTGAAGTTATGGTTTTCTGGAATGTTAATCCTCATTTCCAGATCTTTAACCTTGAAGACTGAAGCAAGGTTTCTATATGGACTAGAGTCGGTTTGGAGTTTAGTTCCTTTTTTTTAAAACTGGTTTCTAATTGTTCTTTGACAGATCATTCTTTTACTCTTTCTCTTTGTATTACGATAACTGTCATTTATATCACGGGACTCCATGCTTTATCATCAAATACAGTGGAGCTTCACATCTGTATCATGTAAAATCCACAAATCCAGTTGTTGGGAGTTTAAATTTCATTCCTTGTCCACTTAAAATTGATTAGCTCAAAATTCTAGATGAACAAACATGAATTTGTGCTTAATAAAATATTCTAACCTCCCTCCTTCTGAGCACACAGTTCTCCACTCTCTGCAATAAATCCTAACCTTACCATCAAACCTTCAGATAAAGGGAGTGCTGTAGTAGTCTGACAGACTGATCTCTACCTTGCTGAGGCCAGGCAACAATTCTCAGACACCACCTCTTACTTGCCCCTTGAACAGGACCCCAGTAAAGAGCACCAGGCCATTGTCATCTGCCCCATCCCTAACCTTATTAACTCTTAGGATCTCCCATCACTGCCAGCAACCTCATAGTTCCCTTACCTCCCGTTCTACCACCTACCCAAGATCCACAAACCTGTTTGTCCAGGTAGACCCATTGTTTCTACTTGTTCCTGTCCCACCAAACTTGTATCTGCATACATCAACTCTGTTTTGTCCACTCATTTCAATCCCTACCTACCTACATTCGTGACACTTCACACGCTTTGGATCTTATCAATGACTTTAAGTTCCCTGGACCCCGTGATATATCAGTCCATGGCCTCCTCTACTGCCGCCATGAGGCCATGCTCAGGTTGGAGGAGCAACACCTCACATTCTGTCTGGGTAGCCTCCAACCTGATGGCATGAACATAGATTTCTCAAACTTTCAATAATTGCCCCCCTTCACTATTCCCATTCCTGTTTTCCCCCTTTCACTTTATCTTCCTACCTGCCCATCACCTCCTTCTGGTGCTCTTCCCCCTTCCACTTCTACCTTCTCCTATCAGATTCCACCTTCTCCAGCTCTTTATCTCTTTCACCTATCAGCTTCCCAGGTCTTTACTTCACCCCAACACCTCTCCCGGTTTCACCTATCACCTTGCACCTTGTACTTCTTCAGTCTCTCCCTCCACCTTCGAGTGTTTTTTTCCTAGTCCTGATGAAGGGTCTTGGCCAAAACATTGACTGTTTACTCTTTTCCATCAATGCTGCCCGGCCTGCTGAGTTCCTCCAGCATTTTGTGTGTGTTGCGTGGATTTCCAGCATCTGCAGATTTTTCTCTTGTTAATAAATTATAGTTTCTTTATCAGCGGGAGCCTTGTTTGTTGAACAGATTGACATTCCTGAGATTGTATTACATGCCAATGTATCATTAATAGCCAAGTAAAATGTTTTAGTGAGCTGTGGTTAAGCCTGTGTACCACCATGCGTTTAATTCTCAATAAGAAACCCCACTTCCATAAACTGACTCAGAGACAATAAATGCCATTTGAGGACAGAAGCAGTGGGTCAGCATGACTTGGCAGAAGCGTGATGAAGTACTTTCTCACAGCTACATGGGTGCAGCTGTAAAAACACACGATGCTTTACATCATTAAAACTTCCTGCTGCCTACAGATTGAACCACATTGCCACCATTGCAGTGTCTAATAACACAGTGAGGCAAGAGTTCACTAACTTATAAGGGTATCTTGGAGATACTCTTGCAGCACTTTAAACATTTGTTCCATATGATATATAGGTTTTATTGTCAAAGTATGCACATACCATACAATACAACTCTGATATCAGTCTTCTCCAGATAGCCATGTAATACAGAAAAGCCATAGGAGGTGTCGAAAGAAAAGGCATTACCCCCACCCCCAGCACAAAAAAAAGAAACAAAATTCGCCATTCTTACATTTTCCCGAGGCCATAATTATGGAATTCCTTTCTTAACTTTTTGTGGAACCTCATCAGAAGTAATTCAAGGAAATCACTTAGCTCCACTTGCTCAAGGCAGTGAGAAATGGGCCACAAAATGTCTTGCCAGTCTATCATAAATGGTAGGGTCTTCTTTCTTAAAAGGGCAAATCATCCACGTCAGATCTCAGATCTGAAGATACTTCTCAGCCATGCATGGGAGGGCAAGTCAGTTAGGAGCTATGATGAAAGCTTTTGGGTTGCAATTGGCCGCAGATTAGAGCTCCATATGTATTGGTGAATAAGTAAATAACAAATCAGATTTGCTTTGTGTTGGTGAACCAGTGTTAAATGGAAAGAGGGATGACAGTATCACATAGAATTCCTAGTTAGAGATGCAAAGTTACAGGCTCACGCTGGGTACAGAGAGTTTGGAGAACTTGTTCACTCCGGCTGCCTCTCTCTCCTCCACAGCAAATGTCGATGCATAGGTGCTCCTGAAGCTGAGGGTCGTGGTGTTCTGCCAAGACATCTCCACTGGGTGTCAAGGTGGGATTAGGCCAGGGGTTCCCAACCGAGAGCCTACGGACCCTTTGCTTAATGGTATTGGTCCATTGCATAAAAAAGGTTCGGAACCCCTGGATTAGGCAATATGGTAGAGCTGAAGCTGCAGTCAAATCAGCTATGATGTAATCGATGGCAGAGAATGCTTGCTTCGCTCCTGCTTTTTCTCATATTAATTTCATTGTTATTAATGTGACAAGCCAAAATCTTCCTAATTGGCAATTACATTCTATAATAGTAACTAATGTGTTTTGGAAATCCCATCCTAAATCACGTCTGCTGTCCTTTTGACTATTTCCTGGAAGACCCTCCTTACAATGCATCTGTTCTCCATCCTAATGTCTTCCATGGATTAGTTTTAATTTTGATCGACTACATTTGTGTGAAGTGCCTTGGGGTGTTTAAGTGCAAGTCATTACTGAAGTTGCGTGTAACTAAAAAAAATTCTAGCTGTTCATGCAATCACGTATTATAAATCTCTTTATAGTGTTGGCTTATTTATCCTCAGTGCTAATCATAATTTCCAGACTTTAGCCAAAAAATGGTTTAAAACAGTCCCCGAAGCAAAGGAACTCCTCCGTATGCGTCACCAACCTTCTCCCTGTAATACGTGATGTAGGCTGTGGAAAATGGCAAGAAATCAAGTTAATAATTGCTGCCTGATTTATGAAAGGTGACCAGCAAAGTTGAATCATAACTGCGATGATGCACTGCAGTAATGGGATATAGGAAAGTTATTTATCTCAAATATCTCCTGTGGCCACATCAGAGCAACAGCTCTTGCGTGACTCGTTTAGTATTATTTGGAAATCTCTGATTAAAAGGCAAAACCATCTCGCCGCCTGGTGTAGTCAGTGTTTCCATTAATCCATCCAAAATAAAATGAAAAACATTCTTGGCTGTTCCTTTTCCAGTGCCCTCTTTCTGCTTCTTTTCTCTCTTGTCTTCTTGTTGCAGTGTTTAACCTCCCAACATAGAGCCTCCCACTTCTTTCCTTGTGTACCAGTATCCCTCCTTGGCATGTTGCAATGCTCTCCTCCTCCCAGTAGTCTCAGTCTCTCATAACCCTCCCTCAATTCTTAGTGCATCCCTTTCATAGCACAACACATTGGCGATATACTTTGGATTTTTGGAGACAAGACTGAGGATCTGGATCAAAAAAATGAGCTACTGGAGGAATCTGTAGAAAAAATTAGACAGTCAACGTTTCAGGTCGAAACTATTCACCTGGAGTGAGTTCCTCCAACTGTTCTTTTTTTATTATTATTATTATTATTATTATTGTTGTTTTCCTCCTTTGCATAACTAGGGTCTGATTTCCATTCAGAGGAAGATTAATAGGGCATACGCTCACGTAGTTACAACTCCGGTGTGCTGCTGTAGCCCATCCACTTCAAGGTTTGACGTGTTGTGCATTCAGAGATGCTGTTCTGCACACCACTGTTGTGACACTCTGGTTATTTGAGTTACTGTCGCCTTCCTGTCAGCTTGAACCAGTCTGGTCATTCCCCTCTAATCTTTCTCATTAACAAGGTGTTTTTGTTCACAGAACTGATGCTCACTAGATGATTATTTTTGTTTTTCATATAATTCTCTAAACTCCAGAGCGTTGTGCATGAAAATCCCAGGAGAACAGCAGTTTCTGAGATATTCAAACCACTCCATCTAGTACCAACAGTCATTCCACAGTCAAAGTAGCTTAGATCACAGTTCTGCCCCCTTTTGATGTTTGGTCTGAACAACAACTAAACCTCTTGATCATGTGTGCATGCTTTTATGCATTGAGTTGCTGCCAGTGCCAATTGCTGTTTATTGACTACAGCTCAGCATTCAACACAATCGTACCCTCGGTTGTAATCAACAAAACCCAAACCCTGAGCCTCTGTATCTCCTTCTGCAATAGGATCCTTGACCTCCTTACCGGGAGACCACAGTCTGTGCAGATTGGAAAATACATCTCCCCCTCACTGACAGTCAACACCAGTGCACCTCATGGATGTGTGCTTAGCCCACTGCTCTACTCTCTCCGTGCCCACGATTATGTGGCTAGGCACAGCTCAGATGGCATTTATAAATTTGCTGATACAACTAATGTTGGCAGAATTTCAGATGGTTACAAGGAGTGCAAAGAAATGAGATGGGTCCGCTGGTTGAGGGCTGTCGCAGCAACAACTTTGCACTCAACATCAGTAAAACCAAGGAATTGATTGTGGACTTCAGGCAGGGTAAGATGAAGGAACACACACCAGTCCTTATCGAGGGATCAGAAGTGGAAAGGGTGAGCAGTTTAAAGTTCCTGGGTGTCTACATCTCTGATGCAAGGGCTCGTTCGATGCAATTACAAAGAAGGAATGACAGCAGCTATCTTTCATTAGGAGTTTGAGGAGAATTGGTATGTCACCAAAGACACTCAGATATACCATGTAGAGCATTTTAACTGGTCGTATCACTGTCTGGTATACACACAATCGTAAACTCAGTCAACTCCATCATGGGCACGTGCCTCCCCAGCATCCAGGACGACTTCAAATGGTGATGCCTCAAGAAGGCAGCATCCATCATTAAGGCCCCAGTCACCCAGGACATGCCCTCTTGCCATTGCTACCATCAAGGAGGAGGTACAAGACCTTGAAGGTACACACTCAACATTCTAAAAATAGCTTCTTCCCCTCTGCCATCAGATTCCTGAATGGACAATGAACCCTTAAACAATACCTCAGTTTTTTTGTTCCTTTCTTTTTGCATTACTTATTTAAGTTCATTTTCCTTTTTTATATATATATATATATACACACATACATATACACTTGTAACTTATAGTTTTTATTATGTATTGCAATGTACAGCTGCCTCAAAACCATGAATTTCATGACATATGCCAGTGATATTAAACCTGATCCTGTTGATTGGCTGATTAGATATTTGTATTAATGAGCAGGTGCACAGGAGTACCTAACAAGGAGGTCACTGAGTGTGTATAATAAATGCCACGGAGCTCAGGAGTGCTGATGTACAAAGGGATATTAGGGTGCAAGTTCATAGCCTCTTGCAAATGGAGACACAGAAGAGAAAGCATTCAACATAGAACATACAAACGTAGATTAGTACAGCACAGTACAGGCCCTTTGGCCCACAATGTTGTGCCGACCCTTAAACCCTGCCTCCCATATAACCCCCCACCTTAGATTCCTCCATATACCTGTCATCTCTTAAATTTCACTAGTGTGTCTGCCTCCACCACTGACTCAGGCAGTGCATTCCACACACCAACCACTCTCTGAGTGAAAAACCTTACTCTAATATCCCCTTGAACTTTCCACCCCTTACCTTAAAGCCATGTCCTCTTGTATTGAGCAGTGGTGTCCTGGGGAAGAGGAACTAGCTGTCCACTCTATCTGTTCCTCTTAATATCTTGTATACCTCTATCATGTCTCCTCTCATCCTCCTTCTCTCCAAAGAGTAAAACCCTAGCTCCCTTAATCTCTGATCATAATGCATACTTTGTAAACCAGGCAGCAACCTGGTAAATCTCCTCTGTACCCTTTCCAATGCTTCCACATCCTTCCTATAGTGAGGCGACCAGAACTGGACACAGTACTCCAAGTGTGGCCTAACCAGAGTTGCATTCATAGGCCGAAGCATTAAGTATACAAGTTAGGGTGTCATGTACAGCTGTACAAATATTGGTAAGGCTTCATTTGGTGTATTGTGTACAGATCTGATCACTATACTACAAGAAAAGTGTAGAAGGAATGTCAAGTTCCTGGGTATCTCTGAGGACCTAACCTGGTCCCAACTTACTGATTCAGCTATAAAGAAGGCAAGGCAGCGGCTATATTTCATTGGGAGTTTGAGGAGGTTTTGTTTGTCACCTAAAACACTTGAAAACTTCTACAGATATACTGTGGAGAGCATTCTGACAGGGTGCATCACTGTCTGGTATGGGGCGAGGGGGGGCTACTGCACAGGACTGAAAGAAGCTACAGAAAGTTGTAAAATTAGTCAGCTCCATCAGGGGTACTAGCCTCCATAGTATCCAAGACACCTTCAAGGAGTGGTGCCTCAGAAATTTGGTATCCATTATTAAGGACCTCCACCACCCAGGACATGCCCTTTTCTCACTGTTACCGTTGGGAAGGAGGTACAGAAGCCTGAAGGTACACACTCAGCAATTTGGGAACAGCTTCTTCCCCTTTGCCATCCAATTCCTAAATGGACATTGAACCCGTGAACACTGTCTCACTTTTTTTTATATATTCTGTTTTTGCATTATTTTTAATTTGACTATTTAATATACATATATACTTGCTGTAATTGATTTACTTATTTATTTTATCTATATTTAGCACAATGTATGCCAGTGATATTAAACCTGATTCTGATTCTGAAAAAAAAAATCAGGGTGTTGCCTGGAATAGAGGGCTTAACTGATAGAAGAAATTTCTTAAACTGAATTTATTCTGACAGGAACCCAAGAGGTTGAGGGGAGACTGTATAATGGTGTCTGAAATTATGAGGGGTATAGATAGGGCAGACCAAGACGTTTTTGTCAAATTCTAGAGGGTGTAGGATTATGATAAGGAGATGGGAGGGGGCAACTTTTTGATACAGTGGATGAGAGGAACTATTTAAATGCAATTTGTATATCTAGGAAAAGGAGGAGCGAGCTACAGGCCTGATGCAGCAAATGGAATTAGTGTAGATAAGCATCACGGTCAGCATGGGTGACTGGGGCTGAAGAGCCTGCTTATGTAGTTAGCAGCTTTATGATTATTCACTTGGCCCCACCTGCATGTCGTGTGAAATGGCCTTGGGGTTTTAATGGTTTAAGGGCAGAGTTGAATTTGTGCTGGTACATAGTTATGTTTTATAACCATACTTGGAGTGTTAAGTCACTCCCTCATGTTCAGCTTGGAGCCAAACATGACTGAATCTGCAGCCAGGTCACAGCTCCCTGGGGACTGGCTTGCAGAGGCAGTGATTTACAACTTGGCAGCTTGTGCAGTGGAGTTCTCTGCCTGTTTTATGTAAGTATGATTGTGAACTTGGGATCAGACTCCAGCTTTCTTTTTAAAATTGGTGGAAGTAGCATTCTGTTCCTGGAAACTTGATAGTGAACAAAGTTGCTTTTTGAAGTGAAATGAGTTTGAGGGTTGTAACTGAGTGGAGCAATCCTACCATCTCTGTCTATAGAAATGTTAGTGTGAGTAGATTCTGCTGTTTGGACTCTGTCCACAGCAGTGTTGCAAGTACAATTGGCTATGTGTCTCTGTCACTTCATAGACATTCCACAGCCCCCGCCTCTTCATCATTTGTGTTCCCTTTTTGCTCATGTCCTCCAGAAACCTGCATTTAGCTTCCACGTGTACACAGACGATACTCAGGTCTATCACCCTGTCAACCCCAACACTGGCATAAAAGGAGACTATTCAGTGAACTGGGTTCAGGCCAGCCAGCAATGTTTGTCCCACTTCCCAGCTCTTAACTGTGTTCCACAGTTTGTGTTTTCTGAGGGTTTCTCTACAGAGTTCCCAAACACTCATAGAAAGTCATGTTTTCTCAAATCTCCTCTAGTTCTTTATCAACCAACTAAAATCTGTGCCCCCAAGTGACTGTCTTCCCTGTTAATGGAAATGGGTTCTTTTTGCTTACCCTGTCTTGGCCTCATGTCGTTACTTCCACTAATTGCTACCACCTTGATAAACTGTATGTTGGACTAGCTAAATATCTGATGAACTAAAGCCAACCTTGTAACTTCCTCCCTTCTTTACACGTGCACTTTCATTGAAGCTGATTTTTGAGGCATGTTGAGTGGTGAAGAAAAAGACTTGTTGACCCAACCAGAAACAAAGATATCTTTTATTTGAAAATCCTGCTTTAAACTGCAAGTGTCAATATACCATGAGAAAGCTGAAGTGAGACATTAAATTTTAGCATAGGGGCTAGCATAATGCTTCTACAGCGCCTGCAATGCAGATTCAATTCCACTGCTGTCCGTAAGGAATTCGTACATTCTTCCTATCACCCTTGGTGTTCCGGGTGCTCTGGGTTCCTCCCGTATTCCAAAGACATTAATTAGTAGGTTAATTGATCACATGGACGTAATTGGGTGGTGCGGGCTCTTGGCCCGGAAGGAACAGCTACTGTGCTGTATCTTTTAATAAATAATAGCAAAATAAGTACTGGATTGGAGTTGCACATTGGCGCTGGTGTCTCACTACTGCAGTCTCTCGGGTTTAGTCCTAACCACCAGTGCCGTGTGGAGTTTTCACTCTCTTTGTCCGGGTTTCCTCGGTAATTGGCCACTGCAGATTGCTCCTAGGATGTTGGTGAAGGTAAGAGATGATGGAAATGAGGGGGAGATAACACAGGTTAGAGTAGGATTAGTGTGAATATGGGTGGCTGGCAGCATAGGTTCGATGGGCTGAAGAGCCTGTTTCTGTGCTGTTTGTCTTTATAAATCTGATTGTTAATACGGTTTTACTTCACACAGGTATTGAGGATACCCTGAGTCAGCACTAATCCACTCCAACCACAAATTGTCCTGAGCACCTGTACTGTAGAATCAGCTGGTGGTGTAGCGTCATCAGCACTGGTCTTCCAGGCAGATGGTCCTGAGTTCGAATCCAACCGGGTCCCAACCTGGGCAGCAGCAGTATCTGTGCAGAAGAAAGGCCTGGCAATCTACTTCTGTATCTTGCCACTGAAACCCCATGAGTCAAAGATGACTCAGTGGCAGTCAACAGCAACAACAACTGCTGAACTTACCTTCCCTTTTCTGTCATCTATAACCTTTTAATCTGACTGGAGTTTGGAAGTATTGATGGAAGTATTCCAAAAGGAAAAACTCACTCAGCTTCTAGTATTATAAACTGGCACTACCAGAAAGCTGTGAGCCCAGGACAGAGTGTGAGGTGCAACAGGCTCTGCATTGAAGATTCAAGGGAGCTGATTGAAGATAATTTTTTAGTGGTATTTTTGTGCTAACTTTATGTTAAATAGAGTAACTCAGCAGGTCAGGCAGCATCTATGGAAGTGAATGATGTTTCAGGCCAAGACCCTTCATCAGGCATTCATGCCACTCCAAGTCCTGAAGTTGCTACTCAAGCTGATTGTATAGTGCATTACAAGGAAACTTGCCCTGCACATTATCATCTTTGAAGTTAACCCTCTCGCTTTAAGTAGGAGATAAATTGATAGTTGGATACTTTATTGATCCCAAAGGAAATTACAGTGTCACAGTAGCATTACAAGGGCACAGATATACAAATCTTAGAAGAGAAGTAAGAAAGACTAAAGAAAGGTTACCTCAAATAGCTTAACAGGAAGGGAGGTGAGAAACATTATCCTGAATTGCTCGGAGTTTCTGCAAATCCTCTCATTTTGACTGTTCTACCCTGGGTAAAATATTCTGACAGTATGTACTATCTATGCTTCTCATAATGTTGTAAACTTCTATCAGGTCTCTGCTCCAGAGTATAAAACCCAAGTTTCTCCAACCTATGTAACAAGTGTTTTGAAAAAATACTTAGAATCTCTTATTTTTACGTAAGTAGCTCACCTCGCACATTTAAGTATTATTTTCAAAGCTCATTCACTTGGCCTGCCAGTATCTTCCAGAAAAACCTCTATCTTCCACTGAATTTGCCGTGGCACTCAGCTTTGTATTGTCAGAAAACTTATGTGCAACCACGTGGTCCTCTCTTAAATTCATTATTATTGGCCGTGAACATGTGTATCAGTTCCTGAAGCACCTCAGTGAAAACTCTGAATTTGAAGATGGTCCATTTATTCCTGTCTTTTTCTTTCCATTAACCACCCTTAATCTATGTCAGTATATCAGCTCCAATCCTGTGAGTTGTAATTTTAATTATCTATTGCTATCAAAATCCACATACAATATTGGTTTTCCCTTATTCATTCCAATAGTTACAAGCTTAAAGCTTTTCCTCTCATAAATTCACATTAACCCTGCTCATTTTTGAAACAACTTCAACTCTTTCCTTCACAATTTATTCTTGAAACTTTCCTCACTACTGATCTCGTTAATTGGCCTACACTTCCATTGTTCCCCCCTCCTTCTTGAATAATAGGGTTACAATCCATGGGATCCATTCTAAAATGTGTGTACTTTTGGAAGAAGACAAGGGACTGCCCATAAATACAAGAGATACTGGAAATCCAGAGCAACGCATGCAAGATGCTGGAGGAATTTAGCAGTCTAGGCAACATCGATGGAGAGGAATAAACAGTTAACTTTATAGGTGAAGACCATTCATCAGGACTCAGCAACCATCTCCACAGTCAACTTCTTACCAAAAAAATGATAATCAGGTCCTGGAGATTTATCAGCTTTTGGACCTGTTAATTTTTCCAGACCTGTTTTATTTCGGCATATTTCTTTCAACTCCTCATTCATTTTAGACCTGTTCTTCACCATTTCTGGGAGGAGGTGGGGCTGGATTCCCTTGTCTTCCAACAGATACTTGTTTAACTTTTGCCATTTTCTTATTTCACAACATAGTTTTTCTGTCTTAGTCTATTAAGTGACCCGCATCAACTTTCTTCATTTTTACATATTTGTAGAATTATTTATGATCTGTTTGATATTTCTGCCTTGGTTACTGATTCTCCAGTACTGAATTCAGGAATGTTCCCATTCCATAAGCTTGCTGTTCTTTTTGAGAACTTTATAACTCTTGTAATCTAATGCTAGTGTCTTACTAGCCACAGCTGGACCATTTTTCCTTAAAATGTTATACATATTCCATGTGTCATTGAATTATTACAGCACAGACCATTCAGCCCATCAGTACTATGTCTTCAATAAAGCTAAAGAGATAACTATTAGAAAAAGATCAGAGAGCATCACTGTGTCTCAATCAATTTCCCATCACTCTGAGTCAGTGAGAAGAGATTAACTGGATATTCCTTTTATTGCTGTCTGTTGGGTGACATTTGTACTATTTAACAAATTAAGATTTAACAAATTAATATTTAACATTTAAGACCATGTATTCAGAGTTACAGAAAGAAATATTTAATAAATAAATGCCCTGTATTACATTCAGAATGTATCCTTATAATTAAAGGATTCTTTGCTGTAAGTTATTAAACTAATCAGGTTAATCTTGATTGCTCTGTTGATTTAGGAGATCCAACAGTTGCCATTTATATCCTAGTAACTATGTGCCTTATCATTAATTTATGCATGAGGTTTTATTACACCCTTTTATTTGTTTATGCAGATTGTGAAGGAATTATTGAAGATGTTGTGTTACTGGGAGCACCAGTAGAAGGTGGGACCAAACACTGGAAACCTCTCACTAAAGTGGTTGCAGGCCGTATAATTAATGGCTATTGCAGGTACCCAAGCATATCCTGCCTGTTAAGCCCATATGTCTCAAATTGTAATAACCTTTGTTTATTTTTAAAATATGAAAATAGTTAAATAGAATAATGGATTGAAATTGGAAGCAACAGCAATGAGATCTGGAGAAAAATGGAAGTGGTGTTTATTAGGATCATGAAACATGGAAGGCAGGGAACATTATACTTGGTTGAATTCAAAAATAGAAATGAACTACTGTACAAAGATGGTGTCCCCTTAATTTTGGGTTTTCTTTAACAGAGAGTACATTAAAACAAGGGTGTGTAACACAATCAGAAATAGATCAGATTTAATCATTTTGGTTAAATATAAATACTGGACAGGGTTAGGTTTTTATTGGAAAACTCTGCTATGCTTTGAAATAATGGCATGGGGTCTTCTTGGTCCACTGGAGAAGACAGACTGGGCCTTGGTTTAATGTCTCATTATGAAGCCCACCCTGAAGCATCTGCAGTACTTTTGAGTTCAAGTCTCGAGTGGGATTCTGAGAACCCGAACTCTGACCTGAGGGCAAGGTTGTTACCGTATGAAACTTCCTCAAGGATACTTGCGGAGTTTACTAATGCAGAAAATTATTAGCATATGAAGAACATGCATGAGAGGCTATACATTTTCTATCGAGTCAGAGAAAAGTACAGCACAGAAACAGGCCACTTGGCCCATCCAGTCCATTCCAAGCCATTTAAACTGCCTTCTGTCAACCGCACCATGGCCAATAGAGTCGTAAATTAATATCATAGGCAATATCTGAAATATGACAATGGGCAGAGGAAAGGAATTAGCTTTAGATTGTAATGAGCCAAAACAGACACATTGAAAAATTATTGGATGAATTAACTACCTTACACGTGTCTGGTTTCCCCGACTATGTCAGATTGAAATTATAGCAATTCAAGTCATGTCAAGTCACTTTTATTGTCATTTTGACCATAACCGCTGGTACAGTACAAAGTAAAAATGAGACAACGTTTTTCAACGTACAAAAACTAGACTGAACTATGTAAAAAAAAACAACACAGAGAAAGCTACACTAGATTACAGGCCTACACAGGACTGCGTAAAGTGCACAAAAACAGTGCAAGCATTACAATAAATAATTCTGGACTAGATTCATTGGTAAATTTATTTTAATGGGGTCTCATCACTTTTTAACTAAATAATGTAAAGTCTGAAATAATTGCCACTAAATTAGTAAGTGTGATCTTCATGTAGCTGAAGTTTGTTTAGAAGTATGTAGTTGCTTAAGAGAGAAAACAGTTGTATAGCTCAGAATGAGCTCAAAGCATATCTAGATTTCAGTGTAGAATTTTCAGGCAAAATCTATTTTTGAGATTATGTTGATTTCCAGACCTTTGTTCTAAAGGGAATTCTTGTTTGCTCCTATAGGGGAGACTGGCTTCTAAATTTTGTGTATCGTAGTTCTTCAGTACAACTGAATGTAGCAGGTCTACAGCCAATTGTTATGGATGATACAAAAATGATTAATGTGGATCTTTCATCCATTGTGAGTACCTACCTCCTCTCTATAACTAACTTATTTCTGATGTATTAAAATAATTTTAGATTTATTTTAAATGAATTTTAAGATGCAACTTTGAGCGCTGAATTTCTCGGGTTCAAATGTGTTGAGTCTTTTTGTTGTCATGCGAAGAAAATTTTAAATTCAGCATCATTATGAATGTGTGTTACATTTTAGCTATCTACAGTTCAAATACTATGTTAGATACTGTGATTGTACCCCAAGCATATTCCTTTAACCCAGCAATAGGAAAGTAACAATGGAGACAAGAGACTCCAGATACTGGAATCTGGAGCAATAAACATTCTGCTGGAAGAACTTATCAGGTCAAGTAGCATCTGTGGGAGGAAAGAATTTGTCAACATTTTGAGTCAAAATGCTGCATCAAGGTTTGGTGTATCATGAACATTTCCAGTTTCTGCTGCCCTCAAATGAATTGCAGTTTAAATTGTGCACTGTTACACTGCACACTTGGTTTGGACAGCAAAGTTAGCAGTCAGTTCTCAAAGAGAATCCTGACATAGTGTCAAAGCTTGAAGCTGTTGCTGAGGTGATGTATCCTGGTTCCTTTGTGAATGTGTGGAAGTACTGACAACATTGATTGTAATTTCCCTGATTTAACACCCTAAGTAGTCAGCAAACAAAAAAGGCTTTTAATTCTGTTGTTTTTCTTTAACCCTGGATAGTGCCTGTCATGGGTCTTTTCCTTTAGAGTTTGCATGTTTCCTCCTCATACATTGTGTTGCCATCTATTAACCCTTCAGTAACATTGGCATTTAAATGCCCATAAAGAAACAAAAGTCATGTAAAGCCTTTTACACTACTGGATCATTCTGTTTTATTAGTTGCATTCAAAATGTTAAATGTTATTAATCTGTTAAAAAGTGCTGTTGTTCGTAAATGCTCTTACGAGAAGCACAGCGGTGCCATTGGGAGAGCTATTGTCTCATTACTCCAGCAACCAGATTTCAGTCCTGAGCAGTGTGGAGTTTACACATTTTCCCTTTGACCACATGAATTCCCTCCTGCAGGTTAGTACATTAATTTACTGTTGTAATTTGCCCATCATTAAGGTGGGTGATAGAATTGACATGGGAATATGTGGAAATAGATTAGAGGAAATCGGACTATGTCACATAGTGGTAGTTGTAGGTTATTCCTATGCCACGCAGTTAGCCACTCCCACATGGGAGGAGATCACATAACGTACAAGCAGGGTTGTCAGTGAAGTTCAGTAAGTATGCTGGCGTCCTGGTGTGCTCTGTACCGTCCCTCAGTAATGGACACAACAGGCCATAAGACCTAGAAATCTGAAAATGCTCTGATTACTTTCCAGTTTGTTTTTAAAATTGTTTTGACTGTCACTAAACCAGAAAAAAAATTGCAAGTTTCTGAAAGTAACAGTAGCAATACCAAAAATATGCTGCTTTACATGTGTTCAAATCTATTTATAGTTAATAGAATAACTACAATCAACATGTAATATATATTGGAAATACTTAAGAAAATTTTACTACTGGCACCCATTTACATATATTAGTCACCTCCTATCATTCATCAGGCACATGTTTATGTTCCACTTTCCCAAAGTTATTTCCATTTTCAGTACTATGTTGGTTTGCCAGATTTGTTGTAAACAGATTAAGTATTAAGAACATTGGAATAAACAAAGTCCAGTCACAAAAACATCTACAGTCATGGTACAGGTCTCTACAGATTGCACCAATAATAACAAAGCATTTGAGAAACAGGACTGCAGTTGTTGTAAATCTGGAAAGAAAAAAGGAAACTGGTGGATTTACTCAACAGGTCAGGCAGGATCTTTAGGAGAGAAAGTGTTACCACTTCAGTTCACTGAACCCAGAAAAATATTGTACTTTATCATTTTAAATTTCCCGGTGCTAGTTGGAGCCACCATATTTCCTTCCACCTCAGCATCCTTTGGTTTAATTTAGATCCTGATTTGGAAAGTACAAGTCTAAAGCTTTAACAGATGCCTGGGCAACACTTGCAAGAGCAGAATAGTTCCACAACATTTATTATACCTCCAATTTAACTGATCATTTATCATGCTTTGAGAAGTGCTGCATTGACTTAAGCATTTTGATAAGAGGTTATAAATGAACTTTTTAAAACTGAGGAGACGCTGCTCTTTCTCTCTCTCCCCCCCCCCCAGTTGAGCATTGGAACATCCTTGAAGGACATAATAAATGCTGTTTCTTTCATTCAAAGCTGTATTGTGGCAGTAAAAGCCCATGATATTAAACAGTCGGTGTGGTAATGAAAATTTGACAGTGGCTATGACTCTGAAGCTAATTGCAGCTACCAGCTATTTTTAATGCTATGTGAGACACTGACTGTTTGCTTCGGGACGTTCATTGTAGTGCAACTTAAACCTTCAGCATATGAAAATAAGATTTGATGACCAGGTAAAATTTATACCAATACTGGAAGTTTTGATGAAAATTAGTGAAGTTAGCGATGGAGTTAGAAATTTGGACGGGCAAGAAAAATAAAACATAGGCTAGGAGGAAAAGTAAGTCAAGCAGAGACAGCCAGAAATACAGATTGTTAATAGAGAAATGCATTATTGTAATGTGAAGGTAGGCATTGTGAGCTGGACACATGAGAACAGGGATCTGTTTTGATCTCTCACCAGATAATGAATGCCTGACACGTTTAGGGTAATCTTTTTTCTGTCAGACCTTGCAGTCCTTGTACTAAATAACAAACATTCAGTATACGCAGCCACAGCTCAGCTAACTGGCATCTAAATTCAACCAGTGATTCATAGAAGATTGAGTCACAAGTTAAAATTCACACCTACGAAGAGAATGCATTACAGCTCACTTTGCAAAATGGGCAAAGAAAATAATTCGAAATTATTCCTGCCAAAAACATTTCGAAGAGGCTGGACACAAGAAAATATAAATGGCTCACTGTCCTCATTGCCTGAAGAAGCCTAATAATGGCCCCTCTCATTGTCTTCCAAGCTGAAATTTGGTACCTCAGCTCATCCAGGTCAGGCATTAGCATGCAGGGCCTTGAAAAGCGATATTAGCAAAATTTAAAGAGCAGCATTTGATACCGTGGCAGAACAATAGCTTACCAAGCATCCTGAATAGCATTATCTGGAACTTCACCATGACAGCAACTCAGCATGAGATTTGATCTTTCTCCCCTTCTTAACTCCATAAATTCCATGCATTTAATCCTTTATGGATCACCTAAATCACAATATGTATAAATACCTCAGATAACCAAGAGAAAGTAAGATACTCAGCCAGCTTCATATCCCCTCAATTCACCTCTCTCCCAGGTAATATCTGCTCCAAAATTCTAAGTGGATTTCTTGCCTCGTCTTCCTGTTCAGGTTTCCCATTCAAAAGATTCAAAGTACATTTATTATCAAAATATGTATACAGAACACAGCGCGGAGATTTGTCTGGCCACAGACAGGCATGAAACAAAGAAACACAGTGGAACCTGTTCAAAGAAACATCAAACACCCAACGTGTGAAAAAAAGAACAAATTGCCTAATAGCAGAAAGCCAGCGAACCACAAAGAATATCAAACATCAAACCAGCAGTCCAGTAGTATTCTGTTTAGCTCAGTCCCACGCCACTAGTCCACTGGGAACCCTAGTGTCATTCCTCACCAAAGCATCCTAGTCCACATCAATTGCCCAGATCAAACCACTCAAGAACAGCAAAAAAAAAACAGAATCCAGAAACATACAATATGAACCTCTAAGTCTCCCAAAATGAATCCTCATCATTGTCAATAAAGCCTTTCCTACACCCTTGTGGCCACCAGGTTAATTCCAACCTCCCTTTGCTCTCAAGAATTTGGTTTTTTTTTGCCTCCAAATCCATATCCAGGTTTGATCTGTGTAATGCATTTTCTACCCTGCCGAAGAAATAAAATGGTCCAGTAACAGTTATGATTAAAGCCCACTATCACAGTGACCATGACAATGATGCATTTCTTGTCTCACACCATTCAAGTGACCCCCATGTTAAGACAGAATCAGAATCAGATCAATGCAGAAAAGGTACAAGCCCTTCAGCCCAACCAGTCTATGCTGACCACATTGTCCACTCAGCCAGCATCAATTTCCTATTCTCAGCCCATATCCCTCCATGTATGTATCCAAGAGCTTCTTAAATGGTTCTGTTGTACCTGTCCCAATCACTTCCTCTGGCAGCTAGCCCCATACTGTATACTCACTATGATAAAGTTGCTCCCTCAAGTCCCTATTCAATTCCCCCCCCCCACCCTAAACCATTGCATTCTGGTCTAGCGTTCCCCTACCCTGGTGAAAAGACTGATGCCATCCACCTTATCAATGTCTCTCATAATTTTAAACATTTCTATAAGGTCACTCTTCATTCAAAGTAAATTTATTATCTAAGTACATGTATGTTACCATTCCTACCTTGAGTTCACTTTCCTGCAGGTGTTTACAGAAAAAAAAGAAATACAATGGAATTCTACAAAAAATTATGACTGACAAACATCAATGTGCAAAAGACAAACTGCAAATAAATAATATTGAGAATCTGAGTTGTAAAATGTCCTTGAAAGTGAGTTTGCAGATTTAGAATCAATTCAGAGTGATGGTGATTGAAGTTATCCATGCCAATTCAAGAGCCCGATGTTTGTGGGGTAATAACTGTTTTGGAACATGCAGGTGTGGGACCCCAGACTTCAGTACCTCCTACCCAATGGTAGTTGTGAGAAAAGGGCATGGCCCAGATGGTGAGGTTCTTTGATGATGAATGCTGCTTTCTTGTGACAGCACTGAGAGGTGTGGAGAGCTTCACCTGTGATGGATGGGTCTGTATCCACCACTTTCCACGGCCTTTTTTCCCCTCTGGGCATTGGTATTTCCATATCAGGCAGTGAAACACCCGGTTAGGATACTGTGCATCTATAGAAGTTAGTCAGAGTTTTTTTTGGTGACATATTGAATCTGCGCAAACTAAGAAAGCCATGGCTTCTTTGAGGACAATTATATGCTAGTTCCAGGACCAATATTCTGATACGTTGGTGTCAGTGAATTTAAAACCACTGACTCCTGTCCACCTCTTTTACCCTAATGAGGACTGGCTCATGGACCTCTAGCTATTTCCTCCTGTAGTCAATAACCAGCTCTTTGGTTTTGCTTTTTCTCTTGTGTACCAAGGAAGGCAAATCTACTCTGGTTAACCTTTTCCTGTAACACAGACCGTCCAGCAGTAGCAACATCCTCAAATCTTTTCTGCACTCTTTCCAAATTGACCTTACTGTTCCTTTAACAAAGTGACTAAAATTGTTCATAATACTCCCAAGTGCAGCCTTACTAATGGCCAAAGTCCAAATAAAGCACGTCCAGTGCCCTGTATTCTCTTACTCTTTTGGATAGCTCTTCCAAAACTTCCAAAAGATTCATTAACACGACTTCCCACACACAAAGCCATGTTGACTTCTCCAAATCAGACTGTATCCAAATGCTGGTAGATTCTGCCCCTCAGAATTCCCTCCAGTGACTTCCTTACCAGTGATATTCACTAGAATTCAGAAAAATGAGGAGTGACCTAATAACAACCTATTGAATGGTGAAAGGTCTTGATAGAGTAGATGTGGAGAAGATGTTTGCTAATGTGGGAGACTAATGTGGGAGAGTCTAAGACCAGAAGACACAGCCTCAGAATAGAGGGGCATAGCTGAGGAGGAATTTCTTTACCTAGAGAGTGGTGAGTCTCTGAAATTTGTTGCCACAGACAGCTATGGAACCAAGTCTTCATGTATATTTAAGGCAGAGGTTGAGAGATGTCTTGATTGGTCAAGGCATGAAAGGATACTGGGGGTGAGGGGTAGAGGCAGGAGACTGGGGCTGAGAGGAAAACTGAATCAGCCATGGAGAAATGGCAGAGCAGACTCAATGGGCCAAATTGCCTAATTCTGCTCCTATATCTTACGGATATCAGGCTCACCAGCCTATAGTTCCCTGGCTTGCTGTCATTCCAAAGCAACATTACCCATCTTCCAAAATTTTATCAGTGGCTAATGATGAAAGAAATATCTCCACAAGAGCCTCTGTAATTTCCTTTCTAGCTTCCTGCAAAGTCCAAGAACACAGTACACTTAGGCGGGCCCACCCAGCTCTGCTGCTGCTAGTGGGTGGTGGGGCGGAGATACATCTCTACCAAAGGAGGTATAAGGTGCTTCTCCTTCTGCTAGCCTGTAGGTCTCCCTTGGACAAGGTGTGGCACCTGCTTAGTCCCCTCGATCAGGGTCATGTGAAGCCATTGGAGCAGGTGGTGGATGGTCATAGGAGCAGCTGGTGCATATCACAAGTCCTGGTTATGCAACCACTGACGACAGGCAGGCAATCTCTGAAGAGTATTGATCATGGCTTGGTTCACTCATCTTGTGGAGACACTGCCCAGAAGGTGGCAATGGCAAACCACTTCTGTAGAAAAATTTCCCAAGGACAATCATGGTCATGGGACCACGATCACCCATGTCACAATGGCATGGCATGTATTGTGGATGATACTGCCCACACTTAATCAATCACCTTCCAGCAGTACCCATAAAGGTAACCTGGTTAGTGAGGGAAATGGTCACAGGGGAACTCTGCAATCTCTGCCTACTCTCTCTTTCCCACCAGTCATCCATCTTTCTGCAGCCTGTACATTGGGTGTGACCACCTCAGCAAAAGTAATCTACAACACTCAGTTGATCCTGAGTGGATCTAAAACCAGCTGCATGCCCTTGACCTAGCTTGTTAGGTGCTGCAATTGGGTGTACTTCCCTTAGCTGTAGTTATCAGGAAGACCATGAGGTTCCTTAACTTCCCACATCTTGCAGGAGAAGCATTCCACTATCATAACTGCCATCCTGTGTATACCAAATCTAATGATAAAGATAAACAAAAAAATAAAATCCCCACCTGCTACAATGTCTACTCCAATACATCTACTCCTCTTAACCTTACCTTCCTTTTATTGGCTAAAGTATCCTCTTGTTAACCAATCAATGATGCTTGTCTTTTTAAAGGTTCCTCCTTTCACTCCTACCTCCTGAAATTAATAAGTGAGCATGAAAATCTCCCTTTGCATTTCAGACTATAGTTCCCTCAGTTCCATCAACTCTCTATACACTCAGTGGTCACTTTATTAGATACACCTATACACCCCGTTAATGTAAATATTTAATCAGCCAATCATGTTACACAAACTCGATGCATAAAAGCATGCAGACCTCTTCAAGAGGTTCAGTTGAGAGGCAGGAATATAAATTATTTAGATAGGAAACTGTGGGCTGTTTTTAATAAAGGGATGTCAGTGGGAGTTTAGGTTTTCTGTTGCAAAGACACAAGTTATTTGCTTTTCTAAAAGGAACATTACAGCCCAAATTGATCTTAAGTTATATGGTAAAACTCTTAAATAAGAGTCAGTGTAAAGTTTTTAGGTATGTTGATGGGCACCAGGCTAACATGGAAGGTGCATGTGAATAAAATTCTGGAGAAGTGTGACAGAGCCCTTAATGTGCTCAGGCACTTAGTTGGGTGTGAGTAGGAGGTTACTAAGACAAATATATATTGTTTTGATCAGATCTGTCTTTGATTATAAATATGTTACTTATGGGTCAGCCACACCAATGATCTTAAAGCCTCTAGATAAAATTCAAGCTCAAGCATTGAGATTATTAAATCATCCCCAGTTTCGGCATCACTGGTAGAAATAGATGAAATAGCTTTACATCCACGCAGGTTACAGTTAGCAATGGTCTTTTGGTTAACACAAGAGGATGTAAATTGGTCATCCAATATTGCCGACATTAGTAGAGAATTGAGAGCGCTGTATTCATAAGGTCTTCAGTCTGGGTGGATGGGAAATGAATCGACACAAGATCGTAGTTTGTTTAATGTGGAATATTGACCCAGTGTACCCCTTTCAGTTGCTCCTCCATGGTTTTTTCTTTGCCTGTGGTTGATTTGGAGCTTGAGGAAAAGATCAAGATGAAGAGCAATGGTATATGAGTGGCACAGGAAGTTCAGCAACATATGCAACCCAGATATTATGGATTCTTGCATATCTACACAGATGAAAAAAATCCTCAGGTCATTCAGGTGTTTCAGATAATGTTCAATTATTAGGCAAAGTATCAGTATTCATGCCTGAGATGTTTGCTATCATCGTAGCCTTGGATTGGGTTGAAGGAATGCCTCCTGATTATATACTTAAATGGTCCGATTGGTTCTTGGTCTCGACGTCTATTAAAAAGGGTATTTCAAATTGCAGGTCAGACATCCTTCTTGAGATTGGACAACATCAGTTGAGGCTGCAGGGTGTAGGTCTGTGTATACATTTCTTATTGGTCCCTGCCCATGTTGGGGGCGAATGAAATAAGGTGGCAGACATTCTTGCCAAGTAATCACTTAAAATTAAGGATATAAATGTAATGGTGCCTTTGCATAAAGGGAAGATGAAAGCCATAATTTAAAAAAAGTTATTCAATCACTATGGCAACAATGTTGGGATAAGGAAAAGAAAGGATGGCCTTTCTATATGTTGAGAGCTCAGCTGGGAGATGGGTATAAAAGGAGGGAAGAGTTATAATTACACATTATGTATTCAATGTACTAGGTTGAATAGTTCCTTGTTTAGAATTAATATGAATGATACGGGCATTCGTAGGAAATGCATTTGTTAAGAAACAGTGCAGCATATACGGTTTGAATGCAGTTCCTATGAGGTGCATAGGAAACAGCTAATTGTTAAATTGAAATCTTTGGGACTGACACAGTTTAACATGGAAAATTTGTTAGGATATCACTGCCATCATACATAAGTGCATACTTTCTGAAAAACATCAGACGCTTTGATGCTGTTTGAGTTATTTATTTGGGCAATGGAATGTAGTGGGTATAGGTCCTTTCTCTTTGCTCCACAATCCAACTCAGTAGATGGCGGTAATGCACCTTATGTTGGTCTGCCAGCCACCATTAAACTTTACAAGAAGAAGAGACGGTTTAATTGTTGTTCAGGCCAAACATCAGAATGGGGAAGAAGTGTGATCTAAGTGATTTTGACTGTGGAATGATTGTTGGTGGCAGACGTGCTGCTTTGAGTATCTCAGAAATTGCTGATCTCCTGGGACTTTCACGCACAACAGTGTCTCAAGTTACAGAGGGTGGTGCGAGAAACAAAAACCATCCAGTGAGCGGCAGTACTGTGGGCAAAAACATCTCGTTAATGAGAGAGGTCAGAGCAGAATAGCCAGACTGGTTCAAGCCGACAGGGAGGTGACTAACCCAAACAAACACGCGTGACAACAGTGGTGTGCAGAGGAGCATCTCTGAACGCACAACATAATGAACCTTGAAGTGGATGGGCTATAAAAGCAAAAGACCACAAATGTGCACTCAATGGCCACGTGATAAAGTAATCACCGAGTGTATTCTCCTAATGTGTGTTCTTACTGTATTTCAGAGGCTACATTTTACATTACTCTTTCTGTTTCCCTGATAAGTATTAGCTTTATAATTTCCTCAACACCAGATGTTTAATATTATTTATGCATGTAATAAACCATGCAACAGGAAGAGATAATACGTCACAGCAAGATCTGGCATTTCAGTGCCAGTTACCAAGCTGATCTATTGCATGCAACATTTAATCATTTTGGTCTGCACGGCTCCTCAGACCTTCTTACTGCTTATTTGTTCGACAGTTCTGTTCACGACTTTGTTAATGAACACAGCTAACTTTTCCAGTCACCCGTATAAGAAAGGAAGGGGGAGGAAGGCAGAATAAGAAGGTGGAGGGGGGAGGAGGAGTAAAAGCTGGAAGGTAGGGAAAGCCAGATGATGGGGGAAGGTAAATGGATAGGTGAGGGAAGATGAAGTGTGAAGCTGGGAGATGATGGGTGGAAAAGGTAAAAGGAGGCTTCAGATAGGAGAGTGGACTACAGGAGAAAGGGAAGGAGGAGGAGTGCCAAAGGGAAGTGATTGGCAGACAAGGAGTAGAGAAGAGGTAAGAGAGGAGCCAGAATGGGGAGTGGAAGAAGGGGGGACCCCCCGCCGTCTTATTCTGGCTTCTTTCCCCTTCTTGTCCAGTCCCGATGAAGAGTCTTCTTCGTTAAGACGAAGAAGAGCCTGAAATGTCAATTCTTTATTCCTTTACATAGATGCTGCCTGACCTGGCGAGTTCCTCCAGGATTTTGTATGTGTTATTGCTGAGTATCTACAGTAGTTTTATAATTCACTCCAGATTCAGTGAGCCTTACATAAATTTCATATTTCTTGCACATATACAGAAGAGTATAGAAACCTACGGCATTGTAGAAGGGGAATTGACTGATAGCTAGGGTTTGGCTGGGTCTGAAATCTAGTGTAGATGCAGAACAGGGTTTACTTCATGTCTTTAGGTGGCATCATCAAGGGGCACTATGTAGATGAACAAAACTGTGTAGATGATACCAGATTTTGAAATTGCTTGTTTCAAGGTGAGTAGATGGAATGTAGCACACCTTCAATGGACTGATTAACTTTATAACTTACAAAGGGAATCAAGCATGCAAAGGTTAGTCTAACTGAAATAAGATGAATATAATTGGTGGCGTTAAAATGAGTGAACAGTTTAATGAAACCTGATGCCATATATTTTTTGTACAGTAAGAATTTATTTGCTTAATATATCTCAGACTGAGTACAAGAAGACCATTTTACTCCGTGCTCTAAATTTTGTATGAGACAACTTTGAAGAGTTCATTATTCTGCCCAGTCCCAAACTTGTTATAATACATAGCTAACTTTCAGTGGAAATCAAAACTACACTTGAGCAAAAAGTACTCTTTGCAGAATACAGATAGTTAAAAGCAAATGAGAGGTCAGAATTCCCTGAAGTCAATGATCTGCTGACCTTCTCTGCACCATACTCATTGTATTCATAGTATAATATAGCTGTCCATCCAAAAAATTAAAACTGTAACAAAATTTAACAATCATTGTACCCACTTTTTATTCTTAAGTCTGTTCTTTGTTCTACCAGTTTTCACAATCTTATAAAAATGCCAAATCTGAGCATCTCAGACATGCTTTGACTTTTTTCCTGACGAAGGGTCTCGGCCCGAAACGTCGACAGCGCTTCTCCCTATAGATGCTGCCTGGCCTGCTGCATTCCACCAGCATTTTGTGTGTGTTGTTGTTTGACTTTTTTCCTCTCACTTCTGACGTTGAAAAGAATTCATGTTGCTAATTGCCACAAGAGCAGTGCAGTTATGGGACACCTGGAACTTGAACAAATCACAGAACTATTGTATATCTTCAAGTGATTGCTATAAGTTTTGTGAATCCAACATAGTATAACCACAAAGTAATGGTCCTTAGACAGTATGACACTGGCAGTCTCCTGGAGATAGTGGGGATCAGCAGGTCTAGATGGGATAAGGAATTGGAAGAAATTGCCGTCAACAATGAGTGGTATTGAAGAAATTAGTAGACTTAACCCAACCCTATTTAAAATGTTGTTAATTGCTAATTTGAAGTTTTAGTATTTGCAGTTAACAGCAGGTGGCAGGATGTAAATTGACCAGTGAGAGGGTGATGGAGTGAGCCTTGATTTAGTTCCGTGAACTGACCATTCCTAATAAAGAGCAGGGAAAACACATTGGCGTGATGAACAAATTATGACAGGTGATAAAGCATCCCCGGCAGTTTAACTGAGTATTATCTTGAAAGTGCATCAGCGTCAATCAAAACTGAAATTGAATTACAGGCACAGTATAACTACACCTGATACAGCAATCAGTTTGTATGGTTGGAACCGATGCAATTGTTAATTTATTATGCTCGAGGCCAAGTATAAGGTTGGAACAGGAGCCTGCTTCTGAGCCGTGAGACTGATTCACTTAGCATTTTATCTTTATAAGCCAGTGATGTTAGTAGCACCCAGTCATACCTGAAGGGTGTTGTGCCAACTTACTAGGCATCGGATCAATTATTTGCATCCACGATGATGTGCATACACAAACCAATATGTGCTAACACATGGACCTGCAGTTTGCAGCAAGCAGTGTGCGTTCGTGTGAAGATCTCTGGTGTGTGCATGCACCAGCAATGGCGCTACACTCTGCCCATCAGCAGAAAAAAACACTGAAGGAACGTGATGTTGTTTACATGTGTGGCAGTTGAAGAGTGCTCATTTTAACAAGAGTGTACATCTCAATGTTTGACAGAGCAACGGTGTTTGAGAAAAGAGCCTATTGTATCCCTCACTGCATGATACTCTTCTGCTGTGATTTCCTATGCAATTTAAAATGAGATATTGCCAGGGGCTAATTGAAGCCGAAACATTCTAGCGATTACTGAGTTCACTACTGAATCCAAGGCAACACTCATTATCCTGATACAATCTTTTGTTTTCCAATTCCCTAGTTTCATCTGCTTCTTGTCTACATTTTAGCATCACAGCTTTCATTCCCGTCAACATCACTTGTGTTTCATTGCAACGTTTTACCATAACAACGCTGAATGTAAATGCTTCTCCATCTGATGTGATGCATAAAGGCACTGAGGTCACCATTGAATTAACCAACACAAAGGGAAAGGCTGATCAACAAATATCGTGGTACAGATATTCAGCCCTCTACCAATCTGTTAAGTGAGTCATCCTGATTTTCAGTTAAAAACAAATTCATAATAACATCAAGGGTGGGATTTGTGTTTTCACTGTTACTTTGTACATTGTTTTAAATCTTAGACAATCCTGATTATTTCTCACTGGTTTTGACTGGCTTATCCTAGAAGCGCAAGTACTTCACTGTCTATGCTGACCATTAAATACTTGGTCCAGAGCCTAATGAGGTAGCAGTTGCATCAGATCTAACCATATGAATTTATAATTGCATTTGGTGTGGTTACAATTTGCCTGTACTTCAGTTTGACACTAACTTGACAATATTATTACACTAATACTAGTCCACAGGAGGCGTCTGCTCACCAGGGTCACTGTGGCCTTTCTGTGACATTGAGGGATGGCAGACCATTCAGCTGTAGGGACAGATAGGGAATATCTCACCTGTCACCCAGTAAAAAATTTAGGTTAGTCAGACAGACACACAGACAGGCAGACATACTTTATTGATCCCGAGGGAAATTGGGTTTTGTTACAGTCTCACCAACTAAGAATAGTGTAGAAATATAGCAATATAAAACCATAATAATTAAATAATAATAAGTATATTATTCCAAGTGGAAATAAGTCCAGGACCAGCCTATTGGCTCAGGGTGTCTGACACTCCGAGGGAGGAGTTGTAAAGTTTGATGGCCACAGACAGAAATGACTTCCTATGATGCCCAGTGTTGCATCTCAGTGGAATGAGTCTCTGGCTGAACGTACTCCTGTGCCTAACCAACACATTATGGAGTGGATGGGAGTCATTGTCCAAGATGGCATGCAACTTGGACAGCATCCTCTTTTCAGACACCACCGTCAGAGAGTCCAGTTCCACCCCCACAACATCCCTGGCCTTACGAATGAGTTTGTTGATTCTGTTGGTGTCTGCTACCCTCAGCCTGCTGCCCCAGCACACAACAGCAAACATGATAGCACTGGCCACTACAGACTCATAGAACACCCTCAGCATCATCCGGAAGATGTTAAAGGACCTCAGTCTCCTCAGGAAGTAGAGACGGCTCTGACCCTTCTTGTAGACAGCCTCAGTGTTCTTTGACCAGTCCAGTTTATTGTCAATTCATATCCCCAGGTATTTGTAATAATATACAAAGTAAGTTTGACGTAAATTGGACATATGCACCATATGTAAGAGTTTTAATAGCACCCTAAAATTAGAAAATGCCCTGATTTAAACTAAAAAGGTCTGTGGGAAATTCGACAGAACATTTTGGACCAACCTCCATAAGGACCACAACAGGGTTTGGAGGCTTCAGTGCCTCAGTGACCCAGAGAGCTATGTTGGCTGGACCCTGACCGAACAAACAAAATTGTTACAGAAACAGCAATGGAAAATGCATTGCTGCCCTCAATGCCAACGGTGTAACAGACAGTAACTAACTATTTTGAACCAAATAGAGAGCATGGTAGTCAGCCATTAGGCAAGGGATCAAAGTGGAGCATGTTGGTCAGCTGAAGCCAGGGCCTGAAGTCAGCGGGAAAATATGTCTCTTCTTCATGCAGTGGGTTCTGCGTGTATAAAATAATCTGCCAGATGAAGTGGTTGAGGCAGGCACAGAAACATAATTTAAAAGACATTTGGATAAGTACATGGATAGGAGGGGTTATTGGGATATGAGCAAATGGGTTGGCGGGCACCATGGCTGGCATGGACAAGTCGGGCCAAAGGGCCTATTTCCATGTTGTTTTACTCTATATCTTGACTTTTAAATCAGCAGCTCAAAACCTATTCTTCCATGGCATCAAAGTAAACTTTAACCAAGGATGAAGGACCTCGGTTATGTGAATTGATTGGTGTAGCAGTAATTGTTCTCTTTGGAACAGAAAAGGTTTCAAGGAGATCTGGTATTTAAAATCATGAAGAATGCAGACTCATAGAAATCTTTTCCCTTTGATTGAGGGAACAACAACTAGGAGCAAGGCTGAAGATAATTAGAAAACAAACAAAAATGACAGGAGGGTTTTTTAAAACCATGTGTGTTTAGGGTCTGAAATACATGGGTTGTGGTGGACTTGGATTCATTTGTAGCATTAAGAAGGAAACAGGGTAAGTATCTGAAAGGAAAGTGGGATGAGTGAGATTGCTCTTCCAGTTGAATAGCTTTCTTTTAGCACTTCAAATGTTCTGTTATTTGTAAAATGGCCAAAATCCAATCTAATTTACTGCAAACCACAAAACTTATATCCAGACTCACTGGAAGGATTTACATAGTCAGATGTGTTCACATAGTGCATTTCTTTTTAACTGGCAAGGCATAGTTTTGTTTTGTTCTGTTTCAATTCTCAGGGAAAAAAACACACACACATCCAGATAATTTGTGGAGAACCAGAAGCTCCCACTAGTTGTAGATGAGATATGCAAACCATCTGTTTGTAATGAGATGTTTGAAAGATTTGCTTTAGCTCCTGCGGTATGATGCATTTTTTTTTGTAGTGCAAGAGGAAACAGTTTGTTCTGTCTCCTTCAGAACACAGTAAGTAATTCTTGGACATTGAGTGTTCTGCTTCTGTGAAGTTAGGTGTATAGGCTTTCAGTGTCCTATTACAATGATGTTAGTGTACTTGGCTTTGATCGTCCTTTTACTGTGAGGTTAATGTGTTGTTTTTGCGAGTCTTGTTACCATGAGGTTTGTGTATTGCCTTTAAATGTCCCGTTACTGAGAGCTTAATGTGCTGGCTTTTAGTCTTATGTTACCATGACATTAGTGTCACTGGTTTCCTGTATTGGGACAGTGTCTTGACTTTGGACGTCCTGCTATTCTGTGAAATTAGAATTTTGGATTTGGGTGCCCTATTCTGGTGAACATAATCTATTAACTTTTTGTCCTATTACAGAAAAGTTTGGTTTATGGATTGAGTATTATCCTACCATGGAATTAATGTGTTGGCTTTGTGTTTCCTGTTTCGGTGACAGTTGCATGGCTTTGATTGTTCTGAGGTTAGACTTTTAATATCCAGTCATTATGAGATTACAGAGTGAGTTCTCTAAGTCCTGTTAATATGAGAGAGGTTTTGCTTTACTCCTTTACTGTAGACCTGCACTTGGGTTCTAGCAACCAATGTGCTGAACTAGTTAAGAATAATGAGTAGGTATCTGCTCATCCATATTTAACAAGGTAGATCTTGCTGCACTTTGCCGATGCAAAACCGGTTTCTCACTGAATAAATCCCAGAGCACCATCTTCTTGATTCATAAAGAATTCCACTCAGATATGTTTCACATGTGACTCAAGGACATTTGTCTACTTGAGAATGTTGATAACTCACCATTTTGTTCCTTACCCAAAGTGGTGAGTTATCAACATTCTCAAATGTCCAAGTGTCACACGTGAAACATTTCAGAGTGGAATTCTGTTCTTGTGAATGCGTCAGAAGCTACGTAGATACATTTAAGTACATTGAGGATAAGAATATTCATCACAGGCAAATGTAGTGAGTTTGCATAAAGCACTGCAGAAAGAGAGTTGAGTTGAGCTTAAATTTACTCCTGAACTATTTCCACATATTGGCAATGAAAGGCAAAAAGGGTACTTAGCCCGAAATGTCAGCTGTACTTCTTTCCATAGATGCTGCCCGGTCTGCTGAGTTTCTCCAGCATTTTGTGTGTGTTGCTCAGATTTCCAGCATCTGCAGATTTTCTCTTGTAGATAGATAGATAGATAGATACTTTATTCATCCCCATGGGGAAATTCAACTTTTTTTCCAATGTCCCATACACTTGTTGTAGCAAAACTAATTACATACAATACTTAACTCAGTAAAAAATATGATATGCATCTAAATCACTATCTCAAAAAGCATTAATAATAGCTTTTAAAAAGTTCTTAAGTCCTGGCGGTTGAATTGTACAGCCTAATGGCATTGGGGAGTATTGACCTCTTCATCCTGTCTGAGGAGCATTGCATCGATAGTAACCTGTCGCTGAAACTGCTTCTCTGTCTCTGGATGGTGCTATGTAGAGGATTCATTAATCTAAAGTGGCTGTGAGAAGTAGTAAGTTTTATTAAGTTAGTAAGTAGCAGATTTGTATCTAACTCCTGGGATCCCCCTACGTATGCCATAGAATCAACTTTTTTTTGCCTTCAGAAAGTCACCTGTTGAATTTACTTGATTCATAAAGACAAAGATTTGCTTGAGCGTTATTTGTCACATGTACATCAAAGTATACAGTGAAATGTGTCAGTTTGCATCAAATCAAATGAGCTAAGATTATGCTGGATAGCCCACAAGTGTCGCCGTACTTAAAGGTGTCAACGTAGCATGCCCCTGACCCACTAACCCTAATCCTTATGACTTTGGAATGTGGTCGGGGAGAGTGTACATTACAGACAGTGGCAGGAATTGAACCCAGATCCTACAGCTGACATGCTGTGAAGTGTAGCACTAACCGCTAAACTACCATGCCACACTGTGCCTATTTTGAAACCAGTGGTTCTTAATGATTGCAAAGTTATAAGCATTTGCTGTCATTTTCCCATGAGATCGAGAACACCCAGAGTTATTGCCTCCTTGAAAACTCCAAGCTGGTGTTATTTTATAACTGCTTCATGATTTATCTTTGCTATGCCTTGGTTGCGTCTTGCTACTCAGATTACACTGCTGGATATGACTGAAAGACAGGGTGCCACAGGTTAGAATCTGAATTAGGACTTCAAGTGGGAGATGGAGCTACACAAATGGCCCTTCACCTGACCTCTAGCCTTTCGCTGATGTTGCCGTCACTGATCCTGCACAGGCTGCACTGTTTCTCCACCACAATCAAGTTGAAATCACTCAAACCAACCTTATATGAAATGCCGACAGCAAAATACCCAGAAAATCTACACATTGATATGTCTATGACTTTAACTTATTAATAGTATATTTAATTACTGTGATGGAAACTATCTAGGCTCAAATAAGTCATATTCTGTATTTTTCTTATGTGAAATTTAATAAGAACATAAGAAATAGGAGCAGGAGTAGGCTATCTGGCCCATTGAATAAATTCATGGCTGATCTGACCATGGACTCATCTCCAGCTACACGCCTTTTCTCCATAACCTTTAATTCCCCTACCATGCAAAAATCTGTCCAACCTTATCTTAAGTATATTTACTGAGGTAGCCTCCACTGCTTCATTGGGCAGAGAATTCCACAGATTCACCACTCTCTGGGAAAAGCAGTTCCTCCTAATCTCCATCCTAAATTTACTCCCCCTAATTTTGAGGCTATGTCCCCTAGTTCTAGTCTCACCTACCAGTGGAAACAACTTTCCTGCCTCTATCTTGGCTGTCCCTTTCATAATTTTATATTTTTCATAATTTTATAAGATCTCCTCTCATTCTTCTGAATTCCAGCGAGTGCAGTCCCAGGACTGTAATTGTTTAGACTTTAACTGTTTAGTACTTGTATTTTAGGCTGCTCTTCTAATCATATGCTAATGTGCTGATCTTTATTTAGCGCTCGGCTCTGTGTTTATGAAGTTAATTTGCTATTCTGCCACTTGATAACAGCTCTGAGGTTGAGTTCCAGATGCCCTTTCATTGAAGAGCTCTTGGCGAAAGGCCAGTGCCTACACTGCAAAGAACCAAGGTTCAAAGGAGTAGGAAAGATGGTAAGGTAAATCAGAAAGTAATGATTAATGACGTTAGTTTATGTTTTAGAAAATTGTCAGTTGTAGAAGCAAAAAAAAGACTAAAAGAGATGAGGTATTGAATTACAGGAGCGCCCCAGATTTTATGCAGATTCTTCCATTCATGTTTAAAACTCTTTCAAACTAGTAATGTTAGTAATAAAATGTTTCCTGGTGTTCATTAATGCCTGGATACGGTATAGATTCTATTATAGTTCATTAAAATAAAAGAATTATAGCAAGAGTAGATAAAGTAAGACAATACAGATAGCAATAGAAAGTGGGCATTTCTGACTTGCACAGAAATCAGTTTACAGACAGCTGTTAGGTACAGAACCCTTATGTAACCTGGGGGCTGCCTGTATTGATAAACAAGGATTTGAGAGGAATGGATCTGGACTTCCACCCGGTGAGAACATGTACAATAAAACTAAGGGCTGCAAGTCTTAGATGAATTCGCAATGCACAACGCCCAGTGGAGAAACAGATGTATACAACAGAGGACACCTGATGAGAGAGATGCACAGTGCTTGGTACTCGATGAGGTTCAGAGTCCAGGACACCAAGCTGGAGATGAAGCTACACAGAGCAAGGCATCATGAGGCAGCACTACACTGTAAATGACGTCACAAATGACATGCTGAATTACACGGTATAGGATGTGGGTGTGAGATGTAGGATAGCATGAGAGAGACAGGCCTCCACAGGGCAGGACAGCAGGTGAAAGACAGATATACATAGGACAGGACATTAGGTGAGGCTGACTACACTGAATGGGGCAGCAGGTGCAAGACAGCTACACAGTGCAAGATGCCAGATGACAATGAGCTACACAATACAGAATGACAAGTATAGGGCCCAAGTCACACCAGGTAAGGGCCAGTCTTAGAATGCATGTTTCAATAAACTGGTGAAATCAGCGGCAGTTTTGAAAGAACATGTATTTTATCACAATTCTGACTCTTAAATTAGCAAGAATTCCAAGCCAAATAAAGGTTGTTAATTTCAACAGTTAAATGTCTCCTGATCTTCATTATGTTATAAGCATTAGCACATAGAACAAGATCAGCTTTGGCATCTGCCTCAGCAAAAGCAGCTGGTTTACAATACGCATTGGATTTAATCCAGGCCAGTGGCATTTTACCATGGCCACAATTGAAGGCTTAGTGGTAGAGACAAAGATTGAATACAGAAGGCTCCACGGTTTTTCTGTCTTTAAGATATGATGGAGCTAATAAGACATTTGCCCATTGCTGTTGGTCACCAGTATCTCAGTAAAAATAACCAAATCCTAATTATTGTTGTGACCACTTGATTGATGTGTACCTTTATAAGCTGGTTTGTTTAGCATTAAATATTTTGAAGCTATCTAACCTGCAATCTATTTCTAGACACACAGAGAACGTTAAGACACTTTCCAACCAGCTTTGCTTTGCAAAGTTAATGAAATGAATGTGGCAGCTTAGGGAAATACAATTCTGTATGTGTGTAACAGCTTGTCTGCATGCATCGCTGAAACTGACAGCACAGCCTCTGTCCCTGTGGCAATCTTTAGTGTTTTTCAATAAAACTAATTTATAACCAAAAAGGGGCCATCAAACCCTTTAGTCAGTTGTCCTTCAAACCATGTACAATCTGCCCTGTGTGGACTCTACTCCATTTACAGTACTTTGTCTGCTGGTGTCCATTTAGCATCTATCTTCTGATGAGCCCTACCCCCCGTGTTCCATCTACCACCACCCCATCATAAATTTTCAATCTCTCCCCCTCCCAGTGCAGAGTGCCCTCCTGTTTCAAATTATCCACCATTGTCCCTGTACCAAAAAGACCAAGGTAACATGCCTGAACGACTGGTGTCCTGTCGCACTCACCTCAATAATAAGCAAATGCTTTGAGAGGCTGGTCAAGGATTACATCTGCAGCTTGCTACCACCCAAACTAGACCCCCTACAGTTCGCCTACCGACACAACCACTCAACAGACAACGCAATAGCCGCTGCTCTACATACCCTCCTTACACATCTATATGCTTATGTGAGAATGCTGTTCTTGGACTACAGTTAGCATTCAACACCATAGTTCCATCCAGGCTTGACAGGAAGCTCAGAGACCTCAGCGTTGACCCTGCCTTGTGCAGCTGGATGCTGGACTCCCTGTCAGATTGCCAGATGGTGATAAAAGTGGGCTCCCTCACCTCCACCCCTCTGACTCTTAATACAGGAGCCCCTCAGGGCTGTGTACTGAGTCCCATCCTTTACTCCCTGTATACCCCTAATTGTGTTGCCACCCACAGCTCCAATCTGCTAATTAATCTGCCGATGACACTGCATTGATTGGCCTCATCTCACACAATAACGAGGTGGCCTACAGGGAAGAAGTCATCTCCCTGACACAGTGGTGTCAAGAAAACAACCTTTCCCTCAATGTTGCAAAAACAGAGGAGCTGGTTGTGGATTACAAGAGGAATGGAGACAGGCTAACCCCTATCGGCATCAATGGATCTGGGGTTGAGAGGGTAAACAACTTTTAAGTTCCTCGTCATCCACATCACAGGATGTCACGTGGTCTGTGTGGTGAAAAGGACACAAAAGCACTTTTTTCACCCCAGACGGTTGAGGAAGTTTGGTATGAGCTCCCAAATCCTAAGAACTTTCTACAGTGGCACAACTGAGAACATCCTGACTGGCTGCATCACTGTCTGGTATGGAAACTGTACCTCCCTTAATCACAGGACTCTGCAGAGAGTGGTGCGGGCAGCCCAGCGCATCTGTAGTTGTGAACTTCCCATGATTCAGGACATTTACAAGGACAGGTGTATAAAAAGGGCCCATAGGATCATTAGGGACCCAAGTCACCCCAACCTTAATCTATTCCAGCTGCTACGATCTGGGAAGTGGTACAGCAGCATAAAAGCCAGGACCAACAGGCTCCGGGACAGCTTCTTCCACCAGGCCATCAGACTGATGAACTTACGCTGATTTGAGTTTACTCTATATTACATTGACCGTTCTATTTATTATAACTTACAGCTGTACTATGATTGCACATTGCACATTTAGACGGAGACGTAACGTAAAGAGTTTAACTCCTCGTGTATGTAAGAAATAAAATCAATTCAATTCAATACCAACCTTTTAGTCTCTTTCAGCCTAGCATATGGAATCTACCTTCTTTTTTAATGTCCAGTGGGAAAATACTTCCAGGAACCCAAAGTTTGGGTCCAAAATGTATACAGTACAGTATTTGTGCAATTCGGCTCTGACTTCACTTTCATCAGCAGACATCAATTCACCATTTCACCACCACCACCTCCACTACTATCCTCCCTTCCCAAAAGTACCAGCAATAGAATGTCCCATGGATAATTCATTAGCTTAATCTCCCATCATATTGTTCATATTGGCCTCTTTCAGTTCTATGTTTCTTCTTCATGTTCTTGCCCATTCTTTCTTAGTGCCGTTTGGCGGGCTGGGGGTTTGGATTATCTGTTAGTTTTTGTGCGAGGGAGGGGTTGGGGGTGTTTATAGTTTGTGAGTTTTTGTTTCTTTTTCTTTTCATGTGGGAGGGGTTGATGTCTTTCGCTCACCTACTTCTATGGTTTTCTGTATTCTGTGTCTATCTGGAGAAGACAAATCTCAGAGATGCATTCTGTGTACATACTTTGATAATAAAATGTACCTTTGAACACATTCACAGGCAAAGGTTGTTCCAGTTTCCTGGATTTGTAACTTGGATAGAGATTAGTACATTTCTCAACAATTACCTCAGATCAGTCCAACTCATAACAGAATAGTTCAGCAGATTAGTTTTTCACAACTAATTTTTTTTTTAATGTTTATTTGAGATTTACAAGTCAGTGATGCATTGCTATTCTCAAGGTGGCAGATATTTATGAAAATGGTTCATTGATCCTCATTCCAGACACCTTCTGTGCCATAAAGATTGAAGGAGCATACATGTTTCTCTTCAGCATGGTGTTTCAATTAAGACACAATTTGATATTGGTTCTTGAAATACTATATGGAATATTCATATACAGTGAATTCCAATTAATTCGGCCATCAGTTAATCCAGCAACTCTTAAAGATCAAAAACTAATCGAGAAAATTGTCAGGACTCCCTTCATTTATTTGTGACACTGTGGCACTTAATTGGGACAGGAAACTCTTACTGAATCGTTTCTAACTAGCATCAGTTGAGTGCACTCGTGTGGCTGTTAGACACTACACCGTACTTGGAGCAAACAGTTTTTAAACAGCATTAGTTGTGTCTGTTTGTTTTCATAAAGTAGTAACTTTATGTAACTGATAGTTGGCAAAACAATGAGAACTGTTTTGCTCATGCAGTTTAAAGCATTCAGGTTTGTCGATGCCAGAAATGGCTGAGACTGGAAATGAAATTATTTCATTACTTCAACAAGTTAGGAACTATGAAGGATTTGAAGGTATTGAGAATCATCTTGATCGTTACAATGAGAACAAATTTGGAGGAAGCAGTCATCAATAACATTGCATGCAGACAATCCATTATCTGCACTAGGTGTCTGTGCTGGTTTTGTTCATTGAGTACACTGGATGAATTCCTTCATTGATAACTTTTAGGAACTAATAGACAGTTTTATAGTACTGCAGTACTATTTGCAGTTTTCTAATTTGTTCTATATTTCATTTAAATACATAACTTCTTACTCAGTTTGTCCTTTTATATCTTTAACTATTTCTATGAAACTTTGGCTAATTGAGGCAGCCACTTAATTGGGCCAAAATGTACTGATCCCAATGTGTCCCAATTAACGATTATCCACAGTACCATATTAAAAAGTTGTGTTTATTATTTATCTGTTCAATGGAATCACCCTGTTTTGCACAGAGCAAAGTGGAAAGTTTATAGATTCTCAGAGCTTTTCTAGAAATTCAGCAGCCAACTAGCTGAAGTTCATGTGTTGGTGGTTGTTCTGAATTTCCACGGTGTGTGTCTAGGCAAGTACTGCTGGAGTCAAGCAGCAGATACCAGTGAGTTCTCATTCAACACATTTGTTTGTTATTTTCTGTGCTGCTTTTAATTGCAGATTGGAAGAGGGGGCAATTTAATATTTTTCAGCAGTACTGATGAATAATTTATTGCTAACAGTTCGAATTAATAACGCAACCCTGAGCTTAAACAAAATACTGCTTGTTCAAGAAAATGACTTTACATTATACATGCTCAAATCCACCCCCTCTACTCTGATTTCTATTCAACTAATCTCAATATACACCTCTCTCCTAACTTGTCAGCCCTGGTCCCTTGCATCCCAGCTGATCAAACTCAATACTTACCTTTGTCCACAAATTTCTTTGCAGGTTTGAGCCAGTATACTTTTGGCAGTCTTTGTATCTATTTCGCATCCCTTCCCACAGCCTCTGGTTCTCAGTTTATGAACTCTGCAATTCTGCCCTGCTGCAGCTGACGCCACATTGATGGAACTATTCAGTTGCCTCTAATAACACTTAATAATTCACACCTTGAACCCCTGCTGGTCTGTTTCCCTCTGGCTCAAAAAGCCACTTCATTTTCACCAAATATTTTTATCACCTTCTCAGCACTACAGCAAGGACCATTTACTTCCCTTTATCGAGCAGCTTGGGATGTTTTCTATGTCCTTGGGGGCTGTACTAACAGGTACATTATTTTGATTAAGTTTCAGCAGAAATTTAAAGGAACTCATTCATATTATTGAAGCAAATACAGACTTTACCTTCAGCCGTCTTGAATGTTTAATCCAAGTCAGTGAACCAGACACGGGAATGTGTGCATAAGACACCATGACCATAATGAATAAATATGCCTTTACAGCACTGCTGGCACTAAGATCGTCATTTCGGTAACAGTTATTATACAAAAGTACTTATTTTCAAACAGACACAAAGGGGAAATAACTATGGCATGGTCCACTGGACTCGCTACATTAATTAGTTCTTATTTGTGAATGACCAGTGCAGACCAGGACAACACCGTTTGAAAGTCAGGCTGTTCTGTTGAAAGCAAGGTGGTGATAAGAATAATACGATACATTTCATGTCACTGGATGAAAGAGAGCAAGTATATCACTGCCAATTACTATGTACCAGCTCCATTGATTAAATGATGTCCTCTGAGGACAACGCTGTGTTCTGCTGTACGGCCTCTATAATTCAATCATCTGCTGATACCCAATATCCAGACTCATTTGTAATAGTTTACATCGTGTGAGCTGCCTGAACTCAACCCTGTATCCTGGAACTGGACCCAAGGTGATCATTGTTTTGGAAGAGAACAATTCCCAGGATGAGATTGTGCCATCAGATACACAGGAGCTTAAAAAATAATAAGATTAATAGCATTAATTTGCAAACTCTTTCAAGGTGCTTAATAATATCTTCAGCTGAGTAGTAAGTTGATTAAATTAGAACTGATGCTCCCTCCATGGAGATTCCCCTGGCCTGTAGCTCAATATGATTATTCTATGCATGAGCCAACAAAGAGCAGATGTTTGTATTTAAATAGTGCAATATTTCATATAATAGTCAAATGAAATGGAAATATGACCATCACAGAGCGGGATCATATAGAATCAATGTAAATTTTGGCTTCAATTGATGGATAAACATCGAGCATGTAAAACAAAGTCACTCATCAACATCAGGGCATTGCAACTGATTCACCTTCACTACCCCAGCCTATTCGAGGAAGGCAGAAAGGTCTTTGGGGATTGGGATCTTTTCCTGACATCCAAGTAGACCCAGTGCAGTAACAAAAATGTTACTCCAAGTTTGGCACACACAGAAAAAGCTTAACGTTACGTACTTTGTGAAGTTTTAAACTTCAACAGCACCTCTGCTCACAACCTGCAGTTGTACCGCTTCTGGGTTTAAACAATTGGTCCACATCCCTTTGCCCGCAATAGGCAAGGAACTACCTACTAATTTGCTGATGTTTTTGTTTCACAGGTGAATGGACACTTAGATTACATGAAGCAAATGGACACAATATTAAAGGCTGTAGGTGTGAAAACTAAGGACTGCCGCCTGAAGGACAAATGGAATATTAGCCCCAGTTCTGACCCGGATGAGAAGTGTGCAAGTAAAGGGGAGGAGCCTTTAGACAGCTCAGAAATCACGCCTGCTGCTGGAATGAATGGGGCACAAGTGGCCATTGCTGAGTCCTCCAATTCCTTGTTAGAAGGTAATCTTTTGGGGTCACCAAAGACAAACCACCATTCTACTGGTGCAGAAGATTCAATGCCAGTGATACAATCTACACTTTCTCCTGTCAAAGATAGAACTACCGATCATGAAGTATTATCTGGAGCTTCTGAACTTGCCAGAGAACAAGAAAAACTTTAATTATAAATTGCAGATCTGGTTGTCCTGGAACCTGAATTAAATTGTAGTATCAGAGACAGGCAGAACTGAAAATCCAGGGGAATGAAGGTGAATACCACACACTGTCTTTGTTCTAATGGAAGATTGGACCAGTTGGTGATTTGTGCACGTTCTCTACGAAAGCCTTATTAATTAACTAACGTAAATTAATTTTGGACTGGAATATTACTGATAACATTGCTGTATTAGAAGTGAGCTGCTAAGAAAACAGAGATCTTTTGCTGTGATTTCCTGCAGCCTCCAATTTGGTTCAGAGTCAATTTAACCCCCATTTTGTGGTGAGTCAGCTGGTTCTTATTTGTAGTCCACAAAAAGGGGAATTTAAGTCAAATTCATAATCACTCACCCACAGCTTCTGTTCTATATCCATTCCTCTGATATACAGAATTCTCTAATGAGAATTTATTGGATGTGGGGCTGGGTGGTAATCTCAACCTTGTCTATGATCTTAAATAATTAAAACATTCTTCTGACACCTTGTCTACATTACTTGGAGTAGGCACTTGAGTAAGGAATTAGCTGGAATCCATACACCATGTATGACTATTTTCAAAGAGGAGGTGTCTGGGTACAAAAGAACATTCCACTGTAAAAATTTCTGACATGAAAGGTGTGTGATAGCATTGAATCTGAGAAGATGGTATCAATGGGAGGAAATTCCAACCATCTCTTGTATCGGTGTGAAAAAGCATTGGAGGGGCAGTGATATCAGTAAAACAAGTAGCAGGCCAGATATATCAATAAGATCAGAAGACCATGTGTATATACTAATATCACTGAGGCAAACATAATGTCTCAGAGGGAAGAAGAGACAACCAAGTATTGGTAAGAAAGCAAACAGCAACTTTTCATATTAGGAAAGAGAACAGAACATTTCAAAACTTGTGAGAGAAGGTGGCAGATGCAATGTGTAGAAAGAAGATCAGTATTAGCAAAATTAATGAGCTGATTATAAATGGTGGTAAAATGAATGATGGCACTTGTGATTTTAAAGTGAGAGCAGGCCACCTTCATTGTGCATTGTAAGCCTGAAATTCCGTAGGATGGTTAATGTGCAGGTGTAGGTGTGTCCAAGCTCCATGTGTTCTATAAGGTCCCTCATGGAAGGCTCACCCAGAAGATAAAGATGCATAAGTTCCATAGTAATTGGTCACTTGGATTCAGAATTAGCTTGCTCGTAGAAGATAGAGGATAGTGGCCATGGGACTTAATCTTTCTGCTGCCCTGTGACTAGTGGTGTTCCACGAGGATTCATACTTGGACCTTTGGAGGCAGTTTGTGATACATATATAAATGACCTGGATGAAAATGTAGATGAATGGGTTAGTAAATTTGCATAAGATATGAAGATTGGTAGTTTTGCAAATAGCATAGAAGGCTGGAAAAGGATGCAGTGGGATATAAACTGGTGGCAGATATGGGAAGAGAAATGGCATATGGAGTTTAACTTAGCCAAATGTGAAAATTTGCACTTCAGGCAACCAATTGTAAAGTGTCAGTACACTGTTAAAGTCAAGATCCTTACCAGTGCTAATATGCTTAGGGATCTTGGGGTTCAGGTCCATAGCTTCCTGATAGTGGCTACACAGATTGATGTGGTGATAAAGGAGGCATGTGACCTGCTTTCCTTATTAGTCAAAGAATTGAGCTCAAGAGTTGTGAAGTTGTAACTGTATAAATCTCTAGTTAAGCCACGTAAGGAGTATTGCATTCAATTCTGGTTGTCCCATTATAGGAAGGACATTGATGCTTTGCAGAAGAAATTTACCAGATATTGTATAGATTAGAGGGTGTGTGCAACAAGAAGAGGCTGGACAATCTAGGGATACTTTCTCTGAAGGGTGGAGACCGAGGGAGATTTGATAGAGGTATATAAGATTATGAGCAGTGTGGATAGAGTAGACAGCCAGTGTCCTTTTCCCATGGTAGAAATGCCTAATGCCAAAGGGTGTGCGTTTAAGCTGAGAGAGAGTAAGTTCAAAGGTGTGTTGTCAAGTTTTTTTTTACACAGAGAGTGTAGTGCACTGTCGGGTGGTGATGGGGGCATTCAAGAGGTTCTTGGATAGGCACATGAATGTGCATGAAATGAAAGGATATAGACATTGTGTGGACAGAAAGGATTAGTGAGTTGGCATTTAATTACTAACTAGTTTGGCACAACATTTTGGACTGAAAGGCCTGCTCCCATGATGGTCTGTACTGTGTATAATTTTAAAAATTCTGATCTTTTACAATTCACATGATCTTTGAAGGGCCCTTTCTATGAATTCGTAAAGGAAGATCGTCAGTTATATGAAATCTTTTGCTCATTCATGGTTACACTGGTTTCATTGCATTTAACAGTGAGAAGGCATTCAAGAACAGATTCTCACTATGGTTTCCCTAATAATATTTATTTAAGCATGCATGATATTTGCAATGTGTCAATGGGAAGGAATGATGGATATTTTGAATTAGGCTGTTCACCATGAATGTGAGACATCTGCACAAACCTGAGGTCTATAGATGGATAATTTCTGACCTCTCATTTAATATTTTTAAGCAGATGATGTAGTGTTTCCTCATAAGTCCATTACTCCACCCTGTCATTTTGAAGAGTTTCTTATTAATGGACAAAAATAACACTGAAGTGATAAAGCGTAAAGGGGAATGCAAATTTTGAAAAATCAAGCAGTGAAATAATAAGAGTATCCTTTGTCGCATGAAGTGTCAAGTTGTGAATGTGAACAAGCCACCTGTGGGATTCAAAGAAATAAGTCTCTGGCTCTGAAAGCAAATGAGATGAGATCAAGATGATGAAGATGTTAGGGGTGGCTGCAGTTACTGTAATGATTAGTTTTATTATACAGTTTGCTTTTGTAATATCAGTGATTCATTGCTAAACCAGACCTTGAAACTACCTTTTGGTGGTGTTTCAAATTTTAATGCATTCATGTGACTTTTTGTTTGTAACATTTTCTCTCAGTAATGGGTAAAAATGGACAACAGAGGAAGTACAAAGGATGAGTATGATTTTTAACCCACTGGCTCCTTTTTGCCTCCGTGTGTGTGGCTCTCTTGCTACAAATGTAGCATGTCCTGGACATTATTAAGAGACCAGGTTGGAACAGGTGAATTTTGCTCTGTGTGCTGGTTTTACCTGTGCTAGCTTGCCAATGAGCCACCAGTGCTTCCAGAGCAAAAATAATTCATATTACAAAACTCCACAAATGACAGATGTGTTTACAATCACAGGGAATAAACAGAGAATTCACTCACATAAAAATGTCAGCATCGAAGTACTAATGATTGAGGTATTACACCCAGATTAGTCTGAAGAGTTAAATCCCAAAATAGTTTTGTTTAAAAAAAGTAATTGATTTGGCACCGGTGACGCCTGACCTGCTGAGTGTTTCCAGCAGCAATCCACCATCTTTCCTGACTTTTTTCCCGCATATTTCCAGTATTTTATGTTTATGCAGGTCCGCGTGTTGTCCTTCCTGCTGATTCCACCTCATGCCTGTGGATTTGCAAGATTTCCAAGCGATCGCAGACACTTGGAATGAGTTTTTCTAAGAGTAGGACCCAGATGAAGCCATCAGTTTGGGCACGGGATAAATCCAGGTCAGTTGAATGCTGTCCACAGAAGGGGACTGGCTCTCCGGCTCTCCTTTTCCCCCGCCCTCCATCTCTAGTCAATTGAGTACCTCCTCACTCTCATTCCTGAGAACGTCCTCATCTCTGGTTACTGTGTAGAAGCGCGTAACTCTAGTCCATTGGTGTGTTCAGCTGGTTTATGTGGAATTCTTGATCCGTCTGCTCTAGATCAAAGAGATGCAGCGAATCCACCCCCGTGGTGTCCTTGAACTCGCCCTCAGTTATCTTGTGTTGGCCGCCCGGGAGCGTGATCTGATAATTTGTCTGGTTAACGGATTCGACCGAGTCCGTTTCCGGTTGAAGAACCAACATGTTCCTTAGAGTCAGGCCCAACCGCGGGCCACTGTAGGAGTTTCTCATAGTGAAGGAGACGACGCTCGGCCGCCTCTCCCACCAGCGCCGGGAACACGGCAGGGACTTGGCAATGGCCCGCTTGAAGTCTCGCATGAAGAGAGGGTAGATGATGGGGTTCATGGTGCTATTGCAGTAACCAAGCCAGGTGAGCACATCAAAGAGCAAGGCTGGAATGCAGTCACAAACCGCCTGTGGGACAGACAGGACAGAGAACGGCAAAACAGAGTCAACACCCCGGGACACAGCGGCGAGCTCGGTGAAATCTCGATGTACATCAAAATCCCTAAAACCGGATTAATAGGGGTAAACTGATTGTTAAACTTTCCTGAAATCATCGATCGTGTAAGCAATGGCATCGACCGATGGTGGGGGGGGGGGGGGGGAGTGGTTGGTTAAAGTTAGATTAATTCTAAAGAGGAGCTCTGGAGCTCCAGCAATTTGACGAGTAACATGATCGGAGAATCTTAAAAGATTGTTCTTTGCAACAGAAAGTCCAAGAGCGTCCCCGTCAGAAATGACTACTTGGAATTGCTCACTATGGCCGAGCACTTAGTTCCACAGAGAACGTTTTAAGTTTTAAATGCCACCCACAATGAGCATGTATGGGAGAGAACGGTAGAAACAAGCCGAGACGGGGGTGGGGTATTAGCATTTCGAGCAAATGCATGGCAGAGGGTAACGACAGAAAGCATGATAGAAGGAACGCAGGTGCGTGCAGGGCCTGTCAGGTATTCGGGGAACAAAAGGCTTATTTATTCAATGTCTCGGAATAGCAACTCTCCCAAATTTAATTCTGGACTTAGTGGGGTGGATTACACCGCGGGCGAGTGTAATGTTTCCACAAGTATTTCCTGCCACCGTCGTCGCTTGCTGACTCAGTCGGGATTTTTGTTGAGCTATGAGTTTGGCTTTTTGATTCATGGCTAGGGTAAGGAAGTAGATGAATTATTTTAATGTAGGAACCCAGCCCATTCGTCAGTCACAGTACAGTGGTGAGCTGCAGAATGGTTAAAAGAGGCCACGCAGTAACTTTGAAATGCGAGTTCTACGGGCAACTGGAGACACAGTGCCGGAATCTGGAAAAACAAACTATCCCCCCCATAGATGCTCCTCGACCCGCTGAGTTCCTGAAGCAGATGGTTGCCGGAGCGGAGGGGTGTTCGTGCCCCAGTCCGGACGCATGCTCACCTGCGTGACATTTGCCACAAAGAACGGCAGCCAGGCTACAAAGAACATTCCCAGTAAAATTCCCAGAGTCAGGCTGGCTTTCAAAGCCCTCTTACTGTGTTTGGTGGTAAATTTTCTACCGTCGCTGTCTCCTGCTGATGCATTCCGAGCTCTAACGACCTGTAAGTGAGAACAGCGACAGTCAGCTCTGCCTGTTTTGAAGGTGGGCAGTTGCTCAAGGAAATCCGAGTGGTTAATAGAAAACAATTGCAAAATACAGTGACCAAAAAAAAACAAGTCTCCCTGCTGTAGCTCCCTATTCTTGGACGGAGGGAGAGCATGGGGTTCTTGGTCGTGACCATTACTTCGAATCGGTTAAGAATTTAGCAAATCTTCCCATTTAAAAAAAAAATCAAGTGGTGAATGTTTTTCTCAAGATTTCCCTGGGTTGAATTAAGCCTGATTATGGTTGCGACTGAGAGGAGGAACACTTTCTAGGATGCGGATCCTCATGGGCCAGAGTGCCCGGAAAAGCACCTCCCTGCTCCACGGTTGCCCGGGGTTCCGTTCTCCCGGTGGGCCGGAGCGGGCGGGAGCCCCTGGGTTCAGGTCGCTGTCTGTGGTGCTGAAAGTTAACGCCTCGCGCCGGTGGACAGCCCGCGGCCGCTGTCGGAGCTGATCTATATCAAGTTCAGTGCCCGACAGTACCCCTGCTCCCATGGCACTCGTTTTCCGAGTTCACAGCTGAATAAGTTCTATAACCCGCATCGTAACAGCGGATAAGGAAAAAATCAGACTTGAGCATTAACCGCATCCCGCTCAGACAGATTACTTATCAGGTTCGAGGGAGGAAACCCGGTCTGAACCTAGTGCAAACGATGCCCCTTGCCCTCAGTCTGTTCTGTTTACTGTTATCCCGGGGTTTACAGCAAGGGTATCTGTAACGGCAACAGAGCTCACGGTAGTAAACCAACTATTGTCAGCGGCTCCCTTACCTGCGCGGGGTCATCAGAAGTGGTGACCACGTTACTGGTCAGAGAGGCCACTTGCACAGCTTGTCTCCGGGCAGCCAGCAGGATCCGACAGTAGGTGAAGCAAATGGCTACTGAGGGCAGGAAGAAGGTGAGGCAGGAGACAATGAGAGCATAGGGTAGGCTAACCAGGAGTCTGCACTGAGCGCCGCGCACTTCCACCGCGCGACTGGAGTTGAAAGCCTGGTTCTCAAAGTCCATTTCATGCCACCCCATCTCAATGGGCAGGAACGAAGCCAGAGCGGCCAGAGTCCAGGTGGTGAAGATGAGGAAGAGGGCTCGGCTGGAAGTCATTCGGAGCTTGTAGTTCAGCGGAGACGTGATGAGGAGGTATCTGTCCAGGCTGATGACACACAAATTCAGGATGGATGCGCTGCAGCACATCACGTCAAAGGAAGACCACACTGAGCAAAAGTCACTGTCCAGCACCCACCTTCCGTACAGCTGGTTCAGCATAGCCGGGGGCATCACAACCAAGCCGACCATCAGATCGGACATGAAGAGGGAGACGAGGAAGTAATTAGAAGTGTTGCGCAGGGAGCGCTGCGTAAAGATCAGCAAGATCAAAAGGAAATTGCCGGCGACGGTCACTATGCTGATGAGGCAGAGGAAGGCTGCGATCCACGCGCTGCCCACTTGGGCCTCACGCTCGGTGGAGTTTCCCTCGGCGGTCGCTGCCCTTTCCATGTGGATGGCTGACGAGACTCCGCGGCAGCGGGGCAAAAGGCAGCCGTCCCGCTGCTTGGCCGGCGGACAGAGCCGGGCAGAGGGAGTGTGAGAGAGGGAAGACACATGCAACAGTTCCAACTACCGGCGATGTACACGTTCAGCGGGGCTGCACTCGGCGAATGATTTCCAATTACAACTGCGGCTCAGCGATGTGTGTAGAAAAGTGATGGTGATGCGCAGGACGAGCGCCGAGTGCCTGCGAGGAGCAATGCATAAAACTGAATTCATTTGTCATCCCTCGACAAATCTGGAGTAACTCGACCAAAGGTTCCATTCTGCGTCCCGGTGGTTTTATTTGCGAGAAGGGAGGGAGTCCGAGTGACAAGAGAATTATTAACGAGAACCGTCCAAAGTGAAAGCTCTCCTTTCGTAGGTGATTTCGCTAGTCACTTCCTGGAGGCTTCGGTGAGTTCAGGTGTCCAGTCTCGCTGAGTGTAGTCTTAACCGACACGAGAGTACTGCAAATGAGCGTTCTGACAAATGGGAACACGGAGTAAGTCAGCTTTTGTGTGATCCCTTTACTTCCAAAAGAGTTGGGATGCTCTTTCTCGATGTTGGGCAGTCGTGAGTCAGCGATTCGTTGCGATATCACGCTTTGTCAAGTCAGGTCACCAACCTAAGCTCAGCTATAGCATTGCGGAGAGGGGAAAAACGCAGCCCAACAGCACGAGGGTGTGATGGACTTTCTCCATTTTATAAAATGTTGTTCATATTTTAGGATCTGGGCACAGTTGGCAAGGCCAGCGACCATCACCATCTCTCAATGCCCATGAGCAGGCTGTTTCTGCTCCGTTAAGTAACGGAGCTTTCCCCCCAAGAGTCTGGTGAACTAAACTCATTTTTTACAACAGTCCAGTCATTTCGTGGTCATTGGTGAACTAGCTCCAGTGAGTGGGTCACATTGTCCACAGGCAAAACTGGACACTCCAGCCTCGGCCATCACTAGAGGCTCCCAGGTGGAGAGGGAAAACATCCCATGTACGTTCTCAAAGATTCCTTGGCAAATTGCGATATCCTTGTGAATGGCTGGCCCATGTCTGCTCAAAACAGAGGAGTAGCCAAAGGCATTGAGAATTTCAGCCCCTTCCAAGGAAAGAGGTCACATAAAAACTGCAGAAGGACAATTCACCATGCATTGCTGAGCACTTCCTACACACCCATGGCAAAGTCTGTGAACCTCATGCTGATTGTCTCCTATCCCAAGAGTCCGCTGAAGGAGTTCAGGGATGGGAAGGAAAGTTTGTATGAACTGTCCAATTGTATTTCATCCCCTTCTGTCAATATCACTTCCATGTTGGTTCATTTATTCTTCTCCTTCTTTTCCCTCCAGGTCTAAGTATTTTTAAAGAGTATAAATAATAAGCATCAGTACTGATTCTTGCCCAGATTTCCAGTACCCCTACTCTCCATTACACCTCACCCAGTGGATAATAATAACTATCAGCCTCCTGCTACCCACTAGCTCAAGGTGAATCCCAAAATTCCCTCTTGCCCTTATCTTCAAACATATGTAAGACAAATCTGCCCAGCAGCATGCCACAAACACACTGGAAAATTACGGATCACTCCCCACTCTTCTCTTCCATTCTGGGCTGTCCCTGCTTGCCTTAATAGCAGTGTGCCAGATGCCATGCTACCAGAGATATTTATTTAAGACTGGATGTTATTTAGTTCTTCTTTTCCTAGAGAGTAACAAGTCTATGTAATGTGTTGCTCACTGGTATGATGGTAGTGGCTGATGATGGACTGAGCTGAATAACCTTGCAACTGGGAGAAAGATAGAATGATATTGAATTTGATCATTACAGTAAGTCAGAGAAGGATTCTTAACTCAACCTGATTATTTATTTTTGGTGGGGATTACATACCTTGAAGTAGCCACATTGAGAAACAAGAACAGAGACACATCTGAGGAACAGGTATGAGGGTGGCTGAGATTAGGTGAGTCCAGAGGAACCATAATGGCCTGATTATTATGTATGGATCATGCTTGATTACCTAACTGGTCTTGTCCTTCCCATTAATACTGTAGGTTCATGATTATTATCAATGATTTGACTCAGGGAAACAAATGTCAAATTTCCTACCCTGCTGAGGTCATTGAAGAAAGGAATGTAAAGAGGCTTCAAGGGGGCATAAAAATGCTGAATGAATGGATCTGAATGTAGAAAGTGGAATATAATGTGAAATTACCATTTTGATACACAAAACAGACGTACAGCATATCTTTGATGGTATGTTGGCTTTAATTACAAGAGCACATGAGTACAGGAGAGAAGATGAGTTACTGCAATTACATAGGGCATCAGTGAAATTGCACTAGAACACAGTTTGCAGTTTTGGCCTCCTTACCCTTAAAGTATGCTTACCATTGAAGGAGTTCATGAGTCTGATTCCCGGGGTGTCAGCTGGCCATATGAAGAGTAATTGAGTAGGATTGACTTGCGTACTCTAGAGTTTAGAAGTATAAGAACAGATCTCATTTCAACTTACAAAATTCTTACAGGACTTCACGGGCTGACACAGGGAAGATGTTTTCCCTCTCTTGACTGAGGAGTCTAGAACCTGGGACTGCAATCTCAGATTAAAGAACAGACCTATCAGGAATGAATGAAATTCCTTTTTGCAAAGGCTGTTGAATCTGCCCCAGAAGGCTACAGAGTCACTGAGTTTGTTCAAAACAGACAATGATTGATTAATGAATCTGGAGATATGGCAGTATTGTATGATAGTGGCATTGAGACAGAAAGCCAGCTGTCATCTTGATAAACGGCAGAGGAAGTTTGAAGGATGAATGGCCCACACCTACCGCTATTTCTTGCGTTCTTATGCATTTTTTCTCAACAAATCTGTTGACTGTCCCTTCTCAAAATCCCTCTACTCTTGTAAACTTTAGTTCTCAACCCTTTCAGCAGTTTTTCTGAAAATCCTTAATTGTATTGCTCCAATTATATTCTATCTATGCGTTATCTGTGAGCAACCCATCTTACTTTCCTCTAATTTCCTGCTGATGACATGACTAACCATAACATCCATCATCAATTCTGTTACCTAGTGGAGCGGAACCACACTTGCCTGAGTCTATTTTTACCTTTCCGAAGAATACTCTGAGATGTATCCAGTTCCCTCACCTGCGTCAATACTAATGTAGTCCATCATGGAGCTATCCTTGATCCTTTATCTGCAAGCTCCCTTTGCACGGTATCATCTGAAGAGGTATAATCAGTTCCATATATGTGCTGATAACACACAATTGTGCTTCCCCCACATTTCTTTTGATCCTCCATTCTCTCTGTGTTGGCAGATTGCTTGTCTGACATGCAATCTTAAATTAGATCCATTTTTGCACTGACAGAAACCATTAAACCCACACCTCAAGCTGTTCCCAAAGCACTAATTCCATTCCCCATCCTTGGCCACTCTCTGAACAAAACTGTTTGTAATTTTGCATCACAGGTTACATTCCTGGAACTGCCCTAGGCTGCTGACTCCATATTCCACTTAATACGAAGACTGTTAAATTCCACCATCTTAATATCACCCATCACTAGGCTTTGGAAGACCAGCAGAAATGCTGATCACTGAGCATAAGGGTGACAGATGCTGCTTGTTGGGATGAGGGCAGGAGGCTCTGTTTCAGCTCAGTCTGACAGACTGTGAAGGGTGGGAGGACTGCCAGGAGAGTATTAATGTTGTCTGGTTAATGGTAACCAGATGAGCCAAGGCAAGATGGAGAGGATCATTGTTACAGAAATAGAGGTAGGTGATCTCAGAAGGTCAAAGACAGTCAGTGGTGCAGTCAGTGTATTTTTGATAGAAAAATAATATTTGAAATTCTGATTCATTGTAAGTGCCACAATGGATTACAAAGCTAATTGGACAGTAAAGGCTTTGGTTATATGGAGAAGAGTGTCCAACATATCAATAAAGATTATACATTCCTTTCCTTTTGAATAATAAAAAAATACAGGGTGAAGCTCTCTGGCCCCATACTCAGTGGTCCAGCAAATCCAGTGGTCCACCATGTTTTGAATCTGTACTGCAGGACTTTATTATTAACTAACTCTAACTACAAATTTATTAAATTAGCTGTACTAATCTTCAGCTAATTAACCTACCAGTACAACTTTTTTAAATCTCAGCCAACAGTATTCCGGACTTAGCGACAGTTCTCAGAACCCTTATATGACCCTAGGAAGGTGTATACTTCAATAACAGTTCTCCTGTTCAGAGGAATTAGCAGACCAGCGGCAAGTTTCATGATCCACATTGTCAGATCCCAGGGTTGCTAGAGTGGAGTTTCAACCTATAACTTCATCCCTACAGAACATCTTAAAGAATTTTTCGGACAATTCAAAGTCAAGCCTTGACTATACTTTTGAGTCAATATGTCCAGACACAGAACCAACAGGCAGTAATATGATTATCATGTGACTTCTTTTTACTTGTAATGAATACTTCAGTATTCACCAGGGATAAGGAGCTTGGCCGTTGTGGGGATGTCTTACAGCAGACTGAAATGCTTGACCTTATAGACATCTAAAAAGAGGATGTGCTGGAGCTTTTGAAAGGCATTAAGTTAGATACGTCACTGGGACTGGATAAGACATACCCCAGACTACTGTGGGAAGTGAGGAAGGAGATTGCTGAGCCTCTGGCAATGATCTTTGCATCATCAATAGGGACAGGAGAGGTATCAGAGAATTGGAGGGTTGCAAATGTTGTTCCCTTGTTCATGAAAGGGAGTAAGAGATAACCCAGGAAATTATAGACCAGTGAGTCTTACTTCAGTGGTGGGCAAGTAGTTAGAGAAGATCCTGAGAGGCAGGATTTATTTGAAGAGACATAATCTGATGAGAGATAGTCAGCATGGCTTTGTCAAGGGCAGGCCATGCCTTACGAGCCTGGTTAAATTCTTTGAGGATGTAACAAAACACATTGATGATGGTAGAGCAGTGGATATAGTGTATATGGATTTCAGTAAGGCATTTGATAAGGTTACCCAAGCAAGGCTCATTCAGAAAGTAAGGAGGTGTGGGATCCAAGGAGACCTTGCTTTGTGGATCCAGAACTGGCTTGCCCACAGAAGGCAAAGGGTGGTTGTAGACGGGTCATATTCTGTATGGAGGATGGTGACCAGTGGTGTGCCTTGGATCAGTTCTGGGACCCCTCCTCTTTGTGATATTTATAAATGACCTGGATGAAGAAGTAGAAGGGTGGGTTAGAAAGTTTGCTGATGACACAAAGGTTGGGGGAATTGTGGATAGTTTGGAGGGTTGTCAGAGGCTACAGCAGGACATCAATAGAATGCAGAACTGGTCTGAGAAGTGGCGGATGGAGTTCAACCCAGATAAGGGTGAAGTGTTTCATTTTGGTAGGTCAAATTTGAAGACAGTATATAGTTTTAATGGTAAAACTCTTGGCAGTATGGAGGATCAGAGAGATCTTGGGGTCCATGTCCATAGGATACTCAAAGCTGCTGCGCAGTTTGACAGCGTTGTTAAGAAGGCACATGGTGTGTTGGTAGTCATCAACCATGGGACTGAGTTCAAGAGATGTGAGGTAATGTTACAGCTATTTAAGACCTTGGTCAGACCCCACTTGGAGTACTGTGTTCAGTTCACTACAGGAAGGATGTGGATACTATAGAGAGAGTGCAGAGGAAATTTACAAGGATGTTGCCTGGATTGAAGAGTGTGCCTTATGAGAATAGGTTGAGTGAACTTGGCCTTTTCTCCTTGAAGCAACGTACCATGACATACTTCTTCATCCAGGTCATTTATAAATATCACAAAGAGGAGGGGTCCCAGAACAGATCCCTGCAGAATGCCACTGGTCACCAACCTTCATGCAGAATACGAACCATCCACAACCACCCTTTGCCTTCTGTGGACAATGACCATGGAAATAGGTACAAGAGGGATGTCAGAGGTAAGTTTTTCACACAGAGTGCTGGGTGTGTGGAAAGCACTGCTAGCGAAGGTGGTAGAGGCAGATACAACAGAGTCTTTTAAGAGGCTCTTAGAAAGGTACAAGGAGGTTAGAAAAATAGAGGGCTATGCGGTAGGGAAATTCTAGGCAGTTTCTAGAGTAGGTTACATGGTCAGCACAACATTGTGGGCCGAAGGGCCAGTAATGTGCTGTAGATTTCTATGTTCTACCTAATACTGTTAGTTGCTGGGGGGAAAAAAAGTTGTTCAGGACATAGAAAGTTCTTTCCTCCTCTTTGAACCATGCCATGGAATTTTATGTCCATCTCACAGCAGAGATTGGAGGTCTGTTTAATTCTAATCCTAACCTTAATTTTAAACAGAGGCCCTGTTTCATATTAAGGATTGTGGTGATTAAGCAGAGACCCTGTCTCTAGCAGTGTTACACTGTCAGCTCTTCAGTATATGTTTTGCTCGTATCTTTGGGTTCTTGAAACCATAACCTTTGATTCGCCAGCCAGCGTGCCTCTGCTGAGTTGGCAGTCAGAGTAACCAAACCTTGGATTTCTGAATAACTTACTCCATTCGCTGGAGATCAAGGATTCAAAGAAAAGTTCAAACAAATGTCCTAATTAAAATTGAAACCTCTCTCTTTCTCACACACACACTCCCTCATCTGTTCAGTCTGTCTGTCTCTCTCTCTCTTTCTCTGAACACATGTTTAAGACCCATTGACAACTGAGACAAGGGCACACGTTCCAGATTTCCAGGCTCTTGTATCCCAAATGGAATTAATTTGGGAAAAGAAAGAAATATAAAGTTGCAGAATGAGAGTTGCCAGGGTATTGCAGGAGGGTTGCCAGAATTCACAGGCCGCGGTTTGGATAGTTTAGTGCTCCTGGTGAGAGTACAGACTGCAGTTAACTGAAGCGGTGAGAAAATATGAGCTCAGCGTGGGTATTGCTCCATAGAAACATCAATCTTATAATGAAATAACAGCCAGATAGCCCACGGCTTAGACATCAAAGGTCCCATTAATTTCTCTGTTACCTATTCTCCCCACCTTCCCAGCAGTTTTACCACACACCTACAGTAGAGACCGTTTACAGCGGCTCTCCAGATTCGCTGTTGCCAGCCTGAGGTTAGACTGTCTGCTCCGGAGGTATGTCCGCATGCCCTCTCTTCCCTTCTTTGCCTTCACGGTGAGTTCCATCACTTCCATGGTTCGCTGAGACCTCCGTTCTGACGTTCCACCTCTGTTCCATCCTCTACACAATGTGGCCCAGGATCAGTCGTTACCTCCCCATCACTAACCCAACTAAACCTCCAGTTATAAAACCTCAGCCAGCACTGCACAAAAATCAGAATCAGTTTAATTATCGCTGACTTAGCAACATCCATCTAGGAAGAGGAGCAGATGATTTTCACTGGTTGTGAGGACACTTTAGCGCACTAGTCACCACGTGGCATCAACAGTCCCAAGGACTGTGGTCAAATTCTTAGGCCAGAAGTATATAAGGTGTCTCATTGCTTCCCTGCGAGGTCTGGAAGCTCTTTTGAACAGCTGCCTTTTCTGGCCAGAATTCCCTAGCAGTTAAAACTATGTTTTCTTACCACATCGGAGATCACTCGGCCCATTGTGTCAATGCCAGCTCACAGAGCAATCCCAGCCCCTTCTCCACTAATGGCAGGGGAGCATAGTGGTGAGTGCAAAGGTTTACAGTACCAGCAACCCTGGTTCGATTCCCGCTGCTGCCTGCAAGAAGTTTGTATGTTTTCCCCGTGACCACACAGGTAATAAATGTATCCAATTTAGCACAGCAATCTAAATCAGGAAACCAGCTGTCATGTCACAGGGTACTGCAGGGCACCCACAGCACACGTCAACACACTCTTCCCCTCCTCCATCAGATCTGTACTCAGTTCTGGTCGCCTCAGTACAGGAAGGATGTGGAAGCCATAGAAAGGGTGCAGAGGAGATTTACAAGGATGTTGCCTGGATTGGGGAGCGTGCCTTATGAGAATAGGTTGAGTGAACTCGGCCTTTTCTCCTTGGAGCGACGGAGGATGAGAGGTGTATAACATGATGAGAGGCAATCGTGTGGATAGTCAAAGGCTTTTTCCCAGGGCTGAAATGGTTGCCACAAGAGGACACAGGTTTAAGGTGCTGGGGAGTAGATACAGAGGAGATGTCAGGGGTAAGTTTTTTACTCAGAGAGTGGTGAGTGCATGGAATGGGCTGCCGGCAATGGTGGTGGAGGTGGATACGATAGGGTCTTTTAAGTGACTTTGGATAGGTACATGGAGCTTAGAAAAATAGAGGGCTATGGGTAAGCCTAGTAATTTCTAAGATAGGGACATGATCGGCGCAACTTTGTGGGCCGAAGGGCCTGTATTGCGCTGTAGCTTTTCTATGTTCTATGTCTTAACCTTTCCCTGTAACCTTTACTCCCCACTTTCCCAAGAGCTCTAACGCGGGGATGAGTTACAGTGGCCAATTAGCCTATCAACTTGCACGTGTTGGCAAGGAAACTGGATCTCCTGGAAGAAGCCCACCCAGTCACATGTAGAATGTGCAAATGTCACACGCACAGTGTCAGAGGTCAAGATCGATCCCAGGCCACGGGAGCGGTGAGGCAACAGCTCAACAGCTCCTTCACTCTGAGAAATGGCAAAGGATGTGATTATATCGGAGAGAGTGCAGAGGAGGCTCACCGAGATGGTGCAGGACCGGGTAGGCTGATCTTGTTTTGCCTGGAGCAAAGGAAGCTGATCTGACATAAGATTATGTGAGGCATAGAGAGAGCTGATAGTCAAAATAGTTTCCCATTTTCAAAACCAAGGTGAGAGGAAGAAGTTTTAAAGGGGACCTGAGGGGTGAGATTTTACACAGAGTGTGATGAATATTTTTATTTTATTTTATTGAGATAAAGCGCGGAATAGGCCTTTCCGGCCCTTTGAGCTGTGCCGCCCAGCAGTCCCCCAATTTAACCCGCGCCTAATCACAAAACAATTTACAGTGACCAATTAACCTACCAACTGGCACATCTTTGGACTGTGGGAGGAAACCGGAGGAAACCCACACGGTCACAGGGAACATGTACAAACTTCTTACAGGCAGCGACGGGAATTAAACCCGGGTCGCCTGTACTGTAAAGCACTGTGCTAAGCACTACACTACCGTGACATCCCAATCTGGATCCACCACCAATGAAGGCAATGAGATACAACTACGACATTTAGGAGGCATTAGACAGAGACTTAAATAGAATGATACAGGCCTAATGCAGGCAAGCGGGATTAGTGCAAGTGGGCAAAAAAGGTTGGTACAGATGTGATGGGCCATATCTATGACCGTATGTTATTGGAGCCCAATCTGCATATTTTATAATATGCAAATATATAATTGCAGTGGGCCTGGTCAGGCAGAGTAGAACAGGGGAATTCAAACACACTATTTTATAACCTTGTTGAACTAAAAATCAACCCCCACACTTCTGGGATTGTCCTTAAAGATCCACAAAGGGAGATGAGGTATAATCCATCAAAATTTAATCTAACTGTTGATAAATGGAAAGACGTAAGTACAGAATGTGAGCAGAAGAACACAATGGTATAAACGAGAAGAGAACAGAGTGCCGCCTCCCTCCAGGTCTCCCTCAACCCTTGCCCCCTACTCTTTACGTTTGCTTTTCATTGCCTCATTTTAAAGCGAGTTATTCCCGCTGGCGCAAGTGTTAACAGTAATGGTCACTCACTGATGCCTGGCCCAGATACCCAGGAGCCTGTGCAGTCACCGTCAGCAGGCTGCCTACTGTAAGGCCACCGGCGTACATAGACTCCACTGACGGAAACCACCAGTGTTCAGGAGGAGACCTGCTGGCATAATGTGTTAGACCCCAAGGGAATTCCTGCCTGTTCTCCCGAAACCACCCCCAGCCCAGACTGGATACTTCCCTGTATTATTGCAGAATGAAGACCAAAGCTGGGAGCACCTACACATCAAACCCATGGTTTGAACCCCTACATAATAAAAATACTCTTTCAATACACACGGCTTCATCTGCGCAAAAGCTGTGATGGTATGAATGTAGTAATCTGTGTCTTCAGCCGCGCTCCCTCTACCTGCTGTGTTAGGTTTCTACCTGTTTCCAAGTGCCTCACTCTTTCCTTCTTCATCTTCCTAGCTATTCATCTGCATGAGGTTTTCCTCTCTTTCTCTTTCTTTCTGTCTCTCTCTGTCTGCACGTGTATGTACCTCAGTGTCTCTGTCTCTATGTGTGTGCCTACAGTACTGTGCAAAAGTCTTAGGCACGTATAAATAGTTAGGGTGCCTAAAGCCTTTGCACAGTGTTGTACTTGTCAATGTGGAGCGGAGAGCATGTTTGTAAATCTGGCGGGAGCAAAGGACGTTGGCGATGGCAACAGCGGAGAGCTGTGGGAGGGGTGTGGGGTAGGTGCCCGAGAAGTGCCGGGGCGGGGGGGGGGGCGGCATGGGAGTAGACCCGCCCAGCCCTGAGTCACCAGTCAAGGTCATGGATAAACTCTTCTCGGACTTCCACCTGGGTACAGGTATCGATTTTAACCGACGTTTCGATGACAAACTGTGCCATCTTCATCAGGGATGATGAAGGCACATCTAGTCCAGTGGTATATATACTCGGGTTGTCCATACCTCCTGATTGGATAGTCCTCAACCAATCAGGTTCCTGCTGCTCCACCTTGTTTACAATTTAGTTCTTACTTAGAGCAAGCCCTTCGTCTTTGTTAAATTTCTTATTCCCTAGTCTTATTTCAATGACTTCCTTTACCAGGCGGTCCCAAAAGCCATTGGCGTGGCAACCGTCAAAGTCAATCCTAAGGCCGTTGCGAGTGCAATGTTCTGTTACCGCCAATTTCTCTGGGTAACCCAGACAGATACAGCTCCTGTGATTCTTGACGCGGGTTTCCATCGTGCCAATACACACTGCTCCGCATTCACGGGATCCTGAAAACACCAGCCAACCTGACTCCCAGTTCATCTCTGACCCGCGTTTGGGCTTCCTCGTTAGTCTGTGGATGGCATTAGTCCAGTATTTCTTCAGGAACCTGGCGATCCTTCCGTGGAAATATAGGGAAGACAGGCGGTAACGATGGATTCCTCCTCAATGTCAGGTTTCCTGGTTTTTCCATCGGCCCTTTAAAAGGCCCAGTTGATTTTCTTCACCTTGTGGCCATTCTGTAGCAACATCAGTTCTGTGCTAATGGCTTCTGGGACTGCCTGGTGGAGGAAGTTTTTGAAATAAGACTAGAGAATAAGAATTTTTATAAAGATGAAGTTCTCACTCTAAGTAGGAACTGGAAGTCGATTGTAAACAAGGTGGGGCAGCGGAAACCTGATTGGTTGAGGACTAACCAATCAGGAGGGATGGACAACGGGGCTATTTATACCACCGGACTAGACTTGCCTAAGCATCATCCCTGATAAAGATGGCAGAGTTTGTCGTCGAAACATCAGCTAAAATCATTACAGATACGCCCGGAAAGCATAAGATACTTTTTTCACCAGGCAAGGTCATTTGATTCCAAACAAATGGTTTATTGATCCTTACGGAATGTCTCTCTGGTGCTTCCTGCTTCCTCCCCTCTCCCTTCCCCTTTTCCCAAACATAATTCGCCTCTCCCTGCCCCCTTCCCACTCTCAGAGACCCATATCAGAATCAGGTTTATCATCACTCACATGTTATGCAATTTGTTTTTTTTTTGTGTGGCAACAGTACAGTGCAATGCATAAAATCATTACAATACTGAGTATGACCATCATGCCTACGTATGTTCATTCACCGTAATTGTCTCGATTTACTCTTTGTGTGCATTGAATGTGTGTTACATAATGCCCTCTTTCTATGTCCCAGTGAGGCACTGTCTGCCTTTGTGTGTATGTGTGTGTGCTAAGGTGGGAGAAAAAGAGAGAGAGAATCTCTAGTGTTGGGGTCTCAGTCATGTTAGTTGCTCTAATGTTTGATGTCAGAATGTGTGGGCTGCCCCCCAATCACATCCTTGGATGTGTTGTTTGTTAAAGCAAACGACGTATTTCACTGGATGTTACAATGTACATGTGATACATAAATCTGAATCTGATCTGATCCTTCATCTCTATAGCTCTCACGCTGTTTCTTTCTCCCTGCATTTTATCTCCCTTCTCCTCTACGTCCAGATGACCAGAATATAAAATGCGAGAATTCTGAAAAAAAAGTTTACACGGATTTACAAACTATAATTTTATATACAGACAGTTATGAATTTGAAATGGCTACACACAGGGATTTCTGTGGCAAAAGAAAAGCTTTGATTACTGGTAATGTGAACTCAGCACTGATCATCAAATTCTAATCGTACTTTGCTGGACCTTGGTGAGGTATATATTATTATCTAAATGGGATTTCTACAACAAATGCTATTCTTTAAAGACTTTCTCTTTAAATAAGTCTGCATGGTTTTAAAAATCTTGTTATACTTTGATTTTTTTTCTTCTAAATCCTCAACAAATAAAACAAACTGAAATTTTATACCACATCTTCACTTCTTCTCGATCAAAATGTCCATTTTGCTAGGCTTCTTCTCTGGCATGCTTGAGCGCAGCTTCTTTCTCTTGGTGGAAGGATTCAGCCACTCCCGGAGCGACCTCTTCCTCATTCAGAATTCCATTAAAGAGTTGGGAATCTTGGTGCTGTTCCTTCCCGCACGCCTGGCAGCTGCAGTGTAGAATCTTCTCCACCAGCTTGTCCACTCTGGGCATTGCCTCGTTGCCAGGACATTCCAACTTGACCTGTAATTGATAATTTTTGGTTGATTCTTTGAGGGGTTACCATTTAGGTAGCCAGTTGGCAGTCAGAATTCACAGTGTGAGAAAGATAAAAGAACTGCAAATGCTTAAAGTTAGTGGCGCCTCAAACCCATAATTCAACCGTTTCAGCTACTGTCCATTCAGCATTATTTTTGTTCTACTTCAATTTGCATTACTATACTTTGCCCTTCCCATTGTTGTGCACCCATCGCTGTACTCATTGTTGTACTGCTTACTCTGAGCTTCACACCGGGCAAGGAATTTCATTGCAGCCTGCTGTATAAACAAAAAAACTCATCTGAATGTGAATCAGAAAGGAAAACAGAAAATGCTGGAGATGTTCAGCAGGTCAGGCAGTAGCTGCGGGAGAGGCACAGAGTTAAGTTTCAGGTCCAAGATGTAGAGTTCCTAACTCTGCTTTGCCTTCATCTTGTCTTCCAACTCTGTAGTGTAGCAGTTAATGCAACGCGTTACAGCGCCAGCTCTCACTGACCGGGCTTCAGTTCCGGATGCTGCCTGTAAGGCGTTCATACGTTCTTCTCTCTAAGGGCCGCAGTTTTCCCCCCACATCCCTAGGAGGTACAGTCAGGGGTTAGTGTGGTGTGGGGCGTGCTCTGTTGGTGTTGCCAGCATGTTGTCACTTGGGGTCTGCCCAGCACTATTCCCACTGATTTGATTTGATGCAAATGACGCATTTCACTGCATGTTTCAATGTTTTGATGTGTGCACGTGAGAGAAGCAAAGGTTGTCTTTATCTTGTATCTCTTTCTCTCTCCACAGATGCTGCCTGCCCTGCCAATTGTTTCCGGCATTTTTTGATTTAATCACAAGGTGAAAGCTTACACAGGATGGGAAAGAAGAATGAGCAAAGATGAAAGTTAGCGTCTTCAGTCTTGGGTTTTAATAGGCTGCAGTTCACTTGAGGATGGATAGGTGAGTCTAAACATTCTGGACAAAAACTTCAGAGTTGGAGCCAATTCTTTATTTCAGAACAGTGAGTATGTAGGAGGGAGTATGAGATGGTAAGAAAGGTATTTCAGGAAAAACAGCCCTAGAAAGATTGTGAAATAAGATGGAGAAGGATGAGAAAGCCTGTGGTGCAGAAAATGTGACTGTGCAGATGTAGTTCAAAAGATGATTAGCTTGCATGTACTCCCACAGAGTATCTGTACACATTTAGACAGTGAGGCTTTGTGTACACGGACGGGATTGTGACATACAAGAGGAGGAAGCTGTTACTTACAATTTCCCACATGGACTGGGCCGGCATGCAGGAGTCACAGTGAACCAGGGATTCAGTTGACTGTGGAAAGGTGTTGGGAACACTGTAGCTGAAACACTGGCCGAGGCATGCTCTGAGGGAAAAAACATAACATTTTATATTGTTTAAATTGTTCTTGTAAAGCATTTCTTTTTGGCTTTTTGGATTAATCAAATCATTTTCAAGTAAGCCAGGCAACCAAGTTGAGCTGAAGTCCCAGTTCATCATGAATAAAGCCCTCCCACCTTTGAGCACATCTACAAGCTGTGCTATTGAAAGAAAGCAGCCTCCATCATCAAGGACCCCCACCATCCAGGCCATGCTGTCTTCTCGACAACACACACAAAATGCTGCTGGAGCTCAGCAGGAGCTCCTACACCTTCTTCCAGGCAGAAGATCGTGTGCGTTGCTTCAATTTCCAACACCTGCATGCTTTCTTCTCACTGCTGCCATTGGGAAGGAAGTGCAGGAGTCTCAGGTCCTGCACCACCAGGTTCAGGAACAGTTATCAGCCCTCAGCTATCAGGCTCTTGAACCAGAGGGGTTAACTTCACTCACCCCAACCCTGAACTTACTCCACACACTATGGACTCATTTTCAAGGACTCTACAACTCAGGTTCTCGTTATTTATTACTTCTTTTTCCTTATTTGTATTTGCACTATCTGTTGTCTTTTGCACATTGCTTGTTCCTCCATCTTTGTTGTGTGCAATTTTTCATTGAGTCTGTTGTGTTTCTACTTACTTACTGTGAATGCTCACAAGAAAATGCATCTCAGGGTAGCAGATGGTGACATATAATGTATGTACTTTGATAACAAATTTACTTTGAACTTGATGCTTTTTGTATATACTGCCCAGTTTCCATCTCAACACTCCCACTGCTCCCCAAATATGGTGATTTTGTGGCATGATCCCCGCAGGTGCCAGGTGCCCTCTGGTACTCAATCTGGGCACTCTCTTTATGAGTGAGTCTCGAGAAGTAGTGTTAGCTGACAGTGTTACATTGGTGCATAGAATATATTCGTAGTGAATGAGATATTCATTGGCATTAAACTGAAATTACAATGATGTGAGATGGTTTCTTGTAATAAATCTTCACGTTAACAGCAAGATCATGAATTCCCTTTGAATTGTGTGATATTCTTCTTTAATCTTTTACAAGTATTCAGATGTTGAAGTTCCAGGGGAGACTGGAGTCCCGCAGTTGTCTTAGTAAGCAGTGATGTGTTCGTTCACACCTCAGGTAAGAGAGGAGGAAAGCAAGCAGCGTTTGCTGCACGATCAGCCGCGCGAGAAGCCGGCACATCACGTCTGTCACCATGGAAGCCAGTCGGAAACTCAAAGCCTTCAGAGATCCACTGCCGCCCAGCCCGAGAGCCGGAATCAGCAGGAACTGGCTTCCACCTCTCAGCCTTAGCTACCATCTGGCTGGGGTATCTTAAGTTCAAGAACAGCCCCAACCCTTTCAAAGAGAAATGCACAACAGATTTTAACTAGGGTGTACAACTTCAGTGTGTAACAGATCAAGGTCAAAAATAAGAAGTCTCACATGCTGACTTCCTGCACTGAGGTTACAGGAAGCCAAAATGAATTACTTATCCTGGGTAACTTATGGTCTTTAATCCCTCAAAACCATTTGCAATGTCCATAACATATAATTCCGAGAAGCTATTAACATGAGAGCTTTCAGGAACAAGAGCTCTTGGCTCTGACATTCCTCAATTTTCGATGTGACCTCATTTTCTGCAGACCTTCTTGAACACATTATACTGCCCGCTGTGATAATTTCCACCAAAGAGCAGTTCTACAGATGGATTCCTTGTTGGGTTACCTCCCTCCTTACCAGCTGAGGATGGGGAATGTGTGTAACAGCTCCCAGGAAATGTGTGTTAGCTATATCCATAAGGTTGAGGGAGAGTGGGATTTTAAAAAAATCTGTAGGAGCAAATTGAGAAATACAAGTTTTTTTAGAGAGAGTGGTGAACACATGAAGTGGTGGTGGAGGCAGATACATTTGGGACCTTTAAGAGACTTTTAGATAGGCACATAGATGGAGGATATGTGGGAGGGAAGAGTTAGATTGATCTTGGAGTAGGTTAAAACTTTGGCATGACATCTTAGGTCAAAGGGCATGTACTGTGATGTTCTATATAAGGAAATTCATGGTTCCCAGGTTGCAATGGCTGTACCTTCCATCAGTCAGAAATGTCTGTTTTCTACAGTAACCCACGCCATATCACTCCACAGACACCTGCTGTAATTCTTTCATTTCATTCAATAAATACCCTAACTTGAATAAGCTTTGCTACTGTTGCATGCCGGGGGGTGGTGAGGGGGGAGGCTTTGGTGCTGCTTGTGCACAGGAGGGGGAGGGGTGCTTTTGGGTTCTAAAGCTTCCTTGTCGTTCATTCTTTGAGGTTCTTCTTTTGTTTCGAGGATATCTGTGGAGAGTAAGAATTTCAGGTTGTATATTGTATACATTCTCTGATATTAAATGGAACCATTGAACACTACCCATAATTAAACTAATGGAATATATATTCTGAATAAACACCATGAAGTATTTTATGATTATAATTAGTACTATTATAATTACTAAAATGTATGGGAGAGCTTATGGAAGTTGGATTTCGGTAAGTCAGGTTATTTGCGACCCACCGAGTCCAGTATATAATGTTTTCTGAACAATGGAGAGGGTTTACCAATTCTGAGCATTCTTCTGTCTGCTGCCATCTTCATTCAAATAAATGTTACTTTAATTCAAATGCACTGCAAGGTTAGCCTAACATTCTGCTTTTCGTACCTACCTGTTCTTGATGGACTTTGACTCACATCCGGTGTGGCCAACTATCTGGGTGATGTTCTTTGCTTCACACCAGGCACTTTTATCAGGAAACAGAGCCAGTTTATTGATGGGAGGTGGTGCTGCCACAACTAGAGATGGGAGCAGGATGCCCAACACGAACCAAAGCATTACGGTCAAATGTTCCACCATGGCCCTAGAGGAAGCAAAATGTCAATTAGCAATGAATGACCACCTGAAGGATTTGATCAACCCATGGGTACTCTATATCCATCCAAGGAACGGGAAATGAATGAGAGAGATCCATGGACTCTCCCCAACAGTTTTCTGTGGTCTTTCTCTGTCTTTCCTCCTCCTCCTCATTATAAATCAGAAGTTGATCCTTCTCAGTTTCAGGGTTATTCCAACATCATGCACGCAAAATGTAGTTTACCATAGGGAATCTGTGAACATGTCAGGCCATGTTAGTAGTGAAAGAGAAAGACTGAGCCAATATCCCAGATGGACGAAATGCACCAGAACTTGTCAGAAAGAGCAAGTTACTGAAACCTCAATATTGAGTCAGCAGCATCAGACCAAAGACGGTGTGCTGTTGCTCACTTTAACATCTGGCCCTATTGTAACTGAGCAAGAAACCGCAGACAGGCCGGAATGGGAGTAGAATGGGGAATTGCAGACAGCAGGAAGCTGAGGGTCAGGCGAGTGGACTGAACACCACTTCATGGCCAAGAGGTCACCCAGTCTGTATTTGGTTTCTCCGGTGTCATGGATACCACATGATGAGCAGTTCCCTCACTTAGAAGAAATGCAAGTGAATCACCAGCTCACCCCGGGGGGGGGGGAGTGTTTGGGCTCCTGGATGGTGGGAGGGGGCAAAAGGGCAGGTGTTGCATGACTTTTTGAACTAAGAAGGGGGCTGAAGAATAGACTAGGGAATTGAGGAAGGCAATGGTCTCTTTGAAGTGCAGCATCGAGGGGGGAGGGACGAATGTGTCTGTTGGCAACACCTCTGAAGATGTCAGAAACTGGGCGGGACTATCCGTTGGATGCAGGGGCTGGTGGGGTGGGAGGTAGGAAGAGGTCAGCTACACTTGTTTTCTCCAGGGACATACTTTCAGAAAAAGGAGTTGCCTATTAAGATGAAGTAGAGGATGAATTATTTAGAGAGTTATGAATGTTTGGAATTGTTTGCCCTAGAGATCAGATGTTGCCAAGTCATTGAATATGTTCAGAGCTGGGATAGACAGGATTTTGGAGTATAGGCGAACTGAAAGACAATCTGCAACAGGCAGGAAAGTTGAGATAAGGCCAAAATCAGGTCAGCTATGAGTTTACTGAATGGTGAAGCAAGCCAAGGGAGCCATATGACCTGGTCATATTCCGGTTTCCTATGTGACTTGTTGAATTTTTTTTTTCATATGGGCTCAATTAAGTCTTAAGTGTTTGAAACTGGTCAACGCACAGACAGAGAGTACGGTGGGGAGGGGGAGAGGTCAAAGCTTTGCTTCTCTGTTGAGGCGAGTTTTAAAACTTTGCACGCCCCCCCAAGTGCACGGCAGGACTGCAGGCATCACAGCTCCAGTAGCCTGGGTTCACTCCTGACATCCGACACTGCCCGTGTGGAGTTTGCACGGTCTCCCACACATCTCCTTCCCCCCCCCACCCCCCGACCCTGGCTGCTCACTTTTCCTTCCAGATTCCAACGACAAGCAGTTTGGTACATTAATGGACCACTGGACATTGCCCGTAGTGTGTAGGAGCAAGTGGTAGAACCGTGGGAGAGTTCATGGCAGTGAGAACAAAATGAAATGGTGAAGAGCAAATGGAACCTTGTTGCTAGGTACAGACTCAATGGGCTGAAGGGCCTGTTTCCAAGCTGAATGACTACATGATATGATGTGCAACTTTGGCATTGAACCCTCCCAATTTCTACAATTGCACATATAGCTATCACTCAATAAAACATCTGAGGACCAGTAGGACCAGCTGAGAGGATCATTGGGGTCTTTCTACCACCCATCGGGGTCATTTATCAGGAGTGCTGCATTTGCAGGGTCCTTAGTGTTAGTAAGGATCCCACCCATCCATCCAGTATCCTCTTTGACTTTCTACCATCAGGCAGGAGACTCCAATGCATAAAGACAGGAACGGTCAGGATGAGAAACAGTTTCTTCCCTCAGGCCATTAGGCTTCCGAACTGCCTACAGCATCATATTCAAAGTGTCACTGTTTAATCTGTTCCCTACCTTATGATATTTAATATAATGCACTTTAGTCCGTTATTCATGTGTGATTAATCTGTAGATTTTATCCTTACCCTCATAAGTTATCATGTGTTATGTGTACTACTGTGCTTTAAACCCTGGTTCGAAGAAACGTCGTCTTGTTTCTATATACAAACACTTTGTACATTATATGGTTATATACATTATGTACACTTATATAGTTAAGTGGCAATAACCTTGAATTGATTCAGGTCCACTTGCAGAGCTGTGTAGACGTCGAACTTGAGAGAATATACACTCAAGAAGTTACATTTTAAACATATCCTTGCCTGATTCTTACTGTTCACTTAGAATTAGGTGGTTTGACCTCATTCTGAGCACCTTCCAATCACTGGGTCCCGCGCCTCTCTTCAGTTGAGTAAGTTCCCAACTTAATCCGCTGTGGGTCATTAGTTTAAAGTTTGACATTGTTCTGCAAATGGTAAGGTTTCTGGAGCCTAGGCTGGAACACTGAAATTCTTTCACTTGTCTGTTACAATCTCCGCACCTTTTGCAAATGGTGAAAGATGGAATACCAATTTTCTTACACCCCCATTCACCATACAAGAAAAAATAATGTCCAAATCCAGGTCAATCGGCAGTGCTTTTCTTTGATGAAGATTCATGTAGAACATCTGTACAATATTTCTAGTGGTGGGAGAGTCTAGGACCAGAGGTCACAGCCTCAGAATAGAAGAACGTCCCCTTTAGAACAGAGGTGAGGAGAAATTCCTTTGCCCAGAGGGTGGTGCAGCTGTGGAATTCATTGGCACAAGTCCTGGAGGCCAAGACAATGGGTGTATTTAAAGCAGAGGTTGATAGGTTCTTGATTAGTAAGGTGCCAAAGGGAGAAAGCTTGAGAATGGGGTGGTGAGGGATAATAAGTTGGCCATAATTGAATAGTGGAGAAGCCTCGATGGGCTGAACAGCCTAATTAAGTTCCTATGTCTTATAGTCTAACATAATACAGACTTATTTCATGTCCCCCATCTCAAAATCTCATTTTGTTGACCTCTCAAGATACGTTGTCCAATGGCAGACTGTGGGTCAATCACAGTACACACACTTGAACCATGATTTGTCCTCCAATTTTTCTTTCTCTGTTGTTTCATCTTAAAGTGGAAGCCATGTGAAAGATCCATTCCAGAGAGGATGAATATTGGGAAGGAATTGATGAGGGGAGTGAAGAGGAGCAGAGAAGTTAAACCAGTACAGTAACATAAAGAAGATCAGAGTGGGTTCAATAGTTATCTCACTCTTGACAAGGACACAGACTCATGGAAATGCAAATATAATCAACTGGACAACTCCACATCATGGAGAAGGATTACATGCGGGGAAAGAGAACTAATGGACACAAAACATAAAAGGGGAAGAGGGAATTCCATAATAGTTGCAAGAATCTTCACCGAACAAAATACAATATTACCAACACAAGAAAGTCCACAGATGCTGTAAATCCAAAGCAACACACACAAATTCAGGAGGAACTCAGCAGACACGAGGAAATCTGCAGATGCTGGGAATTCAAGCAACACACACAAAATGCTGGTGGAACGCAGCAGGCCAGGCAGCGTCAATAGGAATGTGATTGCGTAGAATGGTGAAATATACTAAACATGTCAACAAGGTAGAGGTTGACAACCTTTTGGGCACAGTTTAAATTCCTTTGTGCACTAGTAGCGAAAGATGTGTGTGTGCGCACATGTACACACCTTAGAGGGAACATTGCCTCCCCCCACCTTTTTAATCTGGCATCTTCTCCCCCCTTCTCAGCCCTGAAGAAGGGTCTCGGCCCGAAACGTCGACAGTGTTTCTCCCTATAGATGCTGCCTGGCCTGCTGCGTTCCACCAGCATTTTGTGTGTGTTGCAGGAACTCAGCAGGCCAGGTAGCACCTATGGAAATGATTAGAGGGTTGACGTTTCGGGCCGAGACCCTTCTTCAGGACTGAGAAGGAGGGAAGAAGATACCAGAATAAAAAGGTGGGGGGAGGCAATGTTCCCTCTAAGTTGTGTACATGTGCGCACACACACATCTTTCGCTACTAGTGCACAAAGGAATTTAAACTGTGCACAAAAGGTTGTCAACCTCTACCTCGTTGACATGTTTAGTGTATTTCACGATTCTACACAATCACATTTCTTTTTCCAGTTTCTGATCTGGACAGTGTTGACAACGTGGAGCTGGCAATGATTTGTCTACTGATTTTAGAACTGGCTTATTTATACTGTTTTTAATTGAAGAAATTATTGATTCACTGTGTCGAATTCCATAGAAGCAAAGGGCGTGAAGCACAAAATAACTGCTAGCTCATTTAAAGCAGAATGGCTTGATGAAACAGCAGAAACTGCCACACCAAAAGCTCATGAGGTCAGGAGCGTGCAACTATGAGAAATATTTATGTACAATACAGAAACTGGTGTTACCTGTACATAGTGTTGTGATGTAAAAGTTGCTGGAGAATTTGCAAGTGGGAAGAAGTGGGGTGATATTTGGAAACGTGACTTTTTAAAGCATCATTTAGCAAGCAAATCACATATGGACGGTGTGCAAAAGTTTTGGTGAGAAAATCCTTCATTACCTGCTACAGGCCTGCTACGTCTCTTTTGTGAGAGTGCAGATGAATGAGAGCAAAAACAATCAAACCCAGAGATCAAAGTTCTTATTGACAGTGTTTTGCTCACTGTTAAAATGAATACCTCTCTATGTAAACTTCAGTGCTCACGTGTCGTTGTCACCGTGCAAAAAATTGCACAGCACAAGATTTTTGCACACACTGGTCATTACAGATTAGAGGGAACACTGGGGGGGGGGGGGAGGGGGAAAGAGGCTAGTTGGAAGGTGATAGGTGAAGCCAGGTGGGTGGGAAAGGTCAAGGGCTGGAAAATGTTACCATTCATATTCCATTACTAACTCGTATGTTAGGGAAATTGACTGTGCGATGTGTTTGTTTGTTCCTCTCCATGCCTTGTGGTGCGTCGGGCAGCAACCTTGTCATTCGTTCAGCATTTTTGTCTGTGTTTTTTACGAGGCCAAGTTGTTAGCTCGACGCTCAACCCAGCACGGATGGAAAGCGTGCAAGGGGCCGGCCGGATTTGAACCCGCGACCACTGGCCTCAAAGTCTGGTGCTGATGCCACTACACCACTGTCTGGCCACAGTGTGCTTGTGTTACCACTTCATTCGATAGCTTGATCAAACTGACTAAAGACCCTCGTTAAGTAGAGTGAGCCACAACTAAAAATGGCTCTATTAACTGCCAGAGTTCCCCAGGCTCAGCTGTCTTGCCACGGGAGGAGCGGAGAGAAGGGAGAAGGGAGACCCAGCCTCGGTGGGTACGGTAGGCATTGCCTTGCCACTCACTCGATGGCTCAGGAGGCATTTTCCTCGGACCCAACCCAGACAAAGGGAGCAGCGGGATAGGTCTTCCGCAGCATACAGGGAGCACTAGTATCACACTACCCAGGGGAAAAGAAGCAATGGTCAGATCCTGGCAGCAGGTCCCAGAGAAGCAATGATCCAGACACAAAATGTGGACCCACCCAGGGACAAGACTGGGTTTGAGACAGGTCCCTGGCTGAAACTGTGGGTCACTGGGAGGATAACGAATAGCACAGAATGAAGATAAATAAATATTTATGAAGTAGAAGAAACATACTGAGAATTTTTTAAACATCATATTCAAACCGACACTCGTAAAATCCCATTTCTTATGCCAAGAACACAATGAATTATTACTCCCATGCAGGTTCTGTTATGTCTTTTACAGATAGGATCACACCATCTGAATTGGCAGGGGTGTAGAAACTCAACAATTATATTTCATCAGGCAGAGACACTTCAAGTTTATTTAACTGGTGCTGGCGTGTAAATGTCACGTCAGAGTGCTGGCTCGGCACGGACACAGTCACCGTCCGCAGCTGCCAAAGGCAGCGGACCGACTTCATGCAACTTTCCAAAGAGGCTAAAGTAATCAAAACCAGAGCATCGCTTGCTCTTGAACCGTCAACAAACAAGTTGGAACCAGTAACGAGAAGTCAGAACTTGTAATGTCAACTCTTCCAGGAACTTTCCCAAATAAAATATCAGAGTGTGCCAGAATTCGTAATCCAATCTATCCATTCCATTTTAATAAACCGTCCACTAAGCCCTACCTGAAAGCGTAGCCCCAAGCATGCCAAATCTATCCAGTAGGTCCTGACATAAGGGTGGCCATACTTTGCATTGGTTTTATTGACCTCATGTTCTGCCTCTCAGATGGTCCCTCAGGATGTAGGGGGACTTGCTTCCAGGTATTAAGAGCAAGTTGGAACTGCAGGGTCACCCTGAGGAGATGCCAGGTGGGTAGCGATGAGGTGGTGCTCCCCTTCCGCCACTTGCGTAACACGCTGTGTCCTCCTGACTCGTTGCCCTTCAGATTCCTGATGCCATCCTGAAGGCTTCTTCGCCACTCCCAGTGGTCATGGGTCAGAGGGGATGCTGACCTTCCTCCGGAGGGCTTTTGAGTGGGGCTTACTGTCTGAATGGGGGGGTGACAGGGCGCTGACATTGACGTGGCATGGTGAAGATCTTGAGGAAGCGGCTGATTGCATTCCCTGGTTGACAGCATCTGATGTAAGAGTGCCAGGAAGGCAGCGGTCGCTGCCAACCCATAAACGGCGGAGAGCAGTCTTGCTTGTTGCATCACCGCCTGGTCCGGAGGCACCAATGAGGCTGCAGAGGGTCGTAGGCTCAGCCCGCTCCACCATGGGCACAACCCTGCCCACCATCAAGGACATCCGTCACTAAGTACTCTCACCATCCAGGACATGCCCTCTTACCAGCGGGCAGGGGAGCCTGAACACACACACACACACTCAACAATTTAGGAATGGCTTCTTCCCCTCTGTCATCAGATTTCTGAACGGTCTACAAACCCATGAACAGCACCTCCTTGTTCTTATTTTTGCACTAATTCTTCATTTTATTATCTATGGTCATTTTTACGACTTTGCATTTAACTGCTGTCACAGAGCACTGAAGGTCACGATGTGTAAGTTAAATAGAACGAACCTGGAACCTCGATCTGGGCCAGCTCTTCTTTATCAAGATCTTACTCTGCCCATCGGTACCTTGCCCAAATCGGGCTGTGCTATGCACCATTCAGAAGCTAGGGACACCTCTGAAGAAGGCTTAGAACCATAGAACATTACAGCACAGAAACAGGCCTTTTGGCCCTTCTTGGCTGTGCCGAACCATTTTTCTGCCTAGTCCCACTGACCTGCACCTGGACCATATCCCTCCATACCCCTCTCATCCACGTACCTGTCCAAAGTTTTTCTTAAATGTTAAAAGTGAGCCCGCATTTACCACTTCATCTGGCAGCTCATTCCACACTGCCACCGCTCTCTGTATGAAGAAGCCCCCCCCCCATGTTCCCTTTAAACTTTCCCCCCTTCACCCTTAACCCATGTCCTCTGGTTTTTTTCTCCCCTAGCCTCAGTGGAAAAAGCCTGCTTGCATTCACTCTATCTATACCCATCATAATTTTATATATCTCTATCAAGTCTCCCCTCATTCTTCTACGCTCCAGGGAATAAAGTCCTAACCTATTCAACCTTTCTCAGTAACTCAGTTCCTCAAGTCCCAGCAACAGTACAATACCACACCACTGAGGTCCTAAGTACCACAGGGCCAAGATTTTGAGTTCAGTCCCAAGCCACTCTTGCCTCACTACAGACTAAACTTCGAAAATTTTACTCTTACAGTTCTAGGCTAGCAGGTCGTTACTTTACACATCCACTGCTCATTTAAACATGCATTAGCTTTTTACTATTTTTGGTGTGTTTGAAAGGTTAAATAAACTTCGTTCTCTTTTTAATCAACTTTGTCTGATGTCGGCAAGAGATTTGGCTGCAAGACATAAATTTGAACTTTCCAGTTGGAAGGCAACATTCCTACAGAAATAAATTTTTGCTGACACGAGAACCTCCCTTTTCAGTGCTTTAGAAAAGAAAAATGGCCTGTGTATGTGTATCTGTGCATATACTGTACGCGTGAGCATGCCTGAGTGAGAGTGTGTATGTTTGCACAGGCAAGAACAAGTGCCTAAGAGACTGTGAGTACATGGGTATGGGGGGGGGGGGGGGGTGTGTGTGTGTGTGTGTGTGAGAGAGAGAAAGAGAGAGAGAAAACAGCCACACCCTCCATCCCAGTGAAGGGTCTGGCCACTCCAGCCTCCTTGGCTCCAGGCCCAAGTCAATCTTCCTCAGTCTCCTTCAAACGAACAGGTGGGAGGACAGTTCCCTTGCTGATGTTTCAGCCCAACCCATTGCTAACACAGCAGCAGTCAATGAACCCTGACCTTTAACCAGCTTGTCGGAGGCAAGGCAAAACTCGCGAAATGAGACGTATGTGAGGCAGGAGGGGATATGTTGACAGGGGTGAGAGGTCGTGTACGTGGAGTCTTAACACCAAGGAGTCATTACTCATGAGTGCTGTGAAGTCTGGTAGCTGGTGAAGCTGTAGTAAGGTTTGCTCCAGAAAATATACAAGGACTCAGGAGCTCAAACGAGGGGTGGCTGTGGCATTGTAGGTGATGTCCCCTCAGTTACACACACCGCATCTTTAAGTCTGGGGTTAAGTAGTCAGCATCCCCTGGCTGACCTCATCTCTCCTGGTCTGTCAACAGCGGGAGGGAGTAAAGTACTTGCTCCCACCTTCTCCTTACATACCGGAGCAGAGCGTGAGATTCCATTCAACACCGCGCAACTTCATCTTGTTACGGCCTCCAAGAACGTTGCCAAGGTCAGACAATGTCCGCTCCTCTGGAGCACCACATTTCTCCCGACTGCTGGATGAACCGGCCAACAAAGATCTTGTGTGGTTCCCTGGAACTCTGTTTCTGAGAGGTTATCGAATCCTCTCAGTCAGGAGATCGGGTGGGAATCCAGGGGGAGGGTGGGTGGGGAACGGAAAGGGATGAAATCCACTGGCATAACCCACCAGAGAAATGTGATCCCAGTCATGGGGGAGGAGGGTAGGGAATCTGAGTTCAAGGAAAAGAGGGATTGTTTATTAATCTCCATTTAATGAATGGTTTCTGAGAAGTGCAACTCTTCCAAGACTACTTGTCTTTGTTATGTTACTGTCTATACCGAGGGCACCCAGCCTTGAGTCCAAACAGTTCAGACTGGGGTGTCTATCTCCTCATTAGCTAAGGTGGGGTGAGTAAGGAGATCCCTCCTGTATGAGTGCAGGAGACGCCATCAGTGGAGATTTGCAGTGCATTCAAACAGCAGAGCTTGCCACATAAAAATGACCCTCTACCACTGGCAGTGTCCTGCACGGACATCGAGAGTGGAGTATTCAGGCAGATGGAACACCAGGCACAGAGAGCCTTCTCTGAGTCTGAACAATGGAGATTCACCAAGAAGACGAAATAAATAGTAGGCTGATAAAAGAAACATGAAAAACCTTGTTACTGGGCTCGCTAGTTTTCCAGCGTAGATCCAATGATACACTTGGCCAAGAACTAGGTTGAACTGTGGAACACTTAGAAACAAGCTTTACGCTGTAGGGAGCCAACAGCCAGACCCTAGCGGAGAGGATCAAGTCATTGTTTGTTTTAAAATTCTTCAACAATCCACACTTCTAGTAAAAATTAATCCGTCCATATCACCATGGGGGCTGGGTATTCCGGTGCCAGGTGACTCAACTCATGGCTCCTGACAAGTTTTCCGTCTGCAAGCCAGGAGCGTGATGGAATACTCTTCTCTTGCCTAAATAAAGCCAGCATCAACAACTCCTCAGAGCTTCAGTCTCATCCAGGGGTAGGCAGTATCTTGTACCAACAAGCCCTCCAGTACTTTAAGACCATAAAGTAGAAGGATGGGGCCATTCAGCCCATCAAACCTGTTCTGGCACTCCATCCTGTCAGATTTATTTTCACTCTCAACCCCATTCTCCTGACTTCATCTGGATAGTCAACACTGGCCCAGTTAAGACATCCATCACTGAAGCAAGCAGTTCATAATATTAATGAATTTATGGAAAAAATAGGTTGACTTTTTTAAGGAAATTTTGCACAACAGCCAACTTGAAATTTTGAAATCAAATGCACAAAGGCTATCAACAATAATTATTCAATTCATTAGCGAGGTTTAAAACAGTCAAACTGAACAAATGAAACCAGAAGTTCCCAGAGGGCAAGTGTGCCCACTCGTACAGGCTCCTACATCTAGGATGCTTGTGGTATAATTACCTCAGTGGATCTACAGTGCAGAACGCAGCTGTAAGCTCCCAAACCGAGGCTCAACCAGTCCTCGGGTTACAGCTTTCAAACTGGTGCAGCGTTTCTCGCCGAGAATTAAGTTCTATTTTCAGCGGGTTTAAGGCAAGCAACTTCTGTCCCGTGTCCTAAGGCATTCGTGCTGCTCGAAGTGGAAATGACTTCCTTACCTCCCGAGAGTCGCTCTGCTGCCTGACCTCAGAACTCTGGTCACATAAATGTTTAGCAAACTGATACACAGCTGAAAGCACGGAACTGCATTACAGTTGGTGAAGAGAACTAAACAGTATAATCCGTTCCATTTACCAGAAAATGGGATAGGAATCTCGACTGGCTCCTCTGATTTAGTTTACATCATTACGGATTATGTACTCAATTTATTAAAGTTTCATTTCCTAGTCTACATTGGGAACTGACCCAAAGCTCCTATCTGTTCAGATTCATATTAAAACACATTTTACTCCATAACTGTGCTTAATTGTGTGTGTGTGTGTGTGTGTGTGTGTGTGTGTGTGTGTGTGTGTGTGTGTGTGTGTGTGTGTGTGTGTGTGTGTGTGAGTGTGTGTGTGTGTGTGTGTGTGTGTGTGTGTGTGTGTCTGTCTGTTTTTTAATTGCATTGAAGTATCTTAAATAAAAGCTTTTGATCCAAGCTGCTTGTCTCAGCTCAATTGCACAGTGAGCCTGCTGGGACAAGCCTCAATCTGTCTGCTGTCAAGTTTATTTCCAACGCAGTTTGTAACCTGGCAGTGCCTGGATAAACTGTGTTTGTTTTATCTACATCTCAGCTGCGTCCAAGTTTGTAAAATGTGGAGGGTCCAGTAATTGAGATTTATCGCTATTGTCCACGTGTCAGTTCCAGGGTCTCTGGGCATAGGGTGCAGGAACTGGAATCGCCTGCCCAGGCGATGGGTAACCCTTCAGCTCCCAGAGTTGAGAGCAGCCTACTTGCCCCATCAATGACCTAGATACTCACAGTGTGCTGGCTTTTTATGACAAAGGGCTAGTTCATTCCCAACAGGATCAGGCAACCACAGAACTACTTTATGAGTCAGTCATCTGGATGTGACTCACTCACCAGGCTAGTTTGTAGCTGCTTTGCAGCCAAAACCTTAGATAGTTTGAGTGGGCGTGCAGCTACACAACTGCAGCTCAACGCTGGATTACACTTCTGTGTTCTGGTTTCAAAGAGGAAGAAGACTTGCATTTGCATAGCACCTTTCACATTCAGAGGGTTGTTTAAAGGGTTCGCTCCCTGCACGGGCAACCCGGGGGGGGGGGGGGGTGCCTGGACCACGATCAAAAGAAAGGGATTTAAATCACAATGCAGCATCTGAGGGACTGGGTAGTTCGTTCAATGGTTTAAAAAGCAAAGAACAAACAGTACTGGTGTCCATGTTGAAACACTCTGAAATGGCTAAGCATGTCATTCCACTCAAAGGCATTCAGGGACAGGCAATGAATGAAGTCCACATGCACGAATGGAAAGAAGTGCATGGTAGCCAGAGGAATAGCTTATTGTAGGCAAAGAAGCGGTTAATGGTGCAGGTACAGTTCTGTGCAGAGGTCTATATAACTAGGGTGCCTAAGATCTTTGCACAGTACTGTATTTGTCAACGTGGATTGGAGAGCGAGCTTGTAAATATGGTGGGAGCAAAGGATGCTGGAAATGGCGAGGGTGAAGCTCTGCTGGAGGGGCACAGGACAGGAGGCAGGGAAGGACGCCAGGGGTGGGGGTTGGCGTAAGACCAGATACACCCACCAGGCAAGGTCATTTGATTCCAAACAAACTGTTCGTTACAGACTGTCTCTCCACTGCTTCCCACACCCTTCCCCTTTTCCCAACCACAATTCCCCTCTCCCTGCCTCCTTCCCACTCTCAGTCCATCATAGAGACCCAAATCAGAATGAGGTTTATCGTCACTCACATACATCATGAAATTTGTTTTCCTTTTGCAGCGGTACATAAATTTACTATAATTCTGTACAAAAGTCTTAGGCACCCTAGCTATATACTGTAAATGTGCCTAAGACTTTTGCATAACACTGTAGGTCTGCCCATAACCAGCAATAATCAGATGATATTCTTCTTATTTTTGCCGACCAAAAGGTAATAATTGGCCAGGAAGCTAAAAGAATCTTGTTGCTCTTTGAAAGTACCAGGGAATGATGTACTCGTACAAAAGAGGCAGATAAGGGTTAAAGTGTAATGATGCAGCTCTATAACACTCTGGTTAGGCCACACTTGGAGAACTGTGTCCAGTTCTGGTCGCCTCACTATAAGAAGGATGTGGAAGCTTTGAAAAGGGTACAGAGGAGATTTACCAGGATGCTGCCTGGTTTAGAGTATGCATTATGATCAGAGATTAAGGGAGCTAAGGCTTTTCTGTTTGGAGAGAAGGAGGATGAGAGGAGACATGATAGAGGTATACAAGATATTAAGAGGTATAGATAGAATGGACAGTTACTCATTTATACTAAAATACTCATTTATACTGTAACCATTGCTTATATATTCTTTCATGTTCAGTTGAAATGTGTATGTTTGTAATCCCATTATCTATGTATCAATTTTATTTTGTTGATATTAATAATAATAATAAAAAGATAGAGTGGACAGCCAGCGCCTCTTCCCCAGGGCACCACTGCTCAGTACAAGAGGACATGGCTTTAAGGTAAGGGGAGGGAAGTTCAAGGGGATATTAGAGGAAGGTTTTATACTCAGAGAGTGGTTGGTGCGTGGAATGCACTGCCTGAGTCAGTGGTGGAGGCAGATACACTAGTGAAGTTTAAGACACTACTAGACAGGTATATGGAGGAATTTAAGGTGTGGGGGGTTATATGGGAGGCAGGGTTTGAGGGCACAACATTGTGGGCCAAAGGGCCGGTACTGTGCTGTACTATTCTATGTTCTATAGGATCTCAGTTTAATGACTTATTTCTGACACTGAAGCACTGCCTTTGGCTTGCTCCTGAGTGTTAAACTAGGTTTTCATGGTGGGACTTGGACAAGCAGGGTTCCCTCGGTTAAAACCTTCATTTTTTATTTCTGACACTGAAGCACTGCCTTTGGCTTGCTCCTGAGTGTTAAACTAGGTTTTCATGGTGGGACTTGGACAAGCAGGGTTCCCTCGATCCCCTTAGGTTACAACCCCAGCATCGATATGGCCTCAGCGCCACAGCAGCGTGAAGCGAGGTCTCTGATGGCCCCATGGAGACAGCGACATCAGGAAGGAGTAGCACCATCGAAAGTTGTTTACACACAACTTTATGTCTAATCAAAGAAAAAGCTATTGAGCCAAAGGAAGTATTAAGAAAAATTAACACACCACTGTAAATAATAGAATGGACAATTGATATTATATCTGAAAATACTGTTGACATCTATGGAGAGCAAAACACGGTTAATATGTCTGGTTGAAGACCAGCAGGGTATTTCCAAAGACAACAATACCAACTTGAAGGAGCATTGTAAGAAAGATGTAGGGGCATACCACAATAATATTGTGTCAGAAAGCTCCTCTAGAGTTGTAAGAAATTCCAAAGCATCCCAGAAGCATTATCAATGACATCTGACACTATTCTACAGCAGGAAGGAATGATTGCCATTGGAGAGATGATGAAGATGCTTGGTGCAGGGCCTTGGGCAAGGAGGTGGCTCACAAGAAGTTTCTTGTTTGAACAGTTGCCATTTCTCCAGCTTTGAATAAGGAAAGCTCTCTGCCCAGCTCTTGAGAGGCAGTGCAGTCATAATAGAACCACAGAACATTACAGCGCGGAAACAGTCCTTTTGGCCCTTCTTGGCTGTGCTGAACCATTTTTCAGCCTAGTCGCACTGACCTGCACCTGGACCATATCCCTCCATACTCCCTCTCATCCATGTACCTGTCCAAGTTTTTCTTAAATGTTAAAAGTGGGCCCGCATTTACCACTTCATCTGGCAGCTCATTCCACACTCCCATCACTCTCTGTGTGAAGAAGCCCCCCCACAATGTTCCCTTTAAACTTTCCCCCTTCACCCTTAACCCAAGTCCTCTGGTTTTTTTCTCCACTAGCCTCAGTGGAAACAGCCTGCTTGCATTCATTCTATCTATACCCATCATAATTTTATATACTTCTATCAAGTCTCCCCTCATTCTTCTACGCTCCAGGGAATAAAGTCCTAACCTATTCAACCTTTCTCTGTAACTCAGTTTCTCAAGTCCCAGCAACATCCTTGTAAACCTTCTCTGCACTCTTTCAATCTAATTAATATCCTTCCTGTAATTCGGTGACCAAAACTGCACAGAATACTCCAAATTCAGCCTCACCAATGCCTTATACAACCATAACATTCCAACTCTTATACTCAATACTTTGATTTATAAAGGCCAATGTACCAAAAGCTCTCTTTACTACCCTATCTACCTGTGACACCACTTTTAGGGAATTTTGTATCTGTATTCCCAGATCCCTCTGTTCTACAGCACTCCTCAGTGTCCTACCATTGTATGTTCTACCTTGGTTTTTCCTTCCAAAGTGCAATATCTCACACTTGTCTGTATTAAACTCCATCTGCCATTTTTCAGCCCATTTTTCCAGCTGGTCCAAATCCCTCTGCAAGCTTTGAAAACCTTCCTCACTGTCCACTACACCTCCAGTCTTTGTATCATCAGCAAATTTGCTGATCCAATTTACCAATATAATCCTATATTTATAATCCTACATTTATAGACTTCAACATGGAGAACATCCCAAGGTGTTCCACAGAGAATGGACCAAATAGTCAAATGCTGCTTTTCAATAATGCTGTCCACATGCATGGAGATGAAGGACAAAAAGGAGTTCCACAGGGAGGGACAAGGTCCCTGCAATGCCTGAACCATTGTTGCCATGGGAGGACCATCTCAGGCCAAATCTGAAAGGGCGAGTTGCATCTTTTCCAACACACGTCCAATATCTGCCAGCTGCCGCCTGCAGACCTCACTTCTCAAACATCATCCCCTGCTCGCCAAGAGAGAGGGAGAAAATCTGCGCCAATGTTTTCTCTGTTACCAATCTCTCCGAGCAGAGCCACAGTGCAAACCACATTCCCTCTGCTCTCGGTAATCCCTGTCTCTCACCGCACAGCCCAGGGCACAAACCTGTCAGTGTTTCTGTGAACAAGCGCAGAAAACAACAGCTCTTTATGCGAAAAGAAATCCAATTCGGTCCAGCTTTGATTGTTAGCGAAGGAGCTAATCCTGGCCATATTTTAACAAACTCAACTCTGGCTCGTCCTTCTACACCTCCTCGTTGTTTACAGCTGGAAGTGTGAGGCAGAGTCCAAATGCAGATTGATGTCTGATGTGTTGGAGAGCAGGTCTTTGCAGCAACATGTACAGTCAATGCATTTTACTGTAGATGAACTCGGTATGTATTTAGTTACAGGAAATGTTGTTCTGCTTTCATTTCTCTCTTCCTGTCCAGCTTTTCCATCTGTATCTACCGGAATTCGAAATTCTGTAACAAGCCCACGGTATCAGTGCTACACACACAAAGCTCCAAAAAAAAAGCAAGTTTTCTCCAAATTTGAAATGTTCTATATTTCATTTGAGGGACCGCCTTGGTGTTAGGAAATGCAGAGGAGGCTTGACCCAAAAGCAGAGCAGCGGAGACGACTCAGCAGTGAATGATCATTTGAATAGCAGACTGCAAGATAACAGGACACGAGGGGGCCACAAAACAAGAGAGAACAGACAATGACGTAAACTTTAGGCAGGGAGAGGGGGAAGCCAGGAGCAATGGGTTTGAGGCCGGCTGCTTCAATAAGTGAACATGGACTGTGGATGAGTATTGGGTTTAAATAGGCTGCAGGTGACGAGTCTGGAATGAGCGGCAGGTGAATCGTATTAGCTGGCTGGATTCTGGGAGGTGCCTGCACGTGCAGGCCTGACACTCTTTGAGTTTGTCAGCACTGAATCGTTTCTTCCCGGCTGACCTTCCTCTCGCCTCCCCTTCATTGAAACCGTGGTTGTGCCAGGCTCCTTCTCAGCAGGCCTTGTGTGGCTGGGTTTGAGGGACATGAATACAGTAAATACAGAATCCCAATAGTCACGGGCCCAGTACATCACGGTGTTTATCTTTTCCCACACTGCCGTGTTTTTGGCTTCACCTTTCTAGGCCGACCTTTGGGGGGTTGAGTATGACCTCCAGTTTTGTAGGCTCTGATGAGACCAAAGTGGGGGGTGCAGACCTCCAGGGGTGTGGTTGGTGGAGTGCTGATCTCCTGCTGCCACTAAGCAGGGCTTCTCTTTCCTCGCAGTATCAGGACTCGGGGTCTCCAGAATATTTCTCTAATTTAAACCTCTTGGATGGTTCCTTCCCTCTGCGTGGTCACCTCTTCCCTGTGGCAGAGCTCTCTTCCGCGCAGCCTGCTGCGAGAGGAGAAACTCTAAGGGCAGTGAAAGGGAAAATCTAGAATACAGTATCGCCCTCAAGCCTGCCTGTCTCTGAGAGACCTTAGAAAATGGGTTTTCATTAATGTTGACAGAAGCGCGGTATTGACCAGCACTGACCGACTAGAGGGGACGTTTTGCCGAGAGAACATTGACCGAGGTATTTAGCGAAAGACCAGACTTGGGTCACAAACTCCAAATCTTTGGCAAGAGCTATAGAGGGAATAGCGCACGAACAAGACGGGCGACCTCCTTCTAGACTAGTTTCTATTGCGTTTTCTGCCAATTCTAACAACAGGTCTGGTTTCAAAGGCAGTTTCCCAAACTCAAAAAGTTTCGAATCATTTTTCTGCTCCACTCTTGGAGTGCTGTGGTGTCGTCCTGTCAGGACGGGGGTAAGAGAGATGACAGTCCTCCAATCCCAGCTATTCGGTACGAAATGACGCCGAGAGCTTAATCGTTTCCTTGAAATGTAAAACGAGGAGCCAAAACTCCAGAAAGGCGGCGCTAATGCATTGTGGTTACAGAGAGTCCGATGTTTAAGATTCCAGTTATTCCGCGATGTTGCAAGATTATGGCACAGTGTTCCATGGTTATTAGGCAATGTTCAAAACCTACATTCAGATAATCTTTTCCTGACGCAACTAAGTTACACACGCGAGTTTGCTTCGTTAAGTAAGAGCCACATTAAAAGCGTTTTTAATATAAATCAGGAGGCGGGCAATGAAATTAGAGACCAGCAGAGGGCGCCGGGCACGTCTTTAAACAACATAAAAATATCCTCAACAAAACCTTCTAATCTGAAAGGCCGCTGCTAAATCCAATCTAAACACTAACAACAACAAAACTTACAACATTCCGCTTTTTTTCTGACGTTGTTGTTTTCTTTTTTAAAGGTAAGAGACATGCGTACGGTGTTTTTGAGAACAAAACAACGTAAAAATCTTAACCAGGGATTGAACCAGCACGGATTTAGAGCTGTTCGAATATGTTAACTGTTTATTTGATAGCGGCTTTCAAAAGAGTTTAATTAAAAGAACAAGAGACTGGCAGATCCAGACGCCCCGGGTTGACACAAAGGACCATTTGGGTCAGTTTTTATGTAAAACTTGTGTTGACTTTTACTACTTTAAAAAAGGGTAAAGTATTGACTTAATATGGATTACCTAACCCTGGGGTAAAATTGCCCCAGTCTATTTGTAGGACGCGAACACGAACGCAGTCTTGATGTGAAGCAGTTCTGCACTACCCACGGAGATGACCTCGCCAGAACATGGTCAATAGAAAAGATCAGTTTTTTAAAATTACAAATTATATATCACTCCCACACTCTATACAATCCTCCTACAGACATTGGGGGGATAAAAGCAGAAACTGCTGGAAACCTTTAATCGAGGAGCCGAGACAATAGACAATAGGTGCAGGCGTAGGCCATTCGGCCCTTCTAGCCAGCACTGCCATTCACTGTGATCATGGCTGATCATACACAATCAGAACCCCGTTCCTGCCCTCTCCCCATATCCCTTGACCCCGCTATCTATAAGAGCTCTATCTAACTCTCTCTTGAATGCATCCAGAGTCTTGGCCTCCTCTGCCTTCTGGGACAGAGCATTCCACATATCCACCACTCTCTGGGTGAAAAAGTTTTTCCGCATCTCAGTTCTAAATGGCCTACCCCTTATTCTTGACTGTGACTGTGACGTTGACTGTGTTCCGCTGCTTCGTGGATGCTGCCCGACCCGATGAGTGTTCCCGGTTTTTATTTCAGACGCATTAGCTTGCGTTGTTCCCGCTCTTTGATTACTCATTCCTGGGACTCGGTTGGACACTATACCACGGTCTCCCGGCCTCCGGTAGCACCCGACGAGAAAACCTTTTAAGCTTCCATGGTTTTGTTTGTAAGCATACTCCTAGCATTAAAATGAGGGCTTGAAACTTTGACGTTCCAGGAGCAAACGCCAGACCCACTCCGTATTTGTGGCTGGTGCATTAAATTTCGACTCTATATTTTGCTACAGAGTATAAAAATATTTTGCATAAAGAATTTTAACTAAGTACAACTAATTTGGAAGGAGGAGCCACTTGGGGCCTTCGAGTCGGCTCTGCTATTCAATACGATCACAAACACAAAGCGGCTGGAAATCCAGAGTAACAGCTCAGTAAATCGGACAGCATCCATGGAGAGGAACACAGGGCCGACATTTCCGATTGAGACCCTTCATCGGGATCTCAATAAGATCATGCCCGATTCAACTCTACTTTCCTGTCGATTCCCGGTTACTTCCACCCCCACCCCACCCCCACATCCGACTACCATTTTCCTGCCTCTCCCTTAAAATTTTCAACCGCATTTTAAGGAAGAGCTCCCAAGCACTCAAGAAAATCGCTTCGTTGCTGATTTAAATGGACGACCCCTTACTTATGAACAGTGACCCCTAGTTCTAGATTCTCTCACGAGAGGTAGCATCCTCTCCACGACTATCCTGTCAAGATCTCTCAGGAATTAATATTCTTTTCAATCAAATAGCCTCTCAAATTCCTACACAAATTGCATGGGGTCTATTTTTTCCGTAGAATGAGACAGAACTGCTACTTATGACATAGACGGATGTTCGGTGGTGAGACATAATCATAAAGCCTTCAGATTTAGGTCGACGATGCCCCCGGCAAACACAGAGCAATCCCGGTGGTGACGGGCCGAAGGGTGGGTTTAACCCTGGCGGGCGAGAAAACGCGCAGTTTCACATTTAATTTATGTTCAAGATGAAGAGGTGGCGCCTGAAAATCGTTCCAAAGTTGAGATCTTCGGAATATCAATACTCGGTGTTGCTGACGTTTCAATTGTTTAATCTCGGGCCTGGAATGGGTTAGATTTGACGCCAGAGTCAGAGAGAACTGCCGAGTCTCTGCCCCACTCCCCCACCCCGAACCGCTCCTCTCGGGAGGGGACGAGAGAACGCGTAGGCAGGATGGTTCCAGTTTTCTAAGCCATATTCCCCGGGGACATTAACCCCCCCCCCCCACACACACACACACACACACACACACTCTCCCCTGCTCTCGACCCTCTCTTCCACCTCCTCCACCAACGCCCCAAACACCCCTGGCTCTCTGCCGCTCAGGAGAGGCATCCCGGCAAACTACAAGGACGGGCAGTCCCCGCAGCTCGGCGACCGTGAGACCCGCTGCCTTCTCACCGTGTGCCCGGCCTCAACTCCTCCTGGGGCTCCGGTTCCCCGCAAAGTCCGGGATCGCACGCCTTTCGCCGGGGCTGTTTGGAAGAGGCTCGCTCGCTGCAGCTTTGACTGGAAGTCCGGAGCTGCCCTGGGATAGGGGTCCCAGCAGGGAATCGAACTACTGTGTGCGGGGGTGGGAGGAATGCCAGCAGGAGTGAACCCCGGGAAGCGTGATCCCAGCAGGAATGATCCCCAGGAGGAAGATGATCTCAGACGAGCCCTCTGGAGAGTCACAACTGAGAAAGAACTGCCTGGGCAAGGGTTCCAGCTGTGAACCAGCACGGAAACCAATCTTAGAGCCGCAGGGGCAAAATCTGCAGAAATTGGTTTCAACATAACTTTTTTTTTCTCATTATTTGTTAACCTTTTAGTTACAAGAGAGTGTCCGGTGTTGAATTCTCCTGGGATTAAGCAAAACAAAATTCTTCCTCTCTCGTTCTCTCTGTCTTTCTTTCTCCCGCTACTCTCTCTCTTTCTGTCTTCTCTCTCTCTCTTTCTCCCGCTCTCTCTCTCTTCTGTCTATCTCTCTGTCGCTCTCCCTGTCTCTCTTTCTTCCGCTACCTCTCTCTTCCTTCTCTCTCCCTCCCTCTCTCTTCTCCCTCTCCCTCTCCCCCCCCCCCCCCCCGGATGAATGAGGGTCAGCCTCACAGGATAACACTAGGGAAATGGGGCATTGGGGAGGGCATAGGACGGGGCTAGTGGGGGAAAGGGAAAGTTCTGAGCACGCCCCCAAAGGATTTTATCGATCCCTGCCCGCCTCTCGATTACCGGTTCTGTTTTTTTTTTGTTTTATAAGAAAGAGGTCCGAGAAGCGAGGAGACCCCCTTTCCCGTAGAGAATACGTGTCCATCCACAACCCTGTGCTGGGTTTTGGGGAAGTCGGTAAATACCTGCATCTGACCAAGCAACCCAGAGGCTGCCCGTGTGCAAAGAAATTTCCTCGTTCTCAGCAGGTTGGATTGACTCTCGGCAGAACCCCTGTGCCAGCCCGGGATAAACCATCCGAGCCTTTTATAACCGGCCCATACGCCGACCCTGAACTAAACCAGCCTACAAGTCCAAGTCCGTATGGTGGAGCGGCACGGGGAAGGACACGGCAGCGACTGCCCACAACGCGTGGATTCCCAATGTCAGACCATCGTCGACCAGCGAGATCAAGAAGGGAGTGGGAAAAAAAATCAGCCCGTGGTCCCGGGAGTCTCCGGACAAGGAATGCAAAGGAGAAGGTGTGGGGGAGGCGATGTGAAAGAATACAATAACAATGTACAGCAACAGAACTCTAATATTAGCGTTGATGTAAAGTTATTCAATAATGCTGACGGACGCAACGTTTTCCATATTTAGTACTGTGCTCTCCGATTAGATTTGGACTAAATTTTAGGAGCTTCCTTGACATCAGCGTTAGATGGCATTAGAGGTACCACTCCCTCTGCACTGTCCATTGTGACTGTGATACATCATGTATTAGACGCGGGTTTATAACTTGCCTGCCTTGTGCCCTAACGGATCGCTTCGCAACCAGCCCTAGAAGCGTCCTGCACTTGAACTAGTACGGCGGTTTCACCAGGACACTACCGATGAATGTTGTGTCCACTACCTGCTTCGTGCAGTCGCCCACTGTCCCGAGGAGTGGACAGAAGGAAAAGCAAGGACCTGGCCACAGACAGAGCGGGCCCTCACCCCACAAACCTGAAGCCAAGTGCCAAGCTATCAACCCTCCTCTGTAAGGTCGTGCCGTCTCCACCGCTCTCCAAGGCTTCGCTCACTAAACAATGGGATGAACTCCCAGGGTCAAAATTACTTCCGTACTTGAGTCACAAACATAAAACCCGAAGACCCAAACTGAAATTGTATTTAACTCTTGACCGCAGTGAAAACAACCCGGGCTCGGTAAGTTGCAAATTGACTGAGTCTCTTACCGTGAGTTCGGTACAAGCAGGAGCGGAACCAAAGTATGATTTATTTTCTCCACCCACTGTTTTCCCTCCAATTAAGAGATGTTTTCTAATACCACGGCCAAAGGGCCGTTTTTGAGTCGAGTAGCTGATTGACAATGGAGCACACGGCCGCCAGATCCTGCCCCCTCCTTGTCCAATAAGGGTGTCCAAAGTTTGCAGTAGCATTCACTGGTTGGTGGTCCGAAGTGGGGACCCTGCACGGAATCCAAACCCCTATCTCTTTCCGAGTTAGGTCGACCGCTCCAGAACCCGGAGCCAGACTCCTAGTTATTAGTGTAAACGTAATATTCGCTCATTGATTTGCCCGGGGGAGTTCTACAATAAGCTCTATTAGTTTTACATCCGGCAAGCGAAATTTAAAATTATCTGCAACAACTGATTGGAATCTACAAGCGGCGCAAAAACTGGCAAACTTGCATCGCTGTTTTCGGCAGTATCTATACTGTGCATAATAATCGGATTCCCATACCTTCCAGTACTGGTGATTCGACAAGCCCATCAACTTTTACAGAAAGAATTTGCTCCGCGTTCAACGTCCGCGAAAATTGGCATTAAAATCAAGTTGCACCATTTCAGCCTCTCCGCTCGTTTCTTTGCAAATGAATCCACAGAGCGCCAACCGCCGGGCATGTAAGCAGGGTCGGATCGAGAGAACGCGGAGATCCAGTGGGTGATACTGCACGGGGGCGATGGCCAGGCTCTCAGCTCGGCCACCGGAGAATGACTCCCGCTGGGAAAACCCCGTCCTCATAAGGGAAGTTGGAGGACGGGGTTGGGCGCAGCTTGGACGCCCCTCCCAGCTGAATACCTCGCTGAACCTCACCGCTGGGTGCATGTAGGGCATCGGACTGCGTAACAGAAAGCAGGAGACGCTGATCCCGGAATCTCTTGTGCGTCCGCACGGCCAGGGGTAGGACCGAACTACAGCCAAAAAAAAAATCAACAAGCGAGCACTCGAAGGCGCTTTACCTTTAGCTGGGGGTAAAAATATTGCTCGAAGCCTTGGGAAGTGCCGGACCTTCTCTGTCAATTTATTTCCAGATTACTTAAAGTGCGGCAGATTCCCCCCAGTTCAGAAGCAGCGAATAGATGGAACAAGGAATTACTAGTCTAACAGCGCAGTGTAAATGGAATACATTTTTTATATTATGTTGCTCACCAGACTGGCGCTTTCCTAAAACCTAATCACAATGGGCGGTGCCGGAGTTACTTTGTCAGGGAGATTGAAGCAGTACGCGGTATTACCAAAGTGGCAGCACCCCCCTCCCCACCCCACCCCTCCCCTCCCCTCAGGAGTGCGTGCAACCTGAACGGATTTGTCAAAGGGGGACGGGTAATTAAAAGTGGAACAGCTGCAAGGAGCGGAAACGCGCCCTGGAGGAAGCACAAGGTCCGGGAGCAGTCCTGATCCTCACCGTTGGAATGCGCGTTGGAGCCGGCTGCTTTGATATCAGCTCCCGGCCTAATCCTCACTAACCGCCTCGCTGCAGCTCCCATCCCCGTGTCATCCAGAAAGCGGAAAGCCGATGGCTTTACTGTCGTTGATTTTACGGGAAAGTAGCTGTTTTACGTCTAAATGTGGTTCCACACCTTGTTTTCCCCGCGCAAAAATAGCATCAGTGTTAACGATGTTCGAGACGATTCAGAACATTACGAAGTTTTATTTTAAAGTAACACATTCAGGGAATTTGTCAGGACAAGGACGCACATGAAGAGTAAGTTCTCCAATCAAAGGGTAGCGTTGCTCCCTCCTTCAACAATACACCAACTCCTCGTTTAGGCAATAGCTATTCCTTTTCCTTTTCCGCTTCTAGCTATCCACCGCCGCCGCCTTTTTAATCTGGCATCTTCCCCCTTACCCTTATCTGTCCCGAAGAAGGGTCTCGCCCCGAAACGTCCACTGTTTATTCATTTCGATAGACGCTGCCTGGCCTGCTGAGTTCCTCCAGCATATTGTGTGTGTGTGTGTGTGTGTGTGTGTGTGTGTGTGTGTGTGTGTGTGTGTGTGTGTGTGTGTGTGTGTGTGTGTGTGTGTGTGTGTGTGTGTGTGTGTGTGTGTGTGTGTGTGTGTGTGTGTCTGTCTTGCTTTGGATTTCCGGCATCGTGCATTTGCTTTGACCTAAGCACCTTGAAAGTACACGGACGGGGACATAGAAAAGAAATATTTTGGAGTGGGGGTTTCCAACATCTTTTGCGCCTTGGACCTATAAAGCAAGGGGTCCGTGCTTAGGAACCTCTGTTGTAGAGGTTATGGGCCAGACGCGGGCAAATGAGACGAGCTTAGAAGGGGCATCCTGGTCGGAAGATCTAGCTGGACCGAAGAACCTGTTTCCGTGCTCGGTAAAACCCCGCGGTGCCTTACACCCAGGGGAGCGCAAAATGTGTGTGTTGGGGAGTGAGCTAAGGGAGGATTTACTACGGCAGAACAAAAGCCGTGTCCTGGATCTGGTTTGCAGGTGGAGAGAAATACTCGGAGAAAGGAATTGACAAGTTTTGAATACTCGGCCCAAAACCGGCTGAGTGTTTGGCTGACGAAGAAGCTTAGAATCCGGGAGAGGAACTTTTATGGAGTTAATGAGATTGCGCGATGGGGCAAGGAAGGTGAGATCTGGAAGGATTTATTGATGTGGACTTTGCTTTGGGTGTGATTCACACGAGTAGGATGATGGAGGGTGGGAGAGCGAAGCAGAGTGGGTATGGGCGGTAATAAATAACAAGGTGCAGAATGAAGTATCACAGTCGTGGAGGAAGTGCAGCGCAGTCAAATGATCATGCCCACGGTAGATTGTGAGGTTAAGAGTCCATTTCATCTGACAAGGGCTCGTCTCCGAGGTTTAGGATGAGTGGAGGTCGGCAGGCTGTGTTTCCGAAGAGTGAGAGACGAAGACCCGAGAATTAGTTTAAGAAATGACGGGGGGGGGGGGGAGTGCGAAATGGTTCCATAATAATTTGCGAAACACAGAGGCAGTGTAAGTGACAGGGTAATGCACGGAGCCTCCCGGTAGTGGTATAGTGTTTGCCCGTTGCTGCTGTTAGGAAAAGCTGGTTAGCTCCACAAAGTAACAGCCCACTCCGATTTTCAAATGGGTTATATATTTGCACGTGGAGTAGGAGGTTAGAGTACAGAAATAGGCCATATCTGGACATGAGATCATGATAATCTATTCCCGTCGTTCATTTAGAAAAATACATTTTATTTCACCGAGAGCATGAAGGGAAACGGGGAGAAGGCAGGAGATTGGCGCTGAGAGGAAAGCTGGACTCGACGGGCCAAATGGCCTAATTCTGCTCCTATATCCTATGGTCTCATTTAAAATCTTTCTGCGAGCTGAGCGTGGTCTGCACACCCCTCACTTCCTACGACTGCTATTTACTACCCAGGGTGAGGGATTTGTGGCGTAGCCTGAGTTGATTAGAGAGGTACCGAATTGGCACCGATGGAATAGCAAGAAATGTAATCAGACGATGTAGTTCCGAGAGCACTTCGCACATTTTCAACCAACGAGGGGAAGGATAGCGAGTAGATTCATTGCTCACTGAAACATGATAGAACCGTTAGCCCCGTAGCCACAGCGAAGGGACACTGGCGCGGTTAATAGATTTATCATGTACAGACTCCTGTCCTTCTTCATCCAATAACTAACCTAAAGGGAACATGCAAGCACGCGTGTTAACACAGCACGGAAACAGGCCAATCAGCCCATCTAGTCCTTGCTGACCAAGAAGCCCCGTCCAAGGCAGTCCCATCTGCCGGCGCTTGGTCTGTAACCGTCTAAACGTTTACAATCCATTTTCCTGTCCAACTTTACTTTTTTCCCCCCACATCCAAGTTTCTTCTGTACCTGTCTCAGCCGCTTCCTTTGGCAGCTCTCTGAATAAATAAAGTTGCCTCTGAAGTTCTCTCCCATTGAACCGTTCCATTCTCACCTTGACCCTCCACCCTCTCGTTCTTCACGCCCAAAGACCGAACACCTTCTCGTGATCTTATACACTCGGCTCTCAGTGCCCTATACGCCAAGAACTTGCTATTTATTCCCCTCCATAGATGCCGCCTGGCCTGCCGAGTTCCTCCAGCATTTCGTGTGTGTTACTCTAGGTTTCAAGCACCTGCAGAATTTCTTGTGTTACGTTCTGAACGCTATCGAGATTTCTCTTTGATCACATATTCCATTGGCTAAGGTAGAGGCCCGAGGGAAACTATGTCGGCGGCAGTAACGAGGAAATCGGCGCAAGGGGGAGGTTATGACTGATAACTTGCATGTCTTAAAGATGTAGTTTTTAAAAAATCCTTTCGTAGACAACGCAGTGAGGAAATTTACTCCCCCAAAGCGCGATAGGATAATAACGAAATAATCGAATTTTAGTAAAGGCGTTTGAGAAATCAGAGATTGTTCTTCGAAATGATGGCTAGGGACTTCTTACCTTGGACTAGGACAGGGGCTCCCAACCATTTTTATGCCATGGACCTCTATCATTAACCTGGGATCTACGGACCTTTTGCTTAATGGTTAATGCCATGAAAAGAGGTTGGGAGCGCCTGGAAGATTTGATTTAAGTCATAACCTAGAGACGGCAGCTCCAACGGAGCCGAGCTTCCTCTCGGCATCAAATCGATTTCTGAACGCTGAAAGTGGGGTTTGAGCCCACAGCACGGCCCCCACCTCCAAGAAAGGGAGGAAATGCTGGCCAGTGAGACATGGCACTTTGATACAGATAACGGCAGCAAAAGGAAGTTAATGCGGACAATGCTACACAGACAGAATGCCTGGAAAGCGCCTAAATGATGGTCAGTTGATACCAAATGTTGTACCTGACCGGGTGAGAAACGATACCGCAGATACATTAGGTTGGGGAAGTGTGTACTACATTACCTGCATCACAGCACTTCATTCTTGATTACAGCAAGCTTGAGAAGTCCGTTTTATTAAGCGTGAACACTCCCCCTCCCCCTTAGAGTGGGAATCAGCCAGAGATATTGTTCACAATTTCCTTTTGAAGTGTGTGTGTGTGTGTGTGGGGGGGGGGGGGGGGGGGGGGAGGGGGAGGCCATTTAGCCCATCAATTCTATCCCAACTCCAAGCTTTTACATTAGTCATTACTTCCCTGTAATCTATTTCTTTTCACATGTTCATTAGTTGGGGGGGGGGGAAGAGACACAGCCGTCAAATTACGTACACAGGAAGAATGCGAAAACCGCAAACACAACACAGGGTTGGATTACTTGAGCTGTAGAGGAACACTACCTGTTGTGCCATCTGTGTATAATGCAAACTCTTCCTAAAACTTCAATCTTTCAACAATGCCACAGTAAATGAATTGGCACATCCTAGCGAAAGTTATTGAACAAAAAAAATCAATATTTGATATCCATGTTACCCAGATGCCTCATGTTAGAAAACATAGGGGCAGGATTAGACAACTCAGCTCATTGAGCTCCTCCACTATTTGGTCATGGCTGAATTGTTATCCCTCTCAACCCCATTCTCCTGCCTTCTCCTCATAACTTTCCAGGCCAATACTAATCAATTATTTGGTTTCCACAGCCATCTGTGCCAATTAATTCCCCACACTTGCTATCTTCTGCCTAAAGAACTTCCTCATCTCTGTCCTAAAGAGACATCCTTTTTATTCTGAGAATGTGGCCTCTTGTCCTAGACTCTTCCCCCTATTGGAAACATACTCTCCACATTCACACTATCCAGGTCCATTGCAAGTTTCAATGAGATGTTCCCCTCATTCTTCTAAATTTCAGTGAGTACAGGTCCAGAGCCATCAAAGGCTCTACAAAATTAATCCTTTCATTTCCAGAATCATTCTCCAAGAGCTGCTCCGGACCCTCTCAATGCTGGCAGATCCGTCCTAAGATCTAGGAGCCAAAACTGGCTGCTTTCTACTTTTCTGTATCTCAGTCCCATAATGAGATAGAGATAAGCGTTACTGAAAGAGTCATTATGCTGGCACTTACAGATTATTACACTTTGTTGCACATTAAGTAGATATGATTTAGAACAAACTATCAACATTTGCTTCTAAATGAGGAAATTTCCCCTAAAATTACTCAATAAACAAGATTATTTGAAATACAATGCATCATTTTATTACTGAGGATGTGTAATTTGGTGACCACAATGTTGTCACACCTTTTTGTAGTCTTTGAGATTAACTATTTGGACAAATCCTGGGGTGATTTTCAACCACATTCACTTCAGATTGCGGCCATACTGACAGGCTCATGGTTGTATTTCCCAATGACAACTAGTCATCTCGTACCTCAGCGGGTGTGAGTCTGAATAGTGGGACAGCCAGCTTTACACACAGGTCTTTAAAGCTGAGATTGAACCTGTGATGCATCTTTCATGTACCGGTATGGTAAAGAACAGGTAAAGTATGATAATAAACCTAACCGGAGAACAAACCCCAAATCGGTTTTCTTTTCTTAACCACAACATTCTGCAACCTTCCAGCAGGACTCACTGAAGCTCTCTTCAACTTTATCCAGTGAATCAATATTCATAAACAGTAATTTATTCTTGATGTTGGTTTAATTCAAGTTCAGTAGTTAGTATCAGCTAACACAGTCTTAAGACAAATCATCAGGTGCGATGAAATCTAGTGTCAGCAACTTCCTTTATAAAGTTGTTTTATAAAGGACTATTGCAATCAGTTTGTAGCTTGGAAGGTAACTCATCACTTTCATGTTTAATTGGATATTTGTGTAGCCACTCACAGAAACTCCATTAAACTCAAATAAGGTTTGCACTTCTAACCTTTAAAAGTGAATAGTTGGGGAAATTGCTGTTAAAGTCGTTTCATCCCACTATGAATTCTTCTCAAGAATAAAGAATGCTGATTAACCTTCTACACGGACATATGCTTTTTATTATCACCCAGAAATTTCATGGGACACCAGCTTTTTAATTCCATTTATTTAACAGAATTTCATTCTCCTGCTGACACTAAGGGATGCAAACTTACGCCTGCTTATCATTAGCTCAGTAATCCATCTACAGTGCCACCACAGATTTCAGCAGCAAGAACTGTACTGGGAAGGCTGCCTCATTCTGCTGCTAATATTGTCATGCATGTTAACTGCCCAGTTTGTACGGGCAACTGACAATACAAAACACACCCTGAAATAATAAAGTAATCAACAGAAGTTTTTCAGGAAGGACAGCGTAGTTTGAAAATATCCAGAAAATTTGACAATAATGTGCAAAGAAAATTAATGTTCTTCAAGAATAGGGACAGCACACTGAAAATGCCTTTCTCTTTCCTCCTTTCTAGCAGATTATTGTTTTTTTTAAATCACTGAACTCTTGTGACAGCAACACACACACAAAAAAAAATTACAGGGCAATTACAGGCTTATGCAAATTTCGTAAACAGCACTTTGTGTATATACCGACCAGGATTTATTTCAGTAAGTGTTAAACAGCAAATCATAGCCATCAATACACTGAAATTATGGACTGGGAATCCACATGCATTGTGGACAGGACACTCAGTAAGAATTATTTGAAAATGTACTGTTAACATTTGACTTATAGCAGACTGTCTATTACAGAGGTGACTATATAATTTCACTGTAGTAAATCCGCAGTCAACCTTTGTAATTTTGCTCTCCAATGCAAAGCATTAATTGAGCTGATTTATTACCAGCCTGGACTGCATTTAGCAACAATATATCATCACATTGAAATTTATTGTTAGATACACAGTGGTTCTAGATTCCAGAGATTGCACAGAAAGAACATTCCAAACCAGAAGCTCAGTATATATTCTGACTATAAACACAGGAGTGATTTAGAATGCCCTCCAGGGATGGCTGTTAGGGACAGCAGAGGCTGTGTGTGTGTGTGTGTGTGTGTGTTGTACTGCTCTGGCTTCACAAGAAAGCAAGAACTAGCTTTTCTTTTAATAACTCCAGCTATGGGCATATGCACCTTTGCTCAGCTGTATAAGTAAAAGGCTTTTAATCAGAACAGCACCACAAGACAGAAAAGAACAGACAAAAATACCTCAGTAGGGAGGCAATTAAATAAATTAAAATAAAATTTAATCCATTATCAGGCAATCAAGACAACTTATTTTCATAACTTCACCTCACTTGTTCACACCAGTGACCATCATTTCAATTTTCCAGATGAGCTCATCTGTTAGTCTTTGCCCTTACCATTGATCTATTGATGCATACAAATGGAAGAAACTGGGGACAATAAACTGTTAACTCTTTATTAATGTCAAACATCTGCATTAGTTTTGTCAAGTAAAATTAAACAAAGTACAGTACTAAGAATTTTGATCGCAAACACAAAGGCAGAAATGATCCACGACAACAGGTATGGTCTGAAAAAAATAACATTATGTCGATTCATCCTGCAAAACAGAAGAAAATCCATAATTACCATCTGTACAATTTAAAGAATAGCTAAAATATGTAGTTACAAAAGAGAACACATATTGGCACAACAACACACACAAAATGCGACGAAGGGTCTTGGCCCGAAACGTCGACATCGCTTCTCCCTATAGATGCTGCCTAGCCTGCTGTGTTCTACCAGCATTTTGTGTGTTGTTGTTGTTTGAATTTCTAGCATCTGCAGAGTTCCTCGTGTTTACATATTGGTACATCTACAGTGTTCTGCAAAATACTTTGGCATGTTCAACAAACAACAGGAAAAGGTGGAAGGAGAGGAAGATAGCCCAAAGCAGTCAAAATAAGTCTGTATTGAGGTGTAAGGCAAAAGTATTTGGGGACAGAGTGCCGTAGTGGAATACATCCATACATATAAACAACATATTAATTCTGTACATTCCTAGGTAGAACAGTTCTAACTAGTTGGAGAGAGAAATAAAGGCATCTCCTGGATATGACATTCAATGCTACATTAAAGCAATTATTACCATTTTGAAACATTTTCAGTATGCCTAATTTTTATTAAAGTGCGAGGGTTATTTGGATACCTAAACCCCAAATTAAGTTGAACTGTAGTATAGACACTGTGCAATTTCCTTTCACATTGAATTACATGCGATCCAGAAAGAACAAGCTGCAGGTTAATTTCTGTGTTTCTAATTCACAAATTAACAAAATATGGAGACTTGTCATGTGCTGATTGAAATTACAGATTTATTAACCTGGTGTGTGTAGAAACCCCTCACTGGTTTCACCTACATGGGCCCCTGTTGCGTATTGGTAGTTCATAAGAGGTCAATCTTGACATTTCAGCTTTGACATTGCGAGTTTACTGAAAATTCATCTGGAGAGAGGTTCATACTGAAGCAAATCCCAAACTGACAACTGATATTTAGCAGAAAAAATATTACGTGTGAAAACCTCTGGTAGAGTAGGCAGCAACCAGAGACTAACTTCTCATATTTACCATCAATCACAAGACAGCTTATTCAAGATAATAACTGCCTTAAGACTGAACTTTAACAAACCACATTTCATGAAATGCAATTGTATGAGGTGATTTATGAATAATAATTAAAAATTGGACACTTGTTAAAAGCTTGAACATTACTGAAACTTTGGGTTTTGCCAAGCTATGCTATTATCATTGAACTTGACAAGGCCCTGCTGTAAAGTGCACTGAGGTGAACATCACACTTTGATTACACCCCCATAGTCATAAATACCATTCCTGTGGGATAACCCAATTGAGAACGTTTAGTTTCATGGTAATAAGTGTTAAAGCTTCAATTTACAAACCTAGCAAGGGACTCCTATCTAGACATAAACTTGAGAATCAAGGGAAATAGGTAACACATAGGCCAAGGAGCTAACACGTCAATGATCCTTGAAGCAAGTATCACTGGTGATTATTGAAACAGTTGTAGTAAGTTGGTCAATGGAGAAGATTCATGGCATCTAGTGCAGGATTGATTTGGGACAGATGAGATAGCAATCTGCCATTCCCAAGATCTGCAAAAGTAGCACCTCATGTTATCAAAACCTACTCAATAGAAGTTATCACAGGTGTCACTGGGAATCAGGAATTCAAGGGTTTGGCAAAGATCTGTTGGAGCAGTAAACCACAAGTTCTTTGACAATAATTCCTGTACCATAAATATGAGATCTCCAAATGGACCACAATCTAGTCAGAGCTTGGAGGCATACCAGAGACCCAGAGAGCCATGTTGGTTAGAGCCAGGGCTTTGACTCTTGTTAGAGTCACCCATGCCAAGCAGGTCAAAGGGTAGAGGCCACACCAAGAGTGGTCCACCAGTCCTCCAGGTTCAGTTCAGGGCCGACAACCCTGACTGGTCAAAAAATTTGTTACAGAAACAGCAATGAAGAACTGTTCTTTATCTGTGTGCGACTGTTTAGAGGACCTAAATGCCAGTGGTGTTACAGGCAAATGGTAAGTAAGCATACATATGAGAGTGTAAACTATTAGCAAGAGCCCAACACACACTTACTTAAATGTCAGTTGAGCAATTATTTACATCTGTACTTTAATACTGAATAGAAACCATTGGAGAAAAAAAATCAATTCAATAATGTACTCACTTTGACAAAGTTTCCATGAAGAAGGTATGGGGACTGGAAATCATGTTGACAGTTAGCATATGCCATTCCCAAGCCCATCCCTGCACCAAAAGTAATGGGCCACTGACGTCCTAAGCAGATACACAAAAAAAAGGTAAATATCTGTAATTGGGAAATGGTTTAAGTGCTCTTTATAACGAGGATCCATAATAAACTGTTGATTTAAAGGGCAAAACTGCTTTCACTCTCTTCCAAAAGCATGGATATACAGAATGTAGATGCATAGCAGAGACCACTGTGGACTTCATTCAAATGACCAAATTTACCATGATCAAGTCCCCGGTGAATGTCAATGCATTATTTAACTATGCAGTCAATATAAACCAGCAGATGCTTGCCTACAAGTGATATTGGCTGGTGTTTTTTTTAAGTGGGTGGGGTAGGTGTTGATGTACACAGGAAGGAGAAACAACACAAGAATTTTTCCCCCCTTTTCACTATTATAGTTCTAAATTCCAACCCAGATTAGATTTTAGTTACAAGTATGCACAGTTCAATTAAATGCCCAAACCCATTATGCTACTACGTTATTAGGTGAGCAAGAGATCTTCCTGTATCATAGCACTTTTTACAATATCATTACAAATGATTCATCCGTCCCAAGATGTTACTCTCTCTCCTACAAATTTACAACCACTGCTCAATATGTGAATAGTAAATAGTAATACTTACTTTTGAAAGCAACGACAGAAAATACAATTCCTAACCCAAGGCCAACACCTGAAAACGTAATAGAAAATAACAATTAACATAGTTTTAAATTTAACCATCGATAGCCTTAAAATTGTTTAGGTGAAGATTGGGCAGGGGGTGTGGGAGAGACCATTCATATGAAAACTGTAATTACATTGTAGGAATTAATATTTCGTCACAGTTCAAAGAGTTATTTGTGTCAGCTCTCCCTTCTCCTACTTAACTTGATAACCATCTAATTAATATTGTTCTACAGCCTTCTCTCACCAGCCGCAAAAGTCATCAGGGCTTTGGGGTGGCAAGAGTGGAGGAGGGGATATAAACGGTGATTGTGGTGAAGGGTGGGGGGTGGTGTTGGTGTTAAGTAAGGTTCAGTTTTTCATCTTGAAAGAGAATCTTCCTTAGGGGCAACTAACACAATTACAATTTGGAGTCAAGTCATGGTGTTCAACAAATTGCAGGAACTACTGCAGGGGAAAAAACTTCCGCCAGCACAACTGTGAATTTTAGTTTGTCTGGCACTATTAGGCTTTACAGATTGATTGCATAAAGAAAGGCAGGTACCTACTAACCCCTACTAATAAATGAACACACTTCAGCTTGGTGCTAATTAGCTCCATGTAAAAGACTTAAGACCAGACCCACCTTCAGAAAAAAAAGTTTACAGTTCTCATGTTTTTATGTTGAGGGCTCTCTAATGGTTTCATGAATATATCAGGGTAATAGTAAAAACTTGGAGGTCTCAGATTCAATCTACGCTGAATTATCTTTGGTAATACTTCAGAACGGAGGGGAGAAATTTGTCACTATAGTTACTGAGTGACAGCCACTGAAAATACAGCAGAGGAGCCTGGTGGAGAATAGATCCATACTGAAATGTGATGCTCCCAGCAGTCAAATAACCAGTTGAAACTCTAAATCCATGTTTACATCAGTTAACTGGGAGAGAAACTGTAGATCCAATTAAGATCCACATATAGCATAGAGAGTGCAGAAGAGAAAAAATAATTGACATGGAGAGGAAAATACATAGATTAAATACATAATGTTAGTGGACAGGACAGAGATGAAATTAGCTTTCAAACTAAAAAGATCTAAAAGGGCTTGGAAAAGGCAATACAGTACTCATAATATTTTTTTTAAATCAAGGCTGTCACTTGAATATGCCTTGAGCAGATTTCTCTTCCACAAACTCAGAGCACTGAAATCTGAAATTCTACAAGTAATCGGCAGAGATCCTGTTGAGACATGAGTGGCATTTGGATCCTTAACTTTATCTTAAGGTAGTTACGGAACCAAGCTAATACATTTATGTTATAGCCCCAGTTAAGAAACACTTTTGATCCATGTTCAATACTTCAGACCCAGCCTGAAAGTGTTCAAGTAACAGAAGGCACAACCACCAAAATGATCCCATAAATAATTTTAAATGGAAATTGATATTCAAGGATGTGAAATTTACGAGAATATGGACAAAACACAATATAGAATTAATCACGACTGTTTATCTTCAATACATTATTCTGAGGAACAATATTTTATAATTCTTTTTGACAGAAGTTTTAAAACACTAGGCAAGTTTTTTTTGCAGTAACTTTCCAGCCACAAGTCAATTACATTTTATGCTGGAAATTTGTCAGAAGAATAGTGAAAATTTTAGTGCATTTTTTCCTTTCAAGTATTTTTGAACTTCAAAGCCTAGTACAATTAACAATTTCCTAAAATACCATGCAGAGAAATTATACTCAACTAGGACAAGCATCAACAAGAATGTACGAAATGGGGAAACATTTTGACCTTTAACCTGCATCTCTGCTGCACACCACCTGTCTCCCAGACAAAGATGCATTAAGGTCTTTTTCTGCTGCCCTTAACCTTAGGGCTGGGGCCCACAAGAAGGGACTTCATAAAGAGGTCAAGTCTGTATTTTGGAGCACATCTTCGGCTTAAGAAAGCACTATACATACACACACTCAGTTGTAAACTGAACATCTTAAATATTTTAAGTAAAAATCATGAAGAGTTTACAAATTTGCAAACGTAAGGCTTAGGTAAAGAATTGTTTAATCAAGAGAAAAGCAGCCTCGGAATGCAGTCAGCTAACTTATGTTGTATTCATATTTGAATTGCAAAGCTATTGATGTTTCGGAGTGGGTTCAGATCAAACTAAACTTCATATATTCTAATAGAAATTAACCTGGGCTTTGATTGTTTAACCTTTAATGTGCAGAATCATTAAAACACACTCTGAAAAAGTGGCAAATTCAAAAGATTTCCTAATATTACAAAACTTAAAAGGCCACCTAGAAAGGAACTTTAACAATTAGAATTAAAATTACACTGCTTTGTTTCAGTGCAATGTTGAGAGACTAGAACTAAATTTACCAATAGCTTCTAAATTACTTTAAGCCATTTTGCATAAATATTTTATTTCCTTAGCAGAGTGACTGAGACTATCCAGTCAGATGTGAGGGAACTGCCATACTATAATAGGCTGACATACTATTATATAATACTCACAAAGATGATGGATTTGGAGAAATCAACAGCACAAATCTGAGATTTAAGACGACATTCTTTTCAAAATTTACTGATTAAAAAATTAATGTTTTTAATACAAAAGTATTTATACAGTTGTAAAGCTGTGCTTGAACTTTAATTTGAAGGTGACCACTGAGGCAAGCATTAAAACACGTTAAAATTATGTACCCTAATGAGTAACACATTTTGATCCATCTCTGTGACCCTGAGCCTCTAGCCCCTGAACTTCCCATTCTTTAATTCTTCTCTAGCAGCAGTACATGATGTGTAAATCAAATAAAGATAGAGGGTTAAAGCAATGAATGGGGCATTTGACTACTAATGTGGAATCTTTAAAGGCTACACCTGCAAAAAGACAGGAAATCTGGTGTAAAATAGCACAGTATAACTTCAACCAGTTGAACAAAGAACTAATATTTTTCATGACCCGAGGAGATCCTGAAGCATTTCAGTGAGTGAGGTACTTTTGATGGGAGCCATTACAATAGTACATTGATATGATCTATTTGAAAAATTACAATTCCTGATGCTCATTACCAATACTGAAATCAATTACTTCAGTTGAATGCATAACTACCTCAGGGAAGTACAAAAGTTCTGCAGCCAAGTCTGGTTAAATTTTTGCCTTAGTATTAAAACTTAAATACATGAGAAAGAACACACAGGGAGCATTCTTAGTAATAGCTTTAATAATTACAGGTCCAGCCTTTACATACTCAAGTTCCAGATTAGAGCCACACATTGCCTAAAATACCATCCACACGACCAAGATAATTAATTATATCACTGGCCTACAAAAATATTTACTGTGATCTTGCTCTAAAATTGAGATTTAACACTGTGGCAGTTTCTCAATAATGGTTAAATTGGCAATAAAATAGAAGTGTTTGCATTTTGGTTCTGTTTAGAGTTCTTACAGCATGTTTGATGTTGCCCAAATGAAAATATTGACATAAAAATCCACACAAAAGACTTCAGCTACAGAAAGCTGAGCTCTTGAACAATCTCCCTTGGTGTGAAATGTTCTTTTTTAAGTAACTAAATTTTCAACAATGACCAAATTAGTTTTTCTATAAAATGCAGAGTAGTGGAAGGTTCTGAATAAACTCAAGAATTCAAAAGAAAACAAGTGAAATTAATTTTGAAGTTTACTTCCTGGTAGTGTAGAAAAGACTTTGATCATAATTGTATGGTCACACATCTTGCCAAACTAATTTTGACCTATTAATCCAGGAAGGTGGTGGCAGAATGGAAGACTACAAGTTAAATGAACGAAAAACAATTCAGATTCTCACTGCAAATTATTTAAACAGATAATGACAACACACTGTCTATATATCTGAAAGCAGAGGAAGGTCAGGCAAAAACTATCAAACTAGCTTTACAAAAACAATTAGAAGACAAGTTCAACTCTAATGAATAAAACAGAACTAAGTTAGAAGGGGCACTAAAATGAACTTGAGCAAAAAAAAACACACGTGCTCTATGGTTCACTTTCTACACTTCAATTACACATCAAACATACCTTAAATGAGTGTACAAAATATTTCCACAGATGCACATTTTAATTTATTTTGCCTCCAGTTCCACTTCTCAAAAATTAGAACAGTAAAGCTTATGGAGAATGCAAACATTCAGAAACACAAGCACTTCACAGGAAGTGTTGATGAGCTAATAATAAACTAGGAGATAGATGCTGGTTCATTGTCAGTGAAAACGGCCAAAACAAAGCTGAGTGGCATGGTGAAAGAATTGCAGAAAGTTGGGATGAAGCCACAGGTCATTGAGATGGGCCAGAGTGAGAAGCAGCAACAATACAGAAGGTGAAGGTAAGAATTAAATAATCCAGTTTAGAAGGTGGAGGAAGAAGTAACTGTGAGCAACCTAGAGAGTTCAGGTGGCATGAAGTGGTGGTGGAGGAAGAGAAAAATGGGACACCCAATAGATATTGGAAGGGATGGGAGGGAGCAGGGCACGTAAATAACAAAAAAAGTGTGAAATTATTTTTATGGGAGAACTAAAACAATAAAGAGGCTTTCAGCATTAGAGAGGGGCAAGATTTTAAAATCCATTTACAGAACTTAGGAATCACTGGCAAATGCTAGCACTTTTACCCATAAGGAAATGCTCTTGAGTAGCTTTCTTGAACTGCAGCACTCTGTACACAGAAGGTAACCCACAAAGTACATCACAGGCTTTGATACAATTGTGATAAATTTGATCACCACAAATGATAGTACTAACCAATCTCAGTTGTGGGTCTTCTCTAGGCAAAAAAAAAGTGCAGATTTATTTAGACTACAGTACAGAGTGGGCCCTTACGCCCTTCAAACCATACTGCCAAGCAAATCACAATTTAATCCTAGCCTAATCACCGGATAATTTACAATGACCAATTAACTGACTAACGGGTAGATCTTTGGACTGTGGAAGCAAATCAGAGGACCTGGAGAAATCCCACGTGGTCCACGGGGAGGATGTATAGATTCTTGACAGATGACATCCGTATTGAATACTGGTGTTGCACTAACCACTAGTACCTCATTACCCAACACATTAAAGATCAACTGTGAAAATGATAGGAGAGATAAAAAGACAAAAAAAAACAATGCAGGGCTGAAAGCAAAAACTTGTAAGGACAATGACCACAAGTGGAGTGCAGAATAGCTTGGAAAGAACAAACAGATACAAAAAAAAACACAGAATGACAGTCAATACTAAAACTAAAAGCATGAAAGCAACTTGGAAGGGAGAGTGTGTACAAGCAAGCCAAACTTAAAGTGATTACAATAGTTACCTTTATTTACTAATTCAACAGTTATTATACAGGAACTTGATTGCATTAACTGACATGATAAAACTGCCAGAAGAGCTTCCTAGCAGGAGATCCAGGGTTGATGACAATGTTAGCCCCATTAAATCTATTTCAATAGGAATGGTTTTAAAATAGATATTTGCTACAGATGGATTTTGGGTTGCATTGAGCAACTATCCAAGGCAAACTCTGCCTAGAGAAGACCTATAGATTCAAGTCAATGCATCAGGCATAGTTACAGCTATCAAAACAACTAGGAATCTCAGTAATAATGTTACAGCAATATATTTAAGATATGCACCCTTTTCCTCCTCCTTAAATTCATTTGCACTTACTTTGTTGCAGTTTTAGTTACAGATATTGTCATTCTCAGGATCAGTCTTCATATAGACTCTCCAATCTATGGTAGCTGTTTTCTTCAAAAGAGAATTGTTGACATATTGACTTTGATCAACTTACCACGCAATCAGTGCCATTTAGTTAAAAAAAAACAACAAATAGCAAGACTGACATCGATCTATTTTCATAAAGCTGTAGACTGAGTAAAGTAACCAACAGGCCTCCTTAATTACATATTCAGTATACAGCTTAACCATTCAAGGCATAATATAGAATAAACATGAAACACTAATCTAAATCACCTAACTTTTCCCAAAAACTTTTGACCCATTTCACTGCATGAACTTGCCAGATGGTTGCTTGGGACTTAGATTGTTTTTATAATTTGATACTGACTGATGGAAACAAGTATCACATTAAATTAAATAGTGCACAATCAATTAGCTTGGCCAATAGACTTCAATGCAAAAGCAGCTTCAAAATGGAACAGAACTCTTATTGTACTCCAAAACATTAATATATTGTTGAGTGCTTACACAACAATCTGTATTATTTATGAAGTGCACTAGCAGTAGTTCTATGCTGTGGATCAGATTCTATTGGGACTAGATGGAGGATGCCAAAACTCATTTAAAATCTGGCCTTCACGGCTCTGCAGTAAGGGCTAACACTCATTATCCGTTCTCAAGCTGAATATGAGCTTGCTGGATTAGACTTTTGAAATGCTCATTAAAGTAATTTGATAAATATCAAACTGAATGCTCCAATTTAGAATATTAACAGCAGAGAACATTACTTGAAGCCTTTAACCTATTACACATTGTACAGCAAAATCTCTATTAATGTTCAGCAAACAGGATCCTGCTCATCTTTTTAAGTACAAGAAAGCTTCTTCAAACATGAGGTTCAAAGGTTGATGACAATGCTAACCCTATTAAATCTCCCATTTCATTAGAAATTGGTTTTAAAATAAATATTTGCTACAGATGGATTGTCTCCATTTCATCAAATCTCAATAGAGCAAAATAGAGCAACCATCCGAGGCAAACTCAGCCTAGAGACCTACAGTTACCAATGGCTTACGATGGGAGCACAAGTTGAGTACCCCTTATCCAAAATACCGCTGAAATTAGAAATCCTTTTTGAGCGCTGACATGGCGTCACAAATGGAAAATTCCACAAGGTGCTGGGAAGGCTCACAGGCAATGCACAGGTCTCTGCACATCACATACGGTTCTGAGAAGAGACCTAACCTATACTGCATAAAAGTTAAGATCTTGATCGTGTATTGAAAGAATGGATTCGGCAGTGGAGTGAACACATGTCACTTAATGTACGCTGATGATGAAACAAGCAGAGATCTATCATGGCAAACTGAAAATTAAAGTAATTCAGCAGGCTGGTTGCAGAAATTTAAGAAATGGCATGGCATTATATTTTTAAAGATTTAAAAACATTTTAAAGATAAAGCGTTTGCTGATCACGAAGCAGCACAGAACTTCACTGACAAGTTTGCTAAGATTGTTGCCGATGAAAATCTAACACCCAAACAAGTCTACAATGCTGTTTTTATACCTTACATAAAACCTAATAAAAATACAGTGTACTGTATGTAACCTTTTCATCAAAACACTGCACGATAGGTGGAGACTGCAAGCCTGCGGATGTTTGTTGCTGTTCAACAGTTGATTCAAGTATTCTCCTGATGCTGGGCTGCTTGTGTTACCCTTCACACATTACATTAATGTATGCAATAATTTTTAAGTACACATGTGAAGAACAGGTATAAGACAAAGACTGCTTACCAGTAGCACATAAATTCAGTCAGAAATGATAGCGATTCCCAAGCTATTTCTTTACTTAACAAGATGCATTGCAGAGAAGGTTCTTCCAGCCTTTGAGCTGCGTTGCCCAGCAAATCTCCCGATTTAATCCTAGCCTAATCACAAAACAAGTTTTTACAATCACCAATCAACCTACCAAGTTTTTGGACAGAGAGGAAACTGGAGCACCCAGAGGTAACCCACGCAGTCATGGGAAAAATGTACAAACTCCTTACATTCCAAAATCTGAAAAAAATCCAAACTACTTCTGGCCCCAAGCATTTTGGATAAGGGGTACTCAACCTGCAGCTATGTTTAACACAAAATCATTTTTATATTGAAAGAACCACAGCCCAGGCTGACAGTATGCAGTATAGTTACAGTATTCCTGGCTATATGTCACCATTTGCTACAGGAATTCTGTTAAGAGGATTTTAGTAAACACAAATTGTCTTATTTCTATATTTACTTGCCCCAATTTTGACCTGATAACATGCAATCAAAATTAGCTCAAATAAATAATAAATCAGTGATCAACACAAGGAATACAAATACTACCAACCAGCAGTACTCAGTATGTTCTTTTTCACTGCACAAGTTCCCCTTACCCTGGCAACATAGTCTGTCATTCTCCTTGTGTTAAACTGGCAATACCATCTGTGACTGGGCAGCAACCAAGAATCATCAGGGCAGGGCTATCTTCCAAATTCCTCTTCCTATCCAAGAAGTGCCATAATCTATATATTTAACATTACTCAGATTAGAATGTCAACATTACTTTCACCCAAAATAATATACATACAGCTACAATATAATCTTTCCCAATCTGTACAGCCTCCACAGCAAAGGTAATTTTCTAATGGGTGACAGGAAAGTAGTAGGATTCGCTCAGCTCACGATTTCAAACCATTTTAAGTAAATATCCAAGACAAATGGCTGAATTACAACTATCAAACAGAACAGATGGCCAAGTAATCTTGGAGCAAATCAGCTGGTTACATAAATGAGCATAGATGCTGCCTGACCCCCTGAGTTCCTCCAGCATTGTGTTTGTGTGTTACTTTGGCTTTCCAGTATCTGCAGACTTGAGTTTTTTAATACATGGGACAGAAGTTTTCCCTTCACAAAGTTAGGGAAGCATCCATTCTTTGTGACTATCAATGCATTGGGACCAGGATAGATCCTCCAAGTGCAGTGTACATTTATTGAAGCTGGATATCTGAAATTTTTAAAAAACTAAAAGCGCTGGAACCTTTCAGCAGATGAGGCTGCATTTGAACAGAGGGAGAAAAAAAGTTAATGTTTCAAGTTGATAATGTTTTGTTAGGACTGGTAAAATTTAGAAAACAGGCTCAATTTAAGTTGCAGAGGAAAGGGAAGCGGTAGGGAGACCAAAGGAGTGCCAATGATAGACTCACAATAGACACTGATTGATCGAAATCACTGAACTGAATCCACAATCTATAAGACTCATTCTTAAGGACAACTCATAGTCTCAATATTTATAGCTTACATATTATTATTTCTTTTGTGTTGCATAGTTTGTCTTTCATACATTGAATATTTGTCTGTCTTTGTTGTGTGCTGTTTCTCCATTGATTCTATTGAGATTCTTTGTATCTATGGCAAATGCCTGCAAAAAAAGTGAACCTCAAATAGTGTATACTGACATATATGTACTTTGATAATTAATTTAAACATTGAGTTAGTTGTGCTGGGAATGAAGAATAACAGACGTTCAAATTTCTAGTAACCATTATTTCTAACAGGTCAGGCAGCGTCTGTGGAGAAAAGCACAACAGAGCAACTTCAGAAACAGCCCAGACCGAGAAACAAATTTAAAAGTCAGAGAAACTGGAAATCAGAAATAACAGATAATTCTAGGAACATGTAGCAGACCAGAATTTGCATCTGTGAAGAGAAAAACATAACCAATACACAAAATTGACAACTGTCTCTCACAAGCATGAAAGTTCATCAATCTGAAATGCTGATGCAAACTGGAAAGGGTAGTTTTTGACATTCAATCAGGCATGTGTGGCATGCCCAAATAGAAGGTGAGATTGTTTGAAGAGTGGAAGTCCAATATTGAACACCAAAGACAACAGGAGTAGGATGCAGAATTAAAGTGGAAGTTCAAATGGAAGTGCAGTGGACTAAAATGAGGTACACTGCAAAGCAATCACCTAATTTGCACGCATTTTTCCTATACTCGTGGAAGGTATACCTTAATCAATATAAGGCACATAATTAGAGATTGTACAAGTGGATTGCTGCTTTATCTAGAGAGCGCTTGGGCTCCTGGAATGGTAAGGGAAGAACTGAAAGCATAGTTGTTACAAACCCCCTCCCTTTGTTCAGGAAGGTGCTACAAGAGCAATAGACATTGGTGCAGATTCAAGACTGAACAAGAAAGTGATGGAGGAAACAACCCCTTTGCAGTGCTGAAAGGGGTGGCAAGGTGATAACGTCTAGTTGAAGGTGGTGTAAATTTCAGGAGGAGGGCAGTGGGATGAAAGCAGAGGACAAAGGGAACTGTTTCCTTGCTTTTGTTGAGAAGAGGGGGCTCTAATAGAAGCATGGGAAAATGGAAATAACAGTTCAAGAAATAATTATTTATCCATAATTGGCTTGCATGGAGATGGTATTACTGAGTTAGGGTAAAGCATGTGTGAGCAATTTGAGATGATAAATTATCAGGCACATTGAAAAATAAAAATTGTTTTTCTTCCCACCCCCCCACAGCCCCAAAGCACGAAACTTCTAATACATTAAGCCTAGTGACAAATGGGTTGACATTTTCAGCCAAATAAAAGTTCCAAGCAAAATTTCTGCTCCATAAATCAAGACCCAGGGAAAGATTGACAAGGCCTTCAGTTCAGCTCATAAAGGTTAAAATAAAATTTAAGAACTCTTGCTTTGAATGATTCTTAAAAGGGTGTTGAGTGTTCAGTCATGACAGGTATCGCACCCAAAGCCTGGTTTGGCTCACAAATCTTTTGGAGTGCTTTGGATAATACTGGACAACTGCTACAATTTAGTAAGAATGTCCTACCACAAGTAGGACAGCAGAAAAGTAATACATGTAAAGCATTATGCAAATATTTACTTCACCTCCCAACAATATCTCAATGTCTGGTTTATTTCCGAACTAGCTGTAAACTCCGTGACTAACATAATTAGCTAAATAGGAGTTCAAACTAAAACAATGAGCTGAAACAGCATGAATGCTATCTTAACACCTCCCTTTGAAATTAGGATTTGTTACTCATGTCGCACAATATTTTGTTTATGTGTTCTCTCAGTGATAACCTGCTATTTGCCATGTGAGTTTCAGAAAATTTATTCTCTAGATTCTTCATAGACCAAAAGGCATTTCATAATAAATATTTATTAACAATTGCAAACAAACAAGAATTCTGAATGCTTGTTCAGAATGCTGGAGGAACTCAGCAGGCCAGGCAGCATTTATGGAAAAGAGTACACAGTCAATGTTTCGGTCTGAGACCCTTCATCAGGAGTCAGGCCTCAGCAATTTCCTCCAGCATTTTGTGTGTGTTGTTTGGATTTCCAGCAACTGCAGATTTTCTTGTTTTTCCTGTAGATTCATGATTCTGGGAAGACATTCCTAAACCTTTAAATGGATGAGCACTCCTTTTGAAGTGTTCCCTAGATCTAGATTTCCTCAAACAAGGAAACATGCTTTGAGCATCTACTCTTATTACAACTTCTTAAAATCTTGGATGTTTCAGTGAAATCGTGAGCCTTTCTCCTCAACGCCAATAAAGCAAATGTGCTTGACTATTCCAGTTAAGACAGCCCTTCATACCAAGAATACCTGAACTACATTTACTTTATCCCCCCCCCCCACTCTATATCACACAATGGGATAATGTACCGATCTCTTCACTGCATCACCAGTATAATTTCCTCCATCTGAAGTTTACCATAGAGTAGCTTGTTTCGATTAACAAATTTCACTTGTGGGCCCAGGAGGTAATTGGTCCAAATTCCACTCCACAATTTATTCTAGAACCCTGTTTCTGTTGAAGGAATGTTTCATTGCAGAGCTGTGAAATTCCATAATAATATGACATGAGCTGTAAAGAGCAGTTCAAACTTACTGAGACAAAAAAAACTTACATTAAAAGTGATTTTCAGGACTTCCCAAAGTTAGTGAATGATTTTTAAAGTACCAGAAACAATTATTTTACCTGCAAAATAGTGCCACAAAATCTTGTGTCCACAAAGGACAAACAGGGGCTTGGTTAAACATTAAATCCAAAATATAATATCTTTGATAGTACAATGCAATATCTCACAATACTACACTTCAGTATCAGCCTAGAATTGTATACTCAACACCTTGCACTGCAAACTAAACACAGATATGCAACTTCCATCTCAGACTGTCAAGGTACACAAAAAATTCCATGCTACATTTTCATACAGCAGAGTAATTCACACAATTATTTGTATGGACATTAGCCTTTTCACTTATTGAGGGACTGAGTGTGACATTCTTATAAAACTAGTGAAATATTTTTGAATATAGTGAATATACACAAGTATAATAGCATTTACGCAAATCTCAGGTCTTCATCAAATTTTACAACACAGCAAATTAGTTCACAATAACTAACCTGTAATCTATTTGGGAATTGCTTTTTTTTATTAATATCCTGTCTTGATATCTGCTTCATTTCTTTTTTGCCTTCCACATTCCATGATACAGCATAGTATTTTATGTTAGTCTTACTTTGTTATTTAAGTTTTTTTTATCCCGTTGAAAATACTACAAGGTTTAGAGAATTCCCTGAAAGCGTATAACTTGTGACAATGGGAGTGCATTCAAGATGCAAAACAATGTAAACTTTGCAATGCATGACCAAAAACCAGATCTAATAGATCTTATGCTCTAATTAAAACTGCTTTCTAATAAACCTGCTTTATTCCATATGGAATGTACAGATCAACTAATTGTCTCAATGGATTTGTCATTACAGAAAATTACACAGAACATTCAAGACGTATTGTGTACTTCTAGAATACATGACACGTTATGCCTTCAAACTGAAGCACAAACTACTAACACTTTGCATTCACAAAGCTAACTTAATGCTTAAAAAAATTGCATCACCATGCCAAAAGGGGATTGGTTAGGAGTAGGGATCATGAATATAATTAAAGAGGTGAGTTCTAAAGGCAGTCTTAAATAGCAAAATGGAACAAAAGAATGAAAGACACAACTCACACCCTAGACATGGCTTGACAGATGAGGGGATGATCATCAACCTAAGGAAGTGACGTACACAACTTTGTATGAAGTATTGGGGTGGGGGGAGGGGAGGGAGAAGCAAGAGATAAACAGTAATGTTTCTTTCAGGAGTAGACCAAGCATTCAGAGACAGGATGCAGCAGAGCCATAGAGTTTATATACAAGAACAAAAATTTTATATCTGAAGCATTTGTTGACTGGGAAACTAGTGTGTCAGCAAATAACATCTGATTGGGACTTCATGCAGGACAGTGGTACATAGTATGGGAGAACATAAACAATAAAGAGGGTTTCAGCATCAGAGAGGGGTAAGATTTTAAAATGCATTTACAGCACTTAGGAATCACTGGCAAAAGCTAGCACTTCTACCCATAAGGAAATGCTCTTGAGTAGCTTTCTTGAACCGCAGCACTCCACCCACAAAGTATATCACAAGTTTTGATACGGTTGTGACAATTAGATTACCACAGAAGGTATTAATAACCAATCTCACAAACTTGGGTCTGGTGTCAAACATGGGCCAACCAAGATAAAGGCATCAGATTTTGTTTTCTTTTGCGACAACCACAAGAAAGTTAGGTTTGTCTTTCAGAAAGAGTAATTTGATAGTTAATTATATCTTAAGTAATATCTATTAAAATCATGAAATTAAATTTAAATGCCACATCATGTCTAATTATTAATTTGTCTCCTTCGATGTTGCACAACCACTGTATTTTGATACTTTGAAAGTTATAGATCTAAAATGGGTAGCTTTTGCAGCACAGGAGTTGTGCAACTTGGAAACATGGTATTTTCTCATCATACAGAAGATGGTCATTTAGATGTAAAAGCCTATACTAGGTCTCTAAGCATTCCATTCTCTACAAATTATTTTCTCTCACGCGTCCATCAACTCCACCTGATTTTCCAATCACCCATCTAAATTAGGGATATTTACAATACTCATTCAACCATTATGCCTTTGGGATGTGGGTAGAAACTGGAATGCCTAGTGGAAATTAAGTACTCACAAAAACTTCACATCAACAACATCAAGGATGCACCGCCACCCACCAGAATACCAAAGCATGACCAGCAACGTACATAGAATATCTGAGAAGTACACTGGATTCCAGTTAATTGGGCCACAACAGGACCAGTACATTTTTGTCCAGTTAAGCGCCTGCCCGAAGTTTCATGAAAACATTTTTTTTCTTTTAAAAACGACAAACTACATTTAACTGAGTATTAAAGTATGTATTTTAAATGAAATACAGAGCAAATTAGAACACTACCATTATTACAGTACAAGACTATTAGTTCCTAACAGCTATGACAAGAGAAATTCATACAGTGTGCACTGCCGTATTTTTTTGATTGACTGTAAATAACGACAATCAGTGCAGAACCTAGTGCAGGTAATGAGCTGCCTTCATTGCCTTGCTGCAAGAAGTAATGCCATAAAATCACTGCTTTTTAATTCGGCATCAGTCAGCCCAAATGAATAAGTAGCAGATTTGAAAGGCTGAGGGGGTGATACACAGAACATATAGGGAGGTAGTTACACCCAAGGTGCAGGACACAGGAAACTGGGTGACATTCAGGAGGTGAGAGAGGTTAAACAGCCAATGCAGAGTAGTACCCTTGTGACCATCTCCCTCAATAACAAGTATACCACTTGGGATACTGTTGGAGGCAGGGGTATGAACTAGCAAAGGAAAGTCACATGGTCAGGTTCTGGCACCTTCTGACTCTGGACTCAGAAGGGAAGTCGGGGGGCGGGGGGAGAAGAGGCAAGCTGTGCACTAGGGGACTAATTAGTTAGGGTTTCCTCCCAGGTGCCAGGGTCTGGGATATCCTGGATCAAGGAAGCCCTCAGCATTCTTAAGTGGTGGTGATCCACATTGGTACCAATGACATAGGTAGAAAGAGTGATGAGGTTCTGCGAGGAAAGTTCAGGGAGTTAGGTGCTAAGTTAAAGGACAGGACCTCCAGGGTTGTGATCGCAGGATTGCTACCAGTGCCACATGCTAGCGAGGCCAGAAATAAGATGATCATACAGTTTATCATATGGCTAAGGAGTTGGCGTAGGAGGGAAGGCTTCAGATTTTTAGATCATCAGGCTCTCTTCTAGGGAAAGTGGGACCTGTACAGCCGAGAGTTTACACCTAAACTGGTGGGGGACTAACATCCTAGTGGTATGGTTTGCTAGTATTGCATGGTGGGAGGGGGATTAAACTGAAGTTGCAGGGGGATGGGAAACAAAGTGCCAGAACAGATAGTGGAGTGGTTGTGGGGACAGATATTGTTAAGACCTCAGTCAGGAATCTAAAGGTTGAGCATGATGCAAATAATGTTCTAAGTAGTTTTCTAGGAAAGGCAGATGAGCTCAGGACATGGAATTATGATATTGTAGCCATAAGTGAGATCTGGTTGCAGGAGGGGCAGAACAGGCAGCTCAATATCCCAGGGGTCAGTTTTAAACATGATTGAGTGGGAGGAATTAAAGGGGGGCGGTGTGGCGTCACTAGTCAGGGAAAATGTCACAGCAGAACTTAGTCAGGACAGACTGGAGAATTCATCTAGTGAGGCATTATGGGTGGAACAGAGTAATAAGAAAGGTATAACTATGTTAATTGGACTATATTCTCAAGCACCCAACGTATGGGATTTAGAGGAACAAATATGCAAAGAAACACAAGGTTGTAATAGGTGATTTTAACTTTCCACACATTGACTGGGACTCCCTTACTGTAAAAAAAGCTGGACAAGAAGTTTCCTTAATCAGCACACAGAAATCCCAACTGGAGAGAATATGATCTCTCCTATTAGGGAATGAGACAAGGCAGCTGACAGAAGTTTGTGTAGGGGAACACTTTGCAGCTAGTAATCAATATGCCATTAGTTTTAAGGTAATTATGGAAAAGCATAGCTCTGGTCCTCAGGTTGTGATTCTAAATAGGAAAAAGGCCAATTTTGATGGTATCAGAAAGAATCTGGTAAGATCAGGATTATGACAAGCTGTTTTCTGTCAGAAGTGTACTTGGTAAGTGAAAGGCTTTTGAAATAAAATTTTGAGGGAGATAAAGTTTGTATGTGCCTGTCAGAATAAAAGGAAAGAATAACAGGTTGAGGGAATCTTAGTTTGAGATATATTGAGGCCCTGGTTAAGAAAAGAAAAGGAGGGGCATAGCAGGTATAGGCAGGTAGGAACAAATGAGGTACTTGAGTACAAGAAATGCAAGAAAACACTTAAGCAATCAGGAGGACTTTTCTAGCAGACAAAGTGAAGGGAAATCCTAAGGGCTTCTACAGATATGTTAAGAGCAAAACGGTTGCATGGGACAAAATCTGAGTTGAATCTTTTTGCATCTATATGTACTTGGGAGATGGACAGAGTCTATAGAAGTGCCGCAAAGTAGCAGCAAGGTCATAGACTCTCTACAGTTTACAGATGAGGAGACGTTTGCTGCCTTGAGGCAAATCAGGGTAGATAAATCCCCAGGGCCTGACAAGGTGTTACCACGGACCCTGTGGGAGGCAAGTGCAGAAATTGCAGCAGCCCCAGCAGAGATATTTAAATCATCCTTAGCGACAGGTGAGATACTGGAACATTGGAGGATAGCTAATGTTGTCCCGCTGTTTAAGAAAGGCTTTAAGAATAAACAAGTAAATTATAAACTGGTGAGCCTGACATCAATAGTAGGAAAGTTATTGGAAGGGAAACTAAGGGACCGGATATACAGATATTTGGCTAGACAGAGACTGATTAGGGACAGTCAGCATGGTTTTGTGCGTGGTAGGTCATGTCTAACTAATCTCAGAGTTTTTTGAGGAAGTTACCAGGAAAGTCGATGAAGGCAAGGCAGTGGATGTTGTCTACATGGAATTCAGCAAGTTCCCTCATGGGAGGTTGGCCGAGAAGGTTCAGTCACTTGGCATTCAAAATCAGGTAGTAAAATGGATTAGAAATTGGCTCTGTGGGAGAAGCCAGAGAGCAGTAGTAGATGGTTGCCTGACTAGTGGAATGTGGCAGGGATTGGTGCTGGGTCTGTTGTTGTTTGTCATCTATATCAACGATCTGGATGATAATGTAGTTAACTGGATCAGCAAATTTGTAGATGACACCATGAATGGGGGTGCAGTGAGCAGCGAGGAAGATTCTCAAAGCTTGCAGTGAGATGCAGACCAGCTAGAAAATTGGCAGATGGAATTTAATGCAGACAAGTGTGAGGTGTTGTACTTCAGTAGGATCAACCAAGGTTGGTCTCACACAGCGAGTGATAAGGCACAGAAGAGTGCGGTAGAGCAAAGGGATCTGGAAATACAGGTCCATAATTCATTGCAAGTGGTGTCAAAAGAATAGTGACGTAAGTAAGCTTCTGGTACATTAGCCTTCATAGATCAATGTATTGAGTACAGGAGTTGGGATGTTATGTTGAAGTTGTACAAGAATTTTGGTGAGGCCTAATTTGGAGTAGACTGGCTGGTAACGTAGTGGCATCAGCACCGGACTTTGGAGCGAAGGCTCCCGAGTTTGAATCCAGCCTTGCACGCTTTCCACCCGTGCTGGGCTGAGCATTGAGCTAGCAACTTGGCCTCATAAAAATAAGAAAACCCACTAAAAAAAAAATGCTGTCACAACAGCATCCCGATGACTCCACTCAGAGTTAAGGGCTTTCTTCTTCTAACTTGGAGTGTCCTACCTACAGGAAAGATGTTAATAAGATTGAAAGAGTACACAGGAAATTTACAAATACGTTGCAAAAATTAGTTTTGAGGAAAGATTGAATAGGTTAGAACTTTATTCCTTAGAATGTAGTAGAAGACTGAGGGGAGATTTGATACAGGTATACAAAAGTATGGTGTATAGACAGGGTAAATGCAAGCAGGCTTTTTCCACTGGGGTTGGGTGAGGCTAAAACTAGAGGTCATGGGTTAAGGGTGAAAGGTGAAATGTTTAAGGGAACATGACAGGAAACTTCTTTACTCAGAGGGTGATGAGAGTGTGGAACATGTTGCCAGCGCAAGTGGTGAATGTGATTTCAATTTCAATGTTTAAGAGAAGTTTGGATGGGAGCGGTGTGGAGGGATATGGTCCGGGTGTAGGTCTATGGGAATAGGTAGTTTTAATGGTTCTGCACAGACCAGATGAGCCAAAAGGCCTGATTCTGTGCCATTGCTTTCTTTAATTCTATGACATGCATACACAACTGACACTATTTAAAATTTGTTCGCTCTGAGCAGTGTCTAATGACCACACAAGTACATGTGATCGATGCTAGTTAGAAATTGCTGCATCCTGTAAATATTAATTTTCATTGTAATATTCAAGACGAATATCCATCCATTCAAATGTTTTATAGCTGCTAACTTGCTGAAGTTGTGAAATCATTTCATTTTCACTCCTGGCTGTTTCTCACAACTCCAAATATGAAAACTTTGAACGGCAGTGAGCAAAACAGCTCTGAATTGCCTTACTGCTTATTTCTCGTCAACTATCAGTAACAAAAAAGAATTGATGCTTTTTGAACACAAAACTGACACTATTTAAAAACTGTTCGCTCCAAGTATGTATTGTCTAATGGCCACATAAGTACATGCAACTAACACCAGTTAAAACCGCTCAACAAGTGTTTTGTCACAATTAAGCAGCAGTGTCCCAAATAAATGAAGGAAATCCCAGATTGTGTTTGTCTATCATAATGACTTAGATGAAGATCAGACCACATTTTTTGAGTAATTAATGCATAAAACCAGGTAATTGCAAAGAGTTCACATACTTTTTCTTGCAACCGTATATCCAAGACAACCAAACTGATGTTGCGAGGATCAAATGGGGAGAAATAAAACAGAGAAACTGAAGGAAAGGAAATGGAGGCAACAAGAGAAGAGGGGGAATATAAAGTTTGTGTCTTCCACAGAAGCCTAAATGCAGAAACATGTTGGCAAAGAGCAAATTCAAGTCCGGTCAGACAGAACAGATGGGTTACTCAAAAGGCACCTCCTTCACCATGTGTGACTTCTAATAAAATATTGTTGCAATGTGTAAATTTGGTATCTTCACTTCACAAAGATGATCAGTATAATGATCCATCACCAGAACTTCATAGAATCAGCTAATCTTTGTATTTTATAATTGCCTGATTGTTTAATCAGGGAAAGACAGAGGATTAGTTATTGCCATGAGTCTAATGGTTTAGTGATTATATTATTATGCACTAAAAAACTTTATTATCCCTAACCCTTTCCTGACACTTTTTATTCGCTTAAATCCACCAACACTATTCAAGCCACGGCATATTTTCTCGGCACTTCTTCCTCATTCAAATAACATTTTGAGATGAATATGCTAAAGTACCCTATTTCACAATACTGTGGAACTCTTAGAAATGCAAACTTTCAGTTAACACCCCAAATCAATACACCGTCTTCTCCAACAAGTTGACATAAAATAAACATGGCAATAAAATAATAATAATAAATTTATATAGCACCTTTCATATATTAAGATCGCTCAAACTGCTTTACATAAAGATAAATCATTATAGTCATAAAAATACAAGCCAAAATTAAAAATCATAAACATTTAGAATAATATAATTGAATATAACAAATTATATAAATATAATCAACATCGACAGGTATTAAGTAGTACTATAAGTAAGCCAAATTTTAAAAGTAGGCCTTTGAAGTGTTTTGACGCCTTCCACAGTATTAGCCTGGCATATCCTAATTGGTAGAGTATTCCAGATTTTAGGTACACATAAGCAAAAGGCTGCGTCACCAGTTCTTATATGCTTGGCTTGAGGAACACTACGTAAACAAGTAAACATGGATCTAAGATTACAGTTAGGATGTAAGAGAATAGATATTCCAAAATAGGAGACAATGGCACCTAACAGTGACTCCTTTGCTTGCATCTTTGGAAACAGCTCTATTTCTATCTTTAATATCTCCATTTTTTCCCTATTAGGGTTCTTTTGAAGACCCTGACCTGGAGTTTCATGCTGACTACGGTTCTTTGCAGGAATGGGACCCATTTTTGGGGTTTCACAACTGGCCATTATTTGCCATGCCAAGGGCACAGCCTAAGAACTTTGCTCACCTTTGAATGTTTCAGATTTTGTGGCTTTGGAGACCAGGGGCGGGGGGGGGTGGGGAGTGGTTCGAAGGTCGGTGTCCAGGCAGGAGATCAGTGTGTCGTAGGAGATCTAAATAAGATCTGTGTGCCCAGAACAGACTTTTAACATTATAAACCAGTTAGTTGTTTGTTATGTCTCCCCTCTCGCTGTGAAGTGGAGACACCTCTTTCTCCCTTGCCGCTGCATTTTGACAAGTTGCAGCTAATTTCCTGATTGCCTAAGAAAGCTAGAAAAGAGTGCATTACAGTAGTTTAATTGGCTAAAAACAAAAGTGTGCATCAATTCTTGTGCAGCCTCAGTTGCAATAAGAAATTGATCTCTTGTAATGGAGTTAAGAACTTTCTTAATAATGTGGTTAATACACGATTTGAAATTTAGCTCAGTCAATAATAACTGCACAATTCTTTACTTTCGATTTGATTTGTAAGGCCAGATGATCAAGTTTATTTCTAAGATTCACGCTATTTTTTAAATCGCCACCAATAACCAAAATTTCTGTTTTTTCCTTATTTAGTTTAAGGAAATTAAAACTCATCCATTCTGTAATGCTAGTAAGATACCAGATCAGAGGGTTTAAAGACAAATATAGTTGTGTGTTGTCTGCAGAACTATAATAATTCTTGTGTTTTGAAATCATTTAACCTAATGGAAGCACGTAGAGTGAGAACAAAAGGCCAAGAATTGATCCTTGCAACACACCAAACGCAATTTCATGGCTGTTGGACGCATATTCACCACAGCTAAGAAAGGATTTTCTTCCTGTTATACAAGATTGAAACCAGCTTAAGTCAGAACGACCAAACCATTGACCAAGGTGGCTTATGAAATTGCTGTGATCTACAATATCAAATGCTATGTTTAAATATAAGGGAACAAGAACTGACATGTTACCTGTGTTGGCATTAAGACGCAAGTCATTAACTACTTTAGGCAATGCTGTTTCTGTATTATGATCTGATCTAAAACCTGACTGGATACTTGTCAAATATAGAATTTTTATTCAAGTAATCACTTAATTGTCAAAAAACTACTTTTTCTAAAATTTTACTTAGAAAGGCAATTTGGAAATAGGTCTAAAATTGTCCAAAACAGAGCAGTCTAGATTATTTTTCTTAAGTAGGGGGTTAACTACAGTAGTTTTTAAGGAATCAAGAAAAATGCCAGAAACTAGTAAGCAATTAACTATGTCAAGTACACAATCAATTAGTACATCAGAGACTTCTTAAAAAAAAGCCTGTGGGAAGAGGATCAAAGACTCAAGTGGACAGTTTTAGCTGAGTAATTATTTCTTGAATTTCAGGTAAACTTTTTTTAGTAAATGAGTTTAGTTCAACATTGTTGAGCTTGTTGAGGTTCAACAAAGTTTATTCTTGAGGTCTATATTGTATTGCATCTTGTATTATTTATTCTCTCTAAAAAAAAATGCAGCAAACTCTCACTTTTAGCTTCAAAAGCTTTCAGCAACCATTCCATCAATGAAGCTAGGTTAACAGTTGAAAATAACACTCTTGGGATTACCTGCACTGTCATTAATAATGTTGGACTGTCTCTCAAGATGAACGGCTCTGTTGTATTTAGTTAAATAAGCCCTCAAGATTTCATACTGAACTATTCGTTTAGTCTTACTCCATTACACTCAGCCTTACGACACTCTTTTGAGTTTACAGAGAGCTCGAGTTTTCTATGGCATTACAACAGTAGATGATTCCTTAAGATTTCCAATGGCTACTATACTGGCCACAGCCCTCAGTTTAGCATTACGATGTTCTACCTTATTATTTACAAAGACAGGCTGTATTAGAGTAAATGCTACAATCAGGGCCACAATTATAATATTAGAAAACCTGGAAGCAACTGTGGTATCAAAAAACGTCTCTTTATTCTTTAGTTCTAGTTACAGATATATGTTAAAGAAAATACAGTAATGATCTGAAATGCCATTGTCTGGGCTCTGAATTACCTTAACATCAAGTCCTTTTGATATGACTAAATCTAATGTGTGGCTTCCATTACGTGTTGGCTGAGTGACATGCTGACTAAGGTCAAAAGACTGCAGAAGGTTCATGCAATGAACCTCTTGCTTTGGAGTCACAATGATTATCTACATGAAAATTGAAGTCACCTACTATTACAAACCCATTATAACTAATTATTACAGATAACAAAATGAAAAACTCAGTAAGTTTTTGGCGTCATTCAATGTCTGTAGTGAGATGCTGAAGATGTTCTATAGGTCAGTTGTGGAGAGCGCCCTCTTCTTTGTAGTGGCGTGTTGGGGAGGAAGCATTAAGAAGAGGGACGCCTCACGTCTTAATAAGCTGGTAAGGAAGGCGGGCTCTGTCGTGGGCAAAGTACTGGAGAGTTTAACATCGGTAGCTGAGCGAAGGGCGCTGAGTAGGCTACGGTCAATTATGGAAAACTCTGAACATCCTCTACATAGCACCATCCAGAGACAGAGAAGCAGTTTCAGCGACAGGTTACTATCGATGCAATGCTCCTCAGACAGGATGAAGAGGTCAATACTCCCCAATGCCATTAGGCTTTACAATTCAACCGCCAGGACTTAAGAACTTTTTAAAAGCTATTATTAATGCTTTTTGAGATAGTGATTTAGATGCATATCATATTTTTTTACTGAGTTAAGTATTGTATGTAATTAGTTTTGCTACAAGAAGTGTATGGGACATTGGAAAAAAGTTGAATTTCCCCATGGGGATGAATAAAGTATCTATCTATCTATCTAAGTGTCCTAGCTACCATTCATATTTCAACTACCATCAAAAATACAGATTATGTATGCCAACATGTTCATGATGATCATACTTCAAAAGTAATTGCATGGCTGTGATGAATTTTGGCCTATTCTTAAGGGACAGTAAGGTTGTCTAACAACAATAACTTGCATTCATATAGTACCATTTTTGTATGTTTCCAAGTATATCACAGAAATCAATGGAGTTGAATGGAGACCAAAAGCTCTGTTAAAGACTTGTGCTTTCAGCGACAACTCAAAGACAACTAAGTGAAGAGGCAAAGGTATCTGGGACAGGAGTTGAAGATTTAGAGTCACAATAGCTGCAACAAGTACAGCACGTAAAGTGGATTAGAGGACAGAGTCCCCTAGCACTTGGAGTGGCTACAGACATAGTGAGAGGGGTCATGATCACGTAGAATTTTAAATACAATAGATAATTATAGTTCTTTATTTTTAAGGTGTGAATTGTAGCTAGGCCTGGAATGAATAAATAATGAACCAAATAAATGAATAAATGAATGAATAAAACAAAATAGGTGCTTGTAATTAGGGAAAAAGACATAAATAAAAGTATTTAAAGAGTTATTTTAGTTCCACAGTCAACTTGCCAGTGACTTCATCTCCTCCATAGACGCTATTTCAACTGTGTCCATATAGTATTGTCTAATCTTGCCTTCATCTAATAGTATCTATCCACAAACTAAAACAGGAAAAAAATTACAGATTTTCCCCCTTAGCATTAAGAACTTTATACTAATTCGAGACCATGAAAAGAACTTTTCATAGTCTCTCCTCTTGCTCCTGATACACCAAGGTCAAAGAGCCAACTGCCACTCGCCATTCAGCCTAACACAAGAATGGTGATGCATCGGTGTAGTATCAAAAGTGGTGAAGTTAATTAATGAGAACAGTCTAAGCCGGTGGAATGCTTAAAAGAAAATGACATCGCAGCTCTTTAATGTTATATAACGGTTTTATACAATGAGCTGTACCCGTGTTGTTAGTCAGACCGAATCAATGACAGGGCACCTTGGTCACAGCCTACAAGATAGGCCCAAGACACAATCACTGAAAACTCAGTGACACACCGCTCCACAGAACCGTATATCAGTGCAAAATCCACGACCCATCAGATCGAGTACACTCAGAATTACTTTACCTAATTTCACCACCGCATCTGCCAAGCACCGCTCCACCTTCCTACCGACTTCGGCCTCCGCCATCTTGAACTTGTCTCGCACTGGCTCTCGCGAGAATAGGTCATGAGCCGACATGGATCACGTGGTCACTGGAGGGCGGCGAGGCGGCTAGTGTTCGAGGATTAATCTCTGAAGCACTTTGCACATCAGCGAACGAAAATGCTCCGTTGGAATTCCCATTAGTACATCTACAAACCATAGCAATCCCTTGCATTACTAATTGAATCAAAAATGCAGATGCTATTAATTTGAAATGCAATTAGAAACTGTTGGAAGCACTCAGCAGGAGGGGTAGCATCAAAATGAAGGGAAATAAGAACAACGTTTTGCCTGAAGGATCCTTCAGCTAATGTTAAATTGCAGAGAGAGAGAGAGGAAGGGCGGAGAATGTCAATAATGAAGTGCAGACGAAAGTTGTCAAGGTAACAGTGTTTTAAAAGCTGGTTATACTCAGACTGGAAAAAATAAACAAATTGAAACAAAATTTAAAGGTCCATGGAATCCAAAAGAGAATAACATTTTTTTTTGTAATAATGGTAGAGGGAAATGATTGATGAGTGCTTTTGGTACTGGAAGAATAATGTGAGCTGCCTTAATGACTACTGACCGGTAGCACTCACATCTACAATGACGAAACGCTCTGAGTGGTTGGTCATGACTAGAATGAACCTATCACCACAATAGGTCAATGACAGATGCAATCTCAGTGGCTCTCCACACGACTTTAGACCATCTGGACAACACAAATACCTATGTCAGGATGCTGTTCATCGACTGTAGCTCAGCATTTAATACCATCATTCCCACAATCCTGATTGGGAAGTTGCGGAACCTGGGCTTCTGTACCTCCCTCTGCAATTTCCTAACCGGAAGACCACAATCTTACATCTCCTTGCTGATGATCAACACTGGTGCACCTCAGGGGTGTGTGCTTAGCCCACTGCTCAACTCTATACCCATGACTGTGTGGGTTAGGCATAGCTCAAATGCCATCTATAAATTTGCTGACAATACAACCATTGTTGATAGAATCTCAGGTGGTGACGAGGGCATACAGGAGTGAGATATGCCAACTAGTGGAGTTGTGCCGCAGCAACAACCTGGCACGCAGCGTCAGTAAGACAAAAGAGCTGATTGTGGACTTCCGGAAGGGTAAGACAAAGGAACACATACCAATCCTCATAGAAGGATCAGAAGTGGAGAGAATGAGCAGTTTCAATTTCCTGGTTGTCAAGATCTCTGAGGATCTAACCTGGTCCCAACATTCAGATGTAGTTAAAAGAAAGCAAGACAGCGACTACATTAGGAGTTTGAAGAGATTTGGTATATCAACAAGTGCACTCAAAAACTTCTATAGATGTAGCATGGAGAGCATTCTGACAGGCTGCATCACTGTCTGGTATGAGGGAGGGGTGGGGGGCTACTGCACAAGACCAAAAGAAGCTGCAGAGGGTTGTAAATTTAGTCGGCTCCATCTTGGGTACTATCCTACAAAGTACCCAGGACATCTTCAGGGAGTGGTGTCTCAGAAAGGCAGCGTCCATTATTAAGGATTTCCAGCACCCAGGGCATGCCCTTATCTCACTTACCATCAGATAGGAGGTACAGAAGCCTGAAGACACACACTCAGTGAATCAGGAACAGCTTCTTCCCCTCTGCCATCTGATTCCTAAATGGACACTACCTCACTTTCTTAATATATAGTATTTCTAGTTTTTTGCATGATTTTTAATCTCTTCAATATATGTATACTGTAATTGATTTATTATTATTATTTTGTGTTTTTTTTCTTCCAGATTATGTATTGCATTGAACTGCCGCTGCTAAGTTAACAAATTTCACGTCACTTGCCGGTGATAATAAACCCGATTCTGATTATGGAAGGGGCTCCTCAAGATTCAGTACTCTGTCCTTTCTTGTTTGTTTCATCAAGTAAGATTTAAATGTTGGTGGGGGGGGGGGTGATGTACGTATTGCAAAAATAGTTCACGTTTTACTGACATGAAAAATATAAATGACCTGGATCTGGTTAATCAGATAGAAAAGTGGCACATTTAATTTAATCATCGGCTTTGTGGTGGACAGGTGCAATAAGTGAAAAAAGAAATATACAGAATGTAGCCAGTATTAAATCATTTCAAGGAATAAAGCCATCTTCGAATCTTAGAATTCCTGTGCACCCTTATAAAGCAACATAATGAGTGGATAGATTGGTTAATAGGATATGCAAGATGAATCTATTTATTAGATAAGGCATAGAATGTGGGTGCAGAGATACTATACAGGAGCTGACCAGATTATGAAAGATCTGACTTACAGAAATCTGAATTTATACAATTTCTCCTGTACATTTTAATGCAGTCTTCAAAATATTAATAATAGTAAAATGCTTCATGGTATGCATTAATGTCTGGAAATAGCATTCATTTCAATGATGGGTAGTGTAAGGGTGATTATTCAATGAAATGAACAGATTATAGAGAAGTGTATTTTATCTAAATTTTGATATACCTTGATGATTTATCTATGTGTTCACCATATAGAGTTCTTCCTGCCTAGAAAAGTTGAGCTCCCAATGTAGCTAAGATTCTGTGGGTACAAAGTTTATCTCTTGGAGTTTTCCAAAGAAGGTAGGAATTGATAGCAGATCAGATTTACAGCGGATGTGATGATTCATCTGTGCTGCTTGATTGGAGAGGAAGAAACGTTTCTACTACCCAGCACCCAGTTGGTGGCAAACAATTCAACCACACACCGAAAGCAGTATTATTATGAAAGCAATGGGCAATTTTGTCAAGAAAAAGTCAGACTGGATCATGGCCTTCAGAAACACAAGCAAATCTACAGATGCTGGATATCCAAAGCAACAGACACAAGATGCTGGAGCGACTCAGCAGCCCAGACAGCATCTATGGAAAAGAGCCTCTCATCCAGTGCCACTGTCCTTTCACCATCAGTATTAGTTCCATCGTAAATCACAGCTAATGACTGGATTCACTCTGTTATGGGAGACACTTTAATCGTCCCAAGGACATTCAGACCAGCCATCTGATCAACTATTAAACTGGTAGCAGTTTTGGTTTCTTCATGCATAATCTTATCAACAAGCTATGGACTCTCCAGAGCAAACATTCTGCAGCCGAAAAGTCAACACTCAGCCTCCAAGTAAGAGCCAGCAATTTATGTGCTGAGAAAATAAGTTTCTCTGTGCCTAGTGCAGAATATCTTTGTAATTCTTCACCTGTTGGGCTTGTGACCGAGTATATTCAAGGTTCAAATTGATCCTTAAAACCTTAGGGCAACAGCATCTGATTCTATTTCTTATGTAACCCAGGTAACCAAGTTATACTCAAAAATACTCTAAGTGGATGCATTGTAGGCTAACTTGGAAGGTACACTCAAAGTTATGGATGAATTAGGATGAAACAACCCACAATTCAGAATTCAGAAACAAGGAAGTAAAATGGCCCTGCAAAACGAACCAGTGTAAAAAAAATAACAACATTCAGTCTTCACATATCACAAATAGACAAAAAAAAGTCTGATTCCTATTGACAATGATGAGTTTAGAAATATGGGGAAATGTATAAGAGCAGGCATACCAAACAAAGAAAATACAAATAGATGCTACAAATACTCGACACGTCAGGCAGCTTCTGTGGAGAGAGAATCATGGAAATGGATAGTGCCTGAACCTTTTTTAAGCTCCAATATTCTCTATTTCTATTTCATATTCCTTGAACCTGTCATGTTTTAGTAACAGAATGTAGCAAGACAATCTGGCAGCTGACTTGATTATGGAAATCAGCAATTGTGTTGTCAGGTAAACAGCATGTTACATGTGGCTATTGGGAAGAAATTGAAAAATTAGAGTAATGACCATTGTCCTTGTTTTCCATTATAATGTTTCAAATCTAAAAATTACAATGCCAATTGAAGATAACAGCTTGCAAACCATCCCAAAGAAATATCATTATGAACTCCACTGTTCTCTATCTGAAATCCATCACCCAAAACTCTCAGAAACATGTTGTGCACATTTTTATAAGAAAAATTATATTATGGCTGGGAAATCATGAAAGATGGGAGACCAAGACGCTTTTTCAGATAGAGCTGGTAGTTGCTAAAGACATGATTTTCATGATATTGGTCATAGTCTTGTACGATTTAAATCAGAGAGGTTCAAAGAAAAGGGACACATGAAAAGAATAACAGGTAGTAAAGAAGTTTGGCAGAAGAAAGGGGAAATTATATTGCTCAGGATATGCACATAAATTCAAATTTTCTATGTTTTGGAGAAGCACACATGTAAATCCTAAATATGAACTTGAGGATAACTGCATACACACATGCGTCCTTACTGTTTTCAGATGATCATTGGAGTAAATCAAGCTCCTGCTCCTACCATTCATTATTTCCACTTGTTTCTGAGGGGAAGGACAAAACAAAAAAAAAGGGAAGCCATGTTGAGACATGGGAAGGAAACAGTAATGGTGAAAAATCACCAAAGAGTGAAGTTGCAAAACACTCCTCATTCTCTAATACTCTCAACATAATGTGTGTGATTTAATTAACAAAGATCAAGGTGCCTGATTATTTTGGCAAGTGATTAACTTAACAAATTCACTGACCACTGGCCTAAAGCTGAGAGAATTAAACACTAAAAAATGCAACAAGCACACTTAGAAACAATTGAGAATTTCTCCTTCTCGCCTCTCGCCACCTCTTAGCCAAGCCTATCAAGTCTGCTCCTCCATTTCATCGTGGCTGATTTATTACCCCTCCCCACTCCATTCTCCTGCCTTCTTCCCGTAACCTTTGACACCTGTACTCATCAAGAGCATATCAACCTCTGCTTTAAATATACCGAATGACTTGACCTCCACAGCTGTCTGTGGCAATGAATTCCACAGATTCACCACCTTCTGACTAGAGAGAGTTCCTGTTTTTCTATCTTCCTGTTTTTCTTTTTTTTTGGGGGGGTGTTGGTTATATACTGCTGTGTGCAATGAAATAGCATGGGAAAGAAGAGAAGTAAGGTCTTGAGATCCTGGGAGAAATGTGGCAGTCAGGGACCCTTCACCCTTCCTGTCCCAATCTCTGTGTTTCAATTTCAGTACTGTTTGCAGTTCCTATTTACGTATTCAGACTGGCTGATCTAAATTCAGCTCAGAGCGTCACAATGCTAGGAATTAACTTGCCCAGATATTTAGGACAAGCTGAAGCTGTCAAATAAATGTGTTACAAAATGAACAATGGAAATTTTAGTCATTGGAAACAGAAGTGTTATCAAGAATTTTCAAATGGATAATTTTCAGAAAACTGTTTAAATAATTTGTGAAGCCCAGTTTTAGCTGTGCAAAAGTTTAATATAAAAATAATAACGTAAAAGTGAATCCTGATGTTGACAGGAAATTGAGTTGTGCAAATAGATTGCATGTTTATTTTAAAGTTTTAAGTTCAATTTCAGGTATCCCTTTAGAATCTACATTTGTAAATACCATTTGTACATTCAGTAAGTCTGGGGCCTATGCTAATCCCACCAATGGTGGTTGTTCTTCAAATTAATCAGACACTAGATCAGGAATAGACTATATGCAGTACCAACTGGCATGAAGAAAAAATAACCACTTGAGTTATTTGAAATGTTAACAAGTGGTTAAAGATGAACAATATATTTAATTTTGTAGATTGCTGAACCATCTAATAAAATAATTAGTGGAAACTATTAATAATTAACCATAAATATTCTGTTTTACAATGTGTGTGTGCGTTGTTCAATTCTGTTTGTGAACTTTGAAGAACAGGTATTTATTTCAAGGAAGTATCCATACCACCATGAAAACATTTCTCAAGCTGATTATCTGAACTGCATGGTTATAGCAAATATTTCTGCCATATTCATACTTCACACCATGAAATTTTAAAACAAGTTATTGTTTTATCCATCTCTTCAAGATTCAAGATTGTTTAATGTTATTTCCAGTACACACGTGTAAAGGAGAATGAAATAATTGTTACTCTGGATCCAATGCAGCACAAAAAGACACAATAGATAAAGGACACAATAATAAAAAACAATAAATATAAATGCATAATATAGTTTATATATATAGATTTATTATATGTTCATAAGGTGATGCCAGGCACAGGAATGTCTGTACATAAAAGTGACTCTGACATACTGTACTACTTCCTCAGGAACCTTACTCTCGGTAACTGAATGGAGGTCATGGCCCTTTGAACTGGGAAAGTACTATATAGATGTTTTCTGCCATGGAAATGTCTGCAAAATTAGTCAAAATACACCATGATGGAAATATACAGTAATTAGTAATTAAACACAAAAAGAAAAAGGAGTAGTAATATTTTCAGACTGAAGGGGAAATGAGCATGTTACCATGATGACAGAACAAAGACAGAAATTCAGGAGATAACAGAGACTGCTGAAACTCAAGGCATTAGTACTTAGAAAGAAACAACTGGTTATATGCCATTATTAAAGATAGCCATTCAAATTTCCCACACCCTGGAATGCGCTACCTTTAAATAGCATTTACATGTTCTGTAAATGTGGGCCTTTTAAGGCTGCTATATGCCTCCTGCCAGCATCGATCTTGCCTGGAATACTTGTAACTTGGCTAGATTTTCTGCTGGGAAATTTGCTTGCTCCCATTTGAGACCAAGTTAATTAATGATACTAAATTGTCATGGCGCGGTGAACCATTTGATCATTCCTAGGAACAGGGAGGTGATTTTAAAAAACCATTCATTTAACTGGTTGCAAAGGAAAAGAGGATCACAAATTAGCAAGTACTGATACTGAGTATTCAATCAACAAAATTTGAGATTGGAGGTGCATCATACCTATTATGGCTGGAAGTAGCCAATCCCCTGATTGAAAAGCATATTTTATAAAAGGGATATAAAGCATTGGAGTTGATGGAAGTCTTACTTTTCTATAATGTAGTAAATTATGGCATAAATGGAAGGTACACGCACACATGGTGCTTCTGTGGATATGATTATATAGTGATGGATATTATTACCCTTCAGAAATCCTATAATTTCTGCCTATACTAGAGTTGAATTGGTTCATGTCTGCATTACCTGACAAAGCACACAATAGCTCATTTCTAAGGCTGCCTATAAAGTTATACATGTGTTAAGTTTTTGAGCCTTTTTAGTGAAATGATTCTATCAAAAAAGTTTACTCTTCAGGTGATTGCAAATGGCTGATAACCTTTCCTCACCTTTGTTTACCTGTGCCCTTTCTGTTAAGTTCATATTGCACAATCTCATATGTAAATCCAAAGTACTGACAGAAAAGGAGTAGAAAGAGAGGAGCATTTAGGTTAAGGCTGTATATGTGCCCTACCTCTATACCCCACAGATGATAATAGGTCATAGTGACCTATTATCCTTGGTGTCAATACACAGTAGGTGCAGGAGTAGGCCATTCGGCCCTTCTAGCCAGCTCTGCCATTCACTGTGATCATGGCTGATCATACACAATCAGTAACCCGTTCCTGCCCTCTCCCCATATCACTTGACTCCGCTATCTATAAGAGCTCTATCTACAAGAGCTCTGTCCACATTTCTGAGGATCTCACCTGGTCCCTGAACTCCTCCATCCTGATCAAAAAGGCGCAACAGCACCTTTATTTCCTGCGGAGCATCAAGAAAGCTCACCTCTGTCCCAGGATACTGACGGACTTTTACCGCTGTACCATTGAGAGCATACTCACCAACTGCATCTCAGTGTGCTATGGCAACTGACCCATATCGGACTGCAAAGCACTCCAGTGTGTGGTGAAAACTGTCCAGCGGATTATCGGCACCCAATTGCCCACCATTGAGAACATTACCATAAATGCTGCCTGCATTATCAAGGATGCATCTCACCCTAACCATGGACTTTTTACTCTCCTCCCATCCGGTAGGCACTACAGGAGCCTCCACTCCCACACCAGCAGGCACAGGAAGAGCTTCTCCCCTGAGGCTGTGACCCTGCTGAACCTCACATCACAGCGCTAAGCAGTATTGCATCCATATTGTACTGTCTAAGTACTTTTAAATTTGTGTGCTGTAGCACTTATTTTTTATTCGCAGTTATTTTGTAAATAACACTATTCTGTGCATTTCTGGTTAGATGCTAACTGCATTTCATTTGGCTTTGTATCTGTACTCGGCACAATGACAATAAAGTTGAATCTAATCTGATCTAATCTAATAGTAGTAAGAAGATAAAAGTAAAATACCGCAGCTGCTGCAAATCTGAAATTAAAAAGAAAGAAAAAGTTTAGAATTCTTAAACAGGCTAAGGTTCTCAACTATGTCTACTGCATTTTTTTTAACTTCTGCTCTCACCCACTCTCCTCGCAACCGGAGCAAGAAAGTATTCTTGTTTTCTATTTGCATTCCATCAGTCTCAACACTCAATGGATAATTCTTTACAGTGTTTGCCACCTTCAGTGTGATGCAACCAGACACATTCCCCTCCTCTTTCATAGTCTGATGGAACCACTCCCTCCTTGACTTCCTGGATCAGTATTCTGTCTCCATCAATAATTCCTCCTATGTGATTTCAGGAGGTTTTAAACCTACCCTTTTGATTCTTCCTTTCCCATCATGCTGACCTCCAAGGTGAAGCAGTGATCCTCTTGCACCTCTTTCAGTTTTGTAAACTGCTTTCAATGCTCAAAATATGATCTCCTGTACACTGGAGAAACCAAATGCAGATTGGGTGAGCACCTTGTAGGGACACTTCCATCAACTTTTAGGAAGCGTAAGCCTGAGTTTCTAAATGACCCTCCACTTGAGTCCTCTGCTCCACTTCCAATCTGTGCATGCCTACTTGTGCTGTTCCAACTGAGTCCAATATTAATTTGCGGAATATCGTATATTCTTACTAGACAGTTGTCAAGATGGCGCTGTGAGTGGTGACTCTGTGTGCAGATCCAACGAGAATCATCAAACATTCCCATTTTTGATGACTACAGCTGACACATTACAACCTTAAGCCTTCATCTATTTCAGATGAGAATCTTTTCCAGTCTGTATCAGAACTAGCCAGATTGTTTCTCTTTTCACAGTTGCTGATTGGCATGCTGACATCTTGCATTGTTTTGTTTCAAAATTATTTCTCAGTTCCAGTATCGTTTTTCTCCACCTTTTCTTCTGTACTCATTCTTCACACTCTATTTACATTGCATCCAGAAAGATGAGCTTCCACTGACAAACCTTCAGCGCCTTCCTTCAGCTGGCACACCAGCTCTTGTATCATTCAGTCTCTCTTCGGCCACTCTATCCTGAACTTTATTCCCTTCGTTCTCTTCAGCCTTTGCTTTATTAGCAATTTAAGATGTTTCATAGTTGGCCTGAAGCATTTCTCCATCAAGTATTTCCTCATTTTGTTTTAATTTTGTTTTTTAAAACAACTATGGTTCAGTAAGAAAATCTGGTTGAAATTAGATTTGATCTTCAAGTGGCCACCCATAAATAAAATGGTTGTGGACCAATTGTCTGATTAAAAATAGATTTTCATTTGTATGAGAAAGTTAACAGGAGGTGCATGTGTCTCTTCTGGTCCTGAATCTATCAAGCATTGTTTTTTCTAACAGTGACCCAAAACCTTGCTTTTTGACCTTTTACAATTTGCATAAAAATCCCTATTCAGCTTTAAGACTTCTCTGAGAGTAGGCCTCCCAGAAGACTGAAATACAAAATGCAATGAGTGACATACGTATGAGAACTGAACTTGATATCACAAAATGTTCTTACTGTGCACATTTATATTTACAACAAATGGTTCCAGTTTCCTTATGCTTCCCTGTGCTATTCTTAAATCTTTCTGAAGTCTCCAGCTAAAATTATGACTGTCTAGATGTCAAGCAAGGAAAGTATGTGGATGGGAATTCCTGTGATAACACCTATAACCCCACTCCTTTCCAATGGGTTTCACATAGTTTTTTACAATGCACGCATTATGCTTAAAAGAAGCCCTATTTTAGTGTTTGAATGTATTTTAATTAGGCTTTTTTCTGATAATAAATTACATTCAATGCTACACCACCAAGTTTTAGCTTTGGATTTAACACAGCTGTACAGAGTAAGGGTACTGAACCAGTGCATTTTGTGTGATCTGGGAGTATTTTGTACCAAAGTACACAGCGAAAATATAACAGCTTATCTGACATCAAATCGTGAATGACAAAGCATTGTTTCACTACTAAACATCTACATTTTTGAATTCATCCATTTTGATTCAAATCAAAACTTTCACACCCTTACATGACTTCACTCCCAACCACTTCCTTGTCCTTGTTGCTCCAAACAAATCAAGAAAATGTTCTCTTAAGTTGCAATGTTCTTGTTCTACAATTTATTGCCCCTCTGCTGCCTTTAAAATATTCTTAGGAATAGTGTGATTGCTGTAAATCTGAAACAGAACAGAAAATGCTTGACATACTCAGCAGATCCACTGAGCATTACTAGCATTTCCGGATTTGCTTAAGACTTTATTCATTTGTTTATTCATGCTTATGTTCATTTTTAAAAAAAAATGTTCCATTCGTTATTCCATTCCATCACATTAAACGTGATGTTTATAATTTGCTGGGACAGGACTGTGACACTCACTGTCAGGGTTCACACTTAACAAAAGTAGTTCACTTACTGCACGTGAAGCACAATGCAACATATTCCGTAAATAATGTTGCTCTTTATAGGTGCCAAGAGCTGCTAGTTAGCAAAGCACCAAAGATAGTTGTGAGGGCAAAAAAAACCCACAAGACAGGAGGTGAAGAGGAAATTAGGATTGTTGAGGGAGGAACGATACCAAATTATTTGCAGTGTACTGTAAGTCCTGTAACAATGTAACAGGAACTGCAGTTTTGCAGTACCAGCACAGAATGGAGTGTGGATATTGTTGTAAGCATAACTTATCACTTGGAAACTTTAAAGTTAGTGTTCTAACTGCATGGAAATGTTAATAAAATGAAGTGACTAACTTTCAGTCTCTGTATAGACATGAAGGTGGTATCAATGTTTTGGTGTGTGTGGTGAATCTCCTCAATTCTCTGCCCTGGTTGGCAGTTGAAGCTCAGTCATTAGAAGTACAGTGGATTCTGGTTAACTGGGACACATTGGGACCAACTGGTGCATTATGGCCCAGTTAAGCGGCTGTCTCAAATATCTGAAGTTTCGTGGAAATAGTTAAAAAGGTATAAAGAAGACAAATTACAATTTAACTGAGTAACAGATTATGTATTTAAATTAAATACATGTGTGGATGGTATGTAAAACAAAGTTTTTCACTGTACGTTGGTAATAAACCAATCTACCAATTTGGATATCAAAAGGTAGATACAAAGACTAGATACAAAACTCAAACTACCTGCGTCTCAATATCACCAAGACCAAGGAGATGGTGGTGGACTTTAGGAGATCTAGGCCTCATATGGAGCCAGTGATCATTAATGGAGAATGTGTGGAGCAGGTTAAGACCTACAAGTATCTGGGAGTACAGTTAGACGAGAAGCTAGACTGGACTGCCAACACAGATGCCTTGTGCAGGAAGGCACAGAGTCGACTGTACTTCCTAAGAAGGTTGGCGTCATTCAATGTCTGTAGTGAGATGCTGAAGATGTTCTATAGGTCAGTTGTGGAGAGCGCCCTCTTCTTTGTGGTGGCGTGTTGGGGAGGAAGCATTAAGAAGAGGGACGCCTCACGTCTTAATAAGCTGGTAAGGAAGGCGGGCAAAGTACTGGAGAGTTTAACATCGGTAGCTGAGCGAAGGGCGCTGAGTAGGCTACGGTCAATTATGGAAAACTCTGAACATCCTCTACATAGCACCATCCAGAGACAGAGAAGCAGTTTCAGCGACAGGTTACTATCGATGCAATGCTCCTCAGACAGGATGAAGAGGTCAATACTCCCCAATGCCATTAGGCTTTACAATTCTACCGCCAGGACTTAAGAACTTTTTAAAAGCTATTATTAATGCTTTTTGAGATAGTGATTTAGACGCATATCATATTCTTTACTGAGTTAAGTATTGTATGTAATTAGTTTTGCTACAACAAGTGTATGGGACATTGGAAAAAAGTTGAATTTCCCCATGGGGATGAATAAAGTATCTATCTATCTATCTATCTATCTAGAACAAAGAAAGGGGTATCCAGTGGTACCACAGAAACAGTTTTAAGGTGGATTTAAAAGGGTGCGGAGATGTAGAAATTTTGGAGAAGAGCACCAGAAGGTGAGGCTGTGCAAAATAGACATATATTAGGGATAGAGTAAAATGAACAGAGTTTGCAGGAGAGTAAAAGATTACAGAGAAATTGTGGGGGGAAGCCACAGGTAATTTAAATTTGTAGATCAGAAAAACACTTAGACTTTAGTAATGAATATATGTTTGTGGGATGGGATTGATGGGAAAGAATGACGTGTACACCAGCCGGGTGGTGGGGGGAGGGGTGTTGATCTTTCTAGGAGGGAACGGTATTGTTGAAAATGGAAACCAAAAAAGGCTTGGTTGAAAATATACAGGTTCGGAGTGGGTGATTTTTGAGTGATGTCATATTTAAGATATGAAAAAAGAAAAGGAAAATGTGAATGAGGTAAAAACAAATGAGAAAATGCTGGGAATGTTCAATAGATAAGACAGCATCTGGCAAAGAAAGAAATAAGCCAGAAAATCCTCCAGAATTGTGAAAAATTACAAATGTTTAAAAATCATAGGAAGAAGAAGAAAACAAAAGGGAAACTCTATATAATAATGAAGACAAGAGTGATTAAGTGACAAAAGAGAAATGATTAAGGCTAAGGGATAGTAATAGACATCAAGAAGTATTGAGCTTCATTATAAATATATAGGAGGGCAAATTTAGATATAGTAAGTCAGAGCAGACGGCAGAATTAGGATTAAAGTCACAGGCCATACTACTCTGTTCTGGGCCATACTACTGTGCCATGCAGAGGTCTTTACAAAGCACTGGATAAGGCTTATACCATGTGAAAGTTAGGGAGTGTGGCAAAAGGAACGGTTCCTTTGTAACGTTGAAGTGGGAAGGGAGAGGAGGATACTGTGATGTGATGCTGGAGTGCTGGTGATAACAGCAGATGGTCCATTGAAGGAGATGAAGAAGTGGTAGATGGTGACAATTGGAGCTTCAACTTAACTTTAGCTCCAGAAAGGAAAGGAAGGGATGAAAAGAAATTGCAGAAGATCCTGACAAGTTTGAGAACCCTGTTGACCAGGGTAGAGGGGAAATGTTAGCTGAGGACAAGGGAAGACATAGTCGAAACACCAGAGTTAAAGGTGCAATTTTTCAGAACGTGACAAAAATGGAGAAAGGAATGGGAAAAAAAAGATCTGAGGAAATGTAATGAATGTCATATGAGAGGCAGTGGGCTTAAGCACTGTAGAGGTTAGGAAGGGTAGAAATTGGCAACAAAGTCGATGGAATTTTCCTATTTAGAATAAGAGCAGGAAGAGGCATCAATAATACACCAAAACACAGGTGAGTAAGCAAATGGAAGTATAGAATAAGAATATTCCAATTATCTAATAAAGAGGTTCTCAAATGAATCCACATTGGATCTAGGCTGCTTCTATATCTTATGGACATATTCTTGATTGGTCAGGGCATGACGAGATACAGGAACTTGGGGCTGAAAGGGAAATTGATCAGCCATAATGAAATGGCAGAGCAGACCACCAATGGGGCAAATGGTCCAATTCTGCTCATATATCTTATGGCCTTAACGTTTGGTCTAACTGATTGGCTCATCCTTCTTGAATGAAGAGCTGCAGCTTCAGGGTTTGCTAGGCAAGAGTCTGTGAACAAGCTAGAAAAATTGAAGTAGTAAGAGAGATGGGGTACTGATTCATGATTAGACTGGAATTAGCATCACAGGTTGATTCAATATAGTGGGTACAGCAGTAAAGACACATAAAATTTTATCTGAATTTTTGCAAGAAAAATGCATAAGCTCTTCGTAATTTGTTAGAGATGAAGGAACATGAGATGGAGGAGTAAGGTTTGAGAAGATAGTGGTATGAAGAAAGGAACCGGAAGCTGTTTTGGATTTATAGGCAGAGGAGAGAAAAATCAATATTGCTTAATGTGGTTTAAGTAATGCTGGATGACTAAGTCATGTGTGTACCAGAAATGCTACCTTTGTCCCTCGGATTTGAGAGATCAAAGATGGGGCCATTGCAAATGAAGCAACAGGAATAAGAAAGTAAATGTTTTTGAAAGCAGATGTCAAAGGCAGAGGTGAAAGAGTAGTCAACCCAATCACCAGCTACTGAAGTTACTGACCTTTAGTGCCCTGTGACTTACATTCTACTGTTGTAAAATAGTGTAGGTAGCTAGTAAGATAGTGGATGCATTACTCATGATCTTCTTAAAATATTTGGACTTTGGAGAAGTTCCAGTAGAGTTGAAGATAAAGAATTCTGAAATATTGTTAAAGGAAGGAGCAAGAAAGTAGTGAATTGCAGTTAACCTCACATTAAAGTTTATTAAAGTTGTAGAAAGTGCCCACATAAAAAAATCATATGATAGGCAGAGTCTTATGAAAGGGGAATAGTGCTTTATAAATCTAATTCTGCTGATTAGATCAGACGTGACTATTCCCCGTGGAGGTCGGCTGTTGAGGTTTCCCGGCAAGGTCAGCATGGAGGTTGCTGTCTGCACTGGGCCTTGATGAAAAGAGCAAGCACCAAGCAGCTCGCAGCATGGGGGAAGAAGCAGAAAGAGCCTCTTACTGGATATGGAGCAGATAAGAGGAGTTGAGCTGGAAGTCAGGAGAAGATGGGCAGTGACTTGGCCATTACTGCTGACCTGCAAACTGGAGAGAGTAGTGGTCAAGGGTTGAAACACTCGAGGAAGATTGGGCGCTAAGTCATCTGTTCCTGGCCAGAGGCTGTGGTTGACGCATTAGGTAACTGAATAGAGCATCCTGGTGTATGATGCAAGCAATATACACCTCGATTCTTGAAAAACTTGATAGGATATCACAGAAATGGTTGTTACATAACACAGAAGCTCACAGGATTGTTAATAATATATTAAAACTAGAGAATTGAATAAACAGTTCAATATCAGGTTGGTGAGTTATTACTGGTGGGATGCCATAAGGATTATTATTGGATTCTTAAGACTTATGATCTACATTATGTACCGTACTTGGATGTACAATCAGAATGGAATGCATTCAAATTTGTTGTTGATATACTCTAGCGGAAGATGATTTGTAAGGGGGATATTAAGGTAGGTAAGTGAACAGAATGTGTCTCATATGGGGATTGCACATGTACTAATTAGAGCCCGTGACATGAAAGACCTCAAACTGAGCCTGGGGGGTGGGGGGGGGCAAAGAATACGGGTAAGCCTTGCTTTCAGACAACCAGCCCCTGCACACAATACTGCCCTTCAACCAGAAAGGTCCTGGAAATTGCAGACAACCCTGGATATCTCAGGAGTCACCTCTTGCTTAAGGTAGATATCAATAATGAAATTCACCATCAGTGCCAACACACTGCCTTTGTTTGATATAGAGAAAGAGGTTGGTTTTGGGACGCATTCTTTTTACATCATATGTCAATGATCTGGATGATGGACACCACCTGTGAGTCAGCTGGTGTGGTATACTGCGTCTGGTGCTCCAAGTGCGGCCTTTTATATATTGGTGAGACCTGACGCAGACTGGGAGACCATTTCGCTGAACACCTATGTTCTGTCCGCCAGAGAAAGCAGCATCTCCCAATCGCCACACATTTTAATTCCACGTCCCATTCCCATTCTGATATGTCTATCCATGGCCTCCTCTACTGTCAAGATGAAGCCACACTCAGGTTGGGGGAACAACACCTTATATACCGTCTGGGTAGCATGTAACCTGATGGCATGAACATTGACTTCTCTAACTTCCGTTAATGCCCCTCCTCCCCTTCTTACCCCATCCCTGATTTATTTATTTTCCCCCCTCCCCTTTTTGTTCTCTCTCTGCCCATCACTCTGCCTGTTCTCCATCTCCCTCTGGTGCTCCCCTCCCCCTTTCTTTCTCCCTAGGCCTCCAGTCACATGATCCTTTCCCTTCTCCAGCTCTGTATCCATTTTGCCAATCACCTTTCTAACTCTTAGCTTCACCCCACCCCCTCTGGTCTTCTCCTATCATTTCGCATTTCCCCCTTCCCCTCCTACTTTCAAATCTCTCACTATCAGTTAGTCCTGACGAAGGGTCTCGGCCCGAAACATCGACAGTGCTTCTTCCTATAGATGCTGCCTGGCCTGCTGTGTTCCACCAGCATTTTGTGTGTGTTGCTTGAATTTCCAGCATCTGCAGATTTCCTCGTGGATGATGGAATTGATGACTTTGGGGCCAGGTTTGCAGATGATAAAAGAAAAGTGGAGGGGCAGGCAATGTTAAGGAAGCAGGGAAATCCGCAGAAAGACTTGGACAGATTAGGAGAATGAGCAAAGAAGTGGCAGATGGGATATAATGTAGGGAAGACTATGGTCATGTACATTGGTAGAAGAAATAAAAGCGTAGACTATTTTCTAAATGAAGAGAGAATTCAGAAATTGGAGGTACGAATGTACTTGGGAGTCCTAGTGCAGGATTCCCTAAAGGTTAACTTGCAGGTTGAGTCGGTGGTAAGGAAAGAAAATGCAATGTTAGCATTCATTTTGAGAGGAGTAGAATATAAAAACAAGGATGCAATGTTGAGGCTTTATAAGGCATTGGTCAGACTATATTTGAAGTTGTGTGAGCAGTTTTGAGCCCCTTATCTAAGAAAGGATGTGCTGGCATTGGAGAGCATCCAGAGGAGGCTTGCAAGAATGATCTCAGGAATGAAAGGGTTAATGTATGATGAGCATTTGTTGGCTCTGTACTCCCTGGAGTTTAGAACCATGATGGGGGGATGTAATTGAAACCCATTGGATATTGAAAGGCCAAGATAGAGTGAATGTTGAGAGGATAATAGTAGGGGATTCAGAGACTAGAGTGCACAGCCTTAGAATAGAAGGACATCTCTTTAGAAAAATGATGAGGAAGAACATCATTAGCTAGGGGATGGTGAATTGCCACCGATGGCTGTGGAGGCTAAGTCATTAGGTTTATTTAAAGTGGAGGTTGATAGATTCTTGATAAGGCAGGGCATCAAAGGTTACCAGGAGAAGGCAGGAGAATGGGTTTGAGCTATGATTGATAGGTGGAGAAGATTTAATGGGCTAAATGGCCTAATGCTGCTCCTACATCTTATGGTCAAACATTCCCTGCATTGAAGCCTGGTTGTGCTCAGTCAGCTAAATTGTGTAGATCCAGTCATTTGCATGTCTGATACCAGACTCCTGAAACAGACAATATGTTCAAAGATCTGTCAGATGAAGGAAAAGATCCAAGGATGTGAACAAAGCCTCCTTCGAGAAATGAAACATCCTTAATGACTCCTGGGAATCACATCAAGGTGGAGAAGGAAAACTTGGCATGATATTGAGAACCTTAACCCCATTCAGGAGCACACAGAAGTTTTGTGTAAGTGGTAAAAGGTGCACACCACCTCACAAACTATCCACCTACATGCTTCAGCAACCATTATCTAGCCCAGATGTAGCTAAATTCCCACAATGGCCTCCTTAACTGTCTTGGAACCCATTAAAGTGGAGTGGGATCAGGTCATCTTCAATGCTAAAGGATTGCCTAAGGAAAAGAAATATGAGTGAACAAAGGTAAAGGAGATTGTGTACTGTATCATAGTCGGTTCAGTGTCATATGTAGTTTTCTCATGTCAAGAACTTGTGTACGCACTCACAATGCTATAGTTTGTGTAGAAAGCAATAAGGATTATGCTTCGTCTAATATGAAGCTTATTTATAATGTAACAGGGAGCATGTTTACAATGTTAGAGAGAAAATTCAGTTTCATAGCATGTTTACAGTATGATTGGGGGTAACCCTACATTAAAAGAGGAATTTACAGAGTGCAACAGAGAATGAATAATCGAAATTGTATTGATAATTTGTGCATTTGCTGTATTAAAGGGAACTACTTTAGACTGCTAGGTGTGTCCATCTGTTACAATATAGAAGCAGGGAGCATATTTACACTGCAGCAGGGAGTGTGTATTCACTGAACCGCCACTTCCGCATTGCAAGGACCATACTTGGGCAAGCTGGAGATTCGGGCGCTGATTGGTTAAGCGCAGGGTTGCCTGCGTGACCCGGATGATCACTCGGGCCCGAGGAAGGAACCGTCCGCGAGACAGTCGCCGCCGCCGCTTCTGCCGAATCACCGCCGACCGTCGCCATGGTGAGTACCGGTGTGGCGCGGCGCCGTGCCCGCTCTCCGGAAGCAAGCGGAGCCCTTTGACTGCCCGGCCCGGGGAACGGCGAGCCGGGGGAGCAGTGCTCGGTGTGTGTGAGTGAGAGAGAGAGAGAGCGAGGAAGAGCGGAAACGGTGGAAAGGAAGAGTCGCCCGGCCCGGGCTGTCCTCTCCGCCCCTTCATGCCGCCACCATCGTAGCATCTCCCTCACCCCCGCCCCTTCTCTTAAGGTGACGGCCCCTGAGCGTGCTCCCCCCACCCTTAAGAGCTCCTAAATGTGGTAGGAGTGTGGTAAAGTATCCTCCTTCTACATTGAACCTCCCTCTAAAAGTAGAGGCAAACTTCCTGCCAAAAACTGTTCCTCATTCACACCATCTGACTGGGGGGTGAGAGCTATGGGTGACTGCTTTAGTTCCTGAGACTGTCACAACCTGTGTGTGTGTGTGTCACACTTTAGTTTTGCTGGTCTGCTCAAAAATCAAATTTTGCTGAAGGTGTGAATTACTGTTTCAACTGTGACCTCAGTGTTTTCTAGGCACTCACTAAAGGCAGTTATATTATTTTCTGATGTCAGCTTATTGTGATCTCAGATCTTCCCATTGTGTCATCTAGAAATGTAACTCTGCAAAGGATGAGTGCTGTTTTGGATACTTGCAGGGTAATTGTATGGATTCCCATGGTTGTCAAACGGGAGGGGTGAAGATTTGAGTGCTTAATAAAATGATAATTAAACACTAAACACATGAAGTTACTTCACTCCTGATGAAGGGTTTCGGCCCGAAACGTCGTTATTAACTCCTCCCATAGATGCTGTCTGGCCTGCTGAGTTCTGCCAGCATTTTGTGTTTTTTATTTATTTCCAGCATCTGCAGATTCACTCGTGTTGCCAATTAAACACTAAGGTTAGTTTGCAACTTCTGTGGAATCAAATTGAAACTCCATGTAGCTCTTGAAATAACAATGTTTGTCTTTGGTATTTGAATACCAGAAAATTGCTTTTCATCCAAGATGAAGTCAAAGTTGCCACCATCCCGTTCTTCTATGGATTGTGAAGCTGTGTTCTCATTTACCAAAGCTACAAGCTATTCCTTGATTATCCTAGGATTGAAAGATGACGCTAGACTATCTTTCTCAATTGAAAACTGCTTCAAGTAGCTCTTTTCTGGTTTCTTTTTCATGTCAGCGTGGCCAGGTTGGGCCAATGGGCCTGCATTTATGCTGCATAATTCTGGACAAAAACCAACTGTGTGGAGCCTTGTTATTATGTGCAACTATCTAATCAGTTGCCTCTGCTTCTTTGATCTTTTCTCAAGTCCATGGGCCAAATCTCTTGTAAGGTTTTCCCCTGTTCTCAGACTTCCACCCTTTAAATGGCTCTTCAATCTCTTAGTTGTCATTTTTCAAACACAGTTTGCTTAAGTGGTCCTCTGCCTATTTAGTCCTACTAAACTGCTGACTACCCCAACATTTCCTTTTAGTTCCTGTTTTTGCAAATGCAGTTAAGTATCTACTCCATTTTAAACATTTCCAGTGAGTTTGCCTTCATAAATACTGTGGCAGGGAATTCCAAAGATTCACTACGCTGTGGGAGTAGTGAATTATTGTGTGGCACAGTTTTCAATGATTGCTCATTATATTGTAACTTTGTTCTTTCATTCAAGACTCTCCCATTCTTGAAAATGCTTGACATCTACCTCATTATGCCCCTGAAGACTTCTATGTATTTCAGTTGGTTCTTTCCTCATTCTTCTGAGCGTTAATAAATTTAGATTAAAACCTGTTGGTTGAACATTTTACTCATCTCAGGAATTAGACTGGCAAATCTCCTTTGGACCAACTTCTGTGCTAGTATATCTTCTTGGTTAAGGGAAATCAAAACTACACACAGTACTATTCACCAATACCCTGGACAATTTTAACAAAGGAATCACTCCAAATATTTTGCCTCTGTAGTTGTCAAATTTATCAATGGAAAGGAAGTCTTTCCCTCCTTTCTGAACTTGTTTATATCCTTTGACTTAATTAGCAACATTTTCTTCCATTTCTTCTCCATATTTGTCAGGGTAAAAGGAATCATCTGTGTCTTGTTCTATTCTTCTTTTTCAAGTTGTGCCAAGAAATTCACCTCTAGTGGTTTTTTTGTTGTTGGATGTTTAGTGTCTCCAAAAGATCTGTTCTTGATTCCTTCATATAAAAACACAGGATCATTTTCCGTTTGTATGATGACAACACTTCACAATCACAACTTTTAACCCTACAATGACAGAACAGTTTATTCAACATCCAATATTGGATGAGCAGAAATTTCCTTATGTTGAATATGGGGAAGATTGACGGCTTTATCATTGGTCTTTCACAAACTACCCATCCACTTGATCCTTTTTTTTCTTGGAAACTATCTGGAGCAGAATCAGACTATTTGCAAACTTGCTGCCATATTTAATACTTCTGAACAACTTGTGGCGACGTATCTCTGTTTTTGTTAAGATTACCTGTCTAGGCCTGAATTTCCACTGTTAACTGGATTATTATCCAAAGGCGTGCCTGTTCCATTGGTCATCTGATCTCCTTATTGTACCCTCTACAAATGTAATAATGTTAAACACTCGAGTTTGTGTCCAACTTCTTCCTTGTGCAATGGAATCCAGTGTGATGCCTGTTGTCCTCCAATTTTGGATTTCCTAGTTCTATCCTTTACACGGGCTTGCTTCCAGTTTGTGAAACATTAATATTCTAACATTCCTTGCCTAAACCTACTTAACCAGTTAAGCCTCTTCATTCATTTGCCCAGGTACCTGTATTTGCCGTACAAAATCAAAGAGGTTACATTTACTTCAGATTTAAATGAGCAAATTAGAGGGTGGGGGAGAAGTAAAGAGTATTAATATGCTTGTGACATCCTGATTAGTCTTGAAGCCTGGTCAGTTGTTATTCAGGGAGCCCAGCAAACACAATGTGCAGAGCAATGAGGGATAATTGGCTAAGATCCATTCCTAAATTCCCCACTCATCCTCCAAACAAAATGTATCATAGTTTCTTGCATTCACTTGAGCATTCAGAGCCATGATTTAATTTAATTTTGTCTACAATATTGTGCTTACAATAGGTATGGTACAGTGTAATAGTTTAGTATCTGTCTAGATGATATGCCTGAAATGGGGATTTGTCTCCATATTTATGTGAGGCAGGAGTGCTGACATACTGTAGTTACATGACTAATGCTAAGCTTGAGTATTTCATATGTTTTTAAATTAGATGTATTTTGTTTAAGAATACATTTAAGTCTCAATTTTTCCTTTGCTCAATTACTTTAGCTTATTTTTGATGTGATATGTAATTTTGAAGATGAGGCAAGACAGCCTTGTACATTTTCACTAAGTAAAGGGCTTCCACTAGAAAATGAAATGCTCCTCAATTTTTTAATGCCACTTACTCCCATAATTCCATGCAGATGATCTGCTTGCAGAGTTTTTCCTGGACTTAGCCTGTGAATCGTCAACCTGGCCTATATTGATGAGGTAAATTGACTGGTGGCAATGGTTGCCCACATACATTGCCGCTGTGTCTTGTTACTTTCTGGCGGTTCTAAAGATAGTGCATTTGATGTCTGAGACCACCTGTAGATGGAGGACATGATAGATGTATTAATTCTTGTATGTTTTTAAAATTTCTTTTTAGCTGTCCCCTTGAAAATGTATGCTTTCTTATAATACTGAAGGAAAGGCTTGCTTTTGGTGTGTTCAGGATTACTCCTTTGTTTGCTTTGCTTCCACTAGCTAATTGTTAAGATGAGTAACACTTAATGTTCCCTTTTACTTGTATGATCTTGTTCTGAAACCAAGAAAAATACTTGTTTCAGAGGAGGAAGGGGGAGAATGATTTCTCTTGATGGCCATTTCTTAATGTTAAGAGTAAGGGTTTAATGTAATTTCTGCAGTATACTATTCCTATAAGGGCACCAATATCTCTAAAATAACATTCTCAGTTACCTGCCTTTTATTTTTATCAAGGCATGTGGAGATTGACTTATACAATTACTTGTTATGTATTATAAGTAACCACTCAGATCAAGAAAAATGACTAAACTTATTTCACCTTGTGCTTTGCTGGTTACAGTTCGAACTTCTAGATTCCCTGCTGATTTTCATTATTTGCTTGGATAGTCTTTGCAATTAAAAGGGTAATGATACTTATAGCTTTTTTTTCTTTTGACAATTGTGACAAAAGAAGCATTCAAGGTAGTTTTGGAAAATTTTGTAATTGTATCTCTTCTGACATGTATAAAAACATTCTAAGTAAATTTCATAACAAAAATTATTGACTATCTAATCATTTACTTTGAACTTGATACAACCAGGATGCTATTTAGTTCTGTCCCAGGGTAGCAAATTACTATAGATAACGATCTAAGGTTTAAGCATCAACTTCTTGTTGCTCTGCAAACTTTTGTTTTAGAATCCATCATTGCATCACAACAAGCAGATTCTACTGTGTTATTCCTTGCATTTCTGGTGGTGTTTCCAAAGTAAGGGTGGAATTGTGAGTTGCACAAAGGAACGGGAACTAGAATTACCAGAGGGAGAAATCGATATTCATGCCATCAGGTAGGAGGCTACCCAGATGGAATATGAGGTGTTGGTCCTCCACCCTGAGAGTGGCTTCATTGTGGCAGAAGAGAATGCCATTGCCCAACGTGTTCCCGGAACAGGAATGGGATAGGAATTAAAATGGTTGGCCATTGGGAAATTCTACCTCTGGCGGATGGAGAGGAGGTGCTTGACAAAGGAGTCCCCTAATTTACATCGGGTTTCACCAGTATAGAGGAGACCACATCAGGAGCACCAGATATAGTAGATGACCGCAACAGATTTTGCTGGTGAAGTATTGGCTCACGTGGAAGGACTGCTTGGGCCCTGAATGGAGATGAGGGAGGAGGGGAATGTGCAGGTATAGCACTTCTGTCACTTGTAAGGATATGTGCGGAGGGATGAATGTATAAGGGAATCACAGAGGGAGCAATCCCCGCAGAAAGTGGGAGAGTTTGGGGTGGGGGCGCAGAGGCAAAGATTATTCAGTTTTAGTGTTGGATTCTGTTGAAGATGGAGGAAGTTGTGGAGAATGATGTAGTAGATGCAGAGGGTGTATAGATTATTAAAGGAATTACCATATTTGTGTGGTAACCATGGCAGAATATTTAATATTAAACCAAATGAACTTGCATTTAGAGCAGGAAAAGTCTGATACAAAAATGATTTTATTTTATTTTGAAGGCTGCTACGCAAGCATAATTTGTATTCTATTGCATTCTATTTTAATGGAGTGAAAACAAATATAGTGTAACAAGTTGCTTTGTATTGTAATTTTTAAAACTTAACATCATTAGCAATATTCTTACCTCCTACCTGGATCTTTTGATTTGTCAGTAAGCCCTTAATTTTTGTATCATATAGACTACTATGATGGGAGAGGGTAAAAGTGGATAGACCCTGTTTTCTTTTAGCCTAGCAATTCCCATACTCTAATATTATATTTTCTGGAAGGAAAAAGTTCTTCAATTCTGATTGATGTTGCCACTTAATGCTACTACATGGATGTAGTTGAGTCCATGTGTTGAGCAGTATGTAAACCTGTTGGTAGGAGGCTGAAATAATTGGTGAATCTGCTTATGTGGGTGAAATGCTAGGAGGCAACATTTTAGCCGTGACAGCAGAAGTGGATGTAAATTTGGTGTATGTAGGTGATAACTTTTTAAAAATCTTATCTACCTTTCCTCTTAACATGATCATTGTTTCAATGACATTATTAACACCATATTAGTTTTTGGGTGCTGGTCATACTTTAATGTTACTTGATCTTAATTACATAACACATTAGCTAATAGGCTTCAAATATCCAGGCAAGAAAATAACTGGAGTTGTTTCATAGAAATAAGGTGGATAGAAAGCAAATCAGTTTATTCAGCATAGATGGTAAACCTCAGGAAAATGGCATTATATTTGGAACATCCCTCTAGAATGCTTTAATGTGCCTGCATTTAAGGTTGGGGAAAGTATATTTTGAAGGGTTGTAACTTTCAAGAATTTATTCTGTATTTATTGTAATCTTTTATTTTCATATTTTTAGCATTTGTCTCATTTAAAAATAAATACAGTTAAATTATCTGGAGTTTATCAGGAATATCTTTATGGTATGCAAAAGCATTCTGCAGCAGGTTTTAAACAAAACTTAACTGTGTTAAGTTTTTAAACAATTTGTTTCAATCATCTCTTGGTTCACTTTTTTAGAAAGGTGCCTTTTGACTTTAATTGATTTCTCAATCAACTGTTGGCTCAGATTCAGAATTATTAATACTAACTAATGAAGGGTCTCAGCCTGAAATATCAACTGCTTAATTCCCTCCATTGCTGCTGCCTGACTTGCTAAATTCTTCCAGCATTTCGTGTGTGTTTTTCAAGGTTTTCAGCATCTGCAGAATCTCTTGCATTATGATGTGGAATTGGTTGTTTTGCAGCAGCGTAACTGTGTAAAGACAAAATTACTATAAATTACAAAAATAGTGGAGAACAAAAATGAGGTGGTGTTTGTGGACTGGTAAGGAAATCTGATGGCAGAAGGGAACGAACTGATTTTAAACCATTGTGTTCTTAAGGCTTCTGTACTTCTTGCCCAATGGCAGTAACAAGAAGAGGGCATGTTCCAGACAGTGAGGGTGCCGCCATCTTGAGGCACTGCCACTTGAGATGTTCTTAGTTTGCATATAAAAGTAGGAAGATATCAAACCATTTTTAAAATCATAGTTACACACTCAAAATACTGGAGGAACTCAGCAGGCCAGGCAGCATCTATGGAAAAGGATACGGTTGATGTTTCAGGCCGAGACCCTTCAGCAGGATTTGATGAAGGGTTCGGCCTGAAATGTCGACTGTACTCCTTGTATGCGTTGCCTGGATTTCCAACATCTGTATATTTTCTCTTGTTTTCTATATCATAGTGTCAGGAAAACAATACCTAATCTTTCGTTTTTTGGGATTTTGAGCAAATTGGCTGCCATATTGCAGGATTTTACAGCAAAGGTTGTACTTCCAAGATGGTAACTAACTTAATTCAAATGATGTATTAAGTCACGTTCTCCTGGCATTGTCTAAATGTATTGGTTTATGAAAATTGAATTGGGTTTTAAATGTTAAACTCAAGTGAAATGCAGACCATTACAATTGGGTGGGGGCAAGTGTAATGTGCACTTTGTTCTTCATGATACATAAGCATAGCTTTTAATTTCTCAGAGTCTGCAAAACCACCATTTATTACCCATCCTATTCCCAAGAGCATTTGATAAATTGACTGCACCTTGGTTGTCCTTCTTAATGCCATAGATAGGGGAGCTGCACTAATATGTTTCCAAGGCAGCATTACGTGTAACTTGGAGAGGAACGTGCAAGTCATGGTGTTCCCATATGCAGGTTGCCATTATCTTGTTTGGCAATTGCAGATCCTGGGTTTGGGCGACAGCATCATTTTAGCCTCTGTAGATCCTTGCAGAACACTTGGTAGACATGAGACTTGGTGGAGGAACTGAATATTTGGGGCAGTGAGGGGTTGCTGGTTATGTTTAGCTACTTTCATGTTGGTACTGTCATTGCTAAGGCAAGTGTAGCATATTCTATCCTGGCCCTGACATATGCTTTGTAGATGCTGGAAGGATGTCATCTCTTGAATCAGTAACTGCAGAATACTTGGCCTTATGTTGTAGTGTTATGTAACACATAAACAAGCCCTTATAGCCCATCACATTCAGGCCAGTCAGCAAGTCTGCATTAATCCCATGTTCCTCATTTGGCTCTTTAGCTTGTCTAAATGTCCAATGTAGTGAGTGCATTGCAGATTTTAAGGAACTTATACAGGAAAACATTTCATTAAATACCCAGTAAATCTCCCACCCCTTGCCTAAAATCTGTACCTAGTGGCCTTTGACACCTCTTAGAGTCACAGTATACCGCAGCACAGGCCCTTTAGCCCATCTAGTCCATGCCAAACTATTTAAACTGCCTAGTGCTATTGACTGGCACCATGACCATAGCCCTCATACTTCTATCCAAACTCTCTTAAGCGTTAAAATCGAGCTCGCATTCATCACTTGCAGTGGTAGCTCATTCCACCCTCTGAGTGAAGAAGTTTCCCCTCTGTTCCCCTTAAGCTTTTCACCTTTCATTCTTAACCCATGACCTCTAGTTGTAGCCTACCCATCCTCAGTGGAAAAAGCCTGCTTGTACTTACCCTCTCTATACCCCTCATAATTTTGTATTCCTCTGTCAAATCTTCCCTCAGTCTTCTATGTTCTAGGGAATAAAGTTCTAACCATTTCAATCTTTATTTTAAACTGAGGTCCTCCAGTCCCAGCAGCATACACTCTCCTGTTATAGGAAACATCCTCAATCTTATTGACATTTTTCCTATAGGAAGGTGACCAAAACTGCACCCAATACTCCAATTTAGGCCTCAGCAAAGTCTCGTACAACTTCAACATAACATCCTGACTCCTGTCCTCAATACATTGTTCTGTGAAGGCCAATGTACCAAAAGCTTTCTTTATGACCCTACCTATCTGTGATGCCACTTTCAATAAATTATGGACCTGTTTTTCCAGATCCCTTCGTCTACCACACTCCTCTGCCCTATCACTCACTGTGTAAGACCTATTCTGGTTGGTCTTCCCAATTTATCACGTAATCTCAAATGACTGAACCTTTCTGACCAATCTGCCATGCAGCACCTTGTCAAATGCCTTGATGAAGTCCAGATAGACAACATCCATTGCCTTGTCTTCATCAACTTTCCTGGTAACTTCCTCAATAAACTGTAAGATTGGTTAGACACGACCTACCATGCACAAAGCCATACTGACTTCCCTAATCAGTCCCTGTCCATCCATATACTCCTATATCCGGTCCCTTTGAATACCTTCCAATAACTTTACCACGAGTGGTGTCAGGCTCACCGGCCTATAATTTCCTGTTTTTTTTTCCTTAGAGCTTTTCTTAAACAGAGGAACTACATTAGCTATCCTCTATCCATTCGGTACTTCACCTGTTGCTAAGGATGATCTAAATATCTTTGCTAGGGCCCCGGCAATTTCTGCACTTGCCTCCCCCAGGGTCCGAGGGAACACCTTGTCAGGCCCTGGGATTTGTCCACCCTAATTTGCATCGATAGCAAATACCACCACCTCTGTAATCTGGATAGGGTCCATGACCAAGCTGCTGCTTTGCCTCACTGCTTCAGACTCTGTGTCCATCCCCTGAGTAAACACGGATGCTAAAAATTCATTGAAGATCTCCTCCCATCTCTTTTGGCTCCACACATAGATTACCATTCTGATCTTCCAGTGGACCAAATTTGTCTCTTGCAATCCTTTTGCTTTCAACATATCTGTAGAAGCCCTTAGGATTCTCCTTCAGTTTGTTTGCTGGAGCAACATCCTGCCTTCTTTTAGTCCTCCTGATTTCTTTCTTAAGTGTACTCTTGCATTTCTTGTACTCAAGTACCTCATTTGTTCCTACCTGCCTATACCTGCTTTACACCTTTTTTTTTTCTTAACCAGGACTTCAATATCTCTCAAACCAAGATTCCTTAAACTTGTTGTCCTTGCATTTTATTCTGACAACCACATACAAGCATTCTATTGTCAATAAACAACACACACAAAATGCTGGAGGAACCTAGTAGGCCAGGCAGAATCGATGGGGGAAAAAAAATAAAGTTGACATTTTGGGCTGAGACTCTTCAGCAGGACCAAAACAAAGGGTCTTGGCCTGAAATGTTGACTGTACTCTTTTTCCACAGATGCTGCCAGGCCTGCTGAGTTCCTGCAGTGTTTTGTGTGTGTTGCTTGGATTTCCAGCATCTGCAGATCTTCTCTTGTTTGTGATTGTACTCTCAATATTTCACTTTTGAAGGCCTTCCACTTACCAAGTACACTTTTGCCAGAGAACATCCTGTCCTTATCCACACTTGCCAGATCCTTTCTGATACTATCAAATTTGGCCTTTCTCTAATTTAGAATATCAGTCCAAGGACCAGACCCAAGTTTTTCCATACTTACCTTGAAACTAATGACATTATGATCACTAGGTGCAAAAACCTGTCCTGTCTCATTCCCTAATGGGAGATCAAGTGTTGCATACTGTCTTGTTGAGACTTCTTTGTACTGATTAAGGATATTTTCTGGAACACATTTCACAAACTCTATCCCATCTAGTCCTTTTATAGTATGAGAAATGTTTCTCATTACTTACCCCACTTGTATGCTTCATTATGTTTACCTCAGTCAACCTGACAGCTAAAGCGATTCTTCCAAGGCAATGTCCCCATAAATCCTTCGCACCCTTCCCAATCCATTCAAATCCTTTTTATACTGTTGTTACTAGAATTCCACAATACTCTAGCTGTAGCCAAACCTATCTTTGTACCATAATCTTTCTGCTCCTTTATTCTGTGTTGTACTTGTTAAGGAAATTCCATCATGTGCAGATGGCTTCCAGGTGTCAGTTGTAGGATAAGAGTCTTTGACCAGATCTTGTAGCTACAGTTTTGGTGTGGCTGGTTCAAAGGAATTTCTGATTAATGGTGATGTACAGTTCTTTCCCCCACATGGTTAAGCGTGCACGTGCAAACTGACTGGTAATAGTAATGCCATTGAATGTCAAGAGTAACCAGTATTGGACATTGGTAATGTAGAATACTGCAAGTCTCGTTCACTGGTTCATTGGCGAAACTGATTGTAAGGAGGTGTGTGGCCTCTTGTGTGGACTAGGCCCTCATGCCCAGTGGAGTTGCGTTGCAGCCGCTCAGAGAAGGAGAAGCTGGAGCTGGTGTGAGAGAGAGCTGGACTCTGTGCTGGGTTGGGAGCTGGCTGCTTCCATTGGTGCTGCTCTCCAGTGTTCATTCAGTGGCAGATGAGTTGCATTGTGTTTATCTGTGGCTGCACTAGTGCTTGATGAAGTCTGCCAAGATAAGTGTAAGGTGGTTCATTTTGGTAGGTGAAATATGATGGCAGAATATAGTATTAATGGTAAGACTCTTGGCAGTGTGGAGGATCAGAGGGATCTTGGGGTCCTAGTCCATAGGACACTCAAAGCTGCTGCGCAGGTTGACTCTGTGGTTAAGAAGGCATATGATGGCCTTCACCAACTGTGGGATTGAGTTTAATGGCTAAGAGGTAATGTTGCAGCTATTTAGGACCCTGGTCAGACCCCACTTGGAGTGCTGTGCTCAGTTCTGGTCACCTCACTACAGGAAGGATGTGGAAACCATAGGGTGCAAAGGAGATTTACAATGATGTTGCCTGGATTAGGGAGCTTACCTTATGAGAATAGATTGAACTCGGCTTTTTCTCCTTGGAGCAACAAAGAATGAGAGGTGACCTGACAGAGGTGTATAAGATGATGAGAGGCATTGATCATGTGGCTAGTCAGAGGCTTTTTCCCACGGCTGAAATGGCTAGCACGAGAGGGCACATTTTTTTAAGGTGCTTGGAGGTAGGTACAGAGGAGATGTCGGCGGGGGTGGGGGGTAAGTTTTTTATGCAGAGAATGGTGAGTGCATGGAATGGGCTGCCGGCGACAGTGGTGGAGGTGGATATGATGGGGTCTTTTAAGAGACTCCTGGATAGGTACATGGAGCTTAGAAAAATAGAGGGCTATGGGTAACCCTAGGTAATTTCTAAGGTAAGGACATGTTCGGCACAGCTTTGTGGGCCGAAGAGCCTATATTGAGCTGTAGGTTTTCTATGTTTCTATTGTAACTATATGTGCTGTGTATGACTGTTGGTATTGTGTTTTGCACTTTGGTCCAGGAGCAACACTATTCATGTGTATGGTTGAATGACAATTAAACTTGAACTTCTGTGTGAATTGGTATCTTTGTGATATGAATGTTATTGGCTATCTATTGCTTCACTTGAATGTTGTCTCACTCTTGCTGCATACATGATTTGTGAAAAGAATTTTTTGCAGTCATTAGTGAGAATTTGCACTTCCAATCAGGAAGATGATAGATGAAGCAGTTGAAAATGATTGGGACTAGAATTTTGCTTTGACTAAGTTCTATGGTGATGTCCTGAAGCTGGGATGATTGACCTCCAGTAATCACAACTATCCTCCTTTATAATTCCAACCAATGGTGTATTTCATCTTTGATGTCCAATGACCTCAGTTTTACTAAGGCTGGTAGATGCTGTAGTAAGTCAAATGTTTTATTTAGTATCGAGGGCAAACTCTCTCACTTTATGAAATTCTACTGTTTGATCCATGTTTAGAGCAAGGATGAGATCTGGCACCAGCTGGTCCTGATGGGCATAAGTGAACAGACTGAGACCAGGCAGTAATCAACTAAATTGGATTTGTTTTGTGTGATCAGGATATATCTAGGCAGTTTACCAGATTATTGGCTAGATGCCAGTGTTGTAACCATATTGGAGCAGCTTGGTTAGAAGTACAGTGAGTTCTGGAGCATACATCTTCAGTCAGCTGAGATACCAGCTGATCCCATTGTCTTTCTTAGCCATTTCTTGATATCATATGGAAACTTGCTGAAGTCTGTATCTGATATGGTGGGGACTTCAAGATGAAGTTGAGCTGGATTATCCACTTGACACTTTTGTCTAACTATGGTTACCAAAGATACAGCCTTATCTTCAGCACTGACCTACTTGCCTTGCTGTTATTAAGACTGGTGATGTTCTTGGAGCTTTTCTGTTGTTTCATGGTCCACTATCATTCATGACTAGATATTGCAGTTCTGCAGTGTTTTGATCTGATCCATTGGTTACTTTAAGAATGTTTGTAGCGCTTGCTGAGTTGGAACTATTTTTGGTATGCCCACTGCTTTTTCTGGCTTGGCATCTGCATTCATTGCCTGGTTTCATAGTATTGGGAGGGATATGTTGTGTCATGAAATTACAGATTGTATTGGTATGTTTTTGCTCTTAATAGCCCATAATAACTCATTGATGTTATTAGCTTTGAACTGCCAGATTTTTTTGTGTCTCACCTAACTTGATAATTATACTACACAACTTTAGTCTATTGGATAATTCTCCGAATATAGACAATGGTCCCAGATATATTGGGATGAGGACTTTGTAATGTCGACTGGGCTAATAATGTCTATAATGTGTTAGAATTCAGTATCTCAGTTGATGCTGGGTGATCCACTTAGTTTTATTTTAATTATATGCCTTGCTGCCTTTTCAAAAGGCCTTTAAGAATCAGTCATATTGTGGGTCTGGATTCACTTTGACAAGGCTGGGTAGGCTTGGCCAATGCCCACTGAACCAAATAGAAGGATTTTACAAAAATGCAGTAAAATTCCATATTTGAATTTGAATCCAGGGATTATCAGTCCAGACCTCTGGATTTTTAGTGTGGTAACTCAATCACTACACCACCATTATACCCTTTAATATACCTACATATTCTCAATCTGCTTGGATTGCAAAAATCACAAGGTTTTACATTTATGGGTCAGTGAAGTGTTTTTTTTTTAATGTACATGGCCAATTTATACAAGTTTAAAGAATGTCATCAACTTGGGCAAAGGGGGAAGGGGAGGATATGGTCACCCAGTAGCTTAGATAATATTGTGGGCAGGTGACCTTTGTACTGTAAAATAAGAATTTCTCATGTAAGCCATATTTGGTGAATTTTGTACTTCAATCATAAAGAGAGCATTATACAGAAAGCCAAATATGGAAAATCAGACACAGTAACAGAAAATACCGGATATGTGCAGCAGGTGGTTAATATTTGTGGTGAGTAGAAGCGTGTTCACATTTCAGACCATCTTCAAGTTGCAAGAATGTACCAATATTCTACGTCACTAAGTAGTGCTATCTGCTTTTGTTTTATCAATATTTCTTATATTTGTGAAATTAAACCATAACAGCTTTAAATTAATTTTGAGGATCTTTAATAAAACTGTACAATGACCTTCACACAATTTCATAAAAGTAAATCTACTTTTTCTCATTTTTTTATTCTTTGTCCCAACAGTATAAGCAAAAAATTCTTCCATTTCTTGAATTTATCTCTATTTGACGGTTACCATGGGCTCTGATTGAAGAAATTCTGTGAAGTTTGTTGATTTTACTTTTCTACTTTCAGTGGTGAACTCCCACTTGAAGTGTTTTTTCCCCCCATTTCTCCCATGGGTCACTCTTCTCTTCTATCAGATTCTTTTTTTTCTCCAAGTCTTTCCCTTTACCATATCGCCTGTCAGCTTTATCACTTGATTCCACCCCCCCCCCCCCCCCAACCAATCTGGCTTCACCTTCTAGCTTGTCCTCCGTCCCCTCCCCCCACTATTTTTATTCTGGTATCTTCCTCCTTCCTTTCCAGTTCTGAAGAAGGCTGTTGGCCCAAAACATAACATGATCTCTTGTGCCAATGTATTTATGTGTCAGGAAATAATTTGACATTGGTTTTAGTGGTAGCTTTTCTTAAACACATTTGTTGCACCACCCTTCAAATAATGGGCTGGTTCTGGCATCTTCCCCCTTCCTTTTCAGTCCTGAAGAAGGGTTTTGGTCCGAAATGTTGACTGCTTACTAATTTCTGTGATGCTTCCTAACCTGTTGAGATCCTCCAGTATTTTGTGTATGTTGCTTTGTATTTTCAGCATCTGCAGAATTTCTTGTGTTTAGGTTATTTTGGATTAGACACCTTGTTTCCCAACATGTCCAGCAACATCTAACTGAGCATCTGCTCTCAATTGTGCCTCATTTCAGATCCATAAGTGTTTAAAATGCTTCTGGATGCACTGCCCATCACCACCCAATCCCTCAACTGTCCCCTACCTACCCCCCCCCCACCAAATGATCCTCCAGAGAGAGAAATAATCCAGCCTGTAGTAATTGTACTGATTTCTGAGATTTTGTTAAATCAGTAGTTTTCAAAGCTCAAGTTGTTAAGCAGATTTTATCTATGGCTGTGCTTTCTCCAGTGCCTGTGACTACAGGAAACCTATCAAAGATGGCCATAAGATACAGGAGCAGAATTAGGCCAATTGGCCTATCAAGTCTGCTCTGCCATTTCATTATGGCTGATCCAATTTTCCTCTCAGTCCCAATCTCCTGCCTCCACTCCCTGCATCCCATCATGCCCTGACCAATCGAGAATCTATCAACCCATCCCTTAAATGTACATTAAGACTTGGCCTCCTGTAGCAAAGAATTCCACAGATTCACTACTTTCTGGCTAAAGAAATTCTTCCTCATCTCCTTTCTAAAAAGACACCCCTCTATTCTGAGGCTGTGTCCTCTGCTCTTAGACTCTCCTGCCATAGGAAACATCCTCCACATCCACTCTATCAAGGCCTTTCACCATTCAATAGTTTTCAATTAGGTCACTCCTCATTCTTCTGAATTCTAGTGAATACAGGCCCAGAGCCATCAAATGCTCTTCCTATGACAAGCCACTCAATCCTGGAATTATTTTTGTGAACCTCCTTTGAACCATCTCCAGTTTGAGCAATCCTTTCTAAGATAAGGGGCCAAAACTGCTCACAATACTGCAAATGAGGCCTCACCAATGCTTTATAAAGTCTCAACATTACATCCTTGCTTTTATATTCTAGTCCTCTTAACATTGCATTTGCATTCCTCACCACAACCTCGACCTGAAAATTAACCTTTGGGGAATCCTGTACAAGGACTCTCAAGTCCTTTTGTGCCTCAGTTTTTTTGTATTTTCTCTCCATTTAGAAAGTAGTCTGCCCTTTCATTTCTTCTACCAAAGTGCTTGACCATACACCTCCCAACACTTTATTCCATCTGACACTTCTTTGCCCATTCTCCTAATCTTAAGTCCTTCTGTAGACTCCCTATTTTCTCAAAAGTACCTGCCCTCCTCCTATCTTCATATTGTCTGCAAAATTTGCAACAAAGCCATCAATTCCATCATCCAAATCATTGGTCCCAACACAGACCCTTGTGAAATGCCACTCGTCACTGGCAGCCAACCAGAAAAGGCTCTCTTTATTCCTGCAAACATGAGGAAATCTGCAGATGCTGGAAATTCAAGCAACACACACAAAATGCTGGTGGAATACAGCAGGCCAGGCATCATCTATAGGAAGAAGCACTGTCAACGGTTCGGGCCGAGACCCTTCGTCAGGACTAACTGAAAGAAAAGATAGTAAGAGATTTAAGTAGGAGGGGGAAATCCGAAATGATAGGAGAAGACAGGAGGGGGTGGGGTGAAGCTAAGAGCTGGAAAAGTGATTGGCAAAAGGGTTACAGAGCTGTAGAAGAGAAAGGATCATGGTACAGGAGGCCTAGAGAGAAAGAAAGGGGGAGGGGAGCACCAGAGAGGGATGGAGAACAGGCAAAGAGTGATGGGCAGAGAGAGATAAAAAGGGGGCGGAAAAATAAAGTCGGGGTAGCCTCCAACCTGTTGGCATGTACATTGATTTCTCTAATTTCAGGTAATGCCCCTCCTCCCCTTCTTACCCCATCCCTGATTTATTTATTTTCCCCCCTCCCTTTTGTTTCTCTCTCTGCCCATCACTCTTTGCCTGTTCTCCATCTCCCTCTGATGCTCCCCTCCCCCTTTCTTTCTCCCTAGGCCTCCCGTCCCATGATCCTTTCTCTTCTACAGCTCTGTCCCTTTTGCCAATCACCTTTCCAGCTCTTAGCTTCACCCCACCCCCTCCTGTCTTCTCCTATCATTTTGGATTTTCCCCTTCCCCTCCTACTTTCAAATCTTTCACTATCTTTTCTTTCAGTTAGACCTGACGAAGGGTCTCAGCCTGAAACGTCGACAGTGCTTCTTCCTATAGATGCTGCCTGGCTTGCTGTGTTCCACCAGCATTTTGTGTGTGTCCCTTTATTCCCACTCTTTGCTTCCTGCCAGTCAGCCACTTTTATCCATGCTAGAATCTTTCCTGTAATACAATGGGCTTGTAGCTTGTTAAGCAGCCTCATGTGTAGCGCCTTGTCAAAGGCCTTCTGAAAATCCATGTACACAACATCAACTGATTCTCCTTTGTCTCTCCTGCTTGTTATTTCTTCAAAGAATTCCAACAGATATGTCGGGCAAGATTTTCCTTTGAGGAAACTGTGCTGGGCACAGCCTATTTTATCATGTGCCTCCAAGTACCTTGAGACCTCATCTGTAATAATGGAGTCCAACATCTTCCCAACCACTGAGGTCAGACTAACTGGCCTATAGTTTCCTTTCTTCCACCTCTCTCCCTTTGAAGAGTGGAGTGACATTTGCAATTTTCTTGTAGTCTGGAACCATTCCAGAATTTAGTGATTCTTGAAAGATCATTATTAATGCCTCCACAATCTCTTCAGCCACCTTTTTTAGAACCCTAGGGTGTGCACCATCTGGTCCAGGTGACTTACCTACCTTCAGACCTTTGTTTTCCACGAACCTTCTATTTAGTAATGGTATCTTCATGCCACTTCATGACCTCTGACACCTGGAACTTGCACCCGACTACTAGTGTCTTCTACAGTGAAGACTGATGAAAAATACTTATTCAGTTCCTCAGCCATTTTGTTCTCCCCCATTACTTTAGCATTGGCAATGCTTTTAGCAATGCTTTAGCATTGTTTTCCAGCAGTCCAATATTCACTCTTGCCTCTCTTTACTTTTTAATGTTATTGGCTAGCTTATTTTCATATTCCATCTTTACCTTAATGACTTTTTTAGTTGCCTTCTGTTGGTTTTTATAAGCATCCCAATCCTCTAACTTCCTGTTAGTTTTTGCTCTATTATATACCCTCTCTTTAGCTTTTATGTTGGCTTTGACTTCCCTTGTTAGCCCCAGTTGTATCATCTTGCCTTTGGATTACTTCCTCCTCTTTGGGATGTATATATCTTGTGCGTTCCGAATTGTTTCCCAAAATTACAGCCATTGCTGCTCTGCCGTCATCCCTGCCAGTGTTCTTTTCCAATCAATTCTGGCCAACTCCTCTCTCATGCCTCTATAATTTTCATCTGACTTTAGCTTCTCAACTTTCAGGGTGAATTTGGATTATATTGTAATCACTCTCCTCTAAGTGTTCTTTTACCTTAAGCGCTCTAATCAATTCCAACCCAATCTGGAATAGCTGATCCCTTAATGGGCTCAACCATAAGCTAGTCTTAAAAAGCCATCTCGTAGGCATTCTGGGAATTTCCACTCTTGGAATGCAGCACCAATTTGATTTTCCCAATTTATTGCATATTGAAATTCCCGCATGATTATTGTAACACTACCCTTTTGGTGTGCATTTTCTATCTCCCATTGTAATTTGTAGACCACATCATTACTACTGTTTGGGGGTCTGTATACAACTTCCACCTGGGTCTTTTTACCCTTGCAGTTCCTTAGCTTTATCCACAATGATTCAACACTTTCTGACCCTATGTTACCTCTTTTTAATGATTTGATTTCATTTTCTACCAACAGAGCAACAACGCCCCCTCTGCCTTTCTGCCTGCCTTTTTGATACATTGTATATCCTTGAACGTTAAGTTCGTTGGGTAATAACATTAAGCCATGGTTACCCTTGGGGGCAAGTGATCATAATATGACATAGGGTTTGCAATTATATTAATCAATCATATTATCTTCATGGCTAATAGGTTTTGGCTTTTTGCCTTATTAAATAATGTTGCATGCACATAAAATTATCAAGTTTTGTAAATAATGTGTTCAATTATGTAAAATTGTAGCTACTTCTATTCTAGCAGTACTATTGCCTGAGCAGAACTGGAGTTACCAAGTTAAGAGAATGAGAGAGGTGCATGTTAAAGCATAAAGTATTCTAACAGGATTAGACAGTCTGGATTGAGGAAGATATTTCTGTTGGTTGGGGAGTCCGGAGTGAGGGACGATCACATCAGGATATAGGCTGGGACCGAGAGCAGAGAAGAATAATTAATTTCAATGGAAGAGGACCCGTGGAATTCCCTACCATAGAAAGCAATGAAGGTCATGGTTGCTGAATATATTTAAGAAAGCCTTGGATTTCTATATCCAAAGTGTATCAAGGGATATATAGAGAGTGGGAATGTGGTGTTGAGGTAGAGGATTAGGCGTGACTGTGTCGAATGTAGAGCAATCTTGAAGAACTGAATGTGAACACGATGTTACCTATTTTTTTTCTGTGAGTGAAACGAATGAAACAATTGTCTTCTACTTTGGAGTCTGAAAATAATGACTATAGTAACTAACAGTTTTTTTTAAAGGGGAATGTTTCATATTGGGGGAGAGATTTCAAGATAAGAGTAATTTGGAACTGTTCTTGAAAATAATTTAGCAACATCTATTTCGACAAACTGCACTCTTCCAGCCTGAAACAATGAAAGAATTGTGATAATTATGACGTTCCTTGAATTTGATTAATAAAGGGGAGAAAATTCATCTGTTGATTAGCCGGCTGGTAGCGTAGTGGCATCAGCACCAGACTTCGGAGTGAAGGCTCCCGAGTTTGAATCCACCCGGCTTTAAAAACCTGGAGGGATGGGCTCCGCAAGGTTTCAGATGCCCAAGACACACTGTATGATGAGCAATCACCAAAAAGATCGGTGCAAAAAGCCTGTCATGACAGCGCCCCGACAAATCCACTAGACGTTAAGGGTGTGTGCGCGCGCACACACACTGATAGAGATTTGTATGGCATAGAAACAGGCCCTTTGACCCACTGCATCTATGTCAACCACCATGCTTATCTTTATCATTACTATTTACCTGCATTAATTTTCTCCATTCCTTGCTGATTCAAGTACCTGTTCGGACACCTCTTAAACATTGTTGCTTTTCCTGCCTCTGCCATTTCCTCTGCAGGTCATTTTACCATGGGAAACAAATGCTGGCTATCCACTCTATCACTTTCTCTTGTAATTTTATATATCTCTCTCATGTCACCTTTCAATCTCCTTTTGCTCCAGGGAAAAAAGACCTGGCCAATACAATTTCTCTTTGTAACCCAAGTGCTACAATGCAGGCAACATCCTGGTGAATCTTTTCTGCATGAACTCGCTTTATCACATCCTTCCTGTTGTGTGATGACCCAGCCAGTGCTTTGTATGACTATGATGTGGTGTCCCTAATCTTGTACTCAATACTTTAGCTAGTGGTTACCTTCATCACTCAATCTACTTGTGTTCTCAGAGAACTACACATTTTTAAAAAGAATCAAAATAAATTTTATGTATAACAAATATTTACAAGATTAAGCCGTTCAATGTCTTTTCATTCTTTACATTCATACTTAATGCTTTCTGTGTTGCTCTATTGCATTTATACCCATTACTAGCACTGCTAAGACTCGTGGCGCTATAGGGAGATACACAGCTACAATAATTGAGGAGTTTCCTCCTCCATCCTGGCCCCTCCCTCTCCAGTAGGAGAAGAACCCTGCTCTGTGGTCTTACACCATCAATCCTTTGCGCTGGCTGCACCAAGCTTCAGTGTGTCCCTCAGCCCATACTCCTGCAGCCTGGAAAGCACTAGTTGGCTGTTTGCTTCCATAGACATCTCAATGTACTGTCGTACCAACAGGTTTCAGGTAGACCAAAGAATGTCTTTCACTGAGTTGATGATCTGCCAGCAGCACTTGATGTTTTTCTCCGTGTGTGTCCCGGAAACAGCGCATACTTCAGAGAGTCCTATGTAATGCACTTGTACTGCTAGATATGTTCAACCACATTCCCAGTTCATTGCCATTCTCTTTTAGATGCACTTAAACCTCCACCTGTGACTTGTGCCATTTGTTTCTCAGCTATATGCTCAGTGGCCCACATTGTCTTCTAGGTCCAGAAAGACTAGAGTTCAAAAATACTCATCCTGTTTTTGAATCCCTTTATAATCTACCTTTCCATTCTTCATACTTTCTCTAGCCATGCATCCCTCATGCATCTATCTCATTGATCCTGCAGTTCTGAAGTCTTGTGTATTACAAAATTTAATTGCTTTGTCACTAGTGATCTTGCATTTAGCTGCCTAAGCACTAAGCTCAGGACTTACTTCCCTTAATCTTACTCCCTCTTTCCTCCTTTATAAGTTGCTTCTTAAAGCCAAGTTCTTTGGACCTAATTTTAGTACAGTCAGCCCTCCTTATCTGCTGGTTCCGCATGTGTGGATTCAAACAACTGTGGATTGGGAAAACTCGGAAGTTTTCTCTCCAGCACTTGTTGTTTGAGCATGTACAGACTTTTTTTCTTGTCATTATTCCCTAAACAAAACAGTATAACAACTATTTACATGGCACTTACATTGTATTAGGTATTATAAGTGATCTAGAAATGATTTAAAGTATATGGGAAGATGTGCGGATCGGGAATCGGGGGGAAAAAACGGAAGTTCTCCAAGTCAGAACAGGTACACCCGATATTATTTAGCATCAGTTAGTCAAACATTTGTCTTAGTATAAAATATATATTTTACCTTTCTATGCATATAAAACACTTAAGAAATGTATGTATTTCAATAATTAAACCACTGCGTTGCTTAGTAATAATTGTAGCTTTCATTGGGGCAGGGCCTTTCTCACTTTTTCCTTTAAAATTGTTCTGATCGTTGACAAACTGTAGCCTAACGCTTTTCCAATGACTGATGGCATTTCACCTCTTTCCGATCGCTTTATTATTTCTACTTTATTTTCAATCGTGATCGTTTTCCGGAACAGAAACATTGTGGGCAGCGGGTCCCGAGCTCTGCCGGGTCCTAAAGTCCACTGACTTGAGCATACGCGTTTTTTGGTATCTGCGGGGGGTCCCAGAGCCAATCCCCCGCGGATAAGGAGGGCCGACTGTAATTTGGTCTAATATTTGATTGTGTGGCTTTTTGCCTGATGTTGTTCAGTAATGTTCTTAAGAAATGCCTTGGACATTTTCCTCTGTTAAGAATACTATATAAATACAAGTTATTGTGATTAATAGAGGTATTGAGAATTTGATGTTATCAAGGTATATTGGGTTGATTAAATTCTACTGCCAAAGTTTTGGCAGAAAAAAATCAGAGGGTTGTGGAATGCACAATAAACAAATGTATGAAAATGAATATCTTGATAGCTTCTTTCAAAAGTCATAAATAGTTTGGACATCATTTTCCTGTAGCATTAAGTGGTGATCTCATCTGGGGAAGTGCTGCTAACTAATGTGTACAGTAGAAACTTAAGCATCAGCGATCGTTGATTCTCATCAAGGTCATCTAGCTCTTTTATTTTTAGACTTCATAGCTTATGAGCTGGACATTGGCATTCTCTGCATCCCTGCTAAAATATAAAGAAAAAAAATCCATTTTAAAATGTTGTCCGACTGAAGGTTCTTGGCAGAACTTGATTCTCTTCTGTAAACTTGATATCTGGATCCATGTTTCTAAATTTTTACTATGTAAGATCTGTCATTTATATTTAGCTGGTAGTGTATAAAATTTCACAAAATGTATCTCACAAGAGTTCATTTGGCATGAATTGGATCTTTGACTAGTCATACTCTTGCCTGGTTCTATTTGAATATTTGCATTATAAAATGTTTTCATTTTTAAAATATGAAAAACTACAGAAACATTAAAAAAATCAAAGGTCAAGATCCTAGGCAAAAAAACTTCCATAAATAAATTTACAGTACTTATACATTAGTGCCTTTGTTATTCATTGATGCTAAAATAAAATAAATGATGAAATAAAAGAGCTAGATGACCTTGATGAGAATCAACGATCGCTGATGCTTAAGTTATTGAATTGAGTTGTTGGGTGTTTAGTACCTTAACTATCTTCTATCTGATCTTCACCTTCCAATGTCCCTTAGTAATGAATTTCTGGCTCTTTAATTCCCTATTACTGAAAAAATCTTGAGCATGTACAGTCAGACACAATGAAATATCTCAAAGTTTAAAACTATGGTGAATATAAAACTTATCTACTTGTCTCTTCTCAAGGGGTGGGCCCTTATTTAAGAAATAAATCGAGGAAAATAATCTTTGTTGTAGTCCCTCTAAAGTATGTAAGTTTTAGTTTCCTTAAGCAAGGAAACTAAAACCTGCACAGAATGTCTTCTCACCTGCGCCCTATGTAATAGATATCTGTGCTGGACATAGGAACAGCGTTAAACCATTCAGCCCATGGAGTCTGCTCTGCCATTACATCATGGTTGATTTATTTCCACTCAACCTCATTTTCCTGCCAACTCTCCATAACCTTCAACACCCTTATTAACCAAGAACTTGTCAACGTACACTTGAAATACAGTGGATTCCAGTTAATTGGGACACATTGGGACCTGTACAGTTTGGTCCAATTAGCAGAAATTTCATGGAAATAGTTAAAAGGTATAAAAAAGACAAACTACTGTTTAAGTGACAATTTGTGTATTTAAATACAGAACAAATTAGAACACTATCAAAACCTCTACTGTACTATAAAACGGTATTAGTTCCTAACAGTTAACGATGGAGGAATTCATCTGCCATTTTCTTTTCACTGAATGTAAATGAACAAAATCAGCACAGACTCCTATTGCAGATAATGGACTGTCTTCATACAATGCTTAAAAGATTGTGTCCTCCAAATTTTCAATTTTATTGTAACATTCAAGATGATTGTTGATACCTACCATCATTCCTAACTTGAAGTAGTGAAAGAGTTTTGTTTTCATTCCTGGCTGTTTCTTGCATCACCAAGTCTGAAAGCTTGAAGCTGTGGTAAGCAAAGCCGTTCCAAATTGTCTGACTGCTTATTTCTCACCAGCAATCTGTGACAAAAATCACTGCTCTTTGAACTGAAACACACAAAACTGATGCTATTTAAAAACAGATAGCTCTAAACATGATGTAGTATCAAGCGGCCATGCATGTGCACGTGATGGACACAGGTTAGAAATTGTTTTGCACCAGTGTCTGAAAAGAGGATGCTGTCCAAGTTGCATGCCATCTTGGACAATGACTCCCATCCACTCCATAATGTACTGGTTAGGCACAGGAGTACATTTAGCCAGAGACTCATTCCACCGAGATGTAACACTGAGCGTCATTGGAAGTCATTCCTACCTGTGGCCATCAAACTTTACAACTCCTCCCTCAGAGTGTCAGACACCCTGAGCCAATAGGCTGGTCCTGGACTTATTTCCACCGCATGATCAACTTATTTATTTATTTATTTATTTATGGTGCTATATTGCTATATTTCTTCACTATTCTTGGTTGGTGCGACTGTGACGAAACCCAATTTCTGGATTTCTTCAACACAAAACTGGATCAATAAAGTATGTCTGTCTGTCTGTTCTGCCCCAATTAAGCAGCATTGTGTCCCAAAGAAACTAAAGAAATCCTGGCTATTTTCTCAATTTAGTGTTTTTTTTAAAGATTTGTCTCAGATAAATGGCTGTTGCAATTAACCAATGGCCCAATTAACCGGAATCCACTGTACACCTAATGACTTGACCTCCATAGCTGTCTGTGGCAATGAGTTCCACAGATTCGCCACCCTGTGCCTAATGAAATGCTTGCTTATCTCTGTTCTAAAGAGATTTCCGTTCATTCTGAAGCTGTATCCTCTGGCCCGAGACTCTCCTGCTACTGGAAACACCCTTCTGGAAAGGCCATGATGGGTTTGGATAATTGCGGTAAAACTTCTTTTCTCTTGTGGTCTAAGCCTGTGCAAAACATGCTAACATACTTGCCTTGCTGTGGTTATTCATGTGACTAAACTGCAAATATAGTTAATCACTTTTCCTCACCACTTCTACTGAATTCCAACTTTTCCTCCCCATTTTCACTATCCCTGTCAGGTAATTTCACAGTTCTCCTGTGTCACATTTGTACCAATTGAACTTTGCAGTTTTTCTGCACCCCTTTCACATCTCATTGTATTATTGGCAAGTTAGAATGTATGGCACTTAATCCTTTCATCTAAGCCAGGGGTGTCAAACTCATTTTAGGTCACGGGCCGGATTGAGCAAAATGCAGCTTCATGCGGGCCGGATCAGTCGGACGCGTGCGAACGCAGCTTTCGTTGCCTCCGTTTTTTCAGCCTGCTCTCATGTGTCTCAGTCTCTGCTATAACTACAAAGTGTTTCACTTTACAAATTCCATTTCTTATGAAGAAGACTGCCGAGCAAGACTGCCGAATAAACACTAAAAACCCTGAAAACCTGGTACCTGAATAAACTCAGCATTAGCCATATCATACGCCATAGGCGCTTCGATTACTGGGGCCAGCTTTAATAGTAATTAGATATTATCTCGTGGGCCAAAGATAATTCCACCGCGGGCCGGATTTGGCCCGCGGGCCTTGAGTTTGACATATATGATCTAAGCAGTTGATTAAGCCCAGGCACTCATCTTTAAGAATAATTTTCAGTTGCTGTGGAAGCAAATACTAGCTTATTATACATTTCAGTAATCTCTGCATTCTCTCTTAGTTTAAAAGAAACAAACTCTTGGTTAAGCAATGCCACTGTGAGAATTTGATTTAATCAGATTAGGACATTAAAGGTTATTGGGAGAAGGCAGAAGAGAGGGGTTAAGAGAGTTAATAAATCAACTATGATGGAATGCCAGAGCAAACTCTGAATCAGAATCAGGCTTATTATCACTGGCATGTGACGTGAAATATGTTAACTTAGCAACAGCAGTTTAATGCAATGCATAAAAGAAGGATAAATAAATAAATCTTATTTGGTATACTTTATATAGTGTGTGTGTATATATGTTGAATAGATTAAAAATCATGCAAAAAACAGAAATACTATGTATTTTTAGAAAAAGTGAGTTAGTGTCCAAGGGTTCAATGTCCATTAGGAATCAGATGGCAGAGGGGAAGAAGCTGTTCCTGAGTCGCTGAGTGTGTGCCTTCAGGCTTCTGTATCTCCTTCCTGATGGTAACAGTGAGAAAAGTGCATGCCCTGGGTGCTGGACGTCCTAATAATGGACGCTGCCTTTCTGAGACACCACTCCCTAAAGATGTACTGGGTACTTTGTAGGCTAGTACCCAAGATGGAGCTGACTAAATGCTGAATGGCCTAATTCTTCTCCTATGTCTTATGGTATTGTATCTGTAAGGAAATATAAAGCGAATCAACAAATTATCTAGTGTTTTTAAATTGGAATTTTTTAACTGTTCTTAATTGAACTGTATTTGCAGATTTTTATTTCACAAAAATTGTATACAATGTTGCAGTATTTGTTACAGTAGGATAACAATCTGTCATTTGAGATGTTCAGTATTTTGGTTAGTCGATTTGATTAAGGTTTATTTTGAGAAAGATCCCTTAAGACTGTAAGACACAAGACCAGAATTAGGCCACTCAGCCCATCAAGTCTGCTCAGCCATTTCCTCATGGCTGATCCTGGATCCCATTCAACCCCATACACCTGTCCCCTCACCATAATCCCTAATCCCTGACCGATCAGGAATCTATCAACTTCCACTTTGAATATATCCATGGACTTAGCCTCCACCACAGTTGGAGGCAGAACATTCCACAGATTCACCACTCTTTGGCTAAAAAAAAATTCCTTCTTACCTCTGTGCTAAAAGGTTGCCCCCCAACTTTCAGGCTGTGCCCTCTAGTTCTGGATTCCCCCACCAGAGGAAATATCTTTTCCACATCCCCCTTATCTAGTCCTTTCAACATCTGGTAGGTTACAATGAGATCCCCACACATTCTTTTAAATTCCAGTGAATACAGGCCCAAAGCTGCCAAATGCTGCTCATATGTTAATCCCTTCGTTCCCAGGTTCATCCTCATGAACCTCCTCTGGACCATGTGTAATGACAATACATCCTTTCTGAGATAAGGGGCCCAAACTTGACAGTCCTGACTTGTGTCTTATAAATCTTGAGCATTATCTCCTTGTTTTTATATTCTGTTCCCTTTGAAATACATGCCAACATTGCGTTTGCCTTCTTTACCACAGATTCAAATTGTAAATTATCCTTCTGGGAGTCTTGCACAAGGACTGTCAAGTCCCTTTGCACTTCTGATGTTCGAATTTTCTTCCCATTTAGTTAATAGTCTGCGCTATTGTTCGCTTTACCAAAATGCATTATCATACATTTCCCAACACTGGATTCCATCTACCACTTTTTTGCCCATTCTTCCAATCTGTCTTAAGTTCTGCTGCAATTGCATTGCTTCCTCAGTACTACCTACCCCTCCACCTATCTTAGTATCATCAGCAAACTTTGCCACAAAGCCATCTAAATCATTGACAAACGATATGAAAACTAGTGGTCCCAATACTGACCCCTGAGGTTCAGCTTGGTGGTAAAGCGGAGAGGACTCGGCCTTACCACCAAGCTGAAGGTCTACCGAGCAGTGGTTCTCACCACCCTCCTCTATGCCAGCGAGACCTTGGCTGTCTACAGCAGACACACTAAACAGCTCAACCACTTCCATTTGAGCTGCCTCCGCAGACTTCTCCACGTACGATGGCAGGACAAAGTCCCAGACACGGAGGTCCTGGAGCGGGCTAACACCCACAGAGTCTACACCCTCCTACAGAAAGCCCAAGCCAGATGGGCTGGCCATATCATCAGGATGTCTGACAGTCGACTACCAAAACAGCTGCTGTATGGAGAGCTGAGCCAGGGCAAGCGCTCAGTTGGAGGGCAGAAGAAATGTTTCAAAGATTGCCTCAAAGTGTCCCTCAAAGACTTCAACATCAATCCCAGAAGCTGGGAATCGCTTGCTCTGGACCGCCCAACCTGGTGGAGCAGCACCACTAAAAGAGCCTATGCAGCAGAAATCAGACGCACCGCAGAGGCTCAGAGGAAACGCGCCGCGCGCAAGGCTTGAGCTACCTCCACTTCCACTGCAGCACCTACCCTCGTGTCCCACATGTGGGCGAGTTTTCAGGGCCCGGATTGGCCTTACCAGTCACCTCCAGACCCACAGTCACAAACCCTCCACCTGACAGAAGTTGTGGTCGTCTTCGAGTCCAAAGGACGAATGAACAACAACTCCTGAGGTGCAGCTAACCAGAAAAGACCCCTGTTATTTTCACTTGCTGCCTTCTGGCTGTCAGCCATTCCTCTATCCATGCCAGTGTATTTCCTGTAACACCATAGGGTTTTATTTTGTTAAGCAGTCTCATGTGAGGCACCTTATAAAATGCCTTCTGGAAAAACTAAATAACATCCACTGCTTCTCCTTTGTCCACCCTGCTTGTTACATCCTCAAAGAATTCTAACAGATTTGTCAGGCAAGATTTCCCTTCACAGAAACCATACTGACTTTGACTTATTTTATCATTAGTCTCCAAGTACCTTGAAATCTCATCCTTAATAATGAACTCCAACACTTTCCCAACCATTGAAGTTAGGCTAACTAGTTTATAATTTCCTCTTTCGTCTTCCTCCCTTCTGAAAGAGTGTAGTGACATTTGCAATTTCCCAGTCCTTTGGGACCATGTCCAGAACTTTTTCCTTTGTAATAGCGATGGGACTCACTCCAACTCCTGACAGCTAGTGTCTTCCACAGTAAAGACTGAAACAAAGAACTCATTAAGTTCACCTGCCATTTCTTTTTTTTTGTAATTTTTTATTGAAGTTCATCATCAAACAAACATTTCCATAAGATATATTTCAGACACTGTACATGTATATAATATATTCATATTTGTCACAAATCTCCACATAATATTTGAAGTATACACTTATAGAAAAGAGAGGAAAGAAAGAACAAGCAAAAGAAGAAAACTATGTACAAGTAGGGAGTGATTTTTTTTTTTACAACATATTGATTTGTGAGAATAAAATCAGGCCTATGAGGTGTTATGTAGTTAAACCACCTTTCCTAGTATGAATCAAATTGTTCCAACTTATTATTATCTTCTCCATTTTGTAAATGTTTGTTGTAATTTCCATCTATGTGTTTAAAGTTGGGCTCTCCTGTGATAACCATTTCCTGGTAAGTCTTTTACCAGCAAGCAGCAGTATATTTATTAAATATTTATCTCTTTTCAACCATTCTTGAGGTATATACCCAAAATATATGGTCTTACTTTCTAAAGGTATTTCACATTTAAAGATGCCTTGTTGGGCATTGTGTATCCCACTCCAATAGTCTTTGATAACGGGGCAATCCCAGGAAAATTTGATAATGGTTTGCATTTTGATTTCTACAATTTCTCCAGCAAACAGGGAGTAAACTATCATACTGGGGTTTCTGAGAGGGTGTAGTAAAATGTTTTATCAGGTTTTTCCATCCAAACTCCCTCCATTTCTGTGAACTGGTACATTTCCATTAATACCTCCATATTAATTCTTCCTCAGATATAATTATCCCTCCTTCCTTCTCCCATTTTGTTTTAATGTATGAAGTCGAACGTGTTTTAAGATTTGACAAACCCTTATACATGCTTGAAATAATTCTACTACCATTATCTGAATTATATGCTTTTCTAAATAGTTCTATCATATATGTATTTGCCTTGGTTACGTTTTTAACCCTCCTATGAACATACTGTTGCATCTGCAAGTACCGATAAAAGTCTTGTTTTTCTAATAGGTGTTTCTCTTTAAGCATTTCAAAATTGAACAGTGTTCCTTCTTTCATTATATTGCAAAGAACTGTTACTCCTTTAGCTGTCCAGTCCGTAAATCTAGCATCCAGGTTATTCGGCGTAAAATCTGAGTCGTATGCACACCATTTAAGAATTGCAACATCTCCCTCTAGTTTATATTCTTTTATAGTTTTCCATATTTTAAGAGTCCATTTCATCCATGTGTTATCAATAGTATTTATGTAACTTCGTAGGTTGTTATCAGCCAACATTGCCTGTATGAGGATGGAAAGTATCCTCTCCTCAATGTTTTTCCATTGAGCACTCTCATCTGTGCTGCAAAATAATAATCTCGAAGAGAAAGTAGGCCCCATCTCCCCTTTTCTTTGACTAATTGCAAAGTTTTGAGACAAACTCTAGGCCTTTTACTTTGCCTTATGTATCTTGATAACATTTTGTTCCATTCATTGAATTAATTTTGGTTAATCTCTATTGGTAGGGTCTGACAGAGATATAATAGTCAATGTATTCATTTTAATGGATTCAATCCTTGAACTGAGACTGAAAAAGGAATTAGGTTCCATCTTGTTATATCTTCCTTAATTTTTTAATATATAGGCAGATAATTGCATTCTGATAATTTTGCCAAATCTTTTGGCATAATGATGCCCAAATATTTGAAAGACTCTTGTTTGCCATGCCCAGGGATATCTACTTTAAATTTCTCTTGGTGGGCTATAGTTATACGAAGGTAATTGGGTTTTATCTATGTTGATCTTGTATCATGATAATTGACCATATTTTTCAAAGGATTGCTTTGATTTAGGTAGAGTGTGTTGGTTGCCCTTATAGATCAAAATGTTAGCCGCATAACAAGCCAATTTATGCTCTGTTCCTTTAGTAATTCCCCTGATATCTTCATCTTCTCTGATATATTGAGCTAATGGTTCCAGATATAATGCAAAGAGTAGCGGTGACCATGCACAACCCTGTCTCGTGCTCCTTTCTAGCGTAAAGCTATTTGATAATTAACCATTGATTTTAATCCTAGTTGTAGGATTGTCATATAGTTCCTGTATAGTTTTAATAACTGTCATGTAAACCAAATCTATGTAAAACTCTGTAAAGAAAATTCCAATTAACCGAATCAAATGCCTTTTCAGTGTCCACACTTCAATTTTATTTTTTTGTATGTGATCCATAATGTGAAGTGTCCTTCATATATTGTCTTGTTTGGCGTTGTTGTATAAAACCTGTCTAATCGTTATGTATCAGTGTGGGTAGAAACTCTTCTAATCATTTGGCCATGATGGAGGTAAATAATCTAATTTCTACATTAAGAACAGATACTGGTCTAAATGACCCACATTCCATTTTATCCTTGCCTTCTTTCGGTATAGCTGAGATTATCGCCGCCTCCTAGCTGGGTGGCATTTGCGCCTTTTTTAGAGCCCAGTTCAGTGTGGGGAGTAAAACAGGAATTAACTTACTTTAAAATTCTTTATACCACTCTGCTGTATATCCATCTGATCCTGGTGACTTGCTTAATTTAAGCCTACTAATTGCGGTTTTTAGTTCAGCTTCAGTTATGTCAGCAGTCATCGTTCTATTTTGTTCTTTGTTTAAAGTAGGTAACTCCAGAGAATTCAAGAAGGTGTCAATTTGGGTTATGCTTCCTGCTGGAACTTTGGAATATAGAGTTTTGTAAAACACTTCAAAAACTTCTTGAATTTCACTTAGCTTATTTTTTATCACTTTTGTTCTTGGATCCCTAATTCTATGAATTGTATTTTCTGCTATCTTTTTTCAGTTTCCATGCCAGTGTTTTCATAGATTTAGATCCACTTTCATAGTGTCTCTGTTTCAGAAATATTAGATTTTTCCTGATTTCTTGTGTAGCCAAACTATTAATTTCTTTCCTAATTTTTAAAAATTTCCTCTAATATATCCTGTGCCAAACTCAATTTGTTTTTTTTTCCTAGTTCCTTCAGCTTATTTTGTAAGTCCTCTAATGTTTTATTCCTTTTTTTTCTTATGCAAAGATATCACTATAATTTTCCCTCTTAAGACAGCCTTCAGAGTATCCCATAGAATGGGAGGTGAAACCTCTCCATTATCATTGAATTCTAAGTAAAGACCAATTTCTTTTTAAATTTGTTCCTTAAAATAGAGATCATTGAGTAGACTTGAATTTAGTTTCCAAATAGTATTCTTTGGTTGTAGGTCAAAATCAACAGATGGATATATAGGTGCATGGTCACTTACATCTATTGTCCCAATTCCATAGGTGTTTATTTTGTCTTTATCTTTTCAAAATGTTATGAAATAGTCTATTTTTGTATATAAAGAATGGGGGGCAGAACAATGAATGTAATCCCTTCTGTCGGGGAAAAGGTCCCTCCATTTATCAATTAGACCAACATCCTCAAAAAGTGTGTTAACTTTCTTATGTAAGGATTTTGTTTCATAGGTTTTTCTGTTGGAAGAGTCTAACTTTGGTTGTAATTGTAAATTTAAGTCTCCCCCACATATCAAGAGACCTTCTGTTTCTGTTACCATAATATTAGTAATTTTCTGGAAGAAACTAATAACACTTCCAGGGGGTGCATATATATTCAATAGAGTAATCGAATTTCTGTCTATATTCCCCCTTACCAGAATATACCTACCCTCCTTATCTCCCATTTAGAATACTTTTTCAAAATTTAGCTTGCTTGAGATGAGAGTAGCAACTCCTCTCCTATGTCCTGATTTATTTGAGGAGAAAAACAAATTAGCGAAGCACATTCTCTTTAGTTCTCCATGCTCATTATCACTTAAGTGAGTTTCCTGTAAATATAGTACATGGGCTTGTTCTTTCTTCATTTTTGATAGAATTTTACTGCATTTGATTGGATTTAACAGCCCATTGACATTAAAAGAAATGAATTTTACTTTGTCCTTAGCCATATGTATTTATCTGTCAGTATATCATTGAAATTAGCAGAATCGAACAATCAATCTACTCCCTGAACAAATAAGAATCAAGAAACACGAATGAGAAAAAAGGTAACGAAGGCTGAGGTCACTAGTAGATTACCCTAAGTTGAGCTAGAGGAAACGTCTAGCCATAGGGAATAACCTCTCCTACTTGTGAATTGTGGGCCCCCACTGCAGTACCCATAAAAGTAAGTGAAAAAATCTATGTCCATTACACAAAAAAGACTTCCTTGTGCATTCCTCCCATGTATATATTCTCATTTAGGTGGGGGGAAAAAAGGAGTGAATGAATGAATAAAAAATAAAATAATTGAGTAATATAAAATCCACATTGTAGTATGTGCTTCCTGAGATAAGTATAACACCATCTATCTTTGCTTCCGTTTAGCTTATCAACACCTTTGAAATTAGACCTTATGGCTCTTCTGGAGGGGGCGAGGGCTGTCTTCTGAAAACTCATAGTCTCTTTCTGATATTCTTCTCTCACTCTACTCCCATCCCCTGCTTTCTCGATTCTCTCACTATTTCCCAAGCAGAGCGGGTTAACTGCTCAGCCAGCCTTTCCCTTGGTTTGATCACGCTGACGGGCAACCCTCTGTCCTTCATGGCTGCAGTCGCCTCTTCCATGGTCTGATACAGTTGCGTCCAATCTTCATAAACCACTCGCAGTTTAACAGGGTATCGAATTTGGAATCTAATTTTTCTTTGCTTTAATACTCGCTTTGCTTCAGAATATTCCTTGCGTTTCTGCAGGACTGCTGGGGGATAATCCTGATCAAAATATATTAATTTCCCTTTCAAAAATACCACCTTCTTTCCACAGGCCTTGCGCAGAATCTCTGCTTTGGTTTTGTACTGAAGGCATCTGATTATTATTGACCGTGGCTTACCTTCCCTGTCTCCAGAAGGCCTCGGGATAAGCGCGCAGTGTGCTCTCTCATTGTCAAGTGGCATGATCGGGGGAAGCTCCATTGTATCCGGTAGCAAGTTTTCTACAAACTCCACCATAGACAACCTTTGGTGGAACAATGCTCCTTTGGGAACATTATATATCCTGATATTCTTACGTCGTAACCTTCCTTCTTGGTCGAGTAGCTTATTTTCCTGCTGATTTAACACATTTATCATCTTACATAATTTCTGTTCCATGTTTTGAACACAATTTTCCACCTTTTCAATTCTTGTCTCTGCCACTGCTGTTTTTTGATTAACGTTAGTGAGCTCTGACTTGATATCATTTAATTGCTGTTTTATGTCTTTTTGGAATTCCCTTATCTCTTCCAGAATTTTTTCTAAATTTGCTGCATTGTTTGAACAAGGACCAGTGTCAGCCTCACTACCACGTGCTCGTGTAGGAGAACCGCTCATTGTAACCCCCTCATCCACAGGCTCCGCAGTGATCCTTTTTGTTAATCTCCATTCCTTTTCCCCATTCTTGCCCCCTTTACCAGTTCAGATATTTTCGAGAAAACTTGTATTTAGTGGATTAATGGAGCAAAATAAGCGTTTTTCCGGAGCAGCAATTTTAAGGTGTCATTCCAGATTATGACATCACCGGAACCCTTTTCTGCCATTTCTTTTTCCCCCATTACTACCTCACCAGCATTATTTACCAGTAGTCCAATATCAACTCTCACCTCCCTTTTATTCTTTATATAATTGAACAAAAACTTTTAGTATCCTACTTTGTATTACCAGCTAGTCTGCCCTCATATTTAATCTTTTCCCTTCTTGTAGCTTTTTAAGTTGCCTTTTGTCGGATTTTAAAAATTTCCCAATCATCCAACTTCCCATTCACTTTTGCTACCTTAATTGCCCTTTAATTGTGAGGTTACCCTTATCACATGCCCTTTCCAGTTCCCTTTGCTATCTCAAATCCACATCTTGGCTACAATTTGGGATATATATGATTCCCATATTGTTTTTTTAAACCTTGCAGTTTCTTAATTCTACCCACAAAGATTCAATGTTCTCTGACTTTATGTCACCTCTTTCTGAAGATGTAATTTCATCTCTTATCAATAGAACTACACCACCGCCTATGTCCTCCTGCTTGTCCTTTTGATACAAAGTATGTCCTTTGATGTAAAACTCCCAACTATGACCTTCTTTCAGCCATGACTCAGTGATGCCCACAACGTCATACCAACCAATCTCTTACTTGCACCATGAGTTTGTCCATCTCATTCCAAATGCTACGTGCATTTAAATACAGCACCTTGAGTCCTTAATTCTTTGCCCTTATGAATTTTGCCCCTCTGGTACAACTTAACTGTTTGCTCTCTCTGCAATTGTACCCAATCATTGGCTTGTCCTTCCTTGCATTCATATTACATCATCTACTTGTAAACCCGCTGGCTCATCCTCAGCTCTATCATACTGGTTCCCATCCCCCACTGCAAGGATATTGGCACTCTCGGGTTCAAGTGCAACCTGTACTTTTTGTACAGGTCTCACCTGCTCCAGAAGAGTTCCCAATGATCCAGAAATCTGAATCCCTGCCCCCTGCTCCAATTCTTCAGCCATGCATTTAACTGCCACCTTATTCTATTCCTATCCTCACTGTCGCATGGCATAGGCAGCAATCCAAGATTACTACCCTTGAGGTCTTGCTTCTCACTTCCCTCCTTTCCTGTATTTTTTTCAGGACATCCTCCCTTTTTCTACCTATTATCTTGGTACCAATACGTACCACGATTTCTGGCTGCTCACCCATCCTTTTCAGGATATTTTCTAGCCACAATGGCTTAAACATTAACAACAACCATTGTTCTCACACCTATGATCATTGCACCTCAAATAATGTGAGGTATAACTGCTGTAAAGTGCAAAGCTGTTCTTTGGGTTTAAAAAAAAAAGAGATTTGTCTGCAACTAGTTGAGATTTTATGATAGAAATGCAGAAAAGGTGATTGCTTCCACCAGGGTTCTCAAAACTGTGACAAAATATCTGAGTTGTGGCAGGCCATAACCTCCTACAAAGCTAAATTTTGTGACACAGTGGACAGCAGAGCTTTGCTTCCAGTTAAGCTTAATGCTTTCTGTGCTCGCTTTGACTACCAGGACAGAGACGAACCATCACACAATCCCATGTGTCCCGTTGATTCTTTGGACTTAGTATCTGAAGATGACATGTGGGCTGCCTTCAAGAGAGTGAATCCAAGGAAATCATCCAGTCCGGATAGAGTACGCGGCCAAGTACTGAAGACCTGTGCCGACCAACTGGCTGGTGTATTAATGGATATCTTCAACCTCTTGCTCTGGCAGTGTGTGGTACCTCCCTGCTTCAAGCAGGCTTCAATTGTACCGGTGCCTAAGAAGATTGCAGTAACCTGTCTAAATGACCATTGTCCTGTGGCACTTAGATCCACAGTGTTTTGAGAGGCTGGTATTGAAGCACATCAGCTCCTGTCTGAATGGTGACAGGAGCTCCAATTCACCTAGCAAAGAAACAGGTCCACAGCATATGCTATCTCGTTGGCTGTTCAACAATCCTGGACCATCTAAACAGCAATGATGCATACATAAGGATTCTCTTTATCAATTGCAGCTTGCATTTAACACCATCATCCCCTCAACAATAATCAGTAAACTTCCAAGACCTGGGCCTCAATACTATCTTGTGCAATTGGATCCTGGATTTTCTCACCTGTAGACCCCAGTCAGTTTAGTTTGGCAAAAATATCTCCTCCACAATCTCCATCATCACAGGATCACTGCAGGGATGCGTACTTAGCCCCCTGCTCTACTCACTTTACACCTAGGACTGTGTGGCTAAGTGCAGCTTCATAAACAAATTTGCCGCTGATACCACTGTTGTGGCTGTATCAATGGGAGTGATGAATCAGCATCCAGGAAGGAGATTGAAAACTTGATTGAAGTGGTGTAATAACAACAACCTCTCACTCAAAAAAGACCAAGGAACTTGATGTAGACTTCAGTAGAGTGAAACTAGAGGTCCATAAGCCAGTAATCATCTGAGAATCAGAGGTGGAGGGGGTCAGTAACTTTAAATTCCTGAGTGTCAATATCTCAGAGGACCTGTCCTGGACCCATCATATAAATATTATTGTGAGGAAAGCACTTTACACTCATTTATATTGTTATTTCATGCTCATTATTTATTTCTAATTATTTATATCTGCATTTGTGCAATTTGTTTGCAGTTAACAGTTCCTGATGTTTGCAGTTACTGTTCTATAAATTTGCTAAGTATGCCTGCAGAAAAAGAATCTCAGTTTTGTATGTGGTGACATGTATGCTGATTAAAAATTTTTAACTTTCAACTAGGTTGTTATATCAGGATTGTCCTTGTAAAGAGTTCCATTTAGGACACTAGTGGGGTGTAATGACAACATTTGGAGATTAATCAGAGTGTGGTTGAAATTAGAATTGGAGAAATGTAAACATTTACTGCATTGGTAGTAGCCTGGTGCTCAATCTGACAGTGTGCAAATTGAAACATTATCTGCCTTGAAGTTGGTTATAATTTGTGATCATATAGTTCATGGGACTTATTGCAAATTTTGGATATCTGTAATAAAGTTTTTGAGGAACCTGGATGTTGTTGAGGTGGGGTGGGGGGAAAGGAGTGCTGGTTAACCAGAAAATTCACAGGAATAATTGAGTCAACAAAAGCACACAAGTTTCAACAATAGATGGACTTAAGATAATGCTCAATAGGGATTCCACTCACTATAAAGACCTTAAAAATAGTGATTTATATACTTTTCTGCACCATTGATGCTTCCCTTTTTCCATTTTCCTCCATTTTCCAGACAACCATGCTCACCCTATCTTCCCACTGCCTTAACAGGGATAGAGTTCCCCGCTCTCTGCTTTCCACAGGGATCGCTCCCTCGATGATTCCCTTGTAATCCGTCGCTCCCCACTTATCTCCCACCTGGCACATATCCCTGTAAACAATAGAAATGCTACACCCGCCCATTCACCTCCTCTCTTACCTTCATTCAGGGTCCCAAACAGGTGCAGCAGAGATAAAGGAACTGAGAAAAGAGAATGAAGAATTGCATCGGTGCAACTTTATACTACATTGGCAACTACATTGGGTGCTGCTTTATGCACTCCATGCTGAGTTCGTCAATTTAATCAACTCCAACTTTCACCTTACCCTTAAATTCACTTAGTCCATTTCTAGCACCTCTCTCCCCATTCTCAATATTCTGTCTCCATCTCTGAAGACAAACTGCCTACCGACATCTTTTATAAACCTACTGGTTCCCAAAGTTGTCTTGACTACACTTCTTCCCACCCTGTTTCCTGTAGAAAGGCTTTTCTCAGTTCTCCCTTCTTCTCCCTTTTCTCAGTTCCTTCATCTCTGCCACATCTGTTCCCAGGCTAAGGCAGTCTTTCCGGTACATCAGAAAAGTCCTCTTTCTTCAAAGAAAGGGGTTTCCCTTCCTCCACCATTGATGCTGCCATCACCCGCACCTCTTCCATTTCCCAAACATTCACATTCATCCCATCTCAACAGGGATAGAGTTCCTCTCGTCCTTGTCCTGACCTGACACCCCATGAGCCCCTGCATCTAACACCTCACTCTCCACAACTTCCACTATCTTCAACAGGATCCTATCACTAAACACATCTTTACCTCCCCCCCCCCCCCCACTCTTCGCTTTCTGCAAGGATCGCTCCATGATTCCTTTGTTCATTCATATCTCCCCACCACTATTCTTCCACCTGGTGAGTATCCCTGCAACCGACAGAAGTGCTACACCTGCATGTTCATTCCCTCCCTTAGCTTCATTGAAACAGTCCTTCCAGGTAAGGCAACATCTGCGAATCTGTTGGTTTCGACTTTTGTATCTGGTACTTCTGCTGTGGCTGCTTCTGCTTTGGTGAGACCCAGTGTAAATTGAGGGACTGCTTTGTCGAGCACCTCTTCTCCATTTGCCAAAAGTGTAATTTCCCAGTGGCCAACCACTTTAAAATTCCTATCCCCATTTCTGTTCTGAGATGCCAGTCCATGACCTTTTCTTCTGTGATGATGAAGCCACTCTCAGTGGAAGCACACCCACCTCATATTCCATCTAGGTAGCCTCCAACCTGATGGCATGAACATAGATTTCTCATTCCTCTAATTTTTCCTCCCCTTTCCCTGTTTCCTTCTATTCCCCACTCTGGCCTCTTACCTATTCTCAGTTGCCTATCACCTCTTCCCAGAGCCCCTCCTCCTTCCCTTCCACCCATGGCCACACTCTTCTCCTATTAGATTCTTTCTTCTCCAGCCCTTTACCTTTCCCACCCACTTGGCTTCATCTATCACTATCTGGCTAGTGCTCCTTCTCCTCCCCTCTGTCTTTCTCCCTTTTTCAGTCCTGAAGAAAGGTCTCAGACCTAAGAGTTGACAGTTGATTCATTTCTGTAGTTGCTGCTGAGTGCCTCTAACATTTTGTGTGTGTTGCTCTGGATTTCCACATCTGCAAAATCTCCTGTGTTAGTGATCACCTTGCCTTTGAATGGGAAGAAGTACAGTAGTGGTTTAAGTAGGAGTCCACTTTTGTGCATGGGTGTATGGTGGGGCATATTTTTTTCGCTTAGAGATTAAAATATTTTATATACAGTATAAATATCATTCATATTTGCTATCAGTGAGAGATTCTGGTTCTTCATACAATTTTAAATTGCACTATATTTTTCATTAAATGATGACATTTACAATATTACGATGGACTTAGATAAAATTTCTTCTCTCAAGGAACTCTTTAAGAATCAGTGGATAGAGTTTAAAGTGAGCAAAATTTACACAAGAATTTGAGGACAAATGTTTTTCTGTAGAGTGGTTTTGGTTTGAAGTTCCCTGCTTGTGTGATGGGAATAGAATTGATAAAGGACTTTAAAGGTGAAGTGCATTGGCACTTGAGGAAACTCATTTTCAGGTTTCAGGAAGGGAGCAGAGGAATGGAACATACTGAATTGCTTTGCAAAGAGTTGCCATGAACCTGCTTGCTGCATTATGGAGATTTGGTGCTTAATGATGATGATTCTTAGATAATGGGAATGTAAGGTTTCACCTGTTATTAAACTGCTTTGTTAATGTAGTATCTGCAACCAGTAGTTTTTGATTTTGTGTAATCCTTTTAACATTAAGAGAAAATGATCTGTCACCATATGTGACCCAAAACAAGAAAATCAAGATAGAGATGGATTTTCTTATGGGGGTTCACAGTAAATCAAGAAACACAATAGAATCAATGAAAGACCACACCCAATAGAACAGACAACCAATGTGCAAAAGACAGCAAACTACAAATACAAAAAGGGGAAAAGGAAATAATAATAATAAATAAATATTGAGGACATGAGATAAGTCCATAGTTTGTGATGGGCTTGGAATGTGATGGAACAGTTGAGTGATAGGGTGAGTGAAGTTATTCGCTCTGATTCAAGAACCTGATGACTGAGGAATAATTACTGTTCCTGACCCTCGTGGTATTGGTCTAGAGGCTCCTATACTTCCTGATGGCTGCAGTGCAGAGACCATGGCCTGGGTGGTGGGGGTCCTTCCTGCAACAGTGCTCTGTGTAGATGTGCTCAATGGTACGGAGGGCTTTACCAGTGGACTGGGCTGTATACACCACTTTTTGTAGGCTTTTCCATTCAAGGGCATTGGTGTTTTCATACCAGGCCATGATGCAACCAATCAATATACTCTCCACCGCACATCTATAGAAGTTTGTCTGAGTTTTAGATAACATGCTGAATCTTCACAAACTTTGAAGAAAGTTTGTGCTGGACCCAAGACAGATCCTCTGAAATGACAACACCAAGGAATTTAAAGTTGCTTACCCTATCTACCTCTGATGCCCCAATGAAGACTGGCTTACCGACCTCCAGTTTCCTCCTCCTAAAGTTAATAGTCAGCTTCTTGCTCTGGCTGACATTGAGAAGTGGTTGTTGTGGCACCACAGCCAGATTTTCAATCTCCTTCCTATATGCTGATTCATCATCACCTTTGCTTTAGCCTACAACAGTGGTCTTATTGTGGTTATATATTCAAAGTATGTTTAATATCAAAGAATGTATAAATTGTACAACCTTGACATTTGTCTGCTTATAGGCAGTCACAAAGCAAGAAACCTGAAAGAACCCAATTTTTTTTAAAAAAGACCAACACCCAATGAACAGAGAAAGAAAAAAAAACACATCACAAATCATGGAAACAATAGAAGCAAACAGCAGCATTCTGAATCAAATTGAGTTCTTGATATAACTGCAGCAGCCCGGAGTAGGCCCAAATCCTCTGACTCTGTTCATTGTATTAGCAGGGCAAATCACCCTGCTAATATATTAATATACTATCTATTTTACAACATGTATTATCCTGGTATAAATTATAAATTACTTTTGGCCTTGCTCTTTACTGGACAGTCAGGTGTTTCATGCTTCTGCATGTTTTGAATCTATTGATTCAGTTGGTTGTATAACCAGCAATTATTGCCCTTGATATTGGTGATTGATCTTTTTGTCTTGGAGCTCACTGTTTCAAATGAAATTTTATCTCTATGCTTTTCTTAACCTGATTTCCATTCATCTTTTGTGACATTTTGCTGCTGCTGGGTGTAGTCTTTGGATGACATCGCTGCAGTGATCACTAATTAACTTCTAATGTCTCATTGTTAGTAAGTATAGTTTTAATATCCACTACTGTGGAGCAGGGATTTCATAAGTAACCTTGTGGAAAAATTGCAGAAGAACAGAGGTAAATCTATTTAATCTTGTATTTAACAGTTGCAACTTTTTCTTTTACTAGATTATCTCATTCAAGTTGTGAAATAGAACAAAGGAGAACATTCTTTCTCCTTCCCATTTAGATATTTTTAAATCTTCCTCTTTTGCCTGAGGTTATTCTTCATGTTTCTGTGTGAATGTAGTATCACTGAAGTAGAATCCTAGTCCAGATGCTCTGCAGTAAATTCTAGTATTCCAGTTACTGTCTAAGCTAACACCAAATTATTTATCTAAAACTATGGATCTTTATCTGTGTGCTTATTACTGGCTTGAATATATATTAGCTTGTATGCATGCCATTGTCCCTTAAAATACTTACTTTATTCTCATCCTTTAAATAACATATGCTGTTTACTTCTGTTGAAATTTCCATATTGTCCCAAAATCTGTACAGGCCAATCCTGAGTTACATATTATTAAATTTAGAAGTACGACTTGTGTTCATTCTTATGAATCATGGAGCTAGTCTTTTCTCTCTATTATTAGTAATTGTTCTTATCAGTATGAATGTGTTTTTTTGATGCCACTCATTTTGAAACTGGAAGTATGGTTACCATATTAAGTGTTTTTTTTGTGTGAATTTTGCAACTTGTTGTCTAAATTGACTTGTGGATATCTGTGAAATCAACCAATTCATTATCTGGAATGGCAATTATCTTGCATTTTCTTGATTTAACTTGAGTTTTATGAAAATGTTCCCATGTTGGCTGTTTTCAACTACTAAATTGTATTAGTGAAAATTTTAGCTGAAGAAGTCAAAGGCGTATATTGAATTCCTGTGTTGTTTTTTTTTTAGCTGAAGTGTATGCCCTGTTTTTCTGAGTAGACGTTAGTATGTACTTGTAGATATTAAGGTGTTGATAATCGTTCCAGATTATTTTAGTAGAGAGAATATAATAGGATTTATGGATAAAATTGCACTGCAGGACAGGAAATGAATTAGATAAGTACAGCTGTGCCTTTGGGCAGTTATTATCCATTATATTTTTCAATTTGGTGCAACACTGCACTTAATTTAAAGAGCACAGAAAGTCCCATATTTATCTAAATGATCCAGTATATCTTCTGGGATCAAGAATCAGTTACACACCTGGAATAGATCCTGTGTATCATTGCTGTTGTACAGGCATTGGCACGTTAAACATTCCAGAGAATGAGTTTGCTGCTCAACTGGTTAAATTTGCTTTGCAGCCTTGAGTGGGGAGTTTGTTCGACAGACATGTTGGAACTTAGTGTCATGGGAGCCATTTTATGTATTTGTAACTGTGATATATTCCAAACCATTCTTATAGGTTTACATAATAGTTTCACTTTTTTGCCAGAAACTTGGAGGAGAGTTGTCATTTTGTAGAATAGTGCAATCTTCTACAGCAGACAATCAATTAATAAAATTGTTTCAAGTTCTGCAATTGTATCTCAAGATTCTGCTTTATTTGTTCTTTCCCTTCATTGCTATTGTAATAAAGCTGTCTAAAGGTGTAACTTTTCATCAAAGAATTCAGTACTTCTGCTCCCAACTACTGGATACTTAGCATGTTAACTATCTTTATCATCCTGAGACTTGGAGAGAACTCAGTTTTAAAATGTTTCTTATTGTTCTGTACAACCTTTGCAACTTTTCCAAATTAAACATCTTTCCAGTTAAAAGTGAAAGATTTTTCTCCAAGTTTTTTGACATGTCCTCTTACAGTATCAAGTTAAAATTGAATTGTCATTCAACTGTACACATGTATACAGCTAAACCAAACAACGTTCCTACTCTGCAAAACACAGTACATACAGTCACACACAACACACCACATATAGTTATGAAAGCACATACAGTCACAAAATAATATTAGCACAAGACCCTAAGTGGCATAGGCTCAAAACTGATGGTCCATGGGATGTTGTCCCAGAACCATGTTTCTGCAAAAGCAAGCATTCAATAGTTCCTCATCTCGCACTGGGTCAGCCAGAGATGAAAACATTCCATCTTATCTTTCAGGGGGTGAGCACTGAATAGCAGCCTTGGTGGGAGAGCCAGCCTGCAGGAGTCAGATGCCAATCCAACACGGGTTCCAGTATGCCTGTTGTGCCCCACACCACCTCTAGTGCCACCTCCCTTTGGTGGCTGTCACAGGCGACGCTGCACAATGAGGGCCAGGTCCACACAACAACTGAGGCCATGCAGCTTCCCCGCCTTCGGTCTCACCAATGAACTGCACTTGTGGTATTTTGTATTGCCAGTGTCCAACGGGGTCTTATAATCACACGAAAAATGCTTAAGACAAAGTTTTGCACCTTTTGTTGATCCCAGAGAGGCTGCTGCAATCAAGTCTGCTGCCATCTTACTGGAAGAAGCATAGAGCACTATAACACCAAAACATCTATTCCATGCCCAATCTGTCTGCATTGACCTGCATCTGGACCATAGCTGTCCACACCCTTCCCATCATGTACTATCCAAACTCCTCTTGAATATAGTGTTTTTGAACCTACATCCACCACCTGCTGACAGCTCATTCCACACTTACACCAGTTCCCCCTTAGGTTCTTGTTAAATGTTTCACCTTTCACCCTTAAATTGTGACACCTAGTTCTAGTCTTACCCAACCTCAGTGGAAAAAGCCTATTTGCATTTATCCAATGTATATGCCTCAGAATTTTGTACATCTCTATCAAATTTCAAACTAAAGAAAATCTGCAAATGCTGGAAGTCCAAGCAACACACACAAATGCTGGAGGAACTCAACAGGCCAGGCAGCATCTGTGGAAAAGAGTACAGTTGATGTTTCGGGCCGAGACGCTTCATCAGGATGGGAGGAAAAAAAGATTAGCAGTCAGAGCAAGAAGGTGGGGGTAGGGGAGGAAGAAACATAAGGTGATAGGTGAATCTGTGGAGGGGAGGGGTGAAGTAAAGAGCTGGGAAGTTGATATTCCCCACTTCACCGAGCACCTATGCTCCATCTGGCAGAAAAAGCGGGATCTTCCAGTGACCAGATATTTTAATTCCATTTCCCATTGCCATTCTGCCTGACATGTCAGTCCATGGCCGCCTCTACTGTCGCAGTGAAGCTACACTCGGTTGGAGGAGCAACACCTTGTATTCCATCAGGGTAGCCTCCAACCTGATGGCATGAACATCGATTTCTCAAACTTTTGCTAATGCCCCTCCCCCCTTCACTAGTCCCCAACCTCTTTCCCCCCCTTCTCATCTTAACTCTTTGCCTGCCCATCACCTCCCTCTGGTGCTCCTTCTCCTTTTCTTTCTTCCATGGCCTTCTGTACCCCCCCCCCCCCTCCAGCCCTGTATCTCATTCACCAATCAACTGCCCAGCTCTTTGCTGTTTAGGTTTTTCCTCCTCCACCCTGCCCGGTTTTACCTATCACCTTGTGCTTCTTCTTCCCCTCCCTCACCCTCTTACTCAGACTGCTCATCTTTTTTTTCCTTCCAGTCATGATGAAGGGTTTCGACCTGAAGTCTTGACTGTACTGTTTTCCCTAGATGTTGTCTGGCCTGCTGAGTTCCTCCAGCATTTTGTGTGTGTTGCTCTAATAAATTTCCCTTTCTTTTCCTAAGCTCAAGGGAATAAAGTCCTAATCCATTTGACCATTCCCTATAACTCAGGTCCTCAAGTCTCAGCAATTTTCTTGTAAATTTTCTTTGAACTCTTCTTGATATCCTTCCTGTAGATAGGTGACCAGAACTGCAAACAGTACCTAACTTTGGCTTCACAAACATCTTGTACAACTTTGACTTACCACCCCAACTCCTGTACTTGGTACTTTGATTTATAAAGACCAATGTGCCAAAAGCTCTTTACAATACTATCTACTTGTGATGCCACTTTCAAGGAATTATGGATTGCCATAATTTGGGATGGCCCAAATCCTTTTGTTCTACCACACTTTTCAGTTCACTGTCATTCACTATGTAAGTCCTTCCCAGTTTATCCTCCCAAAATGTAATACCTCACATTTGTCTGCATTAAATTCTGTTTGCCATTTTTCTAGCTGTTCCAGATCCTGCTGCAAGCTTTGTTAGCTGCCTTCGCTATCCACTACACCAGTCTTTGTGTTATCTGCAAATTTGTTGATTAAAAATCTTTCCTAGAGTATTATACTTATTTGGACCTGTATGACAATTTTTTTTCAAGATCCATTTTTGGGATATAGGACCTAATAGTAGAGAGAACAGCTGCTATCCCAAATCCAACCATGAAACCAATGACATTGGAATGATGCATAACTTGAAGATGTTGCTGCATCTTAGAATAGGTAAAGGAGTTTCAAAGGACCTTTGGCCGAAGCCAGTCATTCACTTGTGTGAGCTTGTCCAATGATATTTGCGTGTGCTGCATCCATGTGCTTTGATTATATATTTATTGGATCTCATTCGTACTCTGTGGTCAACTAATTTTGCCGTCCTGTTTTTTAGTGTTAATGCTGCATTTAAGATGCTGGAAATGGAAATGGGAAAGGAAAGGTGAAGTTGTGTCAATTGATTAGCAATGCTTTCTCCCATACACACTGATCAATTATTTCTGATTTCTGTGTTTAATTGACTGCAAAGTAACATATATAAATATTTAATAAAATATCGACCGATAAGAAAGTGAAAGGACTTGTCTTTATTAGTGCCTTTTGATCTGAAAGTCCCAAATTGCTTTGCAGCCAACACATCTTTTGTAGTTTAACCACAGTCATTTTTAGGAAATGTTGCAGCTTTTTTGTTTGGCAAGGTCCCACAATCCAGACAATCTAGGGAATATGATCGTTTGAGATATATAGTTGAGTTCTGAATAGAATAATATTGTTACCTTTTCATGTTCTTGGAGAAATTTTGGATTTGCATCTTGGAATTTTAATCGTGTTTTATTGCTCTCAGAAAATGTTGGTGAGCACAGAACAAAGCTCAGTGGCTATATTAGTGCATCTACCCTTTACTATATTTATCATCAAGTACAAACTTTATTGTTAATATGTATTTATCTAACTCTTCCTAGACTGAACGACAACTGGATTGTGCCTTGGATTTGATGAGGCGCCTTCCACCTCAACAAATTGAGAAGAATCTCAGTGATCTGATTGATTTGGTAAGTAAAGATTGAAATTGTATTTGAGTTGAGTGCCATGCTATTATCTGTACCTGCCACTTAAGTTGGAAAAACTATCGGGTATGATTAAATCGTGGAGCAGACTCAGTGGGCTGAGTGACTTGGCTTGCAGTCTTAATATTGGAAGCACTTGTCTTAAAGGTGGTATTGTTGGAAGAGATGTGATGAAGAAACTGGGTGAATAGAATTAAACCCTTATAGGAAGCAGGGTAGGAGAATGTACAGTCAAGATAGCATTATCATGGATGCTGCTTTCCAACCTAACTCTTGAAATTGTGATTAAGAATTTGAGGAGGGAAGCTAGAGAGTTGGACAAGGACTTATGAAGGTAAGATCCTGGTGGAAATTGGCTCCTTTCTGGTTCATTGCAAGAGCTAAAGGTTTTACCAATATAGGCATTAGTACACCAGAAAACTCAAGAAAGGAGACTCGGGCTGGATTAGAACAAGCAATGTTTGAAAATTAAGCAAGAGGACCAAAATGGTAAATGGACAGTCATACCATTATAAGTGTACTGCATTGCAACAAATAATTGGAGGGAGATCAAAGAGCAAGTATATTAGGAGATTTACGAGGTGCAGAAAATTTGGGTAGCACTAGGAGACTAACTGGGAAAAGAAATGAGCAAAAATATAAGATTTGGATACATGCAAGAGGATTTAAAAAAATATATACAGCAAATGTTACATATTAGCAAATTAAGCAAACCAGGTGCAAGTATCATCAAAGGGAGAATATTTTGATAGTGATCATCTCACTTAGACTTGGCATTATCAAGGCTAAGGAAGACTATAGTGTACAAGTTCATAGAGATGGGCTGAATTTAATTTGCCGAGATATGATCTTCAGTTGACTGAAAATGGTTGAGTTGGGGTAGATAAATGTCAGAAAAATGTGAATACTGCATTAAGAGTTGGACTAAAACCTTTCCATTAATAGAAAATTCGGGGCTCCCAAGTCTGGAGCAGACAGGTTACCAAAAAAATATACTGTATAGCGTCAGTTAAAAATAGAAGAAGCTTATGTCATTTATCCAGTGATCTATTGATGAAGGATGAAGAATTTGGAAAATACTCAGCTGAAATTGAAAAGGAAATTAAGAAGGGAGAGGAAGGATGAAAAATATAAGTGGAATTGAAGAGTGCCAAAAAGTTGTCTTTCCAGCATTGCTAATACTGATCATTGTCCCATTACTATCTATGGATGCTTTCTTTATACAAATTGGCAGTTGCATTTCATACATTACAACATTGACTATGCTTCAGAAGAACTTCACGGCCTGTAGAACTTTGGGATGTACTGAGATGTGAAAGTTCAGATAGAATTGCAAGACGAAGATATGTGAACCCTTTGCAATTTTCTGGTTTTCTGCATTAATACTCATAAAATGTGGCCTGATCTTCATCCAGGTCACAGTAATAGACAAACACAATCTGCCTAAGCTAATAACTACAAACAATTATACTTTTTCTCGTCAATACTGAGTACACCATTTAAACAATCACAATCTAGGTTCAAAAAATATGAACCTCTGAAGTAATGCCTTCAACAAAAGCTATTTGGGGTTGAGTGTTCCAGTCAATGAGATTCAAGGTGTGGGTTGTAGAGGTGCCCTGCCCCATTTTTAAAAAAAAGACACTCTGTAATGTTACTGACAGAACCTGCTCTTCTCAAGAAAGATCTATTTATGTGAACCATGCCTCAATCAAAACAACTTTCAGAGGACTTTAGAAGAAGAATTGTAGAGATGTATGAAACTGGAAAAAGCTACAAAAGCAAAAAACTTTGTTCATCAGTCCACAGTAAGAGAAATTGTCTGCAAATGAAGGAAGTTCAGTACTGTTGCTACTCTCCTTAGGAGTGGGTGTCCTGCAAAGATCACACCAAGAGCACAATGTGCAATGCTGAAGGAGGTGAAAAAGAACGCAAGGGTAACAGCAAATGACCTGCAGAAATATAGAACTTGTTAAAGTCTCTGTTCATGTGTCGACTGTAAAGAAAAACACTAAACAAGAATAGTGTTCATGGAAGAAACCACAAAGGATACCACTGCTCTCCAAAAGAAACATTACTGCAAGTCTCAAGTTTGTAAAAGACCACCTGGATGTTCCATAATGCTTCTTGGATAATGTTCTGTGGCATGACCTGAAGAGGGCTGTTCATGCAAGGTATCCCAGAAATATTGATGAACCGATATGGAGGAATGATCTAAAATTCCACCATGCCATTGTGCAAGACTGATCAGCACAATGTTTGGTGGTGGTTGTTGCTGTGATAAGAGGTTCTACTAGTTATCAAATACAAGTGTTCCCATATTGTTTCCAGCCTGGACTGTGAATGATTAAACAATGTGTTCAATAAAGTCATGTGAAATACTATTACTTGTGTGTTACTAGCTTAGGCAGATTGTATTCATCTATTATTGTGATTTAGATGAAGATCAGACAAGGTAATTGCAAGGGGTTCACAAACTTTTTCTTGCAACTGTTTATAAATGTTTCCCTCAATTTAGGAAAATAAGCTTTTAATGAACAATGATGATGCAGTAGTTGAATTATCAGTCTAGTAAATTAAAGATTTAGGCTAATAATACAGAAACCTTTGGCAGCCATGCAGTTTCAATGCAGATAATAATCTGGAATTAAAAGAGAATTATTCATTTGTAATGATGCCCAGAAAATTACCAGGTTGTTTTTAATAATGATCTGGTTAATTAATAACCTGCAAGATAGTACAATCTGCCACCCTTGCCTAGTCTGGTCCATTTGTGTCTCGTGACCCATCCACATTTTAAGTACCCTCTGAAACGGTCTAGCAAGTCTCTCAGTTAGGAATGAGCACCAAGTTTTGGATTTCCCAGCAATGTCCAGATCTGGAAAAAAGGGAATTAGAGAAGTTGACTATTACTTTGCTCCAGTAAATGTAGCAATTAGACATAAACTCAAGCAGAGGAGAGGAAGCTTAAACAATTTGGGGGGAAAAAAATCAGCTAAAGAATACTGTAGTTTCATAGGACGTGCCCATTATAGTAATGACGTAGCCGTTCATGGCATGTACTGTAATATTGGAATTTGACACCACAGCTATGAGTTAACAAGTAATTGCTTGCATATAGCTATTTTGTTGATTTTAGAATATTAATTACAGAAGTACATTTTGTCATTGTGATTTTGAAGAAGGGACTTGCATAGAAAACCTAAATTCTGTTTCCAGTATTTCTATACACCACTGCATAGCCGCTTGGCAGGCTGTACTATCTCTGCCCCACGCTAACTAGGACACCACATGCCTTGTACCAAAAGTCTGGCTAGGAAAGGAACAGCTGCTATTAACAGACTCAGTCACCCATAAATGCACAAGGAACGTGGGCATATTACATTGAGAAATGTCAAGCAGTTGCCACTGAAGCAAGATATTGCAAGTACCTTAGCAGTAATATCTGTGGTATTCTATACAGATTGATAACTCTAAAGTTGATAAATAATTTTGAAGGGAGAGGTATGGGTTTGAGGGTGAGCCAAATACACAAAATAGATATATATCAGTGAGAAAGAAAACCACAAAGGAGGGAATCCACCTTCCATGGCTAATCAAAAAGGTCTGATAGAATTAAAGGAAAAAGCATATAAATGGCAAAGAAAGGTAACAGTTCAGTAGACTGTTTAGGATAGAATATTTAAGAAAGCAGCAAAGAATGACAAAATATTACCAAGAAAAGAAAAATTAATACGAGAGAAAAGCTAGCCAGGAATGCAAAAACAGATCTGTGTATATTTTTGAAAAGGATCAAGAAAATGGGGTTTAGCACTGTAGAAAATGAGTCTGAGAACTTATTGATGATAAAAAGGATGAATTGAACAGATATTTTCCATCAATCCTCTTTAACATCTCAGAAACAGCTGTAAGGTATTCATTGGAGGGGAGCGAGGGAAAACAAGAATACAATCACCAGGAAAGTGCTATTGAGCAAATTGTTAGAGCTGTGGTCTGACTGCTTTTTCCCTTCCATGGCTCCTGATGGACTTATTCCTAGGTCATCTTTATAAATAATGGTGAATGTGATAGTTCATGTGTATTTTTAATTTTCCCACAATCCAGGGAAGGTTCAGTTAGATTGGGGAAAAAAATCAAATGTAAGCCCTTATTTCAAAAAGGGAAGGAGACAGAAAGCAGGCAACCACAGGCCAATTAGCTTAACTTCTGTCATAGGGAAAATGCAAGAGACATTTTAGCAAGGCACCAAGGGAAATTCAAGGTAATCAAACAAAATCAACATAACTTTGTAGAAGGAAATCATGTTTGAGCAGCTTATTTGTCTTTGAAAAAGTAATGTATTATGGATGACGGGGGACCAGAAGGTATTTGATAAGTGCTGCATCAAAGATTATTGTGGTAATTAATACTCTTGTCAAAATGGGGAAAACATTAAATTGTCCTTTTTGGCAGGAACTTTTTTTTAAAAAAAAAATCATTCATTGGGGGATTGCTGAGCTCTGCAATGCAGATGGATGTGAGGATTCAAGTGCATGATTTTCAGAAGGCCAGTATGTAGGTGATTCAGTTAATTACTGAAGCTAACAATCTTATTGTTTATTGCTAAGGAAATAGAAAACAAAAAGTAGAGAGAGATTACTGAAACATTAGATCATATTGTTCTTAAGACAGCATGTGTATGTATTGGAAATAGCTCAGATATGATTTACTTAATTGAGATCTGGAATGTCCAAGTTGCCTTTTCAGGAAAGATTGGATTGACTAGGCATGTATCCACTGGAATGTAGCATAACAAGAGGCAACTTAACAGTAATATAAGACCCTGCAAAATCTTGACAGGATAAATGTGGGAGGATGTCTCATCTTGTGGAAGAATCTAGAGTAGGGTCGCTGTTTAGAAATAAGGAACTCCCTATTTAAAACAGTCACAACAATTTTTCTCTGGGAACACCTTTCAGAGTTTCTCAGGCAGATGTAAATGGTTTCTTGAGAAGTAAGGAGTCGAGAAGTTATCAGAGAGAAGTGCAAATGTAGATTCAGCTATGACCTTAATAATGTAACAGGTTCAAAGTTCAAACAGCCACCTTCTGCTAATTCATATGTGTATAAATTTGGATAAATATTTTTAGCTCATACAGGTTGCTAGACAAATAGGGCAATCATGCCAGCTAATGAACTTGCAATTTTTTGGTATCCGAGTCATTGTAGCTCACTGCATATCTAAGGGATTGCAATATATTCTGTTTTACACTGTTTTGAGGCAACGTTTGGACTGCAGTGAAATATTGTAAACCTCTTTATATCTATAGTTTGCTAATGAATGTGAACTACTTCACCTCCTGAAGCTTTTCAAACTTGCCTTCCACATCTTCATAAAATATGCAGTGCATGTTATTCAACTAAATCTCACCTGTATTTGGTTAGCCATATGTAGACTTGATGTTGCAGAGGAAAGTATGCCTGTGGTTGCAGTATTTAAGTTTCCTTTCTGCTACTGGTGAATTGACCTTTTGTATATTTAATCCTTGTGTAAATCTAGATCAGTTTAGGCATAATAGAATTAATTTATATTTGGATTTTGGGGTCCACAATTGGCAGCATTTCATAAGTAATTTTTTTGGGCCTCCAATCCTTTGATTTGGGCACAGACAACTCCAGATTTTGTATATAATGCCCAGAGCTATCTGTCTATGAACCATTTCTTGTTATTCAGCATTTTGTGTCTGACTGAATTGCATCCATATGAATCTTGGAAATTGTGGATGCCTGGTCAGTCAGAAATGGTAAGGACTTGACCCTTCTGATTATTTTCCAGTACCTTGGCCCGTACATCCTCATAATCAGGACCAGCTGCTGGTACCACAGCAGCAAAAAAGTTGCCTGTGGCTGCCTGATGCACAGCGATCTTGCCAGGTGGTTTTGGAAATTTTGTCCTAGTGAATCCATAGATTATTTCTATTTGAAGATGCATAGTAAAATTAAGAGACATAGCTACAATTTCAGCTGTATTCTCTCACTTGTTAAATTGGCTCCATTGGCAATAATTTGCATGACCACTCAGCTACTTTTTTAATAAGGTAATAGCTTATTATAATTAACAGTTGCATTTTTGGAGTTATAGCTTGAATATGACTGTGAAATGTTTAATTGAAAATTAAAAATGGTCATTATGTTTCACAGAAATGTTATGCAGTTTTTGTGTATAACTTTTTCTCGTGTCTATCATAGACCCCCACAATCACTTGTTTTCATTAAGGAGTTGATTTACAATCCGTGCTTTGGCACATCTGTTGCTGTTTTTCGGTGACTGCAGCACCAGCAATTATAGCTCATTAAAAATGTCAGGCCTATTGCAGTAGAATGTACTTCAGGAGTGTGTTTTCTAATTGTTGATACATTAGTTTCCAAATATTGTACAATGTTGTTTTATGTGTTTTGCTTTTAATTTCAATCTTTTAATTTCAGTGCTATGTATCACACAAAATGTTCTAAAGTACTATAGTTTCTGGAACTTAATTGTTACTTGTCAAAGTGAAATGGATGGCTGTGTGAAATGCATAAATAATTGGTGTCTGTTTATGATTGTTTAAGAATGAAGTATTTAAGACATATTTGAAAGTTCTTGAGATGAAAGCATGATGGCTCCTACAATACTGAGAGTTAGAAACTGAGAGTTCACGTTTTCAGTTTGGATCTTTGAACCCCACGAGGTCCACTATAATAAAATCCTAGGCTATCCAAGAAATCAACGTATTCTATCTTTTTAATGCTTACTGACTCTTTCTTCATTTTGTATGTAAATATGAAAATCTTGTCTGCGAAACTGTCCTCTCCATCACCTCAGAAACCTGTATGTGCATATGTAATGGAAATTCCCTGTATAAACTGGTTACTATGCACATGGCCAAGTGGTTAAGGCGTTGGTCTAGTGATCTGAAGGTCGCTAGTTCGAGCCTCAGCTAAGGCAGCAAGGCACTTAGCCACATGTTGCTCTGCGACGACACTGGTGCCAAGCTGTATTGGCCCTTGCCCTTCCCTTGGACAACATCGGTGGCGTGGAGAGGGGAGACTTGCAACATGGGCAACTGCCGGTCTCCCATACACCCTGCCTAGGCCCGTGCCCTGGAAACTTCCCAAGGTGCAAATCCATGGTCTCTCGAGACTAACGGATGCCTATAAACTGGTTACATTATTAGCATCACCCATCAAGATGATATAGTTTGTTAGATAAGGCAGTACAGCTACAAATCCATTTAATGATAATGCTGCTACTGAGACACTTAAATTATTTTAATTTTCATTTTTCTTTCACTCTTTCTGCATCTCTGAAGGAATTCAGTGGGTCAGGAATTCAGTGGAGGGAAGGGATAGATGGTATTTTGCATTGGAACCTGCATCAGGGTTTCTATTTCTTATGTTCCTAAACTACCCACCCAGCCACCATATGAAGATCCTTTTAATTGTAGTGTGTTAGATTCAGTGATGAAACTAACATCAATGATTACTGTGTTCTTTGGTATACTTGTGGGATTGAGAGTGGCTTGTTACTACTGCAGTTCTTCTGCCTCATCAGCCTTATGAGATCCAGAGGTTGGCTGGTGGTTCTTGAGATGGTGGGCAGACAGATGGATTGGGAGCATAAGGAATAGAAACAGGAGCAGGCCAATTAATACCTCATGCCTGCTTCACCATTCAACAAACCATGGCTAATTCCTTATCCAGGTACCACATTATTATATAAAAGCCACATTCCTTGATGTCTTTCATATCTAAACATATGCCCATTATTTCACAGTATGATATAAAGTTATTCAGCAACTGAGGCTCTGTGGTACTCTTTGACAATGAGTTCCAAGGATTCACTACTTCTGATGAAGAAATTCCTTCTCTTTGCTATTTTGAATGATCATCCTTATTTTGAGTGTGTCCCTTCTAAAGATGCATATCAGGGGGATCGTCAATTAAGCTTCGCGGGTATGTACTGTATTTCAAAGAGGTTGCTACTTGATTGAGCTTTCCAGAGTCTGGTCAGCTTGTATCTCCTCTCGCAACAGAATCTGCACTCCAAGAATCAGTGTGGTGAGCTCCATGTGGGTAGGTAGAAACACCAGATTTAGACAAAGCATTTATGTTTTTTCTGTCATTTCCTTGCTCCCCAGTAGAAGTTCTCTAGTCTCAATATGTGAAGAACCCACAATAATTTACTTTTTTCCTCTTTTTTCTGATAATATCTTAGTTATCCCACTCTAGTGTTTTACTTTCCTCTACCTATCAACACCTTTGCCCTCCTGTGCTAAACTGAAAGTTCCTGGTCCCCAGGCTCATCACTCTTGGCAATTTTATAAGTCTTTTCCTTTAATAATAGCCACAGTTGAATCACTTTATGTAGTACTTTATTTAGTCCTAAAGGAACACAAAGCATTTTTATGCTGACTATTAAATCATTAAAATTTAGCCTTTGCTAGTTCATTGTCACCACTTATAATGTATTTTCCACAGGCAATGCTTAGTTGTAAAGCTGTACAGACCCTCTTGCCCAATTTGTCTATTCTAATGAGGTTTCCTAACTGAGCTGGTTCCATTTCAAAAGTTCAAAGTAAATTTATTATGTAAGTACACTTGTGTCACCATATACAACCCTAAGATTCATTTTCTTAAAGGCATTCACAGTAAATACAAAGAGAAACAATAAATGAAAGACTCACCACTGTCTTTAAGGAGTTTGTATGTTCTCCCCTTGACCATGTGGGTGTCCTCTGGATGCTCTAGTTTCCTCCCATAGTGCAAGGAGATACTGGTTGGTAGGTTCATTATAAACTGTTCTGTGATTAGGCTAAGGTTAATTTGGCAGTTTCTGGAAAGTGTGGCTCAAATGGCTGGAAGGACCCATTCCACACTGCATCTCAATAAATAAACAAGACTGACAAACAGCCAATGTGCAAAAAAAACCTGTAAATACAGAAAGAAAAAAAACTAACCAGCGGCGATAAAAATAAATAAATAGATAGATAGATAAATAAGCAATAAATATTGAAAACGTGGTGAAGAGCCATTGAAAGTGAGTCCATAGGCTGTGGGATCTGTTCAGTGTTGGGGTGAGTGAAGCGATCCTTACTGGTTCAAGAGCTTGATAGTTGAGTAATAATTGTTCTTGAACCTGGTGGGGTGGGTCCTGAGGCTCCTAAACCTCTTCCTGATGGCAACAGCGAAGTGAGAGCATGGCCTACATGGTGAGTGTCCTTAATGATGGATGCTGCTTTCCTGCAACTTTCTGTGTATATGCACGCAGTGGTGAGGAGGGCTTTACCCTGGGTTGTATCCACTACTTTTTGTTGGATTTTCTGTTAAAGGGCATTGGTGTTTCTATACCAGGCCATTATGCTACCAATCAATATAATCTCCGCTGCACATCTATTTATGTTTGTCAAAGTTATAGGTGACATCCCAAATCTTTGCAAACTTCTAAGAAAGTAGGGGTGCTGCTTGTGTTTTCTTTCTGTGTATGTGTGTGTGTGTGTGTGTGTGTGTTATTCCTCTCCACACCCTGTGGTGCATCAGGCTGCAAACTTACCATTTTTTAAAACATCTGTCTTTTTTTTAAAAATGAGGCTGTTGCTAGTTCGATGCCCAAACCAGCATAGATGGAAAGCATTCAAGGAGATGGCCGGATTCGAACCCGGAACCTCTCATCTCAAAGTTTGGTGTAGATGTCACTACACTACTGGCAGCTAATGTGCTTTCTTTGTAATGGAACTTGGATGCTGAACAAAGGACAGATCCTCTGAAATGATAACTCTGAGGAATTTAAAGTTGCTGACCCTCTCCGTCTATGATTCCCCCAATAAGGAGGGGCTCATGGGCCTCCAGTTTCTTCCTCCTGTAGTCACTCAGCTCCTTGGTCTTGCTGACATTGAGTGAGAGATTGTTATTGTGGCACCACTTAGCTGGCTTTTCAATCTCCCTCCTTTATGTTGATTAATCACCATCTTTGATTAGGCCAACAAGTGTGGTGTTGTCAGCAAACCTAAGTACAGTATTGGAGCTGTGCTTAGCCTCATAATCGTAAGTATAAAGTGAGTACAGCAGGATGCTGAGCACACAGCCTCATGGCACACTTGTACTGATGGAGATTGTGGAAGAGATGTTGTTGCCCGTCCGAACTGGCTGGGGTCTGCATGTGAGGAACTCGAGAATCCAGTTGCTATTTTCAGTACATGTTTGTGCTCTAGGGTTTTCTGAGTTTACCATTTGAAGGATGCTTTGATTAAAGAAGGAAAGACTAGATTTGTCACGTTTATTGAAACGTATGGTGAAATGCGTCATTTGTGTCAAATCGAATCAGTGAGGATTATGCTGGAGGCAGTCAAGTGTTGCTGTGCTTCCAGTGCCAACATAGCATACCCACAATTCACTAGCCCTAACCATACGTGTTTGGAATGTGGGAGGAAACTGGAACACCCGAAAGAAATATATGGAATCATGCGGAACATGTATAAATGCTTCATGGGCAGCGGTGGGAATTGCATCCCAGTCGGTGATCACTCGTGCTGTGAAATGGTGCGCTAACTGCTATACTACAGTGCCATCCTGACATCTTTGAATCATTACCTTAATCTACTATTGCCATGACAGAACTGTCAATAGTGTCTATTTCATTAATCTACTGTTGAATATATAAATGGCTATGGCCTACAAATGTTAGGGATGTTGGTCTGAGAGGGGATGCTACCAATGGATTCTGTGGATTTTTCCAAGGCAGCATTGATGGCATTTCTTCAGCCTTTAAGGTACCTGCAATAGATGGTCCATGCTGGAAGCATTAGGGAGCAGGAATCACTGGTGTGTAGCTTACCATGAGCTCTGTGCTGAGTTTGAAGTCTGGCTCTTACAATAGTATTTCTATCACATGACCAAAGGCTATGCTGTAATGCTGAACTTCATTATGGACGCCAGCCATCACTGGCAGATGCTTCCTGAGAATGTGGTATAGGATATACTACACTTTTTTCAGTGCTGCATCGTGGACCTTTGTTAAAAGGCAAAACAGTTTCCTGTACATTTCTGAAGACTAGTGTTTTTGTTAAATGCATTAATTATAAAATGTATTGCCGTTTCTTACCATTGTTTAATTCCAAAATGCTGCCTCATCACATTCTGTAAGTGCCATTACAAAGAAAGCATGGCAGTGCTTCTATTTCCTTAGAAGTTTCTGAAGATCCTGCATGACATCTAAAACTTTGACAAACTTCTACAGATGTGTAGTGGAGAGTGTATTGACTGGGTGCATCATGGCCTGGTGTGGAAGCACCCAATGGTCGTGAACGGAAAATCCTGCAAAAGGTAGTGGATATGGCCCAGTTTATCACAGGTAAAATCCTCCCCCCATTGTGCACGTCTACATGAAGGCAGTATCCATCATCAGGGACCTCCACCACCCAGGCCATGCTCTCTTCTAGCTGCTCCCATCAGCAAGAAGGTACAGGAGCTTCAAGACCCACACCTCCAGGTTCAGAAACAGTTATTACCACTTAACCATCAGGCTCTTGAGCCTGAGGGGATAACTTCACTCAACTTCACTCGCCCCATCACTGAACAACTCTACCACATACTGAGCCCCCCACAATCTATGGTCTCACTTTCAAGGACTCTTCATTTCATATTCTTGATATCTGTTGCTTATTTACTATTATTATTTTTCTTACATATTGCACAGATTGATTTTTGGACATTAGTTGTTTGTCCGTCCTACTAGGCACAGCCTTTCATTGATTGTATCGTGTTTCTTGGATTTACTATGTATGCCCACAAGAAAACAAATTTCAGGGTTGTATATGGAGATGTATCTGTACTTTGAGAATAAATTTACTTTGAAATTTGGTCTTGTGTTGTTGCATCTGCTTCCATCTAAAAACTTCCTAGCTTCATTTCCAAGAAATAGTTATATCTAAGGATCAGATCAGTTTCCTTCAATAGCTAACTGGATCTACTAATTTTGAGTTTTTCTCTATTTGGGATCGGAACTCACCAGAATGAGTTCATACAAGGTTCTGAAATGAATAGGCAAGGTAGATTTCAAGAGGAGGTTTTCTCTGACCATGAAATTGGGGTTCTCAAGGTAAGAGATTTCTATGCAATCTAGAGTGCAAAACTTTGAAATTTTCTACTTTAGAAGTAATGCTGATCAGTTAGGAAGGTACACTTGAGGCACAGGGTCAGCTAAGATATTTGTGAATGGCAGAGAAGGCTTAGAGTTCACTGGTATTTTCTTCTAATACAGTGGATTCTGGTTAGTTGGGCCACTGGTTAATCAGGGCAGCTGCATTTTGGGACAGTTCTTTTAAAGAACAAAAACTAATCGAGAAAATTGGTGGGATTCTCTTTGTTTATTTGTGACACTGTGCCACTTAATTGGGACAGCAGACTGTTGCTCAACAGGTTCCAACTAGAGTCAGCCATATGCACTTGTGTGGCCATTTTAGGCACTACTCTGTGCTTAGTGTGAACAGTTTTAAAATAGCGTCATTTATATGGGTTTATGTTCAAAAAGCCATGGTTTTGTCACTGATAGTTGGCAAGAAATAAATAGGACAATTCCAAATTGTTTTGTTCACTATGGTTTCAAGCTTTCAGGTTTGGAGCTGCCAGAAACAGCTAGGAGTGAAATTGAAAAGATTTCTCTACTTTAGTAAGTTAAGAACTATGAAGTATTTGACGGTATCAACAAACATCTTGAATGTTACAATAAAAAAAAATTAAGAGTTTGAGGATGTAATGGTCAGAAGTATTGTATGAATGCAGTTCATTATTTGCTCTAGGTGTCTGCATTGAATTTGTTCATTGCATACACTGGATGAATTTTTTCATCAATAACTATTAGGAATTAATACATAGTTTTATCATACTATATTTCATTTAAATACTTGATCTGTTACTCAGTTTGTCTTATACCTTTTTAACTATTTCCATGAAACTTTAGCCAATTGGGACGGCCGCTTAATTGGGCCGAAATGTACTGGTACTGATGAGTCCCAATTATCTGGAATCTACTGTAAATCTCCTAAAATAGCTAAGTTTACCATGCGATGATTTTTTTTTGGAATGACTGAAAGCCCTCATTTATAGGCTGGTATTTGGCTGTTGATTTATTTACATTTTAAACATCTGTTATGATTCTTGGTCAGTTGAAATTTTATATCTTGTGTATTAAGGAGTGAGTTCTGAATTTAAATTTTTAGTATTCCAGCAGCAAACCCCCTAAGACCAAAAGAAAATAAATAATAGTCATAATATTTTTTGCCAACAGGTAAAAGACAAGCCACACAAACTGTACAAATGCATTAATGGAAATTTAGTACTAATGTCTTTTGAAATTAATTTTGGGAAGTTGAAGGTGATAATAAAGATTTAATGAGAAACGGAGAAGAAATTTGTAGAATTTGGTTTCCACAGAGGCAAAATATATCCGAGCAAGTATCCTGTGGTAGACAAGGCTGAAAGATGAGAGTTTTTGTTGGCTGACCCTTATTAAAGCAACAAAGTTTTGTATTTTAATTGCATCTTTGTTGTCAGTTAACTATGAATGAAATTTGTTTTTCCTTTGCTAAGCTTTTCTTTTGGGGAGATTTACATAAGTGGAACATCCAACTTTGCAAGCTATCATTATTTCCTCCATGTTAACCTTTGAATAAACAGCCATGTACTGCATGTTCCTCTTTCCCTCTGATTTTTAACACCCATGAATGAAATAAATGAAGTATAGTTGAATGAATTATGTAGTGTGTAAAATCAAGACCAATAATAAGATCAGTAACTGATAGATGCCACTAGTATTTGACACTGCAGCAGCATACAGATGTGTTGAGTGAGTGGGTGACAACTAGGTAGATGGAGTTTAATGTAGGTTGTATACCTCAGAGGAAGGAATCGGAACAGACCTTTTTCTAAATAAAAAAGAGCCTGCAAATTTGTACAGTATGAGTGATCTGGGTGCACTTGTATGTGAGACATAAAACAATATTCCACAGTATCAATATAAACAATATCCAAGTCAAAATGTCTGAGTTTGTTCTGCATTGATCATTTTTTAAATTCTGGCAATACATCACAAAAACAATTGAGAAGCCTTGTTCCTGTCATTGTTAGCCTCGCGCTAAATATGGTTGCATTTAATGAATACCTTTCAAGTTTTAAATTATAGCAAAGTTACCAGAACAGTAATTTATCATTTCTGTGTAATTTGAAAATAGAAGCATCACTTCAGTCAATTTAGCATGAATCTCAAAGTGATTTCTTTAAATTGCGTGCCATCTCTCCCTATCCTGTGTCTATTCCTTATCAAATTTTCCTATTAACAAGTGAGGTTTACTGTCATTTAACTACATACATGTATATAATGTATATAGAAACAAGATGATGCTTCTTTGAGCCAGGGTATAAAACACAACACACGATAACTTAAGAAGGTAAGAATAAAATCTACAGATGAACCACACATGAATAACAAATTAAAGTGCATTAATATTAAATATCGTAAGATACGGAACAGATTAACCAGTGACACTGAGTATGATGTGACTGGGAGTCCAGAAATGGCCTGGGGGAAGAAACTTTCTTATCCTGTCTGTTCGCGCTTTTATGCATCATAGTCTTTTGCCGGTTGGTAGAAAGGCAAAGAGGATGCTGGATGGATGGGTGGAATCACTAATTATACTAAGGACCCTACGTATGCAGCACTCCTGATGGATGGTTAGGGACCCTCAATGATCCTCTCGGCTGTTCTCACAGTCCTTTGTAGGGACTTCAGGTCTGATGCTAGACTGCCCCCATACCAGATTGAGATGCAGCTTGTCAGGATGCACTTAATGGTGCTGCTGTAAAACGCAGCTGAGATGAGTGGGGGAAGGGAGAAGGGGTGGGAGCCTTGCTTGCCTCAATGTCCTTAGGAGGTGGAGGCGCTGCTGTGCCTCCTTGTTCAGGGAGGTGATATTAAGAGATCATGAGGTTATCCGTGATGTGAACTCCCAGGAACTTGGTGCACTTAACTCCCTCTACGGAGGAGCCATGTATTCGCAGAGGGCGATGGTTTGTCTGCACCTTCCTAAAGCCCACAACGATTTCCTTTATCTTCTCCATGTTCAGGCTAGGTGGTTGTTCTCACAATCCACCAGCCGCTTCACTTCCTCTCTATAGTCAGTCTCATCATCGTTCTTGATGAGGCCAACCACTGTTGTGTCATACGTCGGCAGTGTGAACAGCAACGGGCTGAGCACACACGCTTGGGGAGCAGCAGTGCTCAGTGTAATGGGATGAGAGATGTTGTTGCCCACATGGACTGACTGTGGCCTTCTCTCCACCAGTTTCCTGGGGTATCCTGGCGTTGTATGCTGAACTGAAGTCTGTAAACAGAAGTCTGGCATATGAGATCCCATTTTTCAGGTCGGTCAGGACAGAGTGGAAGGCAGGGGCTATTGCATCATCAGTGAGATGATTTGAGTGGTAAATGAAAGCTTCCAGTGTAGACAGGAGAAAGGCTTTAATGTCAGAATCAGGTTTATTATCATTGGCATGTGACGTGAAATTTGTTAACTTAGCAGCAGTTTAATGCAATACATAATATAGAAAAGGAAAAAAATAAGTAAATCAATTACAGTATACCTATATTGAATAGATTAAAAATTGTGTAAAAAAAACCCCCAGAAATACTGTATATTTAAGGAAAAAATGATAGTCCGTAAGCCAGTAGGGTTGGTCGGTACCATCTGAGGGGAATAATGCTCATAGTGATTTTTGGCAAGGTATTCATCTCTAGAGTTAGAAAATATGTGATAGCATTGCACCAGTGGTAGCTTTATGTGCACTGTCATGCATTTTATAAAACTACCCTGAAATAAGCATTTCTGAAAAGTGGCCAATATAAAATACAACATATATATTCAACCTAGTGGTATTTTGTCATCAGTGATCCCTCAACATTGAAATTTGTTACAATGATAGCTGAGTTCAAGCACTTTTCATCAAATGTTGTTATAAAATTCTACATTGAAAACTGTGTCATTGGTGGCACTCGCAGTACAGTGCCCAATTTCAGTAGAGCGAATCATTTCATTTTTAGAAAAGTATTTGTTTATTTTGGAAAAGTCAATACAAACCCATATAATCACATGGATTTGTAGAGATTTTTTTCCAGAAATTCAATTAAGTACCGTAATCACTTTTTGTATATATTCCATATTAACATCAGTACAACAGAAAATGTTAACACCAACCCCCAAAAAGTGAAAAAAACTCATTTGGAGAGAATTCTGGAGTTTTATCAATGTCATGATATTTTCCATATTGTTGTATCAAATCAAAACAATCTTAAGCTTTTGTCACAGCATAGAGAATTACAGTACAATACAAATGTGGGGTTCCACACGGCCGTAACCTAGGCCCCATTTGGTTTTAAAATGAACATATTTAATCAAAGACTGCTTTCCATACTTTGTTTTCCATACTTTCAGAACCTTTTAATAATCATAATAATTTTCCAAGTCTTCCACATCTTCATCTGAACTTCCCACACTCTCTGAGGTGGATGCCTGGTTCTCACAGTCTGCCAGTCTACACATGTCTGTACACCTGAGGCCATTTGCAACACGTACATCTTGGGAGTGAACAATTTTTTGGACAGTTACTGGCCAGTAGATCCAGGATGGCATCGGGTGCTGGCTGGCCTTCTATCCAGTGCACCGTCAACTGTTCAGCTTCCTCTTCTATCCTCTGCCAACAGGGCTTGGCATGTATGGGTCCTTCTCTAAACATCTTCTCCACATACCAGCCTGGTAGCTGGCTCGCTGTGCATGTTTTGTTAAGTAGTCCTTGCATGGTGGGAGTTGATGACTTTCGATTTCACCTTTTTTGGCACAGAAAAGTTGATACCTGAGCTCATTGACCTTGGTGGTCATTGCTTTTGGGACATACAGAAGACATGTAAATACCTCCAGTTTATCCATCAGTTCTGGGGAGAGATCCCATTCCTGACCCAATTCTAAGAATGGGTTTCTCTGTTGCTGGTCAGCAGTTTTAAGACACTTGTCTTTCCTTTGCCTGCGAAAGTGCTTACAGTGTCACATCCTGTATATGCATGCAACCAGATGAGAGCCCTACAAGCCTCTATCCCAACAGTGGCAGCAGCCTTCCTGATGTCTACAAGCCTTGTATGGATTCTAGTGCCACACTTCTGGAACAATGGGACCTCAATCTTGTCACAAAGTGCTAAAGTCATGATAAAGACATCTGTGTCTTCTGAGCAGCTCACTACAGATTGGTAACCCTCTCTTGTGGCATGAGCAGCATGGAGAAGTAGGATGGCTAAGGCATTACATATGGTATGGAATGTCCCATCCTGAGAAAAATGTTGGAGAAGTGCTCTTTGTGCTTCCAGGCAATTTCAGTGGCTTTTGTATAGAGTGCTTGATCCATGATTACCACAATTGTTTCTAGATGAAGTTCCTTCCTGATTAGCTCTGATTGGTTCAGGATTTCAAATACTGTGGCTGGTGAATTGATGGTTGGCAGAAACCCAACAATATCTTGTGAGATTGGTTCTTGGTCCCTGGTGCTGTTATTAAAACCAGTCCAACTTAGGATTGTCTGATTCTCTGGATCTGTTTGCCTTGCAAGTGTCCACACCAGGTTCTTCTTGCAGGCAAGAAGAGCAGCTTCCTTGGTTTCCTGGACACAGTGTTCCCTGGTTGGGAGAGGCTGTGGGCCCACATGTGCACGAGCTACATATACTTCCAGTTCTTGGTCTTCAATGGTGACTGATCTCTGCTTCAGCACAGAAAGCTACCACCGCTGCAATGCTATCACATATTTTCTAGCACTAGGGGTGTATACCTTGCCAGAAATCACTATAAGATTTATTCCCCCCAGATGGTACTAGTGGCCCAAATTTGGAGTCCTGGCTGATGGACTATGAGGTAGTGTCTAAGGTTTCAATGTCCATTTGGAAATTGGATGTCAGAGTGGAAGAAGCTGTTCCTGAATCACTGAGTGTGTGCCTTCAGGCTTCTGTAACTCCTGCCTGATGGTAACAGTGATAAAAAGACATGCCCTGAGTGCTGGAGGTCCTTAATAATGGATGCTGCCTTTCTGAGACACTGCTCCCTGAAGATGTCCTGCGTACTTAGTAAGCTGGTACCCAAGATGGAGCTGACTAAATTTACAACCCTCTGCAGCTTCTTTCAGTCCTGTGCAGTAGCCCCTCCCTCCTCTCCCCCCCCCCCCCCCCCCCCCCCCCCCCATACCAGACAGTGAGGCAGCCTGTCAGAATGCTGTCCACGGTACATCTATAGAAGTTTTTGAGTGTATTTGTTGACATGCCAAATCTCTTCAATCTCCTAATGAAGTATAGCCATGGTCTTGCCTTCTTTATAACTGCATTGATATGTTGGGACCAGGTTAGATCCTCAGAAATCTTCAAACTGCTCACTCTGTCCACTTCTGATCCTTCTTTGACAATTGGCATGTGTTCCTTCATCTTACCCTTCCTGAAGTCCACAATCAGCTCTTTCGTCTTAACTGATGTTGAGTGGCAGGTTGTTGCTGCAGCACCACTCCACTAATTGGCATATCTCACTCCTGTACGCTCTTTCGTCACCACCTGAGATTCTACCAACAATGATTGTATTGTCAGTAAATTTATAGATGGTATTTCAGCTATGCCTAGCCATACAGTCATCTGTGTATAGAGAGTACAGCAATAGGCTAAGCACACATCCCTGAGGTCACCAGTGTTGATAGTCAGCGAGGAGGATATGTTATCACCAATCCGCACAGATTGTGGTCTTCCAGTTTACGAAGTTGTGGATCCAATTGCAGAGGGAGGTACAGAAACCCAGGTTCAGCAACTTCGCAATCAGGATTGTGAGAATGATGGTATTAAATGCTGAGATATAATCAATGAACAATATCCTGACATAGGTATTTGTGTTGTCCAGGTGGTCTAAAGCCGTGTGGAGAGCCACTGAGATTACATCTGTCATTGACCTATTGTGGCGATAGGTAAATTGCAATGGGTCCAGGTCCTTGGTGAGGCAGGAGTTCAGTCTAGTCATGACCAACCACTCAAAGCATTTCATCACTGTAGATGTGTGTGCTATTGGACGATAGTCATTAAGGCAGCTTACATTGTTCTTCTTAGGCACTGGTATAATTGTTACCTTTTTGAAGCAAGTGTAAACTTCCACCCGTAGCAGTAAGAGGTTGAAAATGTCCTTGAATACTCCCACACAGGTTTTCAGAGCCTTACCAGGTACTCGATCTGGAGCCTCTGTCTTACGAGGGTTCACTCTCTTTAAAGACAAAGAACTCTGAGACAGAGATCACAGGGTCATCAGGTGCAGCAGGGACCTTCACAGCTGTAGTTGTGTTCTCCCTTTCAAAGCGGGCATAGAAGGCATTGAGTTCATCTGGTAGTGAAGCATTGCTGCCATTCATGCTATGGAGTTTCACTTTGTAGGAAGTAATGTCTTGCAGACCCTGCCAGAGTTGCCGTACATCCGATGTCACCTCTAACCTCGTTGGAAACTGTCTCTTCTCCCAAATGAGTCCTAACGAAGGATCTCGGCCCGAAACGTCGACAGCACTTCTCCCTATAGATGCTGCCTAGCCTGCTGTGTTCCACCAGCATTTTGTGTGTGTTGTTGTTCTCCGCAAATCATACCTGGTTTTCTGGTACAGGCCTGGGTCGCCAGACTTGAATGCCACAGATCTAGCCTTCAGCAGGCGACGTACATCCTGGTTTATCCACGGCTTTTGGTTTGGGAATGTATAGTAAGTCTTTGTAGGCACACACTTATCCACACAGGTTTTAGTGAAGTTGGTAACAACTGCAGCAAACTCATCCAGGTTTGAAGATGAATTCCTGAATACAGTCCAGTCCACCAATTCATAGCAGTCCTTGTAGGCACTCCTGTGCTTTCCTTATCCAAACTTTCTTGGTCGTCACTACTGGTGCTGCAGTCTTCCATCTTTTCCTATACTCAGGGTGTAGAAGTACAGCTAGGTGATCAGACTTCCCAAAGTGAGGGTGTGGAATAGCACGGTAGGCAATCTTGATGGTGGTGTAGCAATAGTCCAGTGTTTTGTTTCCTCTAGTATTGCAAGTGATCTGTTGATGGTTGTTGCTTAGTGATTTTTTTTTTCAGACTGGCCTGGTTAAAATCTCCCAAGACAATTGTGAAGGCATTAGGATGTGCCATTCCCTGCATGTTGATCCCATTGCTCAGATCATCTAAAGCCTGATTGACATTGGCCTGAGGTGGAATGTATACCGCTACCAAAATGACCCCAGAGAACTCCCGTGGTAGGTAAAAAGGACTGCATTTAACTGCTGGATATTCCAGGTCTGGTGAGCAGAATTGGGACAGCACTGGTATATTTGTGCACCAAGAAGAGTTGATCATGAGGCATGCTCCTCCACCTCTGATTTTGAGAGACTCTATAGATCTATCCTGACAGTGTATAGTAAACCCGTCGATCTGAATCCCTGCATCCGGTATGGAAGGGGTTAACCAGGATTTTGTGAAACAAAGGATACATGCAGTCCTAATGTCCCTCTGGTTCAGCACGCTACCTCTGAGATCATCGATTTTATTCACCAAAGACTGCACACTTGCCTGCAGGATAGTCGGTATAGGGAGTTTAAAACCCCGTTTCCTTAAACACACTTGTAACCCCACTCTACAGCCACGCTTCTTCCGTAGTATCCTACGTGGGCACTTCCGACCTCAGTTGGTGGTGTTTCTGTCAGCTTTAAGCAGCGATAGTTCGTTTAAACGCATTAAAACATCTTTGTTGGCTGTACGACCTTGGAAGCAGTTGTGCTTTTTAGCTGTATCAGGCTGAAACAAGAATATTTAATCATATCCATTGAGAGTACTACTGATTCTTGAGTTGTTGCTAAGCACTCCAGAAGTAACTCAGTGACCAGCTGCTGAAAAGATTCCAGAATAGTTGATGTTAAGGCCACCGGACGATAGTCATTTAGGCAGGATACTACTGCCTTCTTTGGCACTGGAATGCTGGTTGCTGCCTTGAAAACTGAGGGGACAATGGATTGTTTCAGAGAGATGTTGGATATATCCATCAGCTGGGCTACGTAGTCTTTGGGAACCTGACCTGGTATATTATTGGGCTCTGCAGCTTTGCATGGGTTGACTGTGGCCAGGGTCTTCCTCACCTCAGCTTCAGCCAGACGGAGTGTCTGCTCCCCTGGTAGGAGGGGTGCCATCCTGCCAGCCCTTTGTTCTGCATATCAAAATGGGCGTAGAAGATATTCACCCTCTCAGGCAGTGAAGCATCCTGGCCACTGAAGCACAGGGTAGAATCATAGTCTGTAATCCTCCTGAATTTCTTGCCACATGTGCCTTATATCTCTGGTATTGCAGAAGTGACTAAATTCTCTGAGAATGTTCCCATTTTGCCTTCCTGATAGAGCGGGATAGCTCTTGTTTGAGTGGTTTTACATGCTTTATAATGGCATGCATGCTTTAAAGCCTGTTTTAATGTACTTGCAGTTTAACATGAAGGGTTAGAACATTATCATTCAGTTTTGTCCAATAGGGGGACAGAATCCTTGACTGATGAAGTGCTGACAGCCTTTATTTTTTGCAAAAAGCACATCTTTTCCAGCCTTAAGGTCCCGATGAAGATGTCCGAGTTTGTGATTGAAACGTTGGTTATAATCAATGCTTATAACTGGCTGGAAGCCTGAGAAGAGTTTATTCATCATATATGTCAGGAAAGCACGAGATCCTTTTTCTTTATCAAGTGGTGATATTCAGCTCAACTCCAGTGCACAGTTCAATGGGCTTCCCATGCCCATCCAAACTTTGACATTTTGCCAACTTTTTAAGACTACATCCATATAAAACACTGTATTTTGATCTCTTAGAGGAAAATGAAAGAAACTAAGCTTGACATTTTTTAAGTACAAGCTTACCTTGCTGGGAAATTAATAGTTTGTTAGGGTTTATTTGTAAACTATTGTTTATAAACTATTTTAAAGTCTAAAAATGCACACTGGTGGGTTCTATGTTAATACTTCCATTCGACACTAAAAGGTGGATTCTGTATTTTGCAGCAATTCCCCTTTTTGGTTTAGTTAAAATATATATTTTTTTTTAAAGTACAAACTTTTTGATTGTCATTCCAGAGGAGGGGTTATTTGTAAATTTTTCTGGAAGTTACCCAAGGTTAGCTTAAAACTATCTTTGGTTATTTGTAGCATTGATAACAACTGTCATTAGTAATTTGCTTTAACTAGCTTGTATATGACTTTGTGGCCAGCGGTTAATTCTGCTGCTCCACAGCTCAGGTTTGATCCTAACCTTGGATGCTGTCAGTATTAAGTTTACACATTCTCTCTGGATTTTTTTTTAATGTGCTCCATAACTCCAAAGATGTGCTGTAAGTTAAAATTTAACCCTTAATGTAGATTAATGGCAAAACAAAGTCAAATGAGCGTTACTGGGAGGAAGAATAAGTTGCAGGGGAAATTGAAGAGCTGGCACAGACCCAACAATTGCCTCCTGTGTGGTAAGATGAGCATTATCAAACAAACTATCTGATATCTGAATACTCTATAGTAATGAGTTAAACTTGGTGAATCTTGAGGTAATATGTTTTATTCACTTGCAGGTAGTGACCAGATTAGGGACAAATATCGTAAGGATCTTCAAATTCTTTGAAGTAGGACCATAAAGACATAGAAGCAGGAGCAGGCCATGCGGCCCATCAGATCTGCTCCATCATGTCTGATTTGTCCTTCTCAACCTTATTCTCCTGCCTTGTCACCATAATATCTGATGTCCTTACCAATCAAGAATCTAGCAAGCTCTGATTTAAATATATTCAAATGACTTGGCCTTCACAGTCTTCTGTAGCAATGAATTCCATAGATTCATCACATTCCTCCGTTCTAAAAGTTTTTCTTTGTCTTCTGAGGCTTTGTCCTCTGGTCTAGACTCTCCCACAACTGAATACATCCTCCTCCATGTCCACTCTATCTGGGCCTTTCACTATTCAGTAAGTATAATTCAACTTGGGCCATCCCACCTAAAAATAGTCTGGATTGGGTGGGGAGAGGGGCTGAAAGGCTCTTTTCCTGAGAAAAAATGGGTATTCCCTTCACCATAGGAGATACCTCACTCACAGAGTTTTTATTTCAGATTTCCAGTATTTTGCTTTTGGCTCAATTGAAGATGAGGTTTAGATTTGTAGTAGGTTGTGAAAATGGAGAAGATCCTTAATGACAAAGTTCTAATGAAGTACATTTAGACAGTTTTTGATTTACTGCATGCAGGCTTTGCAGCCTTTAAAAGATGCTGTGTGTTCATAAATCTGAAATATATTCTTTTAAGACAGTCACAGCAAACATCTAGCTGATTAAGAGCAAAGTTAAATGTGGTAATGTATAAAGTACTGCACTGTCTCTGTTAATAACCTCTGACCACTGACTGACATAACCAGAAACCAAGTGAAGCAAAAGGAATTTTATGTTTGATACAATATTCCATTGTCCTGGTTTTTGACACAGTTGATCTAATGGTGCTTTATAAAAACACTGCAGTAGCAAATAATTTGGTTAGTTTCTCTACATCACCATTTACATGCCCTGGCCTAACCCATCATCATAATAAATACTGTATTGATCCTGAGTGGTAAACTCTTTCATCTTGCTTGTTGTAATGTTACCACCTGATGACATGATATACTTAATTTTTTTATATATATAATTGTGACCAAATAGTAGCACCTAGTTGTAGCACAGTTTCCATATCAACAATTTAGTGCCTGGCAGTATTTTTGGGCTGCCATCCAACCATCTGAAACGGTAATTGTGTGTATTGCAAAAGGACAGATCCAATGAGATCTGTTTAGTCAGAGCAACACCTATCCTTTAAATCCTGTGTAGTTTTGAGATTACATAGCAATCAGATGGGTAATATTAATTAAAGTAGTATTATTTGGTTAACTAACCACACTGAAGAGCTTTCTTATATGCTGAATAATGGAAGCATTGTTCTGAAAGTTTTTTAAACAATTTGCTAGTTTTGGCCTTTCTGATGGTTTTCTTCATACTTACGTAGTGTTACTTATTTTGCATAACTTTTTCCCAGCTGCACACTCTCCAGCATTATTGGATTTGTACCACACAGTTTGAACAGCTGAAACTTGCCCTAGAGAATCCTGGTTTGTTTTTGTTGCAGTGTGGTCCGGATATAAAACTGCAGGAGCGGGTCATCCTGTATTTCTGCTGAGTTTTGGAAGTAGAAATAGTCAGGTGAACAGCTCAGCAAAATATCAAAGTACTTAAAAATGCAAATGTGGTTGTGCCAGATGTGTGTCCTGCAGAATATCAAAGAATTTAAAAACATATGTATGGCAATGCTAGATGCATGTCCATTTTTGGAAACATTGCTTGCCTGTTTTCAAAATCTGATGTTTCTTGATAAAAGAAATGTACTGATGTAACAACTATCTTGACAAATATTCCTCAAAATTTGGTGGAATTAGAATGAGCCGAGTCCTTTGTCATGTATCAATACACTAATTCCAAATACGTACTATTTAGCTTCCTAATGTCCCATTTCAGTGATTTGACTTGTCTTTCTATATGGCACTTTTCAGATTCTTTGAGGTGTAACAGAGAGACATTATTAATCTAAGTTTTAAATTGTTCTCTCTTTCCCCAAAACGTAAGAAATTGCATTTTTATGGTCTACATGTGCAAGGAGGGAATGTGTTTGGCATGCATTAGCCTAGATTGGAATCAAATAATTCAATGAAGGAAAAGTTAGAGATTATTGCCTTTTTGATCTTGTTACAGTACACAACTGCAAGCAACTTTTTATATGAATTTATTTATCAATATCTTCATTTTCCAAAAATATTTGAAAAGATCAGCAAGATGCTGTGTTTAAAATGACATCTCAAAGCCGCCTTTTAAAAAAAAACATAATGCTGGTTATCTAACCTTTTTGTTCCTTAAACATGTGTAAATTTGTATTCTGATTAATGTGTTTTTAAAAAAAATCCAGGCCATAGTTTTCATATTTCCATATTGTATTGCAACATATAATCATTTGGCCTGTTCAATCTATGCCTAGTCCCAGCATTCCCACCTTTCCTATTTCAGCACTTGTTTCCTTATAACCTTAATTTAATCAGTTAAGCCACCTGCATGTCTTAGACATATTGAGGGAACCGGAACACCTGGAAAAAAACTCATTCATGCACAGGGAAAACATGCACCTGAGGTCAGAATGAAACTCTGGTCACCAGAACTGTGTAGCATCAATTAAAGTAATTAATCCATGGCCTTCCTACAAATTCCAACCACTCTGTTTAAACAGACCAACATGACCAACTTTCCATGTGCTGATAATGTGTGTATAAAACTGAAATTAGTGATTCCTATTTTGATAATGCTAGAGATGAATGCAGACTCTACTAATCTCTTGTGGTTTGTGCCCATCTCCCATTTAAAAATAAATATTTAGATATGGGGCTTCAGACAGTGGATGAAAGTTAAAAAGCAAAACTATGGATTGGGCTTCACACAGTGGTGTGGTTGACAGTGCACTTTTTCCATAGCATTGTTCTACTTAAAACTATGGTCATAAATTGTGTATCATACAAATCTTTCAAACCTAAGTATTAAGTACAATTGATTGAATAAAGGACAAATTGATCTCAAATCTGTCAAAAATGTATACAGCATGAGCCCTTTGATCTTAATATATTTGACACAATGCAAATCCTGATTATAAATTCTTACATATTGCATACAGCACAAGCATTCCGACCCTAAATACATCTTATATTCAATAAGAACTGTATAGTCCGAAATATATAGATTGCATCTTGTGCAAGCTGTAGTTCTAAATACTTTCCTTTGTTAACATTCCTTCACAGCTTGACCTCTGCTTTATGACGCTATTTTGAAATCTGGTATTTATACACTGAATCCCCTAGGTGTATTTTAAATTGCTTTTCAAACAGTTCTGTGTGCCATAGTACCTCATGATGAGACCACGCAAGGGCATAATAAAAAAAAAAGTGGAATAAATTTATAAAACACTCTTCTGAATGTCCAGTTTTACTTACATCAGATATTAAAATTTCATGCAGCTGTTGTAGGTCCACATAGGAACATAGATGTGCTGGCATGTTGCTAATATTTGTTTCTTTTAATGCACATTCTGGTATATAGTAATATGACCATGTCTGCCATTTTGTAGTGTAAGAATGACTAGTAACTTTTAAGTGCCTTTATCATTGTCTGACTGTAGGCAACTGGATGCTACTACAAAGAGATAAACAGCCTGCATATGAAACATAGAATATTATGTAAAACAAACCACAAAGATTTATCTACTTTTCATAGCTATCCTTTTAATTACTTTACCTGTGTAATGGAATATTTTTCTATTTACCTCTTCTTGAAAAGAGCTGAAAAGTAGTATTTGTTGATTTAGCTATCTTTAGATAAACCTGAAATTCCGCTAAAAAGCAATTTTTGTGCCTTTTTAAATTCCTGACTTTCATTAACTATAAAAGCCACTTCCTATGATATACTTGCAAGACTCAGTCAAAACAATTAGTTGTTTTATTCACTTGTATTTAATTAAATCTCTCTGTATTCATCATTTTTCAATTATTTTATTTCCTGTTACTGAGTTGCTTTGTTTACTGAGAAGGGAGACACCTGTGGAAGAGTTGGTGTAATGACAGCAATATTTTGCTGTTTCATTAATATTTTGCCTCTTGGTCATGCACGAGTAAAGATATACTGAGATGTTTTTAAGCCACTTTTTATTGATTGCAGTGAACTGAATATTTGTTAGGAGGGTGAATAGTTCATATGTTTTTGTACTGTTGTGATTCTTGCCTGATGCCCTTTTCTGTTGATCATTTTCAGTGTTTTAATTCGGTTGTTTAATTAACCCCTACCTTCAACTCTTTTGTTTTGAGAGTTTGTACAGAACTGCTTTAACTTTTCTTGGTAACTACCCATCTTAATACTTTCTGTATAATGATATTGTTATCTACTCAGTTTTTAAACTTTTCTAGTTTGTCCATTGTATCTCTCTGTAGCCTTACCAAGTTTAATATTTACAAGTTAAACTCTGAAATGTTCTCTACGTTCATATAGAAACTTTGCTTGAGGCTAATGATTGTGGAAAATAGGAGTTTGTGTGTGAAGTTTGGGGAAGTGCAAGACATGCCTATCTAAATTTGAGATCCAAAAAAAAGCTTTGTTTTATAACAAATACAAGTAAGATTTTAATGTACAAAATCCCTGGACAATCATGGACGTTCATTCTAAGAAAGTACTTTTAAAAATACCCAGACATTTGGCATGATGTATGCATATGAATTCTTGAACATCCTTGATTCTTGAAGCACTGAGAAATGAAGAAATTGTTGATGTAATGAAACTAACACTCTCTGACTGGATTTTACATTATGATGGAAGCTGGAAGTATCATTTGAATTGGAGCTTCTTGTTCTCAAAACAAACTTAAATTCAAATTTGTGTGGAAGTTTGACTTCGATTATCTTCCCCTCCCAGCCCCCCAAAAAATCTCAAGGATAAAAGAGTGGCAGCTAATTCAAAGTTCCGTTCAACAATATTCAGGATACTTGAAGCAGTTTAAATGCAGCAAAAATGTATCAGTATAATAGTTGCATTAAGATTATCGAATTTAAAATTGGAGCCATAATATTGGATGTGTTCCACCTCTTTAAACTTAATCTTTTTTTATTACAAAAGTCTGCATAAAAGTTCCATTTAAAGATTGAAAAGTATTTAATTTAAGTTGTTTTTAATGAACTTTTATTATGTTTAGAATCCATTTTTGGCTTAATAAAAAGCTGTCTAAATAATACTGTTTTAGATTGATTTTCATTCATTAATTTTTCTGATCTGTAGACTAGTGTCCTCGCTCACTTTCTTTTCGGACATTATGTACAAAGTACAAAAGAGGATTGATTGCATAAACTTGAATATGTGTTGTCTCATTCTGTGGTTACTGCTGCTGAGCTCAAGATCGTGCTGTGTTTGGCTTGCTACAATGTTCATTCAAGCAGATGAACAAGATTTTATTGGGACCATGCTGAAAGCAGAAGCTTGTTCAGTTTAACATTTACAAGTTTATGTTAAATGTTTTCACTGATCTGAGTTTCTTTTTGCAGCAGTAGTTTTAAAAGGTGAGGAATCAAGTAACTGTGTTTTAAAGAATCATGGGTCCCACTGAATTGTATGAACTTTCTATTTTTGCATACCTTGTTAAGATGTCTTGTAATATTTCATTTATTTATTTTTGCAAATAGGTTCCAAATCTCTGTGAAGACCTATTATCATCAGTCGATCAGCCACTAAAGATCGCCAGGGATAAAGTGGTTGGAAAGGATTACTTACTTTGTGACTATAATAGAGATGGTGATTCATACAGGTGAGATCATTGAAATGGAAGCATAGTGTAGACATTTAACCAAAAGAGAAATGCAAATTTTTCAGTAATTTCAGCCCTGTTCATTCCTCAGTTAAAGCTCAGGTAAGCCCTCAAAACTTTGAGTACTCGATGCATTTTGTGTTTTACTGTCTCATTCACTAAATTGCCTGACCAGAAGTTTGGATAGAATTGCATGAATGAATAATGAATCAAAATATGGTCTTTTAGTATCAACAATATGATACATATTGTAAAATTAGAGACAATATTGAGTTGAACTTAATTGCCAGTCCTGAAATTGCATATGACCCAAGCAGGTAGAAGCAGGTTTGATTTCTGAACAACATTTGATTTTAAGGTAATTTTGAACTGTTACTTTCTATTTTCTGCTTGTTTTACTTGTTAATGACTCGTTTCCATGCACGAATAAGTAATAGTGAAATAATGGGAGTGTTTTCATCGAGGCAAAGCTAATATTAAATAGAAGTATGCCATTCATGTAATAAACTTAGGAGTTAAGTGTCAAGGACATTGCTCACATGTGCTAAAAGCTACAATTCGCCATATCCATTGGATAAGTTTATTCATTATTGAGTCAGTTGCTGCATCTCCCTTGTATGTATAACATCAGGTTTGCCTAAGAGTTTTGATGCTGCCCATCACCCCAAATAATGTTATTGGGACATTACTTCCATTCCAATATATCACCCTCCACAGATGGATCAAATTTTAAATGTTGAAAATCCTTTCATCTCTATTCTTGATGATCAGATACACCTCAGGCTTGTTACTTGGTATCTCTAATTTCAAGGATAGCAAAGCCTCTTGTTCAGTGCAAAGATTACTTTCAGTTCTCTTTTGATTCAAAGTTACTGGTACTCACAAGCTCCAAAAGAAATAAATTGTTCTCAAAATGGATGTTCCACTTGTCATTCAAATTGCAGGTTGTGCATATTTTATTGGACATACATATTCAACAGTTTTTGATTTTCTGATAGCTTGGAGGTGTCTAGATGAAAATAGAAATAACATGGGCTTAATTTAAAAATTGTTGCAACTTTAGTTTTGTCTTTCAGATTGTTTTAATTAAATAAATCTGTTCCTTTTTATTTGATATAAATTATCAAGTAACATAGCACGTGATGACTAAATCTGAATTTCTGGGAACAGTCTACCCCTTTTTGTAGGAAGCAAGGGAATATTCTACTCTTTATGCACGATTCACTGTGTTCCCAACGATTTGTAAGTGTCAAAGACCTCTTTAGATATTAATAGTATCTTTTCTTAAACTCTGATATTTATATACAATATAAATGTGCCAGTTAACTTAAAATCTGGGGCACGATCTAGTTTCTAAAACAAATACATTTGGGACTTCAGATTTCTCACATTGTTTTCTTCTGAGATTTACACATGCTTTCTTCCCTGCATTTCTCTTTTAAATGAAATCCTTATGAGGAAACTGGTGCCAGCTACACAGTTTGAAGTCGTTAGCTTTAGCAAAGAAACATTCTCTGTGGGGGAAAAGTAATGTTCCATCTAGTCATTGACTAAGGCCATGTGGCTTTTTGTTGCACACATAAAATGTGGTTTAACTTGTTAACTAGTATGGGGATTTTAAAAAGTACATTATCTGTTTGCAAAAATGCTTTCTTGGGGGCAAATCCTTGAGCCACGTGTTCAAGAATATCTCCCGATAAATATTGTACTGCTTAAAAATACATGGATACATTCCAGGAAATAGGCATCTCTTCCATTTTGGCAGCATCTTTGGGTGATGGAGATTTGAAATGGTGGGTTTCTGCAACTACAGTTTAATAAGCCTTTTTAAAAGCCAGACAATAAGTGCACCAGAAAGCCATGTGGTGCAAGCCATTCAGTTTTGAGCAAGGAAAGCAAAATGCCAGTTACAAATGCATTCATTCTGCAGAGAGAAATAAAAAAGTAGAAAACTGAACAAAAAGCACTGTCTTCAACATTTCATTTTCTAGGTTAAACATGCATTCTGTTGTTTACATGTGTTAATTCTGTTTTTGAGCTCAACTAAGGCAAATGGACATTATTGTGACGTGGCCTTCATATAGTTTGTTTTTCCCTTGAGTTGGTTTGGTTGTAGTTATTGAATGCGGAATGCTTGGCATCTATAGTTACCATGGCTCCTGATAATTTTGCTACATATGCCTGCCTAATATGCTGGGACTTTGAAGGTCACATGTTCTTAATCTGAAATGACATTTACCAGAATCACCTGTCATTAAATTTTAATACTTGTTGTGAAATTTGTGGTGTTTGGAGCCACTAATGTTTCCTAAATGGCTTCAGTGAGTACTTTTTGAATAAAAATGTGTTCATGTAGGAATACTAAAATATAAAACCTGAATTTTATTAAATAATTTTAATTCAGTATTAAATCTGTAATGACTACTGTACAAGATATTTTGATAGGATGATAGCTAAAGCTTCTGGCAATGTTGTTCATAATTATCTGGTGTATGTACACACCTGCCTCAGGCTCTTCCTATTCTACTCTCATTGTGGTCACTATCAAAACAATCTTGGACTTCTCCTTCCAGTGGTCAGAAAAATAATTCTGGGAATCAATGAAGTGCTTTTAGTAAAAATTTTCATGCTTAGAGATTAACATCATGTTGACTAACTGACTTATTGAATTTGCCCACTGAAAACCATGGTATGTAGCAGTTAGTGCAATACTATTACAGCTCAGGGTGTCAGAGTTCAGTTCCGGCACCATCTATAAAGTGTTTGTACGTTCTCCCCATCACTTTGTGTGTTTCCTCCTGGTGCTCTGGTTTCCTCCTGTAGTCCAAAGATGTATTAGTTAATATGTTAATTGGTCCTTGTAAATTGTCCTGTAATTAGGCTAGTGTTAATATAGGTGGCTTGCTGGGCTGGAAGGGCCTGTTCTGCACTGTTTCACCAAATAAATAAATAGAATGTTTTTTGATAACTTGAAAGATTTAATACCAACAATTGATGAAAATAATTTGATTACAATAAAGCTGTGCATGCTGGGGAGAAAATATAATGCATAGTGACTGACAGGGCTGTGACTTGGGGGTGGGGGAGTGTAATTTCTCCTGTATTGTGATTAATTAGCCATAGATTGATTAGATTTCAGATTCTCCAACCAGGGCTTTTGAAGAATTTTCTAAAGCACTATAAAATTACTTTGAAATGCAATGACTGTCACATAGATAGTAAACAGTAACTCATTAATGGTGATGGGATGAAAATTTATATTTTGGCATTTGTTGAAGGACAAATATTGCCCTGGATCTAGAGAACTTCCAGTGTTCTTCATACAATTTGTGGGGCTATCTTAAGGTTCCCCAGAGTGGGTCCATCTTACCTGCTACATTATTCTTCTGTGGTTTTATAAAAGAGCCCAAATTTTATGTTTACTCTTGGAATTGTCCAATGTATTTGTGAGTACTGCTGAATTTAAAAGGACTATGAAAATAGAAAAAAAGATTGAATTTGTCCATTTTCAATAACTTTGAAATCTCTTGTTTATGACAAATGAGCCAGGATGTTGCAACTTGCTTAAGGAGTTAGCCACCAGAAGGTGAAGAGAGATTTTCCAGTGTGCATCATTTTAAAGTTGTACAGTAGGTAGCAAATTAAAAATATGAATGTGGATGATGCTGTTTCAATCAACTGATACATCTCATCTATATGAAGATTGAAAATTGGGTTGATTAAAACATTAGTAAGGAAATCTCAATTTTAAACTACACATTGTGCTGCAAGACTGTTCATGTTCTGTGCCATCCTTGTTCAGAGACATTGAAATTAATTTTTAAAGCATTTAATATTCTTTTATCCAGTCTTAATATCTGAAACAAATATGGAGATCCAATGAAAGAAGTGATGTTATATTTTTCTTTGAAGCCAAAGAAAGTATTGATGCTCAACAGTCTTGGACAGCAGGGTTAACAAATTAAGTTAATCAGCGTCTTTAAATTGTGCTTTGTGCTTGAGATTGCTGTGCAAACCCTTTACTTGCTGCCATTGGTAACATCTGTGTTTAATATTTTGTCCTTTTCATTCTGTATTGTATCATATAAATAAACAAGCTTTTATGCCACGTAAACATGTGTGAACTCTGCCAATTTTCTTTCCAGTGCGACTTCTTTTAAAGCAATGTTTGTGTTTGAATATGCCTGCAATATTTTCTTTAGAAATTATTCATTTTTAAATATCACATTTAAAATATCATAATAATGCATTTTTCACAATTGGAAGTGTGCTGTGACAGAATTGTATGGATCAAATAACTTTAAATATGAGAAATACCATATAGAGGGACATTTTGTTGAGGTATCAAAAGAAGAGAATAAAGTTTGAGACAGCTTCAGTGACAAACAAATCTTAATTAGAAAGGCAAATGATTGTTGGAATTTGCAAGATCATCTGCTCAATATTTTGGTTCAAGAAAAACTTTTTAAGTATTGGTGGGAGTGAAGCTGGTAAATGCAGAGCGTTTGTTCAGAGTATTGCAGGAAGATGGTTGCTCTGTACACTTTAATCAAACAACTGAGAGATCAGGCAATTTAAATTATTTGGGGAAAAAGCAAAAAAGGGTTAAAGTGAAGAATAGATTAGAAGAATATATCATGCAAAATAAGGACCAAAGCAAAAAATAATGAAAATATTATTTTGGAACCATTGACAAGACTACCTGGATGCAGTTTAAGCCCAAATGTGAATCGCTTTGATGACTTGACCATTCAGAAAGCAGAAAATATTGCACTGCTAACTTTTAAGTAATTTGATAAACTTAAGTATAGATATAGGTCAGTGCTCTACATCACTCTTAATATATTTGTTGTGGCACTTTGCAAAAACTATATCACATTCTTTTAAAGTATAAGTGGAACAGAATTGTTAGTTTGGCCATGGCACTTATGACAAATTCTTGGAAAGATGGCATGTAGTATCATGGCTCTCTTTCTGCCTCTTCATTAGTGAAGAGGTTAGTGACTGAACACCAGTTAATTAAGGTAAAGGGGTGATTTTCCCCTTGAGATTCATGCAATTTATTTCAATTTAAAATAAGAAAATGTAGTGTACAACATTTATTATCAATCGTTAATTCGAGCCTCAGCCGAGGCAGTGTGTGTGTCCTTGAGCAAGGCACTTAACCACACACTGCTCCTGCACGTTTATAGCCCAGTGGTGGCGGTTGGTGCAGTATGGACAAGACAATAAACTGTTACTGAGTATAAAAATACTCAGATATACAGTAAATGTGTAGTAAGATATAAACGCAAATATGCCCCAACTTTAAAAAAAGACATTAAAATGTTGAAGTACCTAAAAAGAAATGATATTAGATAATAAATCAAAAGTATTAAATGTATAATACCTACTAGCAGTGATGGCTTTTTAAAGTCAGGAAGTGCAGCAGTGTAAATAAAGGTGGGTAAAAAGGTAGCCACTTGACACAAGTCCTTCAGAAACTGATTGCCATCTTAATGTACACAATGATCACCTCCTCAAAGTACTCGTGTATAGCTATATTTAAAAAAAATTGAGATGGCGCTTACCTCACAAGTAAGTAGATTTATAAATCAAATAATCTGATGATAAGATTTAAATGTAGTGGTCATCTTACTTTAACACAACTGCAACTAAATATATTCTCAGCAGTTTTTCCATAGTTGAAATGCCTGCAAAATAATTCATTGATGTAAAATTATTGATGGCTAGGAACCAAGTTATTATCTGGATAATAATTTTAATTTTCAGGAAAGCACTTGAATCTATTTAAATCGTGATTCACAAAAAGAAATCTAGAAAAATCTAGATCCTAGGAAACCAACTCAAGAATGATACTTATTACCAAAATAGGTAGCCTACTGTAAAACTCGCCCTGTGCAGTGAAACAGCATGCATTGAATAGTACAGTTTGCATTCTGAAGTAAACCAGTTTATGACATTAGACTTTGTAATGGCTGCCTGTTTCTGATTGCATGGCTGTCTTTTTTTTTAGGTCACCTTGGAGTAATAAATATGATCCCCCTCTGGATGATGGTGCCATGCCATCAGCTCGTCTGCGGAAATTGGAAGTTGAAGCCAACAAAGCATTTGATCAGTACAGAGACCTGTAAGCCTAGTGGTCTAATATATTTTTTTGTACTATTCGTAGATGTGATTTAAAATGTAGATTGATTATTTTAAATCTTCCAGGCTTTTTAAATATCTCGTTGTGAAATTAAAGTTATTTGAGCTGTCTACTTAAAGTTAAAATAACTTTGATTCTTAACTTCAAATAGTCTCCTGAAATTAGAGTGACTTAAGACTGGCTGCTTAAGTCTTCATAACATCCAGATTTTCTATTAAATACAAAAAATCTGCAGTGGAATGCGAAGTTGTAATTCTAACAGGCTGCAACAAGCCTCAGTGAAATCAGTTATTGATATCAGTTGTATGATGATGCTGCCTTGCTGATTTTACCAAAAGATATAAAACACTAAAGCTACACAAATATTACTTTTATTTGGCCAGAAAAGAAAATATCAAATATGACCTCAAAATTACACAAAAATGTGATAATACAGCTTGTTTATTTCTCCACTGATCTGTTGGAAATTGGATTGCTTCCATTCAACACACACAATGCCAGAGGAACTCAGTAGACCAGGCAGTATGTACAGTCGATGTTTTGGGCTGAGACCCTTCAGCAGGACTCCATTCTTCATTCATTCATTTAAGATGGAAACCAAGTTTATACATTTTTCAGCATAAGGCCAACCTTCTGCTGCTTGAAGCCCTTGAATATTTCTGGCAGTGCTCTCATGAGAGGATTTGGATGTAATGCTTATGGGCATAATGATGTCCATTTTGGATCATGCTTTAGAGGTGATGGTGTCCCCTTAATGCTGTTGCTCTGTTCTTATGTTGTGGTCTACTATCTCACTTGGTAATCTCACAGATCAATCTAAGATTTTATGAATGATTCAATTATACAATTATACAAGAGAAATATGAATATTCCTTTTCTTGGGGGTGTAAAAAACGCCACACGTCAAGAATACCACATTGAGATAAAAAAGATTTAAAAAGTAGGACTGATTTATTAGTGACAGGGGTTTGAAGAGCAGTCTAATATAGGGTCAAGCCAAAAATTAAAATCTCCACCCACTAAGGAATACCGATTCAAATCAGGCAGAAAAGAGAAAAAACTTTCAAAGAACAAGGAGTCATCTGTATTTGGAGCATATACATTCGCAAATATGCTTAGTTTATTCTCAAGACTACCCGAAACAATAACGAAGCACCCATTTGTATCAGAAGTTACATTATGTTGAATAAAGGATACATTCTGATCAAACAGGATAGAAACGCCTCTCGATCTAGATTGAGAGGGTGAGTGAAAATGTATACCCTTCCATCCTTTGAAAGAATGTGAAATATCATCTTTACGAATATAGGTTTCTTGGAGAAAGATTATACGAGTTTTAAGTTTCCGGATATAAGAGAAAATCTTATTTCGTTTAACAGGGTTATTTAGACCTTTCACATTAAAACTGAGTATATTAATAAAAGAATCCATCAAGTATCCTTTAGTAATGTATAAAAGATAATCACAGACATGTAGATAGTGAATAAATAAAACAGTAAAATCATCCAATCAGCTTTATGGAAGAACCCATTTCCCCCCTCCCTCCCCCCAAAGAGAGAAATCAGCCAAGGGAGGCTGAAGACTAATTCTAACATTCCCAACCCAAAACTCCGGTGGCTCCAGAAAATATATATGATTCAATTATACAATTATCCATCGAGACTACCATCACCACAGCAGTAATTTTCAAGTCACTCTCAGACTATAGCAAACATTATTTCAGCACTATCATAGCAGATTCTGTCTTCCTCCACACAATGTTGGAGGAACTCACCAGGCCAGGGAGCATATATGGAAAAGAATACAGTCGAGGTTTCGGGCTGAGACCCTTCAGCAGGTCCGAAACATAATCTGTACTCTTTTCCATAGATGCTGCCTGGCCTGCTGAGTTCCTCCAGCGTATTGTGTATGTTGCTTGGATTTCCAGCATATGCGAGTTTCTCTTGTCTGTCTTCCTCCACCTCTCCAAGAACTGTTGTGACACTTAACTCTACTCCACAGCATCATCAGAGATTGGGGCTGAGAGGAAAATTGGATCAGCCATGATGAAATGGCGGAGCAGACTCGATGGGCCACATGGCCTAATTCTGCTCCTATATCTTATAGTCTTACAACAGCACCTCGTATGGCATCGCAATAGCATAACCCTTATTCAACATCTTGAATTCTTAGTAAACGTTTAGTGGATGTTAATGCAAGACATCCAGCCTTCCTTGGTGATTTAATGGTATGGTTGCCCACAAAAATGTCTGGTTAGCGGATGTGATCCAAGATATCCATGTGTGATGCTGGGGGAAAGGGTGAGCATTGTCTGGAGGCGGTTAGAATCTCTTACAGGAATGGGAGGGCAGCTGGGGATTTATTAATGTGGTTATTCTGTTAGTAATGCCTTTTGAAAACTGATGAAACATTGTTAATAACTATTACTTGTGGCAATAATTTTTTCACTTGTCATTGCAATCTATCAAAATCCTGTTTGAATTTAGCATGTGCCTTTTAATTATTAGAATTGTGATTGCAGTAAAATTGTAGCAAGTGTTACTTCTGACCTTGTGATAGAGCTGTTCTGTTTTAATGTAACATCCAGGAAAAATATCACAATTAATGTTAATCTCTTTGTTACTGCTGAATATCAATGCACAACATTATTAGGGTGCGTGTACTGTTTACGAACTGAAGCAAGCTAGTAAAGATTTTTTGTAGTCATTGAATGTTCAACTGCTAGCAAGCTTTCTTCAGAAAAAAAAATAATAGAATTTAAAATGTAAATAGCTATCCAGGGGGTAGTTGAATCAAACTTAAACTGATCTGTGTCGGCAAAGGAATTGCAAATTAAGTAAGAACAGACTTTGTGTCGTCTAATATATATATATATATATTTTGCATATTTTACAAGGAATGAGGCTAGTCTGTAAAAGCTGAAAATTGCTCTGCCCTGTGGTAGAATTTTTTTTGTATTAGAGTAAATTTGAGGGTGGGGGGAGGGGAGGGATTGGCAAAACATAATGTTTGACAAAATGCCACTATCATGTTGAAGAATATTATACATTTAAAATGTGCTGTAATCTGCCAGCATTTTCCCAGTGTTTAATGCATAACAGATTGTAACAAATCTCTGCAAACTTGCATTTATTTTATGCCTTATTCTTCAAACAACGGTTGTATAAATGAAGTGTTCATAAAATGTTAAATTGATCTTGTAGGCCCATTATTTTACTAACTTAAAATAGAGGCAGGGTGAAGCATTGTCAGCATATTACACCACATTGGATTGTAACTTTTTTGTACCATAATTTTATATATGTGTGTGTGCCGTTGCCTGCATAGATGTGCATGAGTTAGAACTGTTATGTTTTTAAAGTTAATTTATTCTCTGGTTATCGATATGACTAGCAAGACCAGTTTTGTGCACTGTTCCTGGTTGCCTGTGAAAATGTGGTGATGAACTATATTCTTGAACTCGTACAGCTCGTATAGTGAACTTCTACACACTGTTAGATGAGGATCCAGGATCTTAAATAGGCTGACGTCATAATAGTATGACTTATCAGTGTTCCTTCCTTTCTTATTTATATCTTCACACTCTGAAAGTAATTTCCAAGTCACTGCATTGAATCCTTGGCTATATCAGGCTGTGATGCAGCCAGTCAATATATTCTCCACCACACCAAACTTCTGAAGAAGTAGAGGCACTGCCATGTCTCTACTTCATAATTGCACGTGCATGCTGGGCCCAGGACAGGTTCCCCAAAATGATAACACTGGGGAATTTAAAGCTTCCGACCCTCTCCACCTCTGATCCTCTAATGACTGGCTCATGGGCTTATGGTTTCCTCCTCCTGAAGTCAATAATCAGCTCTACTTCCTTATCAGGTAGCAAAGCTTCAGTATGACATGTAAAACTTTGACAAACTGCTATAGATGTGTGATGGAGAGGCAGCATCACAGCCTGGTATGGAAACATCAATGCCCTTGAATAGAGAATCCTTCAAAAGGTAGTGGATATGACCCAGTCCATCATTGGCAAAGCACTCCTCATCATTGAGCACATCTGCATGAAGTGTTGTCACAGGAAAGCAGTATCCATCTTCTGGGATCCCCACCACCCAGGAAGAAAGAAAAGGGGGAGGAGCAGCAGAGGGAGATGATGGGCAGGCATGGGGATAAGGCGAGAGAGGGAAAAAGGGATGAGGAATGGTGAAGAGGAGGGGCATTACTAGAAGTTCGAGAAATCAACGTTCATACCATCAGGTTGGAGGCTGTCCAGAGGGGATATAAGGTGTTGTTCCTCCAACCTGAGTGTCGCCTCATTGTGACAGTAGAAAAGGTCATGGATTGACATATCGGAGTGGGAATGGGAAGAGGAATTAAAATGGGGGCGACTGGGAGATGGGGCTGCTTCTGGTGGACAGAGCGTAAGTGCTCAGCAAAGCATTCTCCCAATCCATACCAGGTCTCGACGATATACAAGAGGCCTTACCAGACACAGTATTTGACCCCAACACACTCACAGGTGAAGTGTCATCTCACCTGGAAGGACTGTTTGGGACCTGATTGGTGGTGAGAGAGGGGCAAGAGTAGCACTTGTTCCGTTTGCAAGGATAAGTGCCAGGAGGGACTTCAGTGGAGAGGGATGAATGGACAAGAGAGTCACGTAGGCAGCAATCCCTGTGGAAAGCAAAAAGTGGGATTGAGGGAAAGATGTACTTGGTGGTGGGATGCTGGTGGAGATGGTGGGCCCCAAATGGTCCTTCCAGGTGAGGCAATACTTCACCTGTGAGTCTGTTGGGGTCATGTACTGTGTCCGGTGCTTCCTGTGGGCTCCTGTATATTGGTGAGACCCTCCAATCTAATAGTGTAAACATTGATTTCTTTAACTTCTGGTAATGCCTCCCCACTCATCATTCCCCTTTTCCCTCTCTCACCGTATCTCCTTGCCTGCCCATTGCCTCCCTCTGGTGCTGCTCTCCCCCTTTCTTTCTTCCATGGCCTTCTCTCCTCTCCTATTAGATTCCCCCTTCTCCAGCCCCGTATCTCTTTCACCAATCAACTTCCCAGCTCTTTACTTCACACCTCCCCCACCCAGCTTCACCTATCACCTGTTGTTTCTCCCTCTCCTCCCCTCACCTTTTTAATTTACTCCTCATCTTTTTTTCTCCTGACTTGCTGAGTTCCTCCAGCATTTTGTATGTGTTGCTTGGATTTCCAGCATCTGCAGGTTTTCTGTTGTTTACAATTCTACATTTCCATTAGAAGGGCAAAACATCTTTAAACACAAATTGCAAGCTTTATTGATCAGAAATTGACATAGAGTTACCTGGATCAGCATGATGACCGCTTTAAACCAATGATTAAAGACTTGAATGAGTGGTGAGGTTTAGGGCTTTGGCAGCTGCAGGCATTGAAAACGGGCCTTAAATAGACAATATACACAAACATCTGCAGATGCTGGAAATGTTGAGCAGCATACACAAAGTACTGGAAGAACTCAACAAGTCAGGAAGCATCGATCGAGGTTTTTTTTTGATATTTTGGGCGATGAAGGTTAGTCCAGATGAAGGGCCAAAATCTCGGCCCAAAGTGTCAACTGTTTATTCCCTCCATTGACAATCTCTTGCTGAGGTCCTGCAGCACCTAGTGGCTTGAGGCAAAGCTTTTAAATTGACAATTAATCGAGATGTCAAATGCAATTTTTTTTCCTGAATCTAGTTTGCTTTATTTCATATAAAGGAAGGAAAATTCATTGAGAGAGTTATATTTAACAAGTTGTGAAACTCAGATCAGTGGATTAGATATTCTTGCCATTGACAGCTTCTGTATAATTGATTTTGATTTTTAATTTCTGAACTCTTCTTATTTCCATTACAAGCACCACATTGGTCTGGTTATGTTATTGACTGAATGCTACACATAAATGGCTGTTTATCTCCCATAAGCTAAAGTCCACATTCATTTTGATATATGTCAATGCAACATTTTGTAGCTATTTTGCACTTTTTTGGCAATTTTTATATTGGCTATCTTGTGAAAGGTTAGTGAGCCTTTCAGATATCCTATGACATTAATTAAATATAATGGTGTATACTTCAAAATTTAACTAGTAGTGTGTTCATTCATAAAAGTCCATTAAATCTTAGGATTTAGTTTAGAAGCTTTCCTTTAGATTCAGATTCACTACCAAAAGCTGAACTTGCTTACCCTATGAACTAGATGGTATTTTGTCTGATGGCCAAATAAATTAGTGAGACTAGCAATCAAACAAAGACCCCTGGTTCCTGTACTCCAATTTACTGGAATATATCACAGCATCAAATTGAAGGGTATTCACTTCATTCGATTCTGGTTTTGTATACAAATTCACAGACATGTTTGTGTAACTTTAAAAAGGTAAATGAGCTTATCATCAAGTATGTAATTTATGTTCACAAGCTTTTGTTCCTTTTCAAATTGCAAAATAACACAGATGTCTTAATTGCACTAAACCTCCATGTAAAATTGACCTTTGAAAACTGTCAGCCTTTGATTGGTTTCATGCCCCTAACAGCCTTTAATTGACTGCTTTTAAGATGTGTGACTGCTGAGATGCATTTATAAATTTCTTTGAAGATTTTCCAGAAAAATAACTGAAAGTACAGTTCTTCAAAACATCTTTTTGGTGTGAGACATTCGCATGATTGAATATGGCATCTGTTTCTATGTATTATAGCCATTAAACATGGGCTCTAAACAGTCTCATCAGTTAAATGTAATAGAATGGAATGCTTCTGCCCTTACAAATATTTACAAAGATCTCTGAGGCATGTTCCCATTCAAGGACAAAGGACATTTCAATTATGGAGGCAATCCAATTAACACTTATACATTATTATGAACACATCAAAGCATTATAATCAATGTTACCACTTCAGAATGATCTTGTATGTACTAAGCCACATGCATTATCTGTAATCTTCATAATCATCCATTAGTACTCAGTGTACCATGGATAAAAAATATTGTCACATACTGCATTATCTTAATAACTGTAAAATCAAATTTTTGAGCATTTGTGATGTTGGAGAATATAACCATGTTTCATGTGATGATTCACACTTGCAGCATACAATTGTCCTCCCTTTGGATGCTGAATTACCTACTATGCATTTATTTGATTATATTTATTAATATTATTGAGTTCAAAAACAACAAACAAATCTTTCTTTGAAACTCCTGGTAAACAAACAATTCTGAAAGTGGGACATGGAAATGTGCTAAATTTATGCACTTGGCTGATCAAAATGAGGTTTAAAATAATATTTAACAAGAGTTTGTGCTCTCACTGAAGCTCTAAAATCAACATGTCATTTCTAAATTTCTCTGGCAGATATTTTGAAGGAGGAGTTTCTTCTGTCTACCTCTGGGACTTGGACCATGGATTTGCTGGTGTGATACTGATCAAGAAAGCTGGTGATGGATCAAAAAAGATCAAGGGCTGCTGGGACTCCATTCATGTCGTGGAAGTTCAGGTGGAGTCTTGTTGGGAATTTCTAGGGTGCTGTTTAATAGTGATTTAGTGTGCAAAGTTGGCTGGCAGGTACAACAGGTTATTAAGAAGGCAAACAGAATGCTGGCCTTCATTGCTGGAGGGATTGAATTCAAGAGCAGGGAGATCATGCTGCAACTATACAGGGTACTGGTGAGGCCGCACCTAGAGTACTATGTGCAGTTCTGGTCTCCGTACTTGAGGAAGGCTATACTGAGGCAGTGCAGAGGAGGTTCACCAGGTTGATTCGAGGGATGAAGGGGTTAACCTATGAGGTGAGATTAAGTCCCCTGGGACTATACTCTGTGGAGTTCAGAAAAATGAGAGGTAATCTTATAGAAACATACAACATTTTGAAAGGGATAGATAAAATAGAAGTAGTAAAGTTGTTTCCATTGGTAGGTGAGACTAGAACTAGGGGACATTGCCTCAAGATTCAGGGGAGAGGATTTAGGACGGAGAAGAGGAGAAACTTTTCCCCAGAGAGTGGTGAATCTGTGGAATTCTCTGCCCAGGGAAGCAGTTGAGGCTTCACTAAATATATTTAAGATCAGTTAAATAGGTTTTTACATAGTAAGGGAATTGGGTTATGGGGAAAAGGCAGTCAGATGGAGCTGAGTTTCCGGACAGATCAGCCATGATCTTATTGAATGGCGGGGCAGGCTCAATCGGCTGGATGGCCTACTCCTGCTCCTATTTCTTATGTTCTTAAGTTCTTACGTAAAATATTTTAAGATAACTCACTACATTGCTGCAAACTCAAAAATGCTCTATAATTCAAGGCTCCAAGTGTATTCCTGCAGCACAGAAACAGGCCCTTTGGCCCACTTCGTCTATACCAAACTGCTATTCTGCCTAGTTCCATTGACCTGTACATGGGCCATTGCTTTCCATACCCTCCCAATTGTGTACTTATCCAAATTTCTGTTCAATATTGCAATGGAACCTGTATCCACTACTTCTGCTGCCAGCTCATTCCGCATTTACACAACCATCTGAGTGAAGAATTTCTCCCTCAGGTTCCTCTTAACCATTTCACCTTTCACCCTTAACCTGTGACCTCTAGTTCTAGTCTCGCCCAACTCATTTTCTTATTTTTAGTGATTTAATTTGAGTATGCTTGCAACCCTGGGTGTTCAAGAAACACTGGAACAGTGAAATCATGTGTAAGAATTAAACAATATTATTATTGATTTTGACATGCTGTCACTGGTGTAACATGGTGATGTCATGTCAAAAACAATGCTAAACCTCAGAAACAATGATCAGTCATCCACTGCTTTGAGATCTTCTGTGCAAATGAAGGACAATTTTCTCCCCTTTTGGAACATGATCAAAATCCTTCCCACCTCATTATTCTCTGGTCTCCCATTGGGCAGAAGATGCAAAAGCTTCAGTGCCACTGTTTTAGGACTCTTGAACTGACTTCTTAAATGTGATAATGAACTCTTGATCCCTGTCATACCCCTTGCACTTTGTCTATGTTCGCTGCACTTTCTCTGTAACTGTGACACTACATTCTGCATTCTGTTATTACTCTTCCTTTTGTAATATCTCAATGCACTTGTAAATGGAATGATGTGTCGGGGTGCCAGACAAACAAGCTTCTCACCATATCTTAGTGCATGTTATAGCTGCCATCTAATTTTCATCACTCTGCTATAATACATTTTATTTTTGAAGTGCCACTCTAACTCGTGAAGTAATAACATCTTATTAAAAAGAAGAGTAGTCGGTACTTTATGAATACTGATTGATTATGGATCTGTTAAATGTATTGTTCCAGTAGCTATCCAAATGACAGTTCATGGTCATTGAAAATGCATACCGTAGCTGGAGTTCTGCTCACTGCCTGGACATTATGTTTTTTTAAAAAAATCGTACCAAAAAAATTAATGGAAACCTATCCAAAGTTGGATATTTTGCTTTGTGAAATATTATTAAGTGGTCATTTTCCTAATTAGGAATCCATACAAACAAAAAATCATAATATTTACATGAATAAATTTAATAATGAAGTTCACACCTGCAATGGATTTGTTATCTTTGCACACCATCATAATTAATTGTGAGTAATAGCAACATAAAGTCCCAGTGTATCTAGTTCAGGGGTTCTCAACCTTTTTTGTGCCATGGACCAATAACATTAAGCAAGATGTCCATGGACCCCAGGTTGGGAACCCTAATTTAGTTCCTTTGAAACTTTTCAATACAAAGTTACTGATCTGCAGCTATCTTTAGAAGAAGTATAGGGTAAAATATGCCAAAAATAGCTTTGAGAGTAAAGAAACAAAAAGAACAGAAACAGTGAACTGACACACAATTCCCATGAAATGATTTATGTTGCATAGAAATAGAAGTACTATTCAGTTCTTCAAGCCTGTGCAATTAAGTTGTGGTTGATCTGTACCTTGGCTCCACCTTTCTGTCATTCATTAATTAATGACATTAATTAATCCTTTGTTCCTCTAATTTGGATTTTATTTTTAGTGCTAGCTTTTAAATTAACCTTGCACCCATTCTTTTGCAAAGAGTATTTTAAATTTCTAATACCTAGATGTGGGGAAAAATTGCAACTTCATTCTCAATTAGTGTGGCTTTAATTTTAACATTTTGTAGTTTTTTTTTCTTGAGGTTGTTTCTTTGTAACTCTAATACTAGGTTTTTCTTTCATTTTAAATACCTAGACCATCATTCAAGGAAATACAAACTAGGTTTATACAACCTGTCCTTGCAGATTAATCCTTTAAGTCTTTGCAGCAGTGTGGTGTTTCAGTGCATCCTTCCTGAAGTTAGTCCATAAACTGAATATGTATTCTATTTAGGATTTCTCCACAATGTTACTATTGATATAAGTTATCCTCCAAGGTAACATCCAATATTTGTAGTATTCTTTTTATTATCCTTGGATCTTGTCCACCAATTTATAGTTATATGTGTACCTTCTATTTTCCTATAGTTACAAATTTCTCCCAATGAATTTCTACTTTTCTTTCTTTGATACTCCTCAATTTGTCAGTATTACCCAGTCAAGTAGCTTCATTGTCACTTTGTAACTGAATTATTCAAGCTGTACAATTTACTGTTTCCTAACTTGAGTTATTTCCTGATTTGGATGCACCATTCACTTCCTACAAGTCAAGTGTAATTTCTATATGATTGGGTAAGATGCAAACAAAGCTAGTGAAAAGTCATTGGCACATCCCTTAATTTCATTTATGTACCAATATGCAATTTTATATTCCACTTTATATCATAGCATAACCATAGACACTTAGACATAAAGGAGAAGACAAATTCTTTGCTAGAACAATTAAAACCCAACTTGATTTCTTCTAGATCAAGTATGACTCTGCTTTTTTTCATTTTCATCTTCGATGATACAGTTGTCATTCATTCTGCAACAAAGCATCATGCACTCTGAAGAATTCTTAAAATGTGTATGTATGAATAAAATTAGGGTTTTTTTTGTTTTGTATTTTTCAATGATTTTGTAATGCATTTTCTAGGAGAAATCAAGTGGACGTACTGCTCACTACAAGCTGACCTCCACAGTTATGCTTTGGCTACAAACAAACAAGACTGGCTCTGGCACTATGAACCTTGGTGGCAGTCTGACCAGACAGGTATTGTGATATGCTTGTATTTATAGAATAACACTTCTACTGTTCTAAACAGAAAAGTCTGCGGTTCTAAGAGCAGGTCTAAAGCTTGGTGATCTTGTAGTGAGTGATTAATCTCCTGACAGCCCAAAGCTATCTGTGGGGCACGAGTCAAGAATGGAATGGAACAGTCTCCTTTTGCCTAAGTTAATGTAGCTCCAAAATTTCACAAGGAGGTTGACCCAACCAGCCTACTTGATTGGCACCCCATCGACCACCTCCACATCACTTCACTGACATTCACTTGAAATGTGTACCATGTACGAAATGCAAGTACATCCCTTTAGAACAAAGATGAGGAGGAACTTATTTAGCTGGAAAGTGGTGGATATGTAGAATTCATTGCAGGAGAGTGGAGTTGAGAGGGATGATAAATCAGCCATGTTAGAATATTGGAGCAGACTCAATAGGCTAGTTCTGCTCCTATGTATTGTCTTATGCACAAATTTGCTTCGGCTACCATAACGGAATCTCCTTTACCACTAAATAGGGCAAGTGTAGAAGGTACATAGAAACACAACATGCAGATTCCCCTTCAAACCACACACCATCTTGATTTTGACTAGGGAGTCAAAGAGCTATGTGTGATTCTGTAAGACTTTAAAGTAAGTGAATACATTTTGTGGAAATATAACTTTTTGATGGTCAATGGCAGCTTTATCATCAAAGTTGAAAACAGTGGTCAACCTACATTAATTGCCTATGTATATTCAATCTACCACTTTTGCCATCAGGATCTGTTGTGTCTGACTTGGAAGAAGGAAGTTAATTGTATATAGAAGGAACACAAAAAAATGTATGCAAGTATTATGTCAATAATTTACCATGCTGCCAAGTTGTTAGATTAATGGGTCTAATCAGTGATTTTTCCTTCAAGGCTTAATTATCACTTTTCAATTAGGTCTAGTGTAGAAGATAAACAGTTACATGCTTTGAAGAGAGGATTTTCCCAGGCATAGCCAAGGTTATTCACTGTACCTCCTTGAGTGGCTGAGTGACAGAGGCCAGGAATGCAAAGACAAAAGTGGTTACACACTAAAGTTTACCTGCTGCAATGCCTTGAAGACCAGAAAAAGAAATTCTCAAGTAGTTATGAACAGCGAGATTCACAGAAACTTGAATCCATCTCCATTTAATAAAGTGCAGCCATTCAGCCCACTGTTCTCATGTTGACTCTTTGAAAGAGTTGATCAGTTAGTCCCTTTGCTACATACACATTTCCCTATTCAAATTGATTTAACTTTCACCACTCTTTCAGCAGTAAAATTACAGATCAGAGCATGTTGCATAAAAATTCTTGTTCCCACAACTGTCTTTGCTTCACTTGCGAGTGATTTTTATATCAAATCTTCTGATTGTTGACATTCTTGCAGGGGACACTGTTTGAAAGAATGAAGTGATCATCATGCTTTTAAACCCCACCAGTGAATGTTCCTTCAGCCTTTCTAAGCCTAGGTGGAACCAGCTCAGTTTCATCCATCTTTTCCCTTAACTAGAATCTTGAACTTTGGTTCTATTCTAATGCAACTTTGCTATCTCTCAAAATCTTTGATACCTTTCTTGAAGTCAGACACAATGGATCCATCTCATGCCTCATGCACTTCCCCATTCCCCCTTCAATCATTTCCAGTGCTAATCCCATGGCCACAGAATGAGCTACAGACTTTCTTAATGTGGTTCTCACAAAATCTGTATTAATGTGCCAGTGAATGCTAGTTCTCAGTTGTTGGTTCCTAAAGCCCTATGCCTGGCCTTCTGACAGTTTGGTGCTTTTAAGTTTCTCTGATTAGAAATATTTAAAGGATTAAAATGATTAAAAATCTCTTATTATGTTTTCCTAATAACATGTTGAAGTAATATAAATGTTAGATACCTAAATTGTTACTGCAAAATAATGTTATGAAATAACTTAACAGTGCCTCTACATCTTCCATCCAAGTCCAGAAACTGATTCAGATAATTGGGGTTGTTCTACATGTGCCACCAATATGAATGTAGCTGAGGGTTCAAATATTAATCATATACAGCCTTTTAGCTCAGTATAACTGAGCTCTGCTCCTGAACTCAGCAGCAGACACATTACCATCTGGCCTCTGTGATATTCCTAACTTTGATACCAAAGTGCACAGGTGTGGAAGTCAGGAATGCACTGACCTGAAAAATGCACCTCATTTATAGCTCTCTAACAAAGCACCATTAAAAGGCAAGTACTTTTGGTCCAATGCTTATACCAGGCCAAACCAGTAATTTTCTGAAGATATAGGAAAACTTTTTTTTTTAACAATAGATTTAAAAGCCTTACCAGTAAGTTCCTGTATGGTTAAGTGTTGTTTGTGAATAATTTTTTTTGGTAACTCATGATGAATTGACTGGAAGCAGAGATTTTGGTAGTTTTAGTTTATAAGATTGGAAACTAATTTTTTTATTAATTCAGAGATGTCCATATTTTCTGGTTACCTCTTTAACAGAAGAAAACTCTATTAAATATAATTGAATACTGAACAGTTAAATTATAATTTTTAAAATGTAAGTAGAACCCTGAGTGGTGTGAATATTTGATAGAAATAAAGAATAAACACTCAATTCTTTTTTTCAAAAAATGAAGCCAAGGAGCATAATTACTGCCAAATTGTGAATCTTGCCAACAAAAACAGTGTTTAGTGAGAATAGATGTTTTTGTACTGCGTGCTGTCAGCCTTTTGGAGACTAGCTTTCCATTTAGGCACCTTGGCTTCTGCTTTTAATTTGTGTACAGAGTATATATAATGGATATGTAAGATGTATTAAGGTTGCCTTTAAGTATTACTGTAGAAGCTATGAAAGGTAATCATGTAATGAACTAATGGGATAGCACTGACTCAGCTTATCCGCCACCAGTACACGTGGTTTAAGTGTTATCAGGTTTCATCCCAGAGAGAGTGCTGGAGTTGCCTTTTCTGGGGAAAGATCTCTTTTTGGTAGTTGAATAAATAACAAGATGAAGCATCAGAAAAATTGATTAGTCTTTCAGAGATCAACACTCATTCCCGGTGAGAACCAACAGAAGGCAAATAAAAATCTATAGGGAGAGAAAAGATTAAATATGAAGGGGAGCAAGCCAGAAATATCAAAGATGATATAAAAAGTTATTTCAAATATGTAAAGAGTAAAAGAGGTGAGTGGATATTGGACTGCTGGAAAATGGCATTGGAGAGGTAGTAGTGGGGTCAAAGAAATGGCAGGTGAACTTAAGTATTTTGCGTCAGTCTTCCCCGTGGAAGACACTAGCAGTATGCCAGAAATTCAAGAATGTCAGGCAGAAGTGACTGTAACTGTTATTACTAAGGAGAAGGTGGGTAAGTCACCTGAAGCAGATGCAGCCCGGCGCTCTGAAAGAGGTAGCTAAAGAGATTGTGGAGGCAGCAATAATGATCCTTCAAGAATCACTAAATTCTGAAATGGTTCTGGAAGACTGAAAAATTGCAAATGTCATTCCACTCTTTAAGAAGAGAAGGAGGTAGAAGAAAGGAAATTATAGGCAGTAAGTCTGACTTGAGTAGTTGGGAAAATGTTGGAGTCCATTATTAAAGATAAGACTTTGGGGTACTTGGAGCACATGACATGTGTTATGTATATCAATGTGCTTTACACCCTGAAGAAACGTCTCATTTCAACATACATTATATGGTTATATACATTATGTTCAGTATGTAGTTAAATGTCAATAAACTTCACTTGCCACTTGATAAGGTAGGCCAAAGTCAGCATGGCTTCCTTCAAGGGAACTCTTGCCCAATATATCTGTTGGAATTCTTTGAGGAAATTAGAGGCAGGATAGACAAAGGAGACTTGGTGGATGTTGTGTACTTGGATTTTCAGAAGGTCTTTGACAAGGTGTTGCACTCGAGGCTGCTTAACAAGTTAAGCATGGTAGCATGGATAAAAAATTGGCTGATTGGCAGGAGGCAGAGAGTCACAACAAAGGGGGCTTACTCTGGCTGGCTGCCTGTGACAAGTGGTGTTCTGCAGGCATCTGGTTTCAGTCCACTGCTTTTTGCGTTATATGTTAACATTTCAGAATTGATGGCTTTGTGGCCTAGTTTGAAGATGATATAAATATTGGAGGGGCAGGTAGTGTTGAGTAAGCAGGGAGTCTGCAGAAAGATTTGAACAGGTTGGGAGCATGAGCAGAGAAGTGCCAGTTGGAATGTAGTGTAGGGTAGTGTATAGTCATGCACTGTAGTAGAAGAAATAAAGGTGTAGATTATTTTCTAAGTGGGTGGGAGTTTGTGTAGGATTCACTAAAGGTTACCGTGCTGATTGAGTTGGTGGTGAGGAAGCCAAATGCAATAGTAGCATTCATTTTGAGAGGGTTAAGAGGAAGGATGTGATGCTGAGGCTTTATAAGGCCTTGGTCAGACCAGATTTGGAATATTCTGAGCAGTTTTGGGTCCCCTAAGAATAGATGTGCAGGTATTGGAGAGGGCGCAGATGAGGTTCACAGGAATGATTCCAGGAATGAAAGGGTTAAAACATGGTGTGTTTAATGGTTCTGGGCCAGTACTCACTAAAGTTTAGAAGAAGGAGGGGGTTCTCATTGAAACCTATCAAATATTGAAAAGTCTAGAGAGAGTGGATGTGAAGAGGATGTTTCGTATAGTGGTTGAGTCTAGTACAAGAGGGCATGGGCTCAGAATAGAGAAACATCCATTTGGAACAGAGATGAGAAGGAATTTCTTAGTCAGAGGTTGGTGAATCTGTGGAATTCATTGCCACAGACAGCTGTGGAGGCTAAAAGTCTTTAGGGATATTTAAGGCAGAAGTTGCTAGGTTCTTGGTTAGGGCATCAAATGTTACAGGTAGAGGGCAGGAGAATAGGGTTGAGAGGATTAGTAATGATGGACTGGCAGAAGACTTGATGGGCTGAGTGGCCTGATTCTGTCATGTTCTGAGGGGCACTGTGTCTGCTGCAGCAAATGCACAAGAAACTTGATTCTAGGCCAAAAAAACATAAAGAAGCCTGACCAGCAATGTAAACAGTGGCATCGCTTACACCGTTATCAGAGAAGGCATGTGTACTTCCCATTTTTATAACTTGCTGTCTAAAATGACTTCTGTATGAGATCCATGGCATCTAGCAATATAGCTGTTTTCATCCGATTGATAAAACTCACAGTCAACAAGTAACCACTGATTTTAAGTTACTTAAGGTTTGGTAAAGGAGAAATAATAAATGGATCAAACTGAAATCACAAGATTATTTTATTTTGCACTCATACTGAGGAATTGGGATTCATTACTCAAAATGTGTTTCTCATGTTCATTGAAGTTTGGTAATTTTGATTTATTGTTCAGTTAATTGCAGTTACATATGAAACATGTATTCATCAGTTTTCATAGTGAGAACAGTATATGAGGTCTTAAAAAATTTCCTGTCAAATTGGTGATTCTGTATTGAATGCATGTGGGAATACTGCAACAGTCCATTCTGCAGCTTCCCAATTTCTGAATTTAACTGCCTATATGCAGGTGCCATGTGCTGCTGAATAGCAACAAGGTTGATTGTTTTGCTGTCACTATCACTGCAAATTTTGGGCTAATAGTCATTTTTTGTTTATATTACTTATTGGAGGATCAGAGGTGAAGAAAGTCAGCAACTTTAAATTCATTGGTGTTATTATTTCTGAGGACCTGTCCTGGGCCCAGCACATAAGTGCAATTACAAAGAAAGCACGGTGACACCTCTGCCTCCTTTGGAGTTTACAAAGATGGAGCGTGGCATCCAAAACTTTGACGAGTGAAGATTATATTGACTGGCTGCACCACAGCCTGGTATGGAAACACCAATACCCTTGAATGGAAGCAGCACAAAATGTAGTGGATGTGGTCCAGTCCATCCTCACTACTGAGCACATCTACACAAAATGCTGTCGCAGGAAAGGAGCATCCATCATTAGGGGCCCCCACCACTCTCGCTGCTGCCATCAGGAAGAAGGTAACAGGAGTCTCAGGACTCGCCACCACCAGGTTCAAGAACAGTTATTACCCCTCAACAATCAGGCTCTTGAATCAAAAGGGATAACTTCATTCAACTTCACTTGCCCTTTGTTGAAATGTTCCCACTTTCAAAGACTCTTCATCTCATGTTCTCGATATTTATTGCTTATTTATTTATTATTATTTCTTTTTGTATCTGATCAGTTTGTTGCCTTTTGAACACTGGCTTAACACCCAAGTTGGTGGGGTCTTTCATTGATTCTATTATTTTATAGCTTTATAGAGTTTGTCCGCAAAATAGTGAACCTCAGAGTTGTATGTGCTGTCATATATATACTTTGATAATAAATTTACTTTGAACTTTGATAGTTGAGGACTGCCTGATCCAGTGGATATCATATAAATGATTGAAGTTCCATAGAATGAGGCAGAATTAGGTCAAGACAATAGAAGGAGTAGAAATTCCCATCAGTGGGAGCAGTAGGTAAAGACATATTAGTTTGACTATTCCAATGAAAGTTCATTGACCTGAAATGTTTGATCTGTTTTTCTCGCTGTAGATAATACCTGACTTGCTGTGTATCTCCAGCATGTTCTGCTTTGATTTTTGATCTAATGACTATTGCAGAGGCATTGTTATACAGTGATCAGGTTTGAGGTTAATGATTCCAGAATGAATGACTTACTGTACAAAAGACAGACAAAATAGAAAAGTGCTATGGAAAATAGAAGTGCACATGGGAGAGCAAGAGTGAGGCTTAAACTTGGACAAGAGTACAGGAGGACTCAATATAAACAGAGATCATAGGAAGCATGACGTATGATGTGATTTACATGGTTCATTTGAAGATTGTGTGTAGGATGAATTCTTAGAATCGTTTGAGACAGTTTTCTGGAAAAATAACTTAAATCTATCTTAAAACTTTATGCAATGAAGCAGTTAATTATTAAACACCTAATCAGATTTCCTCTTGGGAAAGGTGATCACTATAATCAAAGACTGTATGAGTTCAATCAAAACTGATATTTAACATAGTCAATTATGTGGGCTTAACTCTCAATATCCCAATCATGAAATGAATAAGTAATAGCTCAATCTCATCGAAAGCTGGCTTAGAGTGTGGACACTAACTTTTCAATCTTCTGGGTGCTACCAGTGAACACTTGCAATCTGCTCCAAGTTCATGGTTTACAATTCATATCATAAATATGGATGAGTGCTTTGCATGTGATACTGTGCAATACAAATGTGAATTGTAAAGAATAGTGAAAAGAGAGTTTTACTCACATACAATGTAGATGATGCAGTTAATCTTGGTTATCATCATTTGTCTCTGGTCCGAGAGCCCTGATCTTACCTAATCTGAAAATCAGTGTCATCTGCACCAGTCACGTGAAAACTTACTATTTTTGTAATGAAGTGATTGGAATATTGGGTCTGCTGTAGAGGTCAAAATTTTAAACTAATCAGACTGATTTTAAGACCATAAGACAAAGGAGTAGTAGTTGGCCATTCGGCTCATCAAGTCTGCTCCACCATTTTATCATGAGTTGGTCAATTTTCCCATTTAGTCCCACTCCCCCGCCTTCTCACCATAACCTTTGATGCTCTGGCTATTCAGATACCTATCATTCTCTGCCTTAAATACACCCAATGACTTGGCCTCCACTACCACCCATGGCAACAAATTCCACAGATTCTCCACCCTCTGGCTAAAAAAATTTCTTCACATCTCTGTTCTGAATGGGCGCCCTTCAATCCTTAAGTCATGCCCTCTTGTACTAGACTCTCCCACTATGGGGAAACAACTTTGCCACATCCACTCTGTCCATGCCTTTCAACATTCAAAATGTTTCTATGAGGTCCCCCCAATTCTTCTAAACTCCAAGGAGTACAGTCCAAGAGTGGTCAAACGTTCCTCATATGTTAGCCCTCTCATTCCCAGAATCATTCTAGTGAATATTCTCTGAACCCTCTCCAATGTCAGCACATCCTTTCTTAAATAAGGAGCCCAAAACTGCACACAGTACTCCAAGTGAGGTCCTACCAATGCCTTGTAGAGCCTCAACATCACATCCCTGCTCCTATACTCTATTCCTCTAGAAATGAATGCCAACATTACATTCGCCGCCTTCACCACTGACTCAACCTGGAGTTTAATCGTAAGGGTATCCTACACGAGGACTCCCAAGTCCCCTTGTATCTCAGAACTTTGAATTCTCTCCCCATTTAACTAATAGTCTGCCCGTTTATTTCTTCTACCAAAGTGCATGACCATACACTTTCCAACATTGTATTTCATTTGTCGCTTCTTTGCCCATTCTCCCAATCTATCCAAGTCTCTCTGCAGACTCTCTGTTTCCTCAGCAATACCGGCCCCTCCACCTATCTTTGTATCATTAGCAAACTTCGCCACAAAGCCATCTATTCCATAATCCAAATAGTTGTTATACAACGTAAAAAGAAGCGGCCCCAACACGGACCCCTGTGGAACACCGCTGGTAACCAGCAGCCAACCAGAATGGGATCCCTTTATTCCCACTCTCTGTTTCCTGCCAATCAGCCAACGCTCTATCCACGTATGTAACTTTCCATGGGCTCTTATCTTGTTTAGCAGCCTTCTGTGTGGCACCTTGTCAAAGGCCTTCTGAAAATCCAAATACACAATTAATAATGTCTTCAGAATTTTTTTAGGATGTATAAGCAATTGGCAATGATTTCCCAGACTGGTTAAGTTTTGTTTTCTATCCAGCTTTGTAGGTAAATTGGTGATAGTTATTTTTGATTTGATAATGAGCATGCTGAAACAAGGGGAATGAAAGAGTTTGAAATTCTACTTTGGCAGATGACGGTGAACTGGGATCCAACCTCATTATACAAATTCCTGTGTTAACGAATCCCTGAAAGACTTGGAAGATATGTGACATTATTTGAAAATGTCCCCTAGATTTCTTGTACATTATTTACTCTCAAAACAAATCCACTCATCTTTAAATCAGTTTGTTTTCTGATCATTTAGTTCATTGATGTTTTTGTAGTCTGAGCATAAATCGGTTTTATTTCCCTGTCTGATAATACTGATTACCCTTCAAAACGGATTTCATTGGATGAACAGGAGATATCCACAGATCTGAAAAGTACTACATAAATGTTCCCTCTTGTCACTAACTTTTTCTTTCTTCTCTCATTTTAAAAATAAATAATTGATGTTGATTGGATGCATGCACAAATTTAAAAATTGAGGCATAACTTTGAATAGAAACTTCCTAAAATGGGTTTCCCACTCCTTTACAAATGAGGTTTTTAATTGAGAATTTTTCTCATCTGTTTTTTTCTAGTTAATTTGTTCACAGACGTATGTTAGAAAGTACAGAATAATGCCTTGATGGGAACAGGAAGTTTCTAAAAGACACATGTAGCTTAAAGCAAATGAGCGAAACTATACAGCTGGAGTTCATTCTGAGAAACACAAAGGCATACTCTTTGAATTCAGGAGTAAAAAGGGAATGTATTTCTGAGATGATGGGAGGTAACAAGCTGTAGAGGGAAGTTTTGGATGTCCATGTGCATCATTAGAAGTTGATAGTAAAAAATTTTTTAAAATTTTAAATCGACACATTATGGGTTAATGGGGCACAAAAGAGGTTGTGATGCTTATGTTCTACATAATCTTCATCTGCATTAATTAGAACATCATATTTCACTTTGGACACTGACCTAGAGAGAAGAAGTATTTTTTGTGGGGGGTTGTATTTATCAGAATTATGCCAGAGACAAAGGGTTAAATTATGAAGCCATAGAGCATAACTTGACCTATATTCCTTTTAATTAAACATTTGATGGGTGATCTAGCTGAAGGGGATACCAAAAATATTTCCTCCTCTTGCGGAATCCAGAACAAAACTCAGTCTTAAAATTGGATCTAGGTCATTTAGAAGTGAAATCACACAGTTATTTTCTTTCAAAAGATGAAATCTGGATCTCTGCCCTTCAAAAGGCTAGATGTATTTCAAGATTGACAATATCTCATATCAAAAAGAAGATCATATTGAATAAAGACAGAAATAAGCTTAGATATGGATTATCCATGATTTAATTGAATTGCAGTAGAGGCTCATGATAAATTACCTATTTTGTTCCTATATTTCTAAAAGTGACAATTTTCAGGGACATAAGCAATCCTTCTAGATGATTATTTCTGTGCATCACCTCCAACCTATCATTTTCAGTGCTAGCAATGTGGCCTCCTCTGTGATGGTGACGCCAAGTATAGACTAGGTGACTGTTTTGCAGAACACCTGTATTCTGCAATGACCGTCTTGAACTTACAATAGCACGTCACCTTGGCTCTCTTTCCCATACAAATCTCTATCTTTTGCCTTCTGCACTGCCACTGTAAGACCCAGCATAAATGAAAAAACATTTAATATTCCACTTGAGTAGCCCTCAACTCAGTGGTACCAACATTGAATCTCTCAGTTTCAGTTAGACCACATGCTTGTGTCCCTATCCCACTCCTAACAGTGTACCCAGGAATTCTGTTCCTTATTCACCTTTTTTTAAATCCTTTTTGTTCCCCCAGAACCCTTTTTTGGTACGTAGGCTCAATATCCTTGCCCACCTGATTCTATCTGTCATCATCACTCCCTTAACTGGTTCCACCTATTGCTTACAAGCCTCTCTCGTCCCTTTTTCTCTTGTGTATATACTATCTTCCATCCTAATGTAGGGTCAACCATCCTTTTGCCTGCATGTATAATGCCCAACCTGCAGAGTTTTTCCAGCAGTTTATTTTCTGCTTACTGGTTGGCTTGACACTGAGATGTTTGTCATCCTTGTGAATCAGATCAATGCCAATTAAAACCTTCGTTGCACAAACCCATAAGACATTGCTATATAACTGCAAGTTGTATTGCATATTATAGGCACAATAGATTCTGCAGATGCTGGAAATCTGGAGAAACATGCACGAAGTAAGTTGCAGAAACTTGTAAGATTAGTCTGTTCCATTATGGGCAGTAGCCTCTGTAGTATCTAAGACATCTCTAAGGAGCAGTGCCTTAGGAAAGTGGCATTCATCATTAAGGACCCCCCTCCCCAAAGAAAAAAACAGGACATGCCCTCTTCTCATTGTTGGCATCGGGAATGAGGTACAGAAGTCTGAAGGCACACACTCAGTGATTCAGGAACAGCTTCCATCGGAAATCTGCCATCCAATTTCTAAATGGACATTGAACCCATGAACACTACCTCACTTTTTTTTTTGCACTACTTATTTTAACTTAACCATTTAATAGACATATATTCACTGTAATTCATTTTTCTCTATATTTATAATGTACTATTGCCGTAAAATTAACTTATTTCACAACATATGCTGGTGATAATGCTGGAGGAACTCAGCAGTCAGGCAGCATCTATGGAAATGAATAAACAGTTGATATTTTGGACTGAGGCCTTTCTTCAGGTCTCTTATTGTGTTATTACTAACATTACATGTTATATTACAGTTTGGTATTTTTTGTTAAGATGTGTGATTTTCACAGATCTACTGTTAGAGGTCAGGCACTGTTTGGGCAATCCTTTTTTTCTCCCAACTTCTGTATTTCAATCCACTTTTGGGGATCCTATGTAAGGAATTGGATAAGAATGCTATAACTGGACCTGTCTGCTGGAAAAAGAAGTCAGGATGAAAGATTCATGGTTTTGGGTATATGTATTTGTGTGATTTGTGTTAAAATTTCTAGGTTGGGATGTATTCTACATGCTGCTTGTATGAAGAATCCCTCTGTGCATTATTATTTTGAAGGCTGTTAGTGTGAATATGCAGCCATTGTTCTCAGCAGACCACCCATCTAATACAGCATAATGAATCATGTTAAGACATTTGTATCGTATTGTTGCTTTTTTTTGTTAGTAATTGTATGAATCACGGAAAATGTTTGGCCACCCGCTCTCGAGTTGCTTGCAGCTGTGGAATTGGGGCTTTTGAAGAATCCCATGGCCTGATCAATAACCCTATTGTGTGGCAGTTGCAGGGCCCAGAGGCATTCAGTTTCATGAGCTCCTTTCATAACCGTCCGCCACCAAGTTGCTGCTATAATGTGTAGACAGATGGCCAAAGAAATTATGCAGCAGTTACTTTGACTGCAGTGTATGGTGCTGAAAATCAATTTTTTTAAATAAAGACTCTCACTGAGGGTTTTACATTCTAAAACTGAGATTATCTCCTGCCAGAATGAACTTGAGAATATTTTGAGAGTTCATTCACTGTTTGAGTGCAGATATGAGCTGCAGCCTCACCTATGATGGATTTGCCTGTTCAGCATAGCTCACATACTGCATCCGTTCTTGTTTTTACAGATGGAGAAGGATGAGAACGTGAGTGAATCGTCGCCTCACATTGCTAATATTGGAAAGCTGGTAGAGGTGGGTGTATCATTGGATGAAGAGCTGAATGAGTGACTTCTTGTGAGAACATTTGCATGCATATTGAAATATTTTCATTAAAGGCAGACCATTGAAATGACAAACTGCATCTGTTATGAAAGCAAAAGTGCTCTGATACTGGAAGTCCAAGATACAAGAGATACTTTTTCTGCCGGAAGAAAAACTGAGTTAATATTATAAGTCAAAGATCTCGCCCCTCTCCAAATGCAGCCTGACATGCTGAAAGTGATTGTTTTTGTTGTTTTTAAGTCAGTTTTAATTTATTTTGTCAATTTTTCATGCATTTTCCTTATTTTTAAATGTTTATTATTGGTTAATTTATAATCTAAATGAAAGTGATTAATATACTTGAAATGTTGACTTGTATGTTTTGGCAACAAGTAAACTTTAGGTATGTACAAAGCTTCCATCAGATTATCAAACTCGATTGCTACAGAATTTGCCATTGCAACTTTCCCATCAGACAACTTGTTAAGCTTTAGTTTAGCGTAAATGAAAATCAAAAAAAAACTGCAGATGTGAAAGAAAATCCAGCTTTTAAAGCATTACAAATAATTTGCACCATCAGGATAATAACTTTGCCTTTATAGTGTGCAGCCTGGGAGGGATGACATCACTGTGACTTGCCTGTGTTCTGTAGCTGTCCTATAAAATTTTCCACAGAATTCTGGCTCTTATACAAAACATATTTATTATCTTAGGAGCCAAAATTCTTTGGAAAGTTCAATAGCGCTGCTACAGAACCCAAGCTGGCTACAATGAAATTGACCTAACGAGAAGGCATCGCCTTTGTGAAGGACTAATAGTGCCCTCTGGTGGTGCACAGTAGTAGCATCCTACCCACTCTGAAAATGTTTCAAGCTACATGGAAGCTTGTTTCATTTTCCTTGACTCCTTTGCGGGCTCCATGTAAAAGTGGATTGTGCATCTCCCCATCTTATTTGGTGCTGCTTTTTGCTTTAAAGTCTCAATGAACGAAATAGGATAATGAAATCTGAGAAATCTATGCACATCCAGTAGATTTTCTGTGTACTGCCCACAAAATGTTGTAGTCTGAAGCCAACACCATTTTTAAAAATTGTTTTTTTGTGCTACCAGGAGTATTGGCCACAGCCTAGTCCATCACAGGTAATGTCCTTCCCACCATTAAATATAAATGCATAAGAAAGCAGCATCTATCATCAAGGACCCCCACCATCCAGGCCATGCTGCCTTCTCACTACTACTGTTCAGGCAGGAGGTCCCACACCACCAAGTTCAGGATCAGTTATTATCCTGCAGCCATCAGACTTCTGAACCAGTGTGGATGTGTGTGATTCACTTCTGTTCTGAGCTGATTCTATGACCTACTGGCTCACTTTCGAGGACTCTTTACAACTCTTGTTCTCAATGATTTTTATTTGCACAGTTTGTCGTCTTTTGTACATTGGTTGTTGGTCAGACTTTTTATGGTTTTTCCATAAATTCTATTTTTTCTAAATGTCTACAAGAAATGAATCTCAAGATAGAATGTGGTAATATTTGCATACTTTAATACTAAGTTTACTTTGATCTTTGTTGTCTAAAAGGGAGAATGAGTGCGTCAGTGAGAGCCACAGTGTCAAACATTTGATATTTACCAATTAAAACTGCGAATATTGTTCAGTGCTCTGCTGTGATTTAATGATTATATTAGAATGCTGGAAAATTAGATGGATGAGCACAGGGAACATTGAGAAACGTGATGGTTTTATTTTTATTGCTGAGAGTACGAGGTCAGAAGAAATGTCGTTGTGAGGTTTTTTTCTGCATTCATAATACAATGACTTAAAGTAGCTTATTGAATTGTAAGGTAAATTGATCTCGGGCATGAGGAGATTCAGGATTTAATGCATTGAGGTGTAATAGTTTGTCCAGTATAATACTCAGATTTCACTGCTGTTGAGATTGAAAGGAGTTGATAATGTCTTCAATTCAAATAGATGAAAGGGTTAGCTCAGTAGATGTGCTCACGGTATCTTTGTCAAAATATGAAAATGTTTCCAGCACCTTGTATTAATGTCAAAGGCTCCATCTACATGGTTGAGCTCTAGGTAATATTTCATACTGAAAGTACTTGATTGCAGACAGTCCTTTAAATTCCCACCTTGTTTAGAGTTTGGAGCCCATGTGGTGTATCTTTAATTAGTATAAGCTTGTTTTCCCCTTTCTCAAAGATTGAATTCTGATTTGAAAAAAATGAGCCACATTTCCTTGGCCGGGAGTTGCATATTTTCTTGCTCTTTATTCTTCAATAAAGAGCATGTTTTTTAAAATGATATACATATGAGGCCCTTTATTGAAAATATATTTTTGCAGCTGAGAGATGAGTGGCTGGAGGCTAGTTATCGATATGCTGGTCAGTGGGTGTGTGCTGTTGAATGTTTGTTCACTTGTTATCAAAAAGACTTTTCATCATGTAGAGACTGCTAAATGTGGTGTCAATGTGTGCTCGGGTAGAGTTTGGCTCATGTTCCGCTGCTCAGTGCATGGACAAGAAGACAATATGGCTGAAATCAAATTGGGCTTTACTTCTATTTTGTTTTCCCACCCTAGAAATCTTTCTTGTTATAGTGGCATATGGCATGTGAACCCTGGCATCTCCAGATTGCCAAGTGACACTTGTGCTTTGATGCTAAGTTACCCTGCCAACATCTGGTAAAACATAAGCTTCTGCTGATGCTGGAAATCCAGAGTAACACCCACAAAATGCTCAGGCAACTCACATCTATAAAAAGGAATAAACAGTTGACAGTTTGGGCCAAGACCCTTAATCAGGACTTCAGAAGTATCTTAATATTTGAATATGGTTCCGTTACATACTGTTGGCTTTATATAAGTTTTAGCTGGAAAATTGAAGAAAATCTATTAAAAATGAGAAACTAATTGTTTTGAATAAAAAAAACACGAAATGCTGGCAGAACTCAGCAGGCCAGACAGCATCTATGGGAGGAGGTAATAACGATGTACCTCCTCCCATAGATGCTGTCTGGCCTGCTGAGTTCTGCCAGCATTTCGTGTTTTTTTATTTATTCCCAGCATCCGCAGATTCACTCGTGTTGCCAACTAATTGTTTTGAATTGATTATCTTTTATGTTCATTTCTTTCATAGGATATGGAAAACAAGATCAGAAGTACATTGAATGATATCTACTTTGGGAAAACAAAGGATATTGTGAATGGACTAAGGTAATGCATAATGTGTTATTTCTACTATATATAAACTTTGGAAATATTTTAACCAACCAATTGCAGTTTTAATTCAGGAAATTCAGATGGTTCAGAGATGTAAGTAAAAATTGGTTGCAGAGGATTCTAACCCAATGTTTTGCTTTAGCAGTAGATTTTAATGAAAGTCTTAAAAAGGAAGGGGGATGGAAAGTTTTAAGAAGATCCTGGATTGCTGCCCAAGGAGGCTAAAGGCACAGAGTGTAACATGGGCCATAGAAGCCCTGCAAGGCCACCAGTGTACTTCCAAACAAGAATGAAAACTTTACATTGGGAGCAAAGGTCCTGAGGATAATGGGAGAATGTCACTTGGTTTGACTTGGATATTGGCACCAAAGGAACAACATGTGTGATGGGGCTGGAGTCATGGGGTGTCTTTTTTTGATGTTTAGCTATAAATAGTGGAGTGTAGACAAAGAAGGCATGCTATCCATGGAGATGTGATAACCAAGGCTGGATAGAAACCAAATGAGGTTAATCCTGTCACTCTAGGCTATTAGGATCTGTAATTGGAAGTGGTAATCACTGTCATGCATGTAACTTGGGGTAACTAATGTGCTGTCTCCTGCATCATAATGTTAGCTGAAAGATTTTAATTTAGGAACTGAGGTATATTTCAACAAATTGTATGTTTTAATTTGTAAAGTGAAACTTCATTTCTGAACTTTTTCCTTGTGAGTGACTTGGAGCAGCAGAAGTAAAAGCTATAGCTTTTACTGGCTTGAGAAGCCTAGGAGTATATTCCTCTCGTAGACAGCTGCATTGTTTCATTTCAGTTAGGGAGAGGAAAGGGAAGGTCCATTCTAGCCTTGCATCAACTGCTGTTCAAGTACAGCTAATGTTCTTGTACATGCAGTATGAGGCCAGGCTTGAACATGGTGTTCACTGAGGTCTTATCTGAAATTGCCTCATTGACAGGAAATGAAGTGCAATGCTTGACTTGTGTTTCTTTTGTGACTGGAAGGATGCTTCCAGCTTTGTTTTATGGTGCACTTTACTGGAACCCTTATTTCTGAGGCACGTATCAATTACTTGGACTTAAAATGAATGTTTAAGGACTTTGTTGAGGAAACAAGGATTGTCACCTAGTACAAAGTACTGAGGAAGAAGGATAAGTCTGTGGGTAGTAATGTAGCAAAGAGAGTACAACGCAGCTGAATGAAATTATGCATTTCAGTAAACTGAGCAAAGTAAAGCAATGCACAATAGGAAAGGTAATAAAGAACAGACACAGGAGTGTATGCTATAGTTGCAGAAGGTGCTTATGAAAACACATTGGATTCTTCCAGTTAACAGGTGAGGCATTTAAAAATAAAGCTGGAAGTTGTATTGAAACTCTTTAAAAGACTGGTTAGTCTACAGCTACTGTCTTGTCACCACTTTATAGAAGATCTGAAAAGAAAATTTTGGCAATGTAACATTATTGAAGTAGCTTTCTTTGAAGTAAGGGTGATTAAGGTATGATTCAGTTGAGCTGTATAAAATTTTATACAAATAATTGGGGCCAGGTTAGTGGACGAGGTAAGAAGTAAAATTTTCGCTCAATTCACCTGAAGCACACACTCAGTTTGTTGTAGGAGTAGGAGAAATCCTCTGCAATTAAGTTGTACTTGGATGTATTTTTGAAATCCAACACCCTGCTAGAACCCTGGAAGTTAGGATTAGACCAGATGGACTTTTTCTGTGCTGGTATGGACTTGAGCCAAGTGGCATTCTTTTCTCCTTGTATTTCTTTAATTGTATAATAATGTAGTCTATGATGTGAGGTGATTTTTGCTTTCCCCTCATTGGGACTGAAGATCCAGTTCATAAGGCGTTTTGTTTGGGAAGTTTATTTAGATAATAGGCTTGCTAAAGATAAAAGTTTAGTGCAACATTATATGTTTGTTTTTATATATGTATCCTGATAGTGGTTAGGAATTATAATGTAGGGGTTAAATAGTGAAATATTAAGATGTAATTTAGTTAAAGAACTTCAGTTTAACATTTTTGAGCATGTTATCCAAAATAAGAATTCTGTTAAAATGAGTTTTGTGTATTAAGAGAGCACCATTCCTAAGGTTTCTATGTATCTCTTGAATTTATTGATTTTTTTTTAATGTTTCTGGATCACTTCTCTCTTTCCTTTACTTTCATGTAAAAATAAAACATCTTTATAGATCAGTTGATGATATACCAGACACCCAAAAGCTTAAGCAGTTACAGAGGGAGCTGTCTCAAGTACTGACCCAGCGCCAGATCTTCATCCAGCCTGATAATTAAATGCCCAGGTATCTGCCTGTCAGGCTTAAAATACGATTAACTGACACTTAACTGGGCTGAAATGATCAGTCTTTATCATTGCATGAACTTTTACTGGTAATTCTAACCCTTAACCAACCTCACTGAAGGCAACTGCTGCATTTTACTACAGAGTGCGCACAATACTTGATCACATGGTCTGTGAAAGTGCTTTTATAACTCTACATCTTGATGTGTCATTGTGCTGAAAGTTTGTGTATAATTAATTTTAATTCTATAAGGATGTTCTACTCTCAATGGCCACTATTAAAAGCACCTGTACACTGCTCGTTAATGCAAATAATTAATTAGCCAGTCATGTGGCAACAACTCAGTGTATAAAAGCATGCAGACATGGTCAAGAGGTTCAGTTTTTGTTCAGACCAAACATCAGAATGGGGAAGAAATGTGATCTAAGTGACTTTGACTGTGGAATGATTGTTGGTGCCAGATGGGGTGGTTTGAGTATCTCAGAAACTGCTGATCTGGAATTTTCTCGCACAACAGTCTCTAGAGTTTACAGAGGATAGTGCAACAAAAAACATCCAATGAGTTGCAGTTCAGTGGGCAAAAATGCCTTGTTAATGAGAGAGGTCAGAGGCCAGACTGATTCAAGCTGCCAGTAAGGTAACAGTAACTTGAATTAACTCTGTGTTACAACGGTGCTGTTAAGAAGAACACCTCAGAACACACAACACATTGAACCTTGAAGTGGATGGGCCTCAGCAGCAGACAACCAAGAACATACACTCAGTGGCCCCTTTATTAGGCACAGGAGGTACCTAAGTGGCCACTGAGTGTATGCATTGAAGTACCTTTCATTTGATACATATGCATGCTTTTAAACTAATGACTTCCATGGGAGATCATTAAATTTCATAGAACATGTTACTATTTTTTAAAATTCTGGGCAGTTTGAAATGCAGAATTCACCAGTCCTGCCATTGTGATCTAAAGTTTTCTTTGTGTACTATCTTCATTATTGGTAATACATTGTCCTGAGTATAGCAGAATTTTATTCACATTGCATATTTAATGTAGCAAGTCATCTTGATATCTCTTATTGTCCTGAGACAAATCCTCACAAAGAATGTGTTGTTACTGAATCATACAGGACAGCTACTGGACTGTTAGTTCATTTCCTGGAATTAGTGGGGACTAGGGTTGTACTCCTAATTGCCATCTACCTGTTTTGCTGGAAAGTGAGAGGCAGCGATTGGGGTTGCCCGTGTACTTCATGTTCCAAAAGTCTTCTAGTATCATCATATACGTAACACTTACATAAATACCTGCCAGGATGTTGCATTTTCAAGAAAGATGAGAAAGTAAAATAATTTACTATCCAGCTTTGCAAATTCTTCTAAAAAGATGCAGATTAATCAAATTTAAAATTTATATTTAACTCTTCTCACTTTTATTAAAAGTTTTGATTTGTTGCCATTTAGTTCAGTGTGGAAGTTCTGTTAGAGTTGGGATTGTCTTTTTGAGGCTATTACCGTGATCTCAGGGTGGATAAGTTAGTGTTCAGTGCTTAGTACAGAGAAGTGGGGTGTGGGGCCTCTCTGTGGCTGATGGGAGAAATTAGTGAAGTGAATTTTAGAGCATGTTAAACCTTGAAGGAAAGCTCAAGTCCACAGCCTATTAATTCCCTTTGACACTGTGCAATTCCCACAGTTGAATTCCCACAGAAGGAAGTTGGGAAATACTGTTCATTGAATGCACAAAACATGTTGCATCTGACTTGAATGTAGCTTTTACAATGTGAGGTGGAAATTCTGCGCTTGCTGTTCCTGGCAAAAGATAAAACAGGAAAAAAAGTGCCAAGTGGATATCATGTTAAGCTAAATGAAGTAATTACATGTGAGTTTAATATTTTGGGAGTTCCCTGCATGTAGTGAACTTGGTAAAGGCTTTCAGTTAAGCATGACACTTGCCTTTAAATAGGCTTTAAAATCTCAGCAAGAACTCTCAATGTGTGGTTGTTCATCATGACTGACTACTTTGACTTTTTTTTAAAAAGGCTAACTATGTATTTCAAAACAAATGATTATTCTATAACTGTGTGGCTCCTCGGTCTCCTACAGTGATCACTTTTTAGTGGGAAGTGAAAATCTTTATTGTTAGAATACAACTTTTGAATAACTCCTTGCACGTGGAAACTCTGCAACTGAAGTCTTGGTACTGGTGTACTCAGGTTGCAAAGGCTCTCATCCAAGTCAGCGTGGGTTCAGTTATATTTGCTTTGGAATTTGCACTTCTGATCAGTGTAATAATCTCTAGATTCTCATTTTGTTGAAAAGTTTGTGCTTTTGATCCAGTATTCCTTTTATTCTGTTTTCTTACCTTAAACTCCTTTAAATTTGCTATTCTCCATGATACCTTAAGCCCTGATCTTTTCCCTCAAATATTCAGATTCAATATCTGGGCAGTTATCTCAGCTGCAGAAGTATTAGTGCTCAAAATAAAAGGGGACAGAGCTGGGGGGAGGGGTGCGGGTTGTACCACTTGTGTGGCACTTCTGAAAGGGAGCAGCATCCACTAACTGCCCTTGCTTAATATTTCAACCTAAAATAATTGCTGTTGATAGAAGAGTAAATTTCCTCTTTCTAGCTGGAGTCTTGTTTCCTCTACAGACTTCTAAAAGCCCTGATGTTCGTAAAAGTTGCAAGGGAAACCATTTCCTTTTGGTCTTGATCTTAAAATAGTTACTAGTGAGATGATACTAATGCCTGATTCTAGAGTTTATTTCCAAATGACTCCTCACATAGGACCTTACTGATGTGCGGGGGCTGTTAGCCCATCGAAGTTGTATTTCACTTGTCAGCTACTACTTCTCTGCATCACTCACATTACAACTGTGACCAGAGTCAGTGAAACTTTTTTCCATTTCCAAGTTCAGTATATTAATGCAAAAATGCTGAAGTGACCAGGATTTAACGTGTGGTGGTGTAATTCTACAACTGTTCAGATTATTTACTGTAAAAGGGAAAGTATCAGTCTCAGGATGAACGAGACAAAATGCACATTTACTGCAGCACTAGGCACGTTTACCAGCAATTTGACCCATCACTCCAAGTTCACAAAATTAAATGAGCTGTTTTACGCTGTCTAATTTTCTTTAGGTTGGCAAGGGAGGTTAAATTTACTTAGTGCCTTAGAATCATTTGATAACAGAAATAGCTCTTTAGTCAGATCCTGGTCTCTGATGAAATAAAATTCCTCTCAGCATGTTGATATTGATTAATCTGTCACTTTGCTTCGAAAACTTATGTTAGTTTTCAGTCAATCACAAAATACTGCCAGCCATACTTCCTGTAGGTTTATTGGAGATAACAGCCAATACGTGCATCTGTACTACACAGCGAATGAGGACTCAAGGACTCGTTTGGGCAAGGAAGCTTGTGACAAACTTGATGAAAGTTTACATTTTCACCCTTTCCAAACATTCACTTTAAAGGGTTAATTCTAATTCAGAACAGTTGTTTTGTAGAATTCCTCCAAACACTGAGATACACTAATCTAACAATAAACATGCTCATCTCCTCTTCAGCAGAAGTGTTAATATAATGACGTAACAAGCAGGAGTAAGCCAGGAAGCACCTACCATGGATCATTCATTCACCATTCTATTTAGTACTTACTGATCCTAAATAACCTGTTTACTCTGTTTTTGTTTCATAAATTGGTTACTTACTGGTTAGTGCAAATGTATTATTCCCGGTCTCAGGAATTCTTACTTTATGCAATAGTGTTCTGTAAATCCAGGTAAATTGGCTCCCTTTTTCATTCCCTTTTTGTTAAATCCCCAAAGATCTCCAGCTGATTTGTCAAACGTGATTTCCTTTTCATAAAACCATGTTGATTTCACTTGGGTATCTTATTTTTGAGGAAAATTGAAACATTGGATACTGCAAGGATATTTTCTATTTAGAAGCATTTACAACTAGGGGCATAATTTCAGAATAAGGGGTCAAGAATGAGGAGCAATTTCTTCTCCAAGGCTCATGAATCTCTGGATTTCTCTAACCCAGAAAACTGTGGGGGCAGTGTAACTGAATATATTTAAGGTAATTGACATTTGACCTGCACACGAGTCGGGGGTATAAAGGGAGAAAGTAGGAAAATAGTTTTAGATGTTCTGTCCTGTTGCTACATTGTCAATAGATTCTAATATTTTCCCAAAAACAGATGCCAGCTGAACTGCTCTGTCACTTCCTGATTTCTGTCTCACAGTGCTACGTTTGCAGTTTTCCAATCTTCTGGGTCCTCTCCAGAATCAAAGGAATTTTGAATATCCTAGTTTTATTTTTCATTTAATTGTCATCTCAGGCAAAGTGAACAGAATCTTAACAGAACACAGGAGAATCTTTAAAATGATTTTTATTAGAAAACAAACCGCGCAGGTTCGTAGTGGTCTAAGCATGCTCTGTGGGCCAGAAAAGTGGGAACAGTGCAAAGGATGAAATGGAGGAATGGAATGCACAGCTTGAGATTCTTCAGGACCTATAAAAAGCATGTTGAAATCAAAAGAATGAGACAGCTAAGAGCTACTGTATTTGCACCATGCACCTGTGGTGACAGCACCTTTTAGTCATTGTCACTGCTGTTGTTTTAATACCACCAAGTTGTTCTACGGATTTGATTTCCACAGCAGAGTTTTGTACAGTCCTTCACCTAGTTAACTGTTGTTCATTTGTTTCACAGGTCTGTGCCATCACTTGCAGACAGATCAAGCCAGGAAGCTCTGATAACTAATTTGGCAGAAGCTTTGAAGAAAAGACAGCAGCAACCTTATTGATTCTTAGCTAACTGACAAAAGCAAAGCGCTGTCAGTTTCAGTTACATTTGTTTTCTTATTTCTTTTGTTCTTTAATTTGTCCCTTTTTAAAATTTGCCTGAACTATTCGTTTAAAAGCCATTCTAACCCTGTCCAAATTGTATAAAATGCTGTGTTTTAGCTTGTAAAACCTACTTCAAAATATAAGAAAGCTTATTTCACAATCCAACATGAGGAACATTTACTAAAAGGCATCTTGTACTTTCATTTTTGTTGGTCACATTGGTTAACACAAAACCAACCTAGCAATTTTTTTGTTCAAGGACACTGGCTATGCTTATGTAAAATGTAAAGCAAGAATAAAATTGACTTGCAAATGACTATGGTGGGATGGAGACCCAATCTCACCATAGCATCATGTTATAATTACTGGTTTTAACTTTCCAAGGAACAAGGGTTGTATGTTCAGTATTGTACTATAGAAAAGATAAGATATAAATTGTCCTGAAATTCTACAAGTTCTAACATATTGCCTTTAAGGTTTTCCCGTGTCAATATTTTAAAGAATGCAAGGGTTTCTTTTGTAAAGCTTAAACATTTGAAATGTACATCTTGTACTTGAACCTCCAACTTAAAAATAAATAGAAATAGTAAATCACAAGAAACAGCACTTGTGTGTTAATTCGTTTCTTATTAACAATGTGTTCCACATTTTAAAAGCATGTGAAAATATACAAATCATTCCAAGTTTACCCCCCCCCCCCCATACAGTTAAATCTTGGCTAATCTTCACTTCATTTATCTGTCTTAGATCCATATTATGGATCCCCTGACCTCATAAAATTCAAACTGCTTAGTTCTAGATATCCCAGTTGTCCTATTATCCATAGATTTCTAGAAGAGCATTATGGAGTTGCAGGAATCATTGGACAGCACTCTGCCATAACATAATTGTTTATCCTGTTAATAAAGAAGATGTTGCATTTTGAGATAGATTACTAGTTTGCAGAGGCTGAACTCCAACTGCGTTTCCTCTTTTTCACAGCCCTTCTAAAGTTAGACTCCACGATCAAATATATTTCTCCTCAGACTCCCATTGACATCACTGGATATTGTGCCTCTGTGGGTCCTGATGAAGGGTCTCGGCCCAAAATGTTACTCTTTATTCCTCTCAGTAGATGCTGCCTGACCTGCTGAGTTCTTCCAGCATTTTGTATATGTTCCTGCAACCTTGGTTTCCTGACATTTTAGAGTCTTCTATTACCAGGAAGAACTCTTCTGCTCTTTCATTTCATGCCATGGAATCTTTTACAACCATTGGAGTGAGTCCTAAAAGTTAAGAAATTTACTATCTATATATTTTACACTTCTTCCCTTAATTTAGTTTAATATCTATGAACTCATTTTGTATTCCCTTAAAGTGTCACTTAATACCACTTTCTGTGTTTCACTCGTCTATTAATGCATGTTTGAATTTCCACCCATTCCACTTCCTTAGTAGATCCATTGTTTGTTCTTGCCCTGGAGAACTTATTTCTTTCAACTCCATATGTGCATTAAATAGTAGCAGAATCCAGTAGAAGATTATTGATTCTGATCTCCAATAATTCAGTGGGACGCAAGTTGCAGAAATTGCAGGGGTCCTAGCAGAGATATCTGGACCAGCTGGAAAAATGGACTGAAAAGTGGCAGATGAAATTTAATGCAGACAAGAGCGAGGTGTTGCATTTCAGTAGGACCAACCAGGGTAGGTTTTACACGGTAAACGGTAGGGCACTGGGGAATGCAGTAGAACAAAGGGATCTGGGAATTTAGGTCCATAATTCATTGAAACTGGAATCACAGGTAGATAAGGTTGTAAAGAAAGCCTTGGGTATATTGGCCTTAATAAATCAAAGCGCTGAGTACAGGAGATGAATGTTATGAGTTGTATGAAGCATTATTGAGGCCTAATTTGCAGTTTTGGTGACCTACGTACAGGAAAAATGTACATAAGATTGAAAGAGTATAGAGAAAATCTACAAGGATGTAGGTAGTACTGGAGGACCCAAGTTAAAAGGACTGATTTAATAGGTTAGGACTTTAGTCCTTGGAACGTGGAAGATTGAGGGGAGACTTGAGAGAGGTCAATCAAATGATGAGGGGCATAGATAGGGTAAATGCAAGCAGGCTTTTTCTACTGAGGTTGAGTGGAAAAACTAGAGGTCATGGGTTAAAGGTGAAAGTTGAAAAGTTTAAGGGGAACATGAGCGCAAACTTCTTCACTCAGGGTTACTAGACTTTGGAACAAGCAGCCAGCACAAGTGATGCATGCAAACTCGATTTCAACGTTTAATAGAAGTTTGGATAGGTATGTGGATGCAGGGGGAGAGATGGCTATGGCCCTGGTGCAGGTCGATGGGACAAGGCCAGGGGTTCCCAACCTTTCTTACACCATGGACCAATACCGTTAACCAGGGGGTCCTTGGAACCCCGGACTAATGCGTTTAACTGGTTTAGCCTGGACTAGACAGGACAAAGGGCCTGTTTCTCTGCTGTTTTTTTTCTATGACTATCTGAGGGAGTGTTGCCGTGTGAGGTTAGCTAATATCACTGGATAAATCCTGAAACTGAAGATTGTCTGCTTGCTCAATAACAGTAATTTCAAGAGCAAAGGAGTTATCCTTTGTATCCAGGCTGACGTTTATCCCAGAGTCAATAGCAGTAAATAAAATATGTTATTTGTAGAATGTCTCAGTGTGCAAATTAACTGTGCATTTTCTACATTATAGCAGTGACTGGAACTTCAGAAATATCCTGTAATGGACTTAGACTTTACAGCCAGTCATCTGTGCAACATTTGACAGCAAATTGATTTTTTTTTCCAGTTCTGCAAAGGTCGTTGAGCTGTGAAATTAACTCTGTTTCTTTTTCTACAGAACCAGCCCAACCCCATGAATATTTCCAGTGTTTTCTACTTGTATAATTGCAGCTCCTGTAGTATTTTGCTTCTAAAACTTTTCAACCTAAGATATCAGTAAAAAAAAAATACACTAGCTAAGAATGGCTAACTGCCTAAGAATGTATTCTAATTTCCAAGCACACCACAAATTCTATTGGTTTCAGTAACGTGCTACCTAACACATCTCTCTAAGGTGTAGGAGACTTCTAAGGTTTTAGGCAGGGAAAAAAGCTGCCACCTTGCAAAGTCCAATCACAAGCAGTTTTCTGCCAAGACTGAGATGCAAACATTACATTCTGACTGGGACTAATCTGTCTAGGGGATTGTGTCACATTGATTTTAAATGTAGTTACAGTACCTGCACTCTAATACATATATAGATATGATTCACTGTTATACCTGAAACCCTGCTGGTTTCCTTGGCTGCATAAGTCTAGAGAATTCACACTCTGGCCCCAATAAACCCGTGAGTTTGAGATGGTTCTCCCACCCCAAACCCTGGTTTGTGTGGATGCTGTGTAATTTGCAGCCCTGTTACAGCTCAGTGCCAAGAAACAACAGGCACCACCCTGCATGCTTTAAAGGAATTATATTTATGAATCTTAACTAAAGGGTTAGTAAAGAAATGAAAGGAAAATAAACAAAAAGAACCCATTATAATTAAACAGTCAAATGTGCACAAGTTGGAACTCAACTCTTCCCAAATTCATATTCACCGATCCTCAGTCGATCTTGACACCTGGCTCCGTTGAACCCACCGGGTCAAAACCCATGATCAGTTCTCTCCAGCATCTTCTCTCATCATGTCCTGCTGAACAAAGGACCCAGCTCACATTCCAAAGCACCCATTATCTCGAGCCATAACCATAAACACTGCTACGTTAGCAGTGAAACCTTTCCCAGGGTGTTACAAACCCAAAATATAAATGAAAGCAGCACATCTCCCACAGTGATGATGAATTAGTAAAATAGATGTTGAAAGTTGTGTATTTAAATACAAAAATAAATATGATTACAACTAAATGTTTTCCTGTCAAAATATTTTGCAGTAGTAATTACTACAATCAGTACTTGTGCTAATTTATACTTTAAACCAAATATATGCTGACATGTTTTATCACTTGAAGATGGGAGAGAGGCCCAAGAGAGCAAACGTAATACTTCATCCCCAAGAAGGCTACATTCATCGTTAATGACTCCCGTCACCCAGAAATGGGTTCTCTTCTTAGTACTACCATCAGAGAGGAAGTATAGGAACCTAAAGATGCACTCAATGTTTCAGGAACAGTTTCTACTCCTCGAACGTCAATTCAAAGTACATTTATTATCAAAGTATGCATGCAGTATACAACCCTGAGATTCATCTTTCCACAGACAGCCACGAAATAAAGAAACACCATGGGACCAGTTCAAAGAAAAATATGAAAAGGCCCTCCTCGCCCCACCCCAGACACACAAAGAAAAACTCACAAACAGCAAGAAAATGAGCGAAAAGCACAAACTAGAAAGGATCCAGCCATGTTCGATTCAGCTCAGTTCTAGTTCAATCAAGCGCTGTGTTGTACGATAGCTGCAGGCCATCCGGATCAAAATTGTCCAAAATAGCATTTCAAATAAAAAATAGTAACCAGACACCAGAAACACGTCATAGCATGAACTACAGAGCCCAAACCACACACCACATGGATTAAACCTTGCCCAAGACCCAGAACTCGAGGGAGAGAGAGACCTGTCAAATGCAGGGACAGAGAGTGAGAGGGGGAGAGAGAATGGACAATGAACCAACCCATGAACACTACCTTGCTCTTATTTTGCACTACTTACTTAATTTTTAAAATACATTTCTTATTGTAATTTATAGTGTTTTGTGTATTGCAATGTACTGCTGCTGCAAAACAACAAATTTTGTGATGTGTCAATGATATTAAACCCAATTCTGATGACAGGCTGTATCACTGTCTAATATGGGGGGGGGGGGGGGGGAGGGGCTACTGCACAGGACCGAAAGTAACTGCCGAGGGTTGTAAATTTAGTCAGCTCCATCTTGAGTACTAGCCTACAAAATACCCAGTACATCTTCAGGGAGCGGTGTCTCAGAAAGGCAGCGTCCATTATTAAGGACCTCCAGCACCCAGGACATGCCCTTTTCTCACTGTTACAATCAGGTAGGAGGTACAGAAGCCTGAAGGCACACACTCAGCGATTCAGGAACAGCTTCCCCTCTCTTGGACACTACCTCACTTTTTTATTATATATTATTTCTGTTTTTTGCAGTATTTTAATCTATTCAATATATATACACTGTAATCGATTTATTTATCATTATTACTGTTTTAATTTGTTTTCTTTCTTCTATATTATGTATTGCATTGAACTGCTACTGCTAAGTTAACAAATTTCATGATTCATGCCAGTGATAATAAACCTGATTGAGTAATTTGCAGCAGGTAAATTTACTCACAAAGTTTCTTGCATTGGGCACCAAATCTTCAATTTCAAATGCTAATCATTGATCAGAGTGATTTTAAAATGCAGATCAGAAAAATCTTAATGGGGTTAAAAAAAAACCTAAAATTAGTTTATAAATGCGTAACTGCCCTTTACATTTGAGGAAAATCCTAAAAGTTCCCTAGTTGTTAACAACTCAGGATTTCAATACGTTCGCTCCAATGAAGCAGTGAATGAAAACAATTCCATAATCGCTTCATGGTAAGGCAAGTTCATCTTGAATGGAATCAGTGCAGTGCAGCATTCAGATTAAACAGAATCACATGTACCAGACTCGGAAGAAAAATTGGATCAATAGACGAGGAGGGGAGGATCAGGCTTTAGAAATCAGACCCAACTTAGCTTGCTACTGCCTCCCTGATGCTGTTGTGAGCAGTGTTGTATAGCAGCTTTCTCCTTCTTACTGTGAACTAAAGTTTTAGAATTGAGACTTTATAAGGCATCAGTCTGACTGCATTTGGAGTATTGTGAGCAATTCTGGCGTCCTTTCCTAAGAAGGCATGTGTTTGCATTGGAGGGTCCTGAGGAGGTTCACAAGAATTATCCCAGGAATGAAAGGGTTAAAGTATGAGGAGCAGCTAGCTGGCTCTGGACCTGTATTCACTGGAGTTTAGAAGAATGCAGGAGGATCTTACTGAAATCTATTGAATGCTGAAAAGCTTAGATATGGTGGAAGTGGACACGATGCTTCCAGTAGCAAGAGAGTCTAGGACCAGAGGGCACAGCCTCAGAATACAATTCCTTTAGAACAGAGATGGGGAGGAATTTCTGCAGCCAGACAGTGATGAATCTGTGGAATTCCCTGCAGAGATGGCTGTGGAGGCCAAGTCATTGGGTATATTTAAAGTGGAGCTTGATATGTTCTTGATTAGTAGGGGTATTAAAGATTACAAGGAGAAGACAGGTGAATGGGGTTGAGAAGGATAGTAAATCAGTTGTGATGGAATGGCCAAATGGCCTAATTCTGCACATATATCTTATTGATTTGAATGGAATTGGCTTTATTTTTTACATCCTTCACATTCATAAGGAGGAAAGATCTTTACGTTACATCTCTGTGTAAATGTGCAATGTGCAATCATAGTAATTTATAATAAATGGAACAGTCAATGTAACATAGAAATACACTCTAATCAGTGTGTTAATCAGTCTGATAGCCTGGTGGAAGAAGTTGTCCTGGAGCCTGCTGGTCCAGGCTTTTATGCTGAGGTACCATTTCCCAGATGGTAACAGCTGGAATAGATTGTGGTTGGGGTGACTCGGGTCCCCAATAATCCTACAGGCTCTTTTTATACACCTGTCTTTTCAAATGTCCTGAATCATGGGAAGTTCACAACTGCAGGTGCGCTGGGCTGCCCACACCACTCTGCAGAATCCAGCGATTAAGAGAGGTATAGGCAGTGATGCAGCCAATCAGGATGCTCTCAATTGTGCCCCTGTAAAAAGTTCTTAGAATTTGGGGCCCATACCAAACTTCTTCAACCGTCTGAGGTGAAAGAGGCGCTGTTTTGCCTTTTTCACCACACAGCTGGTGTGTACAGACCACGAGAGATCCTCGCTGATGAGGATGCCGAGAAACTTAAAGCTGTTCACCCTCTCAACCCCAGATCCATTGATGTCAATAGGGGTTAGCCCGTCTCCATTCCTCCTGTAATCCACAACCAACTCCTTTGTTTTTGCAACAAAGCTCCTTTGTTTTTGTTTATGGTCTAACTAATGAGTTGTAAGGTATAACTAACTTGTATTTTGTACTGTAGGTAACTGCATTATCCAGATTGGACAAAGCCTGGTTTCTTGGCAACTTAGATCCTTGCATGTGAGCTGACTAGTGATGAGAAGATTTTCTTGTTCTTTAAGTTGTTCTGTGGAGTATTTCACATCCACCTGAATAAAAGTCAGATTAATATCTTAACAAAAAGACATAACATCTGGTATTACAACATTCCCTCAGTGTTTGTGGTGAACTTGATTCAAATCATCCTAAAAGGTGAATGGTCATTGAATTAAACAAAGTGGAATTAGTTTCGATCAATGTTCCCTCTAATTTGTAATGACCAGTGTGTACAAAAATCTTGTGCTGTACAATTTGTTGCCCAGTGATAACAACAGGAATTTTTAAGTGGAAGTAAACCTGAAGCTATTCTAAGGATAATAAACTATCAGGTCCAGTTTATTGTTTATTGTTTAAAAGAAATAGAATAACTGTCCATGATAACTTAGATCTCCTCTGGGTTTGATCATTTTTGGTCTCGTTCATCTGTACTCCCACAAAACGTACTTAGCAGGGCTGCAGTGGGTAATGAAGGATTTGCTCACCAGAGCTTTTCACATGGTCCACATGTGATTTGCTTGCTAAATGATGCTTTAAAAAGTCAAATTTCCAAATATCATGTGCACACTTTAGAGCAGTGGTTCCCAACCTTTTTTTGGCCATGCACCACCTAATCACCTCTAAAATCCTGATGCTCCCTGTGGTGATATATAATTCTTATTATTCAAAAAGTGAACTCCTATTCACCTGGAGGAAGCCTAAAAGACCATTAACTTGGTTTAAACAAGCTTCAAATTACCCCCCTGTGGGGCGTACGCCCCATGTTGGGAACCACTGCTTTAGAGGGAACATTGGTCATGATCTATCAACAATAGATATTAATAATATGGAATAGGAGAAAGGAGCAAATTCAATTGAACCCACTCTGCTTGTTCCACTACTTACACCTAGGTTCAGTCAGAACTAACATTCTGATTACTAAAATGCTAACACTAAAATTCAGCTTTCAACTTAAGTGTTCTGATAACTCAGTATGATGCTCATGTTTCAAGTTTGGGCTCAGAAATATTGTTCAATATTTGTTCATTTCCATCATCTATATTTTTTAAAAATCTTATTGAGACTTCCAACGTCATTGGAAAGGCCAATGATGTTACATCCCTTATTTACTGTGTCTATACAAAATAATGCATTATTAAAATAATAATCTGGAGGGATTGTGGTTTTAATTCTTTAATCAAGGACAATTGAATAAGAAGAGAACAACACATGGTCAAACCAGGAGTCCAACAGTTCTCATTGGAGTTCAGCTAAGTGGCGTGTTGCTAATCCACTGCTGGGCGCAGGACCATTCTTCGCCAAAGTGCATCTCTGCATCGATCGCCCCAGTCAAACTGCTCCGAAACAGCCAGTAAGAAGGGTAACCCAGAATCCAGGAACACAAGCAACATGAACTTCAAAGTCTCCCAAAATGAGCCCACAGCCTCGCTAACTAATACTTGCTACGTGGTATTGACAAAACTTTCCATTATTTTCTCAACTTATCCAACTTGGAAAGATAATTTGCATTTTCATCCCTTATGGAACGAGATTGTAAAATATAGCAGTACAAAGGAATCAGGCCCCTTGTGTATGAAACAGCAAAGGTTAGCATGCAGGTACAACAAGGAACTAAAGAAGGCTAAAGGAATGCGTATTGCAAGGGGAATGGTAGGGAAGTTTTTATGAAACTGTATGGAGTATGCCAAATCACTGGAGGCAGTGCAGACTATATCCCTGGGTTGTGTAAAATAAAGGTTAGGTCTGTGTTAGAGAATGGATATAGGAAGTATGAAGATATCACTTGTAAGATACTTAATGGGACTGAGAGGACAGATGCTAAGAGATATTTTCCTTAATGGAGGTACCCAGAACAAGTCGTATGGTTTCACAATAAGTTATCAAGACGGTGACATGGAGACAATTTCTTTTCTTGGGGTTTTGAATCACTGGAATTCAAAGAACTGTGTGATGGCAGAATCACAGAATCATTGAAGACAGGTTAACAGATTTAAAGGGAGTTGAGGGGAACGGGGAGAGGAGGTAAATGGAGCTGAGGTCAAGCCAGGATCTTATTGAATGGCAAAGCAGGTACGAGGGGCTGACGAGCCTGCTCTGTGTCCCCTTTCTTTCTCCCTGATCAGTAGGGTGAGTGTTTCCCATCTGTATTCAATGCAACTGTGTGTCTGTGTGAGATTGATCGGCGGAGTACATTCCTCGGAACGAAGGGCGGAATGCAATGAATTGAACTCTTTAGTTCGATGACAAGAGGCAGACAAGCGATGCACAGCAGCCACAGGGCGGCAGGTCAGAGGAGGGTGGATGACAGCCGCATATCTTGGTGAAAGACCCAGCAGCAGACAAGTTCTTATTAAGTAGCTCCTAACGGGTTCTGCGCTTCTCCCGCTCCGAAGCAGAGATGTCGGAAGGGAATGATGAAAGATTTCTGAAAGGCTGCTTGTAGTGAAGATGTCTGAGCTTTGTTCTCCAGCTGGCCTCTGCATTCCTTTTAATAAAGGGGCCTTTTACCTGCACCCTCGCCGACTGCATGATGAGGAACTAGCCGGCCTGTACACATGGCCAATTGCCGGCAAATTAAATTCATTTATCCGGCACAGTTCCTTCGTGTCTGTGCAATTAATGCGTTAAATCCAACAGAATATCTTACATTTGTGTTGGATTCAAGTTTCTTTAACGCTGACGTGAAACTGATAGCTGCAGAATTAATTCCGGCAAGACAAAAACTTTGTGCCCTGTGACATATAGTCAGGCAAAGTCACTGCTTTGCATATGCATGGATGCCCCAGCAAGTGGATCTCATGTTCCCTAGGAAATGAAGCGCTTTGTCTTCTGCTTAGTAGCTGCTTAAGCAAGACCTGATTGTAATAGTGAGGTCTTGTTCCACTTTGTAATAGAAACACCATGTGGAGTACTGCTAGTATGCGTTGGTTTCATTGGAATACAAACGGCAAAGCATTTTCGGAAAGACACAATCTTATTTAAACAACGTATAGAAAATAGTGAGATGGATGCCTTGCAGAGCTAGTCCCAAACACGACTCCCTATCTGATCCTGGGGGGTTCAATCTTCTCATTACAAACACTTGCCTTTTTCTACGTCTTTGCAATCACCAACTCCGCTCCCGCCTTTACCCAGAAGTTTCTCACTTGTGCTTTGATTTATGTACGAGTGTGAGCCCCTCAAGATAATTCAGTCTTCCCCAAACCAGAAGCCCCGGATGAACAATGAGATGCGCAATCCTGCTCAGTAAGTACAGAGAGTTGGGGAAGAGGGTGAAGAACTGAACCTCCAAGGCAGTAATCTCTGGATTACTCCAGAGCCATGTGCTTAGTCAGGGCAGGAATAGGATGATGATACAGATGAAGGTGTGGTCGAGGAAGAGGTGCAGGAGGCAGGGTTTCAGATTTCTGGATCATTGGGATCTCTTCTGGGGAAGATATGACCTGTACGGAAAGGATGGGTTACACCTGAACCGAGGGGACCAATATCTATGTGGGTAGGTTTGCTTGAGCTGTTTGGAGGGGTTCAAACTAATTTGGTGGGGGTAGTAACTGGAATGATGGGGCTGAGAATAAATCATTATTAGATTTTTCTTCAACATCTCTTTGAAATTGCAACTTGACTTTTTATCTTTTTCTCTTCCCTGTGCAGTCCATTTACTTTGTCTGCCCTGCATGCTCTTTGTGTGTGTCCTACTTTGTTGCACTTTGTGCAAGCGTCACCTTTACATCTGCATTGGTCTGGTGTATGTGAGCCCCTGCCACAGTGGTAACATGTTTGGTTCGGCCGGGCAGTTTCAGTTTAGACATTGCAGTTTTATTCACCTTCACTCTCATTCCTGACTGCAACACATTTGTGTCTATGTCAGCGGTTTCCAGCTTTTCTCAATTGCTCTTTTAAATGCAGGTTGTACTTCAGTTAGGAACCATTTCTGATATTTTTGTATGATTCCATAAACGAAACAATCTCTCATTGCACAATTAAGCCCATTCCCAAACTGGCAATTTCTTCAGTTCAACCACATACGCCGAAATGAACTCTCTTTCCTTTTGATTCTGATTATGAAACCTAAAGTGTTCTGCAATCAACAATGGTTTCAGTTCTAAATCTTCCTGCATTGCTTTCATGCCATCAGCAAAGCTAATTTTGGCTGATTTGGTTAGAGCAGCCAGACTTCTGAGCAAACTGTGTGCCCTGAATTCCAGTGCACTCAGCAAAATTGGTGCTTGCTTTTCATTAGTTTTAAAATACTGCTCAATTTACTCAGCACACAATATCCCATTATCTCATGTGCAATCAAACACGTCTATCTTTCCAATGTAGCCAGACATTACTGTTTTTATTTTTAAAAAAATATGATTATTGTCACCTGGTACTCACTGTTTATAAACCTGTGAATTTAATTCATTTTCTGCTTTCTCAAACTCAACCATATCTGCCCCACCCTGCAGAAGCATGTGATGCACTTCTTTTTAACTCGAATGACTCACTGCATTTCAACAGGAAGGTAGTCAATTTGGGTTCACTTAAAACTCCTTCATTTCTACTGTCATGTTTTTAAACTCCAAAATAAAAAAAAACTAATTGAAAGAAAAACAAGGGAGCCGAGAGATAACGTCTGTAGTTTTGTTTTTACTTTAAGCATCATGACATATGCAATTCACTTATTTTTACATATAGCCCCTAACTAATGAGTTATTTAAATGAGCAAGAATGCTTAAACTAACAGTATATTTACAATATTGCTCAGATACCACTGAAATATTAAATATGCAACAGCAAGGTTGATAGGTTCTTGGCTAGTCAGGGCATCAAACGTTACAGGGAGAAGGCAGGAGAATAGGGTTGAGAGGGATAGCAAATCAGCCACGATAGAATGGCAGCGCAGACTTGATGGGTCGAGTGGACTCATTCTGCTCCTATGTATATAGATAAGAACATGGACAGGAGAGGTTTATCAATACATGCAGAGGAAGCTGGCTTATTGGGTAACACAGTTGAAGTTGATGTGTTGGGTTGAAGGACCTTTGCCCCTGCTGTGTGACTCTGTAGGGCTTCAAGAATGATAAAGACAACAGGTTGCACATGACCTTGATTTGGAAATATTTCACCAGTCCTTCCCTGTCACTGGATCCCAATCCTGGAACTCCCTGCCCAACCACATTGAAGGAGCACGTTCATCAGAGGACGACAGCGGTTCAAGGATGTAATTCCCCATCGCCTTCTCAAGGGCCCTTGGGCAAGGGCAATAAATGGTGGCTTTGTTGGCAATGCCCAGGCACGTCCTCCATGAACCTATTGGCTTTTTAAAGGAGTGGAGATGGAGAATTTATATTTTATAAACTATATGTAGCTTTAAGTCCCAGCAAAGTATCTAATGAAGTCTCATAGAAGCAATCACCCTACCAGACTCACATTAAATCCACTCCTACCCATTAATGACCATTGAACTCACAAGGGAACCATGTGTAACTAAGGAGATTTTGTAACAATTAAGTGTAATGTTTAAACTACTCCTATCCTGCTTCATCTATCCATCTGGGGGAAGTTCTTTCATTCATAGAAGCCTTGTTCAACAGGTCTCATTGTATGCGATCAAAGATCCAATTTGCAAACCCGCTCATTGGAACCGTGGCTTACAGGGGCTTGCCTTCCTTGACTGCTCTGCCGGTAAATTAAATTCAGTTTGAACAGGCCCTGGCCCTTCAACAAATGCTCTTAGTTTTCTTAAATTTCCATTTACAATTAAAAGCAAGTTTGTCTCAGTACAAAGCAGCTCAAGTTGCTTATTACAAATCACAGCTGGTGACCCATCTCCCATAAAGTTCCCCGGTACTAAGTGCACTGGAGTCATTCAGAGCTTAGAAGTTGATCCAGGAGACTGTCAGAGCATTGGATTCTAAAGGGGCAGAATATGGACACAGGCTCTTTGGCCAGTGAGACACACCAGCCGTCAACCACACACTTACACTAATCCTGCAATAATCTTATTTTTTATTCTCTCCTCATCAGCTGCCCTCAGACTCTCCAGGTAACCTGCCAACCCGGAACGTGGGAGGAAACTGGAGCACTGTGGGAAACTCACCCAGTCACAGGAAGAACGTGCAGACTCCGCACAGACAGCAGCCGAGGTAACGACTGAACCTAGATCTCTGGTGATGTGAGGTGGCAGCTCAACTTACTGTGCCGTTGTGTACAAGTGGTTGTATCCAGTCTGGGTTTTGAAGAGAGAGACCTCTCTCATTAACAAGGCATTTTCACCCACAGAACTGTCACGCACTGGATTTTTGCTCTGCTTGTCACAGTATTAGAATAGAATAGAACTTTATTGTCGTTGCTCAAGACAATGAGATTATGGTACAAACAAGCTGGAGGAAATCAGCAGATCGGGCAGCATCCGTGGAAACGAGCAGTCAACATTTCAGGCCGAGACCCTTTAGCAGGTCCTGACGAAGGGTCTCGGCCCGAAACGTTGACTGCTTGTTTCCACGGGTGCTGCCCGACCAGCTGAGTTCCTCGAGCTTGTTTGTACATGTTGATTTGACCACAGCATCTGCAGTGTACTTTGTGTTGAATGAGATTATGGTGCTACTCCAGTCCGTGCAAAACAGATATTTACAATGCATATGACAAGGCTTAATTTTAAAAGAATCCCATTTTTACATGCAACTAGTGACTTTAATAGTCCATTACACCCAAAGGCCATTGGCAAGCTGCGGTGTAGCGTTATTCAACTGCACAACAGCGCTCGGGAAGAAGCTGCTTTTCAGTCTTACTGTCTTGATTAAGATGTTTCTGTGTCTCCTACCAAACAGCAGGAGATTGAACGGACAGTGTCCGGGATGGGATGGGTCTCTAATGATGTTACGAGCGCGCCATGGGCATCGAGATTTGTAGATTGTTTCTAGGTCTGATAGTTGAGTTCCAATGATGCACAAAGCTGTCATCACCTGTTGGATGCTTTGTGACCTGTCCTGCTGCAGCTGGAGTACCACACTGTCATTCTGTGTGTCAGAATGCTCTCTATCATCGATAAAAGGTGGCCAGCAATTTCTGGGGCAGATGAGCTCTCCTTAAATTCTTTGTAAACTCTAGGGACTGTTGTGCATGAAAACCCCAGATCAGCAGTTTCTGAGATACTCAGACCACCCCGTCTGGCACCAACGATCGTTCCACGTTCAAAGTCACTTAGATCACATTTCTTCCCCATTCTGATGTTTGGTCTGAACAACAACTGAACCTCTTGACCATGTCTGCATGCTTTTATACATTGAGTTGCTGCCACACGATTGGCTGATTAGATATTTGCATTAATGAGCAGTGTACCTAATAAAGTGGCCACCAAGTATAGTTTGCACATTCACCGACTCAATCTGAATCTCCACTGCACTCCCTTCATTATCTGTACTGGTGCCTGGGTTTGTGTATATTCCTCTTATTCAAACCATTTATATGGGCTGTGAACAGCTGGGAATGAACTCTGTGATGTTTCCTCAGTGAAAATTACCATGCAATGAACAATTTCAAAATGACCCATTCACTCCTAATTACTCTTTTCTATCCAGTAATCAGTTGGCAACCCAAACCTCAACCCCACATGTTCAAATTGCCTGGAACTTCATGAAAAGTCTTCTGAAAGTCCATTTACAGTAAAACTCCATTAGTCCTCTATCCAAGAGCAGGCGCCGAACTCTCCCCCTAAACTCATTGGATTCCCACGTTCCCTTTAAACTCACCCTCAACAGTTCCAGTTCTCCCTGTAAACTAACCAGAGCCTCACATTCTCTTTAAACTCACCTTGTTCACTTGAAAATGTATTGTTAACTTTAAAATGGTGGTCGTCCATCATGTCCAATGATGACAGGAGATCTGTGCGGGACAGATTCTAAAGTGGAGAAGCTGTTACACTGGGGCAGTTCCACTCCCTCAACCTCAGAAGTCCAGGTGGAGCGGTACAAACAAATGTCACCAACTGGGGTCTTCCTTGGTTGCAGTGAATGACCGTGACGGCTTCTGTGTGTGATCCAGCCCTTTGCTCTCCATGGAGCGCTGCAGTACCACCTTCCTGGCCGTTGGGTCTAACAGTAGATCTCATCAGCCCAGACCGCCGGAGCTGGCTTCACGTGCTAGGACGGGGATGTCCCTGTCTCACCGGGGTATGAGGCTGCCGGCTATCCTCACCGGGTTTAGCCCGCCTGTCGAAGCGGTCTACCCGGGGTGTGGCCGCTGTCTCGTGCAAACAGCTACTTGGAGCCACAGGTGAGAGCTGAGTGTCCGGTGGGGACCAAAGATGGGTTAGCTGCCCCAGAATGGACACGACAAGCCCCTTCGCCCTTTAAAATACTTAACCAAAATTGTGTAGGTCTATTAACAGGAATAAGATCCGGAAGTCTGGTGGCTCCACCAAAGTCCTGGGGGTGCCGATATTTGGAATTTTATGATACACAGTTTCCCTTCTGTAAATCCATGGTGACTCAGGTCAATCTTGTTATTATTTTCCTGTCGTCTTACTAACGGATTCCAGCGCATTCCCTATTACTACCTCAGGCTAGTCTTCAGAAAGCGTTAATTAATAATCTTAAAGCCTGAGGACCTTTAGGGAAGAGTGCAAAATAATATGACAGAATTTTAGAAAAGGATTGTAAGTTATTTAGCCCAAGGTCTTAGAGCTAAATAAACAACAACAGCAGGAGATGTGAGATAGATAGGTAGACTGCAAAATGATATTTGTGTGCCAGTACACAAGCAGTGACTGATACTTGAAGAATTAATATAAAGTTTACAGCTAAGATTAAGCTACAAACTGCTACATGAAAGGTGATCCAATTGAATCTATAAAAAAAAGAGCGGTTAAAGATAGTTTGAGGTAGCAAGTAAAGGTTTATAATGTTGGCAGACCCACCCTCAAACTGGGGGAAAAGAGCAAAGAAGGACCAGGAAATTAAAAAGGAAAAGGGAGGTAAAATATTAGAGCTGTCGACCAGAAAACAAAATGGGCTTTAGAGATTCTGAAATGCTTCTGGCCTTCATATCCACATTTCAACAAGAGATTGAGGCTATGGGCTTTTGCTGAATCCCTAGATGAGGCTCCATTTCTCTAACTCTATTTCGGTGATTAACACCATGACTTTGAGATTGATTGGTACTGAAATCACCAGAGGGCTCCCACTCTGCTGCAGCTTACATTTTTCACACGCCTGAACGTGGGCAGGCAACAGCGCTTTTCTCCCGACTCAGAGCTAATCAGATTCCAAACCTTCAGCAGCCTGTATCCTCGAGGAGTAATAAACTCAATCAAAGATTTTAAATCGGATTAATCAGCACAGAACATCTCGCGCAGAACGGAAAGAAATAATTTCTGAGATATGTGCCTCAGGACCCGTCATTGTGACAGATGAAGGGAACCTTTAACTCTTAGTATGCAAGTAATTTTGACACCATATTCTCATGCTTCTAACTTGCTCCATTTCTGAAAGTGATCTAGCCCTCTTCAGTCAGCTCCTTAATTGTTTTAATACCTGACCCGCTGCTCAGCCTTTGGAAGAATGTCTAGATATTTATGTATTTATTGAGATACAGGGCAGAATAGGCCTTTCTACACCTCCCAGAAATCCCCCAATTTAATTAATCCTAGCCTAATCATGGGGCAATTATCAATGACCAGTTAACCTACCGACCAGTAGGTCTTTGGACTGTGGGAGGAAACCGGAGCACCCGGAGGAAACCCACACAGTCACGGGGAGAACATACAAACTCCTTACAGTCAGTAGCAGGAATTGAACCTGGGTCGCCTGTACTGTAAAGAGTTGTGCTAACCACTACGCTACCGGGCCACCCCATTTCTCTACACTAAATGCATTCCAAACAAATCTCTTGTATGAAACGTAATCGTCTTCATTTACACGGGACAAATTGAAACACAAAGATAATCCTGAGGATGAATTCTCAGAATACAATGGAGACATTTTCTTAGGACAATATACTTTAGCTCCAGATTCCAGCATCTGAAATATCCTGTGTCATTCATTGGGGATTCATGGGTTGGCAGGAATATAGAGCTTAGGATAGTCCAAGGGAAATAGAAGAGGAAATTTGGAAGCTGGGCAGGTGGATTTCGCATTAGTGATCACAATTCAGTTAAACTCAGCATCACTATTAAAGAAGACCAAAACAAAATAGGCTTTAAGGTTATAAATTAGGTACAGCTTCTGGAAATTGCTAATTTAAGATAGATCTGTCTTGAAATAATGGGAAGAACGTACAAGGGTCTCAGGGCAAACATTCTCTCATTAAGGAAAAGGATGGGGCTGCCAAGTCTAGATTCCCAGGAGCTGGATTAGAGTCCAGAATGTTGTTTTTATTGTTTTTCCTTGTAGTTTTAGCTTTCTTTACACTTGTTTAAATGTTTGTATAATCACCAGTTTAGCTGTTAAACATTTATTAACTTGTAGTATATTTAAAGCAACTTAGTGATCGGCAGATTTCATGGTCTTCTGAAGGACTCAGTGGACGAGCAGGTACAGCACCTTCAAGCAGATGAAAGTTCATCACCATGCGGTGGGGGGATGAGGCTCTCCTGACCCAGCATCTTGTTAGCAAATGTGCAGTCGCTGGTAAATAAAATTGAGGACCTGAGGGCAAGATTGCTGCACTGGATGGAAATGAGAGATTGTCATGTTCTATGTCTGAGTGAGACTCCTGTCTTCCAGCACGCCAGCTACAGTGATCAGACTAGGAGCTTTCCTGATTTCCTGGATGGATCAAACTGTTGATTTGAAAAAGGCAAAGGGAGGAGGAGTGTGCTTCATGATAAACTCTCGGTGGCGCTCTGATGTGGCGGTTTTGTCGAGCTTGTGGTCCCCGATAATTCTGACCACAGTTTACATACCACGAGTAGCCGACTATAATCAAGCACTTGAGATATTGCATGATGCCATCTCCAAACAAGAAACAATCTCTCCTGATATATTTTAAATCATTGTCGGGAACTTCAACCAGGCTTGTTGAAAGAAAACCCTACCCAATTACCATCAGCATATAACTTGTGACACCAGAGTTCCCAACACACTAGACCATTGAATGGATACACCATGGTTGTCATGGACTTTATTAAAACAACTGTGGATGAGTGTGTCCCCACAAAATCACCCGGTCTGAAGCCCTGGATGAAACACGAGATCCGAAACCTGCTGAGAGCCAGATCAGAGGCATTCAAGTCCGGTGACCAAGAAAGTTACCAGAGGTCTAGGTACGTTCTCTGGGAAGCCATCCCATGGGTGACATGGCAATTCCAGACTAAATCTGAATCAACGCAGGGTGCTCGATAGCTGTGGCAAGGCTTGAATACTATCATCTCTTAGAAAGTTAAATCAAGTGACATAGGTGACATCAGAGCTTCACTTCCAGATGAGTTCAATGCCTTTTATGCTGACTTTGAGGAGCACGGAGGAGCCATCACAAACTCTCACAGCCCCTGAAGATCCTATGATCTCAGTCTCTGAGCAGCCTTTGTGAGGGTGAAGCCGTGAAAAGCATACAGCCCAGAGAGGGTACCTGGCTGAGTACTAAAGACCTGTGCTGGAGTACTCACTGAGATCTTTAACCCCTTGCTTCAGCAGTCTGGGGTACCCTCCTGCTTCAAGCAGACTTCAATTGTACCACTGCCTGAAAGACTAACGTCCAGTAGCACTTAGGTCCACAGTAATTAAGTGTTTTGAGAGGTTGGTGATGAGATATATCAAATCCTGCCTGGAAGCTGACTTGGATCCACTCCAATTTGCCTACCAGAGCAACAGGTGCTCAGCCGATGCCATCTCATTGGCTCTTCACTCGACCCTGGAACACCTGGACATAAAGGATGCATACATCAGGATGCTCTTTTTTAACTACAGCTCAGTAATCAATGTCATTCATCCCTTCAAAATTAACCAGCAAGTTTTAAGACCTTGGCCTCAGTACCTCTCTGTGCTTGGATACTCAGTTTCCTCACTTGCAGACCCCAGTCAGTTCAGATTGGCAACAACATCTCCCCCATAATCTCCGTCAGCACAGGTTCACCACAAGGCTGGGTGCTTAGCCCCCTGCTCTACTCACTTTACACTTATGACTAAGGACAGCTCCAGTGCCATGTTTAAGTTTGCTGACGACACCACTGTTATAGGCCGAATCAAAGGTGGTGATGAATCAGCATATCGGAGGGGGAGTGAAAATCTGGCTGAGTGATGCCACAACAACACAACAATGTCAGCAAGACCAAGAAGCTGATTATTGGCTTCAGGAGATTGAAACCAGGGGTCCTTGAGCCTGTCCTCAATGGAGGAGAAGTGGAGAGGGTCAGCAACTTTAAATTCCTCAATGTTATTATTTCAGAGGACCTGTCTTGGGCCCAGCTCGTAAGTGCAATTACAAAAAAGCACGACGGCACCCCTACTTCCGTAGGAGTCTGTGAAGATTTGGCACAGCATCTAAAACTTTGACAAATTTCTATAGATGTGTGGTGCAGAGTATATTGACCGGCTGCATCACAGCCTGGTATGGAAACACCAACGCCCTTGAATGGAAAATCCTTAAAAAGTAATGGATAGGGCCCAGAAAATCACGGGTAAAGCCCTCCCATCCATCGAGAAATGCTATCACAGGAAATCAGCATCCATCATCAGGGACCCTCCACTACTCAGAACATGCTCTCATCTCATCAGAAAGAAGGTACAGGAGCCTCAGGATTCACATCACCAAGTTCAGGTACAGTTACTCCCCCTCAACCATCGGGCTCCTGAACCAAAGGGGATAATTTCACTCAGCTTCACTTGCCCCATCATTGAAATGTTCCCACTACCAGGACTCCGTCTCATGTTCTCGATATTTATTGCTTATTTATTTATTATTGTTGTAGCCTGGGGAAAAGTACACACTCAGGACAACAAATACTTCTTCGGGTTTTAATTCCTTTATCTGTTTTAGATGTTTAAGTGCCAGAAGAGGGTCTTAAAACAAAAAGAACGACTTTACAATCAGGTCCTGCCGGTACAATCTCCGTTTAACCTCCGATCCACACACTTGTGTCTCGACCAATTGCGTATGCAGTATAAAACTACAAAGAAAACCGCACAAAACTAATACAGTACTAATACGGCAGTGGCAATTCTGCTTGGCCAGTGAGGAACTTTGCAAGCCACGCTATCCAGCGTCGAGTTCTTCACTCATGAAAATCCTTCCTCATTAAGCCCAGTACCTCTGGGGGAACTTGGTTCCCACACCCCGACAGCTTACGTGCGTGCGCAAGATGTCACCATGCCCACTTAAAGGCAACTATTCTGAGTACACTTTTTAATGATAATGAATAGCATTCGATGGTCACCCAGTTACATTATTATTACTTTCTTTATGTATTTAGAAGATTGAGGGGGGATCTTATTGAAACGTATAAAATTCTAAAGGGATTGGACAGGCTAGATGCAGGAAGATTGTTTTCGATGTTGGGGGAAGTCCAGAACGAGGGGTCACAGTTTAAGGATAAAGGGGAAGCCTTTTAGGACCGAGATGAGGAAAAACTTCTTCACACAGAGAGTGGTGAATCTGTGGAATTCTCTGCCACAGGAAACAGTTGAGGCCGGTTCATTGGCTATATTTAAGAGGGAGTTAGATATGGCCCTTGTGGCTAAAGGGATCGGGGGTATGGAGAGAAAGCAGGTACAGGGTTCTGAGTTGGATGATCAGCCATGATCATACTGAATGGCAGTGCAGGCTTGAAGGGCCGAATGGCCTACTCCTGCACCTATTTTCTATGTTTCTACGTTTCTATTTGTACAGCTTGTTGTATTTTGAACCTCTAAGTTGGTGCAGTCTTTCATTGATTCTATTATGGTTATTATCCTGTGGATTTACTGTGAATGCCTGCAAGAAAATGAATCTCAGGGTTGTATATGGTGACATTTATGTACTTTGATAATAAATTTACTTTGAACCTTAGTATAGTTGGTTCTACATTTTTGTAGTTCTTTTATCTGCAAGGATGAAGCCAGTACTTGCTGAACCAGATTCTTGTCCAGACTGGTCCAAACCAGCCTGCAGTGTAAAAGGACAACACGTGATCAGGTTCCTCTGTTAATGTTACAGTTAGTCACTGTTACCTCTTTGCCTTGCTCGCTGGTACAGGTTAAACCCGTCTTATCTCTATATCCAACAAAATATCTCATTCTTGACTTCTGAAGAACCTCCTGGACAACATCAGCTCCGGGGCTAACGCAGGGATAACGAGGGTTACCAAGAGCAGCAGGAGGCAAAACAGAGAAGTGTACCTTTGCTCAGTGTTACGTACCCCATAACTGGGTGTCTTACCAGCAAAGATAGAAGTGTCCGTTGGAGTCTGGTGGTACTAGTTTCAACAGTGTTTATTAGTAAAAATATACAAAACAATATTAATGCAAATATACAGATAATATACTTTAGCAATACTAAACCTAAAAGTGTGGGTATAATAGTAATCAATAATAAACAAGCTCTATCGTTGTCTAGGGGATAATGAATTGGAAATATAAAGTTCAGTTCAGTTCATGCAGGCTGAGGTAGTTGTTGTTCGATGTGTTGTAATTGTTGGAGAGAGAGAGAGAGCGAACAGTAACAGCTTTGCCAACAGACTTGCCAACTTTCCTTTACGATCTTGATCCGTCGATGTGTTATTGCTGTGGCCATTCACGTATGACCCCTCTGTCCTTTAGCTAGACCATTCTTCCTTGGTGGACTCGTCACCCAGGCAAGGGTGGACACACACACAAGCCCCCACCGGCCTCACTATAAACACTGTGAGTTAAAATTTACCGATTCTTCATTCGGTCTCCGATGCCCCTCACACTTTCTCGTGGGTGTCTGATGCTCACTAGTGTGTCTCCTGGTGCATCTGAGGGGTGTCACGCCAGACCTCACTTTTATCCCCACTCACGGGGTCTCAAGTGTCAATCAGTTTTGAATGGCTTAGCTCATCAAACCAGCCCACTCCAGCTGTCCACTGAAGAATTTCAATGAATAGAATAGTAACAAGTAAACAATCCTTCTCCAAAAGACAATAACAGTAAATCAATGGCTCCTCTCCTCTCATATCAATAGCAGATGTTCAAACTTGTTTACCTCTTATCTGTGTCTCTCTCATTCTCTCTCATGAGCTGTTATCAGTAGCAGCTGTCCTGGCATGTTGTCTTTTGTCTCTCTTACTCTCCTGTTAGCAGCATCGAAATAGTAAAGGTTTGCGATTCTCCAAAAGGGGGGGGGGGGGCATGGGCAACTCTGCACCCTTCTGCCCATCAGAGTTGTTCATCCTTCGTAACATCAGAGAGAACACTGAAAAAGTACTGAAAATGCAGGAGTGATCTTAAAATGGAAGTTAAGGAGACATAAAGGGAGTTTGAACCAATAGCAGCAGGTAAAATCTTTTTTTGTGTGCGTAAAGAACAAATGGACAGCTAAGAAAAAGAGAGTGCTGATTAAAAAGTGGGGGTGGAGGAGGTGGGTAATGGCTTAAGGCATATTCAGAGATGGTCTTCTTCTCACGGGAGGTTGGCACCAGTGTTGATGTTAAGGGCAAATGTGTGTGAAATCTTGGATGGGATTAAAGAGGACGTATTGGAGGGGTTAGCATTTTTCAAAACTGGCATGAATGGAATATATCTTAGGGAGGAAATTACAGAGGTTCAGACGACTCCAGATGATCTTTTCTGGCCATTGGAGAGCAGCCAGACGATCAATGGACTGATAACAATGATGAAAAGGGAATTAAAGAATAGCTACAGAGCAGTGAGTTTCAATTTGAGTGTGAAAAAAAAATTGGAATCCATTTGAGGAGAAAGGGTTAGTTATTCCATGCCTTGAAAAAATATCCAACCCCAATCCTTAAATGAGTATTACAACAGGGGAATTTTATAATTTTCCCCTGTTTTTAGGCTCTATTGTGAAAAAAGCATGTGATTTACAAGTACAAATTCAGAGTTAAATTGACAAAAATCCTTGCTTGAAATACTGATTATGTGAACCAGAGGTTTTGGGATTGAATACCTTTTCAAGGCTGTGTATATGTTAAGGGAAGGTGGTGTTTGACTAATGGTTGAATTATCAAGAAAGGTTAATGAGGACTGTGTATTTCGAGCAGACCACATGGATTTTAGGAAAGCTTTTGTCCTGATTCTACATGACAAAGAAATATAAGGCCATAGAATCCACGGGCGATTGACAAATTGTTCGCAGTACGTCCATTTGGGAACGTGTCAAAGGAATGTACTACTGTGTGGTGTAGGGAAAGAGAAAGATGCACGCCCACCAAACAGATCAGTAATATGTTGGAAGTATCTACAGGGCCACTTGCCCACCAAACTGATCAATAATATGGTTGGAAAGGTCTACAGGACCACTCTCCCTTTATTAGCAGAGGCAATGGAAGACCAGTGACATTATGCAGAATGTGCACAATATTGGTTAGGTCTCACAGTTGGAAGATTGGGGAATTGAGGGCCATGAAGAACTGGCACAGAGAATGGGTTGAGTCCTGGGCCAGATCAGTTATGATTATATTAAATGTCAGGGGAAGCATGAGGGACCAGGTGACCTACATCTTGTTCCTATTGTCCTGTGTTCTTGTGACATCCATAACCTTCATTGCAGTAGACCTAGAACAGAAAGGTGGGATGGATTAGGGAGCTCTTTATGTCTGACACAGATGTAATGGGCCAAGTGGCCCTCTAATATGAACATTTTCTATGATTCAATGAAGGGTTCATTGAACAAGTGATATGTATTGAGGAACTGTCAATGAAGATTTTTTTACATCTACATTTACTTGGGAGACGGACACGGAGTCTATAGAAGTGAGGCAAGCTGCAGCAAGATCATGGACCCTGTGGAGATTACAACAGAGGAGATGTTTGCCGTCTTGAGGCAAATTAGGGTGGATTAATCCCCAGGGCTTGACATGTGCTCCCTGTGGGAGGCAAGTGCAAAAATTGCTAGGGCCCTAGCAAAGGTAGTTAAATCATTCTTAGCAACATGTGAGTTTCCAGAAGAATTTTGGATAGCTAACGTCTTTCCACTGTTTCAGAAGGGCTCAAAGAATAAACCAGGAAATTATTGGCCGGCGAGCCTGACATCAGTAATGGGAAATTTACTGGGACCAGATATATGAGTATTTGGAAAGACAGGGACTGATTAGGGATCATCAGCATGGTTTTGTGCGTGGTAGGCTGTATCTAACCAACCTTATAGAGTTTTTCGAGGAGGTTACCAGGAAAGTTGATGAAGGCAAGGCAATGGATGTCGTTTACATAGACTTTAGCAAGGTATTTGACAAGGTCCTGCATGGGAGGTTGGTCAAGAAGGTTCAGTCGCTTGGTATTCAAGATGAGGTAGTAAATTGGATTCGTTTTTTAAAAATTATTTTTTCTTTTTTTTTGTCACCAAATTTTTCAATCTTTAAAACAATGCTTTTTCGCCTTGAGACGTTGTAAATGTTACCTACTTTAATGTACTCTTGTTAATTTTGGATAATAATAATAATAAAAGGATTTGTAAAGAAGTAAATTGGTATAGACATTGGCTTTGCAGGAGAAGTTAGAGAGTGGCAGTACAGTACTGTAAATGGTTGGCCCTCTGACTGGAGGCCTGTGACTACTGGAGTGCCACGGGGGATCGTTTTCAGGGTCCGTTGCTGTTTGTCATCTATATCAACAATCTGGATGATAATGTAGCTGAGTGGATCATTAAATTTGTAGATGACACCAAGACTGGGGGTGTAGTGGACAGCGAGGAAGGCTATTAAAGCTTGCAGTGGGATCTGGACCAGATGGAAAAGTAGGCTGAAAAATAAGAGATGGAATTTAACGCAGATAAGTGTAAGTTGTTGCACTTTGGGAGGTCCAACCAGGATCGGTCTCACGTAGTAAGTGGGCGGGCACCGAGGAGTGTGGTAGGACAAAGGGATCTGGGAATACAGGTACATAATTCATTGAAAGTGGTGGCACGGGTAGATAGGCTCGTAAAGAAAGCTTTTGGCACACTGGCCTTCATAAATCAAGGTATTGAGTACAGGAGTTGGGATGTTATGTTGGTTATGTTGGATGTTACGTTATGTCACCAAGATGTTGGTGAGACCTAATTTGGAGTATTGTTTGCAGTTTTGATCACCTGCGTACAGAAAAGATGTAAATACATTTGAAAGAGTACACAAACATTTTACAAGGGTGTTCCAGGACTTGAGGGCCCGAGTTATAGGGAAAGATTGAATAGGTTAGCACTTCATTCTCTAGAAAGTAGAAGACTGAGGGGAGATTTGATAGATGTACATAATTATGAGCGGTATAGATAAGGTATTGGATAGTTGGGGGAGATACGTCTTTACAAAGGAGGTGTGAGGCATCCTTCCCTCCGCTAGCCTGCAGGTCACCTGCTTAGCTCCCCCCACAACCCAACCAATCAGGGTCATGTGAAGCCATGGGAGCAGGTGGCGGATGGTTGTATGAGCAACAGGTGCCTATCACAGGCCCTGGTTACGCGACCACTGTCACCAGGCAGATAATCTCGGAGGAGTATTGATAATGGCTGACTCAATGACTCTTAAGACAGGGATTCCCAACCTGGGGTCCATGGACCCCTCAGTTAATGGTAGTGCTCCATGGCATAAAAAAGGTCGGGAACCCCTGAGCTAAGAGATATTGCAGATAAGAAAATATAGAGAATGGGATCAATTTTCAGACAGGCAAATGTGATTGGTGGGACACCACAGAAACATACCTCAGCTGCTTACAACTTCTTGGTACACCCCCTCTTATTTATCTTCATCAAAAAACAATTCACTATTTACAAAGAAAGAGAAAATCGGCAGATGCTGGAAATCCGAGCAACACACACAAAATGCTGGAGGAACTCAGCAGGCCAGGCAGGAAAAGAGTACTGTCGACATTTTGGGCCAAAATCTTTCGGCAGGACTCTGTTTACCTTTGGCAGTGTTTATATGTTCATTACTCAAATTTTTTAATGATAAATGTGTGCTAAGTAAATATAAACGTGGAGTACATTCACCTGTATAATGAGCTTGTGATTTGCACTAAATTAAGTGCATGGTGGCTAATCAGTGACTACCAGAGAACGATTCTGGTACAAAAGATGCAGGAAACTTGTAACCTGTCACAACAGTACCACCTAGTGGCCAGATGTGGTAGTTCATCAGCATTGCTGCAAACTTATAATGTCAATCCGAAATAAAAACGGAATAAAGGTACAAATGCCAGAAATACGCAGTAGGTTAGGCAGCATCTCTGGAGAAAGAAAGAAAGCAAGCTAAAATTACATGTCAATGAGGTTTCACGCAGGTGAGGGTGAACATGTTAGGGGGAAAACCACTGTCCTCAATTTAACAAAGGAGAAGTTCTGCAGATGCTGGAGGAACTCAGCAGGCCAGGCAGCATCTATGGGAAAAGAGTAAACAGTCGACATATTGGACCAAGATCAGGACCTTCCTCAACTTAAGTCAGAGCACTGCTGAGTATTAAGGACAGATATAGGCAAAAGAAAAGCTCTTATCAGTGAAGAAGTGACAGCAGATATTTAATCAGTTATGCCATAAAGCTTGGTAGAAGTTTATCTGAGTGAGAAAAAGGGACTCAAGGAGTGCCAAAGGTGAAGGAAAATATTAAATCAAAAGCTAGAATATACAAAGCAGGGGACTAAAACACAGAGAAGGAAGTGAGCTGACTGTGAGAGAAAACAGGCAATTGTTACGAACCCTGTAACTGGGTGTCTTACCAGCAAAGATAGGAGTATCCGTTGAAGTCTGATGATACTATTTTTAACCGTATTTATTAGTAAAAATACACAAAAATAATATCAATGCAAATATACAGATAATATACGTCGTCAATACTAAACCTAAAAGTGCGGGTATAATAATAATCAATAAGAAATAAGCTCTATCGTTGTCTAGGGGATAATGAATTGTCCGATGGAAGTATAAAGTTCGTTTCAGTTCACACAGGCTGCGGTGTTTGTTTGTCGCTGTGTTGCAGTTGTTGGAGAGAGAGAGAGATAGAAGAATGGGAACAGTTACCGCTATTGTTTTTGCCAACCTTCCTTTATGATTTCGATCCGTCGGTGTCTCGTTGTTGTGGCCGTTCAAGTATGACCTCTCCTTTAGCTAAACCGTTCTTCCGTGATGAGCCCGCCACCCAGGCAAGGGAGGACACACACGAGCTCCCACCGGCTTTCGCTATAAAATGCTGTCACTGGATTTCTAGCATCTCTCCTGGTGCGTCTGAGGGGTGTTTCCCAGACCCAACTTTTATCCTCACTCACGGGGTCTCAGATGTCAATCAGGTTGGGATGATGCAATCCCTCAACCAGACCACTCTGGTTGTCCCCTGAGGGGTTTCAATGAATAGTACAGTACTCAATACACAATTCCTTCTCCAAGAGACAATGGCCATTATCAGTGGTTCCGTTCCGCTTTTTGTTAGGAGACATTCCACTTTTTGTGTATTCCTGCGTCTCTCTCTCATTACTGACATGATGTGTATCTCTCTCATTTCCTGGGTCTTAGACCCGAAATAATAGTGATCTTGCGATTCTCAAAAAGGGGGGGTGACTTTGCACCCTTCAGCCCATCAGAGTTGCTCCACATTCGTAACACCCCCATCCTTCTAAGGATTTTTACCACAGGGAAAAATTAACTAATACAGAGTATTACAGAATTTCAGAATCTAACACAATACAAAAGAGTTTTTTTTCACTACAGAGTAATACAGTTATACATTCAATTCAGCATCTAGATAATCAGTCAGCGAGCCCATTATCACTTCCTTTAATATCTTAATATCTTGTACCTTAATAAATTCCTGTAGCATCAGACTCCAATTTAATAACCACTTACTTTTTTTATTTCCTTTTCTTCAGCAAAACAAAACTAGAGAGTTGTGATCTTAGCTTACGTGTATATTACAAAAGTTTATGCAAATACTAATCTTTATTTTACTTTCAAACTTAACAGTCAATCTTCCATGGGGGTTGTCTTTATTATTCACATGCTTTGTCGAAATCCCTTAAAACCGGATCCTGTTATTTAAAGTGGCATCCTGTCAACCCTCGCCCCTTTTCCAGTTAACTCCCACGTGGTTAGCTTGCTTACCAGTGTGGAATAGGCTTTTGCATGCTCCTTTCATAGGAGTTATTTTATCAACAATGTTTTCCAAACTTAGCCCATCTTCTGAACTTACACACAATTCTTTATTTTTAAGCAAGTCGTTAGTTTTATCTTCAGGACCCTTCATTCTATTGGTTTTCAGTTTAATATCTGCAAGCGATCCCTCTTTGTCCAAACAACATTTCAAATTCTGCCTCTTCACAGCACACCCTTGAATAACATGAGCGAGTGGGGCACCTTTACATTCTAAATCAAACTGTAATTGATTTGCAGGCACCTTAGTAACAAGCCATTGTCCCTTCAGCCTGGTTACTGCTTCTGACACCAATCCAGACTTTAAATTTTCTTCATTCAACTTAGGAACTACACTTTTCACTTCTCCTTCAATAATAATATCTACATCACCACCTTTTATCTCCTCACTAACTTTTAACACACCTTCGAACACAAACAACTGGGAATTCTCACTTCCCACTATTACCAAGGTTAACCCTTGCTTCACTGAACCAAGTCCATCTGACCCACAAGGACTGCATTCCTTTTTAACTGAATCAAATACCTCAGACTTTTCCTGAGTTTCATTACTAGGTTCAGTACCATGTGCATCCACATCTTGAACACACTCAAACGGGACCTCTGCCTCTTCCAGGCTTTCAATACCCGTCCCTTTCTCAAATTCTAAGTTCCCCTGATCCTCCCAGTTACTCTCTGGGCAACTCCTTTCCGGAGTAAATTCAACCCTGCGGGCTGAAACAACCTCATCTGCTAACCCAGCAGACTCCTTCAACATAACAGCATCCTTTTCATCTAGGACTGCCCTTATTTTATTATCGGGAACACATTTAAAATTTTCAACTTCTTCAAACAGTTCTGCCAAGCCAGACAGATCATCCATGTCCAACCCTGGATCTTCTAACAGCCTTATCTGTTTCTCATTTTTATTCCGTGCCTCTATAAATTTCCTCCTGACTAAGGGTAGGTCTACCTCCTCTCCTTTATTCTCTTTCACCTCCCTATTCTCTGTTTTACCACCCTCTAACCCCTCTTGGTACAGGGTCGGTAAAAACGTCTCAGCCAAATCAACACTAGACTGATTTAAACTGGTCTCTTTCTCAGCTGCCTTTCTCGACAGGCTGCGAGTGATCGCGCATGTGGGATAGATCTTGGAACCTAGGGGCGGACCTCAACACTTACAGGCTGGCTCGTCAGCTTCATTGCTGACCAAACCTCACCACCTGCTAAATCATTACCCAGAAGGACGTCCACACCTTCTCTCGGGAATTCTGATTGCACCCCTATTTCAACTGGTCCAGATACCAGCTCACAATTTATAATGATCCTATGCAAAGGCACAGCTTCTGTCCCTTTTTCTATGCCTCTCAAAACTACCTCTCCCATCTCAGGACCAAAATCTAGTACCTTACTGAGAATCAATGACTGCTCAGCTCCAGTATCTCTCCAGATCCGCACCGGAACTGGTGTTTCTCCCTCTTTCACAGACACGGTCCCTTCTGAAATAAATTTCTCACGCCCCTCTCGTATTTTATCTACCTGGGGCTTTCTCGTCGATTTACTGATCAACACAATACATCCTGTAGGGACTGCTGCTTTCCCTTTTCCTGTCTCCTTCTTCGGAGCAAAGCACTTAGATGCAATATGACCCACCTTTCCACAATTAAAACAGGTCAAGCCAGGACCCCTCCTGCCATCTTGCCTTTCTTCCTCCTTATTTTTACCACTAGCTCCCGGCTGAATCTCTGCCTCAGCCGAAAACACAGTCTCCTCAATATAATACTGAGTTATGGCCCTCCGCATCTCCCACTTTTTCATTGACAACCTCACCTCTGCGAGATTTAGTCCTTTCGCAATATTTATCAAGTCCGACTTTGTGGCAGCCTCTAGCGCCTCCGGAGTCAGGTTTTTTATAAATTCGTCTATGTCCATCTTTGCTGGTTTCCCGTCTGGTTACCCGCGCAACCAGATCCAAGTCTGAACTTAAAAGCCCGATTTACTGGCCCCCCAATTTGGTATCAAATCTCGAGACGAGGCCCCAAGTTGTTACGAACCCCGTAACTGGGTGTCTTACCAGCAAAGATAGGAGTATCCGTTGAAGTCTGATGATACTATTTTTAACTGTATTTATTAGTAAAAATACACAAAAATAATATCAATGCAAATATACAGATAATATACGTCGTCAATACTAAACCTAAAAGTGCAGGTATAATAATAATCAATAAGAAATAAGCTCTATCGTTGTCTAGGGGATAATGAATTGTCCGATGGAAATATAAAGTTCATTTCAGTTCACATAGGCTGCAGTGTTTGTTTGTCGCTGTGTTGCAATTGTTGGAGAGAGAGAGAGAGAGAGATAGAAGAATGGGAACAGTTACCGCTATTGTTTTTGCCAACCTTCCTTTATGATTTCGATCCGTCGGTGTCTCGTTGTTGTGGCCGTTCAAGTATGACCTCTCCTTTAGCTAAACCATTCTTCCGTGATGAGCCCGCCACCCAGGCAAGGGAGGACACACACGAGCTCTCACCGGCTTTTGCTATAAAACGCTGTCACTGGATTGCTAGCGTTTCTCCTGGTGCGTCTGAGGGGTGTTCCCCAGACCCGACTTTTATCCTCACTCACGGGGTCTCAGATGTCAATCAGGTTGGGATGATGCAATCCCTCAACCAGACCACTCTGGTTGTCCCCTGAGGGGTTTCAATGAATAGTACAGTACTCAATACACAATTCCTTCTCCAAGAGACAATGGCCATTATCAGTGGTTCCGTTCCGCTTTTTGTTAGGAGACATTCCACTTTTTGTGTATTCCTGCATCTCTCTCTCATTACTGACATGATGTGTATCTCTCTCATTTCCTGGGTCTCAGACCCGAAATAATAGCGATCTTGCGATTCTCAAAAAGGGGGGGGGGGCGACTTTGCACCCTTCGGCCCATCAGAGTTGCTCCACATTCGTAACACAAAGTACATTGAAACAAACATCTAGAGCTTTGGTGGGTATATATAAAGGAAAATGGTAGCAAGAGTAAAAGGAAGAGGGTGGCTAAGGGGGATTAATAACAGGAAACAAGGAAACGGCAGAGAATTTAAACCAATACTTTGTATCTGTGCTTATGGTGGTGGACATTGCAAATATCCCAGAGATGACAGATGGACTAGCTTCAAATGGGAGGAAAGAACTTGTCAAAATTCCTACTACAAGGAATAAATATTGGAAACTTAATGAAACTGCATGCAGATAAGTTAGATGCCAATAGCTCTGCATTATTACCCAAGCATTACTAAAGTATCATTAAAGAATAGAACCAATGGTTGAAGATTTTCCAAACTCAGAGTTTTGGGAAGGTGCAAGCAGATTGGAAAACTCTTGTTGAAGAAGGGAGACAAAAAAGCTGACAATTAGTTTGACATCTGCTGTTTGTGAACATGTCAGAGATCATAATTACAATACAAATGGCTGAAAATTTAGAGAAGCTTAATGCAATCAAACAACTGAACATAGTGTTCTGAAAGAAAATCATGTTTGACAAATTTGCTAGAGTTCGTTGAGGATATAAACACAGTCGTTCAGTATTCTGAAGGCAACGTGCCCAAGGTAAGGGCTCGTGGTGCTGGGAGAGATTATATTGATGTGAATTGTGTGGTTACTGTGTGTCAGAATAAATGGGTCTTTGTTAGACTGGAAAAGTCTTGAGAACTCCAGAAGTCACTCCTGGCCCTCATCAGTTTACTGTCCACATTTAGAAAAAGGGTCAAAGTGTGAAGTAAGAAAGCTTGATAATGACACAAGAACATGCAGAAGGGCATGCTGTGATGAGCACATTTGGACTCTGCAACTGAATACGTTGAGTAACCGGGCAAAAACCTGACACAGAATTTAATGTTAGAAAGTGCGAGATCAAGCACATTAATGAAAGGAATCAAAGGGGAGATTATGATCTAAAATAGAGAGAGACTATAAATCAGTAAAGTACAATTGATCTTGCTGTACTTGTTCATGAAATAGAAAAGGTTACAGACAGGTACAGCTAGTAATTATAAGGCAAATGACATATTAATCTTTATTGCTGGGGGTGCTCAGGTGGTGAAGAGGTGGAGTTTAAACATATGATTAATTGGTCACGAGTGCAATTGGGCAGGACGGGCCTGTTATTGTTCCAATTGTACGAGATGGTGAGATCATACCTGCAGTACTGATGGTGCCTGGTTTGAGAAATAATATACTAGCTCTGGATGCAGTCCTGAAGAGATCCATTAGGTTAATACTTGAGATGAAAGGTTTACTCTATTTTGAAAGGCTAAAAAAAAGTTAAGAATTTAGAAGATCACGTTGATACACCAAAGTTCATAAGGGAGCGGGAAAAGGCAGATAGAGGTCAAGAGTTTCCAACAAGATGTGATTTCAAAATATAGGTAAAGTAGAAGTACATCTTGTCACAGAGGACTGCAAATCTCTTTAAGTCTTTAACAATAAATGTTGCGAACCTGGATAAGCGGTGATATTTAAAGGGCCGCAAAACAAATTTATTAAGGATTGTGGAATTCAGGGCTAGGTAGAACTAAACTGAAAGGAGTTGAGTCCTGGGGGCAGATCAGCCATGACCACATCGAATGGCAACAGGGGCCTGAAGGATCATGTGACCCATTCCTACTCTCATTTTCTTCTGTTCTTTCATCAGAACTAGGAAAATAACTTCCAAGGAAAGGGGAACTCAATGGCTCTCAAACATTCCATCCCTGTTCTGATGAAAGGCGATTATTTTAAAACTTTAAGTGTTTCCCAACCAATAAACACCATCTTAACATTTTTTGTCCAGAATCTCTATTATTTTCTGATTTTTAATTTCAGGTTTTCAGCATCTGCAGCTTCACATCTGGAATTCTTCACTTCCAAATTTTTCGGTCTGATGAAAGTTTATCAACCTGAGACATTATGATGTCACTACAGACTCTGCATGACCAATGTTTCATGATCAGTATTTCAGAATTCCACAGAGTCCTTTCCAGTTCGACTTAAAAGGTGACCAGTGAACTCATGCCAAGGGCTTGAATTCTTGGGCAGAACGACAGCAAGGGATGGAGGTGGGATAATGGGAAATCCATGGTAACCTGACCCCTTCCTTCTCTGGGTACTTACAGTACATCCTCAATCTCTCCTAAATGCCCAGAATCGATGGGGTATTCTTCCTCAGCATGTTCAGGGTATCAGGTAGAAAACAAGCAAAGGTGTCAAATTTGCAAAACTCAAAAAAAGAAATAAAATGAGAAAGTTTGCTTTCTAACAAAAGGCAATGCCTTTCACGTGGCAACACCTTAGAATGGATAGAAGTTTATATGGTTCACATACAAGCTGAAATTATAATTAAGCATGAGGGAGATCTAATCGATTTATGTTCATCCATGTGGAAAACTCATTATGCCTCATTTCAGCATTTAAGTGTTTCTCAAAAATTTTTTCACCACTCTGTTCAGAAAACTATTCTGTATATCAAGAACTTATTATTTTCAAAACTTCCACTGAATGGTTTGAATATATCCCTTTTCCAGATCCTATCAGTTAGTTTAAAATGTTCTGGATTCATTTTCCATTCCCTTAAGTTTAATTTTTTGGATTTAAATATATAATCTCATAGACCTGCTCTTTAGAAGGGAAACAGCTCTTCAAGTTTTTCTTCCTAACACCGACACTGGACACCAGTTATCAGCTTTGGAGTTCTTTTGCACTCCCATCATTTTGTCTTTTAAGTTGTTTTTACTTCTGTGACTAAAACTGGGCATGACACACAGACTAGGCTAGCCAGGAGTTTTATGATTTTGCCTTTTAGTATCTGCTTTGAATCATTGCCAAATAGTGTAAGTCATAGCTCCCAAAATGCGAAGCTCTTTTACAGATTGACTCGTACTTGAACAGCATTGAAATAAGAACTATTTTACTTGCGTCCAGAATGCACTTTAAAAATCTAGATACATTATCAATGAGGAAAATGAGGGGAGATTTGATAGAGGTATACAAAATGAGGGGTTTAGATAGGATAAATGCAAGCAGATTTTCTCCACTGAGGTTGGGTGAGACTTGAACTGGAGGGTGAAAGGTGAAATATTTTAGGGGAACCTTCTTTACTCAACGGGTGGTGAGAGTATGGAACTAGCCACCAGCACAAGAGGTGGATGCGGCTTCAATTTCATCGCTTAAGGGAAATTTGGACAAGTATATGGAGGGGGAAAGAGGTATGGAGGGCTATGGTCCAGGTACAGGTTGATGAGAATAGGCAGGATAACAATTCAGCATGGGCCAAAGAGCCTGGTTCAGGGTTGTAGTGCTCTATGGCTATAGTTATTGAACGTAGCAGCTAAAAATCTTGTTAGAAATGTTTTCTTCTCATGTGGAAATGAGAATTTTCTTCTCATCAGGGTACACATCCACAGATCCCAGAAAGTTGCCTCACAGGTAGATAGGGTAGTTAAGAAAGCTTATGGGGTGTTAGCTTTCATAAGTTGAGGGATAGAGTTTAAGAGTCGCAATGTAATGATGCAGCTCTATAAAACTCTAGTTAAGCCACATTTGGAGTACTGTGTCAGTTCTGGTCGCCTCACTATAGGAAGGATGTGGAAGCATTGGAAAGGGTACAGAGGAGATTTACCAGGATGCTGCCTGGTTTAGAGAGTATGAATTATGATCAGAGATTAAGGGAGCTAGGGCTTTACTCTTTGGAGAGGAGGAGGATGAGAGGAGACATGATAGAGGTGTACAAGATATTAAGAGGAATAGATAGAGTGGACAGCCATTGCCTCTTCCCCAGGGCACCACTGCTCAGTACAAGAGGACATGGCTTTAAGGTAAGGGGAGGGAAGTTCAAGGGGGATATTAGAGGAAGGTTTTTCACTCAGAGAGTGGTTGGTGCGTGGAATGCACTGCCTGAGTCAGTGGTGGAGACAGATACACTAGTGAAGTTTAAGAGACTACTAGACGGGTATATGGAGGAATTTAAGGTGGGAGGTTATATGGGAGGCAGGGTTTGAAGGTCAGCAGAACATTGTGGGCTGAAGGGCCTGTAATGTGCTGTACTATTCTATGTTCATCTGGCCCACTCCCTCTCCTAAACACCTTGGTCGTTAATCCAGGTTTGTGCAGGTAGATTAATCTGGTCTGATTTATTATAATCCGTATATCTATAAATATAAATGCTAAATAATTTTCATTTACTTTCTGGACTCCAGAGCAAGAATCCCCACAAAAATTAATACAGATCAGATTTGATACGGCGAAGGATTTAATTAGCAACCATCCATCCTGCACCTGCAAAAGCTGAAACCCAGCACAATTTTAACTTTAGCCTAGGCCTGTACGTAATTTCAAGTCTCAGATCCACACTTCCAAGTATCTGTTTCCTATCCTCAAGCACTTTGTCCATTTCTGTATTCTCAGTATACAAAAAGACAAACACACAAATATTTTGAATATTATAGTTTATGTAAAAGATTGACCATTGTAGAAAGATTGGGAATGTTTAAAACAAGTTTGTAAACTTTTAAAACAGAACTCATTCTGAATTTATCATACATTATATCATAAAACAAAATAAATTTTATTTGTATTCAAGAGTATGCTATTGGAAATACATTGATTCTGTTATAATAAAATCGATTAGTACCATAATGTGCTGAATATCCTAAAGAGAGCAGCTTGAGGCTCAGCAGAGATCAATTTCCTTCACAGGCATGCAAGTTTCTCTCCCTTTCCGCCTATACTGACATGCAGTACAGAGTGTATCCTTGCTCAATTGAACAATGCAGTGGGGGGGGGGGGGGGGAATCATTAAAGGCAGACATAATTATTTATGTACATTGAAACAGATATATGAGGAAGTTATGCTGAATTGTTATCAGTCACTAACCAGACCCCTATGCCTGCTGCATTCAGTTCCGAGATCCACGTCTTAAGAAAACAAAGCTTTGCAACATTTGTACTAGGGATCCTCTCAGATGGGAGAGTGCAGTTATAATGAAAGAATGAGGGAAGATGTCCAATATTAGGACAGGCCTGAGTAGAGTAGAAGCAGCAAAATTATTTTCTCTGGCAAGAAGGTTAGCCAACAGACAGCACAAAGTCACGATAAACTGGCGAAGAACCAGACGGGAGTGGAACCGAATTTCTACTACTGCTGAGTGGCTTTAATTTGAGACAACCAAAAGGTGAAGGAAATAGATTCAATAGTAACTTTAAGAAAACCATTTTAATGTGGGAAGGAAAATTGGGTAAGTGGCAGGGGGTGGGGGCATCATCGGACGCTGGCATGTACAGTTAATTGGAACGCTTTCAAAGAAATGGCAGACATTTGGGTGGACAGCCTGTGAAAGGTTGCCAAGCTCAGTCTTTTTCAACACTAGGTGACTGGATGCATTTAAATAGTTACTTTCTCCTTCCAAAGTCGTTCATTTAATTAATCCCACAGCCCTCTAGTGTCCAACATTGTTAGATGTTTGGTTTATTCAGGCAAAAAAAACAAATATAAAAAGATAGGAGGATGAAAAATGTTCATTCGATTAACTGCTTCTTTGGTAAATCCTCAATATATTATGCGTACATCTACATTGTTGAATAATTGACTCTCAGATGCCAGAAATAGCAATCAATTTATCTAACATTTAAATCAACTGATCTACTATTGTATTAAAAATAATTAAAATACAACTTGATATTTTCTATTAGTCAAACTAGGAAGAACATTGTAGTACAACAATGAAATGTTGCCTCTCTATCTTGTGATTTACAATATCATAGCAACATATACTGGAAAAAATAATCACTCGAAAACCACATATGCACTAAAGTGACCAGTAAACTGCATAAGCATCCTGTGCAGAAGGTAACTATTCATAAATACAAGGTAGATTTGTCACCAGACAGTTCACGTGAGAAGTGCGTTACTCAGAATCCTCCATTGTCTGGGTAACTGCGCTACTCCAAAGAGCGCTATATGAGGTCATTTTTTACCCTTGGGCATTAGGCTCTATAATGAGTCAAGCCAACGAAGTGATGACCCCCTCCTGTTAGGCTGTTTGTGGCAAATTATTTATTGTTATTTCTACTTTTCTTCTAATATTTATATCTGTACACTTGCAATGCTACTGTGACATTGTAATTTCCTTTGGGATCAATAAATTATCTATCAATCAGTACTGGTATACACCAACAAGTGCAACGAAATGCTGTGTAACTTTGCAGCACCTTTTGTAAACATTCCTATCCCCTCGGCTATGGCAGAGGAGATAAATTCTCTGTGAAGATACCCTTTTCAATGTATTTATGACCAGTTTTTTCCATTTCCTCTTAAGTAGCCCAGTGACATTCCCTTGATGCATTTTTGTAAAATGCCTCGGCACATCCTTATTAGAAATCAGTACAGAGCAACAGAAATTGAACTTTCTTCTGAGAGATTACGAAGAGCCAAATTAATAAACAGAGCCACATTAAAAGGCAATTCACCAATTTTTGTGAAGATTTAAAAGGATAAGTCATGATGGATAAAACATAAGGCATGAAGGGCTCAATAGATTCCCTGTCTATTTCTACAAGGAAGTACTTGTAATTGCATATTTAATACAAACAAGCCCGTGGGGTAACAAACAAATTAGTAAATGGCTGCACTTTCATCCTCATCACTCCTGTTCTCCCTCTTTTGGACCTTCCTGTCATTTGGTCCTGATGAGGACAGTCAGATACCCTTTATCAAGAGCTGTTTAGGATGACATATTCAGAATTGTTGGAGGAACCTACGTCAGGAACTAATTAACCATCCACACAGTGAGATAACAGGGCAAAAACTTCCTTCTCTGTAATTTTGCACGAATTGTTTTAAACATGAGAGCCCAAAAACTCAGCCAGTCTGATAAGTTAATACCATCTACAATATATTGGAGCTAATTTCAAACACAAATGCAACAAATAAATGCATAAAATAAAAGAATCAGATAGGAAGTTGCCCAGAAGAAAATTATGCATAAAAATACCAAAACCATGAGCTTTCAGTGCTTGTTGGTGCTCACAGTCACAGGTGCCATTTTCTCCCAATATTGCTTCAGAAATTACATAACAATGAATATTAAAATATTTAAATAGGGAGGGCAACTAGTTCTGGAGTCATAGAGCAATACAGCACACATGCAGGCCCTTCAGCCCAATGAATCCATGCTGACCCTGTTTCTCCAGCTGCCTAACCCAATTTCTGTTTGCCCGGATCTCTGCAGGCCCCACCCCTCGTGTACCTAAAACAAAAACCAGAGTCAAATGCACAAGAACTTAACTAGGATAAGAATCAAAGGGATGATGAGGAAAGGGGGAACGCAGAAATCACTACTGACTCTGGTCAAGTACGAATTGAATAATTAACTGGTACTTTAGGAATTCTGAGATTACTTCAAGATTTTCAGAAGGGATGGGCTTGCTCACATCGCACGAAGAAAAAAATATCCATCAATAGCAGGTTTTCTACTTTAAAAAAGTAGAGATCAAACCTTCGTGCAGTCCGATTTAATTTTTAAATAATTATTATTAAATATTAGGATAAGCTTTGTTTATTTTCAGTTAACTTGCTGGCAAATCTTCAGTGGGTGTACTTTTTAGTTACAGCAGCTGGACGTGTGAAATGATGGAGGACAGCACTATAAGGGTTTAGGCTAACTCTGGACATACTTCATAATACTTCAGACAACGAAGCTTGAAAACAAAGCCTGAAGTTTAAGTTTATAACTACATACTATGCCACTGTCACCAATCACATTTAACTGGTGGATAGGATTATGTTGAACTCCACCATGGACGGTCCCAAGCCTGGCTGCAAAAGGAGGGGGGTTGGGCCTGGGACTAGCAAGCTACAGAAATGGCAACAGAAGCTCCATGGAACTCAGTCCTGAGAGAAGAAAGATTTTTGACTAGGAGACATATGAAGTTCTATGGTGAAAGCGGGAAGGACAGAGCTGATCACCCTTCTGTTGGCCCAGAACTTAGGACTCTGGGGAGCTGCTGTCAGGGGCCTATGCCCCAGTAGGGATGATGGGTTGAAGCAGAAGATTTTGCCTGGGCTGAAGTCAGAGTTGCCAATTCAGTCTTGTGGGATAAATGAAAAATTAATTTGACACACAGGTCATTATTTTCAAATGGCTTGTAGTGAAACATCCAGATGTGGGGACTAATTAGAGCTATTGAGCAAATCCAGACAGCAAAGGTAGTTCTTGTTTTAAAAAGTACATTCTATGTGCCAATGATTTAGCTCCAAAAATGCATGAATAAAACAATTAAAATATTGCTACCTTGCTAAGTCAAATACCAGAGTAAAAACATTTATACATCAACTAGTTTATACAAAGTGCAAAGTTATCAATAGCTATCAATCTATGTTTCTTTTGCATTAAAATAATTCTGATATACAGGAGTATGTGAGGAAAAAGTAAGAAAAAGGTTGGATTTTAAGTGTTACTACAGGAGGAAAAGGAAAATTAGAATGAATTAGGAGCAGAAAATGGTTCTGTGAATCTTGATCCCAACACAAGTGAGGATAGAGGAGGAAGCAGTGAGAAAAATGTGCCTGAAGAGGAACAAGCAATGCTGAGAAATGCCAAGTTACATTGTGGTAGGATGAATGAGAAAGGGCAATATAAAGTCAATGGCACAATTCTAACAAAGGTACAAGTACAGGTATAGTTTGTTAATAGTGGCCAAATAATTGGGAAAGTTGTTAAAAAACCAAACAGGATCTTGGGCTTTATAAATAGAGATAGACAGTACTAGAGTAAAGGAATCATTAACTTTATGACTGGCACTGTACTTTAGGAAGCAAAGTCTTTGGAGTAATCACTTTTACTCAAGTGATTCCTTCACTGAGGAATTTTTAGTTGTGTGGAGAGGCTGGAGGAGCCAAAGTTGAAAGAGGAGATACTAGAGGACCCAATGAATTATGAAGGACGTAGAAGGAAACTGCTCTCACTGGTGGAAGGGTCAAGAGCCAGGGAACACAAAATGAAGTTGACTGGCAGTGTGCGGTGAATGGTTAGAATCTATAATGCACTGTCAAGGGTAGTCGTGGAGGTAGCTGGATAATTATCTGAAAGAATTTGCATGTCTACAGTGAGGGGATGCAGAAGTAGGGCCAGCTGGAGAGTCTGCGTGGACTCAATGGGCCAAATAAACTACTGAGATAAACTTTGAGATAAACTACCAGATAAACTACTGAGATTCCGAACAACAATGGTAAATCCAAAGGAATGTTACCCATATCACTAACATAATAAAGGATAAACAAATTTTGCTGCTAATTGGTTCAATTCTGAAAAAGTCAAATGATCAAAATCAAATTAAATAGTTTCACTAATTTTATAAGCCACAATGTTCCATAAGAACTCATAAAAATTCAAAACACTGGACTTTTCTTGATTTTGTCACTTGTTCATACAAAAATATTAATATATTTCAATTAAAATACAGATAATGTATTTAAAAACTGGAACACTGTTTATGATTACCTGCACAGAAATATCCCCTGTAAACCAAATTCCTGCTGGGATACCAGTTCAGTGTTTTGCGTTCTGCTACATAACTCAAGTGGTCATTTTCCGTTGATGGAACCAGACAGCAAGTGTCAGTGGGCCAGTCAGCTTCTGAAAGCATCACATAGCTCAGCCCAATTACACCCCAGCTTTACACCTTCATACACTGGTCAGGTAAAGGTGACTGAACAGATGAGGAACTTGCCTAATTTCTTAACCATTCTGTATCCAAGTTGTAGTTGATAATCAGTACAGACCAGGAATATGTTTTCGAATGGCTCATGACCACAGAGAGGTCACCAGGACCATCAGGACCACCACAGAGTCACTGAGAGGTGCAGCACAGAACAGGCTCTTCAGCTCTCCACACGCAAAATGCTGGAGGATGTCAGCAAGTCAGGTAGCATCTATGGAAGGGACAGGTGACATTTTGGGCCATCAGGATTGGAAGCGGGCAGAAGCCAGATTAAGGTAGGGGCAAAGTGAAGGAGTACAAGCAGGCAGCCCCTTCCTCACCCTTCTTATTCTGATTTATGCCCCATCCCTTTCCAGTCCTGATGCAGGTCTCAGCCTGAAATGTCGACTGCTTATTCCACTCCACAGATGCTGCCTCTAGCATTTTGTGTGTTGCTCAAGATTTCCTGCATCTGCAGAACCTCATATTTATTTTGGGCCCACCAAGTCCATTGGAATAATTTAAAGTGGCCAATCACCTACCAACTTGTGCATTCTTGGGGGTGTGGGAGGAAACTAGAGTACTTGGAGAATATCTACTCGGTCACATAGAGAAGATGCAAATTCCACAGGTCAAGTCTGAACAAGGGGCACTGTTGTCCCTGTGAAGCAGTGGCTCTACAAGATGCACTACTGTGTCACCCAGTGCATCTTTCCATTTTTAAAATGCAATTCCTATGATGTGAATTTGTATATTTACTATTTCAAGTTCAATAAAAGTCTAATTAAAACCCAACTGTAAATAAAATTATTGCTGTTTGGTCAAGAATTGTCTGGGCAGCTTTACCACCCCATTCCTAAGTTCGTAAAAATATTAATGGTTGGTTAATTTCTGGAGGGCAAGATCTTGGTGTGAAATTTGATTTGACTCCTCCTTCAAGTATTCCTGATCAATAGCAACATTATTACACGTGGACGAAGAAACTGATCATCTGGTGCAGTCCAGTGGACAAGTCCATAACTAAATGATCTAAAATTGCTGTGACTGGATGAATTTTACACCCATTTTTCTCTGTTCTTTCATCTATTGGTCCATCCACTGATTTCCAAGAAGACAAACATTGTGCACCTTTGTCCCTCTTCACCTAGTGGGAACACAATGATGCATGAAAGTCAGGTTTGTGCAACAAGCTCTTAAGGGTGAGGTATTTCCCAGGTGACCTTGATTCCAGCATATTTGTAAAAATTAATTAATGTGGAAATGCAGCATAATGTTTAGATATCGTGCATGACTCAAAATAGTCTTCTAAACTAAATCAGGTTTTCCAGTTGAATCTACATAAGTATTTCCCTTATCATTGTTTCCATTTTTAAAAATCCTCAGTGTAATGTTCTCTGCAGTCCTTTAGGAATTAATGGCTCCCTTTCAGTCTTCTGTGTTCTATACATGAAAAACTGAATTAAAATCTGCATAGATATCATTAAGGAGAAACAAAATGTTTTTATTGTATTCATGAAAAAAGTTCAGAAAATATAAAACAGAATTAGACCATGGAGCTCCATTGTATATGTTCTGCCATTTCATGGCAGATTTATTTTCCATCTCAACCCCATTCACCTGCCTTCTCCCATAACCTTTTACACCCTGACTAAATCAAGAACCTATCAACTTCCATCTTAAATATGCTCAATGACCTGACCTCCAAATGGTCGTCCTGCTATTCTAGTCCACTTGAAATTAATGCTAAAATTGCATTTGCCTTTCACCTCTGACTCAACCTGCAAGTTAACCTTAAGGGAATCCTGCACAAGGATGCCCAAATCCCTTTGCACCTCAGATTTTTGAATTTTCTCCCCATTTAAAAAAGTGGTTTTATTCCTTCTACCACAAAGTGCATAACCATACACTATCCGACACTATATTCCATCTGCCACCTCTTTGCCTAATCTGTCCAAGTCCACCTGCAGTCCCCCTGCTTTCTCCACACTACCCATCAACACTTACTTTTGTATTCTTTGCAAACTTGGCCACAAAGCCATCAATTCTGTCATCCAAATTACTAGGATATAACATAAACAGCGGTCCCAAATCAGACGAACCAGACCAGAAAAGGCTCTCTTTATTCTTACTTTATCTCCTGCCAATCAGCCAATCCTCTATGTTGGTATTTTCTTATGTAATACTATGGGCTCTTGTTAAGCAACCTCATGTGCGGTACCTTGTCAAAGGCCTTCTGAAAATCCAAGTACACAACATCCACCAATTATCCGTCATCTATCATGCTTGTTATTTCCTCAAAGAATTCCAACAGATTTGTCAGACAAGATTTTCCCTCAAGGAAAACATGAGGACTTTAACCCATTTTATCATGTGCCTACACCCTTAACAATTGACTCCAACATCTTCCCAACCACTGAGGTCAGGCTCTAACTTTGCACAAATGTTTCTCAATTATGAGACTCTCTTTTGCTTTTATGTTGTTTTGTTAACCACGGTTGTGTCATTCTACCTTTAGAATACTTTGTTGGAATTTATCTATCCTGTGCCTTCTGAATTTCTCCCAGAAGCTCCAGACATTGCTGTTCTAGCATCATCCCTTCCAACAAGCTTTAACCAGTTTCTATTCATGTCTCTGTAATTCTCTCTGTAATAACGATATACCTAAGTTTAGCTTCTCCCTCTCAAATCGCAAAGTGAATTTGATCATATTATGATCACTGTTTCCTAAGGGTTCCTTTACTTTAAGCTCCTCAATCAAATCTGGTTCATTACACAACACCCAATCCAAAATAGCCTTTCCCCTAGTGGGCTTAACCACAAACTGCTCTAAAATGAAGCCACCTCATAGGCATTCTACAAATTCTCTCTCTTGGGATAAAGAACCAACCTGATTTTCTCAATCTACTTGCTTATTGAAACCCCCAAGACCACTGCAATATTACCCTTTTTACATGCCTTTTCTCAATCCTGTTGTAATTTGTATACCACATCCTGGATACCATACAAATGCCTGTATATAATTCCCAGAGTCTTTTTATCCTTGCAGTTACTTAACTGGATTCTACATCTTCCAATCCTATGTCACCACTTTCTAAGGATTTGATTTCATTTTTTACCAACAGAGCCACACCATCTGCTCTGTCAACCGGCCTGTCCTTTGGATACAATGTGTATCGTTGGATATTAAGCTCCCAACTGCAACCTCCTTTCAGCCACAACTCAAGTGATACTCACATCATACTTGCCAATCAATCTCTAACTGCGCTACAAGATCACTTACCTTATTCCATATTCTGCATGCATTCAAATTTAACAGCAAATGCTGGGCAATCTTAAGTTGGGCACATCAAACCAAGAGTCAGGAGAAAAGTTCTCTTTACTCATTTTCTGGTATACTTTAAAACACATTTTCTAACCAATGCTCTATCCTGCCAAGTTCAATTCTACCAGTTTACTTCCACGTTAACCGTCCAGACAGTTCCATAATTTGCCAATATGTTAAACAATGAACATTCATTTCTCAAACATTAATTGATCTTTTATCTCATAAAATCACACAAAACTGACAGCACAGGAGACCATTTAGCATGTTCTATCTGTGCCTCTTCAAATACATTTCCAGATTTAGTCCAGTGCAAAAGTCTTAGGCACATATGTATAGCTAGGATGCTGAAGACTTTTGCACAGTACTGTATTTATCAATGTGGAGCGGAGAGCAAATCTGTAGATCTGGCGGGAGCAAAGGATGCTGGGAACGGCAAGGGTGGAGCGCTGCAGGTGGCATTGGTTGCAAATACACCCAGTCCTGAGACACCACGCAAGGTCAATTGGTTTATTTGTTCATAAGAGAACGTCTGTCTGGTGCTTCCCTATTTCCAACCACAATTCTCTCTCCCTGTCTCTTTCCTACTCTCAGTCCACAATAAAGACCCACATCAGAATCAGTTTTAATATCATCAGCATATGTCGTGAAATTTGTTAACTTCACAGCAGCAGTACAATGCAATGCATGATAAATATAGAAAAAATGAATTAAAGTATATAAATTGCATTAAATATTTAAATTAAAAATTGTGTAGAAACAGAAAAAAGTGAGGTAGTGTTCATGGGTTCAATGTCCATTCAGAAATCAGATGGCAGAGGGGAAGTAACTGTTCCTGAATCGCTGAGTGTGTGCCTTCAGGCTTCTGTACCCCCTTCCTGATGGTAGCAATGAGAAGAGGGCACGTCCTGGGTAAACATGGAGTGTTGACATCACCCATGTGACATGAAATCTGTAGGGTTTTTTTGAGGCAGCAGTACAGAGCAATACAGAAAATTACTAAGGTACAAGCCTGAGGCGTCCCGTAAATGTGATGACAGTTTTTACTTCTAACCATTTTTTATGAGGAATCCCTCCACCGGCCCAAAATATCAATTAAAAACATTTTGCTCAAAATTTCAGCAGCGAGCGTAATTGGATAGCAGGAAAACATGGGTTGATCCTTCAATGTTAAACCATCAACCTTAGCTTGAATTGACTGTAGATCAGAAGTCACAGAATATTCTTACACACTTAAAATCAACATTAAAATCAAATAAAGGGTGCTCTCGATCTCTATTGGTGAGATTAATAGTTTAATATAAAACAGCTGAGCTATACAAATACTTGTGTCAAGCTGCTGTTTATTGATTACAGTTCAGTGTTTAACATTCCTACAGTTCTGATCAACAAGATCCAAAACTCGGGCCTCTGAACCTCCTTCTGCAACTGAATCCTCAACTTCCTAACTGGTACACCACAACTTGCGTGGATCGAAAACAACATTTCCACCTTGCTGACAACCAACACTGGTGCACTTCAGGGATGTGAAATTAGGCCACTGCTCTACACTCTCTGCACCCATGACTGTGTGGCTAGGCAGAACCCAAACGCCATCTATAAATTTGCTGACAACACAACTATTGCTGGCAGAATTTCAGATGGTGACAAGACAAACAGGAGTGACAAAGATCAGCTGGTTGAGTGGTGTCACAGCAACAACCTTGCACTCAATGTAAGACGAAACTGACTGTGGGCTTCAGGAAGGGTAAGACAAGGGAACACACACCAGTCCTCACTGAGAGATCAGAAGTGGAAAGGGTGAGCAATTTCAAGTTCCTCGGTGTCAATATCCCTGAGGATATATCCTGGGCTCAACATATTGATGCAGTTACAATGGTGGCATGACAGCAGCTACATTTCATTAGGAGTTTGAGGAGACTTGGTATGTCAGCAAAATCAGTTTCAAATTTCTACAGATGTACCATGAGATAATTCTAACTGGCTGCATCACTATCAGGTACGGGGAGGCGGTTGGGGGGGGGGGGGGGCACTGCACAGGATCAAAATAAGCTGCAGACAATTGTAAACTCAGCCTACTCCATCATGGGCACTAGCCTCTCCAGCATCCAGGACATCTTCAAGGAGCAATGCCTCAAAAAGGTGGCGTCCATCATTAAGAACGCCCAGTTGCCCAAGATATGCCCTCTTCTCATTACTACCATCAAGGAGGTGGTACAGGAGCCCGAAGGAACACACTCAATGATTCAGGAACAGCTTCTTCTCCTCTGCCAGATTTCTGAATGGCATTGAACCCATGAAAACTACCTCACTATATTTTTTTAAATCTCTTTTTGCACTACTTATAAATATATATATACACACACACTATGTATTGCATTGTACTGCTGCCACATAACAATAAATTTCATGACATATACCAGTGCTATTAAACCTGATTCTGTTTCTATTTATCCTCATGTTGACAAGTGCAGAGATCAAAGATCTCATCTAATTTAGACCCTAGAAGCACAAGTAATATTACAGAATCTCCAATGCTACTTAGACTATTCAGAAGCTTGTCTGTCTGCATGGATAGGATGAGCTTGGGCTCCCTCCTCCTGTAAATGTGAAAGACTATTTGGAAAAGTGGCAATGTTCTGTTTTTCACTCCTTGGAAATTTTAGCTGCCAACAATCACCTGTGAGAGCACTGCATTCTGCCTCTCTGTGTTCCAAGGCTGCCACCATCGTCCCCATGCCGAAGAAGCCTTCATGTCCTGCCTCAACCACTACTGTCCAGTTGCACCCTCATCCATCATCATCAAGTGTTTTGAGAGGCTCGTCATGAGGCACATAAAGACCCTGCTACCCCCCTCACTGAACCCCTGCAGTTCACTTATCGTCCCAACCGCTCAACAGACAACGCCATCGCCAATACCCTCCACCTGGCCCTCACCCACCTGGACAAAATAGACACATATGTTCGAATGCTGTTCATAGACTTCAGTTCAGCATTCAACGCAATCATTCCTCAACACCTGATTGGAAAGCTGAAACTGCTGGGCCTGAACACCTCCCTCCGCAACTGGATCCTAGACTTCCTGACTGGGAGATCTCAGTCAGTCCGGATCAGGAGCAGCATCTCCAACACCATCACACTGAGCATGGGAGCCCCCCAGGGCTGTGTGCTCAGTCCATTGCTATTCACTCTGCTGACCCACGACTGTGCTGCGACACACAGCTCGAATCACATCAAGTTTGCCGATGACACAACCGTGGTGGGTCTCATCAGCAAGAACGATGAGTCAGCATACAGAGAGGAGGTGCAGCAGCTAACAGACTGGTGCAGAGCCAACAACCTGTCTCTGAATGTGAACAAAACAAAGGAGATGGTTGTTGACTTCAGGAGGGCACGGAGCGATCACTCTCTGCTGAACATTGACGGCTCCTCTGTTGAGATAGTTAAGAGCACCAAGTTTCTTGGTGTTCACCTGGCAGAGAATCTCACCTGGTCCCTCAACACCAGCTCCATAGCAAAGAAAGCCAGCAGCGTTTCTACTTTCTACGAAGTCTGAAAAAAGCCAATCTCCCACCCCCCCCCCCCCACCCCATCCTCACCACATTCTACAGAGAATGTATCGAGAGCATCCTGAGCAGCTGCATCACTGCCTGGTTAGGAAATTGCATCATCTCGGATCACAAGACCCTGCAGCGGATAGTGAGGTCAGCTGAGAAGATCATCAGGGTCTCTCTTCCACTATTACAGACATTTACACCACATGCTGCACCCGCAAAGCTAACAGCATTGTGAAGGACCCCACACACCCCTCACATAAACTCTTCTCTCTCCTGTCATCTGACAAAAGGTACCAAAGCATTCGGGCTGTCACGACCAGATTGTGCAACAGTTTCTTCCCCCAAGCCATCAGACTCCTCAATACCCAGAGTCTAGACTGACATCTGCATCATTTATTATATTGTAATTTGCCCTCTACTGTGCCTAATGGCTTGTTTATTAATTATTGTACTGCCCTGCACTGTTTTGTGCACTTTATGTAGTCCTGTGCAGATCTGTAGTCTAGTTTTTAATGTTGTTTTACTTGGTCTAGTGTAGCCTTGAGCTGTTTCACATACTCTTGCATAGTTTTGTGTTGTTTCAGGTAGCACCAGGGTCCTGGAGGAACGTTGTTTCGTTTTTACTGTGTACTGTACCAGCAGTCTATGGTTGAAATGACAATAAACATAGCTTGACTTTTTAATAATGTTATTGCCAATGGGAAAAGGGAAATGGTGCATTTCAAATGAGATACAATGGTTATCTAGATAGGTGTCCCACTTCCTCCAGAATTCAGTGGTACTTCCCTCCCTATCCATCCCGAAGTGAGAGAGAGCAAGAGCAGAAGATGGAAGAGATACTCATCACTAACCATGTCCTTTGTCATCTATTTTACTGTTCACTTTACTACTCACATTAAGCATCACTCCATCTGGCTTTTAATTAACATTTCCCTAGTTTCATTTCCATCAACTTCTGTTATGTTTGCTATTAATTCCTTGTTAGTTGGTTCTGTTCCATTACTGTGTATTACACAAGCTGATGCGCTTGCTTCTTTCTTCTGTACGTACCATTGCCCAGTAGGAGTTATTGCCATAAGCACTAACTCAAGAAGTGAGTGCTTAGGGTTAGGGTTATTGAGTTTTGCTATTGGCAATAACTCAAGAAGCACTGAAGTAAATCATGTCATTAGCACTGCCACACCAGTTGAAGCAAGCTAATTCAGAAGGAATCAGAGCTGGCCTTACCTGGCCCACAAAATACCATTATACCTCTGAAGCACAACTGTCAGCAGTCAACTGCATAGGACTCCAAGTAGATTAGTGTCAGAATATCTGGCCACATGGTGCCTCTGGAAGAAATAAAGAACTTTTGACTGGTAAAGGATACCATAATATCGAGCGCCATAGTTCCCAAGCTGCCCACTAGCCAGGGAATATGATGCACCACGTAGTTATCCTCAGTTTGTCCCTTTCTTGGGACCTTCAGCAACACGGACAGGCCATATGTAAGATTCCCAAGAATCATCAAGGCAAAGAGGCAAAGAGATATGCCTTCGGTAGACTTCCTCTTCATCTGAGGAGAAAACATATGTAAACTTGTTAGTGGAAAAAAAGAACAGTACGAGGGCTATTTCTCAGTTTTCTTCCTTCAATGGGGAATGAATGTCGTTAGATCTTGTGCATTCTTTACAGCTTCTATACCAAACAGTATCTTCATTACCCTAATAACCTGAAACACACTTACATTTCTGCACAACTGAGGCAACCTGGATACCAGGTAGAATACTGATGAAAATGAGCCAACTATAAATCCAATGATTTCCTGTGTAGTAAATGTCTGCAAAAAAAAAACACAAAATTAAAGATTAGTAAAGTTTGATGCTAATTACAAGATATTATAAGAAATAAGATATTATACAAATTACAAGAAAATAAGTAACAGATGAAATTATTCTCCTGTAATTGAAATTTAAAATTTTGAATGAAAGGGGTTTTAGTCCCTTACTTTATGCTCATTACTGGAATTAACATGGAAAAACTTGCAAGAGAGAGCTGAGTGTCAAGGCAGAGCTGGAGAAGGAAAGGAACTGGAATGGAGAATGATTAAACAACGTGCAAGCGGAACCAGCTAGATACAAGGATAAGGAGACTCAGTTGGGAAGTAGACAGAAGTATTAGAACAACTTAAGGAAGAACTGAACAGAAATCTGGGTTGAATGAGAGATATGGGAAGCACTCACAGTGTAGCAGCAATAGAAATGGCAAAAGAGGAAGGTGATGAGATGGATCTGGAAATGCTAGCCCAGAAGCTGAATCGGTGGGAATAAGGCAGTAACAAGGAGAGCAATTGTGTCTTTAAGGGGAAGTGAAACTGCTACTAGAGGGAAGTGAATAATCGGGAAACAATAATTCAGAAAGTCAGTGATCCTGTCAGAGGTCACACAAGCAAAATTATCAGGCATATGAGGTAATTTCAGAGCAAACAGTCCAGAAAGGCGTAATCCTGTTTACCCAATGTGCTCCAGGAAAGACCAAGCTCAGCCAACCAGGAGGTCCTGGACTTGGGGATGCCACTGAGATTCACTTATTTTGAGAAAGTATCATTGGCCAGGGTGTTGGATCAGGGGAAAGTGAAGGAAGGTCACAAGGTGATTGCTGAAGATTTAGCCACTGTTAAGATTCACTCATCAAATTGGACAGGAAGCTTACCAGGATTCAAACCCAGACACATATATCCCAGATATAGATGGAAGCAAGGTATGTAATAAAAGATTATCCATGTTTTAACTGTTTTACAGTGAGACACATTGTCTGTTACAACAATACAAACAAGGCATAATCAGAATCATATCATTTATTAGAATATGAGAAAGCTTGGATGTTGTTGAAATTTTGGTTGACTAGAGTTGTTTGGATGCTTATTTGCCCATGAGCATAAGAGACTCCCTGTATGCTTTGTTGTTAAATGTTAAAAGACCCTGTAAGGTGAGTATGAATTTATTTTAAACTGTTTTGTTAAAGTTTTAATCCTTTAAGTAATTTTTTTGAACTGGATTGCATTAGTCACAATCAGAATCAGACTTATCACTGTCTTGTATGAGGTGAAACCTGTTGTTTTGTGGCAGAAATTCAGGGAAAAAGACTTAAAATTAATACAGATCACAAAAAAAAGTAAAAAACTGAAAGAAACAATGACAGTGTTCATGGACCATTCAAAAATCTGATGGTGTCTAAGGGTCTGTTTTTGAATCATTGAATAGTCTGTGAGTTTGAAAATATTTCATGAGATGGGTAATGTAAGCTTACTTTTATGTGTAGGAGGAGAGAGAGTGCGTGCATGAGTGAGTGAATGGCTGTGAAGCTAATATATGTTTTTAAAATCTACATTGGAAGGACATTTGAAGAGGGTTTGAATGTGGCCAGCTAAAAGACTGTTTATCTGAAGTAGTGCTTCTTTAATAATTTGTGTGATTGCTTTAGGCTTCACCTATTCATCTTTTCCTTTATTCTTTGGAACAGGTGTTAAAAATTTTCCTCTGAAAATTAGCTGTTTATTTTCTGGTTTTGTAATTTACGAAGGTTCTAAAGGAAGAAAAGTTTGTCTTACTCTGTTTTAAGTTTGTGTTTTTTTTATTTCTTTCCTTTGGAATTCATATTGGTGGTTGAGAAAGCCCCACATTCCACAGAAGCCGTATGGATTCCTGGTTAAGGTGTTAAGAAATATGCATGCTTCTATTTCATGAGGTGCCTACATTCTGGAGAGAAATTAGCATTTTGGGAAATTGGTGATTAGCGTATACTCAAAGTGGGAATTCAAAATTGGTATTTTAAGAGATAAATTGGAACAAAGTGGGTGGGCAGAGCAGTCTAGGCACAGCCTCAGAACAGAAGTAAGTCCCTTTAGAACAGAGATGAGGAGGATTTTTTTTAAATTTTTTTATTGAAGTTCTTCATCAAACATTTCCATAAGATGTATTTCAGACATTGTACTTATATATCATATAATCATATATATCACAAATCTCCACAAAGTATTTATCTGAAGTACACACTTATAGAAAAGAGTGGAAAGAAAGAAAACAAGCAAAAGGAAAGAACTATGTATAAGTAGGGAGTGATTTATTTATTTATTTATTTATTTATTTATTTATATTTATTTTTTTACACACCAGATTCATTGATTTGTGAGAATGAGGAGGAATTTCTTTAGCCTGGGGGTGGTGAATCTGTGGGATTCATTGCCACAAATGGGTGTGGAAGCCAAGTCAGTTGGGTATTCTTAAAGCAGAGGCTGATAGGTGGATTAATATCAAAGGTTACAAGAAGACAGGAGAATGGGATTGAGAAGGATAATAAATCAGCCATGATGGAATGGCTTTGAACTTTGAATGGCAGAGCAGACTAGATGGGCTGAACAGCCTAATTCTGCTCCTATGCCAACAAAACTTTAAACATAGACATGGATTTCCTTAACAAGAATATTTTGCAAAGGGTTGAATGATATTGTATATTTTCAATGACTGAAAGACTTTTAGAATTCTTTTGAATTTTTTTTAAATGCAACACTGGTATCTCAGAAAATGCAAATGAGCAGTCAGGATTCAGAACTTCCTGTTACCTAGAATGCACATACATTTGAATACTGAAGTTCACGTATATTGATAAAACTTAATTTAGGTCAAGGAACTAAATCAAATTGCAGCAATCCACTGCTGACGACAAGGAACCAATGAAGAAAAGCAGACCAAGTGAATCTGACAATTAACAGGAATCTAGAGTAATAAGTGCCTTTCATCTATTGACTCCTGATGGAACAAGGCCTACGAAGGAGACAAAACTGAAAAACAAACACAGAAGGCATGGAGCGGCACATCAGTCAATTGTGAAAGAACCTCTGAAACATACCGCTAAGTGCTGTTTGTGATGGTGTTCAGTGGGATAGATCAGCCTACAGAAGTATTGAGAAAACAGACAAAGGAAAGGGTCCATATTATGGTAAAAGACACCAAGTTCCCAACAATGGAAAAAAGGCAGACCAAGCAAAGAAATGTAATGTATGTTGGCCAAGCTTGTGAAAAAAAAACAAGTTTTAGGCACACATATATAATTGGGGTGCCTAAGACTTTTGCACAGTATTGTAGTAATTTATGTACTGCACTGCTGCAAAAAAGAACAAATTTTTGACTATTGTGGACTGAGAGTGGGAAGTGGGCGAGGAGACTGGAATCACGGTTAGGAAAAGGGGAAGGGAGAGGGAAGGAAGCAGGGAGCACCAAAGAGGTATTCTGTAATGATCAATAAACCAGTAGTTTGGAATGAAATGGCCTTGCCCTGGTATCTCAGGGCAGGGTGCGTCTGCCCTGGCACCGCACTGCCACCTGTCCCACACCCCTCCTGTGGCACCCCACCCATGCCATTCTCAATATCCTTTGCTCCTGCCAGATTTACAAACTCGCTCTCTGCTCCACGTTGATGAATACTGTACTGTGGAGGCAGAAGTTGATAGATTCTTGATTGGTCAGGCATGAAGAGATACGAGGACAGGGCATGAGGTTGGGGCTGACAGGAAAGATGGATCAGCCATGATGAAGTGGTGGAGCAGACTCAATGGGCCAAATGCCCTAATTCTGCTCCTAGATATGCTCAAGACTTTCCCATGGTACTGTATATTTGTGAAAATGGAGGCAAAAGAAACTGAGAACCCATTGAGTTCATTCAGCAGTCTGTTTTTGCTACACTTGTAAAAATAAAACAAGTTCAGGGAAGACTACACTGCAACCCATCACAGAATGTCAGAAGTCACTCACTTCCCTAGATGGGAATGGATACTACATGTGCTAGGCTCCTTTTGGTGAAGGCCAAAGTCGCAGAAGGGTGACCAAGTGGGGTATCATCAGTGTGGGAGTCCTACAGGCAATCTGATACAAACCATACCAAACAGATCAAAGGGACCTAATAGGAGGCTGGAGATTACTCTGATCTGAATATTCCTCTAATATGGTATAGACCATGAACTCTGCAGTGGGTCAACAGGGGAGAAGGTAGCAAAATGTCATGAATGACGAAGCCAGCTTCTCACCTTTAAACATCTTAAATACAAACATGTTATAAAGCACAGCTACACTGGGTGGCTTAAATCTTTGAAAGGATAAAATGTACCCAAGAAGGGGATGTGCTCAAACATCTGGAATGACACTTTACCACTATTAACACTAGTTTCTTGTAGGTAGGCAAATAGGGACAATAAATAGCCACAAATGTAGGCCCACATAGAAACATGCTTCTGTTGTAGCTTTTCAATTGGGGAGAAATCCTAAGTGAAAGGCCTTTTGGTGCCCAATTTAATTAGGATCCCCCTTAGACTGTGACTTCCCTGGTACAGAAGTATTAGGGATTGTTGAGCTTTGGACATTTTTCAGGACCTGAAATGTCAACTGCCCTTTTCGCCGCCATAGATGCTGCATGACAGGCTAAGCTCCTCCATTGTATATTTGTGTTGTTACAGATTCCCCAGAATACACGCTTGTCATGTTGATAAAGACATTTTACATCTACAGGTTCAGTCATCATGTAGCTCATTCAGTTACCAAGGGATTAATAATAAAATCCAGCTTTCCACCCAACTATTAAAACACATAAATCAGAAGATTGAACTTGCATTAATTTTAGTAATCTTTGAGAGGAATTTCAAACAAATAAGAGTATAGATTTAAACATTGCTGGGTGCCTGGAATGTGCTGCCTGAGGTTGTGGTGGTAACAGCAGGTACATTAGAGACTTTTAAGAGACATTTAGATAGGCGTATGATTGTGAGGAAAATGGTAGGATATGGACATTGTGTAGGCAGAAGGGATTAGTTTAGCTGGCCATTTGAGGACTAAATGGTTTAGAACAATGTTGTGGGCCAAAGGGTCTGTTCTGGTGCTGTACTGTTCTATGTTCTATTAACAATAAGGGATATTTTCACAATTAATACAAGTTGTAATAGCATATGGGATTCTTGACTTTATAGAATTGACAAAAAGCAAGGCTATTTCTAAACTCCATGAAAAATAATTGACGAGGTCAGTTAAAATAGCCAATTCTGTGTTCACACAAAAGTGATTAACTAGGGAAAAAAGACACAAAAGAATAAACACTAAACTTGTATGGGAGGGGTGTAGTTGAAGGGAGAAGAGTATTTTTGCCGTGGAGTTGCTGTAAATTCTGATACCTTTTTTTTGTAAATGCTCTCCACTTGGAACAATTGTAACTGAAAGCCCTTAGTTTAAGACTCTGAACATCCACCATTACTTATTTTCCCAGTAAATTAGCTAGAAATCTGCTTCTTCATTCTCTGAAAACCACACTGAAAAACTTGACATGCCAGGGAGTCACTGTAATAGAAGAACTATCTTTTAGCTTTCTGTAAGAAAGCACAACTTTGATCATGTACACTTCTGAAATATTTTAGAACTTACGTATAATTAATTTGCAACATTTGCCCAGTTAAAAATAATAACTAGTGATGGAAATACTCAGCATAGTAAAGGAAGTAGTCCACTTTCATCAATGTCAAAAATATGCAAAATAAACAAGGATGCTACAGGGTGGAACCAGGATTTGTACACTCCAAAAAGAAATGCAGAGGGTAGTGACAAAGCAAGTTAAACAACAATCCCTGAGCACTGGTAATACGTCACTGGTAACCAAGGCAACTCATTTATTTAGTTTCTTATTTGCTGATTTGTTCAGCTGTTTATTTGTAATGTGACAAATCTCAGTTGCATCTATAGATGGAGAAGTCCATCCATTCCCACCTCTGTAGCACTGGTCAACTCCAGCTAATCTGAAGTAAAAACATAAGTTCATGACTTTAAAAGAAAATCTATTCTTAATTATTTAAACATACTCCCACTCTCCATGAACTCTGTCATCAATAACTCTGCTGGTCAAGTTCCAAATATGATACATTCACCCTGCACACACCCCACCGTACATTCCATCTCCCCCCCCCCCCCACTGTAGTGCTTAATTAATGGCAATTATTCCTGCTACATGTCTTAGTCTAAAATGCATACCCTCATTATCAGATCCCTCCATGACGTTGCAACCCTCTTGCCACCAATTTTAACCTCGTACTGAATTGTAATCCGCTGAGATATCTGCTCCGAAACTCCCAATTTGAACCTTTCCATCTCTCTTTCTACCTTTTTGGTGTTCTTTGATATATATCTCCTCATCTCAGTCTCCTGTCGTTAAATATTTGCATAACCTTTGCTTGGAAATGCCACTGGAAACCAGAACCTCACTATGCTGCCCTCAGCTGCAGCAAATGACCTGTGGATCAAGATACGCTCTCTGGTCACTTTATTAGGTACACCTCGTTAATACAAATACCTAATCAGCCAAAGAAATGGCAGAAACTCAATGCATAAAAGCATGCAGACATGGTCATGAGGTTCAGTTGTTCAGACCAAAAATCAGAATGGGAAAGAAATGTGATCCAAGTGACTTTGACTGTGTAATGATTGTTGATTCCAGACAGGGTGATTTGAATAACCCTGAAACTGCTGATCTCCTGGAATTTTCATGCACAAAAGTTAACAGAGGATAGTGCAAGAAACAAAAATAAATCCAGTGAGTGGCAGCATTATGAACAAAAATACCTTGTTAATGAGGGAGGTCAGAGGAAATTGGCCAGACTGGTTCAAGCTGATAGGAAGGTGACAGCGACTCAAATAACCACATTACAACAATGGTCTGCATAAGAGAATTTCCACTCACACAAAACATCAAAACTTGAAGTGGTTGGGCTTCAGCAGGAGCAGGTTCCATTCCTATACCTAATGAAGTGGCCACTGATGTATAATAATACAGAATGAGACAGAAAATATCTTCTAATGTAACGGATAAATTAGGACTGACCTGGTTAGCAGATGCTTGAGGAATAGTCAAAAGAGAGCGCTTGTTGAATGTTGGCGCTTCGCCAATTGGAGATACTAGATTGTTGCCTGGTACTATGGGACCAGCTACTCCAAGCATCACAAGCACAACAACAACATTAACTGCAGTCCCATCTGTAAGAAAGCAGAGCTTTAAATTATTTGCACTTCTAAACTATTTCATTACTTATAATTTGCAACACTTACTCAGTGAAAAGTAATGGCTAGTTAAACAAAAACAAGGGCTGGAAATACTCAGCAGGCAGGAAATTAATCTCTAGTTAGAAAGTCAGATAAAGCATGCATTTGACTGCTTCCATCAGAACTGAGGTCAGGATTCCATTTCAATACAAATGACAGTGCAGCAAGGGAGGGGTGGCTACAGAACAAAACCAACATATGACTCCTGGAGTTAAGTGACAACTTAACAAACAAAACCACTGACTGTCCAGGAGTCAGAATACACCAAATATTTATTTATTTGTTGAGATACAACGCAGAATAAACCCCTCCAGTCCTTCAACACACGCATAACCACTGGACAATAACCAATTATGTCTCTGGACTGTGGGAGGAAACTGGAGTATGCGGTCATGGGGAGAACGTACAAACTCCTTACGGGCAGCAGCAGGGATTGAGCTCAGGCCGCCTGCATTGAAAAGCTAACTACTGCTGTACCGCCGATGTAAAAGAAGGGTGTGAGTGGTGCAAGTTCTCCTGAAGTCAATAACCATCTCCTTTGTCTTGTTGACATTGAGAAAGAGGTTATTTGCATGGTATCAGGCCTCAAGCTCTTCTGCCTCTTCTTTGTAGACCATCTCACTGCTGTTGGCGATAAGCTTACAACAACACCACTGTTGTAACTGTGTTTGGCCGAGCGGTCATGCACGAGCAGAGTGTACAGCACTGGGCTCAGCACACAACCCTGGGGAACACCCATTTTAAGGATGATGGGGACGGTGGAGCGGTTGTGCATCCTGACTATCTGAGGTCTGTTGGTCAGGAAGTCCAACACCCAGTGGCACAGTGGTGTATTTAGACAGAGGAATAGGAGTGTGTTCACCAAGGTCTGAGGGACAATAGTGCTTAATGCTGAACTGAAATCCAGAAAAACAGCATTCTGCCATAACGGCTGGTTATTAACAAGGGTCCTCTCTACAGCACTTGAAAAGTATCCTCTGGATTTCCTTCTTCCTCCTCCCATCTCCCCAACGCCATCCACCTGTGGATTATTGCTGCCCCAGTAACTGAAATGCAGATGTGGATAGCAGGTTTCGTGTAGTCTTCTATGATTAACCGGCAAGGGCTCAAGGAGGGGAGATTCACATTGTTAAAAATGAGATTTACTTGCTGTTTCATTTAAAACTTTTGTTCATTTAATAGTGTATACAGATGATACTGTATGCAAGCAGTTCACCACAGTAGTTGAGTTCACAGAAAATAATACAAGAGCTGTACAGTTTTTGGTAAAGTGGTTTAACATACGACAACATCAGCATCCCAGGACAAAGAGCAACTAGGAAAAATCAACCAAATATCCAGCTGATTACCATCCAATGAAAGCTACTGGATAGGCAGCTCCTAGACCATAAGATACAAGAGCAGAATAAGACCATTCAGTCCATTGAGTTTGCTCCATTTGATCATGACAGATTAATTCTCCCTCTCAACCCCATTCTCCTGACTTGGACTCTATCATGATGTCACTGCCACTACTAAATATTCTGACAACACTTGGCAATGCATTAAGGATACTTTGGCGTACAAAGCATTAAGAACACTTCAGAGCACTGTATGCACCTGATGAAAGACACTGCAGAAACAGCAAGGAGAGGAAGAGGATTCTGTTTTATCAGCTGTAACTTTCCGAAGCAAACTCACTTCTGTATCCAATAGGTTTGGAATACTTGGCCAAATAGTGTATTGGATACTTATATTGAGAAATTCAAATCTGGTGTCAATAGAATGCCAAATGCAGAAGAAGCCCAAGAGCTGAAAACTCTGTTTTTATACTGAATTTGTGTTTCCATAAGTGAACTGCTGTTTTTCTGAGCAGCGCCAATAGGAAGGACACCGGAAGCCTAAGATGTAGCTCACTCAGGTTCGTCGGCTGAGTAGAAAAGGCAGTGACTTGCAGCTTTTTGGTATTTTGAGCAGCGTTCAGGATTGATTGGCAAGAACATATTAAAGGGAGGCAGTGGCAACCGGAGCGGTAATCATTGGTGTGGCCAGAATTGGAATGAGGGTTTTTGAAGCTTCAGTCAGAGAACAGAAAAAAGCTGTAGGCAGAATTCCACTCCCCCTCCCCCGCCACAGTTCATTGTTTTTCTATTTTTTAAATATTTGCTCACTCAGAACAGTAGAAATACCAGGCAGGAGAGTGAAATGTTCCCCTTTCGGGATGTGGTAAGGCAGAGAGACCTCTAGCATCCCTGACAACTTCACCTGCGAGAAATGTATCCAGTTGCAGCTTCCAAAACTCTGCATTAAGGAGTCAAAGCTGGATGAACTCCAGATCATTAAGGAGGCTGGGGGGGGGGGGGGGAGAGAGGTAAAAGATAGGACTTATAGAGAGGTAGTTATAGTTATACCCAAGGAGCAGGATACAGGAAACTGGGTGACAATCAGAAAGGAGAAAGTGGTTAAACAGCTAGCTAGTGCAAAGTACCTCTGTGGCCATCACCTTCAACAACAGTATACCACTTTGGAAAGTGTTGAGGGTGGTGGTGGGGGTGACCTAGCAGAGGAAAGTCACAGCGGTGAGGTCTTTGGCACTGAGTCTGACTCTGTGACTCAGAAGAGAAGAGGGGAGAAGAGGCAAGATATGGTGACAGAGGATTCATTAGTTAGGGGAACAGAAAAGAGATTCTGTGGACGAGAGTGAGATACCCAGATGGCAAGTTGCCTCCCAGGTGCCAGGGTCCGGGACATCACAGATCGAGTCCTCGCCACTCTTAAGCGGGAGGGTAAACAGCCAGAGGTTGTGGTCCATATAGGTACCAACGACAGGTAGGAAGAAGATGAGGTTCTGCACGTGGCTAAGAAAATTGATGTAGGAGGGAGGGCTTCAAATTTTTGAATCATTGGGCTCTCTTCCAGGAAAGGTGGGTGGGACTTGTCCAGAAGCGGCAATTTGCACCTGAACTAATATCCTAGCAGGAAGGTTTCCTACTGCTGCACTGAGGGAGTGGAGTTAAACTGAAGTTGCAGAGTACCAGAACAGAGAGTGGAGGGGTTGTGGAGACAGATATTAAGACCTCAAAGTCAGGAATCAAAAGGTTGAGCATGGTGCAACTAATGTCCTGAGCTGCGTATATTTCAATGCAAGAAGTATTGCAAGAAAGGTGGATGAGCTCAGGGCCTGGATCAACACCTGGAATTATGATATTGTAGCCAGTACAGTAGTGAGATGGTTGCAGGAGGGGAAGGATTGACAGCTCAATATTCCAGGGTTCCATTGTTTTAGACACAGAGTGGGAAGGATTAAAAGAGGGGTGGCGAAACTAGTCAGGAAAAATGTCACAGCAGTGCCGAGTCAGGACAGATTGGAGAACTCATCTAGTGAGGCTTCATGGGTGGAACTGGAAAATAAGAAAGCTATGACCATATTAATGGGGCTGCAATACCAACCACTTAACAGTCTGAGGGATTTAGAGGAACAAATTTGTACAGAAATTGCGGACTGTTGCAAGAAATACAAAGTTGTGATAGTAGGTGATTTTAACTTTCCATATGTTGACTGGGAATCCCATACTGTAAAAGAACTAGATGGGATAGAGTTTGTCAAATGTGCTCAGGAAAGTTTCCTTCATCAGTCCCAACTAGAGAGTGCGCAATACTAGATCTGTTATTAGGGAATGTGACAAGGCTGAAAACAGAAATTTGTGTAGGGAAACACATCACATCTAGTGATCACAAAGCCATTGGTTTCAAAGTAGATTTGCAACAGGATAGGTCTGATTGACGGGATGAGATTCTAGATCATGATAGCAAGTGTGGATTGGGACAGGCTGATTTTCTGGCAAAGGTGCACTTGGTTAAGTGGGAGGCCTTCAAAAGTGAAACTTTGAGAATACAAAAGTTTGCTGCGCCTGTCAGAAAATAAAGGTAACAGTTGTAAGGAACATGGAGTTTTAAGAGATACTGATGCCCTGGTTAAGAAATGAAGCAGGTGTATAGCAGATATACGTAGGTAGAAACAAACAAGGTGCTTATGGAGTATAACAAATGCTAGAGAACACTTACAGAAATCAGGAGAGCTAAAAGAGGTTGTCCTAGCAGACAAGGTGAAGGAGAATCCTAAGGAATTCTACAAATATGTTAAGAGCAAATGGATTGCAAGGGACAAAATTGATCCTCTAGAAGATCAGAATGGCGATCCATACGTGGAGCCAAAAGAGATGGGAGAGATCTTAAATTAATGTTTTGCATCTGCATTTACTCAGGAGCCGAAGACAGAGTCTATAGAAGTGAGGCAAAGCAGCATCAACTTCATGGACTCTATACAGATTACAGAGAAGGTGTTTGCTGTCTTGAGGCAAATTAGGGTAGATAAGTCCCCAGGGCCTCACAAGGTGTTTCCTTGGACCCTGCAGCAGCTAAGTGCAGAAGTTGCCAGGGCCTAGGCAGAGCTATTTATATCATCCTTAGCAACAGGTAAGGTACCAGAGGATTGGAGAATAGCCAATGTTGTTTAAGAAAGGCTCAAAAATAAATCTGAAATTATAAGATGGTGGGCAACATTTAATATTGGATCAATTTTCTCAATAAGTAAATGAAAAAGTATAATTTTTGTGTTATTTATTTAATTGTGTTCTCTTTAGCTTTAGAACTTGCTAGATCTGATCACATTTTAGCTCATATTTATGCAGAAATAGAGAATTCTAAAGGGTCACAAACTTCCTAGCACCATTGTGGTAAATTGGATTAGACACTGGCTTTGTGGGAGAAGCCAGAGTGGTAGTAGATGGAGGCCTATGACTAGTGGTGTGCCACAGGGATCGGTGCTGGATCCGTTGCTGCTTGTTGTTTACATCAATGACCTGGATGACAATGTGGATAACTGGATCAGCAAATTTGCAAATGACACCAATATTGGGTTGTAGTGGACAACAAGGAAGACTATCATGGCTTGCAGAAGGATCTGCATCAGTTGGGATAATGGGCTGAAAAATGGCAGATGCAATTTAATGCAGACAAGTGAGGTGTTGCACTTCAGAAAGACCAACCAAGGTAGGTCATACATAGTGAATGGCAGGACACCACGGAGTGTAGTGGAACAAAGGGATTTGGAACTACAAGTCCATAATTAATTTAAAGTCCTGTCACAGTTAGACAGGGTCGTTAAGAAAGCTTTTGACATATTGGCCTTCAAAAATCAAAGTATTGAGTATAGGAGATAGGACATTATATTGAAGTTGTATTGGTGAAGCCTAATTTGGAGTATTGTGTGTAGTTTTTGTCACCAACCTACAGGAAAGATGTCAATAAGGTCGAAGGAGTTAAAGGGGAAATTTTCAAGTATATTGCTGGATCTGGAGGACCAAAGTTATAAGGAAAGATTGAATAAGTTAGGACTTTATTCCTTGGAATGTAAAAGATTGAGAGATTTGATAGAGGTATACAAACTTATGAGGGGTATAGATAGGATAAATGCAAGCAGGCTTTTCCCACTGAGATTGGGTGGGACGACAACTAGAGATCATGGGTTAAGGGTGAAAGGTGAGAAGTTTAAGGGAAATGTGGAGGAAATCTTCACTCATAGGGTCGTGAGAGTGTGGAACGAGCTGCCAGCGAAAGTGATGCATGCAAGCTCAATTTCAATGTTTAAGAGAAATTTGGATAGGTACATGGATGGCAGAGATATGGAGGGCTATGATCCTGGTGCAGAACAATGACAATAGGCAGGTTAAATGGGTTCAGGACAGGGTAGATAGTCTAATTTGGCACTGTACTTTCTGTAACTAAGAAGCAACCTACACCCAGCCACACCCAGACCAATTATCTATAGCAGTACATGGGGAAACGTGTTACTCAGATGTCATAATGCTTCGCGAGAAAGAGTTTAGCCTCAAAAGATACACAGCAGTTACTAAAGGATTACTCACCTTGTCTAGACCGGTTCTTTAACTTGTAGTACAAAAACATTGAGACCATGACCACGTCCACTATCACATAATAAATAGCTGTGTAAGTCTGAAAGATTATGCAACAATTACAGAGCTGTGACAGACAACAGCCAATTAAAATAATTTACATTGCTAAAGTTAAGTCATCAGCAGTGCTGGCAATTACATAGGGAAATTAAATGTTTCAATGCCTCAATACAAAAAGCACAGACAGTACATTGTCGAGCCAGTGACCAAACGATGCATTTTTCAACACAACACGGTGCAAGATTTGTTAGTTTTAGCTTCAACGAGCATGTCTTGAGGAGGGGTTAGTGGGAAAACATTAGGGATAATCTCAAATATCCTTTATTCTGTTGTTCAGTTTTACACAACAGCCAACGGAGAATTGGAGTTTCATTTTTGATGCAAATTTTCATCCAGACTACAAGCAGGTTCTTGTTAATCATTTACTGGATTGCACAAGTTACTCCACCTGCCATTTTATTTGCTATATCTGGAGCTAATGTAATATTCAACGATTTCATCTTATTCCAAATCGAAAGTACTTCAATTGTTATCCCCATAATACTCAGTCATAATGTAATATTAACTCAAATAAGTAAACTAGAGAAGACAGCAAAACTAACCCATGACAAGTTTGTTATTTAATACAGATCAAAGATCACATTACAGCTACATTCAAAGTTGAACCAATCAACCAACAGTTTAACCTAGTTATCAGATTATTCCTTGCCTACAATACCAAAAGCATTCCATGCAATGAGATTTACAGGAGGTTTAGTCAGCAGCTGTCATTTACCTGCAGCGGCAATTGTTGAGCCAGCAAAGCACCAATAAAATTGCATGAGTCACCTCCCAACCAACCCAACAGGAACCAGAATGACAGAGCTCGATCCATATCTCCATTCTTGCAGGACGTGTAACACTGCCTAAATATAAAGAGAGATACTTGTTAACTGTACTGCTTTCACAAAACAAATTTCATGTCATATAGGACAGTGATAATAAACCTGATTCTGGACTTTGAAAGTAATGATCTCAGTTCATTTTTGACACTTCAAAGTTCAAAGCAAAATTTATTATCAGTGTACACACATGACACCATATACAACCCTGAGATTTTTCCTCCTGTGGGCATACTCAACAAATCTACAGGATAGTAACCGTAAAGAGGATCAATGAAAGAGCAAAAGCATAGAAGATAACTGTTGAAATTCAACTATAGTTGAGTATTGTTATCTTGTTATTTCATGCTCTCGTTATTTATTACTAATTATAGTTCCTTGGTGTGGTTATTGGTTGAGATCATTCGTTGTGGGAACATCTCAATTGTGTAGTTATCCTCTTTTATTCAAGAGCCTGATGATTGAGGGACTCGTAACTGCTCTTGAACCTGGTGGTGCAAGTCCTGAGGCACATGTACCTTCTGCCTGATTACAGCAGCGAGAAAAGAGCATGGCCTAGGTGGAGAGGATCTTTGATAATAGATGCTGCTTTCCTATCACAGTGTTTCATGTAGATGTACATCCCAATGGTTGGGAGGGCTTTACCCGTTATGTTCTGATCCGAATCCACTACCTTTTTTGGGATTTTCTATTCAAATGCATTGGTGTTCCCATACCAAGCCAACAATCAACTACAAATCATTTCCCCATTCATCTACATCCTGCAAGACCGTCCTTCCCCACCAACTATATTAAAAGAGGCAATTTCTGGTCTCCCACAGTTTGTTCTGGAGAGCTAACAAAGGTAAAGTAGTGGGGAATTGGAATTCACCCAATGATCTTACAGTAATAATCTTGAATAACTGTTCCTCTATTGTTAACTTGTGGTTTAAAGGGTTCCTATTTGAAAACATTTTTAAAGGAATTTGAAGAACCAGGTATTTAAGGCAAATTTTATTTTTGTGCAGAAAGCTATTGTAATGTAGTATCAGAGTCATAGAGTACTACAGCACAGACACAAACCCTTTGGCTTATCTCGTCTGTATCAGCCTGGTCTTCTGCCTAGTCCAATCTGCCTGCACCTGGACCATAGCACTCCACCCCCTCTCATCCATGGACCTATCCATTCTCTCAAATGTTGCAATTGAACCTACACCCACCACGTCTGCTGGCAGCTCATTGCACACTTTCACCACCCTCTAAATAAACAAATTCCTCCTCATTCACCCCTTAAATATTTCATCCTTCACTCTAAACCTATGACCACCTGTTCTAGTCTCACCCAATATCAGGTGAAAAAGCCTGCATGTAGTTACTCTATCTACACTACTCACGATTTTGCATACCTCCATAAGATCTCCACTCATTCCCCCACACTTCAATTTTAAAAAAGTCCTAAACCTATTCAACTTTTCCTTATAACTCAGGTCCTCTCAAGTCCTGGCAACATCCTTATGAATTTTCTCGGCACTCCTTCAAACTTATTGAGATTTTTCCTGTAGGTAGGATGACCACAACTGCACACAATATTCCAAATTTGGCTTCACCAATGTCTTATACAACTTCAACATAACACCTCGTCCTGTACTTAGTGTTCTGATTTATGAAGACCAATGTGCCAAAAGCTCTCTTTATGACCCTATCTTCCTGTGATGCTACTTTTAAGGAATTATGGCTCTGTATACCCAGATCCTTTTGTTTTATCACCCACCTCAGTGCCCAACCATTCACAGTGCAAGTCCTATCCTGGTCTGACCTACCAAAAAGGAACACTGTGCTGTTCACTATGCCCCCAATCTTGGTGTCATCTGCAAGTTTGCTGATCCAGTTTGCTTCGTTATCAAAATCATTAATATAGATGATAAACAACAACAGACCCAGCACCAATCCCTGTGGCACACTGCTGTTCACAGGCCTCCAATCAGAGAGAGAATCATCTACCACCACTCTCTGTCTTCTCCCTCTAAACCAATGCTGAATCCAATTTATTGCTTCACCCTGAATGCAAAATGATTTAACTTTCTGGATCAGCTTTTCAATTGGTGGAGAAGCATGTCCAATACTAATTTTCAAGAAATAGATTTAAAAATGAAAAGACTGGAAGTAATGAAGGTGGAGCAAGAAAGTGCCTTAACTCAGGGGTTCCCAACCTGGGGTCCGCAGACTCCTTGCTTATTGATATTGGTCCATAGCATTAAAAAGATTGGGAACACCTGGCCTTACTGGACAACTCTATCAGAGATTGACTGAGTGGTCTCTTTTCATCCAAAATGATTGTGATGTTATAAACAACAAGCTTATTTCACAAGGATGCATGAAAGACATTCCGAAATTAACGGGGGGGAAATAAAACTACATGCACAATTACACCCAAGAATGCTCAACTGCTCCAAGAGCATACCTGGTATAGATTAATACATGCAGACCAAGTCCCAGATTCAGTCCTTATCATTTAAAAATCATCCTAGAATGTGAATTTCTCAAATACTTCATTGTCCATCCTTAATTGTCCTGAAATAGTGAGTCATCTCAAAATCCACAGAAATTAGATAAACAAAATGTATCAAATCATTAAGTTATTTCAGACAGTAATTAAATGTTAAGCAGCTTGCACTGGCCTTTTGTCTCATAGGCTAAACAGAATGCGGTGCAACATATTTTTCAAGATGGTGGGTATATGGAACAAGAAACAGTATCATCTGAGAAGCACTTGGATAGGTAAATAGAGGGGCAAAGCCTAGAGGGACATGAGCTGAAGGCAGGTAATTGGGATGAGGCTGAGGGTGCAACTGTGTCAGCATGGACTCATTGGGTCAAAGGCATGCCTCCGTGCCGTATTGCTCTGTGACTTGATGACTCTAATGCTAAGTAATTAATATTAAAAATGAACCTACAATATTTAATATATTTGATTATGAAGGCATATGTGTAATATACAGTAAAAAGTTAGATCAAAGATCAGCCAGGATCTCACTTTCTGTTTGACAGGCAAAATTGAAAACCAAAAAAAAATCTAAAGATGCAGCAAATTTGAAATAAGATCAGAATAAGGTGTGGATACTAATCAGGTTAGGCAGCATCTGTAGAAAGAGAACAGAATCAAAACTTCAAGTGAATGAGCCTTCATCAGAACTCATGCTGAATATCCCCAGCATTTTCCATGTTTTATTACATGTAATTACATAAATTACCCATTTATTCAGTTTAATTCATTAGCATACATTATGAACTTAAATTGCCATGGCAACAGGATGTCAAAGATTTTAGATCTTTGTGTTGCTGAGCTAGGGGAGCAATAGCAGACTTACCATCTGTATTTCTGAAACTAATTAATAGACTTAAAACATGAATGTCACTTTATTGCTAAACAAATTTAAGCCAATAAATAGCAAAGCCACATGACCCAGACGATTCCAAGTTCAGTCCTCACATTTCTATCCATAGAACTGCAATCAGCAAGGAAGCAGTATCTTCAGATAAAATCAAAATGATAGTTTACAGAAGACTCTTGAAATATGCATTGGCATGCTGACCCAGGCAAAATTCAGCCACTAGGTGACCAAAAAAAGCAGAAAATTAGGGAACTAGCTCTGTCTGCATTTCGTGTCCCGTTTTTCTTTTTTAAAGTTAAATGACACTGTACTTTGTCTACATAGAAATGTAACACCACTTTTAAAGCAAGCATCTAGCACAAAAATATTTCTAAACTCAACCTTTTTATGGACGAGTTGAAAAAGTCCGAGAATTTTTGTGGGGGGGGGGGGGCGGGGAGGAAACTAAAGATGTTGCAAATTTAAAATAAAAGCAGAATGTGGTGTGGATACTCAACAGGTTAGGCAGCATCTGTGGAAAGACAACAGAATCTCCAATAAATTATACTTACGGAAAAGCAGAGAACATGAAACAGATGACAGAAAACAACCCCAACACTACACTTGCTATGTCCCTCCACTCTTCAGTGCACACTTGGAGAATATCCCAAACATAACGGGACCCATTTGGGCATTCGGTAGTAAAATTTCCTCCAAGGTACAGTGAACTGATACTGTTCCAAGGCATTGTTCACACAGTTTGACTGAAGGATGGTTATTCACAAAATAACTTCAACGTCAGTATCCCCGTCAGGACTGTAGAGGAGAAAAAAAATGAATTTGCTTCAATATTTTCCAAAAATACACTTTATTTATAAAATATACAATTTTACAATACCAGGCACTTGTTTGTCATCATTCACTGTATCTAATATCAGTGCCTGACTGTCACTAATAATTTTGACATCACATTAACAGCTAGGCGTTTAAGTAAATTAAGCCGAAGAAAGAAACTGATAGTCAGAGCAAGATTAGCATCCTCTCTATGTTGTAAGAGATACTTTATCAAAGGAACTAAACATTTAACGTTCATGTGCGGGGCAGATTTTTTTTTTTAAACACAGATGACTGGAACAGGCTGATAGGAGTATTAGAATGGAGGGACATGCATCACAGAAGCAGAAGAGATTTAATTTAATTTGAAACGTTCGGCGGCGAGGTGCGCCGAATGGTCTGTCCTTTAACAACACACACAAAATCTATAGGAAGAAGTACAGTCAGCGTTTCGGGCCGAGACCCTTCGTCGGGACTAACTGACTTCTTTCAGTTAGTCCTAACGAAGAAACGTCGACTGTGCTTCTTCCTATAGATGCTGCCTGGCCTGCTGCGTTCCACCAGCATTTTGTGTGTGTTGCTTGAATTCCCAGTACCTGCAGATTTCCTCGTGTTGGCCTGTCTTTTTGCTGCTCTATGTTCTGAACTATAATCAGTGTCTGTGAAAGGCAATTTCCCGAGAATGCTTCGCTAAAGAAGGATATAACTTGACAAGAGTTCTGATCGCCTTTTCAACTTGGTTAATAGACAGGCGTTACAATCAGCTGGTTGAGGCAACTTTATTAACAGCAAAATAAACAATATACTGTGTTTGATCAGTTTAACATTTTTAATCCGCCCGAGCAGTTTGCCGGAAAGCCCTCAGCTCAGAACAAATCTTCCCTCTCGCCACTTAATTTACAAACAAAAGAGCAGAAACACAATTTTCGCCAAAAACACAGACCAACAAAACATCTTATAATATAATACGAACAAAACTACAAAAAGGCTTTACCTCTGAGATTCCCGACAATGACGCCAACAAGACAGAGAGCCGGTTGTCACGTGAGCAGCCGCGGTCACGAGCGAGAACGTACTCTGTGACGTCAGCGAACTTCGGTGATTGGCGGGCATTTCGACGTTCTTTCATACGCTGCAAACCTGAGGGGGCGGGGAGGAGGAGAGTGTTGCAGGGATGAAGGGGCAGAGGGTTTGAAGAGAGGAGGGGGTAGGGAGCCAGGAGAGGGGGAGAAAGGGAGAAGGGGTCAGAGAGGCGGGGAGGAGTGAGGGGAAGGGATGGGGAGGAGTGAGGGGAAGGGATGGGGAGGAGGGGAGAGGAAGAAGAGGGGTAGGATAGGTGGAAGGGGGTAAGGGAAGATGGGGCAGAGAGGAAAAGTGGAGAGGTGAGAGATGGGAAGAGTGGGGAGGGTAGGACAGGAGGAGGGAGGTGAGGGATGTGGGGGAGAGGAGGGAGGAGAAGGGGGATGGAGGGGAGAGCAGATAGGGAGGTGGGGGCTGAGGGGAGGAGAGGGTGGATAGGGAAGATTGGGGAGGTGGGAAGAGAAGAGGAGGAGAATGGGATGGAGGGGAGAGCAGATAGGGAGGTGGGGGATGAGGGAGAGAGGTTGGATAGGGAAGATTAAGGAGGTGGGAAGAGAAGAGAGAGGAGGAGGAGAGGGAGAAACAGATGCTGTTTTGCTTTATTCCGCTAGACTCAATTTTAATGTGACCAATTTGCCATCAAAAGTTAACATTCAACAATGTGTTAGTATAAACTTTTTATCAAGTATAACAAGAGGTTTGTAGATAGTTGCTAGTATACACAAAAGATTCCTTTTAAATACCCTGTATATTGAAGGGGGAAGCATCTGTTCATATTAGTATGAAGAGGTATATTAAAGCTTACAATTAGTAGGTATGAGTATGTATTTCCCCAGGAGAATCTCAGATTTTATTCATACTTAGTCATTGCATTCATAAGACCTAAGAATGCTACTCCTGTGTCTATGTCTTATTCTCTTAAACATTAACACGTCTGCATTAAAATTAAAGTTTTTAAAAATGACAATTGATCACGGGTTAACCATAGCATTACTACTTCTGCAACAACTACTTTAGAAATAACTATCATCCTTCCTCTTTTTATTAAAATACCCTTCCCCCAAATGAGTTCTGCCCAATCTTCAGTTAGCACTAGCAATCTGCCTTCCCTACTGCATAAGCACTACATCAAACTGCCTCTTGCATGGATGCCAAACCTTCTTAAGCTCTATTCTCAGAATGCTGGTGGAACACAGCAGGCCAGGCAGCATCTATAGGAGAAGCACTTTCGACGTTTCGGGCCAAGACCCTCCGTCCTGACGAAGGGTCTCGACCCAAAACATCGACAGTGCTTCTCCTATAGATGCTGCCTGGCCTGCTGTGTTCCACCAGCATTTTGTGTGTGTTGTTGTTTGAATTTTTAGCATCTGCAGATTTCCTCGTGTAAGCTCTATTCTGATGTTCTGCTGGCAGGGTGGAGATGCATAGAAAATAGGTGTAGGAGTAGGCCATTCGGCCCTTTGAGCCTGCACCGCCATTCAGTATGATCATGGCTGATCATCCAACTCAGAACCCTGTACCTGCTTTCTCTCCATACCCCCGATCCCTTTAGCCACAAGGGCCATATCTAACTCCCTCTTAAATATAGCCAATGAACTAGCCTCAACTGTTTCCTGTGGCAGAGAATTCCACAGATTCACCACTCTCTGTGTGAAGAAGTTTTTCCTCATCTCGGTCCTAAAAGGCTTCCCCTTTATCCTTAAACTGTGACCCCTCGTTCTGGACTTCCCCCAACATCGAAAACAATCTTCCTGCATCTAGCCTGTCCAATCCCTTTAGAATTTTATACGTTTCAATAAGATCCCCCCACAATCTTCTAAATTCCAGTGAGTATAAGCCTAGTTGATCCAGTCGTTCTTCATATGAAAGTCCTGCCATCCCAGGAATCAATCTGGTGAACCTTCTTTGTACTCCCTCTATGGCAAGAATGTCTTTCCTCAGATTAGGGGACCAAAACTGCACACAATACTCCAGCTGTGGTCTCACCAAGGCCTTGTACAACTGCAGTAGAACCTCCCTGCTCCTGTACTCAAATCCTCTTGCTATGAATGTCAACATACCATTTGCCTTTTTCACTGCCTGCTGTACCTGCATGCCCACTTTCAATGACTGGTGTACAATGACACCCAGGTCTCATTGCACCTCCCCTTTTCCTAATCGGCCACCATTCAGATAATAATCTGTTTTCCTGTTCTTACAACCAAAGTGGATAACCTCACATTTATCCACATTAAATTGCATCTGCCATGAATTCGCCCACTCACCTAACCTATCCAAGTCACCCTGCATCCTCTTAGCATCCTCCTCACAGGATGTGTAAGGCATCCTTCCCTCCACTAGCCTGCAGGCCACCCTTGGGCAAGGTTCAGCACATGCTTAACATCCTTTGTCGCCCATTCCCGGTCACGTGAAGCCATGGGAAGAGATAGTGAATGGTTGTATGATCAGCTAGTGCCTATCGTCAGTACTGGTTATGCAATTACTGTTGCCATGCAGACAATCTCTGAAGAGTATATTGATAATGGCTGGAGTCACCCACCTTGTAAAGACAATGCCCAGAAGAAGGAAATGGTAAACCACTTCTGTGGAAAAAATTGCCAAGAGCAATCATGGTCATGGGACCATAATTGCCTACATCATACACGGCACGGAATGATGATGATTCTGATGTTGCTCTGTCCCTGGCTTGTTGTAGATGGAATACTTAATTTACCAGAAATTCTCAAGAATTACGGGGGGGGGGGGGGGGTGCTACTTCACAAGATTGAAGTAAGTTACAGAAATTTGTAAAATTAGTCATCTCTATCATGGGTTCTTAGTATCCAAGACATCTTCAAGGAGCAGTGCCTTTGGAAGGCAGCATCCATCTTTAAGGACTCCCAGCACCCAGAACATGCCCTCTTCTCATTGTTACCCTCAGGAAGGAGGCACAGAAGCTTGAAATCACTCACTCAACAATTCAGGAGCAGCTTCTTCCACTCTGCCATCCGATTTCTAAATGGGCATTGAACCATGAACACGACCTTACTACTGTTTTTATTTCTTTTTTTTGCACTACCCTGTACTTATTTTAATTTAAATGTTAAATAGACAGATATATACTTACAGTAATTCAGTTTTTTCTCTATATTTATTTATCATGAAATTTAATTGTACTGCTGCCACAATGTATGCCAGTGATATTAAACCTGATTCTGATTCTGTTAATGGAAACAGAGCACTTCACCGTATGATAGATAGATAGATAGATAGATACTTTATTCATCCCCATGGGGAAATTCAATATGTTTCAATATATACATGATATAAATAAAAAGAATCTGAGTCTGCCTCTGAAAAATGGGGAAGAGGAAAATTATGGTTTGGCCAATTGGCCAATGGCTTAAGAGAAGGAATGTGAAACTGGTCCAAGATAAGGTAGTCTTGCAGGCAGCATGACACTTTGCTGCTGAATGAGTTCTCAAAGTGAGTTACAGCACCATCCACTAAAGACCTTGCTTGTAAGATTTCTTAAGAGGATATATGGTTCTGATTTGTTACATACCAGTCTTTCATTTTCAGATTAACCTCCTCAAAAGGACTTAGGTAATAAAAGCATTTATCACCTAAGTCCTTATGAGGAAGTTAATATTTAAAATGAAAATGTTTTTCATTTCTAGGATATTTTCATCTTATTCATTTCAGGACTCCTTCTGAAAAGGTATGCTTAGACATCTAATCATCCATAGCACACCATCTCTCCATCACCATGTGCATGCCATACCCATTGTATATTTGAGTAATATTATAAATATATTGTTTAAGCATTCTTGTTTGTTTAAATAATTAATTACAGATTATATTAAAAATAAGTGAATATTGCATAGAACATGACACTACCACATGATATGAGCAGACCTCGCTTAAAGTAAAAACAAAGTTAGACTCACATTTCACATTCTTTTGTTTTCCTTTCAATTAATTTTATGTTTTGGAGATACAGAATATAACAGTGACAACAAAGTGATTTTGAAACGAACCCAAGATGACTACCTGTTGTTGGTCCATCGTTGACATTGATGAAGACCTCAACACCATTTGATGGTGTCGAGACTAGTGCTTGATTAGGTGAGGTGGAGTTGCGCAGCGTCAGCCTCACTCTCTCTCTTCCCAATTCCCATTTGGATCCAGTGGCAAGATAAAAGTCGAGACTTGTGGAAGCACAGTGAAACATTCAAGTTTAAAAGAAGCAGTGGAAGGGAAGACACAATTGAGATTATTAACAAGACAGAAAATGGAAGAATTCACGGGTTCATAAACAGTTCCAGGTGATAATAATCATTTTTTTAAAAAGAGCAGAAATGGCTGGCTACATCGGAAAGATTGATGTGTTTAATTACACGACAGATAACTTGATTGTATATGCTGAATGGATTGAGCAGTATTTTAAAGTGAATTGAATACTCAATGAAAAACAAGTACCAATTTTGCTGAGTGCATTGTATTTAAAGGGTACAGTTTGCTTCGAAATGTAACTGTTCCAACCAAACCACCAAAATGAGCATTACTGATATTGTGAAAGTAAAACCAGGAAGATTTAGAACCAAAACCATTGTTGATTGCAGAACATTTTAGGTTACATTAGCAAGATCAAAAGGAAAGTGAGTCTATTTCCATGTACATGGCCAAATTGAAGAGATTGTCTGTGCATCACCGGTTCAGTAATGGGATTAATGATACAGTGAGAAATCTTTTAGTTTCTGGAATCTTACAAAAAAGTATTCAAAAATGACTCCTAACTTATATTTAAAAACGCAGTTGAAATAGTAGCATCAAAGGAAACAGCAGAGAGAGACGCAAGTGAATTGCAGTCAGGAATGAAAAGGAGTGTGAACAAATTGCAATAACAAACGGAAACTGGCCTAGCCAAACAAATTTTGTTACTGCTGTGGCAGGGGCTCATATTCACCAAACCAATGCAGATTTAAGGCTGAAACTTTCAGAAAATGCAACAAAGTAGGACACATACAAAGGACATTGAGTTAGACAAAATAAATAGACTGCACAGGGAAGAGTACAAGCTAAAAATTCAAGTTGCAATTTCAAATCTGCATGCTGTTGATGAAAAAGCTGATGGTGATGAGAGTGACATAAGACTGCGTAACCTTAAGATTTATAATGTGAAAACTAACAACAAACAAGCAAACATGAGAATAATAGATGCAGATGCAGACTAACTGAAAGTAAAGATAGTAAGAGATTTGAAAGTAGGAGGGGGAGGGGGAAATGCGAAATGATAGGAGAAGACCAGAGGTGGTGCTGATGAAAGGTCTCAGCCCAAAACGTCGACAGTGCTTCTCTTTATAGATGCTGCCAGGCCTGCTGTGTTCCACCAGTATTTTGTGTGTGTTGGTTGAACAAACAAGCAACGTGGTTTACAACAGAAGTGAACGACTAATTAATTAAAATGGAATTGGATACTGGCTTGGCTGTTTCAGTCATTCCACATTATAAGCTGCAATGGCATTTCAATGATACTGAACTGAACCCTGCAGATATCCAACAAAGAACCAATACTGGAGAAAATATCGTTCATGTGGGAATGACATTCATAACAGTGAAATATCCCAACCAACAAGCCACATTGGGCTTGATGTGATAAAAACAGGAGGGCCTGCATTGTGGGGATGTGATTTACAGAGACGACCACAACATGGTTGGAGATCCATCCACAATTTGCATGCCACACTCCCTGCAATGAAGACAATGAAAATCAAATTAAGAAAGGCACTGGATGATGTCACAGCAATGTTCAAGGAAAGCTCAAACATATCAAGGATAAAATGGTGTTACCACACCATTGCCACACCAATGTTTTGTAAAGCCCATCCAGTTCCTTATACAATCTGTGATAAAGTAGCCAGTGAGCTAGATCACATGGGAGGCTGAAGAAATACTTTCCTCAGCTGAGTGGAGCCCTTGGGCAAAACCAGTAGTCCCAATTACCAAGAACAATGGCTCTGTCAGGATCTGTGGTGATTTTAAGGTCACCGTCAACCCAGTACTTAAAGTAGATCAATACCCTCTGCCCAGGATAGAGACTATCTTTGCCAACCTTTCTAGAGGGAAATGTTTCAGATAAGTGAGCTTAGCTGAGGCCTATCTACTTGTGGAGATGGAAGAAGTACCCAAGGCATTTCTCACCATAAACACTCACAAAGAGCTTTATCACTATAGTAAGATTATTTTTGGAGTAGCATCCTCACCTGTACTCTGGGAGAAAGCTATGGGCCTAGTGCTGCAAGGCTGCCCAGGCACACGGCATTCCTGGATGACATCATTGTTACCCGTAAGGATGATAGGAAACATCTCCAAAATCTCAAGACAGTGTTAAAAAGATTAGAAGATTATGGGCTCAGACAAGCGTGAATTCTTCAAACCAAGCATGACTTACTGTGGACGCCCTATTGACCTAGAAGGATTACACAAGTGTGCTGAGAAAATTTAAGAAGTGGTGGATGCTCCAAGGCCAAAGAATGTGTCATAGTTGCAGTCTTTTTTAGGTTTTGTCAATTACTGTACAGGTTCCTGCCAAACCTGACTACTGCGCTCCACCCCTTGAACTCTTTACTGGAGATCCGGAAGAAATGGCAATGACAAAGTATTGAATTGAATTGAATTTCAGTTTATTGTCATTTAGAAACCACAAATGCAATGCAGTTAAAAAATGAGACGACGTTCCTTTGCTTACACTTAGAGACATTTTACTAACTACTGAAATGGTTGATGATAATTACAATGCACATTTGCAAAGTAAAATTCAGAACATTCCCGTGTATTATGAATTTGCCGCTCATTGTCTTAAAGGAACAAAACACACATTTTATGTTATGTTTTCAAAATGAGCTATCTTTTAATCTTCCAACTAATACATGCTATAGAATAACAATAGGGGGAAAAAACCTTAAATATTCAGCATTGTTGAAGTGAAACTGTGTTAACATTTTAGGTTCAATTACAAACAAGGGAAATTCTGCTGATGCTGGAAATCCAAGCAACAGACCCAGAATGCTGGAGGAAGTCAGCAGGCCAGGCAGCATCTGTGGAAAAATGTACAGTTGACATATTAGGCCTCGACCCTTCATCAGGGCTGGAAAATAATCCTGTTGAAGGGTCTCGGCCTGAATCGTTGACTTTACTCTTCTCCACAGATGCTGCCCGGCCTGCCTAGTTCCTCCAGTGTTTTGTGTGCGTCGCCAACATTTTAGGTTGATGACCTTTTAGGAGGAATTCAGTAGATTTAAAATATGCACAGAAGCAACGATCAAAGTTAAAGATGCGGGACGTACAAAAAGGCTGGATTAACTCAACAGGTCGGGCAGCATCCATTGAAAGAAGCAGTCTCAATAGTTCTGAATATCAATTTCCAACCGCATCCTATTACTGCAATTTTCGGTTTACCAATGGTGGATAATAGTCGTTTATCCTCCTCATCTCGACGAATGATTGCATTTGTTACATTAATGGCTAGAAGATCTATTTTATTGAATTGGAAAGAAATTAATCCTCCAACTATATTTCAGTGGTTTTCTCAAACTATCTCTTGTTTGAGCTTAGAAAAAATTAGAAGTGTTGTTTTTGATCCTTCAGTTAAATTTGAAGAAACTTGGAGACCATTTATTCTACATTTTCATATGTTAAATTGTCTTTTCCTAAACCTCACTTTTATTATCCTTAATTATTTGGATGGAGGTTCGGAGTTATTGGCACTACTGTTTATATCTGACATTATGCAATGGCCCATGTTGGTTAGTGTTTTTTTCTTCTCTTTTTTTTTCTTTTTATTTCTTTTGTTCATAAATACTATGAGTTTGGGAGGTTATATATATTATTATATATTTGAATCTCTACTTAAACTATTAACTATGTACTCTCAAACTCTTTGTAGTCATGTTTCATTTATGTTTGCTTAAAAATTAATAAAAAGATTTAAAAAGAAAGAAAGAAAGAAGCAGTCAACGTTTCGGGTCGAGACCCTTTGTCAGGACTGAAAGATGCGGGAACGTGAAGGGGAAATGGAAGATCAAAAATCTGTATTTGAGTAGTGATGACACAAAAAAAGTGGGAACCTACTGAAGAAAACATAACTTTTTTCAAAAAATGAATAATTAGATTGCCATTATATTACTATTTCGACACAGCTACTTATTTTACTTGTTATGAAACGAAAAGGAAAATGTTCCTGAGGTGACATGTGTCAAGCAGTTGGCTGTAATTTGCCGACTTTCTAAATTGGCTCATTTCGAGTGATCACGGTTTGCACTTTTCTGCTGGATGGGGCCTTTTCCCCGCATTTGCTAGGCCAGGCACAGGACATTACCTTGAAGCAGGGCGGAGATGTTTTCGGTATGCCCCGGGAGGAGAAGTTACGACGTTTGTTGGTAGGCCCTAGGCCTGGAGCTGTTTATTATTGGGCTGTTGCCATAGCGACAGCGCCAGGTGGCGCTCTCGCCAGCCATCAACCTGAGTCGGGAGCCGAGCGGTTGACGCAGCAACACTGTGGCTGGTCCCCGGGGAACTAACCCGGGGCTGAAGTGTCGCCTTGTCCACTTCTAAGCTTCCAGCATGTCGATGCGTAAGCTGCTGGCCCGTGGCTGGCAGCTAGGCCGGTTGGCCTTGCATCATGTCACCCCCGCGGTCAGGGTCGGGCCGAGCGCCCCGGTTCTGCGGCCTCGGGTCAGGCAGCCGCTTCAGTGCGTGCTGCCAGCCCGTTACCGGTTCTTCCGCCACTCGGTTGGCAGCTTGGCCGCCCAGCTGCAGCGCCAAGCGTTTGGACGGGGCCGCGGGACCTTGCTGGCCTTCGGACTGGGCCTGGGCTTCGTCGAACAGCAGGCGGAGGAGATAAGGGCATGCACTACTGTGTGCGACCAGTTGCAGGTAAAGGAATCTCAGACCAAATTCCCTTACGTCGTCTTAGTACCCAGGTTCGCGTGTCTGATGGAAACTACGGATTTAATTAACCAAATGCATGATAGTTCTCAACATCAATTTTGCGTCGAATAGCAATTTTATACGCCACCACTGTATGATCTCTTGACTAGTCGCTGGTTCTATTCGCTGTAAATTGAAGCGAGTTACACGCTGACATTGTAAATTTGCGTTGAACATTTTTTCACATTTGAGATTCTACATTTGCAGTGCAAGAGAACTTGGCTGTCAATAACAGATTTATCACGGCTTTAAAATTTACTTGCATGTATAACAAATACCTTTCATGTTATTGCTCCGGATTCATGTAGCTCAGCGCCAGTTATCTTGTTGAGTTACTGAAAGAAAAATCCACTTAAGACATTAGTTTCTAATTTCGTAGAATCATTACAGCAGTGAAAGAACCCATTCAGCTAATTAAATTTGTTTTCTTTTTGTAATAGCAATCCTGTTTATTTAATTCCCTGGTTCTCTTGAAGTTTATTTTGGTTCATTGATTTGTCCATGCAGTGCTAATTATGAGTAGGGATGTGTGTATGTGTGTGTTAACCCCTTTCATGTGTCTTTTGGTTTTTCTTCTGATTACCTCAATCTGTGCCCTTTTGGTTCTGTACTCTTAAATGGGAACAATTTATTTGTATTTGCTTTGCTTGGATGTTTTATTGTTGTCAACACATCTATCAGGACTTGCTTAAATCTTCTTTGATCCAAGATTCACCCATCTGTACATTCTGCTACTCGCAGTCATTGGAAATTACTGTTCCATTAACTGTTAAGTGATCACTGAAACTTTTCTAATACTTGTAGAATCCAATCATTTCTAGATACTGTTTTGAATGCTCCTGTATTTAATATCAGATTTGACCAATATAATGTGGAATTAATTGCTGCCTGTGGGCTAGTATTTCAAAAGGGGGATTCTATACCTTTTCAAGGGTGGTGGAACAAATTAAAAATAAAGAAATGTCACTACTTTTAAAGAAATTAGCAAAATCCCTGTCATACATCCGTTTTGATTATTTAGGATGATGCCTTACTTTTCTAGGTATACCTTGGATCATTTCAAAGGGTCATTTATCCATATGCAACTCTTATTGGAGTATAAAGTTGCACTGTTTGCTGTGTAACCAAAACTATGTAGTCAGCTTTGTATTTGCTATGTATGTATCCAATTTAGTAGGAGAATGAAATCTCTGTATTGTCTCTGTACTATTGAACACATCAGTGCCTTGAGACTGTAGCTAACTTATACTTACTATGTATCCAACTTATCAGCCAGAATGAAATCTCTGTATTGTCTCTGTACTATTGAACACATCAGTAACTTAAGAATGTAGCCAGATTAAGAAGATAATGGTGTGTTAATGAGAGGCTAGCTAAGAGATAACTGTGGCCAGGGATGAGGTAACACATGGCCCAAAAAGTAGATTAGAACATGATTAAGTTAATAGGTAAAAACAATAGTGGGAAGTCGGGAGCTGATGTACTGGTGACACGCAACTGCAGACCGATTGGATATGCTAATGCAACTAAACCAGGAGATTGCTATAAAAAATGCTATGCACAAGGATCGGTGGGCAATCAGCGACTAGCTCACTGACTGTCTCAGCTTTGATTTGCAAATTAAAGTTTAACCTTCTTGAAGAATCTTCTGCGTGGGGCACAACAAACCACAACACTCTAAGGTTTGTCTTCTCCAGACAGCCACAAAATAAAGAACAGAAGTTGTATAGAGAAACACCAAACCCATTCCCCACACAAAAAAGAACGGTATCTCAATCATCAACCCCCAAACCCCACTCCCCCCTGCTCAAAACGCAACAAGAACATTGACCTCCAAATTCCCCTCCCCCACACAAAAAATCTAATAGATCACAAGAAGAACATCAACTGCCAACCTCCCTCCCCTCATACAACAGAACAAAAAGAAATGGACAAAAATCAAAGAATATAAAAACCTGAAGTCTGGGGGGGAATCCACAGTCCATAAACTCATTTTTCCAATCCATAACAACAACAGTAACATCCTCCCATCATCGAAAGAAAAGGACATTTGTCCTGAAAGCTAGTGGTAAAGGGTGACAGCTTAATTCTGTGGACTAATGAAAGTGCTAGTGGCAGCCTTGAAACTTAGTCAGTGCTGCTTGCAAAGCTAGTTGAAGGTTTTTAATTCATTTAAAACAAAGTGCTTTTTAAAATATTTCCATTTCCACCCATTGATTACAGTTTGTGCCTTGCTCTTAATAAATTTGTTTTTCTGGTTTTTTTTCCATTTGGCAGACACAATTTAAAAGAAAGAAAACGAAGTATGAAAACTCTGTACCTTTGCCCACTATTGGCCATTGTCTGGAAGATTACAAGATTGGAGACCCCCTTGGAAAAGGATGTAATGCAGCTGTATACAAGGCCTTTATCTCTGAAGGGGCCAATCCAAAATCGAGCAGTAAAATAATGACAAAGGAGCAACAGCTGGAAAGTAAAAATGAGGAAAAGAAAGCTGCTGTTGTACCAGATATCTCCAGCATTTGTTCCGAAATAATAAATAATTCAACAATTTCGCAGGAATCATCAAGTCTGAGTTTTGTAGTTCTGAAGAGGGATCCACCTTCTGGACCTGTGGAGGACGCCAGCTTACCGGAAGCCGAGCCCCTGGGAGACACTAGCCACTCTCTGGCTTTAAAAATGCTTTGGAACTTGAACGTGAGTTAAACAGATATTTGCAGTTATCAGCGGAATCTCTTGTGTTTATGATTTACAATGAAAATTCTCCGTCTGAGCTCAAACTGAAGATTACTATTTAGGCTTGTGCAGTATTAGAATTGAGCTTGAATACAGATCATAGCGTACTGGTTAGCATGACACCATGACAGCGTGGAGTTTGGAGTTCAATTCTGATGCTGAGCCTAAGCAATTTGTACAGTCTTCTTGTGACTGCTCCACTTTCCTCCCACGGTCCAAAGGTGTACTGGTTAGTAGGTTAATTGGTTGTTGTAAATAGCTGTGATTAGACCAGGGTTAAATATGTGGGTTGCTATGTGGTGCAGCTTATTGGGCCATAAGAGCCTGTTCTATACTGTATCTGTAAATAAATAAATGTGGGGGGGGGGGAAGAATTTTTTTCAATTGCTGCATATACTTTCAGTAACATAAATCTCAAAATTATTTCTCTCAAGAAAAACTGAGACAGTAGGATTGAGAAATATTTATAACAAAAGTATCGACAGCAGTTGGATTCTGCACACTGTACATAGGAACCTGACCACTGACATTTTCCTCATCTTGGGGTCCATACAGCAGAACGCTTAAACTCTTCCCAAGTGGTACCAAAATCAATTGCAGAGGATAAATCATTCCTTCAGACTAATAGGTGGCTGTAGAGATGTTACCTTTGCATTACAATCAGCACTTTTCTCACCTAGAAATTCCCAGTGACATAGGAAGCATCATTGCTGCTCTGACTGGGGTTCGATGCTGATCATACAAAGTTTGAGTGTTCCTCCTGTGACGATGTAGGTTTCCTCTTAAGTACTACAGTTTTCTCCACATCCATAAAAGTTTGTAGGTTAAGTGGAGTTGTCAATTGCCCCAGTTGTCTAGGTGAGAGATAGTCTAGAGATGAACTGATGGGAATGTAGTAAGAGAAAAAAGCGGTTAGGGTAGGCTTAATGTAAAAAATGTGGTTGATAGTTGGCATGGATTTGGGGGGCTATAGGGCCTGTTTCTGTGTCATATCTCTGACTCCTTTTTTTTTCTTTTTTTTTTAACATTTTTTTATTAGTTTTTCAAAACATTTTACAAATTAAAAACCCCAAATCCCAATGAGGAGCATTAATACAGTGCAAAATTAAGCATACAATAACAATATGCTACAAAGGAAGAGAATTTAACAAAAAAGCACCTAAATTAAAGACAAGTAAGCTTAGTGTCCTCCCCAAGCCCCACAACACAAGATAAAAAACAACTCCAGACCGACCACAACACAGTATAAAGAGTATAGGTCAGGACAGTCAAACTCCCAGACTGTGAATACATTTAGCAACAGAGGATAATAATGCCTACTACCAGAAAAAAAAGGGAGCTGAAAGCAAGGGACCGAAAAGAAGAAAAAAAACCCTAGTCAAGAGGAAGGTTATGAAAGTACCGTAGATTCCGGACTACAGAGCGCACCTGATTAAAAGCCGCTGGCTCTAATTTTAGAAATAAAATCAATTTTTTAATTGTACAGGCCGCACCGGATTTTAGGCCGCAGGTGTCCCACGTTGTAATATGAGATATTTACACAGAAAGATATTACACGTGAGGATTTTTTAACTTTTAATTAAATCCATATGGTAACAAAAACAAATACATATTGCAAATGCTTTTTTTCAAACCGTGCCCGTAACGCGGCTACTTTTAAATATACGTTGCGTATACTTCTTTACTGAACAACATTCCAATATCTCCTAACGACTGGTAAAAAATATATATACTGCAGCCTACCAGGAAAAGTTATTGATCGCCTTTAACTTAAAAGCAGCGTTCGCTCAGATCCAAAGCCGCTCGCGTAATGCGCTCCCTCCCTCCGTCCCGTTTTATCGCAAACTGGCATTTTTCCCACAAGACGCGGCGAAACTGGGTGTGACGTCATAGCATCCCGCGATGTAGTACAGAAAACAAATATAGTTAAAACTCTTCTAACTTTAACTAGAAAATGAATTACTAAGCGAAAATATTATAAACTAAATAACTGCCATAAAGGCAGCACAATGCTTTTCTTCGAGTGTTTTCCATGTTGTTTCAGCGACAGGTTACTATCGATGCAATGCTCCTCAGACAGGATGAAGAGGTCAATACTCCCCAATGCCATTAGGCTTTACAATTCTACCGCCAGGACTTAAGAACTTTTTAAAAGCTATTATTAATGCTTTTTGAGATAGTGATTTAGATGCATATCATATTTTTACTGAGTTAAGTATTGTATGTAATTAGTTTTGCTACAACAAGTGCATGGGACATTGGAAAAAAAGTTGAATTTCCCCATGGGGATGAATAAAGTATCTATCTATCTATCTATCTATCTATCTTGATGAGGGTGAGTACAAATGACTGATTTACAATAATTTAATTGTGAAAGTGCGCTTGATTTATCGTACAATTTCATTGGACCTCTGTGAACTACTCATCAATTTTATTGGTCTACTGTTATGAGGCAAAATGTTTACGAGGCGGCATGAAAAAAATCATGTATTAGCCGCTCCGTTTTAAAGGCCGCAAAGTTCAAAGCTGTTCAAAATGTGGGAAAAAAGTAGCGGCTTAAAATCCGGAATCTACGGTACTCGATAAAAGGTCCCCAGACCTTATGGAACTTTAGATCCGAATTAAGAACTGAATAATGAATTTTTTCGAGGTCCAAGCAGGCCATAATGTCGTTAAGCCATTGCGCATGAGTGGGCGGGGCAACATCTCTCCATCTAAGGAGGATCAAGCGTCTAGCCAGGAGAGAGGCAAAGGATAGTATTCGGCATTTGGTCGGACCCAGACACAAATCTGTCTCGCCCCAAAAACCGAACAGAGCAATTAAGGGGTTAGGTTCTAGGTGCTGATTCAGAATACCCGATAATGTAGTGAAGACATCTTTCCAGAATTTCTCCAAGCTAGGACAGAGCCAGTACATATGGATGAGAGAGGCCACGCCCCTCTTGCATTTATCAGAGCAGGCTAATGCCAGGGTAGAATCGAGATAGTTTAGATTTAGACATATGGGCTCTATGAACAATCTTAAACTGTAAAAGGCAAATGGCGAGCACAAAGAGAGGTTGAGTTAACCGATTTGAGAACTGAGTCCCAGCTCTCCTCGGATAAGGAGATATTTAAATCCTGCTCCCAAGCCATTTAAATTTTATCCACAGGGGCCCGTCGTAAGGCTGCTAGTTTATCTCGGATAATTGATATTAAACCTTTACCTAGTGGATTAATGGAAAGAAATAGGTCCATAGCATTTTTCGCGGGCATTTCAGGAAAGTTAGAATTAAAGGAGCAATAAAGTGTCGGATTTGGAGATATCTGAAAAAGTGAGCGTTAGGCAGGTTGAACTTAACAGAGAGCTGCTGAAAAGAAGCGAAACGATTATCAATGAAAAGATCTTCAAAATGTCTAATGCCCTTCCTATACCAAACATGGAATGCTGAATCGTACGTAGTAGGTAAAAAAAGGTGATTATGTGCGACAGGGCTAGAAACGGAAAAACCCCTGGAAACCATAGCATTCCTAAACTGAGCCCATATACGCAAAGTGTGTCTAACAAGAGGATTAGCTATTGATCTGGGCAGACTGCTAGGGAGTGCAGAGCCAAGAAGTACAGAGATAGATAATTCTTTAGTGGAGCTCAACTCCATTGCCACCCAGTTAGGGCACTCGGGTTGGCCGTGGAAGAAAGACCAGAGGTAGCACAACGTATATTAGCTGCCCAATAATATAAGCGAAAGTTAGGTAAAGCCCATGCCACCCTCTTTTTTAGATTTTTGGAGGTGGATTTTATTAATTCTAGAGCACTTATTCTGCCACAGATATGACAAAATAATAGTCTAAGGAATCAAAAAAAGATTTTGGAATAAAAATTGGGATAGATTGAAATAAGTATAAAATTTGGGGAGAACATACATTTTTAAACAAACATTAATACGACCTACCAAAGACATAGAGGTGACCATTATACCAGACTCTGTTTTATAGCATATGAAAGGTTGACAAAGTTTTCACGAAAGAGATCTTTAAACTTCCTTGTGACTGTAATTCCAAGATAAGTAAATTGATTATGGACTACTTTAAAAGGGAGATCACGAAATATTAGTTCTTGTGCTTCTTTATTAATTGGGAAAAGTTCACTCTTATGTAAATTACATTTATAGCCAGAGATCTGGCTAAACTGGTTAAGAAGTGAAAACATTAGAGGTAAGGATGTAGACGGATTTGAGAGAAAGAGTAATAAGTCATCAGCATAGAGAGAAACTTTATGCTCAACACCCCCTCTCCAAATCCCGGTCAATTCAGGACAGTTTTGAAATGCTATCGCCAGAGGTTCTATAGCCAAATCAAAGAGAAAGGGACTTAAGGGGCATCCCTGACGGGTGCCACGTTTGAGATTAAATACTTGGGATTTCTGAAAATTAGTTAAAACAGAAGCAGTAGGACACAGGTACAGCAATTGGATCCAAGAGATGAAACTTTGGCCGAGGTCAAATTTTTCTAAGACTGCAAAAAGGTAGTTCCACTCTATACGATCAAATGCTTTCTCCGCATTGAGGGAAATAACACATTCAGGAGTCCCAGTTGGAGCTGAGTATAAAATATTAAATAGACGCCGAATGTTAAAAAAAGGGAGACGGTTTTTAATAAAGCCTGTTTGGTCACCAGAGATAATGGAGGGAATAACGGTTTCTAATCTATGAGCCAACACTTTAGCTAAGATCTTTACATCAACATTGAGCAGAGAGATCGGCCTGTACGAGGAACACTCTGTTGGGTCTTTGCCCTTTTTTAAAAGAAGAATAATAGATGCCTCATTGAAAGAGGGTGGCAATTTGCCGTAATTAAACGAGTCAGATAATACTGAAAGTAACTGAGGAGAAAGAAGTGAAGAAAATGATTTATAAAATTCTACAGGGAACCCATCAGGTCCAGGAGATTTCCCTGAGGACAGTGCAGAAATTGCAAAAGATATTTCTTCTGATGATATAGGCGCATTGAGTTTGGCTTTGAAATCAGATGAGAGTGAGGGGATATTCAGATTCTGTAAAAATTGATCAACAGAGATATTGTCATTCAGAGATTCAGAGGAATAAAGCCGAGAATAAAATTTTTTAAATGCGTCATTAATTTCTAAATGATCCGATGTAAAGTCTCCGTTTTCCTTCCGGATCTTTGTAATATGTTGTTTGGCTTTGGAACGCCTCAGCTGATTGGCTAGGAATTTACCAGACTTATCCCCATGAATGTAAAAGCGACTCTTGCTTTCGAGAAGTTGGCGTTCGACAGGTTGAGTGGACAGAAGGTTAAATTTAGTTTGGAGTTCAACGCGCTTCTTGTATAATTCAGGGTTCTTTGGGCATATATTTGATCCAAATCTTTAATCTGGTTAATGAGGTCTGATCGATCTGCACGGGATCTTCTGTTGAGATTTGCTGTGTAAGAGATTATTTGACCCCTCAGATATGCTTTCATGGCATCCCAGACAATCTGGGATGGCACTTCAGGTGATGTATTAGTGTTAAAATAAAAGGTTATCTGATCCTTAATAAATTTTACAAAATCATCATCTGATAATAAAGTTGAATCAAACCGCCAGTGTTTATTCCTCTGAGGGAGACCAGGAAAGTTCAGAGAGAGGGTAATTGGGGCATGGTCAGAAATCAGTATACTCTGATAGTCACAAGAGCGGGCAAATGGAATAAGTTGGTTATCGAGTAAGAAATAGTCAATTCTAGTGAAGGTATGGTGAACATGTGAGAAAAAAGAATAATCTCTCTCCGTAGGATGGAGGAAACGCCATATATCAGAGATACCAAAATTAGAGAGAAACGATTGGATAGCTAAGGCAGATTTAGTAGGTAATCTGGTAACAGAGGACGATCGATCCAGTTTAGGATCCAACCAACAGTTGAAGTCACCAACCAGTATAAGAGAGTATGAGTTTAAGTCTGGTAGTTAGGGAAAAAACCGTTCAAAAAAGTTGACATCATCAAAGTTGGGAGCATACAGGTTTGCTAGTGCAACTTTAGTGTTATATAGTTTACCAGAAACAATAATAAAACGGCCATTTGTATCAGATATTTTATTATGGAGTTCAAAAGGAATATTTGAGTTAATAAGAATAGAGACTCCCCTAGCTTTAGCGGCAGAGGATGAATGAAAATGCTGACCCGCCCACTTTGACAGAAGTCGGGAGTTATCAAAACAACGAATATGAGTTTCTTGAAGGAAAGCAATGTCAGCTTTGAGTTGTTTGATATGTGAGAATACCTTCCTCCTTTTAACAGGGTGATTCAATCCCTTTACATTCCAGCTCACGAATTTAAGTGCACTAGCCATTATCAATTACTAATGCATAAAAGGCAGCAGGCATATAAAAAGTCAAGCAGTACACTAGCAGTCTGGGAGCAGAGATGTAAACATAGATTCGTAAAATCAAAACATATACATGTCCTGAGCAATAAAGAAAAACAATAAATACAGTGAGTGATGTTGGAACTGGAAAATCCACCCCACCCACACAACCCAAAACTAGACGGCTACCAAAACAAGTAGCTAGCTCTACCAAAAAAATTAACCCAAATACAACTTCCAGATCTGTGTCATTGATAACAGCTCCGTATAAATACTATAGCAAATAGTAACTAGTTTATGCACTAGAAAACATAACTACAGATTAGAACACCTTCTGCAGAAATATAAAACTTAATACAGAGAAAATCGGAAGAAAATCAAAACTAACCTACCCGCGAAAAATTATAGAAGAATAAAGTAAGAGAAAGGGGGAAAAAAAGGTTAAAATAAAGGAGAGGAAGGGGAAAATTATAAATTCAAGACGAGTATTTATCAACCATTTACAGAGAGGAGAGAAAAAAATTCAGAGATTAGAAAAAAGGGGTGAAGAAAGGAAAAAAAGATAAAATAAATAAATATTTAAAAAAAGGAAAAATAAATCAGCAATTAAACTGTGAACCAACAAACAGGGAGGCCTTCACTAAAGACTTCGAACCTCCAAAACAAGTTAGAGTCAGTTGTAAAACTCTGTAGATAAGGTTATACAAGAGTAAAAATAGATTACACACACACCAAATCCCGGGAGAGATTGTCAACAGCCCTTAGAGTTTCAATGAATAATGTCTGAGTGATTCAAGTGAAGTCTGAGTCCAGAAAAAGTAATTTTACTATGAGGAGTACTTATCCACCATTTTAGGAGGTCCGATCAGATTCCGAAGATGACTGGATAGCCGGAAGACCTGCCACAAATGCTTCATCTTCCTTCACCGACCTGAGCCACTTGTATTTTCCAGTATTAAGCTTGATTCGTAGATCAGCAGGATTGCGAAGAGAGGGTTTAAGACCACGATCAAACAGCACTTTCATTACGCCTTTAAACTCAGTGCGCATCTTTAAGGTCTGGGGTGCAAAATCTTCCACAAAGCGAATGGTTGTATCCTGGAAAGGAAGAGACCCCCTGCGACGTGCCTCCACAATCAGACTGTGTTTTACCTGGTATTGATGGAAGCACAAGATTACTGGTCGCGGACAGGAGCCCAGAATTCCGGGGGGAACGTAAACTCTGTGTGCCCGTTCGAGCTTGGGCAGCTTCGGAAGCAAATCTTTCCCGAATATCTCACAGAGAAACTCGGCGAAAAACTTCACGGTTGATCCCTGTTCGGTCGCCTCTGGCAATCCAAGAATTCTAAGATTGCAGCGTCTGCTGTGATTTTCGAGATCCACCATTTTGGAAAGGAGTTTGTTAGATTTTTCCTCTAAGCTGGAACAGAGAGTCTCCAAGTATCGAACACGACTTTCTAAATCTTCAGAAGTCGAATCGATGCGAGATAAGTGTTCAGCGTGCTTGTCCACTTTATCGTTGATCCGATCCAGTTTGTCTTCCAACTGTTTGAAAGCGGTTTTAAATTCCTTAAAAATTTCGTCTCGGAGCTTACTGAGCGCAACCAAGGTCTCATCCGAGGGAGCCATAGCTTCTTTTCTCCCGGATTTAGAACTCTTGCTAGACATTGTAAGTTAGATATGTTCACAGGCAAGTAAGAGATACCGAAAAAAATTCCTAACTAAGGTTTAAAAAATGGAGACATTTAGTGCAAAGATAGCGATATTAACGGAACAAAAGTTCGGAGCAGCTAAACAATCGCCATCTTACCGGAAGTCCATCTCTGACTCCTCTAATACTGCAAACCAAGGAGATCTGACTTCAATTTTCCCTCACATCAACACTTTTCTCAGCAAGGAAGGAACCTGCTGGGAACTGAATCAAGTTCCATTTATGTCTCAGGGAAAAGGGGTATTTGGGTCTTTTCTATACTCCCACCAGGTACTGAAGTCAAATTTGTATTTTTTTTTTCACATAGTCCTCTTTAATTTACAAAACAGCCACTGATACACTACTTACCTAGTTAAAATATCAAATTTAATGCAAGAAAAGAGGTCATTTGTTGGAAACTTTATTAACAATTTGTAGATTTCTGAGTGGAGTCATGGCTTGCACTTACGTCTTTTTGTCTTGATTCTGGTTCCTCAAATAATGAAGATTATTAGGTGACAAAATACTATTGCCATGATATCGAAGTTCAAAGTACATTTATTATCAAAGTATGTATAAATTATACAACCTTGAGCTTTGTCTGCTTACAGGCAGCCTCAAAGCAAGAAACCTGAGAAAACCTAGCTTAAAAAAAAGACCAGTGCCCAATGTGTCGGGGGGAACACAAATTGTGCAAACAATAAAAGCAAACAACAGCAGGTAGATCAAAAAATAAGTCCATAGACAAGAAGCCCATAGCCTCAACTTCAATTTGTTATACAGTGGGGCAAATCACTGCAAAGCTTGCAGACATGAAGCCCGGAGCAGTCTTACAGCCTCAGCGGAGCAGCGAGCAGAAGCGGCACAGCCTTCACCTGCGGTTGCAACACCCACCTTTTCAGTCCATCTGGGCCAGCATCGGGTTGTGTCCCACACTGGGACCCAGGCCCTGCCACAGCAATACACTCTGGGCCTGGACTCCACCACGGAGTTCCGGCCTGTAGCCTACCTGTCCAAATCGGCCTGGCGCTTAGATTGCTCCAACTTTGTTCTTGGTTTAGGCTCCAAAACAACTCTGCTCCAATATTTCTTCACTTGCTCCAACTCCATCTCTGAATCTGACTCTTTTGTATATGCCTCAACTTCACTCCAACCACTTCTTCTCAAGCATGCCATGCTCAGATTTTGCTTTGCACATGAACGCCTCAGTCAGCCTGGCCTTCATTCGCCTCTACGTTGTTTGCGGTAATCATTTAACAGGAAAAAGTGTTATTAATTAAGTATTTAGTTGTATTTCTTGCTTTATGAACTACCAGTAAGTTGTCACCCAGCTTATGTGGTGCTCTGGATGCCCCCCCCCCCCCCCGCCGCCCTCCAAGCTCCTTAATGTAAATTTCTCATTGCAGACAGAGTCATCCAGTGATGCTATCCTGAGAACAATGGGGAAGGAGTTGGTGCCAACTATCCCTAGTGCTTTATCTGGAGAGTTTAATAAAGCCAAAGGATTAGTTCTGTATGTATTGGTGCTTTATTAATGCCTCTTTTTAGTATGAATATGTTGAAATAAATGACTGTAGATTTATTTTAAATTCTGTTGGTATGGGGTGGATTTTTCTTTTTCTGTTACATTCAGTCATCTAAGTTTACCTGTTTGTCTGATTTAAAGTAAAAGTGCAGAGAAAATTTCTGTTTGTTATTTAAAATGCTGTGAGAATTCAGATAGTCTTTAGTCTTATTTTATCCTTTTTCCTCATTCTGACTCCTGTTAGAACACATTTGTGCTTGTCTCCTCTGTCCCTTACTGATAAACTGTACTTTTGACTTTTTCTTTCTCTCTGTCCTCTTAGTTTTCCTGAGCAGAACTCCTGTGTTCTATTTCCATCCTAGTTTTATCCCTTCTGATTGTATCCTTGGATTCCAACCCATTTGACAATCTAATTTAAACCTTTTCCGACTGTTCCCTTGTCCTAATTTGTAATGTGGTTTTAGGCCAATTATGCCCTGTAGTGTATAAAACACTAAGATGGGCATTAGACCATCACTTCCAATGACAACATCATTGATTGATAATGAGAACACACATTTCACATGACTGGCAAAAGGACTAGAAGTGATAAAAATTATACAAGCGACCATGCAAATTGAATCAAATATATTAACGTATTCAGTTAAATAAACCATTACAGGAACATGGTCGCTAGGTAACCAAAGACAGATGGGTAGAAGGCTAAGTGAGGTAGTTCTGTTAATAAAGAACAAGCTCACTGCAATCATGATATAGAATCAGTCTCAGTAGAGATGAGAAATATTAAACATAATAAGTTTCTAGTATATCAGAATCGGGTTTAATATCGCTAATGTGTCGTGAAGTTTGTTTCATGACTGCATTACAGTGAAAATACCATAAATTACAATAAGAATATATATACTCATTGTGCAAAAATAGTGAGGTAGTGTACATGGGTTGGTTCATTGTCCAGAAAGGTTGAGGGATAGAAGCTGTTCCTAAAACATTAAGTGTATGTCTTCAAGCTCCTGTATATCCTCCCTGATGGAGGAGCACTTCCTGGGTGATGGGAGTCCTTAATGATGGATGCTGCCTTTCTGAGGCATCACCTTTTGAAGGTGTCCTCTGCTGGGGAGGCTAGTGCCCATGATGAGACTCCCCCTGATGGGAGTCAGAATGTGAACTTGTAAGAAAGGTACTACAATGACCGCAAGAGATAGAACACAAATAGACATTAATATTGGTGGAGTTGTAGGTTCTCGAAGTGGAAATAGATCCGCTGAAATTTGAGCAGAGCAGTGGCAGATGGAATTTAATCCAGGCAAATGTGAGACAATGTATTTAGAGATGCTGGCAGGACATGTACAGTTAATGGCAGGAATCTTGGTGTTAATATACAAAAAGATAAAATCTATTTGATCTACAAGTTCATAGTTTTCTGAAAACAGCAACATAATGGCTAGATTACAGAAGAGAATTTATGTGAGGTGTTACAGTTGGAACAGTTTTGCAGCTGTACAATAGATATATCAGTCATATCTACAGTTATCGTTGCTGCACTACAAGAAGGATGTGGTAATATTAGGAAGAAATGTAGAAGATAGTCACTAGGATGTTGCCTGGAATGGAGGGTTTTCATTATGTAATGAGATTAGATAGACTGGATTTGTTCTCAGTGGAATGTTATAGGCTGATCTTATAGAGGTTATAAGATTATGAGGAACATGGAAGAAGGGGTTGATGGTCAGAGTCTTTTTCCCAGGGTAGGGCAATCTACAATTAGGGGGCATAGGTTTGATGTGAGAATTTGAAGAAGATTTGAGGTGAGTTTCTCCATACAGAATGATGAGGTGATGGAGACAGCAAATTAAAATGTTTTAAGTGGCATGAGCATCACAATCATCATAGACGATTTGAGCCAAGTATCTCTTTGTGTTGTCAGATTCTATGACCCTTTAAATCTGTACACCAATAAACTGCAATAACAGGAAATACAAACAAAAAATAAGGTACGTTGCTGGCAAGGAATGTTAATGACAATATTACTTTTAGCAATTGTTTCTTATGATTTGAGTCCTACATTGAGTTCTCATCAACACATGTATAGGAAAGATGTGATAGTGCTGGAGAAGATGCAAAAGAGGTTTATTAAGGGATGTTGATTAAACGTAATCAGTAGTAGATTAGAGAAGAAATTAGAAAGATCTCTGTCTTCCCCCCCCCCCCCCCCCCCCCCAAAAGCTTGAACAAGTTAACAGAACTAGAGCTACTCTACTTGGGATTGAAGTCTGCATACACAAACATTCATGGAGTGAAAAAACCATGAGTCAAGATAGGAATTCTGTAAATAATGCAACTCCACCAACCTGTTGGAGTGCAACAGCAATTTCAATTGAAATATTTTAAGTAGAAAAAGAGAAAATTCAGTAATAAGGTAGAATAGGAAAGTAAATTATTGTTTCATGTCAGGACACTTCAGAATTGAAAGAATTACTGTAAAAAGTTTTTTTTAAAGAGCAAAACAATAAGGATGGAAAGTGGGAATTCGTGATATGAGCATCACAATCAGCATAAACAAGTTAGGTCAAAGTATCTCTGTGTGTTGTCAGATTCTATGACCCTACAAAATCTGTACATCAATAAACAAGCAATAAGAGGAAATGCAAAAAAAATTAAGATATAATGTTGAATGTTATCTCTTCTACAGATACTAGGCCACAGACATTAGTTGTAATTTTCTCCTGAACTACATGATTTTTCTCACTTACTTTGGTTAGATCCTCCTATTACAACATGGGGAAGCTGAAACCACATCCAAACATTATCCAGATTGTCCGGGCATTTACAGCTGAATTTCCTCTGTTGACTGGAGCATGGGAGGAGTATCCTGATGTACTGCCCAAAAGTTTGAATCCCAATGGGTTTGGATGCAGCCACACACTCTTTCTGGTGATGAAACGGTAAGTAGTTTAAACTATGCTTACTGACTGAACGTGCTTGACGTTGGAAGGGAAGGCAGCCTGAACTGATAGAACAGATGAGTATATGCCACAGTGTAGAACACAAGAGATCGACTGAGTTTTAGGAACATAAGGGCCTATAACCATACATAAGTAGGATATAGGTATTCTACCTCTTGATTCACAGATCTCGCATTGATATTGGAACAATACTATAAATAATGGTGCAATGTGAAAGGTTTTGATTTTTAAGATTATTACAGACCTCTTTTTATATCTATCTGAGTTGTCTATCTTTTGTTTAAAAAGAAATTATCTTTGCAAAATGGTGACCGTATTAAAGCTGTGGGGCTACAATACCTGTCGAGGAACTTGCAATCCGTACACAAGTCAGATCTATTATACATGTGATTTTTATAGCTACTGGATGTTGCATGTGTGCGGATTCACTGTTGCTCCTTTCTTGCTGTCTCGGGAATGAATGAAAAACTGTTGAGGTCTATTAACTATAATTGCTCATACTTAAGATAATTTCAGTTAATACTCACACTATGCTTGGTAATAGTATTGTAAGCAGCTTGGGGTAGGATTTTGTTGCAGCATTCCAAGGACTAGTTCTTGAGCAAAACATGCTGTGAACTGCAATTTAAAAAAATATATAGGTTGGGATTTTGTGGTATATTTGTTTGTTTGTTATGTGCCATGTTGTATGACATGGGCATTCATAATCTTTCCATGATTGTTCGTGGCAAATTTTTCTACAGAAGTGATGTGTCAATGCCTCCTTCTGGGCAGTGTCTTTATAAGATGTTTGATCCCAGCCATTAACCATACTCTTTAAAATTTGCCTCATTTCAGTGGTCGCATAAGCAAGACTTGTGATATGCACCAGCTGGTGGTGACCATCCACCACCTGCTTCCATGGTTTCACATGACTCTGATCATCAGTTCTATATTGAGTTCGCTGATCTCTGTGACAATAGGACTGGAATCCACATGCTGGGGATCTATACCTTCATTCCTGTGCACAGAGGAGATTGATTTAACATAGAACTTTACTTTGAAGTTTCCATGGCTACATAATTCGCTTGCATGCTATGTTGACATTATGTTTTAAAGAAATCAGATTTTGGAACAAAGGAGCATCACTGAATCAAGAATCAGTTCCTTATTGTGGGGGGGGGGGGGAGAAAATGAAAGTCGAAGAAAAGGCCTTGGGCCGATGCAATGAGGTGCTGTTAAATTTTTGGTGCCTTTGTGGATGTGGGATCTCTTAACAGGCTTTCGGTACATTTTGGACAAACCAAGTGTAGCTGATAGTTGTCATTTGTATCTTAGCTATCCATGTACCCTGAAGCAGTACTTGGAAGTGTGCAGCCCCTGGAGTGGTTACGCTGTGCAGATGATCCTTCAGTTACTAGAGGGAGTGGACCATCTGGTTCAGAATGGCATTGCACACAGAGACCTGAAGGCTGATAATATTCTGGTGGAGTTCGATTCAGGTAGGGGCAAGGAAATTTTTGTAAACTATCAAGGTTAGTATTTCTGAAACTTTTAATGACTTTAAACAATTTTTGTTCAGTAAAATCTTAACAAGAAAGAATAAACAATGGTAAAGTATAACATTCACAAAAATTGAAAATACAATCTATACAACAGCAGTTCAGTGAATGGCATAGAGACCATTGCTGATTATATACCGTTTTCTTAACTAAAAGGAGACATTGTGTAGTGGCTTCATCATTTTGAAGTTTTTTATCCCACTACCACAAATATTTCTTCGCTCCTTTTTTTTTCTAAAAGAGACTTGCAACTTTTCATGACTCATCAAAGAAAATGAAGGTAAGAAGTACAAGGTTTGTGCAGAATTCCCAAACATACTACCATATAGGGGCAAGACCTGACCTTATGTATACAATATAAATTTGTTTTACATTTTTGTAAAAGATGAAAGTGTTTACTGTCAATTGTTCATGCAGTACCCACCATACTATTTCTATGATACCACAGCAGGCATTTGCTTAAACATGTTTCAGAAAGTTTTTGTATCACTTTGCCCTCAGTTGTAACTTTTTTAATAAAGGCAGTTTGTGAAGTAAAAATATAAACGCAATTCTTCTGTTTTTGTCCACTGTTTAGTTGGCTGGCCACGTTTAGTGATCACGGATTTTGGCTGCTGTCTGGCAAATTGTGATCGTGGATTGAAGCTTCCCTTTACCAGTATGGAGATTGACCGGGGAGGAAATACCTGTCTCATGGCTCCTGAGGTAAGTGCTGGGGGAGCACAAAACGAACCTGGCACTTGTGCATGGTTTGTGTTTGAGTTGCAACATGAATTTTCACAGCAGCATTCAAAACAAGTGTGAATGTTGATGCACAATGGCTTAAATCAAACCCCTGCTCTTGTCCTTTTTACAGATTTGTACAGCAGTGCCTGGACCCAGAGCATCCATTGATTATAGCAAATCTGATGCCTGGACAGTGGGTACACTAGCCTATGAGATTCTGGGACTTCCAAATCCCTTTTATCCACATGGAATGAATTGTCTGGAGAGCAGGAATTATGAAGAGAACAAGCTACCACCTTTGCCAAACTACATTCATAGAAATGTGAGACAGGTGGTGAAGCTTTTGTTGTGCAGAGACCCCAAGAAAGTGAGTACAGTAATTATATCCAAAATTATTTATTAACGATTTCTGTAGGAGATCAATACACTTTCCTATCCTTGCATGGTTAAAATTATACATTTTAAGGTAATGTACTGTAACTCGGTCTAATTTAGGATCAATAACATGTTCATCCATAAATGAACATGAGATTCTGCAGATGCTGGGAATCCAGAGTAATAAAAACCGCAGGCCCCCCCCCCCCCCCCCAAAAGAGAAATTCAGCAGACAGCATCTATGGAGAGGAATAAAGAACTGATGTTTTGGGCTGAGACCCTTCATCAGGACTAGAAAAGAAGAGGGAAGAAGGAGGTGGAGGAGGGAAGAAAGAGCTGGGAGGTGAAACTAGGTGGGGGAGGGAAGATGAATGCAAATGTGATGTTGAATGTGCTGACATTGGACAGAGTTCAGAGGAGGTTCAAGAGAATTCTGGTAATGAAAGGGTTATTGTAGGAGGAGCATTTGGTGGCTCTGAGCCTGTACCCGCTGGAATTTAGAAGGATAGGTTGGGGGATCTCATTGAAACCTATTGAATGTTGAAAGGCCTAGGCAGAGTGGATGTGGAGAGGATGTTTCCTGTAGTAGGGGAGTCTAGATCCAGAGGGCACAGCCTAGGAATAGAGGGATGACCATTTAGAACAGAGATGAGGGATTTCTTTATTCAGAGGATGGTGAATCTATGAAATGTATTGCCACAGATTGTTGTGGAGGCCAGGTCACTGTGTGTATTTAAGGTGGAGATTGAGAGGTTTTTATTTAGACAGGGCATGAAAGGTTACAAGGAGGGAAAATACATCAGCCATAATGAAATGGTTGAGGAGAGTCGATGGGCTGAATGGTCAAATTCTGCTCATGTGTCTTATGGTCTAAGTGAGAAGGATGGAGGTTATTCTTTCTTCCTCCATAGATCCTGCCTGACCTGTTGAGTAACTCCCAGCATTTTGTTGTGTCATTAGGTAGATTTATCTTTGTTTGAATTTACTCTGAACTTGTATGTAATAATGCAAATAGCAACCTTTCTCTGTACTAATTCCAGTTGGAGAATGTGGTAGGTAGTTCTTGAATTTACTTTTGCTTTCTATCTCATTCATTATTTTACTTTTAAATGTGGAGCCTTGCTGGGCCACAAGTTTAAAGTTACAGTGTATACTAAAATGTGGCAGCTTAATCAATGTCAGAACCAAACTCCTGCTTCATCTTGTTCTGGAGCAGAGGTTCCCAACCTGGGGTCCATGGACCCCTCAGTTAATGGTAGGGGTCCATGACATAAAAAAAGGTTGGGAACCCCTATTTTAGAGTAATGTCTTTACAGCCAGGATCACTGGACAGTAGGCTGTGGTATATAAATCACCAAGATCTGATTGAGTACGTTCCTCACCAGAAGGATTTTCTGACTATTGCTTGACTGACCTGTGGAACAGTTTTCCAATTTAGTCGTATACCTTGATGTTTGTGAGGAGCTTACTTCCCTCCCCTCCCCCAATTGGTAAGATGATCAATGTGGGGCACCAATTTCTTGCAATATCTCTTTGATTCCCTTGACATTTTAAATTCTCCAAGTCACTGTCATGAATATTCTTGGCATTTGAGGATTCTCAGGGTCTTTAGGGTGTGACAAAATTTCTTTTCTCTTTAACCTGAACAGTTAATTCCTTGACTGTGGTTTGAGACACACCAGTCAGGGGAAGCATCATTCCTGTATCTACTTTGTAAATTTTTTTTACATTTTAATTTTTTACTCTTATTCTTCTAAATATGAGAGTATAGACCCAGTCTGCATAATCTCTCTTCATCTGTGATAAACCTGCCATTGCAGAGATCAAACTTGTGAATACTCGCTGTCATCCCCATGTCACAGCTACATGCTTCCTAAGGTAAACTGTTCCAGATATAGTCTCACCAGAGTCCTGTCCACTTGGATCAAGGTGACTCTATTTTTGTACTCAAACCTTCTTGCAATGAAAAACTGTATGTCATCCTAATTACATATTAGCTTTCAGTGATTGTGTATAAATGCATCCACTTGAATGCCAACATTTAACCTTTCATCATTTTTTTAAAAAGCTCCACCTTTCCATTTATTTCCTGTAATTTGCCAAGTGCATTTTCATTCACTGACTTAACTTGTCATTTGTCTTCTGAGGCTTCATAGTAACTTCCTCACAGCCCGTAAGATATAGGAGCAGAATTAGACTGTTCGGCCCATTGAGTCTGCTCTGCAATTCCATCATGGGTGACCCATTTCCCTTTCAGCCCCAGTCTCCTGGCTTCTCTCCGTATTCCTCATGCCCTTAACTAATCAAGAAAATATCACCTCTGTCTTAACTACACCCAATGACTTGGCTTCCAAAGCCACTTATGGCAATGAATTCCACAGATTCACTGTTCTGTAGCTAAAGAATTTCCTCCTTAACTACATTCTAAATGGTGTCTCTCTATTCTGAGCCTATGTTGTCTGGTCTTAGACTCACCCAGCATAGGAATTATCCTCTCCATCTCAACTCTTATCGAGGCCTTTCAATGGTTTTCAGTCACTTGATAGATTTCAATGAGATCCCCACTCATTCTTTTGAATGCCAGTGAGTACAGGGCAGAGCCATCAAACACTCCTCATGTGATAAACCTTTCAATCCTGGAATCATTTTCGTGAACCTCCTCTGAACCTCTCCAATGTCAGCACATCCTTTCTTAGATAAGGGGCCCAAAACTGCTGATTATTGTATCATTACTACCTCTCCAGCATCATTTTCCAGCTGTCCGAAATCCATTCTCACCACTCTTATACACTTCATGTATCTGAAAACAACGTTTGGTATCCACTTAAAAATTATTGGCTAGCCTACTTTTGTATGCCATCTTTGCCTCCTTTCTGATTTTTTTTAGTTGCCTTTCTTTTTTGAAAAAAGCTTCCCAACCCTCTAACTTCCCACTAATTTTTGCTCTGTTATATGCCTGTTCTTTGGCTTTTCTGTTGGCTTTGACTTGTTAGCCACTGTTGTATCATCCTACCTTTAGAATATTTCTTCTTCTTTGGGATTTATCTATTCTGCATCTTTCCAATTGCTCCCAGAAACTCCAGCCATTGCTGCTTCACAAGAGGACACAGGTTTAAGGTGCTGGGGAGTAAGTACAGAGGGGTTAAGTTTTTTTACAGAGTGGTGAGTGCGTGGAATGGGCTGCCGGCAGTGGAGATAGTAGTAGAAGATAGGGTCTTTTAAGAGACTTTTGGATAGGTACATGGAGCTTAGAAAAATAGAGGGCTTATAGGTAGGCCTAGTAATTTCTAAGATAGGGACATGTTCGGCACAACCTTGTGGGCCAAAGAGCCTGTAATGTACTGTAGATTTTCTATGTTTCTAGGTTTCCACTGTCATCCTTGCTAGTGTTCCTTTCTGATAAGTTTTGGCCAGCTCCTCTCTCGTGTCTCTGTAATTCCCTTTACTCCACTGTATTACTGATACATCTGACTTTAGCTTCTCAAATTTCATGGTGAATTCTATTATGATCACTGCCTCCTAAGGATTCCTTTACCTTAACCTCTCTCATCAATTCCATTTTGTTGCACAATGCCAAATCCAGAATATCTGATCCCCTAGTAGGCTCTACCATGAGCTGCTCTAAAAAAAAAACTATCTCATGGGCATTCTACAAATTCCCTCCTCTTGGGACTCAACATCAATATGATATACCTACATATTGAAATCCCCCATGATTAGATAGATAGATAGATACTTTATTCATCCCCATGGGGAAATTCAACTTTTTTTCCAATGTCCCATACACTTGTTGTAGCAAAACTAATTACATACAATACTTAACTCAGTAAAAAATATGATATGCATCTAGATCACTATCTCAAAAAGCATTAATAATAGCTTTTAAAAAGTTCTTAAGTCCTGGTGGTTGAATTGTAAAGCCTAATGGCATTGGGGAGTATTGACCTCTTCATCCTGTCTGAGGAGCATTGCATCGATAGTAACCTGTCGCTGAAACTGCTTCTCTGTCTCTGGATGGTGCTATGCAGAGGATGTTCAGAGTTTTCCATAATTGACCGTAGCCTACTCTGCGCCCTTCGCTCAGCTACCGATGTTAAACTCTCCAGTACTTTGCCCACGACAGAGCCCGCCTTCCTTACCAGCTTATTAAGACGTGAGGCATCCCTCTTCTTAATGCTTCCTCCCCAACACGCCACCACAAAGAAGAGGGCGCTCTCCACAACTGACCTATAGAACATCTTCAGCATCTCACTACAGACATTGAATGACGCCAACCTTCTAAGATTGTCATAACATTGCCCTTTTGACATACATTTTCTATCTCCCGTTGCAATTTGTAAACCACATTTTTGCTATTCTTTGTAGATCTGTATGTAATTCCAATCAGGATCTTTTTACCCTTGCAGTTTTTTAGCTTGACCTCCAATGATTCTACACCTTCTGATCTTATGTAATTTTCTAATGATTTGATTTCATTTTTTTACCAACAGAGCCACACCACCCCCTCCTCCTACCTGCCTGTCCTTTCAAAACTATGTCTATCCTTGGACGTTAAGCTGCTAGCTAGAATCTTTGAGCCATGATTCAGTGATATCAACACGTCATGCAAGCCAATCTGTAACTGATTGCAATCTGTGATTTGCAATTTTGCCCTATCATCAGCCTGTCCTTGCTAGCACTCTCACTACACACTAGCTCTGTTTGTAAACCAATTGCACCATCCTCAACCCTATGCCTCTGGTTCCCATCCCCCTGCCAAGGTAGTTTAAACCCTCCCGAACAGCTGTAGGATACCTGCCTGTGAGGATATTGGTTCCCCTCTTGTTCTGGTGCAACCCGTCCCCTTTGTTCAGGTGGTATCTTCTCCAGAAGAAATTCCAATGATCCAGAGCCGTATTGCCATCAGCTTTCTACCATCAGCAAACTTGAATGTATTACACTTGGTTCACCTCCTTTTTAAATTATTGATTTCAGTTGTAAACAGTTGGTGTCCCAGCACCCATATCTGCAGTACTCCATGACTCTCAGCCTCCCAATCTAAAAATGATGTATTTACTCCTTGGATTTTGTGGCCAATAACAAATCTCAATCCCTGCTAATAAATTACCACTAATACAGTAGACCCTAATTTTGCTTAATAATGTCATGCAGCACCTTGGGCTTCTGAAAGTTCAAATACCCCACATAACATTTTCTAGATCTACTGTGCTAGATGAAACCTCAACACAAATCAACAGGTTTATTAAGCATGATTTTCCCTAAAGAAATTCACATTGATTGTGTCTAGTCTTGTTACTTTCTGTGCTATGTTGCCATTTCCTTATTGGATTTACATTTATCTCTGATACTGATTTCAGTCTGACTGCTCTGTAGTTTTGTCTTCTTCCTTTAATAATGAGGTTACATTTGCTACCTTCCAATGAGTGGGAACTGTTCTAGAATCTATGGAATTCTGGAAGATTACAATCAATGTATCCTCTTCAAATTATTAAAATAATATAATTGGAATTCTTGGCTGCTATTCATTTTCATGTGTTGGGTATGTTATTCCAGAATTTAAGTTTCTATTCTTAAATTCATGTAATTGCTTGGCTATGATTCTTGTTCACTTGCTACTTTCCACTACATAAGCCTCCTAAAATCTCTTACAATTTGCTTTGTAATCTCAGTGTTACTATAGACTATAATACAGTATAAATACAGCTTTTCACTTTTCTTCTTCCCATTTATAGCGCCTATCAGCAAGAATTGCCGCAAACATGTTGCACCTACAACTGTGGAATTCAGAGCTTCTCGCTTCAGCGGAAATCACTGCGGAGAAGTTATTTGACTGGCTTTGCTACCAGTTTCTGCCCACCTGCCTGCAGTTTACAGTGAGTTGTGAATCAACAGTGCAGACCGAACTGAAGAGGAACTTCTTGGCAAATCTCAGTTTTGAAGATCTAAACCTGGCACTGGATCTACTGGTAGCTGGGGAAAAACAACTGAAGTTCACCAATAATCCTGTAGGTTCCAAAACTGAATTGGGAGGAAACAAATGCTACTAATTACAGGTTGAGAAATAAAGCACTGAATTTAGCTCCTAATTAAAAAGATGAATGTGCATTTAATGAATTGGGGCTTATGGTGGAGCAGTAGTTAGAGGTAAATAGTTTTTTTGCCGTTCATGACTGGCACCAAGGAGGGTATCCTTAATTGGCTTCTGTAGAACTTGAACAGTTGGGAAATAAATGTGCAAGTTTATTATTAACTGTTTCCTGAAGAATGTTAATTTGAAATGGAGTCCATTGCTCAGGTAACTTTGCATTGCTTGTACCTCACCCTGAGAATGTGAATTTCAGGGTGGTATATGATGACATATATGTACTTTGGTAATAAATGTACTTTAATTAAAAAACCCCTATCCTGGCACATGACACTTTAATCTCTTATTTTTTGTTCTCATTTTTAAAGAAAGCTGTCCATGACACAATGTGCAAGCATTTATCAAGTTGTAAAAGGTGAGTGAAGTGAAGACATTGTTTAAGCAGCACAGGTGATGTCACAAAGGCCCAGTTTTTTAATATCTACCTTGTAGGAAGAAAGTGGACGTTAGGAGTTCTACACTTGAGATTTTAGGGAAGGAAGAAAAAGTTTACAGATGTGAGCTATTAATTCAGTGTGTGGAAAGTCTGATCTTGAATGTAATCTAAGCACTAGTTTCCTTGTTTGTGATTTCTGCATTGTGAAATCTATTAAGCTAATAACTTGGCATTCATACTGATTGACAGATGTTTTCAGTTTGTATTTGCAATGTAGCTCTGTTAAACTGATTTAAGTAAAAATAAATTGAAATTTTGAACAATGATCTCATTTTCGTTCTTTGCCATCAGAGAAACCATTACTTTCTTGTACTGCCTACTCTCCTATGTGAGATTTAAACAGATTCTCAGAAGTATATTGAACTATAAAACCTATTGGAGACAAAAGAGAACATGAATGCTGGAACCAGGTCAGGTTGAGGGGAGAGGAGGGGATGGGAGAGATGAACAAAGAATATACTCTTAAGTCTATGTGGTGGGAGAGGAGATGGAGAACAATGGGGATGTGGGATACTTGAAATTGGGAAAAATTATTTCTCCATCCCTCCAATACCCCATCCCTCCCCACCCCGACCCATCTGGTTCTAAACATCAATCACCACCTCTCTATCTGGTTCCAACTATCACCTACCCCATTCCCCTTCATATGACTATATACTAGAAACCTTTTTCTGTTCCTTCTCAGTATTTGATGCAGGATTTTGAACCAAAAGATCGACTTGCTCCTTTTGCTTCCATTTGAGATCTCAGTGTTCAGTTTTTGTGTTTAAAACAAAAATCAGGAAGGAGTTCCTTTTCAAACTGGAAACTCAAGATCATTAAACATTTGAACATAATATTAAGCCCTCCTTATTTGCACAATATACATATTAAGATGGTTCATTCATCATCTGCTCAGGCAATTATTTACAATTGTTTCATTTCATTGCTCAGATAATCACTGACCCACTTTGCCACATATATGTTATCTTAACACACACAAAAAATGCTAGAGATGATGTGAGAAAGGGAGAGAGGAATAGTGAAGGGGGGTGTCAATTACTGGAAATTCGTGAAACCAATGTTCATGCCATCGGCACATCAGAATGAGAAGTAGAATTGAAATGGGTGGCCACTAGGAGATCCCGCTTTTTCTGGCAGATGAAGCATAGGTACTGAATGAAGTGGTCTCTCAATCTATGTCGGGTTTCACTGATATACAGGAGGCCACACCGGGAGCACTGGATACTGTGCATGACCCCAAGAGACTCATGGGTGAAGTGTTGCCTCACCTGGAAGGACTATTTGGGGCCCCTGAATAGTAGTGAGGGAGGTGGTTCAGGGGCAGGTGTGGCACTTGCAAGAGTAAGTGCAGGACGGAGATCAGTGTGGAGGGACGAATGGTTAAGGGAGTCATGTAGGGAATGATCCCTGCAGAAAGTGGGGGTGAGGGAATGATGTGGTTGGATCCTGATGGAGACGGCGGAAGTCAAAGTGCTGGATGCGGAGGCCAGTGGGATGGTAGGAAAGGAACCCCATCCCTGGTGGGAGGTTGGGGTAAGGACAGGCATTCAAAGGTTTATTTATTATCAAAGTATACAACTCTGAAATTCTTCTCCGGGTAGCCAAGAAACCAAAAAAGGCAGCACTATCATCAACACTCAAATCCCACCTCCCCATACAAAACAAATGAAAAATGGAACAGACACATCATCCCCCAAATCGTGCGCAAACTGGAAGAGATGCAGGTGAGGGCAGAGTTGATGGTGGAGAAAGAGAAGCCCATTTCTTTGAAGAAGGAAGACATCTCATTAGTTCTGGAATGAAAAGTCTCACCCTGACAACTAATGCATGGGAGATGGAGGAACTGAGAGAAGGGGATGCCATACATAATTACATCTTGATTGTAAGAACAGAATGTAGAATACAGCGTTGTAGTTGCAGAGAAAGTGCAGATAAGCAATTGAAGTACAAGGGCCAGAAGGTAGACTGGGAAATAGAGAGTTTGTCTTTTAGTGTGTGAAAGGTCTGTTAAAGTGTTCTGTGTCACAACCTTGATTGTTTTTAAGAAAAATTTTTTTGTCATTAAGTGGACTGTATTTTTCTCAGTCACCTGGTGAGTGTGTACATTGTCCTTTTCTGTCTAATTGTCTCTGCACTAGCCCTGGTTTTTCACTTTGTTTTGTCGGTGTCTCATTTGGGATCATGGGGATTGTTAAACTTTGTATTTATCACTTTTAATCAATTTGGGATCATTTAATTGGCATGGTAATGTCAATGTCCGAAATTCCTACGTGCCCCAAGGTGTACTTCAGGGGGAGATAACAACCTGTCTTTGTTGTGTCGTTGTAGTTCCTTCTCCGGTGTAACTCAGACCAAATTCTTTTGTGTATCAGGAGTGATTTCAGTTCATCAAGATTCTGTACAGTTTACCTGTGGACTTGTTAGCTTTTTCTTGTTAATTTCTGTAATAAATCTTTAGTTTATTTCAGTTGCTAAAGACTCTATGATTCCAGCACTTGAGTTCGCTAGTGACCCTCACATTCCAGGTCTGGAGGACCGAAGTTAAGCAGAAAGATTGAATGTTAGGACTTTATTCCTTGGAACATAGAAGATTGAGAGGAGATTTGTTAGAGTTATTCAAAATTATGAGGGGTATAGATAGGATAAATGCAAGCAGGCCTTTTTCACAGAGGATAGGTGGGACTACAACTAGAGGTTATGGGTTAAGGGTGAAAGGTGCGAAGTTTAAGGGGAACATGAGGGGAAACTTCTTCACTCAGAGGATCGTGAGTGTAGAGCGAGCTGCCAGTGCAAGTGGTGCGTGCAAAATCGATTTCAACGTTTTAAGAGAAATTTGGGTAGGTACATGGATGGGTGGGCTATGGTCCCAGTGCAGGTCGATGGGAGTAAGCAGTTTGGACTAGATGGGCCAAAAGATCTGTTTCTGCGCTGTAGTCTTCTATGATTCTGTCTGATGATAATATGTTAGAAGCTGTCTTTGTGTCTGGCACTATGTACTCCCAATGTTTTGTTAGGAGAAGACCCGAGGTAGCAGGAAATATGGATGTAGTCAAAGCAGGGAAACTTGTTTTGTGTCAATGACAAGGCTGCATTCAACACTGCAATATCTTGCGGCTGGGAAATCATTGTACCAAGATGTGATACATCTTTAAAAATTGGTAAGAGTCATTGGGAACATGTGCTTCTGTGGCTGGACCAGGACAAATCGTTGGCTGTACTTACACCAAGAAACTTGAAGCTCTCAGCCATCTGCTCGAAAGCACTATTGATACAGAGGGGTGTGAACTTAATGACTTCCTGAATTTAATGACTTTTATTTTACTGACATTGAGGGGTAAGTTGTTGACTTGACACCGTGCCACTAGGCTTTCCTGTACACTGTCTCATTTGGTTGAGATAAGACCCTCTGTGGTGGTGGCATTTGCAAACTTATAAATGAAGTTAGAGCATAATTTACTCACACAGTTGTGAGTATATAGGGAGCATGTTAGTGGGCTGGCAGCACAGTTTTGCAGAGCACTGATGTTGAGCGTACTCATGGAGGAGGTTTTGTTTCCTGTCTTTACTGAATGTCAGGCCAGATGGATTGAAAAGGCAAGGCATCAGATCTGGGGGCAAGGGTCCGGCCAGTTCTACTCATTGTCCTGCAATGTTTACTCTGCTCTCCGTGATGCTGAGGCTGTGAACCTGCTCTGGGTTTCGTGTCTATGGACTTGCTTTCGTTCTGAATGCTCTCGCTTGCTTTCATGGTTTGCCCGATTTAGTTTTTTTTACCTCTCTCTGCACGTTGGGTGTTTGTTGGTCTTTTTAAAAATGGGCTCTACGGAAATATATCTGTGACCCTGAAGTCTTTATGAGTTTGTAACTTCATAGCTGGAGTCTATGAAGTCCCAAGGTGTAGGCTGGTCTGCTTGGGAAAACTTACACAAGTCTGTGTTTTATGGGAAGAAGCTGTTTTTTCTATGATAGGTGATTTGTTTTATCGCCAGGGGGAATGTTTTGACAACAGTATAGAGCTTCTGAGAGAACAAATGTGAAAATGAGATTACCGAGGAATGTATAGTTATTGAATGGATCAATCTAATTACTGTTCTCTCGTGAAAGAAAACGTATGGAAGAGTCTTGGTTGAAACATATGATCGCAGCCATTTTTCCAGACGAAACTTGGCTGGAAGTCCTGCTGAAGGGTCTCGGCCCAAAAAGTGGACTGTACTCTTTCCCATAGATGCTGCCTGGCCTGCTGAGTTCCTCCAGCATTTTGTGTGTGTTGCTTTGGATTTCCAGCATCTACAGAATTCACTTGTTTGTGATTGGAATTATACCTCCCCTTGGAAGGAAAATCATAAATGCATTAATAATATGATCCTGTCTGAATTTGTTGTAGTTTATTTCTGAAAATTAGAAGACATAGCTGAACGGTACATGACAGAATTTGGAGGTCCCACCAAGACCGCTTGTCGAGGTGTGACAGCGACGTGGGAAATTCCAAGGACAGAGCCGCCTTACGGAAACTCGGGAGCAGCGGCCGCTGAAGGTAAGTTTTTTTTACCCTTGGCAGCTTGACTTGGGTTTTGACACGCTTTTACCCTACACACTGCTGTGGCCTCGAGCGGATCAGTTTCTCTCCTCGTGATTCTGATGTGACGACAGAAACTTTGAGTAAGAAAAGAGATGAACGCTATAGGTCCACCTAGCGTCTGGGACACAGGAAAGAGATGTGCACCAACGATTTGGATAGTTTTTGGTGTCGTGGTCACTTGTACAGGTCGGCCTAGTGTCTGGGACACATGTGCACAAATGTATTGGATGTTTTTTGTGTGTCGGGGGCACTTGTACTGGTCAACCTAGTGTCAGAAACACGTGTAAGTTTTCTGAGGTAATATGAGAAAGGAAATTAGTAAACTATCCAATAATGAAAGGGTAAGTAAGGGGGACACCAAGTGCCGGAACTGAACTTATTAAAACACAACAGGACACTGTAGTGAAAACTGGTATGTTGATAGAATATTAGTAAACATAAATAGAACTAAATAAGGATAAAGTAAAAGATGGTGCAGGGTGTGTCTTTCCCTGATCTAAAAAGAGAAATCAGCACATGAGAAAAGTAGCACCGGAAATAATACTAAGCACTTAAAGCTGCAGCGCCAACTTGCTGCATAGAGAGGAGCAATATGTGCTTCTAACACGCAGTACCCCATTCGGGGTACAGCAGCTGAGTGAGGATTGTTGTTAGGGATATTGGGACATATGTGCCCAAGGATGACCAGAGTTGTTCCAAGTAATTAATTGCCAGAGAACAATGCACAGACTAGGCGACAAATGAAGATAGGAAATTAATTATAAGGTGCTTGCTTCTGAACATGCACTCTGCTTTGTCAAGCACAGCGACATGCTCAGGGAATAAACGAGGAATTAACGTGATATTGACTCATGGGTAATAAAAATTGGGACTCAATTGATCAGTTACATAAATGTTACCAGAGAAAAGGAAAACGCCCCGTTTCATTTGTGTCCCACCTGTGGATGGTGTTCCGAGGCATGTATGAATCACCACTAGATGGAGATCATTTAGAGCCAGAACCCACACATAGATGGTTAATAACATTAGTGTCTCATGGTACTGCTGATTCTAGAAAGATGTTGGAACTGTTTGATCCCACTGACACTGCACATACTGAGGCATGGATACTTAAAATGATTAGAGCATGGGTGAGGGAGCTGCAGGCAGCTGAAGTCTTTTCCTTTCGAGAAAAGTACACGGGATATCGTGTGGGGGAAATGCAGGTCAGGGGAGAAGCCAGCAGAGAGATCGTAGAAAGTAACACATTGCTGGAGTGTGCCTTCACCCAATCAGGGAGGCTGTTGTTGGGGACAGTACAGCGCTCAAATCTACACGTACAAACAAGCTGGATGAACTCAGCAGGTCGGGCAGCATCCGTTGAAATGATAAGTCAACGTTTTGGGCCGAGACCCTTCGTCAGGACTTCCTCAGTGCTCAAATCTGCTGTTTCACCTGGGTCATTACCCTTGGGACTGTAAAGCAAACAGTGCATGTAATTTCAATCCTAACAAAAATCAGAGATTTGAGTTGCAGAAGGGTCAGATATGTTGGAATTTTGGTTAATGCGGGATTTCATGCTTTAAAGTTTAAAGTTGATTTAAAGTATTGTAGGTTGATGAATATTTCTTTGTTTTAGAGTCTTAGAGTAACATGTTTCTTCAGTGTTGTCCATTTGTAACTGAATATTACGGCAACAGTTTAACCTTGAGGAACCTTAAAATGGTTTAAAGTGTGAATGGTTTTCTATGTAAAGTGTGGCCACGTGACTAGAGAGATGAAAGAAAGGAAGGAGGGGGAGGAAGAGAAATGTGCTGTTATAACCTTTAAGAGGTTGCAGCAATGTGTTAATGTACATTTTTCTTTCTTGGTCCTTTGAAATCTGTGTGAAAGCTTTTCACGATGGGAATTAACGGTGTATTTTAAATTTTGAAGTTACTTGCAAGGAAGAATGTTTTTTGTTCTTGTTTTGTCTTGACAGCGTATTTTTTTTAAGTTTCTGTTTCTTTATACTGGCTGGGTGTAATATGAGTTGAGGCAGCAATCTGTGCATCTGTATTTGGAATATGAGATGTCCACGTTTCTGACAGAAATGGGCATTGGGGGAAATTGCTCTTTGGAAGATAATTGGGACTTTGAAATTAACAATTTTGGAAAGATTCTCATATTTTTGAGAGCAATTCTAAAAGACTGCTTTCTTTTATCTATCTATATACTGAACTACCAAAACTCTCATTGCTATCTGTTTGTGACCTCCAATCAGCGCAAACAGTGCATTACACCGGCACTTTTTTTGGCTAAATCGACTTTAAATGCGCTAACTTACAGAATGCATGCAAAGTTCAGGGTTATATATTCGTATAAAATTGCTCGTTCGCAAAAAATCAACAGGCTGTCTTTCGCCCGAGAGCCGATCCACCATCATGCAAATCGGGACGCGACACCACGACGCATGCGTACCGCCAGCCTCAGCAGCGACACCGACCGGAGCAAAAGGGCAGTGCAGCGGTCACATCACCATCAGCATGTGCAAGATTGGGACAGATCCGACTGCCACCCATCAATAAGAGATCATTAAATCCTATTGTAATGACGTACTTTTCTTTTCAATATTTTTATAAGTTTCTGCATAAAGGAATACAGAGTACAAGATATATTATAAGTTAAAGTGCCAAATACATTGTGTTAAAATACGGTTACAATCACAAAACCCTGTATTCATAAAAATTAAATTGTAATATTGAAATCTAAAAAATTTGGTATACAGAAAAAAGATCTAAAACCACTACCAATGTCAGAGCTGTTAGGAAAAGCAAGAAAAAAGGGGTGGGGAAAACCTTATTATATATGTTAGTATCAATATTATAATATTATATTAAATATATTATTAGCCACCATCTGTACTTTTACAACGAATCAAAGGTTTTGAAAATAACTCAAAAATGGTCCCCACAATGTATAAAAGTCTTGACTAGATTCAAAAACTGAACATCGGATCTTCTCTAAATTTAAGCATGACATAATATCCCGTAATCTGTACTGACATACTTCAGGACACCCATAAAACTCTTTTCTGCAGTCGAAGGACAGCGGTGAATATTATCACGTCCATTTAGGAGAGCGTCAACCACATCATCAAGAATAATCAGCTTCCTTTGGTATTATTGCTTCATATCTTCCATCCAGCATTAGGGTAAAAAAAAATATGGTCAGCCTAATTATGCCACGTGGAAAGAGAAGGGGGACACCAAACGTCGTCGGGAAGCGACAAGGAGAGGGAGAGAACAAGAATCGGGTGAGGCCAGGGCCGCACGACTCCAGGATCAAAGAGTCAGGACAAAAAAGATGAGAGAAGAAGAGACAGAGAAGGAGAGGCATGCACGTCTGCAGAATGACAACAACAGGCACAGGAGGAGGAGAGAGGAAGAGACAAAGGAGCTGAGAAATGCACGATTCCAGGATCAGAGACAGACAAACAGCAGAAGAGATGAAGAGACAGTGCATGAAAGGACTGCACGTCTCCAGAATGACAACGAGAGGCACAAGGGTGGCAGATCAACCAGAAATGTTGCCATCAGAAGTGTCCCTCGTTAAATGAGGAGGAGCTATATTTGCCTTGCTACTTGTCTTTCTTCTTCAATAAACTGGTTTTTATTCTTCAATTTCCAAAGCAAAGCAATACCAATAGCATTAAGGAAAATTTAATGTTCATTCTGGTCACATCAGACTGCACTACATTTCTCTCAAAGGGTGCCCCAATGGATCACCCCTTGTCTAGTAGAACATAAAAATGTTTCCTGAGACCTTTGGCATATTGATTTTGAGTTTGAGATTCCTTGGAAAATAGTTTTGATGCTATCAGTGTTTTATCTTGTAAACTGCAAATGGACGAAGCTAAGGAGTCCCTGGGTGGGGGAATGTTCTAATCTAATACAGTACATGGATGGCCTCCTGTTGACCTCCTCAAGCAAGGAAGGCTTTGAGCAGGACTCCCTCTACCTTTTACCTGATCTATCTGAGAAAGGCAATAAAGAATCGAAGCAGAAGCTACAGTTTGTACAACCATAAGTTGCTTATTGCAGGATGCAAGGTCATTGATTCAGACTCTGGATTAAACAATAGTCAAAGCCACACAACCAACGACTCATAGGGAAATGAAGTATTTCCTGGGGGTGACTCGGTATTGTAGGCAGTGGATTTTACATTATGCTGTTATTTTAGGCCCCTCCTGCTGCCGAGACACAGGCACAGAGATATGCTAGCTCAGTCGCGAACGTAGAACAGATAACCAGGGGAGTCTTGACTCGAAGACGAGGTTTTCATAGAATCTCCAGCGAATGGAGGGGAGCTTAGAACTAACAGTCCTAGGGGATCAGGAAACGAGGTTAACACTCACTGGAATCGACCAACGAACTGGCGACCCGTAGTTGTGACGCTGGAGTTTTTAATCCTATATTCTCTAATGGGAACCAGGTGTGCTGTAAATAATTGAATTAGCAGCAATTGGGAATCAGACGATGGGAATTAAGGCACAATCAAGGAGACAGGAGCGAGATGGGGAATAGCCGGGCGGGACCATGACATCTCCAGACCTTTTCCCAGTCAACCAGATCCGTTATACTCCGGAAGCTGAGGAAGCCTTAAAAAAACAAGCAATTATATCTGCCTCATTTTTGGGACTCCCAAACCCAAGCTTCACCTTTTGTTTGCCATGAATAGTTCGTTCAAACCATTTCGACTCAGAATCCCAGGGGAAGAGAAAGGCCGATTGTTTATTTCAGTGTTCAGACCCAACAGCAGAAAATTGTCTTCCAGCAGTAGCAGTCTCTTGCCTTGCTGACTCGCTATGCAACGTAACTTAGGCGCACTGAACACGAAATCCAATTATTAATAAATCTGAATGTTAGAATGACTCGCCCTGCAACTCCTCTCCCTACGGAGGAAGACGGTGATCCTCACTGCTGCGAAACTGTTACTCACAAAGTAATAAAGCCTCACGTGGACCTTACTGATAACCCTATTGCCGACTTAATTCTCTTTGTTGACGGTCCGGCTTTATGTAACGACATGGGGGAAAACCATGCGCAGCGCATACTGGACAAATGAATGAGGGCTGTAAAGAGCAAAAAAGCGGAAGATTGAACTGCAAAAGAGTTAGCAATAAGGTCGATAAGCTCGTTGATATTGAGAAGGATCAATAAGCTCGTTGTGCCAGAAAGAAGCGGCCCTGATGACACCTCCCACTGTGGAGGATACAGGAGCATACCAGTCCATTGCTCCATCGGCCGAAAGGGTAAAGTGGGAAAAACTGGGTTATAAACCCGACGATGGTGTGTGACTTCACCCCGATGGACTAATTAGTTTTGCTCTGGGCAAGGTAGCATTGGCCTATGTAACGGGTAAAGCAACACGAGATCTGATTAATATGACAACAGCACTGGAAAAGTTAACACACGAAACTGCATATACTCTCGATCAAACCCAACAAGCAATATCTAAAATGTTGACAAAATTGATGGCGGTCTGTACAGTAGCATTGGGGAAAAAATGCTAACTGACGGAATCATGGATGATTTGAATAAACCTCTCAAAAGACATCATGAAAGTTCTAGAAGGAAATTACGGGGGCTAGTCAAGTTCAAAAAATAATCAGATTAGCTCAGGGCGAAATAGGTAGGTTGTTGAGAGAAGGCTGGAGCCTTCCATGGTGATTCCAAATATAGATAATAGTATCAATTTGCGATATCAAGAATCGATTGAACTACTGGGGGAAGAAGCGTTACTTATTTACTGAGATCACCCAAGAGTCAGTCGATTTTGGCCAAAGGAATTTGCATTTGTCAGAGAACAGCTGGTCACATTGCAAAATTTGGCCTTTGGACCTTGTTATTTGGAATGTGCAACAGTCACTCAGAGCCGCAAGCACGAAAACAACGACTTTGTATTAAGCTGTTAGCCAGTGGGTGCTTTAAGAGAACTGCTGAGTGAGCATGTGTTACCATAAATCGGTCTGTCACCGGAGGCCGTGACGGATCGCGCTCCTGTCCCGAGCTGAATGTGGAAAAGGAGGCTGGCAATCCAAACAGGCTCCTGCAATTGGCTCTCAAGGGACTTTTGCCCAGGGTGGGCTTCTCAGGCTGAGACGTAAATGGCAGTTTGGTGGCTCCAAAGATATTATAGAAATGCGCTGTGACGACAAATTGCAGAAGGTGGTTTCTAAACTGTCGGTTGACCTCGCTTCGTTCGGTCAGAGTCTGGGGGTGGGGGTGGATACACAAACAGCGCTTCAACTAGGTCAATGTTCCTGTCTAAAACCTTTGAGATAATCGCTATTTGCTCAGTGGGTTACTGGGTTCTTAACACGGTAGGAATATGGGTTTGCTGGATTATGCAATATCTCCCACTGTAGCTTTTTCGGTGACCCCACCTTGTTCTCCCCCCACCCCCCAACCACATGACTTTAGTTGATTTTAGGTTGTATGATTTAATGAAGTCCAAAAGTCCAAAGTGTCTGTTGGTTCATCAGTATGTTAAAGGAAATTATTGTGAGATGTTAACCATTTTTACTGATGGATCAAAAGATAATTTAATTGGAAATGCTGATGTGGCTGAATTACAAGAAACAATAAAGAAATCACTTTCTTACCATTTATCAGTCTTTGCCATCATTTTGGGCTTGCAGTGGGTGGCGGAAATATGTCCTTGTAAGGTTGTAATCCCCTTTTCAGGTGTGATTAGCCTTAAAATGGGTAATTTTAGCAGGTTAGAGTTACTGCTGGAAGCTCCGCAAACTTTATTTCACATTCAAAGTATTGGTTTACATGTCATTTTCTCACGTGGAGGGGAATGATGGGTTGATATTTTAGCCAAAAATAGCTGGTAAAAAAAAAGTTCGACTGTGGATATAGACCTTCCTCTTAGCAAATCAAAAGCTACGGGGCCAAGAATTAGGGGGTTATGGCAAGATTTGTGGAATAATGGGCATTAGGGGAGACACCTCTACAGAATACATGAATCTGTTGGATTGATGGGAGAAGGGGTAACACAAGAAAGGGAGGAATTATATTGACACAGCTTAGAATTGAGCATACAGGTATTATGCTTAATTATTCCTTGTATTTTGTTGGGAAACTCACTCTGGGGTGCGCATGAAACAGTTGAACACGTTCTTTTGCAATATGAAGCTTTAAGGTTGAAGGAAAGCAAATGCAGGCAGCACTGCTAGCTTTGCGAGTTGATGGTTTTCGTTTAAAAACTAAGTTATGGAAGTGACTTTAATTCACAATATTGTATTTCATTATTTACAATCTATAGGGCTTTTGAGGGTAATTTAGTTTCAGTAGTTACGTATAATGTCAGAGAAATGTATACAATATACGTTCTGAAATTATTTTTCTTCGCAAATGAAAACTCGGAGGGGTTTTATTCCCCAGCTCTAGCCAATCAGTGGCGGTAGCGCACCTTTAAACTGGACTGCCATGCGCCGGTCAAAAGTCGGAGCGCTCAGTAAACATGGAGGGGTTTCCCTTTCGCCGTGTCCTTTCCGTGCTGCGGGGCCGCCCGTGGCTGCTGCGCCTAGTGTCCAGCCGGAGTCTCTCCTCGAAAAGGCTGAACATGCCCAAGAGTGCCACGGAAGTGGCACGTCCTGTCGGAGTTTGCTCCATGATGCGGCTCCCAGTGCAGGATTCCTCGCAAGGCTTGGATGCTGCCTTTCTCGGAGTGCCTTTGGACATCGGCACCTCGAATCGCCCTGGTGCCAGGTATGGAACAAGAAGGAAATCAGTTGTAATTTGTAAGGGTACAATCAGCCCCTAATTTGGAAACACAGAAGCCACTGAGTGGTGCAAAAGGGACCTGTGCCAACAGAAAAGCGAGTAATGATCAAAAGGTACAGCTGTAGCAGATTATAATAGCAACTGAACATAAACTGGTGTTCCAGAAGAGTAGAAAGTGCGAAAAAGTGAGAATAGAATTTGGAAGGGTGAATCAACGTAACAGTTATTCAGAGCTGGGTTCCAAAGGTTGCCATGTTTAAAGTCCGAGCGATCCTGGAGCTTACGCTGAGCTTCGCTGTAGGGGGTGAAAGGTGGGAAACTAAACCAGCATCAGAAAGATTGGACGAGCCCATGCAGAGGAGATCCTTGCCCGTGAGCACGGATGCGTAACGATAAATAGATGCAGTGCATGTAAATCATGGTACGTCTCCCAGTCGAGGATCGTAAGTTAGAATGCCAGTACGGCTGCTGGAGAAAATGAACACAGACAATGACAAAAGTTGTAATTGAAGAGTCAGCGCCAGCTATGAAAGGACTGAAATAGTTTAAAAGCCCGTTTAGTTTGGGGTAAGAATTCTGACACCTTTAGTCCGTCTGCCCGTTGTCACTCCACACACATAATTGATTCTTAACCACCGCCTGAAATATACCAGTAGCCCGCTCGGTTGAAAGGTGATAAATGCTAGTTTGACCACATCTTTTGATGATGTAATCTCTCAACAACAGTGACAATTTGTACTTGTATTGCACTGTTAAGGTAGTAAAGCACCCCAAGGAGTTCACAGGAGCTTCATTAAAATACTAATCCAAAAAGTTCAAAGTAAAATTTATTGTCAGAGTACATACAGTATATGCCACCACATACAACGCTGAGATTCTTTCTCCTGGGAACATATAAAATGGCAATAGGACAGACTGAGCTCAAGTATGATAGGTTTCATAATCCTGCAATCTAATTAACGAGGTGTTTCATACACCATTATCACACCGACACCACAGAAAAGAATTATGCTTATATATAGATAGCAAGAACATGACAAATTAATTTAAGGATATTTGAATGATTACTATCAAACGGCAGTAAATAAAGCAGTAATTTGTTATGTTCATCCATAAGATATAGGAGCAGAATTAGGCCATTTGGCCCATCGAGGCTGCTCCATCATTTTATCATGGCTGATCCAATTTTCCTCTCAGCCCCAATCTCCAGCCTTCTCCCTGTATCCCTTCATCCCATGACCAATCAAGAATCTAAGGAAGGATGTGCTGGTGTTGGAGAGGATCCAGAGGAGGTTAACAGGAAGGATTCCAGTTATATAAGGGTTAACATCAGAAGAGTGTTTGATGGGCCTATACTCGCTGGAGTCTAGAAGGATGGGGGGGACCTCTTTGAAATCTGTTGAAAATTGAAAGGCCTGGATGGAGTGGACATGGAGAGATGTTTCCAGTAGTGGGAGAGTCTGGAACCATAGGGAAGAGCCTCGGAATAAAAGGATATCCCTTTAGAACAGATTTGAGAAGGAATTTCTTTAGCCGGAGTGTAGTGAATCTGTGAAATTCATTGTCATATGCAGCTGTGGAGACCAAGTCAGTGGGTACATTTAAAGAGAAAGTTGGTAGATTCTTTATTAGTAAGGGTGACGTAGTTTATGGGGAGAGGGCAGGAGAATAAGTTTGAGAGGAAAAGAATAAAGCAGCCATGATTGAACGGCGGAGCAGACTCAACGACGGAACATGGAGTTAAATGTGTTGCAAGAATAAGTAAATGTAGGAAGGACAACAAAATTCTAGGGGCATATAGTCCGATGGGAGTTTGGGGAGCTGGGTTAAGCACAATAGGCAGCGATTCAAACAGAAAGAGGAGAAATGGGTTAAAAATTCTATATCTGAATGCACGAAGTGTCAGGAATAAGGCAGATGAGCTTGAAGCCCAGGTGCGAATGGGTAACTATGATGTTGTTGGGATAACGGAGACATGGCTGCAGGGAGATCAGACCTGGGAAATGAATGTACAAGGGTATACGTGCTATCGTAGGGACAGAAATGTGGGCAGAGGGGGTGGGGTGGCCCTGTTGGTGAGAAATGAGATTCAGTCCTTTGCAAGGGGGGGACATAGGGTCAGGAGAAGTAGAGTCTGTGTGGATAGAACTGAGGAACAGTAAGGGCAAAAGGACCCAAATGGGTGTTGTCTACAGGCCACCAAACAGTAGCATGGATATTGGGTGCAAGTTGAATAGGGAGTTAACATTGGCATGTGGCAAAGGTAATGTCGCAGTAGTTATGGGGGATTTCAACATGCAGGTGAACTGGGAGAATCAGGTTGGTGCTGGACCACAGGATAGGGAGCTTGTAGAGTGCCTACGGGATGCATTCTTGGAACAGCTTGTACGAGAGCCAACCAGGGACAAGACTATTCTGGATTTAGTGTTATGTAATGAACAGGATTTGATAAGCGATCTCGCAGTAAAGGAGCCATTAGGAGGTAGTGATCACAATATGATAAGCTTTTATCTGCAATTTGAGAAGGATAAGGGCAGCTCGGAGGTGTCAGTGTTGCAGATGAACAGGGGAAACTATGGAGCCATGAGGGAGGAGCTGGCCAAAGTTGACTGGATGGATAGCTTAGCAGAAAAGACAATGGAACAGCAATGGCAGGTATTCTTGGGAATAATGCACAAGGTGCAAAATCAGTTCATCCCCCAGAGAAAGAAGGATTCAAAGGGGGGAAAGGGGCCTCAGTGGTTGACAAAGGAAGTCAGAGACTGCATAGCATTAAAAAAAAAGGAAATATGACAGAGCTAAGGTGAGTGGGAGGACAGATGATTGGGAAGTTTTTAAGGAATAACAGAACTTAACTAAAAAGACAATACGGGGAGAAAAAATGAGGTACGAACGCAAGCTAGCCAGGAATATAAAGGAAGATAGCAAAAGCTTTTTTAGGTATGTGAAGAGAAATAAGATAGTTAAGAACAATGTTGGGCCCTTGAAGAATGAATTGGGTGAAATTGTTATGGGAAACCGAGAAATGGCAGAAGAATTTAATGAGTACTTTAGATCTGTTTTCACTAAGGAAGACACAAGCAATCTCCCAGATGTATGGATGGGCCAAGGACATAGGGTAACAGAGGAAATGAAACAGATTGACATTCGGAAGGAAACGGTGATGAGAAGACTGATGGGACTGAAGGCTGACAAATCCCCAGGTCCAGATGGTCTGCACCCTAGGGTACTAAAGGAGGTGGCTCTGGAAATTGCGGATGCATTGGTAATAATTTTCCAATGTTCCTTAGATTCAGGATCAGTTCCTGAGGATTGGAGAATGGCTAATGTTATTCCACTTTTTAAGAAAGGAGGGAGGGAGAAAACAGAGAACTATCGACCAGTCAGCCTGACATCGGTGGTGGGAAAGATGCTAGAGTCCATTATTAAGGATGAAATAGTGGCATATCTAGATAGCAGTGATAGGATTGGGCCGAGCCAGCATGGATTTACCAAGGGTAAATCATGCTTGACTAATCTGTTGGAGTTTTTCGAGGATGTAACCAGGAAGTTAGACGGGGGAGATCCAGTGGATGTAGTGTACCTCGATTTTCAGAAGGCATTTGATAAGGTCCCACATAGAAGATTGGTGGGTAAAATCAAAGCTCAGGGCATCGGGGGGAAGGCATTGACATGGATAGAAAACTGGTTGGCAGATAGAAAGCAAAGGGTAGCGGTGAATGGGTGTTTCTCGGAATGGCAGGTGGTGACTAGTGGGGTGCCACAGGGCTCGGTATTGGGACCACAGCTGTTTACCATTTACGTTAACGATTTGGATGAAGGCATAGAAAATAACATCAGCAAATTTGCTGATGATACTAAGCTGGGTGGCAGTGTGACATGTGATGAGGATGTTAGGAGAATTCAGGGTGACTTGGATAGGCTGGGTGAGTGGGCAGATACTTGGCAGATGGCGTTTAATGTGAATAAGTGTGAGGTTATCCACTTTGGGAGTAAGAACAGGAAGGCAGGTTATTATCTGAACGGTATAGAGTTGGGTAAGGGAGTAATACAAAGAGATCTCGGAGTCCTTGTTCATCAGTCACTGAAGGTGAATGAGCAAGTGCAGCAGGCAGTGAAGAAGGCTAATGGAATGTTGGCCTTTATTACAAAGGGAATTGAGTACAAGAGCAAGGAAATCCTCTTGCATTTGTACAGAGCCCTGGTGAGACCACACCTGGAGTATTGTGTACAGTTTTGGTCTCCAGGGTTAAAGAAGGACATCCTGGCTGTAGAGGAAGTGCAGCGTAGATTCACGAGGTTAATTCCTGGGATGTCTGGACTGTCTTACGCAGAGAGGTTAGAGAGACTGGGCTTGTACACGCTGGAATTAAGGAGATTGAGAGGGGATCTGATTGAAACATATAAGATTATTAAGGGATTGGACAAGATAGAGGCAGGAAATATGTTCCAGATGCTGGGAGAGTCCAGTACCAGAGGGCATGGTTTGAGAATAAGGGGTAGGTCATTTAGGACAGAGTTAAGGAAAAACTTCTTCTCCCAGAGAGTTGTGGGGGTCTGGAATGCACTGCCTCGGAAGGTAGTGGAGGCCAATTCTCTGGATGCTTTCAAGAAGGAGCTAGATAGGTATCTTATGGATAGGGAATCAAGGGATATGGGGACAAGGCAGGATCTGGGTATTGATAAGGAATTGATCAGCCATGATCTCAAAATGGCGGTGCAGGCTCGAAGGGCCGAATGATCTACTTCTGCACCTATTGTCTATTGTCTATTGTCTATAATAGGAGGTATGGCCTAATCCAGCTCCTCTGTCTTATGGTCTTATGTAACTGTGTCAGTGCAGATATGAATATATTATGGTTTCTCTCTAAATCTCCGCTTTTAACAGTCTTATATCACTCAAGTTCCACTATAAGTATAACAATTGATCTTATGTGACTACCTCTAGTTTCATTTTCTTCATCCTTGAGACAAGGTCGTTAATGAGACAAATGTTACATTTATTGGCCCTAAACTATATCTTGCTGCATTTGAGAAGTTGTGGTGGAACAGAAGCTTGTGCAACCATGAACAGACATCCCACTGTAACCTTGATGTTTAGACTTAGGAGTGTCTTTATGAATATTCTTAACAACTTCTACTTTTGCACTAAAAATAAAATTAAGCAGTGCAGAACATTGTAACGTCCTCATTCACTGTACCAAGTATATCAGGGTATCCACTAACAATATTTGCATTATGTCAACTTGACACCCACTTGTCATAAACATAAAGGGATTCTGAGATGCTGGAAGTACAGAACAACACACATAAAATGCTGGAGGAACCCAGCATTTGTGGAAATGAATGAACGGTTGATGTTTCAGGCTGAGACCCTTCATCAGGACCAGAAAGGAAGGGGGAAGATGCCAGAATAAAAAGGAGGGGAAAGCGGAACAAAGACAACCGAGAATGTGATAGGTGAAGCCAGGCTGGTGGGGATTGGGGAGGGGGCTTGAAGTAAGAAGCTGGGAGGTGATAAGTAGAAAAGACAGGACTGGAGAAGGAATCTGATAGGAGAATGGATCATGGGAGAAAGGGCTCCAGGGGGAAGTGATAGGCAGGCAAGGGGAAGAGGTAGAGGCTAGAATAGGGTGGGGTAACTAAAGAAAAAATATAGTTGCCAGGAGAAATCAATATTCATGCCATCAGGTTAGAAGATACCAATACGGCATATGAGGTGTTGCTCCTCCACCCTAAGGGTGGCCTCATCATAGCAGAAGAGGAGCCATGGGGTGACATGTCAGAACAGGACTGAGGATACGAATTTAAATGTTGGCCAGTTGGAAATTCCTCTTTTACAGATGGAACAGAGGTGCTCAACAAAGCAGTCACCAAGTTTACGCTGGGTCTCACAGACTGGGAGCACCAGATGCACTAGACGACCCCAACAGATTTGTAGGTAGGCCTCACCTGGAAGGACTGCTTGGTGTCCTGAATCCATCTTGTGCTCCCAATCATTCTATCAGTGAGATCATTATAGTGTCTGGTGGCAAGAGGACCCTAGACTGTGCAGCACCTTCAGTAATGACTGTGCCAGGAATGTGTGTCCCCTCGGAGTGTATTCCTGTATCTTGCATCAGTTGCCAGCATTCCATGCAGATAACTCCTTGCACTGGACAACCAGCAATTTTCAAGCAGGTCAAAGTGCATCTTTTACCAAGTTTATGATCTTCTAGTAGACATTTGTCACAGTTCACATCCCGGGAAGCTGCCCAAAATGCATACAGTCTCATAACGAGTATTGACAAGGACCTCTGCATTATTTTACAGACAGTTCACAAGGCGATGGATAACTATCTCATCCACACCACAGTTGCCTCATGGTGTGGGACGAGGACTCCAGAACTGTGAGAACAGCAAAGCAGAGTCTTGGCACTTATTTGAGATTTCTGGTGTTGAGCCAATTTGCAAATAGCTTTGGCAGTCTGTTCAGGGAACTATTTGATAAGGCACATCATCTCCTTCTCCCTGAGGCCCATGATTATATTTTATGTTGATTAATACCCTGTTGACTCAAGGTCAAGATTTGCCCGTGGTTTGCATGAAGAACAGCTAATATTGCATGGTCCAACTGAGTCATCAATTTCACTGTTTTTACTCTCTCTCCACCTTCCCCCCCCCCCCCCCCCCCAACAGCAGCTTGTATATGAACATAATGCCTTTCCTCAAGGATCCTAATATTCTGCCAGCTATCACTGTATACTCCCAGCTGTTCTGGGCTGATTTAGGCCCAGAGAGCCAAATAGGATTCAAAGGAATGTTTGAAACCTGTCTGTGAGGGGCCTTTTCATAGTATAGGCCAGCATCGGATTTATAGATCTATCATACATCCTTTTGCCCTCTTCCTTAAGGTTACCGATTATAACGTTTCTTCTGTGTGAGCATGGCTCATCCTGCTCTATAGACTCTGGGTTGAAGATGATCGTGATAGATTTTGAGGTAAGGAGCAAGGTTTATTGGCTCTTTTTCTCTTGGAGTCACTCTTCGACATCCAGACCCATTGACAGCAGCAGAAGCAGATTTTACATGTTTTATTGATGCATTTCTCTCTGATTGAGATAAATGGCCATAAACACCTACAGCCAACCTCCTTGTTATGGGTACAATTCCAATCAGAGAAGCTTTCCCATTGATTCTCATTCACTGTAAATTAGCCAGGGCACCTTGATGCTGCTGCTTTGATGTCTAAATTACTCATCCAACATTTAGATCTTTTCTCCACGCTTACACTGTAATAAGACCTGAGAGTGGGTAGCTTTGGTAACATCCATCAAAGCAAAAGTTAGTAAATGACAGAGAGAAGGTTGTTGGGAATATGGGCAACTGGATCACATTTCACCTGCTTTATGTTGATAAAGAGTTTTCATCCTTGGGTGGATACTAAAATAATGTGGTTACAAGTGTGATCATAGATCTGGGGATCCTTTCCTCTGTTGTGCATATTGCAACCTGTTACTTTATGTGGACTAATCAAATTGTCTGAATGATGGTAGGACCTCAGGAGGATCATGAGATGAGTCAACCACTCATTAATACTGTCTTTTTCACTCATATGCAAGGCAAAGATGAAGTTAGATGTTATTTCTGTTGTTTGATTGCATTGTACCTGACTAAATGAGCCAAGACTAGAGTTTTGGTTTGCACCATTGTCAGACAATTCCTTTGTTTTATCCTCTATCCTAGCTTCTCCAGACTAGTAAATATTTAAATTTTCATGGTATACAGCAGCCCCTAATAGACCTTCTATGCTTCTCCTTGAACAGGATTGACTGCACCATTGAGGGAAGAATACAGTAGGCCATATTGTTCAGTTCTAGTAAGAGACAATTCTGCCTTTGCTGATGGAAACTATTTGTAGGCTACAAAAATTTTTTCTGAATCTCTTCCATTCTGCATGGTGGCAGAGCTACTTTACAAAGAAGGGTGCCTCAGAATGAAGACTGGATTTAGTTGCTGTAAGATGATCAATGCTAAGTGGACAGCTATATGTGGCTGGTGGATTGGCAACAATTAGTAGGGTGTGTCCCTGTTTCCTTCACAGCTTCTACAGGTGCATTTTGGAAACTTTGTCCTTCAATTCTCAGAATGTGGTGTTGCTACTGCATCATTCTTGGAAATCAACTCACTCACCCATTCTGTATTCTTTTTGCTGTATCAGAATTCAACATGAGCACTGATTTGTCAGCAGGAAGGCACATGTTGCATGCAGTGGGAGACATTCAGCACTGCTTTTATTATGCATGACAGCCTAAGAGCGCATTGGATCCATTGTCAGTATGAAGGATCACATTCTCTTAACAATAGATGACCAGCCTGTTATCATCAATGTCTGCGCTTGATACCTGGTCGGTACCTAATTTTCTCCATTTTATTTTGTTGGACTAGTTTGGTACAACAAAATGACTTCCATTTCATTGTGTGGCAGCAACTCAATGCATAAAAGCATGCAGATATGGTCAAGAATTTCAGTTGCTGTTCAGACAAAGCATGAGAAAGGGGAAGGAATGTGATTTAAATGTCTTGGACCACGGAATGATTGTTGGTGCTAGACAGGGTGGTTTGAGTATCTCAAAACCTGCTGATCTCCTGGGATTTTCACACACAACAGTCTATAGAGCTTGTAGAGAATGGTGTGAGCAGCAGTTCTATGGGTGAAAACACCTTGCTAATGAGAGGAGAATGGCCAGACTGGTTCAAGCTGACAGTAACTCAAATAACCATGTGTTACAGTAGTGGTGTGCAGAAAAGCATCTCTGAACACACATCGAACCTTGTAATGGATGGGCTACAGCAGCAGAAGACCATGAACACACACAGTGGCCACTTGATGAGATACAGGATGTACCTAATAAAGTTGTCACTGAGTATATATAAGACAGGCTAAAAACAGAGGATATGTTTTCTTTCCCAGAGATTACTCATGCAACAGATGGTTTCAATACAATCACTCTCTAGCACTGACCTTGTATTCCAATTTATATGATTTAACTGAATTTAGATTTATTTGTCACTCTGGTCTCTGACTTTGTACCTCCAAAACATCAGGTTAACTGGTTTAAATTTAATTACTACAATTACATTCTTAATCGTAAATAGTGAGTACTTAAGTTTGTCTTGCCCATCTGATTTTACAGGTTAGGCAGGTTATTTGTCATGATCAAATTGCACCGGTTCTTCTATTCAGTGCTAATCTCCTATTCCAAACAATCCATCATGCAGGATGTCAATCAGACTCTAAATATGAGCAAGCAGTCAAAGGCATCCTGTTCAGCGATTGAAGCTGGCTAGCTGCACTATATTTGGGTGTGGTGTTGACTGTGGTATTTTCCTCTCTGCTGAAAGCAAAATCTGCAAGCAAAATGTTAAGTGTTTTAAGTTGATAAAGAAAATTACAAGTGGTATTATTTGCAAATCACAGTAGAATTATCTTCCCTTTTTGCTTCTCTGTTTAGGTTCGGTCCTCGACATATCCGAGCAGAGTCGGCCATGGTCAGAGCATACAACGGTGGTACTAAGGCAGCCCCTTTTGAGTCTCTGATGGTGGCTGACATTGGTGACATCAACGTGAATCTTTATGACCTGAAGGAGAGCTGCAAGATTATCAGGGAATCCTTTAAGAAGATTGTATCCACTGGCTGTATCCCCCTCACCATGGGTATGAAACTGTGTGGCACCTTCTGTCAGTTGGGGAGTAGGAAGAAAAACTTAATAAATTATAGGAAGGCAAAAAAAGAATTTTGATTCATGTTACGGGGCATATCAGAAATCACTAATTGTATGTGTTTGATGTGACCTAGGTGGTGATCACACTATAACATACCCAATACTACAGGCATTGGTAGACAAGTAAGTTTTTCTGCTTATTATTGTAATTGAAATGCATGTGACATCCTAAATTTTGTATTTTCATTGTACTGCTGCCATAAATTTAACACATTTCTCCACATATGCTGGTGATATTAAATCTGATTCTCCTTGTACATGCCCCTGGGGATGTATGCTGGCCTGTGGGAAGGTAACTTCACTTGGTTTTACCTGAAACTTTCCCAGTTGATTACTACCTGTGCAGAGGAAAATATTTTTCCTCTGATCCTTTTTCTCTCCTCTTCTTCCCTGAATATGTTAAACTTTGAGGTTTCTTTCTGCAGCTATATCCCTTTCAGTATTTTATCCATGGTCACTAGTTATGAATCAAGACTGCATATTCTACCAAAGGAACATCATAGCCAGCCAACTCTCTATGTTGTTCCGGGAAAGGTTGGTGGATATTTGTCAGGGTTGGGCATCCTGCTCTGATTTCCCATCATGCAGTACCAGGGCCAGTAGTTTTGCACAAGCTGGTCCAGAGATTATACCAATTAACTGAACGCAGACTTAATGACCAACTTGCCTCTTTCCTGGAAGGTTGTCTCTGCGATTTACCAGTTAAAATCCTGCCACAAATGGTATAAACTCTAAAGCTGAAGAACATTTGGCAGCTGTTCAAATAACTTGAAAAGTAAGAGAAGAAATAACTGGATATGTAAAGGAGGAGGGAAATTAAACACTCACTACTTGCTGTCCGTGATGGTCTTTTGTTCTTTTTAAAATCAGATATGGTCCAGTAGGATTGGTTCATATTGACGCACACGCAGACACAAGTGATATTGTGCTTGGAGAGAAAATATGCCACGGGACGCCATTCAGGCGCTGTGTGGATGAGGGATTGCTTGACTGCAAACGGGTAGTACAGATCGGGCTCCGGGGTTCTACTTATGAACTGGATGGTTATCTTTGGGGCCGAGAACAGGTAACATATATTTCCCCTTATAGTGCTAATAACACGGCTATCTGGTTGGTCAGGTGAACTCTAAGTCAGGGGTTTCCAACCTGGGGTGTCCGAGATGGAATTTCAGGGGGTGCGACAAAGAGTGGCTTGTGTGCTTGAGTGACAAGTCACGAGTCATCACTCAGCCAGCTGCCAGTGTGCCTTGAGAAGTGGTAGTAACGTTTGTCCCAAGCACACTCCAGTCTCCCGCTGCCCAAGTCGAGAGAGACGTAAACTCACTCCAGTCTCCCACTGCCCGAGTCAGCGTTGAGGATTCTCATCAGTGTTACCTGGGAGTTACACCTCAGAGTTGAGGAGTCTCATCAATTTACTGTTTACAATTTTTTCTGAATAAATTAGAATCTAATTGCTCAATTAATATTTGCATTTTATGCACTGAGTTAAAAACTTATTTTTTTAAGTTCAGTTTGTTCACCCGCAGTATTGTATGTGGTTCAAAAATTAGAAATTAGACTTATTCATCTTCAAATGTGATATTACTTTTGTAGGGGGTGCGAACATTAATCAAACATTTCCTAAGGGTGTGGGGCATAGAAAAGGTTGGGAACCACTGCTCTAAGTGTGCTTCTATTCATTTTTACATACTTATCTCCTTTGACTTTATTTTCTCCTAAAACATAAGAAATAGGAGCAGGAGTAGGCCATTTGGCCGACGGAGCCTGCTCAGCTATTCAATAATATCAAAGTTGGTAGGCAAAACTGTAATTGAAGGGGGAGGGGTAGTACTTTCGGGTGGAAATGTTTCATCTAGGTACATTCTCATGATGGAGCTGGGGAGTGAAATTAAAAAGCAAAGGTTTCTGGATGACCAAAATGGAGTAAACAGCAAAGGGGAAAAATCATAGATGGTATTTTGTTCACAGAAGTATGGACCAAATTCATTACATGATGGTAGAATGGAAGAAAGAGAGGCCAACAGAGAGCATGAGCAAGGAGGCAGCACATAAAAAAGTGTCCATAAATATTAATCAAGTACATGAACAGGGAAAATGTTGTAAGATTCAGAACTGTAATAGTGAGGAGTACAACAAAGTTGTTAACAGAGGGAAAGAAGGTTTGAAACAAATCATGGAATTAACACTTTTGGTCCTCAATCTGTTTTATGTTTAGATATTAATCTTTTGTTTCTGCAGTACATGTAGTCAGTTCATTTAAACCCATGATTTGTAATTGTTTAAGAAAAATTATCTATCAGTCCTTTTCCCCTGGACATTTATTGTTTCCAGGGTTTCCGTGTAGTTACTGGACAGGACTGTTGGCTACGTTCCCTTGCTCCACTAATGAATGAGGTGAGGCAACAAATGGGAGACGGCCCTGTGTACATCAGCTTTGATATTGATGGACTGGACCCAGCCTTTGCACCCGGAACTGGAACTCCAGAGATTGCAGGTCTTCAACCAAGTCAGGTAACGAAGCACAACAAACACCCCACGGTAGGACGAACCATGGTTGACAAGTGGGTTCACCGTTATGAGTTTTTCCAAAGTGATAACTTGAAGATTAATTTTCAAACATTTATCTTCACAAAAGTTTTTAAAAAAAATCAGATTAAAGGTGATAATATCAATTTGATTGCTTTTTCTCCCAGAATAGTAAATGTCTTAGGACCTTTTCAGTAGTATTGGTTCTCCCAGGGATCATGGGAGAAGAATCTTCTGTCTACAAATGATGTTGCAAAATACTTTATGTAACCAGTAGATGGGGTTCTGAATGAAATCTCATCTTGAAGAAAGCCCTTCCCATTGTGCTGAATGCATTCATTGATCATTTGAAACCTGAAGTACTCCACGCTACAGAAAAATTGAGAACAGGAGTCAAACACCCACCCCCCCAGGCTTACTCGACCATTTAATGGGCTGATTGTATCCTTACTCTACATGACCACTTCCAGCAACCTTGATTATATTCCCTAGCTATCTCTGCCTTAAAATATATTCAAAGACTCTGCTTCCTTCTGAGGAACGTTCCAAAGACTCAAGACTCTGAGAAAAAAGTAACTCCATTATTTTGATGTTACAATTTTAACTCGTGAACTCTAGTTCTAGACTCTCCCACTCAGGTTCTAGACTCCTGTCGACTTCCACGATCTTATTTTTCAATCAGGTTCTTTCAGTTTCCTAAACTCCAGCAAGTACAAGTCTCATTAGTCCTAATGTCTCCCACTCCAGATAATAGTGTGTTAAAACCATCTCTGAACTGCCACCAATGCAATAACATTCTTTGTTGAATAAGGAGACTCCAGCTGTAGTCTCATCTACACCTAACATAAAAGAATAACTTCCACTTTTTGTATTCAACTCCCCTTGCCATGGACATTGTTAATTTCCTAATTACTCGCTGCATCCATGTTTTAAACAACACTGCCTCCAACCTAAACTGATTATGACCCAACTTTCCAATTGCGTGGCCACCAAAATATGTGGAACATTTGACAGAATGGTCTTAACAATATTACAGGTTAAAAGGAAGACTTCTTGGCTACTCAGATCATTCATTAAATTTTGAATGTAATGTGGAAATAGAAAGCGGTTCCTTGTGTGTTCGCAGGCTTTGGAAATTATCCGAGGGTGTCGGGGGATGAAAATAATCGGCTGTGATTTGGTTGAGGTTGCACCAGCATACGATACTACTGGTGAGAAAACATTCAAATTAAATTTTGTATCAACATATCTGAGGAATTGTGCTCATTTATACAAAGTGGACTAACAGAGTTGTTCATAATTATGAAACTGTCAAATGACAGCTTAGATGAGTTGGTGGTATTTGCCATTGAAGTGAACAAAGTACATGCAAGTACTTAAGCACGGAGTGGTGCGTATGAGTGAGGCCCTATTGCTAAATAGTACAAATTGGAAAACCTATTTTGTGAATTCAAAGAAAGGAAAGTGGTGGGTGACTGATGGTTGAGCCCTTTCCCACTGCTTCCAAAAACCCAGGAAAACTAACCCGTATATGGTGTCAGCACCACTGCCAAGAGGTGCTAAAATGAAGAATAAATAAGAATAGTAATATTACAAACATATAAAAGGGAAAAGAATTCATACCATTTAAGCGTATTTTTTTCTTTCAGGTAACACAGCTCTGACAGCCGCCAATCTGCTCTTTGAGATGCTTTGTGTTCTGCCTAATGTTAAGTATTATTGAGATTTACGGGTTATTTGGGTTAAACTGCTAACATAAGCTCAAGCTGGGGATTCACCTTCTTACAGTCAAATCCATTTTATAACAGCTCCAATTAACTTGCTGTGTACACAATAGAAGATATAATAAAAAGAATCTTTAACGTGCTGTAACACGGTGTGAAGCTTCAACTAACTTACAATGTAGCGCACATCACATGAAAACTGAATATGCTAAGTTTGCAGAATGGCTATGTTTATAAGCCAAGATTATAGTAATATTAAAAAATGCTTACTTATCTAAACTGCAGTAATTTCTTATCACAGATAGGCAAACTTAAAGTATTTCTGGTTATGAATAACTCTTAATATCTATATGATATATGCAAGTCCTCCCCAGGTTATGATACAAGAACAGCTGTACATATGCATGAGCATTTGGGAAACTGGCAGGTTAAATTTGTCAGCTGCTGCAGGCATCTTCTGCCACGCGAGAACTCATTTGTGGCTGCAGTTCTGACTTCAAACTGTTTAGATTATGAACGTGTTCACAGGAACAGAACCTTGCCACTAACCTCCTAATAGCAAACTAAACTCAAGGTCTTCCATTGCTTAACACACAAGGGATTTCGCTGGGTAACACACAAAATGCTAAGGAACTGAGCAGGTCAGGGAGAGGAATAAATAGTTGATATTTTGTACTGAGACCCTTCATCAGTTTGGCTTGGACTGAGCATTTTAAGGGCTCCGTTCAGTACCGCTGTACAAGAGCTTCCTTCAATAATAAACCATGGTGCTTTGGGAAACATGATCTGCAGACTGATCCGCAGAGAATAGGGGGTGCGGATCAAAGCAGATGAGGTAATGGAATAAAAAGATGTAATGGCTGTTTATTAGATCAGAATGAAAGGACAGGTTGTCCTTTGCTTTCAGCATCCTGTGCAGCGTGATCCTAACTTCTAGATTGACTTAGATGGTTTGGATGTATCTATTGCTGGCTAGACTATACGGGCCTCTGAGGTACTCATACAGAAGGGGCAGCACGGTAGCGTAGTGGTTAGCATGACGTTATTACAGTGCCAGCGACCCGGGTTCAATTCCCGACACAGTCCTGGAAGGGATTTATACGTTCTCCCCCATGATTGTTGTGAGTTTCCTCTGGACGCTCCAGTTCCCTCTCACATTCCCAAGACATAAGGGTTAGTTGGTTAACGGTACACACGTGCAATTGGGTGACGTGGGCTTGTTGAGTTGGAAGGGCCTGTTACTGAGCTGTAACCCTAAACCCTAAATAAATTAAATTATTACTTTCATGCATGGATTTAGAGGAATCATGCAAGTAATGACAATGACAATTCAGTTTTCTAACATGTATGTAGGTCTCTATAAACACATCTCACCCAAAACATGGCACAACTGTACAACTTTTAATTTACCAAAACACACCAGACCATAGTAGACTGTACAAGTATACAATTTTATCAAGGGCACCTTCTGAGGTTTTAATTGTGCAATTTTTTTTTTTGAGTACAGCTAATTACTTGCAAATAAATACAAATGTTATTCTACTTAAAATAGATGCCTACATTTTGCATATTTAAAGTGGCATATCATGTCAGAGACATTCAGTGCTGCAAACAATGAACTTTGGATATCAATTTAAATGTTGCAAAATTTTAAAAAATGAGATTCTTTTGTAAATTTATTCTGTGATAACTGAATGGGTAAAGACACTAGCCCGTGAAGTGTTAAAGCACACAGAACAGATTATTGCAAGTTTTACCCAGTGACAGCCAGGAGAAAGTAAAACACAAGATATTTTGCAGATGCATAAAATCCACAGTAGCACACACAAAATGCAGGAGGAACTCAGCAAGTCAGGCAGCATCTATGGAAATGAATAAACAATCGACGTTTCAGGTCGAGACCCTTCATCAGGACTGAATAAGGAATCAGAAAGTTAATATTAAGGACTCTCATGTCTAATAAGTATTGAGAGATCACTATTAAAAAAAAAATTGGGCCAGGACAGGATTAATTTTGTTTTGTGCAAGTGGTGGTCACAATGTATGAAAGATTAGCTGAGTCTCTTGCAAAGAGGGAAATAAAAGTGAGATAAAAAGCCACTATAGATATGATCTAAGAGTCATGGGTTTCATGCCAGGAGTGACATATCAGAAATTTGAACACTATGAAATAATATTTTTGGTAATGTTTTTAATTTAAAGAAAAATTGCGTAAGAGGATATCAACTCAAGCCTTAGCTAATGATGATGGGTAAAAAAATAAATTAGATACTTTAAATACAACTGAATTCCTGAGCAGATCTAAAATAATTTAACTATATTCCATCAAAATTTGAAAGAAAGGTTGGTCAGAAGGAGCATTCCCCCCCCCCCCCCCCCCCAAACTGAAGCGATGGAAGCTGGGGATTCAAGAATTAGGGGCTCAGTGGAAGTTACCCACCTTCACTAACGGGCACATCAAGCAATCCACTTGACCCATTCACCTAGCAGGGGAACAGTGCTGGAAAGGATCCCGAAGGGACACCAAGGGAAATATACATCAACTTCAGCACCACATTTTCTTGTGGTGCACATGCTGCCAGAAAGCTAGCCTGCCTGCTGTGCACGACTGTTGGTCATCCAGCTTATATAGGCATCTGTTAGTCTCGTGAGATCCAGGGTGCATGCCTAGGCAGGGTTGTATGGGAGACCGGCAGTTGCCCATACAAGCCTTCCCCTCTCCACGCCACCAACGTTGTTCAAGGGAAGGGCACTAGGACCCAAGCAGCTTGGCACCAGTGTCATCGCAGAGCAATGTGTTGTTAAGTGCCTTGCTCAAGGACACAACACGCTGCCTCAGCTGAGGCTCGAACCAGTGACCTTCAGATCACTAGGTGTGATGCCTTATCCACTAGGCCATGCGCCAACAGCTACCTTCTGAAAAAAAGGATTGTTGCACAATTTTTAGGCCATTATCTTTCACACTCCATGTCTTCTCCAATGCTGATCAACAGGGCATAAATATCCAATATTCTCTGCCTTTATTTCAGACTCCATTCTCTTGCTGTGACACAAATGGACAGCAAGCCAGTTATAAATAATCCTAAACTTCTAAAATTTAATAAATATTTTAAATACAGTTTACATTACTTGAATTAGATACTGCTACAGGCAACCGTGCAGAATAAATTATTTCAGTCCATTAGTGAACAGTTACAGCTCAGCTCTGTTAATATTTGATCTAATCTAAAGCAGACCACATGTCCAAACTCTGATTCACCAATAGACTTACACAACTTTAATCCACTTCCTGGAATTGAGATTAAAACTACAATTAAATTCTAGTTTCAAAACACTTCTCATTCTATTGGTTAGAGGCATTGTTTGCCAGGTCAGAAGATTAGGGGTTGTTCAGTAAGATCAATCCGTGTTTGGTTCAAGCATTAAATGATCAACAGTGAAACGCAGCAGGGGTGGAGTGGAAGGGGTTAAACAAGTTTGCACTAAGGAACGCAAGATGGGGAAGGGAAAGTGAAATATGCCAAGTTTCTACTCCTGATTACCATCGACAGTTCTTGGTAAATGCATCTTAGGGCTTTTGAGGACATTATCGACTTAAGCGGAGTCATTTTGACTCAGACTAACTTTCAGTTACAATATTTCAGCATGGGGAGGTGGGGGTAGAAAAGAATAGGGTTGGGTAGTGGGGAAAGAGAACAGCTAAAAAGTGCACCAGGCAAAGTAAAGTTTCATAAAGACTAACTGGCAACTTCAGAAAAGTCTGCTAACTCAATTCCAAAATAGAGGACAGGGCTGAAATAAAGCTTCTTTCTTTTTCTCAGCAGTGTATTTGTTTCTCCTGTAGTGAAGGGAGGGGGAGGAGGTGGGAAGCTGGAGGTAGCTGCCCTGTCTATTTTCATTTCCCAACGATTGCTGGTTAATGTGCCATGCACAAGGAAGACGGGGAGGTAGGGAAAAAAAATTAAACAAAACTTGAGGTACAAGAATTCAAGTACTTATGCAAACTCTGCTATCAATGACTCATATCTTCATTGTATTACCCACCTGCTTTAAAAATTCACTCACTCACCAACTCCCAATGGTTGCAGTGCAAATTAAAAAGAGTTTATTCTTTTCCTGGTCAGACAAAAGAATTGTGTGAACAGAACTTTTAACTGTTCATTTGCCTGGTTGTTCCATCTCAATTTACATGACTTGTTTTTGTTTCAGCTGTGTAATGCAAAGAGGACAAAATATTATTTAAAAAATGAGATAGAGTCGTGTACTTCTGCATGATGAAAACGTGGCTCAGATGCAATTCGGCACAAAATGCTACCAAGACTACAGAGTATCAGTGAAGCTCAGGCCAAAATGGTACATAATATCGTTGTGGAATCCCTTCAAGCAGCCTGTCCATCCATAGGTTAAGTCTGTTGAGCAGTTGCTTGGTCTGTTTAACAGATGGATTGGAACTTAATGTATGTTGGTGTGGGTTGTCTGTTTCCATTGTATTAGCTGTCGTGTCCGATCCAGTCCCGTCTTTTGTCGTTTCTGAGCTATTCAGTGCACCATGGTTCTCAACTTCATTATGGAGTTTGGGTTTAAACAGGCAAAAGTATTTCCGATGGCCATTTAGTGCTAATACGTAGCCAGCATAGTTCTGGTTGTGGTGTTTTTCATTTTGTTTATCGGAAATTCGGGCAGGATCCTCGGCATACTCTAACAGATCTTCCAGCCACTTGCGATGTTTTGATAAGTTTAGAAAGGAGAAGTGTAACGACTTATTCCTGGAACAAAAGAAAGAAAACATTTAGAACTGCACAAAGGGCAAATCTTAATTTTTCAACAAAATATAGATACCAAGGATAAAGCAACTAGAAATTAAAATATCTCTGTTAAAAGCCATTTCAGCTACCACTAAATTTACCGCACATTTCCTAGGTCAAAATATTGAGTGAATGATTTAAGACAAATAATTGTAATTATACAATTACTTATTTTCCACATTTTTGATTTCCAGTCTCAACAACAATAGAAAGCTGGCACAGTTCTCTCTGACTTTTAACCTTTTGTATCATCTGTATTACTGTTTAAAGGAAGTCATGGTGATGAAAATCACGGTTACTTACCTTACAACCATAAAGCCACACTGCTTATTACTTAAGGATTTGAATGTTCGTTATTCCAAATGGAAAACCTTCTTAGCTGGCAGTTTCCCTAGCTCTGATTCCACCTCGGGATCCTGCTTGTCAGCTTTGCACAGAGCTTGAATTTTTGAACTTTTACCTAACAAAAACCACCTAACAAATATAATCCAAGGCTCATCTGGATATCAGAATTTGCAATTACATTTTTCTTTAAGCATGCTGCACTGAGTTTTAAAATGTTCACAAGCTTCTGTCCAATTTCCTTTCTTTGGGGATGTACTGTTTTGACTCTTTTGAGTTAGTGGTGGAGAAGATGTCACTAAACAAATGGTTATCCAATCTGGATAATCAGGCACATCCTCTCCATGACCTACTGAATAAGCAGTGGAGCACCTTTTTGAACGGACTCATTCAGCTCCGCAGTCACAAGGATCGTTACAGAAAATCTTTCCTACCACATGCAATAAGCAGATACAACAGTTCACCTCTGAGCAACAGGAGAACACTCATCATAGTACATCAGTCTCTGCTTTATTATTTCATACATGACTATTGCATATTGGTAAATTAATATTATCATCCTGTACACTTATTAGTTAAGTATGCACACTGCTAAGTACAGTTTTAACTGTTGCTGCTGTAATGAAAGAATTTCCCACTCGGGATCAATAAAGTACTTATTCAGTGGCATGGTAGTGGTGAAAAGGACCATAAAAGGGCAGGTAGAGATGAGTCAAAATAAAGGTGTTTGCAATTGTATGATAAAGCCAGAACTTTATAGTCTGTAGTTTACAGTTTTACTGATTTGTTTCAGTTGCATCAGTGATTTTCTTTATGAATAATCACATTTTTTTAAAAAAAACCTGATAGAAACAGGATGAAAACAAACTGAACCAAAGATGAAGAAAAATTCAAGCCCTATTTATAGGATTGAAGGCAATCTCATTATCTCCCAGAGTGTAACATTGTAATCTGACCTGCTGTTACTCTAGATTGAGTGACCAATTCCAGGTGAGGGGACCCAAGACAATTAACAGCGGCGGGGGAGGGGGGGGGGGAACAAATGAAATTGCAGGTGGTGAAATCGGAGGCAAAAACAAACACTTGAAGGACTTGGCCAGTCAAGCACCATCTCCCAGGGACCCTGTCTCAGAAGGAGGAAAAAGTTCAACAAGGGATTTCATTTCACTTGAAATGTGGCTGGACACACACGTGTAAGTATCCTTGTTCAATGTACTTACCACATTCACTGTTTGGATCTGTCAAGGAATACAACTTTATGTGATGGGTGCTGCAAGGATAGAGGAAAAAATAACAACAGTGGAATACGGTTCCTCTTCTTGCATTGGGGCCAGATTGGGTAGAAATAAATAAATCTGTTATTGTCAAGGGTTAGAGTAGGGTAGGAATCTGATGCCTCCTTTCATCCCCTCCTCCCTAAACCTGTGCAGGCTCTTCTACTACTGTACAAGGTCAGTTAATTTGCCGTTGGCTAGGGACTGCACCAAACTTTTCTAATGATTATAATGAAGTTGTGAGAAGGCGGTGTATTTCTCAACAAGATTTTACTATTTCCACCCCTGCCCGCCATTACCACAGACAAAACTCACCAGGTGACAGGATAGACTTCGTGTGCAAACCTTTGTATCAAAACATTCTTTGTAGCATCTGTAACAGCCACCAGCACATTTATGTTTCCCGGCATGAGGCGCACAAGATTGCTCATATAGTTAACGTAGGTCAGTTCAGTCACTTCCACAAAGTCCTGCTCCGATGACCTAATTAGGGAAGAAAATTTCATTATTGAAATAGTGCTACGGTTTCATTTTCAGATCCAATTTTATCTTTCACATCTTAAAATTGAGTAAAAGGTAAACTGCTGGCCAGGCTTTGAGAACAATACAGTAAAACTCAGAGAATCTGGCAAATTTTACTGAAGAGTTTCTAGAGTACTGATTTTTTTTTAAACAATATCCCAATTCTAAATCACTTTTTCTTAAAAGTGTGTTACACGGTTTTATAATAAATTTTCTTAAATGAACCAAGTGAGTGGAAAGAGAGTGAGGGAACTAGTCCCTCAATGGAAAGGGATCATCGCAAACATCACCAGGTGAGCCACATACCAAACCACTGGGATTTCCAAATAGTTGGATAATGGATTATTAGTTTTACTTGACCTTGAAGAATGATGTCTCCTTAAGACTTTTCATACAAGTTAGGGGTAAAACTACTATATGCCATTTGGTGTCTGCCACTTCTCAAGATCAACTGTCATGTACACACAGCCCTGTAAAAGTACCAGCAGCAACAGAACACACCTGGAGTCTGGTTTTGCTGTTAACAAAACACTACTTTATTAGTAACTACGTAATATAGTAACTTAAACCAGGTAAATCAAGAGTTAATGGTGTTATGCATATATAGGTGTAAAAATAAAATTCCCAAACTTATTCAAGCTCAGGTGGCAAGAGTCACAGTCTTACGACGGTATGTATGAAAAGTTCAGTTCAGATGCATGAGATTGAAGTGAGAGAGAGAGAGTTGTAATCCAAGTAAACAGTTGTCGTCGATCCTCCTCGATGTCCTTCAAATCTTCCAAGTCAGCCAAACGTGACCAACTTAAGAGCGCTGTCTTCAAGTGATAATCTACCAACCCAGGTAAGGGTTAGACACACCGGTAGATTCCACAGGGTCGCCCTTTACACACACTAATAGTCACGGATTGATTCCTCTTAATCGATCCTCAGCCCCACCCTTTGTGGGTACTTAAAAGTTCAGTGGCAATTTCCACCACCAGCCTTTGTGCGTCTGTGGGTCCCATGAAACAAGCAGTGACGCTTGTTTAAATATCATTGAGCTGAACTCCAGCTGTCCATCATGTATCTTTCTCTCTCTCTCTCTCTCTCACACAACACACACAAGCTGAACAAGCTGCTGGCACTGTCTCTCTGTCTTACAGATGTGGTTCTTAAAGGCACAGTCCAAATGATTAAAGCTTAAGATTCCATCACACAACAGAGATGTGACTGTAACTTAAGCTCTGAACTCTTGTCCTGTGAATCTGAGGATTTCAGGTAACCACTCCTTCTTTCACCCTCCATAGATATGTGCCTTTCAGTTTCAATTTGTTTCTCTTTTTCTTTTTTGTAACCAACAGCTGTATCTCAATGAAGAGTACAGCACAAGAACAGGCCCTTCAGCCACAATGTCTGTGTTGACCATGATGCCAGTTTAAATTGATCCATCTGCCTGCACACGGTCTATATACTGTACCTCCAGTTCCTGCTTGTTCACGTGCCTGTCTAAATGCCCCTTAAACGTTGCTGTCATACCTGTTCTACCATTTTCTCTGGCTGTGTGTTTCAGGCATCTACCACTCTTCTGTAAAAAGAAAGCAACTTGCCTCCTAAATCTTTAAACTTTCCTTGTAAATCTTTAAACTTTCTTCATGCAATTGCTACCTTGACAACTTTGATCCTTCCATTCATCTCCTAGTGCAACTTTAAAAACACCTTCCATTTATTTTCTCACTTTCCTACAAGAGTCAATGACTGATGCATCATGCCCTTTCACACACACATGCTCTGAGCTTTTGCAACCTCCGCCAGTGCACTGAACCTAGCAGATCATGACATCAGTGACAATAGTTAACTGATTTAGAGTTGAGTGTTGCCAATAGTGAGCCCAGTAGATCAAGGTTAGAAGTAGGCAGAAATATATACGAGTGAATTACATTTACTTGTACCTTAAATTCTTGGAGGTGTTGGGTTGCTGGTTTTTTGTAATATCCTGAACCTTTGTCGTTGCTGGTTCCTCTTTTTTCTGAGATTCAGACCCTCTCTCGAGGTCTATTGGATCACTGAAATATTTTAATAAATTGAATAATTTATACCTAAAACCAGGACTCAAATTTTCAATCTCAAATTCCAGTTTTGTTATACATGCATATTGGCATTAAAAAATCTCGAAACAGCAATAAATTTCAAATGAACACATTAAAAAAAATGCATGATCACTTTTAAAAATGGCCATTACGCTAAAGCTAGAGAAGATATTATATCACTAGAAGACTTATGAGCAGTAATAGGTAGGCAACACAAATCCATAATGGAAACTGAAGGCAAACCCACTAATGGGAGGAAGAATATACAAAACCCTACATTCTGAGAAGCACATGAACTTGATAGACAGGGAAAGACCGAAGTGGCCCTTTAAGTCCTGCCCCATGAACAGATAGCTCTGGAAGAGCTGTAAAGTTAAAAGAGGTTATAATGTTAGGCAAGTGGATGGGATGTTGAGCAGCAGGGTGTAAAAAACAAATTGTCACAATCTTCAGTAAGGATTTAAACAATGATTGGGTAAGAATGAAACGTTGAAACTTTATAAAGCACTGGTGAGGCCTCACTTGGAGTATTGTGAGCAGGTTTGGGCCCCTTATCTTGGAAAGGATTGCTGAAACCAGAGACGGTTCAAAGGAGGTTCACAAGAATGATTCCAGGATTGAAAGTCTTGTCATGTGAAGAGCATTTGATGGCTCTGGGCCTGTATTCACTAGAATTCAGAAAAATAAGGGGTGACCTTATTGAAACCTATTGAATAGTAAAAGGCTTTGATACAGTGGATGTGGAGAGAATGTTTCCTATGATGGGAGAGTCTAAGGCCAGAGGATACAGCTCAGAATAGAGGGGTGCCCTTTTAGAACGGAGTTGAGGAGGAATTTCTGTAGCCAGAGAGTGGTGAATCTGTGGAATTCTTTACCACAGGCAGCTGTGGAGGCCAAGTCTTTATGTATATTTAAGGCAGTGGGTGATAGATTCTTGACTGGTCAGGGCATGAATGGATATGAGGAGAAGACAAGAGATTGGGGCTGAGGGGAAAATTGAATAGGTCATGATGAAATGACAGAGCAAACTCGATGGGCCAAATGGCTTAATTCTGTTCCTTTATCTTATGGTCTAGAAGTACAGATAAACACAAATCATGTTAAAGATGTGTGTCAGATTAAATTTGATTACAAATTAAATTTAAAAATTGAATAAAAAAATGTGTGCCAGAGTGTCTAAGAACTGAAAATTCTGTTTTGGATAATTACAACGTCAAGCTTCTAAACATTCTGTTTCAATGCAGCACAGTGATCTGGATCAGCACCAATATATACAAGTTTCACGGAGGGAAATGAATAGAAAGGCATTGGTCTTCCCAATGTTTAACTGGAGGAAAGACTGGATTCTAAGAACACAAAATAACAGTGGATGTTGTTTCCCCACGCCAACAGTCAACATTTTAGCTTTAACACCAACTGCCCACTCTAAATAATAGACAATAAAAGTAAAAACAATGTGATAAAGACACAAGAAACCTCTTCTTGGGTACTAATTCTTAGCGCTTCATTCATAATTTAATTGCAAAAATAATCACATTTGGGCCAGTGATTGAAACTGCATGGAGCCACATTTGAAGACAATAAAGGTAGTGACAAAAACAAGTAGCTCAGACAGCATCAATGGAGAGAGACACAGAATTAGCAACTCAATCTGTCCCATTGTCAGTAGAATATTCCATTAAGTAGATATAAATACAAATAGGTGGCACAGTCTAATCCCAGTTACATGTTAACTGTCTAGAATGGGGAGGCTGTATCCAAAACCTTCAATCACAAATGAAACACACACAGAATTTCACCAAGAAATGACAGCTAGAGCAATCTAACAGGCTGAATTGCTTTTGTTTGTCAAAAAAAAACCCACAACAGACATTGGATCAAATTACTATACTTTTGTCCCATCTTGATGTTTACTTGGCCTGCTGAGCATTTCCAGCATCAGGTTATTAACAAAACGGTGGTCTCTGCCAGCACCAGCATGGTACTGAGAAAGGAGCTGTTTATTCTCACCATCAGGCTGACAATGCTCAACATATGCTTTGTCTGCAATATGTAATTAAGCCCATTTGCTCTCAAGTTAATTTTCACTACAGCATGTAACTTAATCCTGTCTTCGTCTGCCAATATTCCTGAGTTCAGACAGATGGGTTATACAGTTTGAGGGATTTGAACAAGAAGAAAAGGATTTTAAAATCAATGAGAGCACATGCACAAAGTTAGAAGACAAACTGCAGTTAAAAGTTGCTGGAGAGCAGAAAATGGGAGCATTGGGACAGTTGATTCTGGAGTTAACAATGGCTTGAACGAGACTTTGAGAAGTAAATGGGTTGGGATAAAATCTAAAAAAGGCAACACTATGAGTTGATCCAGCTTCTAATTCTTTATGACATAGCTCATGTTGTTAATATCCCAGCTTAGGGATACTGAGGTTACGAAAACTCAAACAACAGGAAACTGCGATCAGTAGTGAGGAAACAAAGTTAACTGGAGGGACACTTTATTTACTCATAGTCACACTACAGTTGACTACAGAATCAGGTTCATCAGCAACGGACAAGGAGTGAATCAGCGGGAGAGTTAAGACAGAAATTGGCAAGCTGGAGCTCTCTCATCACCAGTAAAAATGTGGAATCTGAACCTATCATCTACACACAGCATGATAAGAAATCAAACAGATGCAGGGACGGACGTGGGGTGGGGGGAGATGGGGCTGGGGGAGGGAAATCTCAAAGATAACCAAGTGGATTTTCTGGTCATGATTAGATTTGTAGTAATGGAACAAAGAAATGCCATTCTCAAATAGAAGACAAACGTTAAAGAAGAAGAATGATGTTATTTGTATTAAAAGATACCAACAGCTGCCGTGTGATCAACATGGCCACAGACTGATCCTTTAGCATTAACTGAGAATTCAGCAAGCACAACCATTGAGTTGCAAGAAAAGTGGACAGCTGAGGTCAATGGTCAGCAGCAATGCCTTTTACTCCATTAACATAGCCAACGGTTCTCTGGAACTGCAGGCAACACAAACTCTGACTTCTCTTCAGTCCCACAGTTTCCCTGCCAGCCGAGCTTTATGTACCCATGAATACTGCTCCAGCTCTTCCTCAAGAGATAACTCTGGGTGACAAAGGTTTGGTTCACCTTTGTACAGAAAATAATTTTTGTTCATATTTCTTCATTTGAATCAGCATTTCCCTCCACTGGCCACAACATAACCATTAACTTTTTGTGCTTCAATGATCACCTACGCACAGAAGTGCATTTGTAATGCCCTCTGACTGAATAGTTCCCTTGTGAAAGGAAGGAGCATCTTATTAGCCCAGGGCTCTTCAGTCATTCCAGGAAGATGGTAGGTAATTTTGAGGAGATCTCTGACACCCATCCCCCTGTATTCCACGCTTTCACCCCAGGTAATGTTAGCAAGAAGCATCTGTCGAGGATTCCTTGTGAAAAACCAGTTAAAACCATGCATCGGAAGAACACTGTGATTTCTTCCACTGCTTACTCAGTACTGTGGCCTCCTGGCGATGTACCCACTGGTACTAAATAAATAACTTAGCAAGTATGGACAAAAAAAAAACAAATACAATGAAACGAAAAACAATTAAGAATAAAGAGACAATGTATCATAGCATTGTAGTCCAGAATCCTCAACAGATGCTTCTTGCTAACATTACCTGGGGTGAAGGCATGGAATACAGGGGGATGGGTGTCAAATGTCTCCTCAAAATTACCTGCCGTCTTCCTGGAAGAATTATTATTTACTCAGTTATTTGAGTAGCACTAGGCTACCAAGATGCTCCTTCCTTAGAGCATTCAGCATGTTTGAAAGTCAACCAACTGATGAGTGTGTGCCACTGAGAGCTTTAACAGTTCTCAAGATCTTTGACTTGCCCACCCAGAATCGGACGATTAAGTGATAAACTACCATACTGTTGGTAAGAACCCAGTGAGGAGGCAAAAAAATAATTCTGTGGTTAGACAAAGGAGCAGAACGTTATCTTCTTGGTTTAAGATTGACTTAACAGATCAACTGGCCAAAGGCCAGACAGGTAAGGCAGGTCACAAGATTACAGAGAACTCCATGACTGCAATTTGCATTAATCATCATGAACCTGGAATTACGTTGGGCCTATTCTACTTCTCAAATCTCTCATCCCTGCTAGCTGAGACAAGACTTTCACAGTGAGCTATTTCCCGCACTCTGAAAGCATTTCCTCTTCCATCCAAACTACCTAAACCAGCAAGCTTCAAATGCAACCTTAAATGCATAATCTCCTTTTGAATCACATTATTCATCTTACTGTATTTGCTTCTTATGAGTCTACATGTCTCCCATCAGCCTATGCTCTGAACCTCATACTTTGATTCCTCTATACCATGCTCCTGATTTCCCCTTCTCGTTCACATACTGTATCTCCATCTTGTCAGGCTATGCTCACTCCTTACTCCCCAACCTATTGCAGGCTCCTTTTCCTCTTTGCTCCTGCATCCATCCTCCATTTTATGTTTTATCTGGGAACCCATCAACCCCCTGTGCCTTGCTCCTTCTGTGCTCTTAATGAAAAAATTACATTCAATTTGCATTTCAACACTGTACATCTTATATGATGATCCAGCTTCATCCCCAACCCCTGCTAGAAATCATGTAGCAAGTCCATTTGTATTTCAAAGAGAGCAAAAACTTTAAATTTTGCAAACTGACATTCGTAAAACTCAAACCTTGCAAACCAAAACATTAACCAGCTTATTCCCTTTCAGCTGATGACCCCCAGTTACTCTGTGACATAAACCTGCACGTTGCTTACCCAAAAGCTTGAATGATGAATGCTCCAAGCAGAATGAAAACCACAGAAAAAAGCAGAGAAATCAAGGGCATCATCTCTCTCCTGAAGCAGAAAAAAATAAAATCAGCAAAGTCCGTTTTATTAAATTGAATATTAGATGCTTATTCTGTATCCCACCTCCACACCTCCTTCAGACTGAACTTTTGTTCCCTCATTTATCCAGTTCTTCCGTCTCTGCCATCCTAACTTTATTCTATTTAATTCTTCCACCTTTCTGTCAGAGATCTTTCCACGCATTCTCCTTCTCCCTCCTTTCTATGATTCAGAAAACTTGTTTGTCTTCAGCATTTCCCAAATCTCCACTTGAAATATTAAGAGTTTCTTGAAAATATTAAAGAATCTTTGTTTCTTTGCAACAGAAGCAGATCTGACTGACCTGCTGAGTATCTCAAGCATTTTGTTTTCACTCTGACCTTCACCATTTGCCACATTTGACACAAAGCATGCATTAACCCCCTATATTCAGTAGCTTTTAAAACTTTTCTCCTAGCATAGGATATTGATATTTTGCTAAGGCAGGTTTTTTTTAGGCTCCAGGTGCCCAATGATAGATATTCTAACTACCGGTAAGTGGAATTACCTGTTGAGCACTTCCTGCATTTTTTGATTTTACCAGCAATTATTTGTGTTTGAACTTTGAAAGTAACATTAGGTTCTGTAGGAAATATTACCGTCAAACTTATTCTTACTGTCCCTATAGTTCTACAATTGCAAAATTTCCACTGGGGTAGAGGGAATTACAGAAGAGAAATAAGATCAGAAAAATGCTCCAGTGAACATATTAACAAATGTCTCTTGTTCAGATTTCAAATGACCTGCTCTACATTGCAAAATGCTGTTGCCACTTCAGAATTTTGATATTTGTGGGTTTGGAATTAAGCTCTTTCCTAGCCCTATGATAGCTCCCTGACATTTGCTCAATCTCTGGTAGGGATAAGCTTACAATAAGCTACTTTAATGATTGTTGACATTAATACCAGCCACTTACCAGTTCTGAGTGAACCCAGATTCCCAGATTTGCAATGCATAATCTCTCATGGCATACAGCCAGCGTAAGAGGAAAATCTGGACAAAGAATATACAAAACAAATCAATATCAACTAATACTACAGATCTCTGCTGCATACACATTGAAAGGTTATTTCTAAAGCAAGAACTTTTATTTAGCACTTTATCACATACAGTACTGTGCAAAAGTCTAAGGCACCCTAAATTTTTAATATGAATTTTGTTTTAGATGTTTTTGTGTCTGCATTATGATGTCAATAGCCAAGAGCAAATTTTAAATTTCCAAGCATTCATTTTCCTAAAATTTAAAGGTTACAGAGAAAAATTCTGCATTTTGTTGAAGTAACATATTAAATAATAGATGACTTTTCAAATAAAAACTTGATTACTTCGTAGGTATACAGCCCAGAGCATGATTAAACAAAGAGAACAATCAGGTGCTAATGATCAATGGCATAATGAGTTGAATGAACTAAACTGATTAACTGAAACAGATTTGGGTGTAGAAGGAATTAAACTGGGTGAAGGACAACTGAACTAAAAGGTGACGGTGTGGCAGATGTGACAGTTTAACCTGCAAATCATCAATTCTTATACCATGGCAAGAGTGAGCATAGCACAGCAACAAGACACAAGGTGGTCATCCTGCATCAGCAAGATCTCTCCCAAGCAGAAATTTCACAGCAAACAGGAGTTTCAAGATGTGCCGTCCAAGCCCTTCTGAAGAAGCACAAAGAAACGGGTAAGGTTGAGGACCAGAAACACAGTGGTCACCTACTGAAACTGAGTGCAGCAGATGAGAGATACAAACTGATATCCATTCTAAATCGGAAGAAGTCCAGCACTGCTATCAGCTCTGAACTCAGTACACCCCTCTACAGACCAGAGAAGTCTTGTCTTCATGGAAGAGTTGCTGCCAAAAAGCCATTCCTCTGAAGTGAAAGCAGAGGGACTTACCTACACACAAAAACTCTAAGACTGGAGTGCTCAACAATGGCAGCAAGTGCTCTGGACTGATGAAATAAAATTTGAAATTTTTAGCACAAACAGAAAGCAGCACGTTCATAAAAAACGTGGAGAGCGCTACACGGATGAAGCACAGCTAAGGGTCCCCACGGGTTTGAGGCTGCATTTCTGCAAATGTACAGAATTAATGGAACCCTCAATGCTGAGGGAGGCATCTGATTGGTTCCAACTTCACTCAGGAGCAGGACAATGACCCCAAACGCACGGCCAAGGTCATAAAGATGTATCTTCAGTGAAAAGAAGAACAAGGAGTTCTGCAACAGATGGTAGAACCTCCAAAGAACCCGATCTCAACATTACCAAAGCTGTCTGGGATTACTTGGGAGAGCAGAAGCAAACAAGACAGCCAAAGCCCACAGAAGGACTGTGGCAAGTTCTCCAAGAAGCTTGGAACAACATACCAGCTGTCTTTCTAATAAAATTGCACAACAGTGTACCTTAAGAGAATTGATGCAGTTTTAAAGACAAAGAGTGGTCACACCAAATACTGATTTAATTTAGTTTTTTTTTTAAAAACTGTTTACTACTCTTTATAGTAATTTTTTTGATATTTAGAAAGTTTTCATTTCATTATTTTTGAAAACGTGTTGGCTTTACAGAATGTTTTTACATGTGCCTAAGACTTGTATGGATGTACAGTTTGTGAACCATCACTAAGACACCTGTGCCCTAATCTGATTTATCTAATTTTGCAAAGAACGGTCTTAAACTGAATGTTTATATGTACCTACCCATTATTTTAAAGAAATGAATCTCAGGGTTGTATATGGTGACATATATGTATTTTGATAACAAATTTACTTTGAACCCTTTTTTGTACTTATGCTGGTTCATCGATACAAGGTGGACTGCTTCAAAAATTTATACAATTAAATGAAGACTCTTGGCAGCTAAACAACAAAAATAGTGGATTCTGCAGACTAGATGTCACAGGATAAACCAAAACTTCATACACTTATGAGATAAATAAAACCTGATGAAGGGTCTTGGCCCGAAATGTCGTCACTACCTCCTCCCATAGATGCTGTCTGGCCTGCTGAGTTCTGCCAGCATTTTGTGTTTTTATTTATTTCCATTTCCAGCATCTGCAGATTCACTCATGTTGCCTTAGAGTAATCTAAAGCTTCTTTAAGTCCTAACTGTTGATTGATATTTTCAAGGCCTCCCATATAGAATGCCTAGAGGGACAGCAAAACCTGAATTTTCTCGTCTCCATTTCCTTCCCTGGCATTGCTCTAAGCACTGCTGGTAAAAGCAGTGCATCAGCAACAGTGTGTTCTTTGTATATCTGTAAGATACCACCCACTACCTATGCATGCTAAACACAGTCTATTATCTTTGTGACACAACAGCTTATCAAAATAGAATTATAATATAGCTGGATGCAGCTAAACCATTAGGATCAACATACTTATTACTCCATATGCCACAAAATTTGCTGAATGGCTCCTGGCAACATTATGGAAATTTAAGAGGGCAACAGTTAGCCTATTAAACATGCTAATAGTTGTACCAACACAAGCTATGGAGGGAATTTGTGAGGGAAATGAACAGTTAATGTTTCGGGCCAAGTCTCCTCATCAGGATGAAAAAGGAGGAAGGTGGGAAGTAGAAGGGAGTGGTTACCAGAAACTTTAGCTGTGCCACGTATTTATAGACAGCAGCAAATGTTTTATCCAACCACAAAGCAGTTCCCTAGTATCCAGAACCTTCCAGAATGTTGGCTGATACCCATTTTACTTGTTAATAAAATTACATCACAGTCCAGCATGCAAACTAATCTTATTTTACTTATTTCACAGCTTCATGAAAACCACAGATAATTAAATTAGAGACAGACATAACCATTCAAATAAGAGTGTAAACCATTCAAGTGCAAAATACTTACAGGTGCAAATTCGTCATTTAGTTCAGGCAAAATGGCTTCATGGGAGAAGAATGTGTGGTGCCCCACTTCTAATAACTGATTCACCTCAGTAAAAAGTTGGATTTTATCTCCTTCGCTTCCATTCCATCCATTTTCAAGCAATTTATAGAACACTTTTCCTGGAATAGTGCTTTGCTGTAGAATCACAATCTATCCAATAGATATTTAAAATAAGTGAGTGATATTTTATAAAAACACATCACTTCTTTAAAAAGAGAGCAAGAACTATAATGAAATACGGGAACAGGGTGCATCATTAGATAAATGAATAGCTATATCTTTGCAGATGAAAGGTCACCGAGCTGAAACACTAAAGTTTTCCCACGAATACAGCTGGCTGCTTTCATCATTGTGTTTTTATATACCTTGAAATATGTACTTTTCAGAACCAGCAAACAAGGTGATTGATTGAAGGCAAAAAGAAGTAAAAGCTCTTTCCTGATACTTTACGTTTTTGTTTTTAGTTGTGGTGAGTTCTGCTTACAGAATATTATCTAACAAACTGCAAATAGACAAGGGTTTTAAAAGGAGCAATAATATGATTCTAAAGAACAAGTTCAAGATCTTCATTAGAATACAAGAGCACAACTGTATTTTCTATAACTTTAAGCTGTGGGGTTGGAAGCTGTGGTTTGTGCACTGGACCAAAGGAAATCATTTCAAACAGGAAAGCAATATCTGAATAGATGGAAGTGCAGCTATATATGTGATTCTATTTTGAGTTGGCACTTGGGAAATCTTCAAAAGTATTTTCATTAGTTGTGAAGCCCTTTGGAGTGTGGGAAGTTTCATTTGAAGGTAATTTATCCTATTCGATGACCCTCAATGAAATGGCTTCTGTTTTCTCCTAGCAAAGATGAAATGTACAATTTAAGATTTATTGATGTCTTTTGCATCAATTAATTTAAAAATAGCAGAGAACTGAAAAAAAGCCCTACTTTGGATAATATACTAGACAACAAACTTGTAAACAAAGTTTACAGTGTTATTAATATATAATTATTAGAAATTACCCCTGCTAATACAAGTGTGAGAATATTTATTGGGAAGAGCGTTGCATTCATTTCTGTGACATTCCTTCATTCATTACTACCATCAGGGAGGAGGTACAGAACGTGAAGAGCCACACACAACATTTTAGGCACAGCTTCTTCCGCTCTGCCACTAGATTTCTGAATGGTCCACGAACACTACTTTGCTATTCCTCTTTCACGCTATTTATTTATGGTAACTTAGAGTAATCTTGTACGTCATGCCCTGTACTGCTGCCACAAAACAACAAGTTTCACAGCCTATGTCAGTGTTGATGGACCTGATTCTATATTCAGTGGGCGTACAAACATAGTAGTGGACAGAAGAAACAAGAATCAATCACATTCCTAATGTCTTGCCATCCAACAACTGGGGTTTGATCCTGACTTCTGGTGCTGTCTGGGAAGAATGTGACTAACTGGTGTTCCGTTTCCTCCCATATCCCAAAGGCATGTTTATTGTTAGGATGTTAAGTTAATTTGCCACTGTGAGATGCTGCTTGTGCAGGTAAGTGGTAGGATAACCAATTGTGTTAATAAGCAGGTATGAGAAAATAAGTGTGCAGGTTAAAAAAAGAGGTGGGCAGTGGATTTTATGGAGTTGGTCCAAGAGCCAGCACAGAGTGGTTGGGTCAAATGTGTTGAGCACCTCTGCCCCATCTGTCAAAAGCAGAACTTCCAGGTGACGAAACACTTTAATTTTGATTCCGATTCCCACTCCTATTCCAATGTGTTGGTCTGTGGCCTCCTGTTGTGGCAAGATTAGGCCACTCTCAAGGTGGAGGAGAAACACATTATATTCTGGCTGGGTAGCCTCCAAACTGATGGCATGAATATAGATTTCTCCTTCCTGTAAAAAAATGTTTCCCCTCCCCTTGACTTCTATTCCCCACTATGTCCTTTTACCTCTTTGAACCTGCCTGTCACCTCCCCCTTGTGCCCTTTCTATTTTCCACTCTCCTCTCCTATCAGATTCCTTTTTCTCCAGCCCTTTAGCTTTCCCACCCACCTGGCTTCACCTATCACCTTCTAGCTAGCACAAGGAAATCTGCAGATGCTGGAAATTCAAGCAACACACACAAAATGCTGGTGGAACGCAGCAGGCCAGGCAGCATCTATAGGGAGAAGCACTGTCGACATTTCGGGCCGAGACCCTTCGTCAGGACTAATACCAGGCAGCTATATTCATGCCATCAGGTAGGAGGCTACCCAGACAGAATATAATGTGTTGCTCCTCCACCCTGAGAGTGGCCTCATCTTGCCACTACAGGAAGCCACAGACCAACATGTCAGAATAGGAGTGGGAATAGGAGTTAGTCCTGATGAAGGGTCTCGGCCCGAAACATCGACAGTGTTTCTCCCTATAGATGCTGCCTGGCCTTGCTGCGTTCCACCAGCATTTTGTGTATGTTACCTTCTGGCTAGCCTCCTTCCTCCCCCCCCCCACCTTTTTATTCTGGCATCTTCCTCCTTCCTTTCCAGTCCTGAAGAAGGGTCTAGGCCTGAAACATCGACTGTTTGTTCATTTCCATAGGTGCTGCCTAACCTGCTGAGTTCCTGCAGCATTTTGTGTGTGTTGCTCTGGTCAAATGACTTCCTTCTTGAGTGTTAAGGAAAAGATAAAATGTAAAGGCTTCACTCCTCAAAGGACATTTAATTTTATAGCTCCAGCTATTGGACTTCATCTTCTATACTCTATGATGGCCATGAACAGAAAATGACAAACACTGATAAATTTATCAAGCAATATCTTGCTTAAAAGTGGATAAAGTTTGTAATTCTACTCACATTTGATGTGGCATCACTTCTCAGTGCTGGTGGGAGTAACGCATTAATAAAGGCTTGTTGATGTTCTGGATATACGTATGCAAATCTTAGTGACTCTTTAGGATTCACAGAGGCAAAGGAAATAAAAGAGTTGTGTGGGGTTTTCAGCTTATGTTTCTCTCCAATTATTAGCAGGACACAGTATCTGCAAAATTCAAGTGAAATCAAACATATACTATAGCTCAGCCATGGTAGTTTTGAAAACTCATGAAAACTTTTGAAACGTTCATGTATCAGGAGCATAAAGAAGCCTGAATGGCAGAGGTGGTGCACTGGCTCATCAACCACCAACCTGCAATGTCAGATACCCCATGCTCCACCCGTGAGAGTCTGCAAGACTCACCATGAATGCCCTTACGTGTCACTTCAGAACTCGAAGTGAAAGCAAATCATTCTTGATCAAAAAATCTAAGTTAAGCACAATAAATGTTTGCAATTCACTTCTCAACTAGGCTGCGTTACTCATGAAAAGACTCATGATAAGATGGATGCAAATTAGCAAAATCCAATAAAGAAAATACCCATCATAGAAAGGGTGATATTTGATAGCTGATACCCTTATTACAAACATGAACTGCTGTCTTGTTGAATTTTCGTATTCCACAACATAAGGACGAAGAAAGGGTTACTTCTGAATCGTGTAGTTGGCAGTTGGCACCAATACACCTGGAGGCTCCCTTGGCTCCGACAGCACCGATTTATAAATGATATTGCAATAGTGAGCTGGGGATATTATGTTTCCTTGTATTCTCCAATCGTTTCTCTTGAAGGTACTGGCACAAACTGGGTCACAGTTTTGCAGAAGTTGATTTGCCCTTTCCACTGTTTCAATTAGAAATGCACAAAGTCACAGCCAACAGCCAACACTGACTCAGCCCTTCAATTACAGATGCAAGTTACAGCAAGGGACGAACGATTAACAGTCACTTTGAGAAATGATGGATGATTCAGATAGATAGATAGATAGATACTTTATTCATCCCCATGGGGAAATTCAACTTTTTTCCAATGTCCCATACACTTGTTGTAGCAAAACTAATTACATACAATACTTAACTCAGTAAAAAATATGATATGCATCTAAATCACTATCTCAAAAAGCATTAATAATAGCTTTTAAAAAGTTCTTAAGTCCTGGCGGTAGAATTGTAAAGCCTAATGGCATTGGGGAGTCTGTCTGAGGAGCATTGCATCGATAGTAACCTGTCGCTGAAACTGCTTCTCTGTCTCTGGATGGTGCTATGAAGAGGATGTTCAGAGTTATCCATAATTGACCGTAGCCTACTCAGCGCCCTTCGCTCAGCTACCGATGTTAAACTCTCCAGTACTTTGCCCACAACAGAGCCCGCCTTCCTTACCAGCTTATTAAGACGTGAGGCGTCCCTCTTCTTAATGCTTCCTCCCCAACACGCCACCACAAAGAAGAGGGCGCTCTCCACAACTGACCTATAGAACATCTTCAGCATCTCACTACAGACATTGAATGACGCCAACCTTCTTAGGAAGTACAGTCGACTCTGTGCCTTCCTGCACAAGGCATCTGTGTTGGCAGTCCAGTCTAGCTTCTCGTCTAACTGTACTCCCAGATACTTGTAGGTCTTAACCTGCTCCACACATTCTCCATTAATGATCACTGGCTCCATATGAGGCCTAGATCTCCTAAAGTCCACCACCATCTCCTTGGTCTTGGTGATATTGAGACGCAGGTAGTTTGAGTTGCACCATATCACAAAGTCCTGTATCAGTTTCCTATACTCCTCCTCCTGTCCATTCCTGACACACCTCACTATGGCCGTGTCATCAGCGAACTTCTGCACGTGGCAGGACTCCGAGTTATATTGGAAGTCTGATGTGTACAGGGTGAACAGGACCGGAGAGAGTACGGTTCCCTGCGGCGCCCCTGTGCTGCTGACCACCGTGTCAGACCTACAGTCTCCCAACCGCACATTCTAATTCTTTCAGTGCCATGCGGTTAAAGTTTGGCTGGTTCAGCAATGATCTTGCATCAATTCTTATGCTTCTGATCTTGGTGATGCTGTATTAACATGCTCCACCAAATAAAAGCCTTCGGAAACCATAGGCTGGATAGCTCATTATCACTGAATTAGAATGCACCTGGTTGTAAAGTGCACCCTGCCTTTAGAGACCTGGCAGAAAGTGCTGCATTTCATCAATGACATCCTAGAGATAAAGATCAGTGTAATTGTGACAGTCACAATAAATACTGGCAAGCATTTAGGATAGTGCCTGAATTAAAAACTGTACCCTGATCATCAAAATGCTATGGAATCATTGAAAGCATACAGGATCATGCAGTTCTTCTGCAAAAACAGGCTCAGTTGGCAGCACTCTTGCCTGAGTGGGTTCAAGTCTCTCTCCAGAGAATTGAGCATAAAAATCCTGGTCAACACTAATTTAATTAGTGAGGAAGTGTTGCTTTCATTTGAAACAGATGTTACACAAAATCTACGCCAGATACTGTAAAAGATCTCACAATGGAAATTAAAACAGCAGGGAAGCTGTCCCTGGTGTCTTGGCCGAGATTCATTCTTCATCTGAAATCCTAAAAACACAGGTTCTCTGCTCATTAACAACAGGACTTGTAGCTTGTTGTGCTTAAAAGATAGGCTACTGCATTCCTTGGAGCACTGAAATGACCATTAGAAGCTTTGGAATCTCAGCTTTATGAAACATGATATAAAATACAGGAAATGTGCGTTTGTCTTTTTCCATTTTCTTTCACAGAAGGGCCTGGTGAAGGCTAGACAAATATATACATCCCATTCAGCAATCAAAATCAAAAGAAATGGTTGATTTCTGCAAGATTATTTACCTCTTCTGGCGACGATATTGTCTCACTGGGCACAACTCCTCAAAAAGTCTTTGGTTTGTAAGGCGAGGAGCCAATAGGAATTTGTTGCTAGAAACCAATTCATCTATTAATTGCCTTTTCATTACTTTGGCCTGCAAGAAAATAATTTAAAACCCATCAGCTGTTTTCACATACCAAGAACATAAACGGTGTTATTTTTTTTCTTTTTAAATTGTACTCACATCCCTTCTCTGCTGCAAATTCTACTGATCACTGGTTTGCCACACACAGTTAGAATAGCCTGGAGCAAGAGTTAACAAATTCCCCAAGCATGTAAAAGCACTCAGGAAGGTGGGTATGTTGTGTCAGGGCAGAGATAAAAGGTAAAATGTTGCAATATGTAGAGGCAATTAAAACCTAAAGAATCAGCACTTTAAAGAGGAAAAAAAATGATGATAGATACAGGAAAAACCCATGTGTTTCGGATGTACACTGCAGCAACGACTCAGGGAAAGCTAGCTTTGATAGGAGATCGGCAACTGGACAACGACCTAACTGAATCTGAAATTTGAATACACATAAACGCACTTACCTGAATAACATCAGATGCTTTCTCTATGTTCTCCTTAAAAATCATTATGGTAGATGTGTATCTATTTATATTGTATTTAGTTAGGATTTCCTCAGTCTTTTCTATACCAGTCTGCACATAACCAAATGCAACATAATCTTTAAACTGGAACGCAGTCAGCTTTAAAAAGAGAAATGTATGTTAGAACTGCAGCTTAATCATTTACCATAAATCAATTAATTGCAGCCAAGACATTTTGGCAGCAGCTTGCTGATATTGATACATGCTCTATTTTATGAAATAGAAAACAGACACATTTTACAGATACTAAATATCCATGACTACACAATACTATAGAATATTAAACAGAGGTACAGTAAGATCCATATATTATAACAAATCACAAACTAATTATAATAATGATTTGAATGTTACTATAAGTCCTTATTTTCTCAAGTTATTTAGAAAAGGAAAAAAAATGTTTGAAAAGAAATCTCACATTTTTATATGAAAAAAGGTTTTAAATGGCTAACAATGGAGCTTACCAAAATACTTAGAATATTACAGGATGAAAGAGAGAGGGAGAAACTGACAGAGACAATGAAAATGACTGAAATTTAAATCTACACTGAATAATACAGTGGATTCCAGTTAATTGAGGCAACTGCCTATTTGGGACAACTCTTAAAGAACAAAAACTAATCAAAAAAAAGCCAGAATTTTTGAGACACTATGCCACTTAATTAGGATAGGAGACTGTTGCCAGCTTCTAACTAGCGTCAATCGTGAGCACTTGTGTAACCATTAAGAGTGAACATTTTTAAATAACGTCAGTTGTGTGTTTGTGTTCACAAAGCAGTGACTTTTGTCACAGATAGTAGGCGAGAAATAAGCAGGAAGACAATTCAAAGTTGTTTTTCTCACTGCAATTTCAAGCATTCGCACTTCAACAAGTTAGAAACTATGAAAAATTTGAAGATATTGACAATCATCTAGAATGTTACAATGAAAATGAAGATTTAAAGGAAACAATAATCAAAGCATTGTATTAAGACAGTCCATTATCTTCACTAGGTGTCAGTGTTAACTTGTTTCATTTACAGTCAAAAGAACACAACAATGTACACTGGATTCCTCTGTCTATTTGGAACTACCGGTAATACAGTCTGATAGTACTATAATAGTATTGATAGTGTTGTGAATTCTTCAGCATTTCATTTAAATACATAATTTATTACTCAGTTAACAAATAGTTTGTCTTTTTTTTAAAACACCTTTTTAACTATTTTCATGAAACTTCGGCTAATTGAGGTAGCCACTTAATAGGGCCAAAATGTACTGGTCCTGATGTGTCCCAATTAACTGGAATTCACTGTATTTGCAAAGGAGACGAACTAAAATAAGAGAATTAGGTGCATAATTTGTAGGCATTTCCAAAGAGGAACTTCATTCAAAGGGAATAAAAGTAGTATAAATAGTCATTTTACATGCAGCAAGATTCAGAATTCTACAGTAACAGCAAAAATCAAATAATTGCATACTTGGTACGTTTATACTTAATCATACTTATGTCATTGATACAATTTTTTCATACAGAAATGAACTGCCCCACTAATTGCGAGCAGTATGGTCATACTCTGATCAGGCTGCAAACTGATGTAGATCACATACACAGCACTCCACTGAATGGTCTATACATAATGTCCGGTAAAAGTTACCAAAATTAAAACTACTTAGATGTGCCTTAATGGGAAATTGACATCTGGATTCTAAATAGGCTCTCAGATTATTACCGTGACAAGTTTCTTCAGCGCTGTCCAACTTCAAATTCAAGAATACTCATGAAATGTGGTAAAACAATTTAGATTTAGACCTTTAAAATTAAACCTTAGCAACCCCCTTGCTTTTTAAAAGGACCATGAAAATTCTACCGTGAAAAGGGATTTCATTCAAACTCGTTCAAGATAATTAAGACACCAACAAACTGATCACACAAATAAAAGTAATGTGCAACATGGCACTGTTTAGTGATACGTATAATGGCACCATTATATGCTACAATTCAGCAAACCACCCAAAACAGATTACCTTGTACAACAGTGGCACTGCAGGTCTCTGGTGAAATATTAATGCATGTGGCTTGTTATCTTGTTCCCAAGCCGACAGAAATTGTCCATAGTTCCTGTCAGTTATCTAAAAGTGAAATCCAAATATTTAGTTACACTCTACATTTTCCATCTTTCCATTTATCCCCCTAGCCGTACAATTTAACTCTCCGTTAAGACCACTTTAATTTTAGACCATAAGATCTAGGAGCAGAATCAGGCCATTCGGTTCATTGAGTCTGCTCCGCCATTTCATCATGGCTGATTTATTATCCCTCTCAAGCCTATTCCCATGTCTTTTCGGCCTCATTCCCACTCCTTTTCAGTTTCTATTTGTTCTTGTCATTTTTCTTGTGCAGTTGCTATATCAATTTTAGTCTGCACTCTATCATAATCATTCTCTTCTCTCCACCCTTACCCCTTTCCTCTTTACAATTTAAAAGTATGCTTATCACCTTGTTTTTCCTTTCCTGATGGAAGTCCTAACTTGAAACATTGACTCTGGTCCACTCATTAGATCCTGCTTGACCTGCTCAGTGCTCCCAGCATTTGTTTTTATTTCTGTTAAAAGTCAACTAGGTTTATTTAAATATGGAATTAAATGAACTAGATTTAAACTAGATTAAAGGGTCACTTCATTATCAATGTTCCAATGATGTATTTGCAAGCACAAAGTTGGAATTTCTCAAGTATTTCACAGAATCTTATATTACAAACTGTAAATAACTTGTATCGTATTTTTGTTTTATTTTTCCCTCAAGTATTCCTTTCCCAACCAGTATCACAGCTGCTCACCAGCATGTATCATGTTTTTAAATTATGAAATGTCTATATAAAGAATATTCTAAACACATTTTTGGAGTTGTTACTGACTAAAGCATTTAATAACATAAAGCATAGAAACTCTACCTTCAGTATACAAAAAAAAATTGATGCTGAAGGATTAGGGCAAGTGAGCCATAGTTCAGTCAAAGAGATGGGATTTTAAGGATTATGTTTCAAAGTTACATTAGAAGTAGTAAAGCAAGGTGTACTATATATATATCAATATTAAAACTGTATAGGGCCTTGGAGTGCCGTGAACCTTAATTCAGGGATGATCAGAGTGACCAGAGGTGAACAGGAACAGATGTCTGAAGTAGACTGTAGGGCCGGAGGAGACTGCAGAGCAAGTGAGGAAGCCGGGCTTTGATGGTGGAGAAGTGGGGGAGATGGTGGGGGGAGAAGGCAAACTAAGAAAGAGGAAAACCACTCCATAACCTGCAACCAAGATTGGTCAGCATGTACAGAAGTGATGACTGAACAGAACTTGGTGTACATCAGGACTGAGAGGCAGAGTTTTGAATGTATATAGAGGGCAGAGCATGGCTAAAGTAAAAGTTTCAGAATATTCATATCAAGGCGTAATAAAGAGGTGAGACACCAGGAAACTTCACAAGGGGAGAAGATGGAAAAAATGACTTGGGTAAAGGCACAGATTAGTAGTCAAACATGAGAAAATCTGCAGATGCTAGAAATCCAAAGTAACACACACAAAATGCTGGAGGAACTCAGCGGGCCAGGAAACATGCATGTAAAAAGAGTAAGCAGTCTACGTTTCAAGCCAAGCCCCTTCCTTCATCAAGACTGGAAAGGAAGGGGAGAAGTCAGAGTAAGACGGTGGAGAGAGAGGAGGAAGAAGTACAAGGTGGCAGGTGATAAGGAAGGAAATCAGGTGAGGGTGGGAAACAGGAATTGGGAATAATGAAGGTGGAGGGGGCAATTAATTTCTACTTCCCATTCCGACACGTCAGTCAATTGCTTTCTTTACTGCTACAATGAGGCCACACTCAAGCTGGAGGAGCAACATCTTGTATTCTGTATGGGTAGCCTCCAACCTCATGGCATGCACATAGATTTCCCGAACTTCCAGTAATTGCCCCCACCCCCTGCCCCTCTCCTTCACCATTCCCCATTCCTGTTCCCCCTCTCACCTCACCTCCTTACCTGCCCATCTCTTCCCTCTGGTGCTCCTCACCCTTCCCTTTCTTCCGTGGCCTTCTGTCCTCCCCTATCAGATTTCCTTCTTCAGCTCTGTATCTCTTTCACCTATCAACTTCCCAGCTCTTTACTTCACCCCCTCCTTCTCCCTGTTTCACCTGTCACCTAACACTTTGTAATTCTTCCTCCCCTCCCCCACCTTATTCTGACCTCTCCCCTTCCTTTCCAGTCTTGATGAAGGGTCTTTGTCCGAAACATCGACTGTTTACTCTTTTCTATAGATGCTACCTGTCTGTTGAGTTTCTTCAGCATTTTCTGTGCTGATTAGTCGACAAAAAACTCACTTCAAGTGCAAGACGCTGAACTGTCTGGTTCAGTTTCAGGAGGTGATGGAATCAGTGAACAGGGCCAGATATTGAGCCTGAACAAAATCACAAACTTTGATCTTCCCAGTCACTGGCTGAAGAAATTTCAAAGCAGTTTCATTCAGAAGGGCAATATATCAGAGGCATCCAAAGTAGAAAAAGTTGTCAAAGGTTACAGGCAGATCAAGAACATTAAGAATGGATGGATTTCAGATATTGATTTATTATTATCACATGTACTGAGATGCAGTGATAAAGTTTGTTTGTATGTATGCTGTCCACTTGTTACAAAGGACATGAAACCTGTTTCAGAACCATGGGAACTTTGGAAACATGGCTGGTGGGTATCCACCATGAAACTCTGAGAAAATGTTGCCACCTTCGGAATCATGGGGTCAGCAAATTATTGCACTTATAGTTTTATGTAAGTAACTGTATTATATAAGATCAGTGAATTCCCACTTCTTCCAAGAGGTGATTGTTTAAAAACGTACCAGATCCAGAAGCTTATTTGACAGAAGGTTTTCCACAAATTGCCTTAAATTTTCTTGAACAACAGCATTCTTAAAGAATGACACTCTTCCATTGATGACTCCCACTATTGTTGGGTGCTGATATACCCCAATCTGATTTAACAACTGCCGCTCATACCCTGAATCAATGACACCAATCCCAACACCTGAAAGGAAATCAAAAGTAAGATTATTTATGCACTGTGAACACTACCAGTACTGCCAGTTGAGGTACTGCGGTCCCAGCAGTGCTTTAACATTTTGCATATATACGATGCTTCAGACACACTGGTCAGCTTTGGGAAGATAATGAGAGCAGAACCTGATCTTGTCTCGCCCAATGTAAGTTTACAGATGAGTTAACCATCCATAGTTAGGAGCCAGATTGGTTAATTGCAGTAGCTGCGAGAAGAGAATTGCTTAACTTTAAATAGTTTTTCTCATCAAAAATAGTTTTTGTTCTTTTCCGTGCCTTGTGGTGCACCAGGCAACAACCTTGCTGTTTCTTCAGCATTTTGTCTGTCTTCTTCCCCCAAGGTCAAATTGCCAGCTCGACACTCAACCCAGCAACGATGGAAAGTGTGCAAGGAGCTAGCCAGATTTGAACCCCGAGTTCCTCACCTCGAAGTCTGATGCAGATGCCACCACACCACTGCTGGCTTCATCAAATATAAGTTTCCAATAAATTCAGAGACCAACCTACCTAGAGGTTCAAGTTCCTGCACCACTTCCTTCCAGATTGGCTCAATGTGAATGCAGCTGAAACACCAGTCTGAAGTCACTTTAATGAGATAGGGTTTCTTATAGCTGTCTGGCACAACTTCATTCATGTACTGAGAGAAATGCAGTAAGTATTTGTCATCAAATGAGTCATGGGCAGAATTAAACTGAAAGTTAAAAACAGACTCATCGAAAAAGAAGCTGTCATATTTATGAAAACTCCGAAAGTGGTGCTGTGGTTGTTGGTGGTTTCCTGGCTGTCCATCAATATCTCCATATTTATCAAAATTCAACCTTTTCTCATCATTTGAAAGAATCTGAGCAAAGAAAAGAGCCAATTAGTTCATGCAGAGGGCACAACTTTCACTTAACTTTGCATTATCTATAATAATGATTCACTGCACACAGTCTTAAGGCACCAGTTCCTGTCAGCTTCACCTGTGACTTTTTGACAACAACCAGTTGTTGACAACTCCGTTGCTTCAAAGAGCGTTATGTGAGGTCATTCTTACCCTCGGCCATTAGACTCTATAACAAGTCAATCTATAGCCAGGGAAGTGATGACTCCCTCCTGTTAGACTGTTCGTGGTAACTTATTTTTTATTCTTTCTACTTTCTTCTAATATTTATATCTGTGCACTTGTAATGCTACTGTGACACTGTCATTTCCTTTGGGATCAATGAAGTAAGTTCTTAGAGACACAAATTCACAGGCTTGAAGGAGTTACACAGAGACTACAATGGAAAAGGTAAAACAAATATCACAAGTATCAGGAAATGAGTGCAGACATGATGTAATTTGAAATTTAGAAGAGAAAACACAAATATAAGCAGCGAATCATAAACACAAGCGATTCTGCAGATGCTCGAAATCCAGAGCAACACACACAAAATGGTGGAGGAGCTCAGGTCAGGCAGCACCTATGGAAACGAATAAACAATTGACGTTTCAGGCCGAGACCCCTCCCCGGGACTGGAAAGGAAGGGGAAGACGCCAGAACAAAAAAGTGGGGGGGATGGGAAGAAGCATGTATAGCAACAGTGTACAGGAAAGCATGCAAGAGATTAAATAAAATGCTGAATAGTGATGGGAAATATTTTGGATGAAAAATTAAGACACAATAAATGAAATTAAACAATTTTAAAATATATGAAAGGAAAGACCTCTGAAAGTGTATACAAAGATCTTTGAACATGGCTAAACAAACTGAAAAGAATCTAAAATAAAATGCTATGCTTCATTACTAAGCAGTACACCAAGAATTTCAATTGCTTTCAGTTTCTGGGTCACTTCACAAAAATTGATTCAGCATTTCCAGTAAGGACTCACCCTCATGAGTCAATGTAATTTCCACATCTGGAGCGTACAGAATTAAATCATTCTCCTTGGAATGCACTTTGTCAATCCTGCAAGTTCCCAATTACAAATGCTGTGTCTGATTCTGCACTCCCTCCCCTACAACACACTAAATGCCAAGCAACACACACAGAACGCTGGAGAAACTCAGCAGGCCAGGCAGCATCTTGGAAAAGAGTAAACAGACAGCGACTTTTCAGCAGGATGAAGGGTCTTGGCCCAAAATGTCGACTGTTTACTCTTTTACTTAGATGTTACCTGGCCTGCTGAGTTCCTCCAGCATTTTGTGTGTATTGCTTGGATATAAACATTTTCCCGTGCTTGTGATATGAAACACCAGTCATTTTCTTTTAATTCTTTTAATCCTTAATCAACCCTAAGCCCCTATACTGTATCAGACCAAATACCAGTCTTGTTTCCCATCCTTCTACTGTCCATTCTCCAGAATCACTTCAAAAAGCCTCTTGAGGCAAGCCTCAGGTACAAGTGAAAACCTTTTGCACAGCACCAACAACCAAAACTGTCATTCTGCTTGCTACTGCACTCCTTAGAGCATAAAACAAAAGGGAAATTATGATTAACCTTCATAAAACTGAATGGGCTTTAGACAATAAGTAGGAGGCATGTTGCAGTATCAATTATTTGGACTCCGCAATAGGATACATATGGGTTGAACAGATGGCTGAAAAGTTGGTAAATGTAGTTCAGTGTGGGGTAATTTGAGTTTTTAGTACCTCATATGCCTTGCTAATCTGAATGAATTGATCTTCTGCCTTTGGGTCCTTATTCTTGTCAGGGTGCCTGAAGAGAGAAACAAAATCAGTAATAGACAAACAATAGACAATAGACAGTAGGTGCAGGAGTAGGCCTTTTGGCCCTTCTAGCCAGCACCACCATCCACTGTGATCATGGCTGATCATACACAATCAGTACCCCGTTCCTGCCCTCTCCCCATATCCCTTGACCCCGCTATCCACAAGAGCTCTATCTAACTCTCTCTTGAAAGCATCCAGAGACTTGGCTTCCACTGCCTTCTGGGGCAGAGCATTCCACATATCCACCACTCTCTGGGTGAAAAATTTTTCCGCATCTCTGTTCTAAATGGCCTACCCCTTATTCTTAAACTGTGGCCTCTAGTTCTGGACTCACCCATCAGCGGGAACATGCTTCCTGCCTCCAGTATGTCCAATCCCTTAATAATCTTATATGTTTCAATCAGATCCCCTCTCATCCTTCTAAATTCCAGTGTATACAAGCCCAGTTGCTCCAATCTTTCAACATATGACAATCCCGCCACTCCAGGAATTAACCTTGTGAACCTACACTGCACTCCCGCAAGAATGTCCTTCCTCAAATTTGGAGACCAAAACTGCACACAATACTCCAGGTGGGGTCTCACCAGGGCCCTGTACAGCTGCAGAAGGACCTCTTTACTCCTATACTCAATTCCTCTTGTTATAAAAGCCAGCATGCCACTAGCTTTCTTCACTGCATGCTTGCTTTCATTGACTGATGTACAAGAACACCTAGATCTTGTTGTACTTCCCCTTTTCCTAACTTGACTCCATTTAGATAGTAATCTGCCTTCCTGTTCTTGCCACCAAAGTGGATAACCTCACATTTATCCACATTAGACTGCATCTGCCATACATTTGCCCACTCACCCAACCTGTCCAAGTCACCCTGCATTCTCATAACATCCTCCTGACATTTCACACTGCCACCCAGCTTTGTGTCATCAGCAAATTTGCTAATGTTACTTTTAATCTCTTCATCTAAATCAGTGGTTCCCAACCTTTTTTTGGCCATGCCCCACCTAATCACCTCTAAAATCCTGATGCCCCCTGTGGTGATATATAATTCTTATTATTCAAAAAGTGAACTCCTATTCACCTGGAGGAAGCCTAAAAGACCATTAACTTGGTTTAAACAAGCTTCCAAAGAACATGGCATTCATGAAAGAGAAAAATAAAAGAACCAAAGGACTGTTAAAGTTCTGAGGAAGAAATTACTAAGAAATTGTAAAAAAAACATTAAGTGATATTAAAATAATAATAATAAATAAATAAAACAATGCCGATTCGTTTCTACAGCATACAAAGACAGATACACCGTTTAAAAGAGATGACGCAATGTACACACCTTCACACCACCAAGAACTGAAAGCTACTGCAAAAAGCAGCATTGGTGCGACCTCGTACGAGTTTCTTACGCGTTTGGACTTGTTCATTCGTTCCTTCCTACATCAGTCAATTCATTAATTTAATTATGAAAGCCATTTGATGGTTGTAATGATGGTGATACACTATATATACAGTACATATGCAATTACACATGTACATACACACAAGTATTTTTATGTATGCATACTGTATATACACATATGTATTAACTCGCACACACACTCATACTCACACAGACTTACTAGAAAAAATTCACTGTTAATAACTCATTCTCGAATTGCCCCCCTTAAAAATCAAATTACCCCCTTGTGGAGCGTACGCCCCACGTTGGGAACCACTGATCTAAATCATTAATGTATATTGTAAACGGCTGCGGTCCCAGCACCGAACCTTGCGGTACCCCACTGGTCACAGCCTGCCATTCCGAAAGGGACCCGTTAATCGCTACTCTTTGTTTCCTGTCAGCCAGCCAATTTTCAATCCATGTCAGTACTCTGCCCCCAATACCATGTGCCCTAATTTTGCCCACTAATCTCCTATGTGGGACTTTATCAAAAGCTTTCTGGAAGTCCAGGTACACTACATCCACTGGCTCAAACGTAAGATTCTCAACAATTGTCTGATTAGAGTAATGATTAGGATAATAAGTTTTAATTTTTAAAAAGCACTCCACTAGGCTAACAGAGACCTCCAGTTAGTATATTTATAGCAACCTGACTGTATTTCACATTAACTTTATTTAAAATTAATAAAAATCCTGGTGTAACATCTAATAAAGCTCTGTCCACTACAAAGGAAACAACAAAAGATAATAAAATTGAAGACTAGATCATCTGGATGAAATCAAATCTTTTAGGCAGAAACATGATTATGCTAATAAAATTTTCATGTTTTAATGGTCTTCAAACTTTCTCTTGAAGTTTAAGTAATAGTTCAAGGTAAATTTATTATTAAAGCACAAATATGTCATCATATACAACCCTGAGATTCATTGTCTTGTGGGCATACTCAATAGAATCCACAGAACAATAACCATAACAGAATCAATGAAAGACTGCACTAACTTGGCATTCAACCAACATGCAAAAACTGTGCAAATACAAAAACAAAGAAATAATAATAAATAAATAAGCAATAAATATTGAGAGCCTGAGATGAAGAGTCCTTGAAAGTGAGTCCATTGGTTGTGGGAACATTTCAATGATGGAGCAAGTGAAGTTGAGTGAAGTTATCCCCTTTGGTTCAAGGGCCTGATGGTTGAAGGGTAGTACCTGTTCCTGAACCTGGTGGTGTGAGTCCTGAGGCACTTATACGTTCTTCCTAATGGCAGCAATGTGGTTAGGGCATGGCCAGGGTGGTGGAGTTCCCTGATATGAATGAAGCTGCTTTCTTGTGGCTTTCCTCTGACAGAGTTTCATGCAGATGTGCTCAATGGTGGGGAGGGCTTTACCTGTAATGGACTGGGCCGTATCCACAACTTTTTGTAGGATTTTCCATTCAAGGTGTTTCCATATGAGCTATGATGCAGCCAGTCAATATACTCTCCATGACACATCTATAGAAGTTTGTCAAGGTTTTAGATGTCATGCTGAATCTTCACAAATTCCTAAGAAAGTACAGGTGCTGCTGTGCTTTCTTTGTAATTGCACTTACATACTGGGCCCAGGGCAGGTCCTCCAAATAATAGCACTGAGGAATTTAAAGTTGTTGACCGTCTCTAACTTTGGTCCTCTGATGAGAACTGGCTCATGGAATTCTGCTTTCCTTTTCCTGAAGTCAACTCCTTGGCTGACTTGCTGACATTAAGCTGCCGTTACTGCACCACTCAGGCAGATTTTTAATCTCTATTCTATATGCTGATTCCTCACCACATTTGATTTGGCCTATTTGGAATATGGCACAGGAGCTGTGCTTACACACACAGTCATAAGTGTAAAGCGTGTAGAGCAGGGAGCTAAACACACAATCTTGTGGCGGACCTGTGCTGATGGAGATTGTGGAGGGGCTATTGTTGCCAATTCAAACTGACTGCGCTCTACAAGTGAGGAAATCGAGGATACAATTGCACAAGAATAGGAGAAATGCTTCACAACAAAAATAAATCTCTGGGCTAATGACCATCCATATACATGAGTGCGTGGCCAGATTCTGCTCTAGTACCATCTACAAATGTGTAGATGATACCACCATAGTGGACTGAATCTCAAAAAAAAAACAATGAGTTGGAGTCCTTAGGTATAGAGAGCCGAGTAACATAGTGTCATGACAGCAACCTTTCCCTCACTGTCAGCAAAACAAAAGAGGTGGTCATTGAATTCAGGAAGTGGGGAGGCGCACATGCTCCTGTCCACATCGACAGCGTTGAGATTGACAGCTTCAAGTTCTGAGGAGTGAACATCACCAACATCTTGTCTGGTCCATTTATACTGACTACTGCCAAGAAAATTCACCAGTGCTTGTACTTCCTCTAGAAGCTAAAAGAAAAGGCATGTCTCCTTTGATCCTCACTAATTTTTAATCAATGCACCACAAAGGGCATCTTATCCAGAAGCATTGGGGTTGATATGGCAACTGTTCTGCCTGTGACCCCAAGAAACAGCTCAGCATGTCACAGAAATCAGCTTCACCTCCAACGGACTCTGTCTACACTGATAGATAGATAGATAGATAGATAGATACTTTATTCATCCCCATGGGGAAATTCAACTTTTTTCCAATGTCCCATACACTTGTTGTAGCAAAACTAATTACATACAATACTTAACTCAGTAAAAAAAATATGATATACATCTAAATCACTATCTCAAAAAGCATTAATAATAGCTTTTAAAAAGTTCTTAAGTCCTGGCGGTAGAATTGTAAAGCCTAATGGCATTGGGGAGTATTGACCTCTTCATCCTGTCTGAGGAGCATTGCATCGATAGTAACCTGTCGCTGAAACTGCTTCTCTGTCTCTGGATGGTGCTATGTAGAGGATGTTCAGAATTTTCCATAATTGACCGTAGCCTACTCAGCGCCCTTCGCTCAGCTACCGATGTTAAACTCTCCAGTACTTTGCCCACGACAGAGCCCGCCTTCCTTACCAGCTTATTAAGACGTGAGGCGTCCCTCTTCTTAATGCTTCCTCCCCAACACGCCACCACAAAGAAGAGGGCGCTCTCCACAACTGACCTATAGAACATCTTCAGCATCTCACTACAGACATTGAATGACGCCAACCTTCTTAGGAAGTACAGTCGACTCTGTGCCTTCCTGCACAAGGCATCTGTGTTGGCAGTCCAGTCTAGCTTCTCGTCTAACTGTACTCCCAGATACTTGTAGGTCTTACAACTCGCTGCATTGGCAAAACAGCCAGCATTTTCAAAAACATGGTCCATCTCAAACATTCCCTCTTCTCCTCCCTCCCACTGGGCAAACGATAGAAAGGCTGAAATCACACATTTCAAGGATGGCTTCTATGGTACAGTTATCAGACTATTGAACAATTCCTTAGTGCAATAAGATGGATTCTTGACAATACAATCTACCCCATTATGACCTTGCATTTCAATGTCTACCTGCACTGCAATTTCTCTGCAACTGTAACAAGTTAATCAGCGCTCTGTTCCTGTTCTACTTTGTACTACTTCATGTACTGTTGTAATTAACCTGTATGACATGCAACACAAGTTCTTCATTGTACCTTGTGACAATAATACACATTTACCACCCCAATTACAAACGAGATTCAGTCAGAAACTCACCATTCCCGAGCCAGCTGTTTATAAGCTTTCTTTATTTCTGCTTGGGTTGCAGTTCTTCCAACTCCCAGTAACTTGTAGGGGTCAAATTCTATTCCAACCAGGAGAGGGATGTTCAACAGGAAGATTAGAATCACTAGTAATCTTGCAAAAGCAGCCATTCTAGAAACAGTCAAAAATTGTGATATCAAGTATTAAAGATTAGTAGTGAAAGCCAAGAGTGAAATGAACATAAAAATTAAAAGATAAACTCTTTTGCACTTTACAGTTTCCATCCTGGGTCCTAGAACCCCTTGCTTAATGATATTGTTCCAGGGCTTAAAAAGGTTGGGAACTCCTGCCTTAATGAAAAATAATGTGGCCTCAAATATTTTACTTACTGTATAAAATATCAAAAAATCAATATTTCATGCATTAACACTTCATGATAACTTATGCCTGTTGATGTTCATCAGTTGAAAAAACCATAACTAAGAAGCATCAGCCACCTATTCACAGCAAACCTCTTATTTTCAACTATTTTATTGGTTTCTGTTACAGTTCTCATTCTTAGAAATAATAATTGTAACTTTCTACTAAGGTAGTGTATTACCTAAGAAAACAGAGAAACATAGAAAACCTACAGCACAATACAAGCTGTGCCAAACATGTACTTGCTTTAGAAATTACCGAGGGTTACACACAGCCCTCTATTTTTCTAAGCTCCATGTACCTATCCAGGAGTCCCCATCGTATCTGCCTCCACTACCGTCGCCGGCAGCCCATTCCACACACTCATCACTCTCCGTGTAAAAAAAACTTACCCCTGACATCTCTTCTGTACTCACTTCTAAGCACCTTAAAACTGTGCTCTCTTGTGTTAGCCATTTCAGCCCTGGGAAAAAGTCTCTGACTATCCACACGATCAATGCCTCTCATCATCTTATACATCTCTATCAGGTCATCTCTCATCCTCTGCCACTCCAAGGAGAAAAAGCCGAGTTTACTCAACCAGTTCTCATAAGGCATGCTCCCCAATACAGGCAACATCCTTGTAAACACAAAGTGCACTGCAGATGCTGTGGTCAAATCAAGACGTACAAAAAAGCTGGATGAACTCATCAGGTCGAAACGTTGACTGCTTCTTTCAACGGATGCTGCCCGACCTGCTGAGTTCATCCAGCTTTTTTGAACATCCTTGTAAATATCCTCTGCAGCCTTTCTATAATTCTCACATCCTTCCTGTAGTGAGGTGACCAGAACTGAGCACAGTACTCCAAGTGGGGGGTCTGACCAGGGTCCTATATAGCTGCAACATTACCTCTCGGCTCCTAAACTCAATCCCACGGTTGATCAAGGCCAATACACCGTATGCCTTCTTAACCACAGAGTCAACCTGTGCAGCAGCTTTGAGTGTCCTATGGACTTGGACCCCAAGATCCTTCTGATCCTCCACACGGTCAAGAGTCTTACCATTAATACTATATTCTGACATCATATTTGACCTATCAAAATTAACTACTTCACACTTATCTGGGTTGAACTCCATCTGCCACTTCTCAGCCCAGTTTTACATCCTATCAATGTCCCGCTGTAATCTCTGACAGTCCTCCAGACTACCCACAATACCCTCAACCTTTGTGTCATCAGCAAATTTACTAACCCATTCCTCCACTTCCTCATCCAGGTCACTGAAAAAAATCATGAAGAGAAAGGGTCCCAGAACAGATCCCTGAGGCACACCACTGGTCACCGAGCTCCATGCCAAATATGACCCATCTAAAATCACTCTTTGCCTTCTCTGGGCAAGCCAATTCTGGATCCACAAAGCAAGGTCCTCTTGGATCCCATGCCTCCTTACTTTCTCAATGAACCTGGCATGGGGTACCTTATTAAATGCCTTGCTGAAATCCATATACACTACATCTACTGCTCTACCTTCACAATGTGTTTAGCCACATCCTCAAAAAATTCAATCAGGCTCATAAGACACGACCTGCCTTTGACAAAACCATGCTGACTATTCCTAATCATATCATGCCTCTCCAAATGTTCATAAATCCTGCCTCTCAGGATCTTTTTCATCAACTTACCAACCACTGATGTAAGACTCACTGGTCTATAATTTCTGCAACCCTCATAATATTTGCCTAACTTTGAAAAAGTTATAATGGTTCATAGTTTAATTAAATTGGCACCCAAGAAAGTGTATGTTGGTATAGTGCATTAGGGGGGATTAAAAATTAGATCCCAAGTTAAAGAGATGAGTATTATTTCACAAGTACAAAATAGCCTTCTAATGCTAATTCTCACATTACACTAATAAGTGTTGGAAGGATATTCAATGGCAGAACTATGGTCAATTCTTTTTATAAAAGTTCATAAAATGACACTTTTCAGAAATGTACAATGAACTTACTCAGCCAATTCATAAACAGTTGATGTTAAAGCCTTGGTACATTTCAGGGCAATGTCTCAGAGTCATAATCACAGACCACTACAGCATAGAAACAGACCCTTCAGCCCTTCTAGTCCATGCTGAACTATTGTTCTGCCTAGTCCATCGACCTGCGCCTGGAGCAAAGCCCTCCAAAAGCTTCTCATCCATGAAACTATTCAAATTTCTCTTAGATATTGAAGTTGAACCCGCATCCGCCATTTGCACTGGCAACTTATTCTACACTCTCACCAAACTCCGAGACAAGAAGCTCCCCCTCATGTTTCCCTTAAACATTCCGCATTTCGGGTGCCACTGTTAGCCTGAAGCTGTTAGAGCTAGGGGCATTACGGAGTTCGGAGCTCAGTTCCAGTGTCGTTCTGCAAAGACCTCCCCATGGAATGCGTGGGTTTTCCCTCATGCTTTGGTTTCCTCCCAAAGTGCAAAGATGTACCGGATAGGTGGACTGGTCATTGTAAATTGTTAGGGTTTGTCAGGGGTTGCTGGGGTGGCGTGGTTCAAAGGGTCAGTAGGGCCTACTCCATGTTGTATCGCTAAATAAATAAGTCTTTCACCCTTAGCCCATGACCTCTAGTTCTAGTCTCACCCGACCTTAGTAAAGGCCTGTTTGCACCTATACCCCTCATTATTTTGTGTACCTGTACATCAATCAAATCTCTCATTCTCCTATGCTCCAGGAAATGAAGTTCTAACTTATTCAACCTTTCCTATAACTCAGGATCTCAAGTCTCAACTGAACTCTAGATAAGCAGTTATCAAAGAGTGCTGGATACAGATCTGATTGCTATTTTGCTCCATGTGAATTTAGCACAGGGTGAGAAATCCTGTCTCACCAACAAAACAAGAAAAATGATATGAGGAACTCTGCAGATGCTGGAAATTCAAACAACACACACAAAATGCTGGTGGAACACAGCAGGCCAGGCAAATCTATAAGGAGAAGCACTGTTGACGTTTCGGGCCGAGACCCTTCGTCAGGGAAAATGATACAGCGCTTTCCCAGCGGATATGACAAATAAACTCTTTTTGGGCTTCCAGTTGGATACAGGTATCGATTTTAACCAACATTTCAATTTCAAACTCTGCCATCTTCATTAGGGACGATGCCTAGGCATGTCTAGTCCGGTCATCCGTCCCTCTTGATTGGTTAGTCCTCATCCAATCAGATTTCTGCTGTCCCACCTTGTGTACAATTGAATTCCAGTTCTTACTCAGAGTGAGACCTTTGTCTTTGTTAAAATTCTTTTCCTCTACTTTTATTTCAATGTCTTCCTTTACCAGGCGGTCCCAAAACCCATTGGCATGGCACAGTGGTTTTGTGCCATCCTATAGCCATTGTGAATGCAATGTTCTGCTATCACCGATTTCTCCAGGTAAACCCAAACAGATAAACCTCCTGTATTCTGTGAGCTTGCATTGAAAAGTCTGTTAAAATCAATACCTATCCGAGAAGAGTTTAAAAGACAAGATAATTACATCCACATCTAAGTTAATATCAGATCATCCAATAAACTAGGAACTTCAAAAAGAATGATACAGAATGGAGGCCTAAAGGCTTTATTCCTTTCTAGGTAATTCTACATCAAAAACATTTAAGTTACAGGGACAGAGGTCCTGAATGACTGAGCAAGATCGATGAAGACTCCCGGTTTCTTTCCAATCAGCACAGTTAGGTTATATTACCAAGGATGACAGTAACTATATTACCAAGGATGACAGTAACTTAAATAGCATTTGAGCTGGGGAAAAGGGAAACAAACTTGCTTGTGGACTATACAGCCTGCTTGTGGCGTCGAGGTTAGGGGCTTGGAGGGTTCAGCGGTATTAATTCTTCAAGGTCAGTAAAGAATTCTGTGCATACTCACATTCTAGCCTCACACAAGATGAAAGGCCATATTGACAAAATGCCACAGAGCATGCAGAACCCATTGATCCGTACTCGAGCTTCCAGCAGAGAAGGGAGAGAAATCTGTAGGAAAATTCCCGGGTCATTAAAACGGCACAACGAAATCAACCAGTTATGTCACAAAAATACACCTACTTTGATATACCAGGCGGATTCATTGCCCTATCGCCGTTTTCCCAGGCCTGTATATTGCCCCATTGCGGTTTAACGTTACTCTGCCAGCTGTGTACCGGTCTGATTTACCTCTCGCAGCGGTCGCACCTCCGAGCCACAACCGGGGGCCACAGCAAACGTTCACGTTTCTCATTGACCGACCAGCAAGGCCGCAGCATCGGCGCTCGCCTCGCCAGCGCCGGCTTCCGGTTTGGTTGCCGTCGCTTCCCGACTCACTCCCAGCCCGTTGCCATGGTTTTGAAACCTACGTCAAAATTAAACCCCCCCGAGCTATCGGAGCGGGAAATACAAAGCAGCAAGGGACGAATAGTTCTGGTTTCCGGAGGTTATGGCTGTGCTGTGATTCGTTCTCGGCCTTGACATCTGTTGTAGGTACTTCAAATTGTAGGCCAGGATTCTTACTGAGATTGGACAACTGTTGAGGCTGCAGGGTCTCGGCCTGCGAATGTATTTCATATGGATTCCTGCCCATCTTGGGTTGAAGGAAACGAGGTGGCAGACATTCTTGCCATGCAATCACTTAAAATTAAGTATATAAATGTAGTGGTGCCTTGGCATAAGGAGGAGATGAAAGCCATAATTAAGTCTATTCAGTCACTGTGACAACAAAGCTGGGGTAAGGAAAAGAAAGAACGACATTTATGTAAAACTATATAAAATGGGAGTTCAACTGGGAGCTGCTTATAAAAGGAGGGAAGAAGCTATCCTTAGAGAAAATCTGCAGATGCTGGACATCCAAAGCAACACACACACAAAGTGTTGGAGGGACTCAGCAGGCTGGGCAGCACCTATGGAAAAGAGTACGGTCGATGTTTCAGGTCGAGACCCTTCTGCAGAACTTGATGTGTATGTTTCAAGAAGTTATACTTGCATGTTTATGTATTAGACATAATCGTCATCATCATTTTGAGCCATGTTGTATGATGTGGGCAATCATGTTCTTATCTATGACCATGATTGTTCTTGGCAAATTTTTCTACAGAAGTGGTTTGCCATTGCCTTCTTCCGGGCAGTGTCTTTACAAGACGGGTGACCCCAGCCATTATCAATACTCTTCAGAGGTTGTCTGCCTGGCATCAGTGATGCATAACCAGGACTTGTGATATGCACCGGCTGCTCATACGACCATCCACCACCTGCTCCCATGATTTCATGTGACCCTTATTGAGGGCTTAAACAGGTAGTACGTCTTGTTCAAGGGTGACCTGCAGGCTGGTGGAGGGAAGGAGCACCTTACAACTCCTTTGGTAGAGACGCCTCTTCACCCTGCCACCCAATTAGACATACTAGAGTGAATAATTCCCTGTTCTGAATTAATATGCATGACCCTGGCATTTGTAGGGAATGCACTTGTGAAGATACGGTGCAACATATGTTGTTTAAATGCAGTTACAATGAGGTGCAGAGGAAATACCTAATTGGTAAAATTGAGATCTTTGGGACAGACACAGTTTAGCAAGGAACGTTTGTTAGGATGTAATGTATATAAGTGTGTATTTGACTTTCTGAAAAGCATTAGATTTTTTGATATTATTTGAGCTTTTTATGGGGAAATTTCATGGGTATACAGTACTTCCTGCCTCTGCTGCACACTCCCAACTCAGCAGGTGTACTGCCACCTTATGTTGGTCTGCCAACTGCCATTAAGTTTTACAAGAAGGAGGAAGAGGTATGGTTTGTACATTCGTCAGTTCTGTTCCAAAGAGATTACAAACTGGTGCTTATCAGAACAATGCAAGATCATGCCGGGAGAAAAAGGCTAATTAGACCATCTCCTTGCAGTTTGGATAAAAGGTCATTGACCTCATATCAACTCTGCACTCGCTATAGATGCTAACTGACTTTGCTGGGTAACCTTGGTTGCCTTTCTTATCTAAACTACCTTTTAATCCCTTCAATGAGCTCCTGATGTGTTCTTAACAGTATTTATTTACAAGCTAATTTCAAAAACTGAGTTATTACTTGGATTGATGTTTATCACGCGAAGGTGTGAAATAGGATTTATTCATCAATGGCTCAGATTTGCTTTCAGTTTCATTTCAACTGGTCTATGTCAGCTCTGTTTGTAGTCCTAGTCAACCTAATTCCTTTCTTGTTCATATTTAGCTAGATCCTCCTAAAGTAAGCCTTTGTTATGTGCCTCTTATTTATTTCAGCAATACATTCAGTTTCCTCACCATCCACTGATAAAAAAATTCCTTCTGAATTCCTTACAGAATCTATGAGTACTTTAGTTTGTTTTTTTTTATTTGTTTTTCATTTTCTGTTTTCTTCATGAGTGGAAATATTTTATCTGCACATGGACAAATCCCTTTGTGTCAACTTGGCTTTCCTTCATCTTTCTCTCTTTTAGAAAAAAATGGGAGGAATGCTCTCCATGAAAAGTAACCGGCTTAATTATAAATAAAGCAGAAAAAGAGACCAAATAAATAAAAGGGAGGACTTTGATGGTAAGTAAGTGATGTTACAGTACAGGAGTCTAATAGAATGGTTAACCATTAATTGAGAGGAAATTCTATTGCATCAATAAAGAGTTAAATGGAACAAGCATTGAATCTAGTAAAACAGGCTGCTAGATGCACTTGTGCATTGGGGGCACATATAGTAGATATAGTAGGGATATACAGATATAGCAGGAACCACAAAGGAGTGTATGAACCAAAAATATACGTCCTTTGGAGAGAGTATGGTCTGCTGCTAGGCAAGGCATAGGTGTGTAGCTTATTCAAGGGCTCTTCACAGATTGACTCTGGAACATTCTGTATGCATCGTTGTGCCCTGGGATGAGTAAGTAACATGATGCAATCCTTAAAAATACAATATTTTTTCACAATCAAAATTACAAAGTTTAACATTTCATTTCCCTTTTTAAAATTAATGTTTTTTTAACCTGCATTGCAACTTATCATCATGTGTGCATCTGTATCTCATTCTTCCTCTGATTATGCAAATTTACTGGGCGGAATGAAAAAGTTCAGTTGGCCAAAAGAGGACTATCCGGTTTACTCCTACTCTGTAGGCATGTGGGCTGTGGCACCAAGATTATTATCTGTACTTCTTAAATGTCATGGTGCAGACACTGAGTCAGAATCAGGTTTAATATCACTGGCGTATGTTGTGAAATATGTTGCTTTGCAGCAACAGTACATTGCAATACATAATAAACTATAAATTACACTAACAAAAGATATATACTGTATATAACTAAACTAAACAATTACTGTGATAGGTGTAAAACTGAAGTTGCCACTTTGTCACATATTTTCTGGTCATGTTCTTCATTAAAATCTGTTTGGAAATCTTTATTTTCTACAATTTCTAAAGCTCTGAAAATTAATTTACAACCTAATACATTGACTGTACTATTTGGAATAGTTCCACATCATATTCAGGGTATTTCATCTTCAGATCAACATGTCATTGCATTTGTTACATTGTTGGCAAGAAGAGCTATTTTATTAAAATGGAAAGATACCTCTGTCCCTGCATTAATCCAATGGTTTTCTCAAGTAATGTTATGTCTCAGTTTGGAAAAAATTAGTAGAACTTTTGATCCTCGATTCGATTTTGAAGATGGGGCTGTTTTGCCAAATATTATCATTTAATTTGAATTATTTTATATGGTTTCCTTCCAATTTTATTCTATATGAACATGAATTGGCGGTTGATGATTCTTTTTCTTTATATATATAAATGATGGTAAGACGTATTGCTCTGGGGGTTGATTCCTAATGGTGTTTTTTTTTCTTTTTTCTTTTTTTGTAGTTAGTGGTGCTTTTTTACTTACCGGTAGTTGGGGTTCTCTTTTTTTTCCTTCTTTTCCTTATAAAAAATATAATTTTTTCATTTTCATATATTATGATCAGCTCTTTTTTTCCTTCAGCTTTATTGATTAGTATATATATCAATTTGTCGAAGTTTTGTATCATTTTGTGGCTGTGGAAGATTATGTATCAATAAAAAATCCTAAAAATGAAAAAAAAATCACTAAACAAGTAGTGCAAAAAGCGAGCAAAAAAAGAAAAAAAAATAGAGGTAGTGTACATGGGTTCATTGTCCATTCAGAAATCTGCTAGTGGTTGAGAAGAAGATGTTCCCAAAATGTTGAGTGTGTGTCTTCAGGCTCCTGTATCTTTTCCACGATGTTATCAATGAGAAGAGGGCATATCTCAGATGATGAAGGTCTTTAGTGAAGGATGCCACCTTTTTGAAGCATTGCCTTTTGAAGATGTTCTTGATGTCGGGGAGGCTAGTGCCCATGAGGAAGCTGGCTGAATTTGCAACTTTCTGCAGCTTTTTTCCGATCCTGTGCAGTGCCCCCCCCCCCATACCAGATGGTGATGCAACTAGTTAGAATTCTTTCCACAGTACACCTGTAGAAATTTACGAGAGCCTTTGGTGACATACTTAATGAAATATAGCTGCTGTGGTGCCTTTTCCGTAATTGTGTCAATATGTTGAGCCCAGGATAAGTCTTCAGAGATATTGATACCCAGAGTTGCACATTCCATGATTCCCTGCATGAATTTATTTCTGTTATTCTACCAATTACTTTAAAACTATACCCTTTGGTATTGACCTTTTAGTGAATCCTTCTACCTAGGCCTTAAATATTAACATTAATTAAATTATGCCTTTGCCTCTATGCCAAATAAAACATCTTAATCTACCCAATTTTCTCCAGTCCTAGTAAATTTCATTTACAGTATATCCTCTCTAGAATGGAGAAGTGACCAATGAATAATTTCAATAAATGATGCATTATTTAGTTATAGTAAGAGGATTCAGCTTGTCAGAGAAGCACTTGGAATATTGTGGTTCATTTCCCATTAATGTATCGAAAAGGGAACCTTATTTTTGTTACTTTTCTGTAATGTGTACTGGAAGTGTACTTCAACTCTCAACTGACTGAAGTTTACTACCTACCTAAAAGATTCATAGTTTCTAGAGAAGCCCTGTATTAAATTCAATAATCACCTCTCGAACACCCAAAGTTCCAAAATAAAGGAAATCACATTTGCAACACTCTTAGGATGTCCAAACTACTTTACAGCCACTGAGGTATTCACCTTTTATAGATCGTCCTGTTGTAACATGGACAAAGTCATTGGAGAGACACTGAAGCTGAATTGGATACAGAAGTGTTTTATTCAGCAAATTGAGACACTCTTGGAGGAAGAGGCCTCTTGACCCAATGTTACATGACATTTTAATATGCTAAAGATCAAAGGTAACAGCAGGACAATTCTATAGTTACAATATATCTACAATGCTTCCTTTGAATTACATATAGTTTCACACCTCCTTCTTCACACCCACACTCCAGACACCCAAAATAAATGTTAATTAGCATTGTGTAGTTTGATATTAACTCCTGTCCACAGCTTTAGGAAAACTATTATTCTGGGCTGCATTTTAAATTCTATCTGCAATCCAAATTCAAATCTGAAGAGTGGCTGCTGTTGAACTTAATATTTGTTATCTACCTGAACTCCAGAATACGACATATCAACCCTATATTGCCACACATGAGTGAGTGTAAGAATTAGTAGAATAACTTGTGGCTGAGGAATTGGTGCAAAGGAAAGGGATCATTGGGATCTCTTCAGGGGAAGGTGGCCCGTACAAAAAGGACGAGGTACACCTGAACCTGAGGGGTCCAATATTTTGCGGGTAGGTTTGCCAGAACTGTTGGGAAAGGTTTAAACTAATTTGGCAGGGGGATGCAAACCAGAGTGATAGGGCTGAGACTGGGGCAGTTGGTGTACAAGCGTGTAGTGAGACTGTCAGAAAGGACAGGCAGGTGATAGGGCAAAATTACAGTCAGTGGGATGAGATAAAGTGTAATAGGGGCCAAAATCGAAAAGGGTGATGGATATAGGGCTAAAGATGCTGTATTTGAATGCATACACTATATGGAATGAGGGAGATGATCTTGTAGTGCAGTTAGAGATGAGCAGGCATGATGTGGGCATTGCTGAATCATGGCTAAGAAAAACATTATAGCTGGGAGCTTAACTTACAAGGATACTCATTATATTGAAAGGATAGGCAGGTAGGCAGAAGGGATGTAATGGGTCTGTTGGTAAAAAAAAATTATCAAATCCAAAATGTAGAATTCTTGTGGGTAGTGTTAAGAAACTTCAAAGGTAAAAAGACCCAGATGGGAGTTATATACAGGCCTCTGAACACTAGGTGTGGACTACAAATTACAACAAGAGATAGAAAAGGCATATGAAAAGGGCAATGTTGCCAAAGTCATAGGGGATTTTAATGTGCAGGTAAATTGGAAAAATCAGTTGGTGCTGGATCCCTAGAGAGGGAATTTGTAGAATGCCTATGAGCTTGCTTTTTAGAGCAGCTTGTGGTTCTGCCTACTAGGGGAAAGGGAACTCTAGATTGGGTGTTATGTAATGACCAAATTTAATTTGGGAGTTTAAGATGAAGGAACCCTTAGGAGGCAGTGATCAGAATATGGTAGAATTCATATTGGGTACCAGCCTCCATGGTATCCAAGACGTCTTCAAGGAGCTGAGCCCTAGGAAGTTGGAGTCTATCATTAAGAACACCTACCACCCACCACCTCTGTTCATTGTTACCATCCAGAAGGAGGTACAGGAGCCTGAAGGCACACACTCAAGTGATTCAGGAACAGCTTCTTCCCCTCTGCCATCTGATTTCTAAATGGACATTGAACCCATGAACACTATCTCACTACTTTCTTATTCTTTTTTTTGCACTACTTAGTTTAACTTAGCTACTTAATATACACTTACTGTATTTCAGTTTTTTTTCTTTATTTATCACGCATTTCATTGTATTGCTGCTGTAAAGTTAACACATTTCACAACATATGCCAGTGATATTAAACCTGATTCTGATTCTGATTCTGAATTTGCCCTGCTGTATGAGAAGGACAAGCTAAAATCAGTATTAAAGTGGATTAAAGGGAATTACAGAGGCATGGGAGAGGAGCTGGCCAAAGGATTGGAAGGGGACACTAGCAGGGGTAACAGGAGAACAGAAATGGCTGGAGTTTCTGGGGGAAATTTGGAAGGTGCAGGAAAGATACATCCCAAAAATGAAGAGTATTCCAAAGGGAGGATGAGGCAACCATGGCTGACAAGGGAAGTCAAAGACAGCATGAAAGCAAAAGAGAGGGCATACAATTTAGCAAAAATTAGTGGGAAGGTAGAGGATTGGGAAGTTTTTAAAAACCAACAGAAGACAACTAAAAAAAGGCCATAAAGTGAGAATGAAATATGAAGGTAAGATTGCCAATAATATAAAAGTGGATACCAAAAGCTTCCCCCCCCCCCCAGATATATAAAGAATAAAAGAGAAACAAAGGTGGATATTGGACAGCTGGGAAATGATGCTGGAGAGGTAGCAATGGGGGACAAAGAAATGGCAGATGAGCTTAATAAGTATTTTGCATCAGTCTTACTAGCAGAATGCCAGAAATGCATGAGTGTCAGGGAGCAGTAGTGAGTGTTGTGGCTATTACTAAGGAGAAGGTGTTTGGGAAGCTGAACATTCTGGAGGTAGAGAAGTCACCTGGACCAGATGGACTACACCCCAGGGTTCTGCAAGAGGTAGCTGAAAAGATTGTGAAAACATTGGTAATGATCTTCAAAGAATCACTAGATTCTTGAATGGTTCTGGAGGACTGGAAAACTGCAAATGTCACTCCACTCTTTAAGGGAGGGAGGCAGAAGAAAGGAAATTATAGGCCAACTAGCCTGACTTCAGTGGTTATAAAGATGATGCAGTCTACTATTAAGAATGAGGTTTTGGAGTACTTGGAGGAACATGACAAAATAGGCCAAAGTCACCTTGGTTTCCTTAGGGGAAATCTTGCCTGACAAATCTGTCAGAATTCTTTGAGGAAATAACAGGCAGAATAGACAAAGGAGAGTCAGTGGATATTGTTTATTTGGATTTTCAGAGGGCCTTTGACAAGGTGCCACACATGAGGCTGCTTAACAAGATAAGAGCCCTTGGTATTAAAAGAAAGATACTAACATAGGTAGAATATAGGCTGACTGGCAGGAGAAAGAGTCAGAATAAAGGGGCCCTTCACTGGTTGGCTGCCTGTGACCAGTGGTGTGCCGCAGGGGTCAGTATTGGGACTGTTTCTTTTCAAGTTATATGTCAATGATGTGGATGAAGGAATTGATGCCTTTGTGGCCAAGTTTGCAGACGATGCAAAGTAGGTGGAGGGCAGGTAGCATTGAGGTAGCGAAGTGGCAGATGGTCATGCAGTTTGGTGGAAGGAATAAAGGTGTGGACTATTTTCTAAATGGGGAGAAAATTCAAAAATCAAGGGTGCAAAGGGACTTGGGAGTCTTCGTATTGGATTCCCTAAAGGTTAACATGCAGGTTGAGTCAGTGTTAAGGAAGGCAAAAGCAATGTGAGAAGACATTCATAATATAATAACATAAATTCATTATGAGAGGACTAGAATACATAAGTAAGGAAGTAATGCTTGGGATTTATTAGGCATTGGTCAGACCACGCTTGGAGTATTGTGAGCAGTTTTGGGCTCCTTATCTAAGAAAAGATGTGCTGGCATTGGAGATACTCCAAGAGGTTCACAAAATTGATAGTAGGAATAAAAGGATTAACATATGAGGAGTGTTGACTCTGCCTGTACTTGCTGGAGTTTATAAGCATGCGGGGGGGGGGGGGGTGGAATCTTATTGAAAACTGGCTAATACTGAAAGGCCAAGATAGGGTGAATGTGGAGAGGATGTTTCCATTAGTGGGGGAGTCTAGGACCAGAGGGCACAGCCTCAGAATAGAGGGATATCCATTTAGAACAGAGATGAAGAAAAGTTTTTTAGCCAGAGTGTGGTGAAACTGTGGAATTCATTGCCACAGATGGCTGTGGAGGACAAATCATTGGGTATATTTAAAGCAGAGATTGATAGGTTCTTGATTAATCAGGGTGTCATAGGTTACAGGGAGAGGCAGGAGAATGGAGTTAAGAGGGATAATAAATCAGCCATGATGGAATGGTGCACCATACGATAGGCCAAATGGCCTAATTCCGCTCCTATGCCTTATGATTAGGTGGTAAGAGTCATTCTGTGGCAAGGCCTTCTGTGATGCAGAGGCCATGGTGGGTTTGGGTTTGGGTTTGGAGGAATGGGGCTGATGAGATGAGGATGAAGGGGAGATTTGTTCAAGCCCCACAGGGCAGTTGAAGAAAGAATTTCTACAGCTTTCTTTCCTTCATCCCTGTGTTTAGACAGCTGCCAAACCTGAATAACCCATTTTAAAACTATAACAATGTAAACAGTTAAACAGCTCTAAACACTTCACACAAGTTGAAAGGCTAAGAACAGCTTAAGTGCCATTTTTAAGTTTGCTAATGACATTGCTGTTGGCTGAATCAAAGGTGGTGAGGAATCTGCAGAGAGGAGGGAGTTTGAAAATCTGGTTGAATCTTGCCTCAACAACTCCTCACTCAACATCAGTAAAACCAAAGAGCTGATTATTGTCTACATAAGGAAGAAACCAGGGGCCCATTAGCCAGTCCTCATTAGGGGACTGGAGGTGGAGAGGATCAGTAACTTTAAATTCAACTGTGTATTATCATATTAGAGGATCTGTTCTGGGGCCAGCACATAACTGCAATTTCAAAGAAGCACCTCTACTTTCTTAGAAGTTTGGGCAGATTCAGCATGTTCTCTAAAACTTTGCGAAACTTCTACTGATGTACAGTGAGAGTAACCTGACAGGTTGTATCATGGATTGCTATGGAAATACCATTGCCCAAGAATAGAAAAGCCTACAAGTGATGAATGCAGCCCAGTCCATCACAGGAAAGGCCCTCCCCACAAGGAGAGCTGCCACAAGAAGGCTGCATGCATCGTCAAAGACCCCCACCCCCACCATCCAGGCTATGCTCCCTTCTCACTGCTGCCATTGGGAAGGAGGTGCCACACCACCGGGTTCAGAACAGTTATTACCCTTTTACCATCAGGCTCCTGAACCAGCATGGATAACTTCACTTTCCTCAACTGAACTGATTCCACAATCTATGGACTCAATTTGAAGGACTCTAAACTCATTCTCGGTATTATTTATTTATTAGGTTTTTTAAATTTGCTGTTTGTCTTCTTTTGCTCATTGGCTGTTTGTCAGACTTGTATGTAGTTTTACATTGATTTAATTGTATTTGTTCTACTTGCAAGGAACAATCTCAGGGTAGTATATGGTTACATACACACATACTTTGCTAATACATTTACTTTGAATTCTTTTGACTCTTAGCACAGATGTTACTCAAGCCTTCCTTATAAATATACAGAGTTCCTGCAGTATCCAGACAAGAATTCCTGTTCTTGCAATCATAGCTCTCATGAAATGTTATCTGTTTGCACGTGATCCTTTGCAATATGAAACTTGTGCAATCTCTTTTCCAAGAATAGATTGGTTTCACAGAAGTGGGAGAGGAGAGGGCCGAGAAACCCTAATTATTAGCCAATATTTCCTGACACACTTACGATCTCCCTAACCTCAAAATGAAGCCATATACAGCCTTTGAGAACAAGGAGGCTTAGTTCATGAGTTAAGGAGCAGGTAATTTTCTTAAATCTTTTATTTTCATAAAACTCACATCATACTTGACCACTTCATTTTCATCATGGATGTCCAGTCCCTATCTACTTCAATTCCCCATCAAGAAGGGGCTTAAAGGTCTCTGCTTCTTTTTCAATAAAAGAACCAACCAGTTCCCTTCCACCTCCACTTTCTTTGTCTGGTAGAACTGGTTCTCACACTCAAACAATTTCTCCTTCAGCTTCCCCCACTTTCTCCAAACTCAAGTGGTAGCTATGGGCATCCACATGGGCCCTAGCTATGCTTGCCTTTTTGTTAGCTACATGGAACAGACCATGTTCCAAGCCTTCACCAATAATGCTCCCCAGTTCTTCCTCCACTACATTGATGACTGCATTGATTCTACTTCATACACCCATGCTGAGCTCATCAATTTCATCAACTTTGCCTCCAACTTCCACCCTGCCCTTAAGTTCACTTAGTCTATTTCTGACACATCCCTCCCCTTTCTCAATCTGTCTCCGTCTCTGGAGACAAAACTGTCAACCGCCATCTTTTATGAACCTACTGATTCCCATGGTTATCTTGACTGTATCTCTTCCCATTCTGTATCCTGTCAAAATGCTATACCTTTTTCTAAATTCCTTCATCTCCACCGCATCTGTTCCCAGGATGTGGCTTTCATTTCCAGTACATTCCAGTCCAGTACATTTCCTTTCCAGTCCAGTGCCCTTCAAAGAACAGGGTTTCCCTTCCTCCACCCACAACTTCTCCATTTCCCAAACATCCACACTCACCCCATCTTACTGCTGCCTTAACAGTGATGAGAGTTCTTGTTCTTTCTTACCACCCCATGAGCCTGCACATCCAACACATCATTCTCCGCAACTTCTGTCAACTGCACCCCCCCCCCCCCCCCACCGTGCCTTACGCAGGGATTGCTTCCTTTGTGATTCCCATGTCCATTCATCCCTCTCGGCACTATCCCTGCAAGTGGCCAAAGTGCCCATTCACCTCCATTCAGCATCTCAAACAGTCCTTCCAGGTGAGGTTGTGAATCTGCTGGGGTCGTCCATTGTGTCCGGTGCTCCTAATGCTCCTCTACATTGGTGAGACCCATCGTAAATTAGGGGACCTCTTTGTTGAGCACTTGTGTTCCATTGCCGAAAGCGGAACTTCTCAATGGCCATTTTCATTCAAATTCCCATTCCTATTCCAATATGTTGGTCCATGGCCTCCTGTTGTGCCAAGATGAGGCCACACTCAGAGTGGAGGAGCAACAACTTATATTCCCCCCGGATAGCCGCCAACCTGTTGGCATGAACATCAATTACAGAAAAAAACCCTCCCCTCTTCTTCTATTCCTTATTATGGTCTCTTACCTATCTATCACCTCCTCTGTGTCCTCTCCTCCTTCCCTTTCTCCTACTCTCCTCTCCTATCAGATTCCTTCTTCTCCAACTCTACCTTTTTTAGTGTGGCATCTTCCCCCTTCCTTTCCAGTCCTGAAAGAGAATCTCAACATGAAATGTCGACTGTCTGTTCATTTCCATTGATGCTGCCTGACCTGCAGAGTTCCTCCAGCATTTTGTTACTTTGGATTTCCAGCATCTGCACAACTTCTCATGTTGATGTCATTCACATCAGCCTCCACAGCTGAATGACTGCCAACTGTGCCTCTCTGTTACTACGTTCATTCAGCAGTCTTACATTATTAGATTTTTGCCCAACATCCAATTGTGAGGGATTTGCAGCTCGGCCTGATGCCTTTCAGTAAGTTCGTCTTTCTTGTTGATTGTGTTGACTGAGGTTAAACAATGTTTTTCCCCCCCAAAATCACCTTACAATGATCTTACCTCTCTCTTTCTCTAATCTTTCACCATGCCTCTATTTTCCCCAGATATCCATCTTATTCCATGTCTCACTTATTCTCAAATGTAATTATTCCACTTTGGTAGGCATTCATTCGGTTAGTAATGCCTGTAATTCTGGAATACTCTTTCTGAATCTCCTTTCCTCTCTCCCTTTGTTTTTTTTTAAAGAAGCTCTTTAAAACCTACTTTTGACAAAGTTGGTTACCTGTCTACTAGCTCTTTAACAAAAACAGAAAATGATGCAAGCACTCAACAGATAATAAGGCCAACTGAAGTAGAAATAGGAGAAAGTCATCTCATCTTTCCAAGCTGTTCTGCCATTTATTATTGATTGTTGACCTCAATGTACTTTTGATCTTTTAGTGAACACTTGGTGGGCATCCATAGTCTTCTAAGGTGCAGAATTCCATAGGTTCATCAACCAGTGAGTGAAGAAATTTCTTGATTTAATTCTACTCTTGTTTTGAGCCCTTTATTCCTCAATACTCAGCCAGCGGAAGCATCTTCTCTGCAGCTAGCCTGCCAAGCCCTTTAAAGAATCTGTAAAGCTTCAATGAGATTTCTTCTAAATTCCATAGTCCTGGTCCACATCAAAACCACTATCTCTGAGACCAGTTCACTGAATCTTTCATGCACTTACCTTAATGGTAAGTACATCCTATCTTACCAAAGCTGTACCCAATACTGACTGGGTCTTACCAATGTACTAAACAATTGCAATACAACTTCCATACACTTGTATTTAAATCATCCTACAATTAAGAATAAGCAGCTCCAATGTGAAAGAATCGGAGCCAACTTTTCAGACCTGCTATCAGAACTCAAAAAGTCAGAAAATAAGCATGTTTTAAGTTTGCAAAGAGGAGGAGGGTTGATGCCCTATGTTCATTGTAAGCCTATTAATTTTCACAGCTATTTCAACTTCTTCTCCCACCCTAGTTCCTGTGAGGCCTCCATTCCCTCGCTCGGCATATTTATTTACTCTGGCAATGAGACCTTTGTCATCAATGTATTTAAATTGTTTCCCCCTCTATCGCAGTTGACATGGCTCTCAAAAGCATCTCCTCTTACTCCCACAACTTTGCTTTTATCCTTACCCATTGTTTTCTGTTTACATCACTTCAATGGGTCAGGATAAAAGCAAAGTTGTGGGAGAATCTACATCCAACAGTTCTCCACAATTTTCAGCAACTTCAACAAGTTTCTACCACCATGTACCTCTTCCCATTCACTCCAGCTGCTGCAGTTTTTATTGCTCCTATCAATATCCTCTTGTGATACTGTCAATTTTTATTTGATAACTTCTTATATTGATTTTTGGAGTATTTTGTTCTGCTTCAAGTTATGTTTTTTTAAAATTTTTATTGAGATATGCATGGGATAGGACATTACAGCCCTTTAAGCCTTGCTGCCCAGCAACCCCTGATTTAACCCTGGCCTAATCACAGGAAAATTTACAATGACCAATTAACCTACCAATTGATACATCTTTTTGGACCATGGCAGGAAACCCATGCAGTCACAAGGACTCTTTACAGGTAGCAGCAGGAAGTATATGCTGAAACTTGAGGAGGCTATCAATTCAAAATGTGCTTTAATAATGAAATCCACCAGACTATAATTGAAATTCATAATAAAACTTATTTTACAATGTTTAGACAAGATATATTAATAACAACATTTTAAAAAACCATTCCACAACAAATGTGAAACAAAAAAAATAGTGGATTGAGCGCTTGACTATAGGGCTATCTTTTGTGAGTCCTTTATGAAGTGAAGGAAGCATAGAAACTGCAAACTTTACCACAAGTTGTTTGAGGGAATGTCACTACTGGTATAAATATGTGCAATTTTCTCTTCACATGAAAATATTCTATTCCTTTTGTACCCGCGTGGTGTGAAGTTATAGGTATTGTGTGCTGATGCAAACTCCTCCACGTTGTTTTTATTGAACCCTTTACCTCTTCCTTCTGAGACATTAATAGAAAGTGTTTCATTAGGTGGTAATTATGCTCTGTTCATTTTTAGTTTATTTATTTCATGCTTTACTGTTCAAATAATGGACTATCACAGCTGGACTCCATCCCACCTTCATCAAAGTTCTGGCAAGGTTTATGGGCAGCATCCATAATCCATCACCCAGCTTTTATCTCCAAACATCAAGAGACTGAGACCATCATTACTACTACTACTCTAGTTAACACCAGCAAACTCCCATTTCTCACATCTTGATTAGGGCACAGAAAGGCAAAGTATTATATAAAGTTTCAGTTCACATTTTGACCAAGCAGTACAGTGGGACAAATTGTCCATAATTGCTTATGGGTTCACTAATCTTCTGTGGTCCTTATTTGTTTAAAGAAAAAAAACCTATCTGATTCTATTTTACTCTGTTCAACACTGCTCTTTCAGTAATATGTTATGAACGAATGCAAATAAATTTCAAGAATAGGATCTGTGACCCCACCCCCGCCAACTGAACAGCTAAAATGTTTGAAAAGAAAATTTAATTACTTGTCTTCTCTGAAAATGTAAGGTTCTTTTGGCAATATTTTAATACAAATGTAATAAAGATGGTATGTATAGAAATCATCAAAATAACTGTCATCTGCATGTTAAAATACATTCAATAATTAATTTGCATCTAACATCCTCCATTTTCTTTACAAAAAAAACAACAAAATTATTTTGCTGCAATACAAATATATAATCAAGATAGCAGTTAATCAGAGCTCAGAATATTCCTTTAAAACCAAGGTCTTGAGATGGGTTTGAAATATTTCAAAATTTTTTACATCCAGACAACTTTGTGCATGTCATCATAGTCCTAAAAAGTAAGTGATTCTCCTTGTTAAAAGTAAAGATGTTTCCGAAGAAAGTTGAAAGAACCAGGAATCTGCTTAAACATGCCGTTAGCTTCTTCATTTTCTGAAATACATCTTGTCACCTGGAAGACAGACACATATTGAATGATACCTTTAAAATTCTCCAGCTGCAAACCAGTTGCAGGCTCTACTGCTTTTACTTTAAAATGCAGAAATGCTCAGGAGTCCACACTGAGCATTTCAGATTGATTTGCTGGATAGTGTTCGGTAAGGTAATGTAATTCAACCCATTTTACACAAACTGGGGGGGGTTCAGGATCGCTAATTTTTTTCCTGACATTTGCTAGAGGTCTAATTTTAAGTATGTGAGAGGAGCATGGAATTAGGCTCAAATGTCAAGCATGAAATGGTTCAACAACACTCAATCAATATGGCCCAATCCAGGAAGAATTATCACCTAGACAAGCTGCTTAGCAACTCTACATCCTAGTCCAGAAAGAACAATATCTTCAGGAAAAGGACTAGCGAGAAAAGAAAGAGATAAATCAAGTTGCTGAACTTGTTCTTATCAATATTCAATGTGAAATTTACGTTTCAGCCATTTGGCCAAGAACATTTATAATAAATATCAGAATCTGTCCAATTTCATAGTATTTCCAATTCAGCTTGAATGTGAAAACATGACAGTACAAATATGTGTTCACTTCCATAGATGGTGACTGACTTGCTGAGTTCCTCCAGCACTTTGTGTGTTGATCTGCAAGACAATTGTAGATTTGTCCTCATAAACTTGCCTGATATCTGGAATGTCAAATCAAAGCTGACTAACAGTGAAGCTACTGATCAGTGCAGACCTATTTGTTGTGGTGGTAACAACGTGAGATTGTTTTAAGAAAGTAAAGTATTGTGTCATATACTAAAACTACTGCTTCTTTTACACTCAGTGGCCCCTTTATTAGGTACAGCTCTGCGCCTGCTTGTTAATACAAATATCTAATCAGCCAATCACATGGCAGCAACTCAATGCATAAAAGCATGTAGGCTTTACAGAGAATGGTATGAAAAACAATAAAAAACCACATCCAGTGAGCAGCAGTTCTGTGGGCAAAAATGCCTTATTAATGAGAGCGATCAGAGAATGGCCAGATGGGTTCAGGCTGACATGAAGGCAACAGTAACTCAAGTATTACAAGTGGTGTGCAGAAGAGCATCTCTAAATGTACAACAGGTCAAACCTTGAAGAGGATGGGCCACAGCGACAGAAAACCATAAATATACACTTAGTGGCCTCACTATTATAGATACAGGAGGTACCTAATAAAGTGGCCACTGAGTGTATATACCAATAAACACTCTGGTTAGAATTCACTTTCTGATCAGTTGAAAAAGAGATATCCAATTTTGCATTATTCATAAATTCTAGACTTCTTAGTTGTAGATACTTTACCTTTGTTTTCAAATTCTCTCAGCTTCAAAAGAAAAACTAGTTTAACAAGTTAATTCCAGTTAACAAATATTTGACACTAGACTGAGATGTCCATCGTGACCATAAGAATTAGGCCATTTGGTCCATTGAGTCTGTTCCACCATTCTACATTTGCTGATTTATTCATCTCAACATCATTCTTGTGCCTACTTCCCATAACCTTTGTTATGCTGACTAATCAAGAACCTATCAACCTCTGCTTTAAATATATATATACCCAATTACTTAGCCTCCACAATTACTTGCCCGACGCCGGCCCCCTAGGCCTGAGTCGACATATTTCTAGTGGCCTCCACAGCCATCTCAAGTAATGAACTCTATAGATTAATTACCTTCAGGCTAAAGAAATTCCTCCTCATCTCCATTCTAAATGAACCTCCCTCTACTCTGATGCTGTGTTTCCTTCAGAGTTTGTGGAGATTTGGCATGACATCTAAAATTTTGACAAACTCCTATAGATGTGTAGGAAAGAGTATATTGACTGGCTGCATCACAGCCTGGTATGGAAGCCCCAATTCTCTTGAACAAAAAAATCCTATAAAAAGTAATAGATACAGCCCAGGTAAAGCCCTCCCCACCGTTGAGCACATCACATGAAACGCTGTCACGGGAGAGCAGCATCCATCATCAGGGACCCCCACCACCCAGGACATGCTCTCTTCTTGCTGCTGCCATTAGGAAGAAGGTACAAGAGTCTTAGGACTCACACCACTAGGTTCAGGAACAGTTACTACCCGTCAACCATCAGACTCTTGAACCAAAGGGGGTAACTTCACTCAGCTTCACTTGCACCATCACTGAAATGCTCCCACAATTAATGGACTCACTTTCAGGGACTCTCCGTCTAATGTCCTTGATATTTATTATGATTATCTCTTCATTTTTTTATTTGCACAGTTGTTGTCTTCTGCACCTTGGTTGAACGCCTAAGTTGGTGTGCTCTTTCATTGATTCTGTTATAGCTATTATTCTATAGATATATTGAGTATGACAGGAAATATCCTCTAAACATCCATGCTATCTTCTTTCAATATTCAGTAGGTTTCAGTGGGATTCCCCCCTCAATTTTACAGGCCCAGAGCCAATAAAATGCTCCTCATACGTTAACCCTTTCATCCTAGAGTCATTGTCACGAACCTCCTCTGGACCCTCTCCAATGCCAGCACATCTTTTCATAGATAAGGGGCCCAAAACTGCTCACAACACTCCAAGTGTGGTCTGATTAATGCCTTATTTTCCAGTCCTCTTGCTAACTTTGTATTTGGCTTCCTTATCACCGACTCCACCTGCAAGTTAACCTTTAGGGAATCCTGCACAAGTACTCCCAAGTTCAGTTACACCTCTGATTTTTCAATTTTTCCCTATTTAGAAAATAATCTATGTCTTTCATCTTTCTACCAAAGTGCATGACTATACACTCTATTCCACCTGCCACTTCTTTGCCATTCTCTCAATCTGTGTAAGTCCTGCTGCAGACTCTTTGCCTCCTCAACACTACCCACTCCTCCACTTATGTTTGCATTGCCTGCAAGCTTGGCTACAAAGCCATCAATTCCATTATCCAAATCATTGGCATGTAACATGAAAAGAAGCGATTCTAACACCAATCTCTGTGGAACACCAGTAGTCAATAGCAGCCAACCAAAACAGGTCCCCTTTTTACCTGCTCTTTGCCTCCTGCCAGTCAGCCATGCTAGTATTTTTCCTGTATTACCATGGGTTCTTATCTTGTTAAGCACCTTCATGTACAGTACCTTGTCAAGGCCTTCTAAAAATCCAAGTAAACAACAAACACTGATTTTCCTTTGTCTATTCTGCCTGTTATTTCTCAAAGAATTTCAATAGTTTTGTTAGGCAAGATCCTCTCTTAAGGAAACCATATTGACTCTGGCCTATTTTATCATGTGCCTCCAAGTACCGTAAAACCTCATCCTTAAGAATGGACTCTAATATGCTCCAAACCAGTGAAGTCAGGCTAACTTCTTGTTAGCCTGTTCTCTCTCCTTGTGCCTCCCTCCCTTCTTAAAGAGTGGTGTGACATTTGGAATTTTCCATTTCTCCAGAACCATTCCAAAGGCAAATAAATATGATTTTAGAAATAACTGGCTCACCAGAGTCTGTGTGAACTACAGTATAATTTTAGACCTTGCCACATTATGTCTAACCTCAACCATATTAGTGGGCTCAAAGTAAAATAAAACAACTCACCCTTGTTAGTAATGTCTGTAGATCTTCTGATTGAGCATATTCATTGAAAACACGCACTAATGTTTTAATGTACCAGGATCCCTCTCTTTTATCTCGCCAGGACACATAGCCTAAAGAAAAGCAATTAAAAACATATTCAAAAAATATAGTGCTACATCAAAATATAGGAGAAATTTTAATTATAGGAAGCTGAACTCCCTATCACGAGGTGACAAATACTATGCCTGCTCCTCCAGCTCCAGTACTCTCTCCGGTCCTGTTCACCCTGTACACATCAGACTTCCAATATAACTCGGAGTCCTGCCATGTGCAGAAGTTCGCTGATGACACGGCCATAGTGGGGTGTGTCAGGAATGGACAGGAGGAGGAGTATAGGAAACTGATACAGGACATTGTGATATGGTGCAACTCAAACTACCTGCATCTCAATATCACCAAGACCAAGGAGATGGTGGTGGACTTTAGGAGATCTAGGCCTCATATGGAGCCAGTGGTCATTAATGGAGAATGTGTGGAGCAGGTTAAGACCTACAAATATCTGGGAGTACAGTTAGATGAGAAGCTAGACTGGACTGCCAACACAGATGCCTTGTGCAGGAAGGCACAGAGTCGACTGTACTTCCTTAGAAGGTTGGCGTCATTCAATGTCTGTAGTGAGATGCTGAAGATGTTCTATAGGTCAGTTGTGGAGAGCGCCCTCTTCTTTGTGGTGGCGTGTTGGGGAGGAAGCATTAAGAAGAGGGACGCCTCACGTCTTAATAAGCTGGTAAGGAAGGCGGGCTCTGTCGTGGGCAAAGTACTGGAGAGTTTAACATCGGTAGCTGAGCGAAGGGCGCTGAGTAGGCTACGGTCAATTATGGAAAACTCTGAACATCCTCTACATAGCACCATCCAGAGACAGAGAAGCAGTTTCAGCGACAGGTTACTATCGATGCAATGCTCCTCAGACAGGATGAAGAGGTCAATTCTCCCCAATGCCATTAGGCTTTACAATTCAACCGCCAGGACTTAAGAACTTTTTAAAAGCTATTATTAATGCTTTTTGAGATAGTGATTTAGATGCATATCATATTTTTTTACTGAGTTAAGTATTGCATGTAATTAGTTTTGCTACAACAAGTGTATGGGACATTGGAAAAAAAGTTGAATTTCCCCATGGGGATGAATAAAGTATCTATCTATCTATCTATCACCACCATTCAAGGCCCGAAACCAGCATTCCATTTTAGGTGACACTTCTCCTGTGAGTCTGTCAGAATCATCTATTCTACCGAGTGCTCCCAATGCGGTCTCCTCTACATTGGTGAGTCCCGATGTGGATTAGGGAACCACTCTGTCAAACACCTTGCTCTGTCTGCAGCAAAATGCAGGATCTTCTGGTGGCTACTTATTTCAATTCAACTTTCCAGTCCTATTCTGACATGTCTGTCCATGGCCTCCTTTCCTGCCATGAGGAGGCTAAACTCAGGTTGGAAGAACAACACCTCATTCTGTCTGGGTAGCCTCCAACCTGATGGCATGAACATCTTTAACTTCTGGTAATTTCTCTCCCCTCCTTCTCCCTTTTTATCCATTCCCCATTCTGCTACCCTCTCACCCTTTCTCTTCTTCTCACGTGCCCATTACCTCCCTCTGGCTCCCCTCCACCTTCCCTAGTCCTCTCCTGTTATATTCCTTCTTCTTCAGCCCTTTATCTCTTCCACCTACCCACTCCTAGCTTCTTACTTTATCTCCCCTCTCTCACCCACCCACCTTCACCCCAACCTGGTTTTGACTATCACTAACAAAATTACATACATGCTAAACAGAAGTGTCATGTTGAGCAATCAATTAGAGCTCTGCAGTCCTGCTTTATGGGAAAGAGTCCACATGAAGGGTCTCAGCCAGAAACGTTTGTTTTTATTCCTCCCCAAAGATGCTGTCTGATCTACTGAATTCCTCCTGAATTTTGTGTCTTACATGTGAAGAGAAGACCTCATGGCCATCTCCTGTCTCAATGGCAAGGAGGACCAGTATATGGGAAAGATGCTTAAACAATCACATAACCAACAGGGGAAAAATGGTCTCTTTTAGTAAAAAGGTAAATTGCTAGAGAACAGGTTAGACTGCAAAGTCTGGACTGTTCTCCTTGAAGAAGGTAGCACAGAGATCTAAGAGAGTACATTATGGAGAGCTTACAGAGAGAACAAAATGAGATGTTATTCCTGTTAAGGAATGGTTTGAGAGTCATGGGGCACATGCAGAAAGTGAGAGGAAAACTCAGAGGTTCTGAAGAAATCTTTATGCTGAGTGATTATGATCCAGAACCCACTGTCTGTAAGAGTAGTGGAAACAGTGGCTTTCAAAGAGGAATTCAATAAATAAATGAAGAGAAGTAATACGCACAGAGAGGGGCAACTGCACTGAATTGATTATTTGATATAAACTAGATAGGGGGATCTATCATTTCTTTCTATGATTCTCTAACATTTCAACTCTGCATCATAAGGAATACCCAGAGTACTAATACTGTGTTTTATTAAAAGCTGCTCATGTCCTTTCAAATTCATTATTCATTTAAAAATATTAGTTTTAAATATCATTTACGAAAATGTACTTTTTATTCCCCATGATACAATTGTCACTAACAAGATTTTTCAGTACTTATGCTCAAAAAAGTTGCCTAATGGGACAAATGGAAAATATCAGAGATCAAGAACGTGAATGGAAAATGCTATATTTTCCAGCATTAATATTCATTATTGCAATATTCATAAAAATCCTGTAGAAGAATATGTTATTGTTCAAGGCCAAAATGTGGATGTGTTGACATACACTTGGATCTATATTTAAAGAGGATCACATTATTCCAAAGTTATTAACTAGTTAAGTGAAAGTACCTGGGAATGTGGAGTATGAAACTAAGATATCACTGGGAGTTGGTAAGCTTGATACTGCATCGGGCTCATCCCCTCCTTGAAAAGGGGTAGCATCTGTCTGTAGACTGGTAGCTTCAGAGAATTTATCAGGAGCACTATCGACTTCCTCCATTGTGTGGAATCCTTTGTCTTTCTGATCTGCAAAAATGTAAAAGTTTAACACAATAATTTATTGACTGATATTTCAGCTAAGTTGCATACCCCAATATATGATGCAAAAGAAATCCCTTCATTGCTCTTCCTTTCTGCAATACTGATCTGGATTCTCAACTTCCTCATCAAAAGACCTCAATCAGTGAGGATTTGTTGTTATGACGCCTCCTCCTCACTGAGGACTTCAAGGCTGTGTGCTTCCTTGCTCTACTCTCTATACACAAGACTGTGTGGCTAAGCTCAGTTCCAACTCCATCTTCAAACTCACTGACGACACTACTGCTGTAGGATGAATCACAGGTCGTAATGAGTCAGCATACCGGAACAACATAGGACACCCAGTTGGGTGGTGCACAACAATAATCTCATTCAACACCAGCACATCTAAAGAGCTGATTGGTGCCTTCAGGAAGGGGAAGGAGATTAAACACGCATCAATTTACATTGGGGATTGGTGGTGGAAAGAGTCAGCAGCGTTAAATTCCTAGGCATTAACAAATCAGGTAAGCTGTGCTGGGCACAACAGATAAATGTAATAAAGAAGGAAAGCACAACAGTGTCTTTATTTCTTAAGAGAAAGTTCAGTTTGTTACTGAACATTTAACAAATTTCTATAGATGTAATGTTGAAAGTATCCTAACGGCAATACGAATGCACAGGAAAGAAAGAAGGTGCAGAGTCATGGACTCTGCGCAGTACGCCACAGGCATATCCCTCCCCACCCTCTCAAGAAGGCAACATTTATCATCAAATATCCAGGTCAATACATCTGTACCTCCATAGGCCAGGAGGTACAGAAGCTCCACACCTCCAGGTTCAAGAACAGCTACTTTCCTTCAGCCTTGGTTTATGAACAAACTGGCAAACCTAAATCATTACAGCTTAGCAACACGGTGACCACTTAGATCACTTGCACTAAAAGAGATTTTTTTTTTTACTTCTGTGTTTGTGTAAAAATTGTATATAATTTATGTTTAATATGTTTTTCTTGCAAATGCTACTTATGTGATGCTGCTGCATGTAAGCTTCTCATTGAACTTGTACACACACACACACACACACACACACACACACACACACACACACACACACACACACACACACACACACACACACACACACACACACACACACTGTGCATATGACAATAAACTTGACTTTTACTTTTAATACTCTCCATGTACCTCTACTCTTTCAGCTCTGATTCCCAAGTTGTGAGAAGGAGAGTCTCATGGACAGATACAAGTGAAACTCAAATGGATACAAGACAAATGGACACAAATGAAGCAGTAGGTAAAGAAGTTGAGAATAATAATAAACAGCAAAAGGGAATTTTGTGAAGAACATGAGAGTGATCCAGCAAGAACAATACAACAGGCAGTAAAAGCTTCTGTGGATATTAACAAAAATGTTAAATTCTAATCCCTTTTATAGACCAAGGATTAAAGATAGAAAAATCTGGAAATAATGAGAATAACAGATCTGCTATGAATCAGGAACTGACAGAACATTAGTACAGATTGAGCACACCTCGTCCAAAATGCTTGGAACTGAAAATGTTTCAGATTTAAATTTTGGAATATTTGCATCTATATAATGGGGATGGGACCCAAGTCTAAACATGAAATCCATTTACATTAGATATACAGTTTATCTACAGCTGATGCGAACCTCACAGAATAAACAGACTGCAATCAAAGCAGTCTGACTTGATGGAGCTGGGTCAGAGTTGAATGACTGCCCTCAACGTTGTTATTGGCTTCATATCTGCCATTGATTTCAAACAGCCGCCCATTCCACAGCAAGGAAGGAAGGAAGGAGGGAGAAGGTAGTTTTATAAAATATTTTAATAACGTTGTGCGTGAAACAATGTGTACACTGAACCATCAGAAAGGTAAGCTATCACCACCTCAGCCACCAGGTGGACAGTCAGTGGCTGTTTGGCATCACCATCATTCCTGACTCTGAATTTGTGTGTTACTGGTACACAGTCTTTGTCTTACACTTGTTCATCACACATATATGCTGATACAGCCAATCAGCGTGTTAGATTTTCATCAGCGACGATCTTGGAAAACTCATCAGTGAATTTCTCTGCTGCTTCGTCATCTTTAAAATCTTTAAAAAGTTAACACAGTGCCTTTTCTTAAATTTTTGCAACTAGCCCGCTGAATATTCACTATTACCTTCAATTTGCAGTTTGTCCTGATAGATATTGCAGGGCTTCATGATCAGCTTAATGTTAAACTTTGAAAAAACCACCCTTTCATGATCGAGACCTTCATTTTTCACTTTATGCAGTGTTTTTTTCCCCATTAACTTCTGTCATTACACAGGTGGGGTCAGAATTGTTCAACACCTCAGAACTACCTGTGGTATACAGAAATCTGTGCATTGTCTAGAACCTTCCCAGCACCTTATGGTATTTTCCATTTGTGATGTCATATCAGCGTTCAAAAGAATTCGGATTTTGGAGGTTTTCAGATTTTGTAATATTGGAAAAGGGGTGTTCAACTTTGTTAGTGTAAATACAATGGTACTGAAAGCCAATGAATCCCCTGGAACTCCAGACTGTATCTTGAGCTTTGGAAGAGGTGGTGATTGAGATTGTGTATGCATTGTCTTCTTCCAAAATTCCAGAAGTAACAGAATAGTTTCTATCAACTTCTACTGTTTATTAAAGGAAGGAGGGAGGAAGTAGGAACCATAGACGTGTTTGTCTGACATCAATATTAGGTAAAATTCTAGAATCTACGACTAAAGGCATTTAGAAGATAATGCTACGATGGACTGAGTTGACACAGAGTAATGAAAGGAAAATATATTTGATAAATGTATTAAAGTTTTGTGAGGCTACAATCAGCAAATTAGTTAAGGAGGAAACCAGCAGATGTGATGTTTATCAATATATGTTGCCACACATGAAGTTAGACTCTAGAGTTGCAGGGGGATAGGAAATGGAGTGCCAGAACAGATAGTGCAGTGGTTGTGAACAAAGATGCTAGTAACCCTACATACAAAGTCAGGAATCAAAGAGTCAAGCATGATAGGACTAATGCTCTGAGCTATGCTTATTAAGGAGTATTGTAAGAAAGGTGGATAAGCTTAGGGGATGATCAGCATGTGGAATTATGACATTGTAGCCATTAGTGAGACTTGGTGGCAGGAGAGGCAGGACTGGCAACTCAATGTTTCATGCTTACAATGTTTTGGACATTATAGAGCAGGAGGGATTAAAGGGAGAGGGGTGGCGTTACTAGACACAGCAGTGCTCAGCCCTGTTCCTGCATTACTTTCACGATATCAGCAAAGCTAATTTCTGCTGGTTTGGTTAAAGCAGTCAAACTCCTAAGCAAACTCTATGCCTTTAAATCCAACGCACTCAGCAAAACTGGTACTTGTTTCTCATTGGCTGTTCCATTTGATTTAAAATACTGCTCAATCCACTAAGTATACAAACTCCAGTTACCTGTTGTGTAATTAAATGTGCCAATCTTTCCAATGTAGGCAGGCATTTCGCACTTTATTTTAAATGATTGTTGTCAACCAGTACTCACTGTTTATGAACCCATGAATTCTTCTGTTTTTCTGTCTTTTTATTAACTTGATCGCGTCTTCCCTTCCGAAGACACGTACTGCGCTGCTTTTTTAAAAAAAAACTCAACTGTTTTGCTGTGTTCTTTTAAAACTCAGACATCTCACTGCATTTCAACATGTGGGCAGTCATTTTGGGTTCATTTTGAAAATACCTTGATGCCACTGTTATATTTTGTAACTCCAAAACATTAAACTAATTTGAAAGGAAAAGACAGGAACCCAAAAGATGCGAGTCTTAGTTTGTGTTTACTTTAAGCGAAGTGCAAACATGGTAAAATCATGACGTATGCAATTCACGTATTTTTATATATAACTATAATGAATTCTATAAACAACAAAGAATGCTTAAACAATACATTTACAAGATTACTCAAATAATAAATACACAATATATTTTCAAATAGGGTTGAATAAGCTTATTGAGTCCCTTCTCAGACCTTTCTGTTGCTCCACTGCAAGCAGTTTTACCTTTGTAATTCTTTGTACACATTGACTAAGTTATTTCATTGTGAACCCATCTTTTGGTTCAGGAATAACAAATGGTGTTGTATAAAGTAAGGGCGGTATGTTTGTTGAAAGTTTATTTGGTTTTTACAACAAGTAGCTTACTTTTCCTAATACTAATCTTTTATCACCTTTGGTTTGTTTTAATCTAAACTGCTATTCTTGTAAAATTTGAATTCATTTTTTCTTGATTATTAATCCGGGCCACTGGGTTATAATGCCTCTACAGTTTTTGATTGCAAATATTTTGGTACTGATATTACAGTTTAAGGCTATAGACAGATGGGGATTTGTACTAAAATTGAGAACAGAGCTTGACCGGACTAATTCTCAGATAAGGCCACCATCCCCTGAATAGTAACTTCGACTAATTTTTCTCCAACTGTTAACCTACCTCCACCACAAGCTTGAAGGAAGAATATTTTGGGCTTTTCACGCAATGTTGGACTGTGCGAGCCATCAAAGAAGCTGACGATGTGCTGAACTGCCACGGGCACTCTTCCATCCACTCCATATATTGCACCTGGAAATTGTCTATGTTGAGCCTGAGTATAGAAACATATGTATAACTTTAAACATTATACAAGCAAGGATCTAAATCCAAAAAAGTGGCTCATGTAATTTCTAACTCATTCCTTGCTAATATTATTGCAAATAAATTATTTATAAACAGTGGTTAATTAAGCATGTCAAAAGGCAAAGATGGGTTTTACAGGAAATGCAGAATAACAGAACATTGCAATGGGGATGCCTTTTGAGGATGTGCTAAGTTACATTGATGGAGTGATATGGAAGAAAACTGAGCTTTATTCTGTATTTGCCTCACATAGCTGTGCTTCACAAGAACCAAAAATTATAAAGCTTCTCGATCCCAGTGCTAACATTTACCTGTCCAATGAGGACAAGTGTGAAGGAGATGCTATATGTAGATTGACAGTTTTATACCAGTCAAATAAAGGCATATTCTATACACTACTGGTACTTTCCCCATTTTTTCCCTGAGATGGTCCATCCAGATTATCCACCATTTAACAGTTGAAGTGATGATGCAGCTGAACTAAACTCTTTAACAAATACACTGGGGGAAATATACCATGGAAAATTGAGCTCTACTTTTTTGTGCTGGCTTGCCTCAAATTTTTAACATAGATGTAGCTCCTCTTATTTTTCTATTCAAATAAAAAAAATTTTCATTCAAGTAGGCAAAAAGCATAATGTTGTTCTGAAATAGTAACATTAGGTAAGTAAATGTTTAGGATGCAAAATTTTGATTGAAATATAATGAAGCAAGAATCTAATCAGTATCAAAAAGATTATCCAAATCTTAATCTAGTCTCTGATAGGTATTAACAATCCTGCAATCCATTTCCAGTATTCTGTTTGCATTTCACTTCCTTTAAAATGCTTTATGCAAGGATTTAATGTTTCTTACCTTGCTGGTGACAGTGTCCTTTGCAGCAATTTAAAAAAAAAGGCATCTTCAGATATTTGAGAACCATATAATTATAGTGGATTTTATAATTATGTTGGTGCGTTAAGATTAAGACATCTTTGGTACTGGTGACAATACCACATTGCACACAATAATAGTTATTTTTGAATACCAAGATTTGTTGGAGAAGATCCCGAGAGGCAGGATTTATAAGCATTGGAGAGACATAATCTGATTAGGGATAGTCAGCAGGGCTTTGTCAAGGGGAGGTCGTGCCTTACAAGCCTGAATGAATTCTTTGATGTAACAAAACACATTGATGAAGGTAGAGCAGTGGATGTAGTGTATATGGATTTCAGTAAGGCATTTGACAAGGTTCCCCATGCAAATCTCATTCAGAAAGTAAGGAGGCATGAGATCCAAGGAGACCTTGCTTTGTGAATCCAAAATTGGCTTGCCCACAAGAAGGTAAGGGGTGGTTGTAGATGGCTCATATTCTGCACGGAGGACAGTGACCAGCGGTGTTCCGCAGGGATCTGTTCTGGGACCCCTCCTCTTTGTGATTTTTATAAATGACCTGGATGAGGAAGCGGAGGGATGAGTTAGTAAGTTTGCTGATGATACAAAGGTTGGAGATGTTGTGGATAGTGTGGAGGGTTCTCAGAGGTTACAGCAGGACACCAATAGGATGCAGAACTGGGCTGAGAAGTGGCAGATGGAGTTCAACCCACATAAGTGTGAAGTGGTTTATTTCCGTAGGTCAAATTTAAAGGCAGAATATAGTATTAATGGTAAGATTCTTGGTAGTGCGGAGGATCAGAGATCTTGGGGTCCGTGTCCACAGGACACTCAAAGCTGCTGCGCAGTTTGACAGTGTTGTTAAGAAAGTGTATGGTGTGATAGCCTTCATCAACCGTGGGATTGAGTTCAAGAGCCATGAGGTAATGTTACAGCTATGTAAGACCTTAGTTAGACCCCACTTGGAGTACTGTATTCAGTTCTGGTCACCTCACTACAGGAAGGATGTGGACACTATAGAGAGAGTGCAGAGGAGATTTACAAGGATGTTGACTGTATTGGAGGGCAAGCCTTATGAGAATTGGTTGAGTGAACTTGCACTTTTCTTCTTGGAGTGATGGAGAATGAGGTGACCCGACAGAAGTGTATAAGATGATGAGAGGATAGCCAGAGGCTTTTTCCCCCAGTGTTGAAATGGCTAACATGAGGGAGCATAGTTTTAAGGTGCTTGGAAGTAGGTACAAGGGGGCTGTCAGAGTTAAGTTTTTCACAGAGTGACGGGTGCGTCGAACACACCGACAGCGCCGGTGGTAGAGGTGGATAAAATGGAGTCTTTTAAGAGACTCTTAGATAGGTACATGGAGCTTAGAAAAATAAATTTCCCTACGCAGTAGGAAAATTATAGGCAGCCTCTAGAGTAGGTTACATGGTCAGCACAATGTTGTGAGCTGAAGGGACTGTAACGTGCTGTAGATTTCTATGTTCTATTATGAGTCGGATTCAGCAGGAATGGAACAAGGGATCCAAAACATAGAAGGTAAATAACTTAATTTGTAATATAACTTAAAGTCAAAGAGAAAACAGCAAAACACTTGAACACAGATGAAGCAAAAACAGGAATGCATCCTTAATAATTCACATCATAGTGGTCCACAGAAATTCATGCAGCAAAAACACCCATTGATGAGGTCAAGATCATAACTAACCTGACTGCCATGCGAAAGAATAACTACAACACAACAATCAAAATTTGTATGGTCCTTATGCGCCAGGCTTTCCAGTTCGTTCAACATACACTGTCCGAAAAGAAAAACAGAAAACCAATAAGGATTAAGCAACAAATCATGGAATGATAATGAAAAATGATCATCTAACAGGAGTAAAAAATCTATAATGCTATAGGACTCTCTTAGAACTTGTCTTTCATCAAATATCTGAAAGAATGAATTCATTATGGGAATGTTCGTATTTGGTTCTGTTAGCCCGTACACTATCAAGCAGAAGCTTGTGCCAATAATGTCTACTTTTCCCAAAAGTCCTTGCTAATTTTTAGAAAAGTGAGATTCCAAGAAGGAAGTATTTTGCAACAGTTTTCTGCATTTGTACATCACCTTCCTGTGTTTTAATTATTTTGTTTAAGACTATAAATGCTTCAGGACAAAATTTGAATGGCTAAACATATAGTCCAGGGTTACAATTGAGTTCATATTTTTCAGATCTCCGCAAGTCGATTTTGTTTACCAGTAAGAAAATACACCAAATCTCTTGATATGATAATCCTTTGAGGGCCAATTAATGTCAGTATTTATTTATCATCTTCCCCGCTTGGTTATAATGGTACAAAATCAGGATGTTCCATGCTCGATAGGCTTGACGTATTTGTAACTTTTGAACGTATCAAAGTGAAAAGGCACTTTTCATTTGAGGCCGAATATTTGTAACCCATGAGGACCTGTATTTTATACACAAATCGCATGCATACAGAAGAGAAAATCAGTCCCTTCATGTTAAAAGTTTCCTTTCCTGGCTCTTTGAAAGACCTTAGTATTGAAGCTGTGGGCCCCATTTAGTTGACGAAGAATTCATTGCATGGGGGCTAATGCAAGGCAGCACTACAATAAACAGACACAGTGTGAGCTCCATGAACCCATAATTAGTGCTTAGTTGTGGAAGTACTCACTTGTTTGGTCAAATTTTTTTTAACAATAACCTTAAAGCACAATTTCTCAAAGAGATTTTCAACGCTTTGAGAATCAACATCAGAGCCCAGGCGGCTTTTTAAATTGCTGTCTGGATAGAAGTCTACATTGTTGATGATCAAACAATACCCTCGAGGATTGGCATTCATTTTGTAAGCCTAGAAGTAAGCAAAAGGGTCGATGAGAACCAAAGAAAGTAATCGTAGTTCCATGCTGTCTCTCTATGACTCATACTGAAAATGCAAATGTAATTTTAACCTGTTACAGTCTCCTCTCCATAATTCAATGTGTCTTTCTTTCACTAAAATATTAAATAATCTAATAACTTACATTAAATTCTGTAAATGTGGAAAAGATAAATTTAAAGGTAATTTGACAGAATTTTTAAAAAAAAAGCATTTAGTGATTTGGAAGATGGATAAAGAAATCATGTTTCTGACTGTGGTGTCCAAAAGGAGACCATAAATGAAAGAGTTAATAATAAATCCATGAATTAATTCAGGAAAATTATTTAGTCAAAAGGTTCTAAGAATAAAGAATGTGGGGATGGCTGAAGAAAATATCTTTCTGGGTTTAATCGGTGAAAGAGAAAGAAAGATATGTTAATATGAAGTGAGACTGGAGATTTTGCAGAGCATGTATACCAAATGGTTTGGTTTAGTGATACAAGTTCATGTTAAATTATGTTACAAAATGGAATGTGATTAAAAAAATGAAATACTCATTTTAAAGAGAATAAAGTAGTTGTGAAATAAGAATAAATACACTACATCTGCACAAAAATAAGGGTAATTATATTGGTTTAATTTTTTTCAGGAGTGGGAAACCAAAGATATGATGTCACCGATGGGAAATTGTCACGATCAGCTTCTCATCTCAGTATAATAGATATGAATATAGTTCCCTGCTTCAACAAATGTACTTATAGCAGCAGATAATAGTATTAGTAGGAATTACTCCAATCATATTGGTGGGAATACTCATAACCAATCTGCAAAAACCTGTATGACAAATCAATGTATACTAATAGCTAAACTGAGAGACACTTTGCACAAGAACCTTACAGCTAACTGGAACACTGGTTCATAAATAAATTTCAAATTGATAACATCTCTAGTCCCAATGGAAAGGCTCAGTATGTTCATCATCTGTCACATCACTTATTCAATTTCTCATTTTATATCTTAATAAAGTATAAATTTCATCTGTGTAGTATCATATTGGTTTAGATTTGGATTCAAATTGCTTCTACAAAAAACTCCATCATTAGAACCACTATCTTCTATATCAATCAAAATCTTTCATAAATAAAAAAGATCTTTGATACTGATATACTCACCGTGTCATACTTTTGTCCTTTGTTGGTTGGTTTTCCTGGAACCAGGAAATCAATATCTGAACCTGAAACATGAGGACAGTTATTATTTTACTGTTTCCTCCACATAAAAATTCTTTGCTAAGTCATCGTAATTGTAATTTCAAACTCATGCCGATTTAACCTCTGACTGTTTGTCACTATTCATCTGCAATATACTCCTTTGACACATTTGACATTTCTATCAGCAGAAAACCCTCATTTTCTCTTAAATTAAATTGACTCTATATTTATGTCAGCATGAACAAAATTAATGCATGTGTCATTTAAGCTTCCCCACTGTTTATTTGATATATCCAAATTTCATAGCCCATGTCAGTTGTGGAAATGTATTTGAAACTTTGAGGTTTTATGGATTTCATCTTGTAATGTACCAAAATGGAATCAGTAAAATCCCATAGTGCTTTGCTATATACTGAGTATGTATGTGACAGGAGCCATGTAATGTCCTTGATCATTGTTCATTGCTCTGCAACTAAGAAGAGGTTGATGCTGGCCCTGAAGTGCAGCTGTACTAGAGGAGCTGACTTTGCAGAGCAGATAAGAGATAACAGCCAAAGCATAACCTGAAAACTTGTATAAAAAGGAACTTCATACGGCGTAAATCAGTAGCAGCCTCCAGCCATTGAGGAGTGGAAATGTTTCTCATTATTGCTAGCAATAAATATGTCTCTGAACAGAAACAAAATTCTTTTGGTTCTTTGTTATAAAAACATAGTAAAAGGCACACAACAGTCTTCATAAATATCTGAAACACTTGATGATTTCAAATCCATTTTGCTATCCTATGTTGCACACCATTGCAAAGCTCTTGTCTATTAGTCATCTTTTTAATACTTTCTACATTCTTCTCAGTGGGAGGAGAGAATGAGGACCTACAGTATGACATCTGCTATAACTGATGGCTGGGACACATAGTTACAAACTCAGAAGCTGCAACTAGGCCTGAATTAGTATAGAAAACAAATTTAAACAATTCCATTACCAAGTAATTAGTTCTTAAAAATGCGCAACCAATTCTTTAAAATTTTTTACATACACTGGATTGGGAGAGGAGTCTGGGTCACTTGCTGTGCTGGTTTATGTCCTTCACCTATTTTGATTGGTGTAACAGAGATGGAAGAGCTAGGCTGCATCAGAAGCCCCTCTTTCAGTAAATTAGCAAGATTATGTTGTTTGGTTTCTTCCAGACTCTCCAGAAAAGCTGGAAATGCTCTTGTCCCACGACTCTGCAGATCAATTATCAACTGACGGGCTTGGTCTCTGCGTGTCCCCGAGTTCTACAGTACAGAAAGTACTCTATGAATCAAATTTTGATCAATTTCAAAATGTAATTTCAAACTAACATTACAACATTAACAAAATGCTGCCTGGCCTGCTGAGTTCATCCAGCATTTTGCGTGTGTTACTCAGATTTCCAGCATCTGCAGATTTTATCTTGTTTGTAAACATTACATTAGCTGGCATTCAATTTAATAAACTAGTTAATTGTCCAGAGTTTCATGACAAACAGAAATCAAAACAAATTTCAGTAAATAGTCAATAACATCTCTTATACACCTCCAACTCAAACACACTCCAAATGTCTGGACTACACATGTAAATATAAAGATGGTGATGGACAATGTGTTAAACATAATGTTTTCAAGCTCCTGCACTCTCAGTTATTTTATTTTATCTAAACTTGAGTTAATGTCCTCATCCAAATATGCACAGTTTTGACTAAAGAAGGATGATAATTGTGGTATCTTATTTTTCCACTTGAGATCAGGGCAAAAATTAAAAATGGGACCTATGGATTTTTTTCCAGGATTCCAGCATTAGCAATTTCGCACTTGAAGCACCACAATAATGACTTAAAACTTATTTTAAGATTCAGAATTAAGTTTAATTTTCAGCTCTTGGTTTCATTGCAAACCTGCCATAGATTAACACCATTAACTTTTTAACACCATTAACTTGTCATTTTATTAAATAGTTTATCTCCTCATTGGGAATCAATTTTGAAATGAAAGTAGATTACATGAGGACTAATTTGCACAATTACAACGATTTGTTTGGGTTGGGTATTTTTTAAGACGATAGATAAAGGGAAAGAAATATGCCAAACAGATAGGAATTTTTCCAAGCACATCATGTAAACTGACCGGATTTTCTTTAAGCAAATGTACTTTCTGTGTAATACATTCCTGACACAGCCTCAGTTGTGGAAGCAATTAAATGAACATTTAAAACATTAAAAGATCCAAACGGGATTGTTTCCGAAACCATCTAAAGTGTATATCAAAACAAGTAGATCTTAACGAATAATGTAGAAAATGACGGAAACACTGCATTTATCTCTCCTCTGAAGCTGCCTGATTTACAATTTTCAACCTATTGTTTTTATTTCAGATTCCAACATCTATACGGTCTTAATTGCTTTTAGGAAAATAATGTATTACCGCTCCTTTAAAACCCCACTTAGCCAAGGACTAACCGTGAGCAGAGGTCTTATCTCAGCGTCTTTGACCTGAATGTTATTTCGACAAATGCTGCTTAACCTGCTTTGCCTTGCGTTTCTTGCACTTTCTCTGTTTATTTCAGAACGCCAGTATCACTGCACTTTATTTATTTTCCTAGAATCCCTGTCAGGAACGACCCCCACACCCTCATCACTCCGAACGATGGAGCGGAGAGTGTCCCTAACATCCCAATCACTCCGGGAGTCCCATCTCCCTCTCACACCTTGATTTCCTCGATCATGTCCTCTGTGAAAATATTTTTCAACACCAGTCGGCCATAAAGGAGTTCAGGTTGCAGGTTGTTCACCAACTTCAGTCGGTGCTTTTGCAGCAGCTTTCGTTGACTCTCTTCCATCTTGGCGGAGCCCCCGCCAGCTGAGCTCTCCGGGGTTCCGACTCACCCAAGATGGCTGCGCGACGTCGACCAACTCAAGATGGCTCCGTTGACGCACTCAAAATGTCTGCGCGAGGTGGACCTACTCAAGATGGCTACGCTGGCACACTCAAGATGGCGGCGGCCCCGGTATTTGAGAGCAATGACCCTTGTGGGAGTTTTAAAAGCTTGCAGATGCTGGAATCGGGTGGAAAAATAAATAAACTACCGGCCGCTGAGTTCCTCCAGTAGCGTGTTTTTTAAACACCCGTGGGAGTTTGGCTCCCGAGCCAGAACTGGTCAAATCTGAAATAAACGCTCTTTCAAAAATTCTCTAAATCCTTGCCAGGGTCAGACAGCATCAAGGGGGAACGTTTCCAAACCACCTGAAAAGTGTATATCAAAAACAAGTAGATCTTAAAGAGCAAGTAATTCAGAAAATGCTGAAGCTGTCTGACCTACTGAGCATCTCCAGGGTATTCTGTTTTACTTCAGATTTCCAACATCTGGAGGATTATTTTTGTTTGTTATTTTAAAACTTACACATCTAACTATCATTTGCTGCACCTGCTGATTTAAAGAAAAATTTCAAAGGATTTAAAATCAGAAACGACTCAGGATATAGGCATAGAACTAAAATTATTGTTTATAGAGCGACTATTCTGTCATTGCAATACGTTGATAGGGAGCTACCCTGTATTCTCTCAAGTTCAAGTTCATTGTCATTCAGACATACAAGTGTGTATTGTCAAATGAAGCAACCTTCCTCTGGACTAAGGTGCACAACACGGTACATATAACTCACAGACAACACATCCTTTAATAATCCCAGTTATTTTTTCTGGTGGAATGCAGCAGGTCAGGTAGCATCTATAGGAAGAAGCACTGTCGACGTTTCAGGCCGAGACCCTTCATCAGGACCCTTGAGTCCTGATCAATTGCTAAATGTCTATGTCCTAATCCCAAAAATCACTTTTAACGCTAATCAAGGTGTGGTCCGATCAGAGCGTGATCAAACCAATTTGGATTTCCTTTGATTGGCATTTATTTGTCCTGCTTGGTTGTTTCATTAGCTTGTCTTGGTAAATCTACCAAAGCTTCCTGATGCCTATTTTCTGTTCTCTTTGCTGTATTTCATTTTTGTCCATTTAAATTTTATCATCTACTTTTGATTTTCACATACTTTTAGCACATCTCCAATTAATGAACATACTGCTCCTTCCAATATGCTTGCATTGCATTTCCAGATCCAGTTCTTCCAACATGGAACTTGGTGGTATGTTATCATTATTTATTCCTTACTCTTGTTTTTATTCAAAGGTTCATTTTATTATCAAAGTATATACGCAGAATACAACTCTGAGATTCATCTTCTCCATAAGATACAGAAAAACCATGGAAACCATTAACCCCGTTAGCCTTCTGATTTCAGTCAGTTTTGTACCTGTACCCAAGCTTTACCTGAACCACCAGAGCAGAGATTTGAACATATTAAATTGGGGGACTGCTTCATCGAGCACCTCCACTCCATTCGCCAAAAGTGGAACTTCCCGGTGGCCAAACTTTTTAATTCCCATTCCAGCATTTTGGTCCATGGCTCAACTTGTGCCATGATGAGGCCACCCTCAGAGAACAGGTTGCAACACCTTATATTCCATCTGGGTAGCCTCCAAACTGACAGAATGAATATCGATTTCTCCTTCTGCTGAGTTTCTCCAGCATTTTGTGTGTGTGTGTTGCTTTGGATTTCCAGCATCTGCAGACTTTCTGGCGTTTATGAACTAAATTATAAAATAATGCTGCAGCAAAATGTTAGCAGCAGATGTAGCAGGTATTAGGAAGGCAACTGGCACATTGACCTATCTTGCAAGAGGGTTGGAGCAGAGAAATATGGAAGTATTGTTCCAATTTTACAACATGCTGGGTGAAGCAACACCTGGAATACTGTACACAGCTTCGATCCCCTTATTGAAAAAAGGATAAACTGATAATGGAGGGAGTCCAAAAGAGTACACTAGGCTAATTCCTGGGATAGGGGTTTAATTTAATGCAAGTATCTAATAAAATTTCTTCAGCTACTTACATTTAATTAATCCCAGGAATTAGCCTAGTGTACTTTTTTGGACTCCGGTGGAAATAGCTTGACATGTACACTCATAGGTGTGTATATATATATATATTTAGGGGATTTAGTATTTTTTTGAAAGATCGGGGAATTAGTAACAAGGAGCTGACATTGAAGGGATGATGAGGCCCGGAACAGATCAACTTAATCAATTTTTTTTAAAATGAGAGGCCAAATGGCCTACTCCTGTTACTATTTCCTTATATTCCAATTTCTCCAGCAGTTTCTTTTCTGTGTTTGTTTTCTATGGAAGTCTGGCACCAATATCAGAATAGGTCTAATTTGAAATAAATGCTGTACCAAAAATTCTTTAAAAATTTGTTGGCATCAGTGTAGTTTGCATGGATTTACTACTAAATAAGATTGTCACTTTCTCAAAGGAAATTGATCAATAGGATTTTCACAATCCACATGAACTTCTGATAATTAGATTATTACTACATAAATAAAGAATTTAAAAAATATATGGAAGAGATTGCAATTAAACCATAATTGTGGATTTCCTCCTTGCTCTAAATGGGAACTTAGAGAAAACGCAGATTGTTCGGGGACCCTTTTTCTTGCTGCAACGGGTGTTAGTGACAAGTTGGCCGCTGCTGATTGGTTAGCTTTGAGAACTTATGGTTTTTGTAAACATATTAAAGCAACTGAGGGAACTAAAACTGATAGGAGTTGAAAATAATTGAACAAAAATAAATGTTCTGATCTGTGTTAGTAGTAACTGTGGGAGACGGGGAGAGCAGCAGCGGCTGGGAAGAAGTATTTCCGGATCCGGTTGGAGTGGCGGCTCTGGAGATGGCGGAGGGTCAGAATGGGAGCTGGGTTGGGAGGATTGGGAGCCGGGCCTCGCTGCCCGTATGTCTCCTACTTGCCTGCCTCCTGTCCTTGGCGAATGGGGCTGGACGGACGCTGGTGCTTCTGGAGAACATCAACATGAAGGAAACGCATTCGATATACTTCAAGAGCCTGGCGGGTGGGTGAGAGGGATACTTTGCTCATAGGGAGACGTGGAATTGCTGGAGTTGGGGGAGCGAGTCGGGAGGTGGAATGATTTGTAGGGCCAATCAACCCACTAATTCTGCTTCACTTCATAGAATCATTATGGTCATGCCCTTTACCCCTTCTCCTTTTTTCACTAAATAATCAGACAGATGATGTGTGTTTTTAAAAGAAAATTTAAAAAAAAGAGAGGGAAACGTTCTGCAGACTTTTTCGGGTTCCCCTAGTTATTGAAAACAGTCCAAAAGGTCATCTGAAGAAGGACGCTTGCCTTTTTAAAGATGCAATCTGATCCAGCTCCAGCTGTGAGCAACCCCTCTTCCATTTTGAAGGCCCACACCTGGCATGTCAGGTAGCAACTTGGGCGACGGTGCCGGAACTCTCATGGAATCCATCGGGTGAGGTTTGGAGAGATTTAGTGGAATTGTACTCCAGTGATGCCTGCAATAGTTGAATGAGTGAAGAGAGGTTTAAGTAATTTAAACGATGTGCTTCAACATGAACACAAGCGATTCTGCAGATGCTGAAAACACAAACTGCTGGAGCAAGTCAGGCAGAAGGCAGTCTACACACAATGTCGATTGTTTATTCCCCTCCATAGATGCTGCCTGGCTTGCTGAGTTTTTGCAGCTTTTTGTGTGGTGCTTCAAAACGAACTTTTCTGCTACTGTATACTAAGGTTTAGGTTATTCATTCTGTAAATATTGTCCTGGTATATCTCTGAACATTACAATTGTTTGTTCAAATATGCTCACCTGTTGCTTTTTTCTTCCTCCCCCCCCCCCCCCCCCCCGAATCTCTAATTAGATCTCGGGTTCAATTTGACATTCAAGATTTCAGATGATCCTGGTCTGTCTCTCATTAAACATGGAGAGTTTCTGTATGATCACCTCATAATTTTTTCACCATCTGTGGAAGGTAAGGATGTTTTTTTTTTCTTGTTCAAGTTTCTTACTTGTAAAATTCAATTTTGATTCAATTCCTCCCTTTATACACCCAACTATTGCTGAGTCATCAGAGAATTTGTGCAGACGACATGACTCAGTATTGTATCTAAAGTCTGAGGAATACAGGGTAAACAGGAAGGGAGCCTGTACAGTCCCCTGTGGGATCCCAGTGCTGTTTATGTCTGACACATATCCCTGAAGCGCATAAATTGTGGTCTGCCAGTCATCTAGTCCTTTATCCAGGAATCAATGTAAGTGCCAATCTACATTGAACAGAGCTTTTTCCCCCATCAAAAAAGGCTGTATGGTATTGAGGCGCTTGAGAAATCAAAAAACATGATCCTCACAGTGCTGCCCCGCCTATCCAAATGGAAGTAGGCTCTGTTTAGCAGGTAGATGACAGCATCATTGACCCCAATGTGCTCCCGGTAGGCAAACTGCAGGGGATCGAGGGCTGATTTGACCGGGGGTCAGAGGTGAGCCAGGACCACACCCTCTAGGCTCAAGATCTCATGATTTGTGAGGTCAAGGCCACCGGACAGTAGTCATGCAAGACTTCTGGTTGGTCCTTCTTGGGTACTGGGACCACACATGATGTTTTCCACACAGTCGGGACCTTTTCCAGGCCGAGACTCAGATTGAAAATGTGCTGGAGAACTCCACACAGCTGCTCAGCACACTCTTTCAGGACCCTGGGGTTCATACCATCAGGTCCCAATGCTTTGCCGTGTCTGAGTTTCCCAGAGCTCTTCTCACCTGCTCAGTAGTGAAGGTGAGTCCACGAACACTGGATGGGGGGGTTGGTGGAAGCTGGGGGCTGGGGGAGGTGAAGATCGGGATGATAGCAGTTGGTATGTGAAGGTATGGATGGTAGGTGCAGGGCAAGGACGGGATGTAGACATTGGTAGCCTGCATTGTTTGTCCACCTGTTGAACTGGGGGCGGGGGGAGGTGTTGGTGCCTCGGCACCTGGATTGGTGTGCTGATGGGGTGTGAATAGGAGGGCAGTTGTCAAACCTATTGAAGAATTGGTTTAACTCAGTCGCCTATTCACGGCTGCATTCTGAGGCTCTACAGCTAGGCTGATTGAAGCCAGTGATGTTCTTCGTGCCTCTCCACATCTCCCATGAGCTTCTCTGCCCAAGCTTGTTCTCCAGCTCTCTCCTCTATTCCTCTTTAGCCACCTTGATCTTCTTTAGCTCTCTCTTCATGTGTTTCAATTCGTCCATGTCTCCTGATCTAGAGGCTCTCTTTTTGTGTTTGAGAAGAGCCTTTAAATTGATACTTGAGTATCAATTTTTGTTTTGGTTAAATTTAGGTAGTTTTTGAATGATGAAAGTAGCTTTAAGTTCTTTTATGTTAATATATGCTTTAGTTAGTAATGACTTCATAATGTGTTTAAAATATTATTTTTGTGGACATTTCATGATTTTGAAAACATGAAACGTGATGATGAGCAGTTGTGATAATGGTTGGAAAAACTTAAGGAAGAAATAAAGCAAAAATTAAAACTAGTTATTTACAGTTTTTGATTTGGGATTCTGTGAAATACTGAAGAAATTCTAGTTTTGCAGTTGTAAATAAATAATTGGAACTTTAATAGTGAATTGACCCTTTATGCATAGCTTGGTTAATTTAAATTTAGTTCATAAACACGAGAAAGTCTGCAGATGCTGGAAATCCAAAGCAACACACACAAAATGCTGGAGAAACTCAGCAGGCCAGACAGCGTCTGTGGAAATGTTTTGGGTCAAGACCCTTCTTGAGGAATGGAAAGGATGGGGGAAGACGCCAGAATAAAACAGTGGAGGGAGGATAAGTAGAAGGTGATGGGTGAAGCCAGGTGGGGAGGAAAGGTAAAAAGCTGGAGAGGAAGGAGTCAGATGGGAGAAGATAATGGGAAGGAGGAGGGGACCCTGGGGAAGAGATAGGCAGCTGAGAAGCAATAAGAGATCTGAGTGGGGAATAGAAGAAGAGGGGAGGGGAGTCATTTTTATTTTAGCAGAAGGAGAAATCGATACTCTTCCTGTCAGTTTGGAGGCTACCCAGACAAAATATAAGGTGTTGCTCCTCTACTTTGAGGGTGGCCTCATTGTGGCACAAGTTGAGCCATGGACCAAAATGTTGGAACAGGGATGGGAATTAAAATGTTTGGCCACCGGGAAATTCCACATTTGGCAGATGGAGCGGAGGTGCTCGACAAGGTGGTCGCCCAATTTATAATGGGTTTCACCAATGAGGAGGAGGCCGCATCGGGAGCACAGGACCCAATAGACAACCCCAGCAGATTCGCAGGTGAAGTGTTGCCTCACCTGGAAGGACTTGATTGGAGGAGATGGAGGAGGTGAATGGGCAGTTGTAGCACTTCAGCCGCTTGCAGGGATAAGTGCCGGGAGGGAGATTAGTGAGGATGGACGAATGCATAAAGGAATCACAGGGAGTGATCCTTGCAGAAAGCGGGGTAGAGTGGGGAAGGTAGGATACTTGAGGAAGTTGCAGAGAATAATTTTTTGGATGCAGAGGCTAATGGGGTGTTAGGTAAAGACAAGAAGAACTCTATTACTATTAAGGTGGTAGGAAGAGTGGATGAGCATGGGTGTTTGGGAAATGGAGGAGATGTGTGTGAGGGCAGCATCAATGGTGGAGGAGGAAGGGAAGCCCGTTCGTTGAAGGAGGATGATGTCTCTGATGGAAAGGGAAGCTGCATCCTGGGAATTGATGTGGTGGAGACAACAGCAAGGGAATAGCATTTTTATAGGTGACAGGATGGGAAGTGGTACAGTCAAAGGTGACTGTGGGAATTGGTAGATTTTTTAAAGATGTTGGTTGAAAGCTTGTCTCCAGAGATGGAGACAGACATCAAGAAAGGGGAGGAAAGTGTCAGAAATAGAGGCTACGTTTATTTTTGGTGGCTTTTGTGAACCAAGTAGGCAGCGCTGCTGTCAGGTAGCCTAGAGATTATATTGGACTAGCAAATAGAGTTGTGTACCATGGATCCAGGCAGGCAGGTGCGTTTGGGTTCCGTCATGGAAAATGGAATTTAGCTTCAATAACAAAATAAATCTGCAGATTAAAAAATTGTTAGTCTCAGGGATGGGGCCCACAGAAACTACTGGACTGCTGTCCTTGGTTTGCCTTATACGAAACTTGGACCCACCAACATGAATGAATTAATGATCTTTATTGTCATTATACATAGGTACAATGAAACTCTGTTTGGCTTCATCTCAGGCAATCAAACAAAGCGGCAGATAAAAACAAGACAGTAATAGAAAAACAGTATTAAATAGATAAGTAGCAGAAAATAAGTTGCAGCAGCACCAGAATATCACAGTAATGCACAAAGTGCCGTTGGTGCAAGTATTTGAGTCACAGTTTCAGTCATTGTTCTGTGGGAGTGGTGTGATGGAGGCCACAGCTCTGGGTTAGAAGCTGTTCCTCAGTCTATTTTTAGTGTCCTGAACCTTTTGCTGGATGGCAGCGGGTCAAACAGGGAGTGGCCGGGGTGTGTGGTGTCTCTGGTTATGCTGATTGCTTTCCTCCTGAGTCTGCTGGAATAGATGGTGTCCAGTCCTGGGAGCTCCATCCTGACAAATGTGATTGACTTACTGCCTCCTGTTCAGGTTCAATTAAACAGGGACAATAAAAAATATGGTGTGCGTGTTGTATGGAAAATAAAATAAATAACCCGTGATTCATTGACCTTAAGCAGAGTGTGAGCAGGTTATTTAATGAGAGATTAGCACAAACCAATGTGACCCTTGTGCAATACTGCGGGTCTTGCAACAGTTTCTGAGCAGTAAGACCTTCAGCCAGCTTTCCCTTCGTAAGTGAAGGCGTGAAGATCTGTCAGCTGAATTGAAAGCAGCCAGTTTAATGTTGACTAAAGATAAGATCTGTCTTTGGTTTGAATGGATTTGTTTAGCATTGAAGGTAAGCTTGACAGCTTAAAATTACTGATCTAACCTTTTTTTTTGTGCAGTTGAACAGATTAAAAACTTTTCATTTGGTATTGCATTTTCCACCTTGCTCCAAACAGTCAGAAATTACATAAAATATTAGAGGCAAAGGCTTTGAACGGAGAAAGTGCAGGAACAACAGAGGATTTTAAAAGAAATCATGTTGAAATAGATTATATAAGACCATTGCCTTTAAGGAATTGTAGCTCTTTGCCTTGTGGTGCACGTTGGCTGATAAAAGGATTATGGTATGTGCACTGCCATGTGTTGTCAGTGTATAAAATGTTGGATCAAGTGGAACTTCTGAAAGAAAAGACAGCTGAGAGCTGATGCATTGGAACAGGTGGGTGTTAGAGCTGTGTTTTACTTGTTACAGAACAGCTAGAAAGGATAAAAAATTAGGATTAATGGAAATTTGCTTTGTTTGCAGATTTTGGAGGCAACATTAATGTTGACACTATTGCCACATTCGTTGATGGAGGTGGAAATGTACTGGTTGCTGCGAGCTCTGACATTGGTAAGCATATGGAATAAATACCACATCTGAAATGATTTTAGAAATGTGATCAGTCTATTAAGTAGTTCAACATCAGTGTAAATTTTAGTCTTTTTAAAAAAGCCTCTATGTACAGAAAACATCATTACCTTGAGATGTTTCAAAGTTTTTAACAGTTATTAAAATACCTTTGAGGTTTAGGCACTGTATTAACATATGAAGTGTGTCAGTCAGTTTGTGACAAAGAGGACCCACAAATGGTTTAAAAAAAAAATGCTTGATACTCACTGTTGGTCTTGACAGTGATGCACATTGTCAGAATCTGTGGCGGTCAATGAGATCTTTTATATCTGTTTTTTAAATTGACATTTGGATTTAAATCAACATTTTAAAACCAAAGGAATATATCTCCAACATTCTATCAAGACTGATGGTTTGCATTGAATTTGTGGGAATATATGTGCATACAGAATAGGTTCCAGTATTCCAAAAGATCAATATCTTCCTCAGATTTAAATTCATGAATGTTCAGGGTAAATGAGCTAAACTAAGATTATAATCTTGCAAAAGGAAAATTCTGCAGATATGCTAATCTGAAATACGTAAATGCTGGAAATATTTAGAAGCTCAGAATGCATTTCCGGAGAGGGAAACAGTTGATGTTTAGTGTCAATTATCTATCACCAGAGCATTTGACATTTGAAATAAATACTTTAAGGTGTAGAAAATGGGGAACAGAAAAAGAGATTCTGTTATACAGTGAAGGGAAAACTACATGACAAAAGGAATGTGGGGTGCAAAAATAAGGGTATAGTAATGGGTCAAGTAAAGAATTGAAAACATGGAGGAACAGAAACAACTGAAATCTTTGAACTCAGAGTTTTGCGATCACAAGGCTGTATTGTATTGTGCCCAACAAAAAAAGCATGGTTCTATAAACTTATGTTAAGTCTATTGGAACAGTTTAGAAGGTCAGTGTCAGATAGGGATGTAGTTAGTGTCACGCAGTTGTAAGCTTGGGATTGCATTTGTAGACTAATTGAAAGAATTCTGCGGAATAGTCACTCCGAAAAGGGGAATACCATTTTGAAAAGTGAAATCATACCAATGTGAAAGCACAAGTAAGTTACTGTTTGATGTGGATGATGTCTCTGACTAGTGAAAAGGGAGGATGTAAAAAGGAATTTATTTCTTTGCCAAAGTTTTCATGGTAAGTTGCTCTGGGAAGAACTGAGATTGTTGGTGATTTGAAGAGTGAATCAGGTTGTCGTAGATCAGAATTCATTCAGATTGCTGAAAGGTGGCTGTGATGGAAGGAAATGTGTGCTAAGTGATGGCATCATGCTAGTATCACAGAAATGGCGGACAGTTTGAAGACTGGTGAAGGGAAAGTAAGAACAAGGTGAATCCTGTTGGGAAGGAGTGGAGATAATGGACATGGTCAAGGATTCATCACAGGAAAGGAGAAGGTTACAACTTTTGGTTGCTCATTGAGTAATGAAGTTGATGGTGTTATGGAGATTGACCACAGGTAGAATTTTTAACTGAATGTAATTGGAACTTGGTCTGCATCGCTGATGGTGTATTTAATTTACATTTTTGCTTTTAGGGGATCCTTTACGAGAACTGGGTAGTGAATGTGGGATTGAATTCGATGAGGAAAAGACTTCAGTTATTGACCATCATAATTATGATGTTTCTGATCTTGGTCAGGTAAGGACCACCAGGGAGATTTCATAACGAACAGTAGTGTCTCTCCAACTAACTTGGTGAGAGATCTGCTTGATAATAACAGGGCTCACGCTTGTGGTCATAAATCTTGGACACTTTTAGTCCCTGTATGCTGAATTTTAGCTGTCAGAATGATGAATGTTACCGCTGAGGAATAGATACACTAGACTAAGGGTTCCTAACCTTTTTATGCCATGGATCAATACCATTAAGCAAGGGGCCCATGGACCCTAGGTTGGGAATCCCTGCACTAGACTGTTATAGAGTTAAAACTTGCTACTTTACACACATTAAGATGACCTGCAATATAATTCTTAAAATCTTAATTCTGGATATGTTTAATTAATGTTAACAACATTCAAAATAGTAAATACTGTGAAGCAATTCAAGAAATTTACCACAAAGATAATTTCATTAAGAACATTGTGTTCAAGCGTATTGAGTTGATTTATGCTTTGTTGTTTCCAAAGCACACCCTGATCATTGCTGACAGTGATCAACTGCTGAAGGCTCCCACTATCGTGGGGAAGCGGCCAACAAATCCTCTTTTATTCCGTGGAGTTGGGTAGGTACTTTATTATTCCATTAATGTTACACCTTTGTACAGCAAATTTGTAACAGGATCTATAAAACAGATAGTTGCAAACTTGACCGTTAAATACTTACAAATTGTGACTTGCGGCTCCAAATTACTATACCTTTTAAGAGCTTAGTGATAAACTTGTATTGATAAATAACTTTTGTTAACAGTGGAATATCTAATTTTCCATTGGGAGAGACTAGTTTTTTTAAAAATTTAATAGTTTCAGAAATGGTATCCGTGAACAGCTAATATTGCTTTCTCTTATCAATTTCAGTATCTCACTCACTACCCAGTCCTTGTAAAGGATCTCTCACACATGAACGTTCAAAATTGAATACTTTAGCAGGGATTCTTGACAAGTACTTTAGAGAACATTTTAAGGGATTCACATTTGTGTCAGACTTGAGGAAAGATGCCCAGAGGCACGAAGGGGGAGATGGATCTTGAAACTTCTGAAGGTGATTGGAGGGTTTAGGGAAATTAAGTCTTAAGTGACAGCATGTGTGGAGAGATGAGATGACTAAGAGGTCTTTTAGTAATGGAGTTTGTTGGGAATATATGGTATCTCAGAAGCAGCAGAAAACACATGAAGCATGTGTATAATGTGTTGGAAGTAGAGGGGTATAGTACATGAACTAAGGACGTAACAAGCAGTAATTGAGGAGGGGAAAATTCCTCACTTGCAGTGCAGGTGGTTAATATTTGCAAATAAATGAACATTGTATGTTTTGACCTATTTGACGTAGTAAATTTTCTCCAGAAAACCAATCAAAGTATTTGTATTTAAAAACTATAATAGGAGTAAATTATCCAATTATCCTTGAGCCTATATCCTAGGCCCTTAACCATTTTATTTTTTTTTACTTTCCAGTATGGTTGCTGATCCTGATAATCCATTGGTCTTGGATATTCTGACTGGATCTTCTAGTTCTTATTCCTTCTTTCCAGACAAGCCAGTCACACAGGTAACTCTTATGTGTAATCTTCAAGTTGTTGAATAATCTCTTTCCTTAAAGCCCTAATGTGCTTAAAGACAGTTCTGTAAGTATCCTGGTCTCTATTCACATTACCAATTTTTACATGAGAATAAAAGTAATGTGTGTGAGTATGTTATTTGATCAATAAATCACTACCAAGCTTAATTCTAGCATCTTACTTTGGGCCATTTATAAAGGGTGGAGATCAGGGAAGGTAGTTGAATGGTTTCTCTGCTTAAGGCCAAAGTTGAATTATTTTGCTGCCTGTTTGAGGAAGGCTAACTCGACACATGAGACAGATTGAATGGGATTCAGGTCAAGAGAACTGTAACTTTCCTGTGTTTGGAGGATTTAGAGGGATGAACTCTTGAGAGATTGTCATTCTTGATGCGTTGAATCCACTGTAAAGTGCAATAGTATCTGCACTCTGGTTTGTGCTTCAACCTTGGGTTAATTTCACTGCTCAATAATAAGTATAGTGAGTGAAAGTGATGCAAATGTTTTTTTTGAAACAAATTGTGAGGCACCTTGACAGTGTAAAGGTGGAGGGGATGTTTCCTCCCTGTGGCACTCTAGAACTAACAGTCTCAAGAAGTTTGCCCATTTAAAACTCAGCCTATTTTTTTTCTCACTTGAGGTTTGTCAGTATTTGGAACTCTCCTGAAAGTACAGAGGAAGATGATTCTTTGGATCTTTTTAAGGCAGAGGTGCATAGGTTCCTAATAAGCAAAGAATTAAATGGTTATCCCAGGTAGACTGAAATACAGAGTTGAGATTACAGTCAAGTTAGCCATGATTTGAAAGGCAGGGCAAACTCTAGCTGCCAATGGCTTACTCTTGCTCCCCCTTTTGTTTGTAATGTATTTGTAGTCTAGATGATGGGAGCTAGTGAGATACATATTAAGTGCTCTGGGTATTCTATCCTATATGCACTGTAAAGCAGACTGGGAAGGTTGTGCACGGTCCAGTTAATCTCCCACTGAGTGCAAGAAAATTTTAATGTTTTGGAGTTTACATCTTGAGCAATATTGCAACACCTGTTGTATGTGTATAAAGTTTGTATATAAAATGCAAATTATATTTGCATGGATTTGTATATAAAATAGGGAATGGTTTAGTTAAGGTAAGCATCTGGATTTTCCACCTTTTGCTAGTATCCTCATGCTGTGGGGAAGAACACCCTGCTGATTGCTGGACTCCAGGCACGGAACAACGCTAGAGCTGTCTTCAGTGGTTCTATCGATTTCTTCAGTGATGCCTTCTTTGAAGCTGCTGTGCAGAAGGCAGTCCCAGGTGCTGAACGGTAAGATCAGATATCAAAGGTCATGCAAAGTTCTTGCCTGTCTCTCTGACTACGTTTATTAATTGTTTCTACTTGGCAAAAAGGAAATGGCAAAGGCCTGTTTCTTTTATGTCTATCAGCTGTGCTGCTGGAACCATTGCAGTTCTGCAACTAACAAAATGCTGACAGTGGCATTTTGTAAAAACGTCAAAATTCTGACCATTGGCAACGAAGTCTAATTCTTGACGGGTGCTTGGAGATTACATTACTCTCAGGATATTAATGATCTTGTTTTGATGGTAGAGTTCGATGGAAAGAGCAGTGGAGCTGAAAGCTTGCCATATTCAATCCTAAAAAATAGAATGTGCTGCAGTCACATCATGCAAATGAACACAGTTCATGGCGAGGGCAGTAATCTGTGTCATGTCCTGGTGACTTGATTCTGAGTTTAATTTGTTCTCTAGGTTGCCCTAACTGGGTGGGTGTTGTTTATTTCGTACAGTAAAACTGATCATTTTGGCAACCTTGGGTATACTGGACAGGCAGATTTCATGGATTGTCACATATTTCTTGTGTTAGTGCCCCAAACTTCATTTATTTACATACATGTTACAGAGCAATATAATAACGTTTTTCAGTGAACAAGGTGAGTTTAAAGAGAGCTTAGAAATGAAACCTGTTAAGTTCAAAGAGAGCATGGTAAACGGGACTCCAGTGAGTTTATAAAGACTGTGGGAAGTCAGGGCTTCAGTGAGTTTAAAGGGAGTGGAGGAAACATTGTTGTGACATGAGTGGAGAGTTGTACAAAATTTTTTGCTTGAATTCTTTGAATTCAGATTTTCAAAAACTGGGAATTTTGAACTGGCAATGGCACTGTCCCGCTGGGTATTCAAAGAGGAAGGAGTGCTCCGTGTTGGAAAGGTGTCTCACCACCCTGTTGGAGAAACCAATCCACCAAATGCCTATACCATAACTGATCTGGTGGTAAGTATCAATGAAAGTTTATTAATTATTTAAACAGCTTTTTTTTCAGAGGGTAGCTTAGAAATTATATTGAATTATTTGCATGATATGAATTTGCAGACACAATTATGTAACACAGAGGGTTCAACATTGCAAGAATTACACAAGCAAATTCTAATTCTCTTGACTGAATTGGCAAAGGCACTTTCCCAGAAAGTTTCCACTCTGCCACTGCGCTGAGTTAAACTTTCTCGGCAGGGTGGCAGTACATTTGAACTCAGTGGCCTTATGCAGAACAACACCATGCTTAAAGAATGGGAATTCAATTGTCAATAAGGAATTGGGAGAGGTTGAAGAATAAGGTTACAAGGGGTTTGTGTTTGTAGAGAGAGTTGCATTCTAATCAGGAGGTTCAGTAGATAAGTACCGTAGATTCCGGACTACAGAGCGCACCTGATTAAAAGCCGCTGGCTCTAATTTTAGAAATAAAATCAATTTTTTAATTGTAAAGGCCGCACCGGATTTTCGGCCGCAGGTGTCCCACGTTGTAATATGAGATATTTACACAGAAAGATATTACACGTGAGGATTTTTTAACTTTTAATTAAATCCATATGGTAACAAAAACAAATACATATTGCAAATGCTTTTTTTCGAACCGTGCCCGTAACGCGGCTACTTTTAAATATACATTGCGTATACTTCTTTACTGAACAACATTCCAATATCTCCTAACGACTGGTAAAAAATATATATACTGCAGCCTACCAGGAAAAGTTATTGATCGCCTTTAACTTAAAAGCAGCGTTTCGCTCAGATCTAATGCCGCTCCGCCGCTCGACCCCCACCTTTCCGTTTATCGCAAACGGCATTTTTCCCACAAGACACCGCGAAACCGGGTGTGACGTCATAGCATCCCGCGATGTAGTACAGAAAACAAATATAGTTAAAACTCTTCTAACTTTAACTAGAAAATGAATTACTAAGCGAAAATATTATAAACTAAATAACTGCCATAAGGCAGCACAATGCTTTGAGTGTTTTCCATGTTGATGAGGGTGAGTACAAATGACTGATTTACAATAATTTAATTGTGAAAGTGCGCTTGATTTATCGTACAATTTCATTGGACCTCTGTGAACTACTCATCAATTTTATTGGTCTACTGTTATGAGGCAAAATGTTTACGAGGCGGCATGAAAAAAATCATGTATTAGCCGCTCCGGATTAAAGGCCGCAAAGTTCAAAGCTGTTCAAAATGTGGGAAAAAAGTAGCGGCTTAAAATCCGGAATCTACGGTAATTCACCATTACTTGGGAGTTTGCAAACTGAAGTGGAATTTCAAGAGAGATCATGGAGGGATTTGTGGGAGTTAGGATTTGCTGAGTTATGGAGCTGTTATTGTAGCTTTCTTGTTGTGGACTTACTGTGGGGAAGCTTGACGTTTAAATTATAGACTTAAATGCAAAGAAGAAATTTTTAAATGACGTAACTGAGACCACTTACCCATCCTCTTCAAGAGAGGGGATAAAAAGTTAGTTAAAAATCAGGATTGGGTGACGTCTTCCCTTTACTTGGTGAATGTGTTTCAGCAATATCCTAAATACTGGGACATCACTGATAAAATTCATACTCACATCTGTATCAGTGTTCACTTGACTCGTTTTCCTTTCTTAAATTGTGGCAGCTGGAACATAAAACAAGCTTTCCCTCTACCAGTGATGATGATAATTGACTATTCAAGAGCATAAAAATGAACTTTTATTGGAAGTGCTTTCATGTATGTTTACTTGGTGGGATGGGAGCTAGTTTAAACTATTTATAAATCTTTCATATATTTCAATTATGGATCTAGTGTGGGGAAATGGTTTCAGTACAGAATGGTTTTAAAAAAGGGTGGCATGGATGTGAGCCAAAAGGCAATTTTTCTGTGGTGAAAATTCAATGCTCTTTGACTTTGTATTGTTTCCCTTAAGGTGCTCTGTTAAGACCTATCAATTCCTGCAGTATTTTTGGCTTCTTGCAGTTTGTATGGGGTCTGTTTAATTTGCTTGCAGATTGATTTAGTATATTAAAGTTTGCAAACTCAGATTATATTTTCACTCCCACCACTTGAAGATGTCATGATATTCCTGGGTTTTCTTTTGAACTATTACTTTAGCCCATCTCTCACTGCCTTCACAGATCGAAGGATTAGTTTCATACTTAGTGACATAATCATATCCCTAGCTCATACTCTACTGTTACTTGTTTAGAATAAAGAATTACATTTTTAAACGAGTGAAAATGGTGTGAGACAGGACCTAAGTACTTCATAAAGAAACAGTACTAAGTGATGGAACATTAAAATGAATTATTAGAAGCAGATTGAGTTCCTATTTAGGTCCCTGAATCTTTTATTAATTAAATATTCAATAGTTGTTTTTATTCATTTCTGGAGGTCACATTCTGTTATCATTGTGGACTCAGCAGTAATGGTCCAAGAAATTTGTGATGATGGTAATGTTTTCTTTTGGTACAGGAATATAGCATTGTTATTGAAAAACTCTCCAATGGGAAATGGATCCCATTTGATGGGGATGACATTCAACTGGAGTTTGTTCGCATTGATCCCTTTGTTAGAACCTACCTAAAGAAAAATGGTAAGTAGAATGACCTAATGCCAGGCAAAGTAAACATGTTTCCATGCATTTGAATTTGAATATGATGGGTTTGGCTGAAATTTGCCTTTTTTTTTTCTGTTGCATTTAATATCTAATTTGAATTCTTGCACCAGAATTTGCTGCTGCTCTGGTGGGCATGGGTCAATCATTCAAAAAATTTGGGAGGAGGAGGTTTGTAACCTGAGAATATAAAATGCTGAATGAGTTCATATGTTCATAGATTACACTCACCAAAAGTCCTTAAGTATGACAGTTTAGTTTTACTGGGATTGTTGATTGAGTAGTTAGGAACCTGGAGTATATTTACATTTCTCTAACAACACCCTCTCTGCACCAAGGAAAACTTTATTCCAAGTTACATGTGGTACTTTTGGAATTTCATCTGGGATTGGAAAATGGATGTCATGAATTATCTTGAAGATAATGGTAACAATAGTTAACATTACCAGTAATCTGGAGATTTACAAAGCAGTTTGGAAATTCTATAATTAGTGGAGTTTGTTTATTGAGATACAGTGTGGAATAGGCCCTACTGGCCTTTTGACCCATGCTGCCTAGCAATTCCCTGATTTAATCCCAGCCTAATCATGGGACACTTTACATTGACCAACTAACCTAACAACACCTGGAGAAAACCCATGCGATCACAAGGAGAATGTACAAACTCCTTACAAGCAGCGGTGGGAATTGAGCCTGGGTTGCCAGTACTGTAAAACATTACGCTAACCACTATGCTACCGTGTTGTGATATTCAAAAAATATTGAAGACAATTTTCATGAGAAGTTAGTTACTTTTGCACTCTGAGGATATATTATTGCAGGAAAATGGAGCTCTTTCTATTTCAGACTTGCCTTTAGACACAGCAACATACAGCTCATGATCCTCTGAACAGCTGTCCTTTTTATGTAAGGAGGTTCTTGTTGTTGTAATTTTAAGTTGCCTCTTTTGTAAAAGATGGGCTAATACACAGAGTTTCCTTAAAGTGAAAGGGAATACGGGAAATGTGTTTGATGGCAAGTAAGACTGAAATGCAGAGCACTAAGACCTTCACTCCCAACTATCCTGCTGGTGAATGTACAGTATCCGGAAAATAAAATGGAAGACCTCTGAGGAAGATTGCAGTAATGGAGAGACAGCAGCAACTGCTGTGTTCTTTGCTTCATGGAAACATGGCTCACCCCGCCTAGGATGCAGACTGCAGCCTGAGGACTTCACCATCCACTGCAAAGACAGGACAATGGAGTCTTCGAAGATAAAGGGAGCAGTTTCATGATTAACTAATTGTGGCGCTCAGATGAGGTGGTTCTGTCTCAGTCCTGCTCACCTGATCTGAAGGTCAAGTATCATCCATTTTATCTGCCAAGGGAGTTTTCCGCCATCATCCTGGTAGTGGTGTGTATTATACTCCAGGCCAACGTCAGGCAGGCACCGGATCGGCTCAGCACCATGATCGTCAGACACAAAACAGCACACCCGATCCCTTCCTGATCATTGTGGGTGATTTCTAACCACAGCAGCCTGAAGAAGTCTTTGACCAACTCCCACCAATATGTCGCCTATGGAACCAGAAGAACCTGCACACTTGACCACTGTTACGCTATCATCAAGAACGCTTACGGTATCATGCCACATCTGCACTGCGGCATGTCCAATCACTTGGCTGTTCTTCTACTCTCAGTGTACAGGCAGAGACTGAGGACTGCAGCACAAGTGGTGAGGACCATGAAGATATGGTCAAGGGATGGGAGGCAGAAGAGTGCTTATAGGACTGGATTGAATGGGTGGAGTGGATAATATTCAGGGATTCATCTTTGAATTTGAGTGAGTATGCCACAGTTGCCGCTGATGTAATGGGGGGGGGGGGTGTGTGTGTGTGTGCGCGCGCATGCGTGCGTGGGTGATGAATCAGGAAGTTTGCAGACTGTTGAGTTCTAGATCTGTGACATTCAAGAACAGTGATACAGAACTATACAAGAAATCCAGGTAGAACCTATGGAAGGCTATTTAAGAGAAAAAATCAATTCCAACTGAAGTTAGAGAGGGAATCAGATGAACGTCAGCTCTGACAAGGTTTGCAGGCCATTATTTCCTACAAGGTGAAACCTAACATCATGAATGGCTGTGATGCTTCACTCCCAGATGAGCTCAGCACCTGTTATGCACACTTTGAAAGAGAATATAACCGCTCCTGAGTGACCCTGTGATCTGTCTCAGAGGCTGATGCTAGAACATCTTTGAGGAGGGTGAGCTCTTGCAAGTGTCAGACCCCAATAGTGTACTTGGTCAGCCACTGAAAACTTGTGCCAGCCAACTGGCGGGTGTGTTCAAGGACACCTTCAATTCCTCACTGCTGCAGTTGGTAGTTCCCACCTGCGTCAAAAGGCCAATGATCATATATCAGTGCTCAAGAAGAGCAGGGTGAGCTGCCTTAACAACTATCGCTCAGTTGCTTTCACATCCACTGTAGTGAAGTGCTTTGAAAGGTTAATTATGGCCAGAATCAACTCCTGCCTTAAGCAAGGAGCTGGACCTGCTGCAGTTTGCCTACTGTCACAATAGGTCTAAAGTGGATGCTATTTCACTGGCTCTCCACTAGGCTTTGGACCACCTGGGCAATAGCAATACCTATGTCAGGCTGCTGCAAATTGATCACAGTTTAATGATTAACACAGTCGTACCATCAGTACTAATCAATCAGCTCCAAAATGTGGGCCTCTGTACCTCCCTCTGCAACTAGATACTTGACTTCCTCACCAGGAGACCACAGTCAGTGTGAATTGGAAATAACTCCTTCTCGCTGACAATCAACCCTGGTCACCTCAAGGATGCATGATTAGCCCAGTGCTCTTCTCACTACACCCATGACCATGCTCAAACACTATCAAAAAAATTGTCGACAACGCAACAGGTGGTTGATGAGTAATAACTGTTCCTAAATCTACTGGTGTGAGTCCTATACCACCTTCCTGATGCCAGCAGCATGAAGAGAGCATGTCCTTGGTAGTCTGTGATGGACTGAGCCATATCCAATAATTTTTGGAGAGTTTTCCATTCAAGGACATGTTTCCATACCAGGCTGTGACACAGCCAGTCAATATACTCAGCACCACACATCTATAGAAGTTTGTCAAAGTTTTAGATGTCATGCTGAGTCTTCGCATACTCCTAAGGAAATAGAGGCACTGCCGTGCTTTCTTCATAACTGCACTTGCATGCTGGGCCCAGGAAAGGTCCACCAAAATAATAACACAGTAGAATTTAAAGTTGCCGATGCTGCCCACCTCTGATCCTCCAATGACGGCTGTTTCATGGACCTTTGTTTTCCTTCTGAAGTCAATCATCAGCTCCTTGGTCTTGTTGACATTGAGTAAGAGGTGGTTGTTTACGGCACTGGTCAGCCAGATTTTTCAGTCATCCTATACACTGATTCATCACCACCTTCTGAATGGACAATGAATCCATGTACCCTATCTCACTTTTTGCTCTTATTTGCAGTAATTGTATAGTTATTTTTGTAATTGATTATGTATTGCATTGCTGCTGCAAAACAATAAACTTCACGACTTATACCAATGATATTAAATCTAATCTTGAGATAATGGTTTGCTGCCTGTCTGAGCCACTCATGTACTTTATACCTGCGATATTCTTGCCACAGTCCTTTCAGTTTGAGAGTTGCACAGTAATTAATTCAGAGCTTATTCACTTATTTTTGCAGGTGGTAAATATAGTGTACAGTTCAAACTGCCTGATGTCTACGGTGTATTCCAGTTTAAAGTGGATTACAACAGGCTTGGATACACCCATCTTTATTCTTCTACTCAGGTCTGTATCACATTAGGAACTTGTGCAAAAATATTACAAAGTTTAACTGGCAAAAGACTTTCAAGAATCAAAATTCATTTCTGGTATTGTTAGGACACTCTCATTCAGCCTTTTCCTGTTTTCCTTGAAGCTCATCTGCCATAAATTTGCCCCCAAACCCCTTCTGGTCTTGCACTCTATCTTCTCCTGCAGCCCTACAGCCATCTTGGATATCCATGCCTCCTTAATTTGGGTTGCGAAAGGAATTAGTCTCTTCCTGGGCACTTAATTCTGATACCTTCCCCAAAACAGTCATGCTCTCAACCTTTATTCCTTTAAGAAATCCATGTAACGAAGCTTCTCGCCATTTGTGGTATTATCACCTCAGGTAACTTGGTTTCACTTTTTAATATCACTCCACCGAAGCACCTCAGGATAGTTCTCTTCATCCTGCTGTCACGTCTACTTTTGTTGTGATGTGTGCTAGGGCAGCAGTCTTTACTGATCACACTACCAAGAAATACCCAGAGCAGATGTTTCTGTTCCTGGTCAAAGGCTGAATACAGTTCTGATTAGTATTTATTTTCTGTGATTGGACCACATCTTTGCTGTAGAGAAAGATGCACTCTTCTGGATGCTTTTTGGTTATTCCTCTACAGTCATTTCTGTGCTTTTGCCTATAGTCTCTCCCATGCAGTGAAAGGTGTGGTGTGTAAATACGTAGTTTAGGTACATTGGGTGAAATGAAGGTAGAGGAATAACCAAAATGAGTCCAGGAGTGTGCATCTTTTCTCTACACCAAAGAAGTGGTCCAACCGCAAAATAAATAGGACACACTGAATTCAGCCTTTGACCAGAAGCAGAAACATCTGGTCTGGCCATTTCTTGGTAGTGTGATTAGTAAAGACTGTTGGCCTAGCACACATGACAACAAAAACACGTGACAGCAGGCTGAAGGGAAATATCCTGAGGTGCTTTAATGGAGTGATAGCAAAAAGTGATACTAAATTACCTGAGGATAATGCCCCAAATGCTGAGAATCTTCTTTGCATACATTTTCATACCTTTTCATTGTGTGAATGGGAAGAAAACTAAAAGCTAGTCAATTTCCTGTCAGGGATATATAATTGCATTTATTTTAACAAGCTGAAACATACAATTCATTCAACCAGTTGCAATTGTTGCCGTGTTAGAAGAATGTAAATGCTTAGCTTTTCATTCCTTTCTTTAATTCACAGATTACTTCCCACTTAATCTGATCATGAAACTGGTTTTTGAGGATCTCTTTGAAAGATATCCAAATGTATGCCATATTCGACTGAAAACTTGGCCAAGTGACAATAAATAAAATTCTTTGTAGGGAAGGTTCATATTGATATGAGATTACAGATACTAAAATAGAAGCAAAAAAAAAGCTAATTGAGTTGGCTCATTTTCACCCCACACCAACCCTGCCTTCGTAAAATTGCTAACACAATGGTAGCTGTGTTACTGTGAATCTCACCAAATGTTTCTTTTTGTTCAAGGTATCTGTTCGTCCTCTCCAGCACACACAGTACGAACGCTTTATTCCCTCTGCCTATCCGTACTACGCCAGCACCTTCTCCATGATGGTTGGCCTTTTCTTGTTCTCGGTGGTCTTCTTGCACATGAAAGAGAAAGAGAAGGCGGAGTGAGGGATTGGAGGGCGTTCTCTATTCTTGATATCTCCAGTGCTGAGAGTTTTAAGTTGGTTTAAATTGGTGAGGGGTGATTGCAAATTCTAGCCTTTCTGGAGCTCATGCCACCTCAGGAGCAACTAAACTACAAATCCCATTTATTGTGATCCCTCCGTTGATCAGAGGTTACCATGTGCTGCAGGTTACAGAAAGTGGGTGTATCAATTTGAGTGTTGATTTCTTTTGCACTGTAGAATAAATAACTTTGTTTTTAAAAAAAACTGCCGGAAGTGTTGGTGTCATTTTCCATTAAGAGACTAAAACCCTTGGTTAAAAATAATGGAGGAAATAAAAGAACTTCTGTTTCTTCACCAGTTGCATTAAAATCTCCAGAAACACAAGGACAACAAAACCTGCAAAGTTTTCTAACAGGCGAACTCCAGTTCAATTGGAAGATCTAAGTTAATATAACCACTTGCGGTCTCTTTGGAGGGATCATATCATTTAGCAAAAGAGATTAAAATAAGTGAACAAAATTTTATTTTCGGATCAAATTATGTTTTTTAAGAAAAATTCTCCCCAGCACTTAATTCTTGTACCTACATTGATGTAACTTCTCGATTTATGTTTCTTATCATTGGAAATAAAGTGAAACATTCCATTGATTGATGTTTTGATTCTTTTAACATTAAAGCTGTAATAGGTTCATGTGTAAATCTAGTTTTACACTCTGGTTGGGAATCTGAGTCTTATTGCTAAATGTGGAATTGATTGGGTGATGGTATTTGTTTTCATTTGTATCGTTCTTACTGTACATCTTTGAAGTATACTGTATCTAAAGGCAGAAGAGTTACAGGTACATGTAAATAAACACCATGAAAGACACTAAGACAGTGGGTTATTGGCAAACAGCTGGGAAGCTGCATAGCCACAGTTGGAGTGAGGTCTGGGCGTGAACCCTTGGTGTCCACTATTTACGACCACCCAGGAGAAAGGCATTGTTGGTGCACTCCACCAGAGGCTGTGTGGTGCAGTGTCCAAGCTGGAGCCAGTTAATGTTTGCTCAGCGGAAGACAAGCTGTATTGTTTGACTTCAGACTGCTGCAGCATTCATGGCCTTGGGGATTTGGACTTATTTTGTGTGTGTGAGACTGTATTTTACAGCTACCTTATATGTGCCTTGAGCTGTGTATGACTGTTTTGCACCTTGGTCCTGGAGTAACCCTGCTTTTTATGGCTGGCTGGTTGAATGACAATTGAACTTGATCTAAAAACAAGAAATTTAAAGAACGGTCCAAGTTGAAGCCAATTGCGGGAATTTTAAGATGCTAAAAAACTGTAGACTTGTTTTTGGCGTAGTAGGCTACATTAATCACGATTATCAGGCGGTGTAAGTATCGAATTACGGGGAAATCCTGCAAAGTTGTTTGGGGGTGTGATGATGCAATGAAGCACTGTTTCCGTCCTGTACCTCACCATGATGGCGCGTCATTGTGACATTGAGTACATGTCGTAAGCGCCAGTTTGCGGCGGTGTGGCGTTTTTCCGACCGTTTTGCGACGGTCACGCAAACTGCGGCGGCGCGGTCAGACAGCGCGGTGCTGGAGTGTGCTGAGGATCCGGGAAGGTGTGATCCAAGCCTCGTTTTCTGGCCGAGATTCGTTGCTGGGCCTCGGCTGTCGGTTCGGTGCTGGGCCTCGCTGCGGAGAGCGGATCGGGCGCCGCGTCTCGGGGCTGCTGCCGGCTGTCGCCATGTTACTCACCGTGTACTGTGTGCGGCGCGACCTGAGTGAGATCACCTTCACTCTGCAGGTGGACGGCAGCCTGGAGCTGGAGACCTTTCGGGCGCTCTGTGAAATGGAGAGTAACATCCCCGCTGCCGAGAGCCAGGTGAGAGCAGGAGAGGCCTTCACAAAGTGGAAGACCCAGGCTTTCCCATATCCTGTTTGCCACACCCGGCCACTTATCCCGTTGGAGAGTCCCGGCCCGAAAGACCGAATGTTTATTTCTCTCCATAGACCGGCTGAGTTCCGCCAGTTTTTAATGGGTTGGCCTGGATTTGCAGCATCTGCAGAATCTCTTTGTGCTAATGGCTATGTATCCTTCCTGACACCCTACTGAACGATGTCGGTGATTACACCCGCCCTGACCTCATAAACACGTAGCTCCAACTCTGTAAAGAACGATATCTATAAGCAAATAAATATATATCGGTAGGGAAAGCACCAATTGACCTCGTCTAAGGGTCTGAACACAGTTATGTAATGGAGTTCCGGAGCTATAAACTGCGGTATAAACTCCGATTCTGCTTTAGTTTCAAATGATGTGTCCGTTTTGACCCGCAGGGTGTATCTTGGCGCCCACTGCTGCGTAAATACTACTACACTTCCGCTATATAGTAATTATATTTAGTACAATTCAGTTACTTAAAACCATTTTATGGGTCATCTTTATATATGCATATGAGTGCAGAGAGTGTGTGTGTTGATACACAAACTCTGTAGTTGTAAGTACATCTACATTCACGAATACATACGCAGAAACCCAGATACACTGTACACAACAGTGCTATATATACAACAGTTTTGCTATTTCTGGCTGTAATATTGACAACGTTACTCTTGCAACCGCCACTCACTCCCTGGGGCAACATCCAATAGCAATCGGCTGCTCTGAGCTACCATTGCACCTGTTTCTGCACATCCTGCACGGTGCATTTTGAAACAACAAAATGAAAGAAAACCATTCTGACTCTTAATTGACCTGAGGTTTTGCTGACTAATGTAGCTTGCATGTGAAATAAGAGCAGGAGCATAGGCTGTTTGGTAAGATCTTGGCTAATTTGAACCTTGGCCTCAGCTGTACTTCGTCACCATAATCCCCGATTCCCTTTTCCACCAAAAGTCTTGAATACAGTAAATGACCTGGTCTCCAAATCTCCCCGGAGTAAAAAAATTCCGAAGAACCACAGTCTTCAAAGGGAAGAAATTCCCCTGCTATATCATTTATTAAATTATTTAATAACTTGTATAAAAATGGAAATCCTTTATTTGAAACTGTGCCCCCTACTGGTGGATTCTCCTACAAGCAGAAACATAGTTTCAACATCTACTCTTAAATCACAGCTAAAATCTTAGAAAGCAAAATGCTGGAAATGTTTAGCAGTTGTAGAGCAAGGTGCTTGGAGAAGTGGAAAATAGAAACATTTTAAGCCATAGAGAAAAAGGGGTGGTGAAGCGAATAAAGGGAATGATCTGTTTTAGTGTGGAAACCACAGGCTGAACAATCTATAATGGCGGCTCTTACTGGAGCGGTGGGAGTCCAGTCTTCATCTTGGGCCCTTAGCTCCCAGTGGAGCATTTTACCATTGATGACCTCCTGTCACCATCACCCAAAGTCAATGGTCTGGTTGGAATTTATCGGTGTTTCTGTAATCCATTGTATCCAAGGGATTGGCCTATATAGGTTCACCAGAGACATGTTGGCCAGCATTACCCATTTCCACCTTTTATGACGGGGACGTAAGGTTAGACTTTGAGAGGTGGGGGAGGGGAGGTGAACACTTGTTAATTAATATTGCCCCAACCGGAAGAGATGTAAATAGAAGGGGGACTGGGGGGGGGGGGGGAAGGTGTTGGTCAAGGGCCAGTTAGATCCAAAATGGAATGGCTATTCTAGTTTAATGGTCCATTTCTGTAAGATCACCTCTCATTCTAAATGAAGCATAACCTCAACCTTTGGAATATTTCTTTGGAAGATACCCAACTCATCTCAGGAATCAACCTTAACTGAATTGTCACTGTTCCACATATATTCCTCCTTAATCTGTAGTCCAAAACTGTACAGTAAACTGCAGCATCTTGTATTAAGCAAGAGCTCAGTCCTCTTCCATTAAAGGTTAACAGCTTGTTTGTCTTCCTAATTACTAGTATATTGAACGCTAAATTTATGTTTTAAGAACAAGGACACCCAAAGTGCCTCTATAGCCAGTATTTTGTAGTTTCTGTTTAAACAGTACTCTGCTTTTCTAACTTTAAAGTGAATACCTCATGTTTTCCTACTTTACATGACATCTGCCAGGTTTTTTGCCCACTCGTTCAGCCAAGCTATTTAGCTTTGCAGAGACAATGTATTCTCACAATCCTTAAGGGATAGACATAGGATTGATGTTTATTCTGGCAGGGGCAACAACAACAAGAGTCATTTGTTTAGGACAGAAACAAAAGTAACATTTTGCACCTCAGAGGTAGTGAACATTAACTGAAGCATCTGCAAAACATAAATTAGATCAGGAGTCCAGAATGCTACACAGTGCTCCGCGCATGGCATGGTCTTGTCAACATCCAGTGCAGCTTGCATTGAGGGGTTAGGGCGTTAGTGGAGGAACATGATACTGGGTTAAAACTTCACCTATAATCTGATTGAACGTAGACAGGCTGAGGACCTGAATAACCTGTTATTTCTTATCCTTATATTTTATCACATTGTCATCAAATTTGGTTGTGATACTCAAAGTCCATTCATCTCCATTATTAATATGTATGATAAATAGTTGAAGTTTCACTGAATCATGTAACACCATCTTAATTACATATTTCTGTAATGAAAATGACATAATAATCCTGACTGTTTTCTGTTATTTAGCTAATCTTTTCTTCATGCTAATATACTGTATATCCCCAATAACATGGCCACTTCGAGTTATGAATACCAAGGTTCCTCTTTTCCTCAGTTCTTTCTTGGCTGATACCATTCTTCATGTGTGTCCTAGCCTTATGAGCCCTCACAAATGCACTACATCACATTTATCAGGATTCCATTTGTCATTTCTCATCTTAACAACTTAGATTTTGGGGATTTATCTCTTTGAAGCTTCTATGATATCCAGGTCTAATGTGGCAAAATTTAGTAAATTATACACATAACTGCAGGAGAATCTTAAATATGCACAGTGAGTTCCTGAAACTTAGCATATTCCAAATTAAAACACAGGTTAAAATAAATCGTTGACTTAAGAATTAGAATGCCTAGTTAAAAAGTTTCATCAGGATAATGCCATTGTACACTTTATAGTGCAGAATGGATAAAACATAGCACATAGAAATCTACAGCACATTACAGGCCCTTCGGCCCACAAAGTTGTGTCGGCCATGCAACCTACTCTAGAAACTGTCCAGAATTTCCCTAGTGCATAGCCCTCTATTTTTCTAAGCTCCATGTATCTATCTAAGAGGCTCTTGAAAGACCCTATTGATTCCGCTTCCACCACTGCCGCTGGCAGTGCATTCTACGCGCTCACCACTCTCTATGTGAAAAATGTAACCCTGACATCCCCTTGGTACCTATTTCCAAGCACTTTAAAACTATACCCCTCTTGTTAGCCATTTCAGCCCTGGGCAAAAGTCTCTGGGTATCTCTGGGTCTCTGGGATTAACATTCCTCATCATTTTATACACCTCTATCAGATCACCTCTCATTCTCTGTCGCTCCAAGGAGAAAAGGCCAAGTTCACTCAACCTATTCTCATAAGTTACACCCTCCAATCCAGGCAGCATCCTTGTAAATCTCCCCTGCACACTCTCTATAGTATCCACATCCTTCCTGTAGTGAGGTGAACACAGTACTCAAAGTGGGATCTGATCAAGATCTTACATAGCTGTAGCATTACCTCATGCCACTTGAACTCAATCCCACGGTTGATGAATGCCAACACACCATATGCCTTCTTAACAACACTGTCAACCTGCGCGGCAGCTTTGAGTGTCTGAGATCTCTCAGAACCCCCACGCTGCCAAGAGATACTCATATACGTATATAAAATTATATACCATCAGACTTAATGTTCATTTAGCAAGAGTATTGTCATGACAAGTTGGAAGTCCCTTTAATTCATATTGTACAAAGGAGAGGGTAGAAATTATTAAAATTACAAAAGCTTTTCCTTGAATTTCTAAATATATTCACAGGTTTTTCTTTACCTTCAATATCCTCGTTGGTCAAAGAATGTACACTGTGGTGTAGGTTAACAAGTCTGCTAATGGCGGAATCACCAAATGTTAGCTAAATCTGAGTGTTGTTTTTGTATTAGATAATCTTTGCAGAGAGGCCATTAACAGAAAATCATCTGACACTGAAAGCATATGGACTGAAAGATGGTGACGTACTGGTGTTGCGACAGTTGGACAGACCACCAGTGCAGCCCAGTCTACCGCTCCCAGGTGTGACAGGTGAGAGATCCTTTAGGAACACTTCACCGGTAATTTTGCTTAATAGTGTCCTTCATTTGAATGCCCTCCTCAGATTGTATACTCCAAAAAATATGTAACACAGAGAATTATATGGGTGATTATGTTTTAAAAATAGTTTAGTGTTTAGGGGAGCAGACGATGTCAGTTGCCTCTTTACTTTGTTCCATAGATGATCACTCAGTTGCCATTAGAAGCCTTCTTGGGCTACCAATCCTCGACTAGGGAAAAGAAAACCAGAGAAGTTTCCTTCTCCAAATCACTAAAATATCTAAGCTTATTTATGGATATTGGGTTGGATTTAGCTGTAGTGTAGTTCCATATTGGAATGCCTTGTGAGCATCTTTGCCAGGGCTTAGATAATAGCCATTAGATCTGGCACGGTTCGTGGAAACCTGGTTTTTAGGAAGTCATGGACTTGTAGAGCTGCTTGACAAAATCTTAAAAGTATTTAAAAGAAAATGTGTTGGAGCATTTCCTTCATTGTTCAAGTGAAGATGCACTCAAAACCATGTCTGTACTAGACTTTTCTTGATCATCAGAGAGTTGTTGGAGATCAACTTAATTACTGTGGGTTAGACATTTTTATATATTCTGTATATGGGTTGGGAATGGAAAGCCAGTGAGCAAAGTCTGCTGGAAAATACCGCAATTGATGATTTATTGCCATGGTACAGCACATGGAAAATGATTCTGGCTGAACAATGAACATCGTCTCAGAGGAATCTAGCTTTTAACTTGCTGCGTGCCTCTAGTACATTGCTTTACAAAATGCCTTTGCTCTAGCTTGATCACAAGTTTTTTTTACTGTTTAAGTGGGTTTATGGATCCAAAGTTTTCAGTAATACATACTGTCTTTCAGTGCTGGGATTTGAGCATTGGCTCAAATGGCATTGTACTTTTTAATCTTGCTATTTCTGTCTTCTCCCTCCTCTAGGACTTCCCAGGATTGATTTCAGTGGCATCTCAGTGCCTAGATCACTGGGGGTCAGAAATCCGGGGTCTGAAGCAACTAACGAGCACCAACCAGTGCCAACTCCCAGTACCTCTACTGTATCTGCTCCCTCCATGACACCTTCACACAGTTTGGAAAATAATCCAGCGTTACTCCGGGACATGCTTTTGGCCAATCCACATGAGCTTTCACTGTTGAAGGAGAGGAATCCCCCATTGGCTGAGGCACTTCTTAGTGGAGATGTTGGTGAATATGGAAATTCTGTCTTGTTCTCTATAGCGTTCCCCCTTCTCTGTTTGTGTTGCTTCATTTCAATTATTTGGTCCCCTTGCTTGCACTGTTGTTCACTGGATCGTCTCTCGTGAGAGCTAGAGTCGTACAGCTCGGAACTAAACCATTTGTATCCATGTTGACCATCAAGCAGCTGTTTTCACTAATCTTACACTAATGCCATTTTATTCTTCCCACATTCCCCCAGATTGTACTATGTGCCTGCACAAAAGGAATAAGGTTTGGTGGTCCATTGCGCATCTTTGGGATGTGGGAGGAAACTGGAATACCGAGAGGAAATCCACAGAGTCACAGAATGAGTGTGCAAATTCCAGATAGGCACCGAAGGGCAAGATTGAACCCAGGTCGCTGGAGCTGTGAAGCAGCAGCTCTTATTCGTCCTGTAATCGTGCTGCCCAAAATTGCTCAATGAGTTCGTTCTGGAGTATCTGAATGGATTACACATACAGCTCTATAACTGGCTTTGCTTATCAGAAAGAATTGAAGTCAGTCAAAGTATTAGGACATTGAATTCAGTATTTAGTATAATCTAAATGTATGCCTAGTTCAAACAAAAATTGCTGCATCAGCTGCATTGTGGCTCCCTCTGTTTATACTTCCAAGGGTAGTGATTTTGTTTAAATCAAGGTCTGCTTGAGCACTGGAGGTAATATAGAGTTCAGGATGTTTAGGAGCTTATTGGGATGTGCAGTTCAATTTCTGCAGTGAAGACAGTGGTTGAGAAAATAAGTTTAGAGATGAGGATTGTGATATCTTACGTGTTTAATGATGAAAATACACAGTGCCTATGTAGTAAGGAAATGAGGTGGGTGTGGCATTACCATCTTATGGAATATGAGGAAATGAAAAGATATTTTGCATTTTCTGTTTTTGTGATTAATTCATTAACATCGAGATTTAAACTTTTAACCAACAAGGAAGAGAATTGCCTTGCCTTAGTGGCAGCACACCAGCATCTGAATCAGGATGTCCAGGCCCTGCTCTAGAGACCCGAGCACACAACCTAGGTTGAAACCTCAGTGCAGTTCTGAAGGAATTTTGGAGGCCATGCCTTTTACGTAGGTGCTAAATGAAGCTCAAGGTTTTGTCCTCAAGTGAAAAGGTCCAATGGCACTATTGATGGTAACCCAGGTAATATTTATCCCTAAATAAACAATGCTAAAATAGATTCCCTTTGTTGTTTGCAGAAATTCGCTATGTCCTTATTTGATACTTATTTTGTTGCATGGTACTAACTTGACTTTAAAATATTTTGATAACATCGCACAATGAAAGGCACAATGTAAATGCAAGCTTTTTCTTTTATGTTCATGATGGGCACAATGGGCACAAGAAATGTCACTGTGGGTCACAGGTGCTCAATTGAATGAGTGGCATTCAATTACACAGGTCAGCTATGTTAAAACTGATAGCGGCAGAGCATTCTTCGCACTTTCATTAAAAGCTGCAGGAAGTTACCATGATAATCAATATTGAGTAAAGTGCCTAATTGTATGGCTATGCTAATGATGGCTCATTCCACGTTTCTGTATAATGCGGTATCTGAACAGCTAAACAATCCCTTCAGTTTCGTTTGCCTTTTCTCTCCATAGATAAGTTTACAAGAGTGCTTCGAGAGCAGCAGTCGGAACGTGCCCGCCGTGAACAGGAAAGAATCCGACTTCTTAATGCTGACCCCTTTGATCTGGAGGCACAGGCTAAAATTGAGGAAGACATCAGGTACATTGGTGCTTGAGCTCTTGAGTTTTCCTGCTTAACACTCTCACTAATCCATTGTATGGAGCAGCTCAAGACAATTTGGCCATGGTAATATGTTCTTATACTGCAAGATTCTATTTAGTTTGGTCAGCAGGTATTGAAGCTACTTAGTAGTACTCATAAAATGTTACTATTGTCGAAAGGAACGTAGATGTGAAGATCAACCTGATTTATCAGCATAGCATTCTATTAAGTCATTGATCTCTGATGACCTCTGCTATAGTGAATTCTATTCAATGATTGGCTGGATGTGGCCTTTAGCTCTAGTATTAGGTATACCACTCCCTCGGTCTGTTGTCATTGTAAAGGTACCTTTGTATTGCAGGCAGCAGAACATTGAGGAGAACATGACAATTGCAATGGAAGAATCGCCAGAGAGCTTTGGTCAGGTGGTAATGCTCTACATCAATTGTAAGGTTAATGGGAATCCAGTTAAGGCATTTGTAGATTCAGGTAAGTTCACATCTAATTAGGCTACTTGTAAGAGTTTGAGGTAGTTTGTTGCAATGATTGTAATTCAGTAAAACTCTGTTAATCTGGCACACTTGGGTCTTTGGTGGTGCCGGAGCAGGAGATTTCCTGGAGTTTTGAATGTTATTTTATTAGTACTCCAACAAAGTTCAAGTTCAAAGTACATTTATTATCGAAGTATGTATACATTATACAACCTTGAGATTCATCTCCTTACAGGCAGCCACTAAACAAAATAAAACCCAAAAGAACCCGTAACAAAGAAGACAGTCAAACACCAATGTGCAGAGAGAAAGCACACTTTTAAGTCACTTTATTTTTAGATGATACTTAATGGAATAATTAATTTTCTAGTGAACTCAGAGGGGCTCTGTTTCCTTGTGTTCCTTTCAATCTCAGTTAGTTTCCAGGGAGCATGGGAAATTGAACTAGGCGAGTTTCAAGGGAGTGAGGGAAACAGAACAACACAAACTTCAAAGGTGAGCAGGAAACAAATGAACATGAGAATTGGGGCCAGGGGGTGTCAAAGGCTGGGAACTGTGGCCACAGTGCGTGAAGGGTAGTGTGGGAACCAGGGCCTTGTGAATGGAAAGGAGATGGGAACACCCGTTAACCATGCTGTGTTAACAGGAGAGCAGGAGCCAGCATCCAGTGAGGCAATGCCAAGTGATCCAGATTTCAAAATAATATACTCACAGATTATTAATGTTTTACTGCAATTATAAAATTCTTAGTGGAACATGGTATATGGGGGGTGGGGGGGTCAAAGCAAGTACAGGTTTCCCCCGCTATCCGAAGGTACCGCATTCCTATGAACCCGTTTGTAAGCCGAAATGGTGTAAAGCGAAGAAGCAATTACCATTAATTTATATGGGAAAAAATTTTGAGCGTTCCCAGACCCAAAAAATAACCTATCAAATCAAATAACACATAAAACCTAAAATGACACTAACATATAGTAAAAGCAGGGATGATATGATAAATATACAGTCTATATAAGTAGAAATATTGTATGTACAGTGTAGTTTCACTTATAAAAATTGGGAAGACTGAGCCAAAATCGATTTGGAGAAGAAAAATCAGCACATACACACCTACGCACGTACATGCATGAGCACACAACTGCCCGCACAAGGCTTCACGGTTATGGTAGTCTTTCTTGGGGTAAACACATGTATAAAGCGGGCGTCTTTCTTTTGTAAAAGCGAAAATCCTCTTTGCTTAGCGAAAACAGGTACTGATGTAGGTCCTTCGTAATAGCGAGCTGTCGTAAAGTGAACGTTCGAAAAACGGGGGCCACCTGTACCTAAGGTTATGAAAAATGAAAAACATCCAGTGAGTGGCAGTTCTGTGGGCAAAAGCACCTCGTTGATGAGAGAAGCCAGGGAATGGCCAGACTGGTACAAGCTGACAGGAAGGCAAATCTGGAAGTGGATTGCTACAGCAGGAAAAGACCACAAATATACACTTAATGGCCACTTTATATTTGTGGTCTTCTGCTGTAGCAATCCACTTCCAGATTCGCCTTCCTGTCAGCTTGTACCAGTCTGGCCATTCCCTGGCTTCTCTCGTTAACGAGGTGTTTTCGCCCACAGAACTGCTACTCACTGGATGCTTTTTTGTTTCTCGCACCATTCTCTGTAAACTCTCGAGACTGTTGAGCGTGAAAGTCCCGGGAGGTCAACAGTTACTGAGATACTCAAATCACCCCATCTGGCACCAACAACCACTCCACGGTAAAAGTAACTTAGATCACATTTCTTACCCATTCTGATGTTTGGTCTGAACAACAATTGAACCTCTTGACCTCATCTGCATGCTTTTATGCATTGAGCAGGTGTACATAATAAAATGAGTGTAAAATTGAATAATCAAAGTTGTATGAAAGCCTTTCATCTGACATCATGGTAAGTGAAGTCAGCAGATTGGTTCAAAGTTGCTCTTCTTTTACTGTCTTCCACCTGTAGTTATTTTCTAAGCTGAGCATTGAATGTATACTTGGTTTTTTTGTCTATTATTAATATAAACATGAATACATAATCACAGTTTATCGTTACATATCAGAGCTGTACTTTGCATAAATCTTGTAGGTGAAGTTATTTTCACCTTCACTTATCTCAAGGCAAGACAGGGAAATGATTGAAATACTTGTAATCTGATAGCAGAGTGTGAGCCAGGTGTGTTGCTAAATGTATTTCATGGCTGATATAGGAGCACAGATGACGATCATGAGCCAAGCATGTGCGGAGAGATGCAACATTATGCGCTTGGTTGATAGGCGATGGGCAGGGATCGCCAAAGGTGTTGGAACACAAAAAATTATTGGCAGAGTCCACTTAGGTGAGTAGTTATGCCATAACTGTCATTCATTCTGAGGTTGTGAGCAGAAATACATTGTATATCACTTTCTATAATTAAAAAAAAAATGATACAAGCCTGAAGTAGGTAAATGGAATTAGCATTGATAAACTTACTGGTTAGCATGGATGGTGTGCCAAAAAGGCCCATTCTGTGATTTCATGATAACAATTGCTTCATGAAGAAAATAAAAGGATGTAGTGGGTGTCTTTGTACATCATTCCACAGAACTGGCAGCGATGGATGCAGTGTAATCGTAGCAGTGTTTTCTACTTCACTTTCATTTGTTTTGAAGATACTGAGAAGTGGAGGGTTTAACCAACGTAGAACAGAACCCCAATAATTCTGCACCCTTTGGGACTTGGGTGGAGTTGGGCTGTCAGGTTTCCTGGACTATTGGGTATCCAGACAAGCGGAATCTAGTCACGTGCTCAAGTACTGTGATGTATTGCTTGCAGCAGCATCACAGGCACGTAGATTCAAATGAAATATATACATTGTACAAGAGAATGAAGAGAAGGACAAAGACTATGCAAAAGGTGGTCCATGGTGTTTTGTTGCTGTGGTAGGATTAGGGTTATGTAGGTTTGTTCAAGACCTGATGGTTGTAGAAAAGTAGCTGTTCCTGAACCTGGTGACGTTAGACTTCAAGCTCTGTACCTCCTGTTGGATGGTGGCAGTGAGAAGAACTTATGGCTTGGGTAGTAGGAATCTTTGATGATGCCACGTTCTTGAGGCAGTGCTTCCTGTAGATGCTGTCATTGGTGGGGAGGGTTATATCCATGATGGAGCTGCCTCAGTCTACTACTTTCTTTGGCTCCTAGTGTTCCTGTGCGTTGAAGTTGCTGAACCAGGCCATGATGCAACCCTAACACAGTCTTAATTGGATCATTTGAAATGTTACACTGTAGTAAATTTTCCATTTAACCCAGTAAGTTTCAAGGGAGCGAGGGAACCAGGCCCTACGTGTTTAAAGGGAGTACAGTTAACAGGACCCCAGTTATTTTAAAGGGGCACAGGAAAGAGCCCTTGTGAGTTTAAAAGGAGAGTGGGGAGAAAGGACCCCAATTGAAGAGCACACAGGAAATGTGGCTTTGGGATATGGTGAATGTGACCTGGTGCTGAACAACATGATAGCAGATTATTACTGCTTGCTGTTTGAGATCTGTGGTGATCTTATGATCCATTTGATTGGTAAAGGTTTTGACTTTTCATTGCTGCACCATATAGTGAAAGAAGGTGATAGAACCCTGCCTAAAAGAAAAGGGGAAAGTTAACAAAGAAAAGGGCACCATTCTTATGTTATTTTCGACTCATGGTACTGGGATGTATACAGTTTTGTGGCTGATGTTTGTGATACAGCAGTGTACCCCCAGTTACTTTTACAGAAAAGAGAGGGCACTGTAAGAAAGGATTCCATACTGTTTATCTGGACAAAAGTGCTGAGGGCGGTGGTGGCAGGGTGATAGTATAGTGGGCATAGAGGTGGTCATTGGGATGTTCAGCACTTGCTTTATGGTTAGCTTTCAATTGAACTGTCTTTAATTGAAGTACTGTATTGTTCAGCCCAGATTCAGATTGAAGGTGACTTTCTCCCTTGCTCCTTCTCCCTCCTGGAAGATCAGCCGATGGATATGTTGCTTGGACTCGACATGCTCAAAAGGCATCAGGTAAGAGGCAAGTAATGTTTCCAGATCAGACAGCAGATTGCTTGTGAGAGGAGGTTTTTTGAACGGAGGAGTGGGGGTGGGAATAGTACCGTTCATAATTAGGAGCTGTAATTCCATGAATTGTCAGTATTGTTTTTATCGTTCTGGGCTATTTGCCCAATTCTACAACTGGAACTTGTATGTGCATAGTACCTCTGACATTGCAAGGCTCTTATTAGGAGCCTTTATTGAATATATTTTACTTAAAATTCAATGGTTCCAACTGTCTGTGCTGATTTTAAACTCTGATGTGATAAGACGACATTTTCAATGTAAACTACTCCTGAAGGTCTTCCTTTTAGTATTTGAAATAATCAGTTTAATTTCCATTCTTTTAAATTTTGTTCTTTATCCCCTTCTTCTTGCAGTGTTCAATTGATCTGAAGCGCAATGTACTGGTTATAGGCACCACAGGCACAGAGACGCGCTTCTTATCCGAAGCAGAGCTGCCAGACTGTGCCAGGTTGGCATACGGTATGCCACGAGACGATCTCCGTCCTGAGGAACTAGCAGATCAAGAGCTGGCTGAAGCACTAAACAGATCAGCAGAGGAATCTGGTAAATTTTCAAAAGAGCTCTTAGAACCGATAAGAATTTGTAAGCTTGTTGTCTCCTGATCCAGCCACCCAAATGCATATGTAGGAAATTTCCTGTAGAGGATTTATCTGATAGATTGGGTGATGCTCTGGTCTCTTATGATTCTCAATAACAGGAAGGTAAGCAAAAGTTATTAGTTTCTGTTCTTAGCATATCATACACAGAATTTGTGGAATATCTACAGTGTGTTCCGTTATGTTTACAAAGGCAACTTGCATTGCTTGGGTGCATCTCATTGCTTGTAATACCCGTAAAAAGTGGCAGATTTTTGTCTGAGAGTAGTCAATTTAGTATTTGGAGATTAGAACAGAGTTCAGGCCTGCTCTCACCTTCAATCTATGTGTGTGACAAGTTCTGGAGCTACTGGACAGTGATCAAAGACAGGAATCCTGGCTCATTTCTCCTCCAACACCAAATTTAAGTCACCTTGGACTTCTTAACAATTCTGTTCCAAGTGATTGAGTGCTCAGTTTCAGGAAGAGCCTTAAACCATTTATAGTTAAAACCACTTACATTATCTACTAGGAGGAAAGTGGGCCTGCTCTCTCTTAAATTTGTAAGTTTAAAGAGAAATATCACATCAATAATATCACTTATAATAAGACACCAGTTTCTGTAGTCCACTCTTTCTTTGATCAGTCCAACCTCCTTGCCAACTCCATAAGCTGAGACTACTAATGGCTATTATTATAGTGCATGCTAATGCCAAGTTATGTTTGTGTGGAATATTAATCTGTTCGATATCTGTAGTGACCTGTAATTCTGTGTGCATGCTGCATGCTTCAGTTGACTAATCGAGTTTGCTGTTGTGGTTTGGTTTTGTGTTTGTTTTATCCTAACAGGACGCCGGCCTCACTGATGCATGTTGCACTTTTGCTGCCCTTGAAGATGATCACAGTCCAGGTATTTAATGCTCTGTTACTTTTAAGTAACTTAAGAATGTGGTACGATGGCTAAATAGTCAGATAAGAGATCTTGCAGTCAATTAGACATTCAGTTCCAAGAATGTGTTTTCTTATCATGCTCTTTTTGAACTGAAGATGAATAGCACACTGCACTAAAAGGGAACTACTGAGTCATGCTTTCCATTTCAGTGGAAGACAAAATACTGAGGTGAGCTGCTCAGAAGTCTTAAATATCCGACAAATTTAGAGCGGCCAGCCTTCTCATCAAGTGGGGTTTTGTTTTCCGGAAAAATAAGTAGGACGGTCATTGCTGAAAACTTACTACTATAATGTGCAGTTGGATGGAAAGTAAGAAATTACTTTTTCAATCCCGTGCCTTTATTTTGGTAATATGATAAGGAAATATTACTGCAGCTCACCTCAGATATTTGCACCTCCTAGAGGAGCTCAGTGCCTTTAAAGTAGTTTTGGTAATTTTGGATCCATTATTTTTTGCTCCATTGTCTATTCCAGATAAGGTTTAGAGTCTTTATTACTGCTTTTTTTTCACTTCCCCTCAGCTGTAGGCCTTGCTATCTAAGTAGGAAAAATTCTCAATAATTTCTTCTGTAGTAGAGGCTAATGTAAACTTAGCCAGTCGGTACTCTTTTCTTGTTGTTATAGAGTCAGGGGTGTGTTTTTTGAAATTACTATGTCTGTGGCTTGGATTCAATTTACCTCAGAGATAGGCCAAACTATAAAGAAAATACATTTCTTATTGTGTCTTTTATATTCCTTTTTGGATATTCCAAAGTATTTTATGGCCAGAAGTACTTTTGAAGTATGGTCATTATTACAGTGTATAAAATGAAGCAATCAATGTGCAGGAAGACGAGAAAATCTGCAGATGCTGGAAATCCAAGCAACACACACAAAATTCTGGAGTAAGATAGCAGGCCAGGCAGTGTCTATAGGAAAGAATAAGCACTAGACGGAGACCCTTCATTAGGACTCTCGGCTAAGATGCTGCCTGGCCTGCTGAGTTCCTTCAGCATTTTGTGTGTGTTGCGATCAGTATGCACTTTCTTATTAACCACAGCGTAATAACCAGATAGTTAGGTTGAATAAAAAACTTAAGTCTGGAAATGGCAGTTAAATCTCCTGCAGATTTTTAAATACCTTCATTTTTTTTTACTCTGACCTCGGAGTGTTACTCACTTGAAAGAATTTAACATGGAGTCTAGCACTCCTGCATTTGTAGGGTTAGTTTACATTTTTGTGCTCAGATCTCTGGAGTGGGACTTGAACCCACAACCTTCCAGCTGAGAGGTGAGATCATCCTAGCAAATGGCACAAATGATGCTCTTGACAAGTACAATCCTTTTGATTGGCAGATCTGCGTTTTGCAGGTTGAAGCACATACCATCTTTGTGTAGCTGTGTTGTGCTGTCAAGAGCAATGTTTCCACATGTAAACTAAACCCGTAATTCATCTCTATTAGGAAAAAAGTGGTTGTTTGAAGAAAGAAAGCTGCTGCCCATGGAAGACATTGAAGGAATGCTGGAAGATCCCAGCAAAGAAAGGTGAATGGCAGCCTTTCACAATGACCAAAGAATGTCCCATGGTATTTTATGTAAATGATGATGGCAGTCATACCAGGCAACACACACAAAATGCTGGAGGAACTCAGGGGACCAGGCAGCATCTGTAGAAAAAAGTATAATCGATGTTTTGGGATGAGACCCTTCATCAGGTCTTGGCCCGAAACGTCAATTATTCTCTTTTTCATAGATGCTGCCTGGCCTGCTGAGTTCCTCCAGCATTTTGTGTGTGCTGTTTGGATTTTCAGCATCTGCAGATTTTCTCTTGCTTGTGACAGTCGTACCATATTGGTTAGAAAGAAATATGCTAGCCACCGTGAAGAAATTCTGTTCCTTTTTAAGCAATTCATGAATTATTTTATGTCCATTTGCAAAAGCAGACTGTGCCTCTTTTTAATGCCTCATTTCAGATAGTGTGCATTAGTCCCTCAGCTGGAGTCACGGAGAGTGCTCCATTCATTCGTGGCATTGTACTCAGCCTCGCTAGCCCCATCATATACTAGCTCAACGATCCCACCTGTTGACTCTTCATAGCCAACTCTACCATTAGATAAGAAAACGATATAGTAGCAGAGGTCTATAATTTGTACTTCATAATTGTGACCTTGCACCCTCTTTTCCTACTGCTTTTGTTTACTTTCCTGTTTCCTTTCTACCTTTTTATATCCTGTTCATTACTGTAAGGTCACTTTTTAAGCTTGTAGGTAGGTGTCTGGCTTCTGTAATTTTACATTGCTCTTCCCTTTGACAGTGAGATTTGAGCTTTTCTTCACCTCATCATCTCCAGCATCAGCTGTCGCAAGCAGCATCAGGAAGCCTTAAAACTCAGCTTCCTGATAATATACCTGCATATATTCCAGTGAACGTTTTGATTTTCTTTTTTAGCTGTTCTATGTCTTATTCACAAACTAGTCTGAATTCTCCTTAACTTTGCCAGTTACCTTTGTAGTCTTCTTAGAAGCAAAAAAGAAAGGGGAGTCATTTGTTCCACTGTTTGGTGAAGTTGCTTGCCAACTTCAAGTGACTGTGACTTGAGTTTGTAAATGCTTTTGAACTTCCCTGTTACATTCTCCTGATCAATGAGGAGAGTAGGTTGTCATTATTTTTAAGTTATGAGCTTGATAGTGATTAAAATTAAGCTATTTATGAAAGGATTATATTGGGGTTTATCTAAAGGAATCCATAAAATTGAACATTAATATTGGCAAACCATCACCAGATATACATTGTAGAGAAACAAGAGTTCACCAGGAAATAATATTGGAAATGTTGAGAAATTTGGCGGTAAACTGTTTTCAGATGTGGTGTATATGTAGTTGTAATTCTGGATTCCATTTTCTGTGTTTGTTTTAGGAAAAGAAAATGGCAAAACTACCTCATTGAAGAGCCCTTCATTACCAGCACCTCATCGACTACATCTTCCTCTTCCTATTACAAGTGACCTATCACAACTTCCCCAACCCCAAAATCAGTTGGACCGCTCTTTATCAGTTCCTGCTAGCCTTCCCTCACAAAACCAGAAGAAACTTGAATTTTCAGATGCAAAAAGCGTTCAGATCCCTGAGTGCTTGGAAACCGAGGCAGAAAACCAGAAGCCTTTACAATCGTTGGATAATCTGTTGACTTCTCTGTCTCCAGATAGTCTGTCTGCTTCTTCTCAGGCATCATTAGGAGAAAAGCACATACCACAACACAAAAACACTTATGGTAGTCCACAGAACAGCCTGAAGCATCCAAGTTCAGATGCTGGCAATGAATTTCTGCCAAAACGTATATTGACAGACATGAGTTCACACACAGCTGGCATGGAAATGTATGATGCACAGGAAGACCATACTCTTCAAGGTGTAAGAGCAAAAACTCAGCTGGAAGATCTAAACAAAGAAAAAATGGATTTGGTGGAGCCACTAGTAACAAAAGCTGAAGAGTGTTCTCAATCAGTACAACCAAATACTGATTCTGTGCTTGATATGATTGTGGATAACAGATCAACCCAAGCACCCTCAACTAGCGGCTCCCCTGATAGTAATGAAGTGCAGCAGCCCGGTGAAATTGGAAAGGGAATTGATGATCCAGATACCAATCTGCAGCACATCACTGTACCATCTGAAATAGACCTCAGAATAGATGATCCGTGTAGTTGTCAGAAGAAAACTGAGATTGATGGAAGACCATCAAATGATGCTTCAATTGGGAACAGTGAGACTTGTGATGCTGGAATGATGTGCTGTACAGAGCAGCAGGTAGAGAATGTGACAGCAACAAATTCAAACATCCATAACCAGGACGAGAAAGCCCTTATTTCTGAAAAGGAACTTGAGAAAAACTGTCCAAATTCCTGTCCACTTGAGGTGGATAGACCTGTTGAGTTTACAAATGATGACACAGGAGAACGGTCTGAAGTTGTTTTTGATGTTGGTAAAAAGCAAGAAGAGATACATTTGTTTACTGAGATTAAAGTGTCTTCCTATCAGCAGCATCAGACTTCAGAATCCTGTCAGTACGATTCACACCTATCCCCTGTGGCCACTTTATTTGAATTGCATCGTGAATTGGTTTCTTCTTGTCAGGAAACTTCCTTGCAGGTGTCAGCCAAATTAGACGACCATAATCAGCCAGTCACAACAAATCAGGAAGAAAACTTTCAGCATATGGAGGTCTGTAACGAGTGCTCAGAGAATGATGCCTTAAATGAGGTATGTCTTAATGCAGAACTGGTACCTGAAATGCAAGAGGAGCCAGAGTTGACAGCTGAATCTGAAATTTCTTCTAAAAGAGACATACCCATCCACATGACACATGATGAATCTGAGGAAATTTTGACACAGGAAACAAAAGACATGGATGGGGATTTCATTCTTGTGTCGAAACATTTAACTAATGAAATGGAGGTTTCCCCAAGTGACAAATTATTGGAGACCCGAGAATTATCACTACACAGTATTGAATATGCATCTGACACTGCAGTAGTTAAAAGTAGTCAGACATCTCAAAGTACTGAGACACATTTGGTAACACATAGTGTAGATAGTTGTGCAGAGGTTTCAGGTGCTTCAGTGATGTGTGAAGAGACTGTGGAAGCCACCATGGATCAGCCTGAAAGGCATTCTCTGGATAGTCCTGAACTACGCTCTTCAGATTTGTCAAACCAGCTTTTCCCAGCAGCAAACATCGAACGAATAAGAACATCAGGATTTAGTCAGCAGGAAGCTGTGGAAGCTCTTGAACGTTGTCATGGAAACACAGATTTGGCTCTTCTGGTTCTTCTCGCAAGAGGAATTGTGGTTCCTACGTGAAGTAGTTCAATATATTACAGTTGCACAATAATAAACTGGTACTGTTTAGACATCTGGGCTGACAAATGTGTGCATCTTTAATTGAAAGAAAGGAAGTTTAAATCAGAGTTCACTTTTTTAGTATTGGGTGTAACTGGTTTTAACGATTGATTATCACCACATACAGCAAACTTGTTACATTACGGCAGCATTTTCTGTGCCATCCTGGAGTTATTAATCCACTCCACAGGTACCCATAAACCCAAACAACTCACCTAGTTAAATATTGTACCTAATGCTACTTAGAATTAAAAATGCCGATGATATTTTTCACTGAATATTCTCAAAGATGGTTTGCAGCAGCAAGAGTGGTGGGCTTAAATCCTTGGGAGATGATATATGCACAAGATTCATGGTGGAATCATGTTAGATTTTAAACTGTGTGCAAGGTCAGAAAATGCCTACATTAGATTTGAGTTTTGGTGTTTGATTTAAGTATAGGGAGAAGTAAATAAAATTCTATCATGTTTCCTCCATAGAAGTTCAATGTACTTTGCCTTCTGAGTACAGAGTTTTTTAGAATTCTTTTACTCTTTTATAGCCTTTATCAAATCTGAGTCAGCAACACCACCTTTGCTGGACACTGGTCTTGTGTAACTGAGGCATATTCAGTATTCACACTTGGCTGAAGTTATATTTTGGATTTTTTTGTTAGGCGCCACTAGTGATGTTGATGTAATCTTCAATGGGTGCTTATTGCAATCTCTAATCTTTTTTTTAAACCAAATAAAACAAAACTATTGCCAACAATATTGGTTTGTGTGTGCTGATGATCATACTTATGAAGATATGTGATAAAGGCTAGAAATTTGAACTGCTGTTTCTTACCTCTGAAAGCTGATTTCAGCTCAAGTGCCAATACTAATAGTTAAGCCATTAGCAACAGTGCAAGAAGACGATCTTTATTCCATGCTGGGCATGTACAGTAAATGTCTGAAGCTGTTCAGCTGTCCACAGTATAATGTTTTCTTTTTTCAAAAATATTAAAATAAACTTCTTTTGTCATTTGCATTCTTCACATGTTGACCTGTACAAGTGGAACTTGTTAACGAGTTACTTCCATTGGTGATGTTCTCTTTTGAGAGCTGGTGCAGTCTAGGTTCTCGACAGGTGTAGACAGGTACTGTTGGATATCAGTTTCCAGACTTTCAGTCTAGCACTGATGAAAGGCAGATGATATACTTTCAAGTCAGAATTGTATGCAACTTGGCAGGCAACCTGCAGTTGGTGATGTTCCCATATACTTGTTCCCTTGTCCTCCTTGATGGTATAGGTCACATGCTTGAGATGTGTTAGAACATAGAACAGTACGGCACAGGAACAGGCCCTTCAACCCACAAAGTTGTTTCAAACCAGCTAAAAAGTAATTTTTTAAAAACTCCAAAAAAAACGAATCCCTCCTACCTACACCATGTCCATATCCCTCCATCTACCTCACATTCATGTGCTTATCTAAATGTCTCTTAAAAGTCTCTAATGTATTTGCCTGTTACCATATCAAGGCAGCGCATTCCAGGCATCTGACAACCCCTCACATCCCCTTTGAACCTACCCCCTCTCACCTTCAAGGCATGTTCTCTGGTATGAGACAATTCCAATCTGGGAAAAAGATGCGCCCTGTCTATCTGTGCCTCTCATGATCTTATAAGACTCAGATCTCCTCTCAGCCTCCTCCACCCCAGACAAAACAGCCCAAGTTTGTCTAGCCTCCCTCTCATAATAGCACATGCCTTCTAAACCTCTTCTGCATCCTCTCCAAAGCCTCAACATCCTTCCTAGAGTGGGGCTACCAGAACTGCATGCAATACTCCAAAATTGGTTTGTCAGAGAGCTTCATAAACGGTACACAACACAATCTCTGTACCAAGTGGGGGAAGGAATTAATATTTGAGGGTGGTTGATGGTCCTGGATGATGTTGAACTTGAGAATTGTTGTATCTACGCTCACTCGGGCGAAGGGGGAGAGTATTTCATCAGACTTCTGAGGAATAGAGTTACTCGCTGTAGGATACTCAGCTTCTTTCCTGCTGTTATGGCTGCAGTATTTCTGTGGCTTGTCTGGTTGAGTTTTGGGTCATGGGTGATGCCCAGGATGCTGAGAATTGCTAATAATCGTGTGATTGAATGTACAGGTGGCTAGACCTCTTAAAAGTGGCCAATGTCTGACATATTTATGGTGCAAATATTACTTCACGTATCAGCCTATGTATAAACATTGTCTTGGCCTTGCTGAGAAATTGTACTTCTTGTGAGCAAGGCCCAAATAATCTTTCATGTTATTAAAGCAAACACGAGGAGAACTGCAGATGCTGGAAATTCAAGCAACACACACAGAAAATGCTGGTGGAACGCAGCAGGCCTGGCAGCATCTATAGGGAGAAGCACTATCATAGCCGAGACGAAGGGCCCGAAACATTGACAGTGCTTCTCCCTGTAGATGCTGCCTGGCCTGCTGCATTCCACCAGCATTTTGTGTGTGTTTCACTTTATTAGTTGGGTGCCAGTGCTGGAACCACTGGAACAGCTTGGCTAGGTACCAGCAGGTTCAAGAGCACAGATCTTCGTTCCAGAGGTCAGGTGTTTCGTTTCATATCTTTTGGGGCATCTAGTGCTCCGTCATTTCTTGAAATCATTGGGGTGGAATTGGATTGGCTGCAGTCTATGATGGTGGTAATATCAGGACGGAGCTGATATAGATCACGTGGCTGAACATGGTTGCTGCTGTTTCAGCCTCCCTTCTGCCACTTACATGATAAGCCTTGCTGTTACTGAGGATAGGGATGTTTTTGGAGCTATCCTCCATACACTATTCAATAGTCCATTCTCAGTCACAACTAGGCTGGCAGCTCTCCAGGGCGAGGATCAGTCAAGTGGGTTCCAGGTTCAATCACCAGTCTCTGCTCAGTTTGTTGATCACAATTTAGGCAAGATTTCAGGCAGCCAGCTTCAAGAAAGCAGCTGCTCGTTTTCAGTGTACATTGGCCCATGTTAGGAAGTGTAGAGGTAAAAAAAAGATGATCTTCGTCACAAGTCTTGACACACCATCTCACTATGGATTTGCATGAACCACCACAGGCTATCTGATACCCTGGAATCTGCATTCCAGCAATTCTTTTTCACAATCATTCATTTAGATTCCTTGCATTCACTTGAACGGGCCAAAAGATTGGATCCCAATTTCTTTCTGATGTAGGTTATCGCTGCTGCGGCATCATCCAGGAAGAGCCCCGTAAAATAGAAAGTATATGGTGGTTCATTTTCCACACCTAGATTGGAAGTGACGTGCGAAAACAAGTATATTAATATTAAATAACTTGCATAAATGTAAGACACAAAAGATTGCAAAAACCAGAACCTAGAGCAATACGCGAGGTGCTGGAGGAAGTCCATGAGTCAGGTAGTATCTATGGAGGGAAGTGGACAGTTGATGTTTAGGATCAAGACCTTCATAGACTGAAAATGAATGGATTTGATCCAAGTGCTGCCCTTCAATGGTTATATTTCATTAGAGCTATCAGGAGATTTGGTATGTCACCAAAGACTAGCAAATTTCTCCAGATGTACTGTGGAGAGCATTCCAGCTGGTTGCGTCATCGTCTAGCGTGAGGGGGCCACTGCGCAGGATCGGGAAGTGCTGCGGAGGGTTGTAAACTTAGCCAGCTCTATCACGAGCACTAGCCTCGTCAGCATTGAAAAGGCGATGCCTCTAAAAGGCAGCATTCATCATTAAGCACCCTAATACCCAAAACATGCCCTTTTCTCATTAGTACCATCAGTGTTTTCGGAACTGCTTCCCCTTCATCAGATTTCTGAATGGACAACGAACCCATGAACATTACCTCACAATTTTCCCCACTATTTTCGCACTACTTATTTAATTTAATTATATACGTCTATATCTATCTACCTATATATATATATATAGAGAGAGAGAGAGCAATGATTGTATCTTAGATTTTATAGTTTTAAAAATTATTTATTACACTAACCCTGCCACAAAATAAAATTCAAGGCATATGCCGATAATATTATTGATTCTGATATTAAATCTGATTATGATCTCCCTATTTGTCATCCTGTATCATCAATGTGCAAATCAGTTATCACAGTCTTCAACAACAAAACAAACTTGAGGACCGGAGCTGTGACCACACTTGTTATGTTTTCTCTCTGCCAAATGTTGACGGGCCCAAGTTACGACTGACTGTGTAAGAGAGAAACGTGTTTTTAGATTGGAAGTACCTAGCAAACCAGCTTTCATCCCCTTAACCCTTCTGCCATTCCAAAAGGACCCTTCCCCCCGAGATCTACATCCTTGGTGACCTGCATCATACCAAACTGAGTTTGGCATAAGGCTCGATTTCTTCTTCCAACATCAGACTTTTGGACTTAACTGATTCCATTTAGTCAGCAGTTCCAACACAGTTATTTCAGATGTCCAGCGTTCAATTTACACATCTCAGCTAATTTAAGATGGGTTTTGTGCCCCACCCCCATCTACAAACCATCTTTTCTTGCACCTAGATCTTTTGTCATTTAACATCAGACGTCTTTGCATCATTGATCCTTTGTCTTTCTCTGACTCTTAAACCCCTTTTATTGCCAGTGTTTCTCTTTTCACATTGCCCTGTTAAATTTCTTTCTCTCTGCAGGTTCCATCATTTTTTAGTTTTTGTTTCAGATTTCCGTGATTTTTTTAAATATATAGCAGCGATCAAATTGCTTAAAGAGCCTTCAGCACTTAATGAACAAAGTATATGAAAGATCACACAGCTTGAATAAGAGTAACTCGAGTGATGACAGCGTAATAATGTGGACGAAGTGATTGGAGTTAATGGGATGTGACACCGGGTCACTGGAGAGGAGCGGCTCTTGCGGCGAGTTGGCAAGGCTCGCTCCCAGCGCTGCGTGACGCGGCCGCCAGGTGGGGTACGTGGGCGCGCGGCTGTGACGCCCTCCGCTGCGTGCGCGCCGCCGCGGCGCTGCTGCTTCTGGCGGAAGATGGCGGATCTCGGGGAGTGAGAGCGGGAGTCGCCGGGAGGCCAGCGGCGGAAACACGGAAGCGCCGGAGGGGCACGGCATCTATCGGAAGCGGCGACCCTTAGCGCGCACAACAGCCGGCGCCGGGGGGAAGGGTAGCGAGCTCGGCCGGTGAGTGTGTCTGTTGTTTGGGGGGGGGGGGGTGGAGGAGAGGGAGGTGGTGGGAGGCCGGAGCCCCAGGGCTTGGGTAAATCTCAGCCAGGGAATGAGTGCCAGCAGCCCTTCTCCTCTCCCGGGGCTGCGGGCAGTGTAGTGCCCACTTCGGGCTGTGCGTCCGGCAAGGATGAAGCAACGTCTGTGCAGCCAGCTCTGAACAGGGATGTTCAGCAGGTTGCTCGCTGCGGGTTGTGGCTGCTCTGGGCCGGTATCTGGCCCTTTGTACTGGAAAGCCTCCGAGCCCAGTTAGTGGAGTTGGCCACATGCCAGTGGCAGCCATGTAGGGCCTGGGTCCAGGGTCAGATGCAAACCCTTCAAAGTTCACCTTTATTGAGCTCCACTTTATCCCTATTATCGAGACATAGAGCTGAACGTAGAACCACTGGCTATTGCATTAAAGAAGGCAATATCAGTATATCCTGTGATATGGGTCAAGAAAAGATGACATAGTTCATTGAATCCTGTAAGGTTAACTTATTAATACCAAGACCCTTATCTATCCCATATTATTGTTAAGGGGGAAGTGTAAAATGGCACCTGCACCCTAAAATGTGAGTAAGTGAGAGTGTTTTGGGTGTAAATTCAACTTGATGGCATATTTCTGAATCTCAAAACGTTAATAATGAATAACAGTGAACAAATTGTACCCATAATGTGGCAAAGAAGTATGTACAGTATGTAAAGTCTTGTATGTACAGTGAGATTAACAGTGAGAAATTGTCAAGTGGTGGTGATGAGATGTTGGGTCTTTATTTCTGAATAATAAATATTTTCATAAAATTCTGTTCCTTTTCCTGTAAATATCTGCAAAATATCTCAAGGTAGTAAATAGAAACGTATGTATTTTGATAAATTTGCTTTGAACTTTTAAAGATGGCGAGGATTTCCCCCCCCCCCCCCAATTTAACCTGAAACAATCTTGGTGAATGGTTAAATTGCATGAATTTTTAGCAAAGAAGTGGAATCAGTCCTGTACAAGTGGTTTACATTAAATAGCTGGATCCTGTAAAAATTGCAAAGGAATTGTAAATTGTGACAATTCAGTTGTTCGACAAAACAGCTCTGTATTTTGTTATTAAAAGAAATGCATGGACGACTTGAAAAGAGGAGCAAGGATTAATTTGAATCAGCCAGTACAGTATCATTTAGGTGTCAGCTATTGCTATTGATGGGTTGTTGTTGGAACTGAGTCTGTACCTTGTAAGGTGTAATTATTGAAGCGGCTGTACTTTGCAGTGCTTTTACAATGGTAGTGTATAATAATGGGTGTGTAAATTGTTTGTTTAAAAGGGGAGAAGGTTTAAAGTAGATTTATGAGGGAAGCCTTATCTTTCTGAAAGTGGTAGGTGCTTGAAAGATCAGGTGAAAGTGGTGGCAGTAGATATAATAGGAACATTTAATACATGGGTTCCCAACCTTTTTTATGCCATGCACTCCTAGGGATATAGACATCGGCAGGCAGATGGGATTAGTTTGAATTGGCATCATATTTGGCACAGGCCTTTCCCTGTCCTATGTTCTTTATTCTAAGTCATGAACAACATTCAGCCATTTTCCATTGTGTTTTCCCAAAGTGCACTTTGGAGGTTGGTAAAGCCAAGTTGATATTTTGACTGCTCTAGGTTTCCCTCTGACTCCGGATGTTGCTTAGTGTAAGTCGTGAAATAAGTGGCCTGTACTGTGTATTGTGGCTGGCCAGTGGTGTAATGGCATCAGCACCCAGGTTTGAATCCAGCCTGCTCTTTGCACGCTTTCCATCTGTGCTGGGTTGAGCGTCATGCTAACAACTTGGCCTTGTTTAAAAAAAAGACTGAGAAATGTTAAAGAAACAGCAAGTTGTCACCCGATGCCCCACAAGGCGTGGAGAGGAATAACACTGCATTATATATCAAAATATTTGACATTTCATAGTATATTCTGTTACATCACACTGTTCTATCTCCAGATGCGAAATAACTAAAAGGGTATTGGAATGTTATGCTTCATTTTAAAGAGATTGGAATTTAGAAATGAGGATCTAATTCTACGGTTCTAGAATACCTTGGTTGGACCTCAGAGCTCTAATTGGCTTTGAAAAGAATACATTACAGATTTGCCAGAAATATGCCAGGATTTCAATGGAAATATTTCGTATAAACTTACTGTTCCCTTGAGCTTCGAATGTTGAGAGTTAACCTAACTCCCATATTTAAAACGCTAAAATGGAGCTGATACAGTGGTAGAGGAATGCAGAACAAGAAGGAACAATCTTAAAATTAGAGCTTGGACATTTAAGGATGAAGTCAGGAAGTTTTATTCCCACAAAAGGTACTGGAAGTTTAGCGTAGTATTTTGCTTCTCCTCCCACCTTGCCATGCCATCAAAAAAAATGTTTTGAAGGTTTAGACTACTGTTAAGTTAGCCTTTCGATGAATGAGTAGGTAAATAAGCTAAGGAGCTGATTGGTTAAAGTCTATTGAATGGTGGTAAAAGCTTGAGGGAATTTTTCACCCACTTTATCTATGACTTGATGTTATTCATATCTAGTTGTTCATTTTAGAACATTAAAACACTAGAACATGGAACACTACAGCACAGTATAGGCCCTTCGACCCACAATGTTGTGCTGATCAAACACAAACCTATATGCTCAGAAGGGTTGCAATAAGTTTTTTTAAAACTGTTGTGTGCTAATTTAAAAGGGATCTAAGCCTTCCAAATAACCCCAGTAAGTAAAACTTAAGAGGAACAAAGACAGTTGATGAAAACTCTCTTAATTTGTTGCTTGTAAAGCATTGGGATAGCTTCAAGTTGCAATCAGAAATTCCTTTGAAGAAGTGATTCCTCTGGTTTCTGGTCATGAATGTCATCTGTGTAATAGGCTGGGTTGAATGTAAGGATGCTAAAAGACAGTTATAGTTAGCAATACATAGAAACAGGCCCTTCAGCTCAGCGAGTCAGTATCAACCATAACTCATTGTTACACTTATCATTTCCTAACCCATTCTAGTCTCCTCTCATTCCCATGAGCTCCCTTTCCCCACCCCCCAACTACCAGATTTCCCCACCACTCATCTTGCACAATTGGAGCACTTTACAATCAGCAATTAACCTATTAGCCCTTTAAAGTTCAGACCATAAAACATTGGATCAGAATTAGGCCTTTTGGTCCATCGTCTGTTTTCCCATCTGATCATGACTGATTTATTTTCCTTCTTATCCCCACTCTCCTTCCTATAAACTCTGCCTTAAATATATCCAATGACTTCTTTTGCCGTTTGCTGATTTGTTCCTTTTTTTGCGCAATGGGGCTTTGATATTTTTCTTTAAACTGATTCCCTGGTTTCCTTTGTTTCATGGACGTCTGTGGGAAGATGAATCTTAGCGTTGTATACTGCGTACATTCTTTGATAATAAATGTATTTTGAATGCACAAGTCATTTCATTCATTCATTTGATATATATCTAAGCCTACAGTCAATGCTGTATGTAATTAAAATGAAGGAAAAAAGAAGTTGAAGAGTGACTTTTATAAGTTAACACAAAATACAATTTGTACTCTTTTCCTTGTGTCTTTGCGAAATGGAAAGGTGTTGGTATTCAAAAGGGGCTGGGTCTCTTTGAATATGAGCTGTTGAAAGTTAAATGTGAGTTCAGTAAGCAAATGGTATGTTGACTTTTGTTGGAAGATTATTTGAGTACAAAACAACTTTTGCCCCAACTATACTGAGCCTTGGTCAGGTGTCATTTGAAATACTGTGTATAATCTGGTTTTCCTACCAAATGAAGGATATACCTGTGATACAGAGAGTGCACCATTGCTTTGTGAAATGGTGGCATTGTCATACAAGGGGAGATTAAGCAGACTAGATTTATATTCCCGAGGTTAGAAGAATCAGTAGTGATCTCATTGAAACATACAGCACTCTTAAGGGGCTTGAAGGTTTAGAAGCAGAATTTTGAAGTTTCCCTTGGTGGAGGTGTCTAGAAGCAGAGGTTACTGTTTCATTGTGAGGAGTGGGCCATTCAGAAAGAATTTCTTCAGTTTTAATATGGTGAATCTTTTAGAATTTTCTCTCCAGGAGGGTTGAATATGTTCAACAGGTTGATATATTTTTAGATACTAAAGGATCTGAGGGATATAGGGTTGGTGCAGGGAAGTGATACTGATATAAAAACAACACACACAAAATGCTGGAGGAAGTCAGCAAGTCAGGTGGCGTCTATGGAAATGAATTGGGCCAAGACTCTTCATCAGGACTGGAAAGGAAGGGGGAAGGGGCCAGAATAAGAACAAACACGAGGAAATCTGCAGATGCTGGAAATTCCATCAACAACACACAAAATGCTGGTAGAACACAGCAGGCTAGGCAGCATCTATAGGGAGAAGCGATGTCGACGTTTTGGGCCGAGACCCTTCGTCAGGACTGCCAGAATAAGAAGGTGGGAGAGAGGGGAATGATGACAAACTAGAAAATGGTAGGTGAAGCCAGATGGGTGGGAAAGGTAAAGGGTTGGAGAAGAAGAAATCTGATGGGAGATGAGAGTGGACCATGGGAGAATGGGAAGGAGAAGGGGCACTATGGGGACATCATGGGCAAGTGAATACAGGAGAGAGGAGGCCAGAGTGGGGAATTGAAGAAGAAGAGAGAAGGGGGAGGAGAAAAGAAAAAAAAATACCAAAAATAGAAATCGCTGTACTTGCCATCAGGTTGGAGTCTACTCTCGTTGGCTGAATCATAGGTGGTGGCGAATTGGCATATAGGAGGGAGACTGAAAATCTGGCAGTGGTGCCACAACAACAACCTTTCACTCAATGTCAACAAGACCAAGGAGCTGATTATTGACTTCAGGTGGAGGAAACCAGAGGTTTATGAGCCAGTCCTCATTGTGGGATCAGAGATGGAGAGGATCAGCAATTTTAAATTCCTCAGTGTTGTAATTTCAAAGAACTTGTTCTAGGCCTAGCACGTAAGTGCAATTATGAAAAAAACACAGCAGTACCTCTACTTTCTTAGAAATTTGTTAAGATTCGACGGTCTTCTAAAACTTCGACAAACTTCAACAGATGTGCGGTGGAGATTATATTGCGTGGTTGCATCATGGCATGATAACACCAATACTCTTGAACGGAAAATCCTACAAGAAGTAGTAGACACAGCCCAGTTCATCATGGGTAAAGCCCTCTCCACTATCGAGCAAATGTATATGCAAGTGCTGTTGCAGGAAAATAGCATCCATCATCAAGGACCCCTACCACCTAGACTTTGCTCTCTTCTTGCTGCTGTCATCAGGAAGAAGGTGCAGGAGCTTCAGGACCTACACCGCCAGGTTCAGGAACAGTTATTACCCCTCAGCCAAGGGGCTCTTTAACCAGAGGGGATAACTTCACTCACTCCATTGCTGAACTGTTTGTTTATTTGAGATGCAGCGTAAAATAGGCCCTTGCAGTCCTTCGAGCCATGCTAACAAGCAGCCCCCCGATTCACGGTACAATTCACAATACCCAATTAACTTAATAACCAGTATGTCTTTTACTGTGGGAGGAAACTGGAGGACGTGCGGACTCCTTACAGACGACTTGAACTATGACATCTCCAGCTGTAGCATAATGTTAACAAGTACGGTATTGTGGTGCTCCTTTTTCTTTCTGTATTTGCATAGTTTGTCTTTTGGACATTGGGTGGGTCTTTCATTGATTCCGTTGTGTTTCTTTGTATTTACTGTGAATGCCTGCAAGAAAAGGAATCACAAAAGTGACATATATGTTCTTTGGTAATTTACTTTTTTGCTGTTTAATTGTCCTTAGCTTTAGAAATTCAGATTGTGTAAACTTAACTGCAAATACTGCTTTCCTGACTGCAAAGCAGTGGGGAGAGTTGGTTCTATTTAAAATGCTTAGTAATACTTACAGTTTATATATAGTTATGGTTGACCCCATTTCCTTCTTGGCAAGGTAACAAAAATTCTTTCATCCAATGGGTCATAGGAAATGAGAGATTTTGTACATAATCTTTTGACCTTGCAAATTTTCTGGTAATACTGGTTAAGCTTGGGAAGTATTGCTATGCTTTCCGCATGGTCTTACAAAATACAGAGCTTGTTACAATGAGGAATTGTATGTTGGCATTGCTGTAATGTGGAAAGGATCCATCACTGTTGTGATGGATTTTGCTGTATAAGGGCCTTGTGTTGACCGAACATTTTGAATTGAGTAATGATGCTGGGGCACAGGTGCATCATGCTTTTTTTCTGGTGTGCCTCTTTCTGTAAGGCTTCGCCAGTGCAGTTTCTATCTTTGCCTGAAAGAGACAATATGTGGAAGAACTTGAAAAGTTTAGAGCATCACTCAAGAAGCTTCCGACAACTTTACTGTATTATTTTACATAGTTATTTTTATATATTGGATGTATTATGTGACACACACAGTAGATTAAACAGTTCAAGTTGCAGATAATAATCGTATCCAAAACTAGATGAAGGCCACCTTTAAAATTTCACGGCGTTGTGATTTTCCTCAAATGGCTGAAGGCACTTGGGTACTCCAAGGATGGGCATGTTAGATTATGGGGCTGATAAAGGTTCAAGAGAAATTTTGAGTCCTGTCAAGTATCTAAGTGGAAAGTTTTCATTGTCTTGAGACATGAAGTGCATAACCTTGGAGTGATATATTCTACATATAAATATGGACTTGTGTAATATGGGGAGGTAAGGATTTTTCTAAATGTATTTTGATGTAGCTGTGATAAGAGTCCAAGACTGAAGAAGTAAGAGAGAAAAAGGTAAAGTTGAAAGTAAATGTATTATCAAAGTACATATATGTCACCATATACAATCCTGAGATTCATTTTCTTGTGGGCATAATAAATCTATAGAAAAATAACCATAACAGAATCACTGAAAGTCTACCCAACCAGGGTGTTCAACCAGAATGCAGAGACACCAAACTGTGCAAATACAAAAAGAAGAAACAACAATAGTAAATAAGTAAGTTATGAATATCGAGAACATGAGATGAAGGGTTCCTAAAAGTGAGTCTGCTGGTTGAGTCTTGACATCAGAACTCTCAGTGATTCTAATATTACATTATGTTGATATCATTGAAGATAGTGTTGAGTTGTCTGTTCTTTTGTCTTTTGCCCTTTGTCTAAAGGTACTTACTACAGCTGAGAGTTGTTATATTTTCAACCTACCTTCAAAAATTTTTTTTCTCATTTATAATACAGAGTGGCATGAGATGGCCAGCTCATCAGACAGTGAGGATGACAGTTTTATTGCCATGGACACAGAAGAAGTACTGGATGGGCCCATGGAGCAGGACGAAGAAGCTCACGTTGAATTAGAAGTTGAGGAACTGAGGCATAACCGCTCAATGTTAGAATTGCCTGAGGAGGTGCTGGAATACATCTTGTCCTTTTTGTCTCCATATCAAGAGCACAAAACAGCTGCTCTTGTTTGTAAACAGTGGTATCGACTCATTAAAGGTATGGAACATGGTTCAGAATAAAATTTTGGAGTAGGATAAAAATCTGGGAGTAAAATCAAGATGCCATTTTGGACAAGATTATAATTTAAACACCACAATAAGAGAAAAGAAATTTACCTTCATTTCTCAGTTGGAGCATGGAATTTCCAATGAATAGGGAAAGTAATTTGTGCCAATATATTTGTTCTTTTTGGCTGTACTTAATCACAAAAATAAAATTATTTCTTGGACCAGTTTACACCATCCTACGTATATCCTTTTCTCATAATATGCCTCTTCATGAGTAAAGCATTCCTTCTGTCCTTTTTATAACTTCCAGATCTTTATCTTAGTATCCCATATATCATCTCCTTCGCCACACTGAAGAATTTATTCGTAACCATATCTTGGAAAATTTAATGAGGTATACAACCCAATTGTGTGAATGTTGGTAGAGCTCTTCATATGATCCACACAGTTTGTTGGAGCCAAGGGTCTTTGTCCTTTTCGTAATGAGCAAGGAATTCACCCTCTGGTATTAAGGCTGTGCGTCAGCTTTCGTCTTCTATGGTACTGTTGAACATTTATGGAGAAATGTGTAGGTTTCCTATGCAGTCCCTTGGGGAATAACTTGTTTCCATGACATTTCTGTGGATTCTGAGATAACTAATGAGTCCTATTCAGAATCTGCAGACTTTGCTGCTGGTGGAGAGTGATGGTTCTAGTGGGTGGGTTGATTGAGTTTCTGTATACTGCTGTGTGTTTTCCCATCAGAGATATAAGTTTGTGGATGATATGAAAGCTGCTGGTGATGTGGATAGTGAGGAAGACTTTTAAAGCAGTTTATAAGTCAGATGCAAAGTCAGGCTGAGCATAGGCACACAGAATTTCATCCCGACATGTATTGGGAAGTCAGATAGGTGTAGAATGTGTACAGTTAATGTTAGCTAAGGAATGTTGTTGAACAATGATCTTGGAATTCAAGTTCATAGTTCCCTCAGAGTGACAACACAGTTAGATATGGTGATGAAGAAAGCATGTGGCATGGAGACACAAGTGACTGCAGATGAACCTGGAGAAGAATACATAAAGTGCTGGAAGGACTCAGTGGCCAAGCAGCATCTGTGGTGGCAAAGGGACAGTCAGTGCTGTGGGTTATGAATGTGCATGATTTCTGAGAGCATAAGAGGGAAGATAGTTAATATAGAAAAGTGAGAAAGAGGGGGTTAGACTGTAGCTGGCCGGTGGGGTGGTGGTGTTGAACAGGCTGGTAGGTAGTTGGTGGAACCAGGTTTGGGGAGGGGAAGATGATGAGCAGATGGAACCAGGTAGGGGAAGGGAGAAGAAATCCAGGTAGATGGTTGTGTGGGTGATGAGCAGATGGAACAGAGGGTAATTAGTTAAGGTAACAAGGGTGGAATGGATGGAAAAGATGAACGAAACGAGAGATCCTGGCACACAGTGGAGTTAGTTGAGAAAGGATGTTGACATTGGTTTGCCAGCCACACCAGTGAGCTTGAAGGAGTTTGACTTCATATTAAATGGATTTGTCCAGTCTGAGTCTCCAGTGCATGTGGAAGGATAGGGATTGCTGCTGCTCTGTACTCCATGTATTTGGTGCCAAGTTTGACGTCAACACGTTGTCAGGTGGGCCAAAACTGTGCTTGTGCATCATAGGCAGTAGTGAGTTTTATCATTGATATGTGCTCTCAATGACAAATGTCTTCCAAGATATGGGATTGATCCTTATTCCACAGACTCTTGGGATGGATCTTAATTATCTGGAGTGGAATTGTGTTGCTGTTATCTGGAGTGGAATTGTGTTGCTGTTATCTGGAGTGGAATTGTGTTGCTGTTATCAGGAGTGGAATTGTGTTGCTGTGGTAGGTTGATATTTTGATGGTGGCTATTGTGTCAAATGTTTCAGTGAGCAGTCAGTGATGGTTTGGAACTTAATGCTCAAGTGTGTACATACTAAGTGCTGTACAGTACTGTGCTAAAGTCTTGGGCACGTGTTAAAACTGAAAGTGAAGATGCTTTCAAAAATAATGAAATGAAAAGTTTCTATCTATCAAAAATACTATAAAGAGCAGTAAACAGTAAAAAAAAATCAATATTTGGTATGACCACTTTTGTTGTTACAACTGCATCAATTTTCTTATAAAACTGCACAACAGTGTACCTAAGAGAATCGGCTGGTAGGTTGTTCCAAACACATTGGAGAGCTTTCTACAGTTCTGGAGACTTTGGCTGTCTTACTTGCTTCTGTCTTTCTGGGCAATTCTTGACAGCCTCTGATGTTAAGATCAGGGCTCTATGGAGACCATATCATCTGGTTGCAGAGCTCCTTGTTCTTTTTGCTGAAGATATTTCTTTACGACTTTGACTGTGTGTTTGGGGTCATTGTCCTGCGGCAGAAACATAGAAAATAGGTGCAGGAGTAGGCCATTCGGCCCTTCGAGCCTGCACCGCCATTCAGTATGATCATCCAACTCAGAACCCTGTACCTGCTTTCTCTCCATACCCCCTGATCCCTTTAGCCACAAGGGCCATATCTAACTTCCTCTTAAATATAGCCAATGAACCGGCCTCAACTGTTTCCTGTGGCAGAGAATTTCACAGATTCACCACTCTCTGTGTGAAGAAGTTTTTCCTCATCTCGGTCCTAAAAGGCTTCCCCTTTATCCTTAAACTGTGACCCCTCGTTCTGGACTTCCCCAACATCGGAAACAATCTTCCTGCATCTAGCCTGTCCAATCCCTTTAGAATTTTATATGTTTCAATAAGATCCCCCCTTAATCTTCTAAATTCCAGTGAGTATAAGCCTAATCGATCCAGTCTTTCTTCATATGAAAGTCCTGCCATCCCAGGAATCAATCTGGTGAACCTTCTCTGTACTCCCTCTATGGCAAGAATGTCTTTCCTCAGATTAGGGGACCAAAACTGCACACAATATTCTAGGTGTGGTCTCACCAAGGCCTTGTACAACTGCAGTAGAACCTCCCTGCTCCTGTACGCAAATCTTTTTGCTATGAATGCCAACATACCATTTGCCTTTTTCACCGCCTGCTGTACCTGCATGCCCACCTTCAATGACTGGTGTACAATGACACCTAGGTCTCTTTGCACCTCCTCTTTTCCTAATCGGCCACTGTTCAGATAATAATCTGTTTTCCTGTTCTTGCAACCAAAGTGGATAACCTCACATTTATCCACATTAAATTGCATCTGCCATGAATTTGCCCACTCACCTAACCTATCCAAGTCACCCTGCATCCTCTTAGCATCCTCCTCACAGCTAACACCGCCGCCCAGCTTCGTGTCATCCGCAAACTTGAAGATGCTGCATTTAATTCCCTCGTCTAAATCATTAATATATATTGTATATATTGTATATATATTGTATATATATTGTATATATTAGTATATATAATCATTAATATATACTGAGCCTTGCGGTACCCCACTAGTCACTGCCTACCATTCTGAAAAGGTCCTGTTTACTCCCACTCTTTGCTTCCTGTCTGCCAACCAATTCTCTATCCACATCAATACCATACCCCCAATACCATGTGCTTTAAGTTTGCACACTAATCTCCTGTGTGGGACCTTGTCAAAAGCCTTTTAAAAATCTAAATATACCACATTCACTGGCTCTCCCCTATCCACTCTACTAGTTACATCTTCAAAAAATTCTATAAGATTCGTCAGACATGATTTATCTTTCACAAATCCATGCTGACTTTGTCCGATGATTTCACCTCTTTCCAAATGTGCTGTTATCACATCTTTGATAACCGACTCTAGCATTTTCCCCACCACCGATGTCAGGCTAACTGGTCTATAATTCCCCAGTTTTTCTCTCCCTCCTTTTTTAAGAATGTTGGGTCTGTTGCATGATGGATGTGAATCTGCTTGCACTTTTCAATATTGGGGATTCCACTAATTCTGACCAGATCACCAACTCCATTTGCAGAAATGGAGCTCCAAACCTGTAGGGAACCTCGGCCGTGCTTCACTTTTGGCTGCAGATACTCATCCATGTAGCACTCTCTGGTTTTTCTAAGGACAAATTTTGACTGTCGTCAATCCAGAGCACTTTGCTGTCATTCATTGTTCACCACTCCAGTGGGTTTTTGTTGAGTCTCTTGGCTTTGCTTCCATTTTAGAGGAATGGCTTTTTGGCAGCAACTCTTCCATGAAAACCACTTCTGACAAGACTTCCCTGGACTGTGGAGGGGTGTAATTGGGTACCAGAGGTTCTGTGAGTTCAGAGCTGATCGCAGTGCTAGACTTGTTCCGATTTAGAAGGGACGTCAGTTTGATGTGTCACTTGTCTGCTGCACTCAGTTTCTGCGGCTGACCACTGTGTTTCTGGTCTTTAACCCTGCCCGTTTCATTGTGCTGCTTCAGAAGAGCTTGGACAAAACATCTTGAAACTCATGTCTACTTGGGAGAGATCTTGCTTGATGCAGGATGACCACCTTGTGTCTTGTTGCTGTGCTAACTTTTGCCATGGTGTAAGAATTGATGATTTGCAGATTAAACTGACACATCTGCCACACCCTCACCTTTTAATTTGATTGTCCTTTGCCTTGTTTAATTATTTCTATACCCATTTCTGTTCAGTTAATCTGTTTAGTTCATTCAACTCTTTATGTCATTGATCATTAGCACCTAGTTGTTATCTTTGTTTAATCATAAACTGGGCTATATACCTAGAAAGTAATCACGTTGCTATTTGAAAAGTGGTCTATTACTAAATATGTAACTTACTTTAATGAAATGTAAAAATTTCTCTGTAACATGAATGAAAATCTAAAATTTCTTTTCTAATGACACACTACTGCAAAAGAAACATTTAAACAATTTATATTAAAAAGTAAGGTTGTCTAAGACTTTTGCTCAATATGTATATATACTGTAAATAGCACTGAGGTTAGACTTTGTTCTGGAGTAAAGGCAGTGAAGTTCGATCAGTTTGCCACTTGTCCAGTAGATGACTATGGTGAGGAGCATGCTGTTAAAGTTTGCAGAAAGGAAGATTGATATATAATTGCAGTGATCCAGCTTTTCTTAAACCTGAGCTGCACTGTGATGTCTTTGATGCTCACAGTTGGCATGTAGCAGATAGAGGATGCTGATGAATTTCTAAGCTAAATTTGAGAAGAATCTTCCATAATCTCTTCTGTGTTTTGAATTTTTTTTTGAAGTCATAAGAAGTCTCTAGTGGAATGTTCTCCCTCCTTTATAATCCAGGATTTGTAAAGTAATGAAAATTATACCCAATATGCATTTTGCTAGGCAGAATCAGCGTTGCAGCTCTTCGGTCACTGGGAGGAAGTAGCTGGGAAGGATTCTTGAGATGACTAATTGCAAGAATTGGATATTTCTTAACTTGGAAAAATGGTCACGATTATAGCATCTCTGATGTCCACTAGCATGCTTGTTTCTTCTCAAGTGGGTCTTAAATTTGTTCTTCAGGGTCTCCTAATGTGTTTTTTTTAATGGACCCCTACCATTAACTGAGGGGTCCAGGTGCCCATATGCTTTTGACTTTAGTAACTTTTTTTGTACTCCAGAGACATTGTTGACCATGTTTGGATGGACTTATGCTGACACAATAGTGTGAGTGAGGTTAGGTGCATGTCTTGGTTTTGGAGATCTATGAAGTGCTGCTTCCAGCGGGCACTGCCTTTCTATTCTTGATGAGGTCTTCTCTGTCCTGCCTTTTGATGTTTGGGCCACGTTGGATTAGAATCCATGGGTAGGTTACTTGGTGGACACTCTGCACTCTTTCTTTTACCCCTTAAGCTCTCATAGTGTCAAAATGCCTTGTGCTTAAGATATATTAGCTTCTTGGTTCATGATATCAAGCCAGCCTCTGTGCATTTCTTCAAGGGTGCTAATTATGATGGACTTGAGGGCAGATCAGTACAATGAAACTATTGTACTCATGTTGGCTATTTGATTTCTTTGCCATTTCTTTGTCTTTTGATGTTGATTTTTCTTTAGCAGCATTTCAATTGGTATTCTTGTTTTGGGACCCGACTAACACTGATGTAAGATTGGATCAGCCTGTGATCGCTCTGATAGTCATCTACAGTTGTCATGGTAAAAGTAATGTAGATGTCTATGTTGTTCCTTGCTAGTACATTAACACATTCTAACAGGCGCTGATGCCTGGGGCAAGGATGTTGCCATGAATTATTTTACTTGTCTCACTGACAGAGTGGTGTGTTGTGAATTGTTAGCTTTAAGCATTTATGCAGGGCAGACTTCAGTGGAGTTAGCTTTCTCTATTTCCCTTCCAATTGTACTTTTCAAAAAGGCTATGTCCATTCCAGCACTGGCACTAAATCTGAAAGTATTTAGTGAAATTGAGCACATCTCCCCAATCAAATAGTGTCAGATATTGCTGGAGTAGAATTGTCCTTGCTATATTAGGCACATGTAGGTAGCTGGATGATTCTGTGATGAGTGAGCATTTATTGGTCAATTGGGTACCAAACTAGCTTGCTCTTGAAACCACATTCATCTTCCAATTTGCATTGGCAATTGATGTATTCTCCACCTTGTTCTTTTTGCTAGCCTTCTTTGGCCAGCAAGAGCAATGTTGAGATGTCATGAGTTCCTGGGCTATGATGGTGTTGCAAAGTTTCTGGTCTATTGCTGTGGTTTGGAGCTGTGCTGCCTCGATGGAATTTTATGGTCAAAAGGGAAGGAGAGTTGGAAACACCTGCATGGTTGTTGGCCTTCATCTGCTTACATTGTAATTTCATGCAGATATTCTTGCCAGCACATCTTTTATCAGTGTCCTTCCATCACAGCTGTAGAAGGAGAGTGAAGTACTAAAGGGGCTAGGCATCAGAGTAGAGATGTGTTGTAAGACTGTAGAAGTACTAAATGGAAAGGACCATTGTCAATCCATTTATACTATTCAGTTTGGTGGCTTTTTCTTGTAGCTAACTTTGCAGTTCATTAGATTTCCTAACTCTTGTATTCAAAGTTCTAGTTGCATCTTCAGAATCAAAAAGAATATTGCTATGTAATATACATTTTCACAACCTGCTAACAGTTCTCAGGCTTTGTGGGTAGTTGAAAATGAACTTCTCACGGGAATCAGGGTACCGGTAAATAGATTGTAAATAGATTTGTTACCAGGTATATAAATTAAGCTACTAAACTTCTGTATCTCTTTCACTTCAGGTGTGGCTCACCAGTGTTATCATGGTTTTATAAAAGCTGTTCAGGGAGGATATATTCAATGGGAGAGCCGAACCTATCCATATCCTGGGACTCCAATTACCCAGCGCTTTTCGCACAGTAAGTGGAATTTCATGATGTCATTGCTTTAGCCTGGGTGGATGATATTTATTAAAGCAGTGATTGTATTGATGTTTTTGATCCTCAAGAGTTACATCTTCAATTTGTTATGCATAGGCAGCAAACCTGCACGATTGTGCTCATATGTGTGAATTTTCACTTGGATGCAGTTTTTGCAAATGTGTCATTGGAATGAATGATTAATCTTGCTTGGCATCGTCTGCTGTCTTTTGACCTGCAGACAGCATATTCCTTAGCAACACACACAAAAACACAAAATGCTGGAGAAACTCAGCAGGTCAGGCAGCATATATAGAAATGAATAGATGGTTGACATTGCTGTCTGACATGCTGCGTTCCTCCAGCATTTAGTGTGTGTGTTGCTTTGTATTTCCAGGATCTACATACATGTTTAACATATTCCTTATGTTATCAAAGATTTTTGAGGAGCAATTGTATCCTTCATTTTTTTATCCCTACATTTTTCCTCTAATGTCCTAAAAGTGCAAACTACTGCTGGGATTGTTCCGGGGTTTTAATTCTTGACCTTGGATTTCAGCAGATGGTAACCCCTAATATCTATTGTAATTTTTCAAAAGCATGATGTCAGCAATCTATCTGTCCTTTCCTCTATTCCTCTTCAGATAAAACCTGTCTACCTGACAGGGCAGATGGGGAGATTTAAAATCTCAACCAAAAGGCTGACTGACGTAGTGTCAGCCTAGATTTTTGTCTACAAGTCTCTGAAATAAGACTTGAAGTTTTAAGCTGCTGGTTGAACAAGATATTAACATCTGAATCATGGACAATAGAATTGCCTTTTTTCTGTAAGTTCTTTAATTCTTAGTTTCATTCTTAGAATGTGCTGTTTTAGCTGATCTCAATCAAACTAAACTTTGGAGCACAACAGGCCTTAGTAACCCAGAGTCAAGGAGAGGAAAACTCAGGTTATGATTCCCATCAAGTTGCTTGTGCTGGGAGTTGGACTTTTACTAAAGCAGCATTGAAGTTTGACTGGTATGCATATCCTGAGATCACAGAGTTGAAAATGATTGTTGTTGGGTGAGAGATATTGGAAGGAAATCAATTCTGATCTTCATTGAACGTTAGTGCCTACGGAGAAGTAGAGGCACAAGATGAAATTTGAGGTCTCTGTAGACAGGATTTTATTTTCTTCTATTTGCAGCAAATGGAATATAGGCTCTAACCATATTTTTGTGGTTTTTAAATCAATTTTATTCCTGACAGGTTTATTTAGTAGATGTCTGAAAACTTCTAACTCTATTGAAGTTTTTAAAGAATTTGCTATGTTCAAACAATTCTTTTACATCATTTGAGCATCAGTGATAATGTTTTGCAGTAGTCCTGAACTATTTCAATATTTTCCCAATGTAAGACATCACTTAAAAACCCAGAAAACTGTGAAGTAATTCACTTTGGAAGGTTGAATTTGAAGGCAGAGTACAGGGTTAATGGTAGGATTCTTAGCAGTGTGGAGGAATAGAGGGATCTCGGGGGTCCTCGTCCATAGATCCCTTAAAGTTGCCATGCCAATTGATAAGGCGGTTGAGGCATTTGGTGTGTTGGCCTTTGTTAGTCAGGGGATTGAGTTCAAGAGCCATGAGGTAATGTAGCAGCTCTATTAAATCCTGATTAAACCACACTTGGAATACTGTGTTGGCTGCCTCATTATAGAAGGCATGTGGAAGCTTTATAGAGGGTGCAGAGGTGATTTACCAGGACGCTACCTGGATTAGAGAGCATGTCTTAGTAATGATTGAGCGAGCTAAGGCTTTTCTCGGGAGTGAAGGAGAATGCACAGTGACTTGATAAAGGTGTACAAGATGATCAAATGGATAGCCAAAGGCTTTTTCCCAGAGTGGAAATGGCTAATACAAGGGGGCATAATTTTAAAGTGATTGAAGGAAAGTATAGGGGTTGATATCAGAGCAAAGTTTTTTTAAAAACTCATAGTAGGGGGTGTGTGTAGAGGTTGATTCATTAGGGACATATAAGTAACTCCTATACACCTCATGCACATGGATGATAGAAAAATGAAGGGTTATGTGGAAGAGAAGGGTTAGATTGATCTCATAGGGTTAAAAAGTCAGCACAACATCATGGGCCTGTACTGTGTTCTGTACTATGTTTCAATGAAACAGGGAAGCTGGAAAAGGCAAAGATGCCTGAGCCTTGAGAGCTGCTTAAGTCTATCTGTTTACAATGTGCTGCCTTGTCATAGGTTGTCTTGCTGCAATTAGGAAATATTTTCAAGTTCTTTTCTGTTTTGTAATAGTTTATTGATTGTGACTTGTATTTGGAACTTATCATTCCTTGACTGATGTTTGTACTTGGTGTAGTGTCTCAAAAATTGATTTAAAATGAAACTAAAGAGTTGCCTCCTATCTGCGACCATCCAGACTTGTTATACTTGCATGACACACCCACAGCTCCACTCATTGCTCCAAAGAGTCAAGTTCCCTATTTTGATTCTGTATTAGTAATTGTTGTTCGTCCATCGGTGTTGAAGATGACCATGACTTCTGTCAGGTGGAGGGTTTGTGACTGTGGGTCCGGAGGTGACTGGTGAGGTCAATCCGGGCCCTGAAAGCTCACCCACATGTGGGACACGAGGGTAGGTGCTGCAGTGGAAGTGGAGGTAGCTCAAGCCTTGCGCTCGGCGCGTTTCCTCTGAGCCTCTGCGGTGCCTCTGATTTCTGCTGCATAGGCTCCTTTAGTGGTGCTGCTCCACCAGGTTAGGCGGTCCAGAGCAAGCGATTCCCAGCTACTGGGATTGATGTTGAGGTCTTTGAGGGACACTTTGAGGCAGTCTTTGAAACGTTTCTTCTTTCTAATTTAGTAATTAGTAAATATACAATTAAACATTATTGAGCCTTATCTCAGTAGTCAGCAAAGAAGTGACCTCTGCTGACTCCAAGCTACAGACTGAGGCAAAATAAGTATGAATACAAAGTGTTTTCCCTTTGCCTCGATCACGCCCCCACTTACATTACTAATTACCGTAATACACTTAATAAATGCACAGCACAGAATGCACGAGTCCTACACTTGGGGAACACCATGTTCATGTTCTTCATGCTTGGGCTCTATTTATACTATTAAATTCCTCTTCCTCATGATTGTCATTTAACCCCTAGCTTCATATCATCATCATCCTCTTTACTTCACTTGTAAACTCTATTATTGTTCATGAACAAATAATGTGGTAAAAATCCAGTGCAGATTCCTGTGATTATCCATTAATTTTTGGCCTGCTAGTCAACTTATCTTTTCAACTGAACGGCTTCAGCTTTCTTTTAATGACACTTACCATAGGATATATTCAGAAGATCACATTCAGTACAGTGACCTTACTTAGCCTCTTTATTTTCCAGCTCAATCAATAATTTCCAATACTTCAGACATGGTTTGATCACCTTTTAAATTTATGTTGACTGCTGCAATCTTTGGATGACATTGATCTTTGCTGAACCATCTTCCCTAGTGCAGGCTGTCCTGAGGTTATGAATGCCCAAATTATCGACACAAATGAGTTCTCATAATATTAGTAAAGTCAAATGGACTTTTGTACATTAATTTCTATGCCATCCCACCCACTCCCTTGCCTGTCGAGATGTATCCTGTTTATTACCTGGGGATGGCCAATACTTAGCAGCAAGGAGAGAAGGAAGAAATTGGCAGTTCATATCGATGACCTGTCAGAATTGTGAAAGATCACCGACCTGAAATTTGAACGTTATATTTCTTTTTGCAGATACAGTTTGATCTGGCATGTTCCCATTGTGTTCTGTTTTTATTTCTGATTTCCAGTATGCAGAACAAATTTTCTATGAATATTGGTGTTTTTCCTGCAGGTGACACACCTGTATTTAATTGCTTGCATTATTTTCCCACAGCATGTGCTTAAGTGTGAAGTGCTTGTGTCCTCGTTTTCTGATATAAAACAAGAAGTGGAAGTCCTGCTCTTTTTGTGGCGATTTTTGTATATTTTGTGTGTACTTTTTCTCAACATAAACTTGGTTTTGGAATCTTGTGTGTTGGAAATAATCTGTTTGAAGCATGAGAGTATTTGGCATTTTATAGCTATTTTCAAATGCAAAATTGCATATAGTGAATCATAATCTAGGTTAACCTTTAAGTGAAGCCGGGTTGAATGATGGTTACTGATGATTAAAAAAAACATTGCTGATGTTGGAAACAAGCCCTGGAACCATTCAGCAGGTCAAAGGCGTGAGACATTAACTTTGCTTCCCTTTCCACTTTGTGCTGCCTAATTCACTGAGTGTTTTCAGCATTTTCCATTTTTATTTTGCGTGATGGGTAATTGAATCAAAGTGTTTACAAATGTATCCTTACTTTAAAGTCCTACGTTTTGTTCTTTTTGTCCTTTTTCATGTTGTAATGAGAAATGTTTTTGTATATTTTGTGCTATATTTACATCCTTCTACAATGGTAGAATTTCAGAATTCCTGGCATTGATAATATGAGGCAGATTATTGTGATCATCTGCTCTCATTATGAACAATGGAATTTATAAAGGCAGACATTGGTGTGTGCAAGCTTGTAATTTTAAATATTGCATTTTATTATAAGCTTGAGCTTAGCATTAACAGTAAACACATTTCTATCTCTGTACAGCTTTGTATCTTTGGAGTCGTATATACTGAAATTCAGTATAGCAATAGAATATAATTAAGACAGTATAACAGCTTGGATATACTTCAGGTGAATTATTTCTACTCTTCCTCCCTGTCCCCAGCTTTTGCACACCGAACTGAGGTTAAATTCTTTTGCGTATTTAATTCTAGGTGCTTGTTACTATGATGCCAACCAGTCTATGTACGTCTTTGGGGGTTGCACTCAAAGCAGTTGTAATGCAGCGTTCAATGACCTCTGGCGGCTTGACCTCAATAGCAAAGAATGGATCCGACCTCTGGCTTCAGGTACGTCCTGAAACAAAGAAATGAATAATGTCAGACTAGCTGAAGTATAACATTGATTGCAATTTGATTTATCTGCCAAACAAAAGCAAGGAAGGGTACCATAATTTGATACATTGCTTGACAGATTTGGTGGTGGTTCAATGGCTTTCATTCAGAACAGGTAACCCCATGAGTTGTAGCAATCAGCAGTAAACTGGTCATACAAAACTGTTTTTTTATGGTACAACAGCAGCAGAATGGAGTTGCTCTCTGAGATTTCAAGGAATGTTTCTCAGTGACCCATGGGAAATGCAGTAAGTGGGATCTGTTCAGCTGTAATCAATGCAGCTGATCGCAAGACAACATCTTGGCAACCACTTTTGTCTAAACACCCCCTGAGCTTGGAGAGCCAAAGTTCTGAGTGATAACTGGTGCAGTTGATTTTGCTGAGAGATGATGGGATGGGTGGGAGGAATTCAAGGGTGGGTCAATACTGACTTTATTTTTCCTCCTGAAATTTCTTTTCCTACAACACAGCAGATCATTTGAAAATGCTGAAAGGCATAATGATGTAATTGGGTTAATTTAATTTAAATTGTGATTACAGAACGAGGACAGAAATACAAAATTCTGAAGTGAATCTAGGCATTAGACCGACTTTTTCACACAGCAATTCAGATGCAGTAGTGTGGAACAAACTGATCAAAAACAGCAAATGCTAAATATTAAAAAGAAGCTGGATGAATATCTGGTTAAGGATGGAATTCATGGTTTTGAGAGTAAATACAGACCTGGGCAGTCAAATACTACAGGGAATTCAGTGATTCCAGTTCTCAAGGCCATGGGGAATTCGCCAGGAATGTAGCAGCTTAGGATATCAGTAATGCAGTTTGTAGCATTTTAGTGATGGTTTGGCATTCTCCATTGTAGACAACAAAGAAAAAGAATTTGAGTTTGCTCTGAGAGGCTCAACTTAAGCAACTGGTGAAATGCAGATTTCTTAATTGTCTGTTGAGCTGAGAGAACCTGGCCATCTTTTAATAATTTTTATGTTTATGATATTATATTGTTTTTCTCAGGGTGCTTTTTCTATGTAGTGCTTTCTAATATGTTGAATATTTCAGCTGTAGTGCATTGGATTTTGTGTATTATGTTGTATTCTGTGGTCCTTTGTGTTTTATGTTCTTGCGTTTATACTGCATTGAAATAGTTTGAGTTTATTTAGCACTGGGTTAGGTTTTAGTTGTGTTAGATTTTATACTTCATTATGATTGTGTGGGTTTCCCAAATGTAGTACTCAGTTTTTTTTTACACAGCTGTTGAATGTTCTGCTGAATTCTGGAGCCTTTCTACTAAATTGTGATGGATCTTGCATTCAGTATTTTGGTGGATAGGCTGTTCTGCAAAACTGCAACCAAAAGCAATAGAAAATACATCATGTAGCTTAATTTACACTTAAGAGTGCTATTCATTGTCAGTTGCTACATGGTGATTTATTTGGCATTTACCAATTACCATCAGCATATAACCTGTAGCACCAGAGATCACAACACACTAGACCACTGCTATACTAAAGTAAGGAATGCCTACCATTCCATGCCCAGACCGCCCTTCGGGAATCTGATCCCTTGGCTGTCCTTCTAGCTGGATACAGGAAGATGCTGAAGTGGAAGACTCCAGAGATTAGGCCAACAAAGAGGTGGTTGTGGGAGGCAGAGGAGTGGCTGCAGGATTGCTTTAAGTTGGAGGTCTGTGAGCTGTGTTCAAGGACTCGTCTGTGGATCTGAATGACTACACCATGGTTGTCAGAGAGTTTATAAAAAAAAACAGTTGTAGACAAGTGCGCCCCCCCCCCCCCCCACACACAAAATCATTTTGTATCTTTCCCAACCTGAAGCCTTGGATGAACCATAAGATCTGCAATCTGCTGAGGGCCAGATCAGAGGCATTCATGTTTGGTGACCAACAAAGTTACAAGAGGCCGAGGTACAATCTCTGGAAAGTCATCTGATGGATGAAGTGGCAATACCGGACTAAACTTGAATCTATGAAGGATGCTTGACAGCTGTGTCAGGGTTTGAATGTTATCATCTTTTACAAAATGAAATCAAACAACAGTGCTGTACATCCAGTTGAGCTCAGTGCCTTCTATGCTCGCTTTAACCATCTGAACATAGAGGAACGATCACGAACTCCCATGGCCTCCGACAATCCTGTGATTTCAGTCTCTGAAGTTGATGTGAGAGCATCCTTCAGGAGCTTGAACCCATGGAAACCATCCGGCCCAGATGGGGTACCGGGCTCAGTACTAAAGACCTGTGTTGATCATCTGGCTGGAGTGTTCACTGAGATCTTTAACTTCTTGCTTTGGCAGTCTGAGGTACCCACCTGCTTTAAGCAGGCTTCATTTATACTGGAGCCTAAGAAGAATGTGGCAACCTGCCTCAATGACTATCATCCAGGAGCACCTATATCCACTGTGATGAAGTGTTTGGCAGGGTGGTGATGAAACACATCAACTCCTGCCTGAGAAGCAACTTGGATCCACTCCAGTTTGCCTCCTGGCACAACAGGTCCACAGCAGATGCAACTTCATTGACTCTTCATTCAACCCTGGAACATCTGGACAGCAAAGATGCATACATCAGGATGATCTTTATTGACTACAGCTTGGCATTCAATATTATCACCCGCTTAAACTAATCAAAAAACTGCCAGACCTAGAGCTCAATACCTCCTTATGCAATTGGATCCTTGATTTACTCATTGCAGACCAGAGTCAGTTTGGATCGGTAACATTTCCCCCACAATCTCCATCTGCACAGGTGAACCACAGGCTGTGTGGAACAAACTGACCCCCTGCTCTACTTGTTTTACACTTATGGCTCAGTGGTTAAGCACAGCTCCAGTGCCATATTTAAGTTTGCTGAGGGCACCACTGTTATAGGCCGAATCAATGATGGTGATAAATCAGCTATAGGAGGGAGATTGTAAATCTAGCTGAGTGGTGCCACAACAACAGCCTCTTACTCAATGTCAGCAAGACTAAGGAGCTGATTATTGGCTTCAGGAAGAGGAAACCACAGGTCCTTGAGCCAGTCCTCATTGTGGGATCAAAGGTGGAGAGAATCAGCAACTTAAAATTACTTGGTGTTATCATTTCAGAGGGACTGTTATGGGCCCAGCATGTAAATGCAATTATGAAGAAAGCACAACAGTGCCTCTGCTCCCTTAGGAGTTTGCGAATATTTGGCATGACACCTATAACTTTGATTAATTTCTATACATCTGTTGTGTAGAGCATATTGACTGGCTGCATCACAGACTGATATGGTTACAGCAATGCCCTTGAATGGAAGATCCAGCAAAAAGTAGTGGTTATGGCCCAGTCCATCATGGGTAAAACCCTCCCCACCATTGAGCACATCTACATGGAGCGTGTTACAGGAAAGGAGAATCTATCACCAGGGGACCCACCACACAGGTCATGCTTTCTTTTCATGGTTGCCCTCAGGAAGAAGATACAAGAGCCTCGGGACTCTCACCACCAGGTTCAGGAACAATTATTACCCTTCAGCCATCAGGCTCCTGAACCAAAGTGGATAAATTCACTCATCTTCACTTACCCCACTACTGAACTGTCCGCACAACCTATTGACACACTTTGAAGGAATCTTCATGTCATGCTTTCGGTATCTGTTATCTCTCCATCCTTTTTCTCTTTGTATTTGCAGTTTGTCTTTTGCTCACTGGTTGGCTGACCTGTCGGTGTGTTCTTTCATTGATTCTGTTGCAGTTATTGGATTTATTGAGTATACCCACAAGAAAATAAATCTCATGGTTGGTTTTGGAGGCCTCTATTGGTCAGGGTTGACCATGGATATTGCATCCTAACTGTCTGGAAATGCCAGCCAGGGCAGTACAATGTAGAGAGCAAGCTGTTGGCCCATGCAGCAAGCTCCCCCGCTCCACGCATCTGATGAACCCAAAGGAACGGCAGAGACTGATACAGTTTGGCACCAGCGTCTTTGCAGGAGTTAACAGTCAGTGTTGAACTTGATGTAGGACTGCCTTAGGGACTCAATCTCCAGATTTTTTTCCTCAGGGTTTCCCTGAAGCCTTCCCCATGAGTGCGTGTAGCTGCAAGGCAGTGGAGGTTTGAGATCAGCGTTTTCATTAACCATAGTCGATGAACCCCATCTGCCCAAAGCGACAGTTTTTAAGGTGCCAGTAGCCTGCCTTTGACCCTTCTGACGGCAGAAATGGTTCCGCCAGGCTTAGTATCTAAGTCATGTGTGAAGGCCAGGAGCTGGATTTGGTTATCAGAGGTTATTTGAGGTGCACACCATTGGGAGCACTTAATAGATAGTGGGAGCTTATCTCCATTACCACCACAGACTGTAACATTCTTAAGGAACCAAGTTTGTATATGGTGACACATATATACTTTGATAATTTAGTTTCAACTTTGAACATTTATGATGCACTGTGCTTTTATTATACAGTTTTATTCTGTATTGTGATAATGAATTCTGTCAACTTCCTTTTACTGATGGTAGCTAAATGTGAAATTTCGAAAAGTGAAAGTTAAGATCTCTGGTTTCTGTCAGTTTATTGTATTCCTCTGTACAAAATTGAAAAGTTTTCATTCGGTATCTTGAAAATTGGTAAACTATGAGCAGGATACTTAATATATTTAGTTCTGATTAATTTGATAGTTTTTTCATTAGTACTTATGGGTGTTTGAAGGAAAATGAGCTTATGAGTATGTAAAGTACCCAGAGAATGATATAAGTTGCAAATTTAGTTGATGGTGTAGATTGTTTTGAAATTCTTGAAGTTAGTGATGTGAATCTGACTGCCTGAACAATAACACATCTTTCAATGTATGTATTCCAGTGTGATGATAATGCGGTATTCCTAAATACTACTCACATTGGAAATAACGCAGAAGTATTTTGGAAGGGTTTTCATGTTTATCCTGAAGTGATTGTTATTGAGAAAGAAGGATCTGGAATGTACCTTTCAATTTTGAGTGAAGAGCCTCTGTAAAAATACAGTGTATTGGCCTTCAGCACAAACTTCCTGGAGGTGTACTAGTGATTAAAGGGTTAAATTATATGTTCAGGTTGCAATAATAAGGTTCCATTTCTTTGAATTTATATTTTTAGAGTGATTTAATACTGACGTTGAAATCAATTAAGGGATTCAGTGCAATAGAAAGTGAGAAATTAATTGTTCTGACTGGTGAGTTGTATGGCTTGATATATTTCCAAATTCCTTGAGGATTACAACATAATTAGTAAGAGGACTTTGTTATCATTGAATTGAATTTTTTAAGCTTATCCCCTTTTCATCTTGACAGCAGATGTCAGTATATTATTACAGTGAAGATGCGTTAAATTTGATCCTAGTGCTTTAGCAGCCAAGTCTAATCACAGTCCTCACCTGAGATACTACTGACTAGATATTGAACTATAAACAATGGTTGTTCTTTTTATCTAAATCTGATATTTCTTCATATAGTCATGAACTTGGTCCTCATCATTTTCCTGGCTGATATCAATTAGCTGAGCACAGAACACGTATCAAGCCGTAACTCTTCTGATATCTGGGTATGATCTAGACATTGCATTTGCCCAAAAACAAACTAGGCATCAGCTTTTCTGGGTCTTGATCTGAAAGATTGACTGCCCATTTCCCTCCACAGATTCTGCCTGACCTTCCAAGTTCTTCCAATGGTTTGTTTTTGCTCCAGAAACCAGCATCTGTAGTCTCTTTATGTCTCCAGTGAATTTGCCATTCTAGCAATGGAGGCATTGGTACAAGTTGGGATAGTGCCAACATCTGGCCTTCTCTCTCTAACTCTCATCTCTCATTCCATTCTATCTTGTCTATTTGAAGCCACTTTTCTTCTCTCACTTATTCCACCATTTGATCAGACCATGGTTGATCCAATTCTTAATTCCACTTACTATTTTTAATATTCCACCATATTGTTTCATTGTGTATGCTCCAAAGTGACTTCTGACATTGTTCAACTTCTGGACCTAATCTTGATTGCATTTCAATGCTCTGGATGTTGCACTTGAGAAAGTAATTTTTATCTATCCCATCATATCTTATCCTTTAAACACCTCAAACACTGAAATTATCCAATAATCTTCAATACTGAAAGGGATACTAAAAAAAAACCTCTGCAATCTGTTGTCAATTTCACCCTTTGAGTCCAAATATTCAGACCAGAAGACACTGGAGCAGAATTAGGCAATTCAGTCCATCGAGTCTGCTCCACCATTCCATCATGATTAAATTACTATTCCTCTCAACCCCATTCTCCTGTCATCTTCTCATTGTCTTTGATGCTCTCACTAATCAAGAAACTGTCGACCTCTATTTTAAATATACCAAATGATTTGGCCTCCACAGCCACCTGTGTCAATGACTTCCACATATTCGCTACCCTTCAGCTAAAGAAATTCCTCTTATTCTCTTCTAAATGGCCACCCTTCTATTCTGAGCCTATGCCCTCTGATCCTAGACTCCCCATACTATAGGAAACATATACATCATCTAGGCCTTCCAGTATTTGATAGGTTTCAATGAGATATGCCCCTCCCTCATCCTTTAAACTCCAGCAAGTATCGACCCAGAAACATTAAATATTCATCATATGTTAACCCTTTTGTTCCCGGAAACATTCTCATAAATCTCTTGTGGAGCTTCCCCAATACTAGCACAACTTTCCTTAGATAAGGGGCCCTCAAGCTGTTCACAGTACTCCACATGTGGCCTGACCAATGTTTTATATAGCCTCAGCATTACATCCTTGCCTTTACATTCTAGTCCACTCAAAATAACTGATCTGGTTAATTTACTCTGTACCTTTTCAGGATCAGTATCTCATTCCTGAAATGTGGTGTCCAGAACATAATGCAATTCCAGAGGGAATCTAATCATTTGGACCAGCTGTAATTCCAGCACTCAAGATAAAAAGTTAACATTCTGTTGGCCATTTTAATGCTTAAACTCCAGCTTGTGAGACAATGCCAGATTGAAATGTTATACCATTAAAATTATTCCAATTTTTTGATGCTTTTCTGTCTTCTTGTTTTGGAAATGCCATTGGAGAAAATTATTTGTCTACAGACTAAGAATTCTGCTCCCCAAGAGGTAATGCATTTGAGGGGTCTCTGCTGTCAATCATTGAGTATTGATTTATTAATTAAAGAGCAACTGAGATCAAGAAAAGTTATGGCTGTCTCTGCTTATTTAAGAGACTGAATTAAATACCCTCCTGAGTGGTATTTACTGCAATCTGAATAAAACTTCCAGGCTGCATTTCAGTAGGTGGAGGCAGAGTAAGGAGATTCTAAAAGTTCTGAGTTTCCACATGGCTAAACTTTACTCCTGATTTTCAGGTATTAACCACTGCTTACCAACAGCTGCATGCAAAGAATTCCCATACAAATTTCTAAGATTTGTTACTTTCTGTTTATTTTTGTGGACATGAGACTAAACCTGGGAAGTGGTGTTTTTTTTTAATGTCTGTTACTAGAAAATTGTCAATTTTGACTCATTCTATTGATGTCTGTAAAATGCTGGTTATTTGGATCTGAAAAGAGGGAACTCTAAAATGTCTTCTATTCTGTAGGCACTTTCCTTTTTACTTCCCACTGTGAAAGCTGGGAAGGAAATTATAGTAAAAATCCATTTAGTATCAAGCAAACGTTTTACCAGATATTTGCATTATACATTGGATATTCATAAGCACTCTACAAGAAAGCACTGCATTGCCTTAATTGCCAAGATGCTTTTATACCAGCGTTCCTTGAAATTCTCCTTAGTTATAGGTATAAAGTATGCAAAGATTCCATTATAGCCATTCACTGAATAATCTAAGCAGCAAATTACCTCTGCCTTGTATTCACCAGAAATATTTGGTTGATAAAGGCTATTTGTGATAAAATGTTAAGTGGTTCTCTTTCCACAGATGCTGCTTGACCCTGCTTAGTGTTTAGATAGATAGATACTTCACTGATCGCAAAGGAAATTACAGTGTCACAGTAGCATTACAAGTGCACACTTATACAAATATTAGAAGAGAAGCAAGAAAGAATAAAAAATAAGTTACCTTAAAAGTAAGATGTATAAGATTTACAAGTTCATTCTTGTTTGTGATGGCAGTGCAGAAATTACCATAATATTATACACCAACCAGATAAGTGATGATTATATTGTGCAGGGTGTCTGCGATAGCAGGGTGTGGTAAACAGAGCTCTAGTAAACTTTATGTTTTTAATCCAGATTGTCGTCATGCCTAAAGATTTAACATCTTACTTATTTACGTTCAAGATAGTTTAAATTTTTAATAAATGAACCATTTAAATATTGAGCCAGCTGTCAAGAGGTTTTGACTATTTCCAGGATTGACTGGCAAGTGGTAGCTAACAATTTTGTCACAGGTATCAGACAATGAAATATAAAATAAGGAAAGTATATGAAATTCCCACTCGCCTTCATCCCTGATTTTTGTTTGGTGTAAGTTTAACATAGAGGTCTTCTCTTGTACCTCACCCGTGGAACAATCCTTACAAAGACTAGACCGTGTGGACGGGTAATTTTACTACAAAGAACCTTATCCTACTCTTATTCAATTTTTGCACAATTATTTGACCAAGGGAAGATCAGTGTATACTAATTGGTAGCTGGGACTCCAGTTTTATTTTTGTTTTTATTTGCCTTTCCTCCCCAATCCGTGTATACCAACTGTATTCCCAACTCAGATATAATTAAGGCCAAGCACTATTTGTGCAATTTCACATTGCCTGGTACAGCAGATTAATTTTTTTCTAATACTTTCTGAGATGCTTTTCACAGAAATATTACTGTCTTTTAGTCAACCTATGCAAAATACTAGAGGAACTCAGCAGGCCAGGCAGCAATTTTTTTTCCACAGATGCTACCTGACCTACTGAGTTCCTCCGATATTTTGAGTGTGTTGCTTTGGATTTCCAGCATTTGCAATTTTTCTCTTGTTTGTGATGGTCTTTTCTTCCCCGTTTTTCTTAGGTTCCTATCCATCTCCAAAGGCTGGAGCTACATTAGTTGTCTACAAGGATCTTCTGGTGCTATTTGGGGGTTGGACTAGGCCAAGTCCCTACCCTCTGCATCAACCTGAAAGGTTTTTTGATGAAATACATACTTACTCACCTTCCAAAAACTGGTAAAGAATTATTATATTGCTCTTATATTTTTGAAATATTTTAAAACTGGAATTTAATACGAGAATTACAACAAATGTCATATACAATCTGTGCCCACTTTATTAGTTACACCTGCCCGTAAATGCAAATATTTAATCAGTCAATTATGTGACAGCAACTCAATGCATAAAAGCATGCAGATGTGGTCAAGAGGTTCAATTGTTCTACCAGGTGGTCTCCATTATCTTTGTCATTGGTTGGTCGAATTAATGCTATTAAGATGATGGTATTACCCAAATTCTTATATTTATTTCAAGCATTACCAATTTTTATTCCTAAATCTTTTTTTGATATTATTGACTCCAAAATATCTTCTTACCTGTGGCAGAATAAAAATCCTAGACTAGACAAAAAATATTTACAGAAGTCTAAGAAGGAGGGCGGTTTGGCTTTGCCAAACTTGAGATTTTACTATTGGGCAGTTAATATACGATATTTAATATTTTGGACACAAGAATCGACTATAGCTGCTTGCCCACAATGGGTAAATTTGGAATGTAAATCTGTACAAGACTTTTCATTGTTTTCAATTTTAGGATTTTCACTTCCTTTTTCTTTATCTAAATTGAATAAACAAATAACTAATCCTATAGTCAAATATACAGTGCGAATTTGGTTTCAATTTCGTAAATTTTTTGGTTTGAATAAGTTCATTTTATCAAGCCCTATAATATCTAACTCTTTTTTTGCCCTCTTTTATGGATCAAGCTTTTCTTTTATGGAAAACAAAAGGTATAGCATGTTTTCGTGATTTGTTTTTGGATGATAGCTTTATGTCCTTTGAACAGCTATCTAATAAATATAATTTACCTAAAACTTGTTTTTTTAGATATTTGCAAGTTAGAAATTTTTTTGTATAATGAGTTACAGTCTTTTCCAAAACTATGTCCATTGGACATTACGGAAAGAATTTTAGCTCTGAATCCTTGTCAAAAGGGTTTAGTAGCTGTCATTTATAATATGATCATGAAAATACAGCCAGAAGTATCAGAAAAAATTAAGAAGGAATGGGAAAAAGAACTTCATTGTCTTATATCCACTGAGCAGTGGGAGAAAATTTTACTATTAGTCAATTCGTCTTCTATTTGTGCTAAACATGCCCTAATACAATTTAAGGTTGTACTTAGAGCTCATATGCCTAAGGATAAACTTGCTCGATTTAATTCTTATGTTAATCCAACCTATGACAGATGTCATTCTGATGTTGCTTCATTGACCCATATGTTTTGGTCTTGCCCTTGTTTGCAAAATTATTGGAAAGATATTTTCAGTATTATTTCAATAGTTCTGAATATCAATTTCCAACCGCATCCTATTACTGCAATTTTCGGTTTACCAATGGCGGATGATAGTCGTTTATCCCCCTCATCTCGACGAATGATTGCATTTGTTACATTAATGGCTAGAAGATCTATCTTATTGAATTGGAAAGAAATTAATTCTCCAACTATATTTCAGTGGTTTTCTCAAACTATCTCTTGTTTGAGCTTAGAAAAAATTAGAAGTGTTGTTTTTGATCCTTCAGTTAAATTTGAAGAAACTTGGAGACCATTTATTCAACATTTTCATATGAGTTAAATTGTCTTTTCCTAAACCTCACTTTTATTATCCTTAATTATTTGGATGGAGGTTCGGAGTTATTGACACTACTGTATATATCTGACATTATGCAATGGCCCATGTTGGTTAGTGTTTTTTCTTTTTTTCTCTTTTTCTCTTTTTTTCGGGGGTGTTTTTTTTTCTTTTTATTTCTTTTGTTCATAAATACTATGAGTTTGGGATGTTATATATATTGATTATTATATATTTGAATGTCTACTTAAACTATTAACTATGTACTCTCAAACTCTTTGTATTCATGTTTCATTTATGTTTGCTTAAAAATTAATAAAAAGATTTAAAAAGAAAGAAAGAGGTTCAATTGTTGTTCAGAACAAGCATCAGAATGGGGAAGAAATGTGATCCAAATGACTAACCATAGAATGATTGTTGGTGCCAGACAGGGTGCTTTGAGTATCTCAGAAAATGCTGATTTCCTGGAACTTTCACTCAAAACTCTCTCTGGAGTTTGCAGAGAATGGTGCATAAAATCAAAAATCATCCAGTGAGTGGCAGTACTGTGGGCGAAAATACCTGGTTAATGAGAGAGGTCAGAGGAGACTAGCCAGACTGGTTCAAGCTGACAGAAAGGTAACAGTAACTCAAATAACCATGCGTTACAACAGTGTTGTGCGGAATACCACTTCTGAACACACAACACATCAAAACTTGAAGTGGATGGGCTACAAGACTAGACTAGGTTCCACACCTGTACCTAATAAAGTGTAGTTTAAGTGAATGCACTTATTTGATTAAATATAATAACTTAACAGGTCATCCTTCCATCTTGCCTGTTTAAGTAAAATTTTTACTTTCCTGGAAAATTTCGTTATCTTGTATTTTGTATTCAGTAAATGCCAAAGCATAAAATTAACTCGAGAGAAGACTGGAGTTAAACACATTCATGGTGTAAAGATAAATTTTGTTGTTTAGAATGCATCCAATGAACTGAGGAATCAGTGCTACCCAGTACAGTGTATTCCAGATGATTAAACAAGTAGACAAGGCTCTTAATGTAGTTACTTTATTTAGATCAGGGGTTTCCAGCCTGGGGTCCACAAATCCTTTGGTTAATGGTAAGGCATAAAAAAAGGTTGGGCATCCCTGGTTTAGATGGTAAAAAGATGAAATTATGCAGAGTTGGGGATGCTTGGGCCACAGATACCAAAAGACATGTATGTCAGGGAGTTGCAGGATATTTGTCAGTGTTTGACTTCCTTTTATGGACTTAGACTTAGGATAACCACAGCTACTCTTGGTTTTTGCCATACTTCTATTAAAGAAGAGTAGTTTAGGTTTTCATTTCTGTTGGGTCATTGGTACGAGGGGTGATTGATAAATTTGTGGCCTAAGGTAGAGGGAGTCAATTTTAGAAAACCTAGCACATTTATTTTTCCTACATGTACACACTTAGTCCAGCGGTCGTGGAGCATACAGATCCCTTCTTTGTAGAAGTGGTCTGCAGCAGGGGTGATTGATAAGGTAGAAGGAGATGTTATTAACTTCAAACTTTCTGCATTATCACTCAAAGAGTAGAACTGCAAGTACATGTAACAAGAGTGTCTTGGACCTCCAGGTGGTCCACTGCAGGGGTGATTGATAAGTTCATGGCCTGAGGTAGAAGGAGATGAAATATACAGCTCTCGTTACACAGACGTGCAGTTCAACTCTTTGAGTGAAAGTGCAGAAAGTTTGAAGTTAATATTCATCTCCTTCTACTTTAGGCCATAAACTTATCAATCACCCCAAGCTGTGGACCACTTCTGGAGGTTCAAGATGCCAACTTCTACAAAGAAGGGATCCATATGCTCCACAACCGCTGGACTAAATGTGTAAATGTAGGGAAAATAAATGTGTTTTCTAAAATTGACTCCTTCTACCTTACGCCATGAACTTATGAATCACCCCTCGTAAAGTGCACGAGATTTTATCAGAAAGGAATTTAAATTGGTGGAGTGCATCATGAGTTGGGATTTGATTTTTTGCCTGAAAATTTGCAGCTAAAATCACTTATTATATGGTACCCAAACTTGTTCTTGTCTTAGCCAAGGTGCATTGAATGTTATTTCAGCATTCTGGTTTCATTCCTGGTTAAGAAGCACAGGGACCTGGAACAAAACTATTTGAATATTCCTTTGTTCTGGTTTTTGATATGCAAGAACATGAGACTGAATTGTGAATATCTTCATTATTGTAAATCTCTTCTTTCTTTTCCCTTTCTCTGAAGGTGGAACTGTATTGTTACAACTCACGGACCCCCTCCAATGGCTGGCCACTCATCTTCTGTAATAGGAGATAAAATGATTGTATTCGGAGGTTCATTAGGCTCTCGACAGATGTATGTGTATATATACATATTTATGAATTTGCTAATAAGTTAGATGAAATCTATGCAGTGAGATCCTGTACTTGGGTTGCTCCCAATCTGTGTGTCTCAGATTTTGTTTTGGTTATCCCTACCATATGTATTGCGTGTTCTAGTTCCTGTTTTCAGGAAGAATAAATTTGCTCTTGAATTTATTCCCAAGTGATCCTAGAGTTGCTTCATTTGAAGCATCTGATTTTCCTTCCTTCATGGAGTGGCTAAGCTTTGACACCACTGCTGCCATTTCTGGACCGATCACTTGATGAGAAATCATGAGCATAGTTAATGATTTTGAAATGTTGCTTATAATTTTTCTGCTATAACTTTTTTTTTATTTAGGAGCAATGAGGTCTGGATTTTGGATTTGGAGCAATGGGCCTGGTCTAAACCAGCAACTTCGGGTAACGTGCCTCATCCGAGGGGTGGACAGTCCCAGGTGAGAGGGGAAAAAGGTTAACTTTTCTGCTTTTTATTTTTGGGCTGCTCTTTTCAAATGCAATGGGAAATGTACTGTGCCTTTGAGATGTTTATATTGGTGCCATTGCATCAGGAATTTGGTGCTGATTTATCAGGGATGGATTGATTTGTAGAATATCAAATGGCCTTTTGAGGCTAAATATTTACTGGAGCAAAACATTCAACCTAAGCTTGAGTTATTTTTGATTTGGCTTTTAATGTCCTAAATGTGAGTTGCTGACCTAGGTAACTAGTAAACTATCCATTAGTTTTGTGAAGATTTTTGTATGACTCATGATGTAGCAAGATTTAAATTTTCACTGTTTACATGTAGTGGTAACAGGTTCTAAAATAATCCGACTGTGATCCACCTTGGACTTTATTCTATTTTACCAAGAATTCGTATTTCCCATGTAATTTGTTTTTTTTTTACATTTAGAACATAGAACCATCGAACATTACAGCACAGAAATAGGCCCTTCGGCCCTTCTTGGCTGTGCTAAACCATTTTTCTGCCTAGTCCCACTGACCTGCACCTGGCCCATATCCCTCTATACCCCTCTCATCCATGTACCTCTCCAAGTTTTTCTTAAATGTTAAAAGTGAGCCCGCGTTTACCACTTCATTTGGCAGCTCATTCCACACTGCCACCACTCTCTGTGTGAAGAAGCCCCCCCTAATGTTCCCTTTAAACTTTTCCCCCTTCACCCTTAACCCATGTTCACTGGTTTTTTTCTCCCCTAGCCTCAGTGGAAAAAGCCTGACTTTTTAAAGTAATTCTTTATTGCTCTTATTTAGTATTTATTTTCCTTCAGTTTTTCCAATTTATTTTCACCTTTTGTAATAATTTTGGTTCTTCAGATGAAAGTAAATTGCTGTGTGCTGTTTCTCACTACCTCTAACCCTCCTCTCCAAACAGTGGAATAACTTAATGGTTGAAATTGTCATCTTTGATAGTATTTATGCCTCAGAGTTGACAGGATATAGACTCAAATCTCACCCTGAACTGAAAATTAAATCTGTACTTTTAGTGCAGTATTAAAGCTGTGCTCTGTTGCCAGAGATGCTGCTTTTAGCAAGCACTGTCTATCTGAGGCTTTGTAGATATGTATAAAAGGTTCTGTCGCATGATTTGAAGGTCGTACACACTTTATTTTTGGACTGTAAGCCTCAAAAGAAATATTGAGATTCACAAAATATTTGTAAGTTACTCGTTTTATTGTGAAGAAGTTGAAACTCTAGTCCAGCATCCTTAGTGCCATACACAGAAAATTCAGATCACAGAAATTGCCTTTATCATCATTCTCTGAGCAGAATAACTCTTCCCTGGGATATGTCAGATTACTGTGTATTCTCCTTAACCCAAAGTCCCAATAAGTGGGAAACAAGTGGGAACCACAAAGCTTGCACTAGCAGGTTAATTAGCTAAGGCTAGTACAGATCTTAGTTAATTTTAGATAGTCGTTAATGAATATAGATCTGTAGTACAGATTCAAAATATGCTGGACTAGAGAATGCTGGTCTAGAGAGTTTCAACCTGTATGTGGAATATATTGCTTCTGTGGTTCCTTAAAGCAAGATAGTTTTAAAATTCGGGGAATAACTTACTAGTGCTGGTTTGCATAATTATTGCATGATAACAGTTCACTCTTAAATTTAATTAGGTCATCTGGTTGACACAATGAGTATTTTGTACTTTAAAAGTACAGTTTTGAAGGAACTATGAGAGGAGCGTGAGTAATCTTATACCAAAAATGATTTATTTTTTAATTTTAGATTATTATTGATCATGAAACTATTCTGATCCTGGGAGGTTGTGGAGGACCCAATGCAGTGAGTATTAGCATTGTACATTGTACAGAATATTTTTTTCCATATCTAGTATTCTTGGAACTATAATCATAACTAGTGAAATATTACTGCAAATTTTGCCAAATGTAATGGGGGGAAGTACTTTTAAGAACAGTTACATAATCCTTTTAGGAGTTTAAAGCTTTGTAACATTTGGATATTTTATGAATTAGTTAATAAAATTAGCACATTTTGAATTGGCCAATTACACAGGGATCTGCTAGTTGTCAGAGAAAACTCATTTAAAAGTAAATTTAGAAAAAAATGTTTGACCTGGGCGTGAGAGAATGTTGAGCAGATAACTCCAGGGGCCCTGAATAGATGGAGTTGTTTAAAAAGGTAAATTAGAAGAGGAAGTGTTTTGGAGGAAGCACAACTGAAAAAGGATAAAAAGATTGAGTTACTACAGCTAACTCAAGGATGGAGCAGAATTTGAAAAGCTCTCCTTTTACCAGTATTCTAACCTTACAGTACTAACTGTTACTCTACATGGTATCATATCATGTTGCATATTCTGACAGTTGTATTGCTTTAAGCGAAATAGTACTTAAGACAATTTTATAAAATTGCCTTAAAGTAAACATCAAAGCTGAAATTGAATTAAATAGAGTTAGCAGTTCCCTACTGTATTCATCTGTGTAGTGTATTAACTGGCTATGATACTATATTTAAAGACTACTTTCAGTTCTTCTTTGTAAGCTTTTAATGAATTAAAGCATTAAAGTTGAATGCTGGGTTCTGAAGAATCAATAGATTTTAAACCACCCTTCCTCCTGATCTTCTTATAGAAGAAGAATGTAAAGCATAACCCAGTAAGATGGTAGAATTGCACCTTATTTAAAAAGTTACTTTTCAGCACTTTGGGTATAATCCGCTTGGAGTTGAATTTGGTTGTCCATCCTTATTTATAAGGTTTAGGTTTAAGGGCAGTACAAGAGACTGCAGTTTCTAGAATTTGGAGCAACAAACAATTAACTGCAAGCTGACCATTGTTGTAGAGGCATCTGCACCAGACTTTGAGGGAAGTAGTCCTGGTTTTGAATCTGGCTAGCTCCTTTCATGCTTTCCATCAGTGCTGGGTTGAGCGTTGAGCTAGCAACTCAACCTCACAAAGAAAAACAGGCAAATACTAAAGAAACGGCAAAGGTTGCCGCCCGATGCGCCACAAGGTGCGGAGAGGAACAATAAATAATGTACTGTAGGAACTCAGTAAATCGAACAGCATCTGTTGAGAGGAATTTTTGGGTGGAACCCTGAATCAGGACTGACCTGTATAAAACGGGAAAGGGGAGTAGTGAGACAGGAGTCTGAGGTGATTGAGGAAGGGGCAATTCCTTTACTCCCACAGATGTTGTTCAACCTGCTGAGTTCCTTCAGCAGTTTCTCTGTTGCTTCGGATTAAGGGTGTTACATGGGGCGTGGTAGTGTTTGAATATGGCTGTCCTAAAAATGACTTTGAGATGTCTTTTGTATGTTAATTGTTGATCATTGTTCCAAAAAAAGCTGTTTAAAGATGCATGGCTGCTACACATGAACGTGACCCCTTGGACATGGCAACAGCTAAAAGTGGAGAATGAGGAGCATGGAGCACCTGAGTTATGGTGCCATCCAGCCTGTAGGGTAAGCCTTTGCAATAGGTTATTTAGTCAAAAACAGACATCAGATGGGTGGTGGTTCAAACCAAAATTGATGGAATGGATCAAAAATATCCTGGATAGGATCCATGCTGAATTGGCCGATTTCATCTGGGGTCTGTAGATCAGTATCATGTACTAATGTACCAAATATCAAATTAAGCAGAATTTTTATTTGCCGTAGTCCATGTAAGAAGTGAAACTACTTCAGCAATGATGATTGTAATTGAATAGCCCAAATCCTCCCCTTGACACCATTCTCTTTTCCCTCTTTCTTGTTTTGCTGGTATCCCGTTCCCTCTTGCTCTGTGCCCCTGATTCATTTTGTCCCTACTGTACATCTTACACCAAACTACTTCTCCCATGTACCTTCCCACTCTGGCCTCTCTTTCCCTATCCTCTCTGGGCCACAGCCCATTTTCTCTTTGATCCTAAATCAACTGTAGCTTCCATAGGTCCTATAGATCAGATAGACTCCCTTCTTCCAATTGAATATTTAATTTTAGTGCCTGTTTGTATCTTTGCCGTCATACTACCAGTTGCCTGCTTCGAATGCCGGTTGTTGGTGATCCTTAGTTCAGGTCAAAGTGTGTCCAGTGCATAGGTTAGAAAATAATTCTTCTCTTCACAAGCTGCTTAACTATCAGTAGATCGATTGTGCAACTCACAAGAGTCGCATGTCAGTAGTGAGGGCTAAGATCTCAGCACTAGCAACCATAGCCTTTTTCAGAAAATTAAAGCTTGTGACAGTTTGATTTTAGCCTCAAATAGACATGGTTCTCTTTACGCAGTTACATGTACACATTTTTAAAAATGTTAATGCGTTTGTTTCCAATTTTGTTTATTCCTTTAATGAAGGAAGATGGAACGAGAATTGTTTGTGAGTTTAAATGAGTTAATTGTTATTTATCATGTTTTTTAAAAATTATGTATTCTATATATAAATAAGATTACCTAATCTCTCTTTAATTCCTAGGTTGGTCAATGTGTGGTAGTGTTCAGCCAGGCTCCCAGTGGTAGAGCCCCTCTGAGTCCCAGCTTACATTCCCGGCCATCTCCTATCAGTGCCACACCTCCGGCCCTTGGCGCAGAAATGAGAGAGCATCGTTCACAATCCCCTGTACGGAGTACTGATGAAGTTCCCTGTGTGAATGGACGCTGGGGCACGTTGAGGCCAAGGACACACAGACCAACTGCATCCAGTTCTCGGGAAGGCAGTCTATCTCCAGCGAAAGGAGAAAGGTCTCCAGTGTTAAATGGTGGAACATTATCCCCAGTATCCTTATCTGGTTCTTTGGATAGCCCAGTGCAGCCAGGATCCCCTATCCCATCATCTGTGGTGGAAGGATATGATCTTCGAGGTTCAATTGGAGGACTTCCACATGTCATGAGACAAAGCACAGCAGTGGAACAGAAGGCTGAGTCAGGATTAGATTCATATAGGTCCCAGGATTTGGTAAATTGGGATTCAAAACCCTCTTCTAGCCATGGCGTAGAAGACAATGGGACAAGTCCAGGAACTGAGATTACTGTTGGGAATGTTTCAGAGCAAACAAATGGAATTCACACACCACCTCATGTCGTGACTGCTTCTCCAGGCCCAGTTTCACCAGGAGCACTCCGAAGAGGACTGGAGGCAGTGAGGGATTTCTTACCGCAAAGTTCGATATCCGTCGTGCCAGCAAGCTCAAGTTCGGCTCCTTCATCTGTGTTGCCCGCAAATCATGGTCAAAGTTCAAACAGTACTGATGTACCACTGCGCCCCGCACCTGCCCAGGCAGATGGACATGCTCTGCCACCAATTGCACGTCGATTAGGCCACCACCCACCTCAGTCTCTAAATGTAGGCAAGCCCTTATACCAGAGCATGAACTGCAAGCCAATGCAAATGTATGTGTTGGATATAAAGGATGCAAAAGAGAAGGGAAAAGTTAGTTGGAAAATTTTCAACAGTGGCTCAGTCGTAGGCCCACCAGAAACCAGCCTCCACACAGTTGTGCAAGGAAGGGGAGAACTGATAATTTTTGGAGGACTGATGGACAAGAAACAGAATGTGAAGTACTATCCAAAAACCAATGCATTGTATTTTGTGCGAGCTAAGAGATAATGCACCGCCTGCAGGTATTTCACATTACCTGACGCACACCCATAAGCTGTGAATTTAAAAAAAAAAAAGATTTATCTGTAAAACTACTCTGGAAGTGGTTTAAAGTTTGCTAGTTAAAACACAAATTTTACTCCATTCCAGTGAGTTGGTTATATTCAGACTTATCTATCTTAATTTGACCCTCGCTATGTTCTCGAAAGCTTCTGCTGCTTTCAATACTGATTGGATAAAGAAGTGGTGCGTGAACACTTCCACCTGTTGCGGTAACTTGTGTGGTATGCTACAAGTTAGCAAACTTGCTTTAGCTAGGTGAGATCTTACTATAAACAACTGCCGTTGCATTGGCAGGGCACAGTGAGTCTGCAGGAGTATGTCGTGCCTTGTTTGAAGTTTCAACTTCAAACAGGAGGATATGCCCAGTTCACTAATATGGGCAATTTTGTAATTCAATAATTTGGTTGCAAACTTCAGTCTGTCCTGTGACATTTCTTTACCAAATCAGCTAATTGACATAAACCATTATTCCAAGGATTGCACATGCTGACCCCAAAGCCAGTTGAGTTGACACATACATACAGGTCCGTGAAAGGTGTTGTAAAGCATTTCAGTTTTCTTTTATTGCAGTTTGTCACTTAATTTATTTTTTAAAGAGAAACGGTGTAGGTAGTTTATTAAGAGAAAAGTTTAAGTATGGGCTCAATTATTGTACTCATTCCTCTCCAGAAGTCTTGAGGTATATTTACCCAGCTAAACATTGAATAGCTCATACCTTCTTGTACTTTTCCATGTTGGAGGAAAACACTAAACCTCATTGCTTACAAGGACATCTGTGTATCTATCCTATTATTACTGGGAGACAGAAAACCAAGCAATATTAGTGTTCCTAATGAAGATGCAAAATTGCCGTACAGCCGAGTCTACTGCCACCCATTAGGATAAATTCAAGATAAAAGGAGGCCTTCTTTGTTACTGACTGAGTGTGATAATATTCAGTTAGATTGTGCAGAAATTCAATGTTATATTAAAGTCTGTCATGGTAAACTTTTATTTCAGTTCAGATAGAACAGAAACTATTGTTTCTGTATATTTAAATATCAGAGAGCTAGTTGGTTCAGCCGTCTTTGGGAGCATTTCCCATTCTGCTGATGTCAATTAACTTATCAGTGTCATAAATATTCATTAGGAGATTACTTTTTCTTTTGTGAAACATGTATTTTACTTTTTGACTTCTTTCTGTTTTTCAATTATAGCTATTAATTGGCATCATGCAATGGCCTTGTTCACCAGTTTTATAGTGGTGTCTGTTTACACCATAAACAGTGGGTGTGTTATTGAAGTCACATTGGAATTTGTTTGTATTTTCTTTTATTCACCTATTGCATCATCTAATTTCTAATTGCCTCCAGTAATTGCCTCAAAGGCTAAGCTGCCATGAAGAAATGGGTATTGAGCTGCAAATCTGCATTAAGGGTATTTCTTGAACATTTGTTATTTTATTTTTTTTGTGCTGATATTGCATTCACCCTCAGACACCATGTCAGTCTAACTTGCTGACATTTTATTGCCAGCCACTGTTTCTGTTACATTGCTTTTAGGATTGCCTCAGTGTGGTGAGTTGTAGATGTAATTTCCCACATGTATGGGAAATTGCCTTTATAATTGTGTAGTATCTTGGGTAGAAGCCAAGGTGAGTCTGCAAAGGGGAAAACCATGACAGAATTAACCTACCTCTGCTCTAGGCTGTATAGTGTCCTTGCAGCTACTTTGAATGCTAAAATAGTCTTGCCTCCTAACTTTACTTGCTCACCCTTGTCTCCATTTTCAAGTTTCAGTGGGAGGACAGGTAACAACATTGAACTCCAGCTCTTGTAATGTAGTGGCTGTATTTAGGACTAAAGATGAACTTGAGGCATGTGTGTACAATTCCCTCGCTGTAACATATTGTGTCTTTTAAAGTGAGACAGTTTGTGGGGGAAAAATTGTGTTCTTGTTTCATTCACCTTATTGTTTAAATGTAACAAACTGCTGATTATAAAGGATGCAGGAGCTTTTGTAAGATTTAGTCAAGAGCAGTAAAAAGCAGAAGTTGCATCTTTTCAGACTGAATGGCAGCAAATGCAAGCCATCAGTTAAAGAATTTGCTCCAGGATCTGGGAGCTAGTGACTGAAGATTGTAGTTTTCAAATTAGAACTCATGGTCATCTTGAATTTTGATGGACGAGGTTCTGATTACTAATATGTATTTGTGTAACCATCCATATATTATCTAGGGTGTAGAGGAACTGCATCCCAAGTCTGATCATTACACAGTAGAGAAGAATATCCAGTCCAGTTAATAAATGTAGTGGTTCACACTGCCCCTTCAGCTGTCTTTGTTGTGTGATGGTTTGGAGCTTGCTGCAACCAATGCATCTTTAGAATCCACAATATTTTATGTAATGTGACATAGTCAAGAGGCCCAGGTGATTTTTATACTGATTTGGTTTCTTTACAGATGCCAGATCCTTTCAAAATGCAGCAGTTCAGTAATTGTAAAGTGTTGATAGTTTCCCATAAAGCCACAGAATCCTCTGCAGTCCTTGAGGCCACAGGGAAGCCACTCTGGAGAAATATGAGCTCGTCACAGCTCAGAGTGCTGCAAGTTGCTGAAAACCTATGGCTTCATTAATTATACGCAGTAGTGCCCTGCTGCCCAAGGTGAAAAAATACGTTGAAGGCAGTAATGGGGCTTGCACAGATTTGCACAGATGTAATCCCTTTGCCAGACCTGCTGCTTGATTTATTTTCTACAGATTTTAGGAAATATAGGAATGAACTAAAATGCTGCTCAAATTTGAATCCAGTAAATATAGCTGGTGTGCAAACTTACTTTTTGATGTGTTACAGGTTTATGATAAGGCTTTTGGTGGTATGGGTATATATCTGGTGAATACATTCTCAGTTCATTGAATTTATGCCCTACTTTGATAAGGTCTGTGGTGCCCATGTGTTTGAATCTCTCTGCAGGTAAAACCACAGCTTTGGTGCTATTTATGTTGGCCTCTTCTCTGATGAGATTGATTCCGAAAATCCTTGTGTTAATAGTAAATTCTATGCAATGTTTTTATCCCAAAACATGGTTGTTCAGATTAGTATGACTTATCCCTCTTCTGGTTCTTAAAATGTTTGGGATCCATCCCTTTTTATGCAGTTATCGTGTAGGTTGTGTATCTACTGCCTCTTTAAGCTTGATGTGGCTCCAGGATTATGAGCCTGGTGAAAGGTGTTTTGAACCAGGTAACTATCTGTTACAAACTATCTGTGATAGCATAACTAAAATGATGCAATATGGCAGATGGCAAACCATCTGTTCTCACTTATGGGACTTGATGGGGTGGCTCTTTGCTGGGGTTTAGGATTTTCTCCACTGGTGGCCAAAGCATTATTTGTTAGTCTTGTCCAGCACAAACAGTAGGAAGCCCACTAGTACTATGTGAATAAGTTGTTTTCACCTGTTATGAATGAGCATGTATCCCTATCTAATTAACTGTGTTCTGCCAATCCGTGCCTATAAAGAAGAGGTCCATGCCATTTTGGACCCATTCATTCTGCAGTTGTTGTCAGATTCAAAGACTCATGTAATTCTTGCCATGTTTCAGATGCCAGATTGTATAGTTCCCAATACTGTACATGCAGTTCCTGTTTGCACATCCTGGCCTGATTTCAATATGTATGTCCTTGGTCAATCACCTAATTATGCTTATAGATTGCCCAACTTTTGACCCACCCCCCTGGCCTTCAGCTGTTGGCAGTGCATTGGATAATTTCATAAATTCAGCTCTTGTGAAACTGAACATCAATACAAATCTACACAATAAACTCCAAATGCAAAAATACCACTCAAAACTTAAATTTGACTACTAATAATCTCCTCCCAATATTCTGTCCATTGCTGTATTTAGAGAACTTAAGGGTAACATTAACTTTCCTTTGCAGATTTCCATCATTGCCAGCAGGAAGTATTTTCACCAATGTAAGAGTTTATCTATTTCTCAAATTTGAAGTGGCACATTTGACTTCATGAGCTTTCTCCATATCACTTTTCCACTATTTCAATTTTATACCCATTGTAATTTTTTTTAAATGATGAAATAGTGAATAAGTTCTATTTTCGATATCATGCTTGCAGGTTAGTGCTATTTCCAATACCTCACCTTCACACGAGCACTTTTTTTAACAACATATATTTACTCTCCATTACCCAAATCGGGAATATTCTTTTCTGTGACCGCTGCCCCTCGATGGCCTAGTATTTCACATGGGATTATTATACTCAACAGACTTAGAGAATTGTTCTGTTAATCTGAGGTTATATAATAACCTTAACATAATTTAGGATCGTGACTGATTTAGAGAAGGAACCCTAATTAAAAGAAACACGAGTACGCACAATGTTTTCAGTGCTTCTTAAAAGACTTGGTATTCAATTAAATACTTTTGAAATTCATTCACTTAATAGACAAATGAAAACAATTAGCATAAACTTAGTATATTATAAATGAGACAAATGACATGTACTTTATATTTTCTCTCTTAGCACTCTATTAAGGGAATAATCTAGGTTATGGTGTGCTTTATTCAACACTTATCAATAAATTTGGAATGCTTTTTAAAGAAATGCTGCATATGCCTGCATTTCAAATGAGTTTATGCAGTGGTAGAATGATAAAGTTCAGAAAAAGGTCATGGGAATTTAACCTTTGAACTTGTGAAACAAGGGAGTGACCTATAGTAGCAAAATCTCTTATTTTTAACTGGTATGAACAGATGGGTTTACTTTTAGTTTCAGTTATCTGCATAGTTTCTGAGGCTTATGCAGTGGATATTATATCTGTAGTTTTTTTTCCCCCTTCTGAAATGCCGCTGCTGCTTTGAATACTTCAGGAATTTTTAACTGGTATTGGATAAATCGCTCTGGTTTACATGCAACATGTCTGTGTACACATCAGATGAAAAACATTTGAAAAGGCATAATCTGTGATTTCTGGATAGAGCAGATTTTCTTGAGGTTAATTGACTTACCATTTCTTTATACTCTGTTTAAAAGTGCAAACAAATTTGGATTTTTTTTTCAAAAATCTAAATATACATTTTATACTAATGAAAAATAACAAAAATATCCCATGACTGGTGCATTTCACCAACTATTAGGTAATTTAGCACTGACAGGCATGTCTGATACAAAACATAGACACAAGCATGCGTGGCCAGTATTGTAGATCTTGCACTGGATCTTCAAGTGCAACATCACCAATGACTTTCTCTTTATTATTTTGTCTACAAACCATCTGTTTGATTTTTAATCATTTGTAAATGATTCATTATTGAGTCATGGAGTTGTACTGTGTAGAAACAGGCTCTTCTGCTGACTGGGTCTATGTGGATCATCATGCCTGTCTATACAAATCCCACGATTTCTTAGCCCTCTGTGCCTTGCTCATTCAAGTATTTGTCCAGATACCTCTTAAATTTTACTGTTATGACTGCTCATTCCATATTCTAGTTGCTCTTTATGTTAAGTCTCTTCTAAACCTATGCCTTCTGGTTTTAGACATCCCTACCATAAAAACAGATTCTATCTTTCTTATCCATGCCTCTCATACTGCTCAGTCTCCTTTGCTCCAGTGAAAAGAGACACAGCCCACCCACTCTCTCCTCATAACTTAAATCCTCCAATCCGGGCAACATCCTTATGTAACTTCTCTGTACCCTCTCTAGTTTAATGACTACTTACCTGTAGTATGGTAAACAGAATGGCACACAATGCTCCAAGTATAACCTTTGTACAGCTGTAACACACAACTCTTGCACTTAGTGCTTCAACTGTTGAAGGCAAGCATGCTATAAGCCTCCTTCACCACCTTGTCAAACTGTGTTGCTGCTTTCAGTGAACCAAGAACACTTGCCCAGGACCCTACCTCTCACTAAAGTATGTCCTGCCCTGGTTTAACTTCCAAAATGCATAACTGAGTTCATTCCTATCTACCATTCCTTGGTCCACCTGCCTAGTCAATCTATATCCCATTGGAACCTCCTTCATTGTCTACTCTACCATCAATTTTGGTGTCACCTGCAATCTTGCTCACCAAATATATCTTCGTCCTAATCTTTAATATTTATGATAGCCAACAGAGTCCCAGCTGTTTTCAGACATCCTATGAAAAACAACACTCCACTGCTTCCCTACCTCCAAGCCAATTCTCTATCCATTTGGCTAGCTTGCTCTGGATCCCATGTGTCCTAACTTTCTGGACCAGTCTACAAAGCTGGACCTTGTCAAAGGCCTTGCTAAAGTGTGTGTATCAATTATCTACCCCTCTATCCTTGCCAGTCCTCTTGGAAGTAAGAAATTAACTGTCTTCCCCTCTTCCCACCTTAACAACCCCTTCATACACAACACATTCTTGAACCCAACGCATCTTTATTTGTCCTAAATTTTTTTAATGTTCAAAGCACAATCGATTTAAAAATTTCAAGTCAAGCTTTATCAGTGGAAAAATAAAGTTTAAGAGCAATTTGGAGAAATTTCAACTATGGTCAATTTAATGTGAGTGGTAGAATTTTGTAAAACCTGCATTTGTTCTTAAATTACTGTTGTGATGATTGCATGTAATTGAATCAGCTTTGGTAAGCTGTGCTAAATTGGGTTTCTCCCCGTCAGTACAATTTCTATTTGTATCAGAAACTTTTTATTATACAGTGGTCTTGTGTGAAATCTGCATAGCATTTCCACACAAATGCAACAGTGCTTTGCATATTGAGTTAATCAGGTGTGTTCCTGAGTCCACGATTTGGAGTGTAATGGAAGTTTTGTAAAAAATGAACCAATTTGTAATTAAAAAGATGTTGCTTAAAGAAAGATTGGAATTATTATTGCTGCTGAGCAAAGTATTGCCCAGACTGGGTAGTCCTAATACTCCATGTATTTGAGTTCTCATCAAGGAAGGTCCCAGGTTAATTTGCTGATTTGTTTTGCTTCAACTGATCTTGGCCAGATTAGTTATAGGAGTGAATGGCACTGTCCCAGTAGGAAATATAAATTATTGTTCTTCAGATAGAAAGTGCATGTTTATAGAAGTTGGGATGTCCTTTGTGATTATATAGCCTTCCAACATACCAAAGTAACTTACATACGATGATTGACAATTTTGGTAACATGCTGGAGCAGGGGTTCCCAATTTGGGGGTCAACAGACCCCTTGCCCTGCGCTAAAGGATACCCGGCTCTTCTGGAACCTGTTCCCCAGTGAGGGTAGCAATTGGAAAAAGGAGGGAAGTGGGCTGAGCACAGTGCAATTGAATGGAAAAACATAATTAGTTGAACATATGTCATCTATATGCCATGGTTAAGATGGAATAGTGTAGATATAATGGTGATGACCCATTGTTAATTAAACTTGGATGGGACCCCTTATTTTCAACATTGATTATATTTACACAAAGCTACTCTCTTTTACTAATAGAGTAGAATAATAGGTTTGGTCATGTCCTAAAGCTACCTCACCAATGACTATACAGCATATTGTGTAACATTTGTGCTGAAGGCTAAAAAATGTCAAAACTTTAAATGTCAGGTTTTACTTAAACTGCTGCTAAGAGCATTTTTTTTGTTAGTTTCATTTCCAGCTATATAAAGCAGATTGTTTGATTTTCACCTAAGATTTATTGAATTGGTAGTCATTTTCAACAGTGGTCAAAGTAGTTTTATCTCCATTTTTTGACAAAGCTGTTTCTAAAGTGAGGCTCATTTGAAAGTTCATGAAGTTAATGAAAAATATGGTCATGCTAGATGTCCCTGTGAAAGAAACTATACAACTGATTTTTTTCAGGTGTTTCCCACAAACCATTTAACATTGGTTGATGTCCAGAGTGATCTGATACCTTATAACATTAATATTTTGCTTCTTTCTCAGGCTGTAAAACAGACTTAGTACTACATTGTTGGAAGTTACAGACTGATCTAAACAATTGCAGAATATACACGCAGTGTGCCTGGTAGATTGGCTGGAAGCCATACTCATCAAGAATGCAATAAAGGGAAGTCATGGCAAGTAACTACAGTCTCACATACATCAGAAGCTAAGACTATAAGGCCTTTTTTTAATTTGGAAGTTACCATTTTAAGTGCCTGGCATTAACAACTCTAAGACTTTGAAACCAGCTTACTTCTGCTTATCTAATACTCTATTGATTTTCAGCAAGGCACCCATCTATTTTAAGAAATGACAGAGACTGCAACAACTAATGCAAAATCATGGAACCTTCAATTATGTTTCTTGTCATATTTAATGCCACGCAGCTATGGGCATTGGGGATTGTTGTACCTCTAACTAGAAGGATGAATGTTTACTGGACAGATGAGCTCAGGCTGGGCCAGTTGTGTACTCCCGTCACTAACTGTTAACAATTTCAATCACTTTCTTTCATAGTGCAAGATTACTGAATGCAGTGACCACATAGGCACCTAAGTATATGTTGAACAGCAGCAGGAACTTTTACCTCAAGTAGGTCTCAATAGTCACAGTTTCTTCAGTTTCAGAAAACTGGTAAATTTACGTTTTGCTGCTGAAATGAAGGTAGACTCCTTAGTTTGTTTAAAGTAGGACAAATATCTGCTGCCTTACCTGATCCCATTAGGAGACTGATCAATGCAGATTTCTATTTTAAAGCTACGAATAGTGCTAACTCTGCTGCTATTTATAAAAATCTATCTGGTAGTTAATTACATACTGGTTTTGAAAGTTGCCTCACTGACTCTGAAGGATGCGCGAGGAAAATTACAATAATTCAACACATCATTAAAAGAGCTGGAAATCTGAAACAACTAGACCTACTATTTGCAAGTTACCAGCATTTGCTTGAAAAAAAACAAGACATTAGTGTTTGACCAGTTGTAATAAATTATTTTGTGAAATTCTCAGCTTAAAAGGAAATACTTTTAGCCAGAAAGATTACCGTTTGCCCACTGGTCAAATACATAATCTATTATACATGCAGGCTAAAAGGCCTTATTTCAAGTGATGCTGTACTTGGTGTAAGGAGAGGGCAATGGTCTGTAGCCAACATAATTCAGTGCCTTCTACAATAACTTACATTTTGTATATCACAATTAATGGAGTAAAGTATCCTAAGGTTCTTAACAGGGCTGTACCAAAAAATCTAGAGTAAATATACATGGCACCCAGTTTTGTTTCTCACAGGCTAAGTGACCTGATAAGGCTCTTGTATTGGGCTAATTATCACAGGACAAGCTCTGCCGGTGGGGGGGAGAAGCTTTGAAAATTGGAGGTGGTGATGAGATAAAAGGTTCTTGCTGGTGCACAGGACTACAACCGGAGGCACAGTGTATTCACAAAAAATGATCAGGAATGGGATGGTTTGAAATATACAGTATAATTAAAGAATCAAAAGTTCTCTCAAATAATTAATTTGGAATCCATAACTATGTATAAACAGGACTTATAATTGCTCTAAAGAACATTAAAGGTATGGAAATCAAGTAAGGAGAGGAATAGACTGAGTTGCTTATGTAGAAACCACAATGAAAACTTGGTGGTACCTAACTGGGATATTCTAAGAACATGAAGAGACTTAACAGTGCAGTTTCTTAAATATAATTAATTGTGATGTGCCTTCATTAATGAATCTCAAAAAATGTTGGAATTGAATATTAAAGATTAATCTTGCTGACACTGGCTATCCATCCCAAGAATTTTTTGTTAAAGTGGCGAAGAGTTTTTACTTGACCAAACTGAATTAAAAAATGGGCATAACTGTGTCTGTTTACAAGACTGAGGCACTGCAAAAGTATATCCAGACTAAATCTGATTCCAGATAGATACACATAAGGAAGATAAAAGTGTGCAATCGTTCCTATAATTACCATGAAGTGAGAAATAACTATACCCACATTGTATAGAGATAAAATACTGCATATGGTGTCAATATTTGAGGGAAATATGTTTGGCAGATCAGACAGCGTGTGTGTTGAGAAAAACAAGGTTTTCCGGTTGGTGACCTAATGGATGTTGGAGGCAATTAGCTTTTAAGCAAGTACATAGCTGGGGGCGCAATGGGTTGGATGGTGCAGTGAAAGCCTGTAAAGGTTTGCCATGGGGATGGCAAGGATGATTAAATAACTTGGTGTAGTGGAAAGGGGCATGTGGGACACGTAGAAGCAAATGGCAGGTTTTAAAAATAAATTATGTTCGCAGTCCAGCACAAAAGAGCAGTGGGAAGAAAGATTAGAAAATCTAACATATTAAGAAATGATGGCCTGGTCAAGAGAGTGGTAAAAAGGAAGTAAATGTTAAAAGGGAGTATTAATCCAATGAAATGATGCAATGGGCTATTCCAAATGATTTTGGTGCAGCCAATGTCCATTATCAGCACATATTATCCAAATGAGAAAAGCACAGAATTATAAGAGAAAAGGCTAGAAAATACTTAATGTGTGTTACTATTTCTAGGATTTGTCTGAAGAGTCGGAGCAAGCTATGGATTCTGCTCCATCATTCCTTAAAATCGTAACTAAACCTCAATTTCAGCTTCCAACATGGTCCTCGTACATTCACGTGTCCAAAAATATGCTAACTTAACCGCTGCTAAATGACCTCATTCTGTAACCATCATCCCTTTTTGAACTCTCCAGTCTTTGATCCCCTTAAGCTCATTTAAGAACACTTCTTGTCTAAAGAGGATAGAGGCCCATTTTATCCTATTTCCCATGCTGGACAACCCTCCCGTTCCATGGGATTTGTTTTACAAAAAAAAAAACAAAGTTTCTGGTTATCATTTTATCTGAATAATAGTGGTCATAGTCATTTCCAAATTTGGTATTGGAGTGTTAGCCTGAAATATTGATAGAATATGCCTGGTCAATCTGACTGGTGGTGCTTTACACACCAACACAATACTAACCAAACTCCATTTTTTCTGTATCCAGGCTCCAAGGGTTTCTAACAATGAGTGATTGGGTGATTTTTAACTAATCATCTGGAATTATCTAATGAAATTTAAGATTAAATTTAGATTATTTACGTCCTTCATTCTATAGAAAAATCACATTGATGTCAGTAATTATGCAAAAATACTTGTTTTAACACTTTTGCCAACAACATCTTACAACTATCTCTGAAATGGTAGTTTATAAACACTCAAAATTCTGGCTTATCTGTGGAGTATGTGTATGGGTACTGCATTGATGGGGATGATGCCACTTAAATTAGCACCAGAATCAGACACTTACATTTAATTAATGTTTCTACTATCTTTCTCAGTTCATAAAGTAAAAATGGCTGTTTTTTTTAAAGGATCATTGTGTCCTGTTTCACCGTCTAAATTTCATATTTCGGAATGGGTAAAATGAAGGATATTTTGTGTGTGTTGTTTGTCCTCACATTAGTTACAGGTGGAGGATGAATGTGAACAAAGTTTCAGATTTCTTTTACTTCAAGTAATAAAAATTGTTTAAATGTCCAAATAGAAAGGCCAGAAATTGTTCAATCTTAGCTCCTTTCTTGCCTGCCTTGACCAATAAAGATGTTAGAGTAGTGAAAGACTCCAGGGCTTTGTAATATTTGTATTTAAATGTGCACTAACATTTTTTTCTACTTTTGGGAAAAATGCCATTCCAAATTTACTTGAAGTCTTTTGCAATTAGGTGTTTGTTACTTTCATGAGTGAAGTCAATGTGACAGGTGTTCTGACCTCAGCTTGTATCTGTCCTGTGTTAAGTGTCTGTAAAGTCCTGCCTGATCAGATCATGGTACAAAGAAGCTGTTTCTTATATTAAAGTCATTTTGTAAAAAAAACATGCTTGTGTTATTACTTATAACAATACTTAATCTTAACAAGTGTTGAATTATTAAACTGTACCTCACACTATTTAAATATGCTGCTTTGCATTTGCTGTAATACAATTCAATTATTGAGAGCTGACAAGAAACTCACCTGCTTATTAAAGACAAGACAGTCGAGAATAGGGCCATCTATTTCAAGGAAGTTACTTCATCGTAATTCTAAAGAGTCAGTTTGATTTTATTAGATTGGGTCCCAAGCGCTGTGTTATCAGAAAATAGCAGGAGGAGGGAAATGCATCATTGGCAGAAATAAGATGGAAAAGTAAACAGTTAACCTCATCCGTGTGACTCTTAATAGAACTTGGGCTTTGCGGTAGCATTCCCATAATGCACACAATCTGTTTAGAGAAACACTAGGAGAAAATTGGATGTAGGCTTTTAGATTTTTCCATCTTCGACACTTTAATTACTCTCATTTTCACTGTTTTGCCTTCTAGCAATAACATTTTAACCTTATTTTCAAATTTGTCACAATATTGAGTATTTCTACCACTTTGGCCTTCTCCAACTATTTAACCCTTCCTGAAGTTTCCTTGATCCATTTCTATTTCCTCAATTTGAGACATTTATTGGCGGAGCTTGATTTATTTGGTGATCAACAAATATTCATTTACTACTTGCACAAGGCTAACGTATTTACAGCCCAACAACACAGCCTTGTGGATTTGAAGGACGCTCTTTGTTATGAGAATAATAATCTGAATTGCGGAATCACCACTAAAAGTCACCCAGCAGTTCGCAGCTACTTCGTGATGACGTACGAAGGCAGAAGGGGCACTGACGTCAGACGCAAGGTTGTGCGTGGCTGCCTTGGTAATACAATGAGTGGTTTGTGTTAATGGCGCTTCTCCCTGTGTGTGGGTCTTACATGGAGTCACAAAGCAATTATCACTGGGCCCGGGTGCATTGGTTCGAAGGGAGCAAGCGGGCGGGTTTTAAGGGTAGAAGGTTGTAACCGGGCCGGTCCTGTGGGACAGAAGATAAAGTCGGTATACGAAGTGAGTAGCTGAATGAACAAAGTTTAAAGTGGCTGTGCAGAAGGGCGAGGTAAAAATCAGGGATAGTAACAGCGATTACTGAAAGCAACACTGGATGGCCTTTTCTGTGTTTTTTTTTTGAACAATCAGCTTTACTGCTGCTGTTGTGTTATTTTCTGAAACTACTCTTTAAATATTGTTGAATATTTGACCTGACTGATTTTGAATTCTTAACTTCTCTTACATAAGACAGGAGCAGAATTAGGCCATTCAGCCCATCAGTACTGCTCCGTCATTCCATCATGGCTGATCCCGGATCCCACTCAACCCCGTACACCTGTCTTCCCATCATATTCGTTGATGCCCTGACCAATCAGGAAGCGATCAACTTCCGCTTCAAATATACCCACGGATTTGGCTTCCACTGCAGTCTGTGGCAGAGCATTCCACAGATTCACTACTCTGGCCACAAAAAAATACCTCCTTACCTCTGTTCTAAAGGGTCGCTCCTCAATATTGAGGCTGTGCCTTCTAGATCTGGGTATAGTCATTCATGGAGCTTGCATGCTTTAGTCATTTGTGCTGTTAGTCCAAGCTGGTGCTGGAAATCCAAAAGAAAAACAATGTGAAGAGAACTTGTCTCCTTTTTCCAGCTGTGATGAAGGGTCTTGGATCCTAAACTTTACTGTGTTTCTCTCTGTTATTGCTACCTGACCTGTTGAGTGTACCCTCTGTTTTTGCTTTGCTTTCTTTAACATTGCCCACCTTGGCCTGCCATGCACCCCTTAGTATAAAGTTAAGCTTATTCAGAGCTCTGTATTCAAACTCAGCCACATAGTCTGCGCGCTGATATACATCAGCTCCTGAAGGATCAACATCAGTGAAGCCCCAGTTGTTTCTTGACCTGCAGAGGTGCCAAATACCAGAGACTTTTCAATTATTATAACACAATGCAGAACCTGTATCTGCTGAGCCATGTGGCAAAAAGCATACTGATGAACTGAAGACTAAAGGAGTTTATGTAGCAGATGTTGTGTGGAGAGCTTGATATAATGTGACTTGTTGCCAAGCACCAAGGTTTTGGGATAAGGATGAAAATGCAACTTGCAAGTTGATGATAAATGATTGTATTTGGAACGTGAGTCAATGACAGTCCTTAAAGGCCAGAGTGACCTGAGCCTCTATTGTTTACTGTTTATACATGTGTATCATTTCTAAAAGTATTACAAGGGTAATATCTAAAGGGTGCAGGAACTTGGGAATCTGAAATCGGCTGATAACTGGTTTTGCTACAATCCATGACTTGCTATGGGATTTGTAAATAGGGCTTTGTTGTGCGGGCTGGTGCCTGTGAGAAACTCCTGAAATTCCTCTTCCATGGGATTCAATTTTATGCAGCTTGCTATCAGATGGGAATCAGAAGATCTTAAACTCCCAAGGTCAGGAAATGGCAATTATTGTGAAATCAGGCTCTCTAGTAACAGCCAATTGGATTAACTCTGTGGAAGCCCGGGAATACCTGGCTAGCATTTTACGTAAAAACAAGAGGAAAGTGTTTGGTGAGTAAAGATTTATCTTCCTTTTTAATAGAATGAAGAATTGATGGTCACAAAGCATAAGGATGTTTCTAATAATTTTACTTTATGCAAACCTGGGTAAGACAGTAAAAGACATCTTGTTCAAAGATTGAATCTGTTTAGTTAATTTCCATGGTTTTCTTTACCCGGGAGGCATGCCTAGTATACTTTCACAGTCCCACTTCCTATTGTGTTGATTGTGCCGTTTGTTCTATGAAGTTGCTATGGTCTCTTCAGTTACTTAGAAGTATCCTTTCTGTTTACAACTATTGAATACATTCATTTATCCTCCAGAGCTAGAATCCTTGGGCTGTACTCCTGAATCTAAAACAGTAAATTAATTGTTGCAGAAATTTTAAATTTGAAGTATTTTCAAGTTCTGCTTTGTGGGTTGACATAGCTTGAGCCAGAATTAGTTGTACACGCTATAGGTCAAGAAATTAGTTCAGTTCATGTCAGCATCTAATCTGGTAATGTCAACGTGAATCTGTTTGTCTCTAGGATTACTTGAGCGGCCAGTGTTCTCTCCACAGTCAGCACCCGATATTGCCAGTTACAAGATCTTTGTGTCTGGGAAGAGCGGTGTTGGGAAAACAGCAGCAGTTGCTAAGTTTGCTGGTGTAGAAATCCCCAGCCTTCATCATGAGACGACAGGTGAAGTCCGAGACTATTTTCATCTGTATATCTCTATGCATATCATTCATGCGTGTGCAATTCTGAGCTCTATCTACAATATTGTGCAAAAGTCTTAGGTACATATATATAGCTAGAGTGCCTAAGACTTTAGCACGGTACTGAATATTGGTTAAAATAGGAAGGTGGATAGGAAACAGAAATAAGAGTACTTAGCTTTGTGATAGTTTGGAAGTACTAAGTGTTATTTGGCAACTGGAAAAACATAATATACAGTACTGTGCAATCCTTATTGTATTTTCTCTGTAAGTGTGTGAACAGCAAGTATTGTGCTGAACCGCCTGTGTTGAAAAACATACATGGAACTGGAGACTGAATTTTGTTGAGAATTTATAAAGCAATATAAAACAATAAAAAATGCATATCTCGGCATTCTGGTGAAACATCTTATTTCTTAAGAGGATAAAATGTTTCTCTTAATTATAGGAATTCAGACAAGGACTGTTTATTGGCCAGGAAAGCTGGTGGAGAGTGGTCGAGTGATCATGTTTCGCTTTCAGTTTTGGGATTGCAGTGAAGCCTCCCTGAAGAAGTTCGACCACATTCTTGCTGTAAGAACACATCAAAGACATTGAATAAAGAAATGTGCAGTATAAATCTAAGTACATTCCTCGTTATGCACAAGAAGGATAAACAATAACTAATTTGGTATCTTTGCAGTGCAGTCTCAGACTTGCCTTTTCTTGCCCATGAAACTAAATGAGTTGCTTATTGAATTTATCTTCTCATACCTTGACTCTATCTTGTCCCCTTCATTCAGTCCCATCCCACCTATATCTAGGACACCTTACATGCCCTCCACCATTTTGACATTTTCTAGTTTCTTGGTACTCACTGTCTCATCTTCACATGGACATCCAGTCTTTAAACATGTCAATTCCCCATAAGGAAGATCTTAGACTCTGCTTCTTTCCTGATCCAAGATCCAAGCCATTCTCTTCCACTAACACTCTCATCTGCCTGGCAGAAGTTGTTATTGCCCTGATTAACTTCACTTTTGCTTCCTCCCACTTCCTACAAATCAAAGGTTATAACCATGGGCACTTACAATGGCCCTAGCTACACCTGATCTATCATTGGCTACGAGGCACAGTCTTTGTTCCAAACCTGCTCTGGCACCACTCTCTAAATCTTTCTCTGTTACATCGATGACTGTATTGGTGCACCTTGCTGCATTTGTGCAGAACTTGTCAATTTTATGACCTTAAGTACTAGTTTCCACCCTGTCCTCAAATTCATTTGAACCATTTCTGACACCTCTCTCCCCTTTCTATAGCTCTCTCGCCATCTCAGGAGATGAGCGGTGACATTTTCTATACTTCCATTAATTTTCACAGGTTCCTGGACGATACGTCCTCCCACCTGTCTCTTTTAAAATCACTGTCCCTTTCCTTCATTTTCCACCACATCTGTTCTTAAGATGGTGCTTTCCATTTCAGGACATCTGAAATGTCCTTTTTCAGGAAACATGACTGCTGTACTGTAAGCTCACATTTCCCTCCATTTCTTGGACCGGTTCTCACAGGAATGGAGATGGAGCTCATCCAGCAAATCATCCTTCAAGTTTTCCACCGGCTGCGGAATCCTACTGCCAGTCACATTTTATTCTTCCCATCCCTTTCTGATTTCCACAAGGATCACTCTTTATGTGATTCCTTGTCTTTCTTATATCTCCCCACCCATCCTTCCTTAACCTCTGGCATTTTCCTACTGCAGCTATAGGAGATGGAACAACTATTTCAGTATTTCCTCTTTCCACCTCCATCTAGGAAGCCTACACAACCCTTCTAGGTCATTTGCATACACCACCTTCAACTTGGTTGATTGCATTTGGTGCTCTTGATGTGTTGCTCCCTCTACATCGGTGAGACCAAGTGTAGACTAGGTGACTTTTTCATGGAGAACCTGCACCCGATCTGTAAAGGCCATCTTGAGCTTTCAGTTGCAAGCCATTTCAATTCTCCTTCCCATTCTCATTCAGAATCTGTCTGTCCCCAGTCTTATCCACTGGCAGGTAAGGCCAAACTAAAAGAACATTCATGTCCATAGATGCTGCCTGACCTGCTGAGTTTCTCCAGAATTTTGTGTGTTGCTTTGAAATTTCCAGCATCTGCAGAGTTTCTCATGTTCACATCATATTCTGCCTGCAAACAAGAGTAAGTCTGCAGATACTGGAAATCTGAGCATCTATGGAAAAAAGTACAGTCGACTTTTAGGGCCTGAAGGGTTTCAGCTCGAAACGTCGACTGTATTTTTTTCCATAGATACTACCTGGCCTGCTGAGTTCCTCCAGCATTTTGTGTGTGTTGCTCAGATTCTGCCTGGATAATTTATAACCTAATGGTATTAATATTGACTTTTCAAGTTTCAGGTAATCTTGTGTTCCTTTCTTCTTTTGGTCCACCCAAGTTTCCTCATCCCTTATACCCAACCCCTGTACACCAGCTCCCGTTACATAGTTTTATTACCTTGCTCTGACTGGTACCATCTGCTCATTATTCCTCCCTTGTCTGGTTCTAATTGTCATCTTCCTTATTTATCAGACTCCAGAACTTGCAGCGTCTTGTTTCTTCACTTTCAGCCTCTGTTCCTCTCATCACCCTTCTCCGTTGCCTCCTTATCTACTTTACCTGTCATCCTACAGCCACTCCCTCCCAACTCCTCCTCCCCTTCCCTTGCATTACTCCATCTCCCCAATAATTTCTCTTCGCCTGGTCCTGCCTACTGCCTGCCAGCCCCTATCTAGCCCCTCCCTCTCACTTTAAATAGGATATTTCCTCTCTGAAACATCAGCCATCTCTTTCTCTACTAATGCTGTCTAATCTGCAGGGTTCCTCTAGCAGCTTTTTCGTTACACTCTAGATAATGCTATAGTTCAGTTGGTTTGAACTTTATTATAAGTGTTAATAGGTGGGATGATACAGTAGCGTAGTGGTTAGTACAACACTTTACAGTACCCACTGGTGACCCACGTTCAATTCCTGCCACTCCCCATGACTGTGTGGGTTTTCTCCCACAGTCCAAAGCCACACTGGTTAGTAGATTGATTGATCACTGTAAGTTGTCCCGCGATTCGGGTAGTATTAATTGGATTTAATGGTACAGTTCAAAGGGCCGAAGGGTCTAGTCTTCGTTGTTTCTCAATCAATAGATAGACTGATTTAGTGGTTAAACCTGGTGAAGTCCCACATTTTATGCCTTGTTTGTGTTACTTGTTTTCAGGAGAGCTGGCTATTCAGACTCTACAATTACTGCTTAGTTATTGGGTAGCTCTTCACGGATAATTATAGTTCATTGACCTTTCTGTAAGAAAGCTCCAAAGGCACTGTATAACAATGGTGTAATGGATTCATTCAGATCCTGCTTCTGATGTATTTATTCTGAAGTTGATATGGCTTGTTCTGTTCATTAGTGTATCTTAGCTGCACAGTTTATCCTTCCTTAAATGGTCCCTAGCTAAGATCAGGATGGTGTTCAGCTCTAGCACCTTAAAATTAAACGTCTTCTGAGTCAGCACATTGTAGATTTATATATTAAATTCTGCTATTTGTCAAACTGTTGTTAGTATCATAGAGTCCTAAAGGAGTACAGCACAGAAGCAGGCCCTTTGGCCCATCTAGTCACTGCCAAAACATTTAAGCTGCACACTCCCATTGATCTGAACGGGACCATAGCCTTCCATATCCCAACTTCTCTTAAACGTTGAAATCAAGCTTGCATGCACCACTTGTGCTAGCAGCTCATTCCACACTCTCACGACCCTCTGAGTGAAGAAGTTTCCCATCAAGTTCCTCTTAAACCTCTCACTTTTCACCCTAATGCCATTACCTCCGGATATAGTCTGACCCAACCTTATTGGAAAAAGCCTGCTTGCATTTAACCCATCTATACTCATAATTTTCTATAACTATATCAAATCTCCTCTCAATCTTCTATGTTCTAAAGAATACTAACCTATTAAATCTTTCCTTATAGCTCAGGTCCTCCAGACCCAGCAACATCCTTATAAATTTTCTCTGCACTCTCAACCTTGTTTACATCTTTCCTGTAGGTAGGTAACCAATACTGTACACAGTGCTCCAAATTAGGCCTCACCAGCATCTTGTACAACTTCAACATAACATCCAATTCATTTACTCAATACATTGATTTATGAAGACCAATGTGCCAAGAGCATTCTTTACAACCCTATCTACCTGTGACACCACTTGCAACGAATTATGTACCTGTATTCCTAGATCACTTTGTTCTACCACTCTCCTTAGTTCCCAACCACTCACTATGTAAGACCTACCTTGGTTGGTCCTAGGATGTGTTAGAGTCTATGACATATCAGGGTCAATAGATTTGAAGGAGCAGATCTGATTTTTTTTTAAGACTTATACCTGTTTTGATTGGGTATCCAAATCTAACGTACCGATTTCAATGTATGAAGATCTTTGTTGGGATCATTTGACTCCTTTAGGGAAATTCTAAGGAAATTGCATAGTTCTCAGCTTATTATATTCTCCTTGACATGTAGTATTGAAGAATGTATCATTCTGAGGCTGTACATTTTAGATCTTAACAATTTTTGAGGAGGAAACAAAATCTCAGCTCCCTTTCAGATTTTTTTTTGGCAATTATCTTAAATCTGTATTCACCTGGTTATCAACCCCCACCCACCCAACAGTGGAACCAATTTCTCCTCATCTTTTTAAAAATAGCTTGAGCACTGTTGAAGCTCTTTTTAAGTTTCTCTTTTTTAGTAGAATAGTCTTCACTTCTCCAATTTCTCTGTGTAACTTGACTCCTTCAACTTCTAGTAAATCTCTCCATGCATGGATACCAGCTTTAGTTGTGGTGATCAGAATCAAGACACAATATTATTATGCTGAGGTTTAACTTCAGTAAATCATACATACATGAAGCCCAACGTTGGTCAGGATCAACCATGGATATTGTGTCCTAGCTGTCTACGTGGTGCGCAAGCCAGGACAGTACGATATGGAGAGCAAGCTGTTACTCATGCAGCTGGTGAATGCAAAGCAATGGCAGACCATAAGCCGTAGCTGGCTAGGTTAATGAGAAAGCATGACAGATACATTATACAATCAGGGAAAGTGTTAACTCATGGAATATTATACTTTTAAGAGCCCCAAAATATGGAATTTTAAGAATTTTTCCTGAAATATCAAGTGAAATATTTATATCTTTTAGTCCTGGTGTTAGCAAATTCTTCAGTGACATAGGACTGATTTTTAGATTTACAGAGAAGTCTCAACCAGACCACGTTGCTTGTTCATAGATTGGATTGCTCAAATTCTGCGTTAAATCAAACATAGTTTCTTCCCTGTGGACTTATGAAAAGAGAATCACTTTTTGTTTAATATTATGATATTGCAATCTTTATATACTTGCACAAAACTGCAGGATATCAGTGCATTTACATTATATTGAATAAACCCTCACAAGTACAGTTTATAGTGAGTAATCCTCCTTTTATTTTTCTCAGGCCTGCAAGGACAAGGCTGATGCAGTCCTGTTCCTGTTCTCTTTCACTGATCGATCATCATTTGATGATTTACCTAGCCAAATGTCACGCATCCTGCATGATTCTGAGAAGGTTGTGAAAATTATTGTTGGCACAAAGTATCCTTCAGTTATAAGGTCATTTCAAATGTTAACTGTTTCAGCTGTTGATATTCTATAAACGTTCTTAGGTTCTAAAGCAAGATGCAATTCTAACAAAGTATTTTATTGTACTTATTCATTGAAAATATGTAGCCTAACAATTTATTTTATTTTAGCGATGCAGCATGGAGTAGGCGCTTCAAGCCACACTGCCCCAGCAACCCCCTTAATCCTGATTAAGTCCAACATAATCCCGGGGCAATTTACAATGATCAATTAACCTACATGTTTGGACTGTGGGAGGAAGCAGGAACACCTGTGGGAAAACCCAGGCATACCATGGGGAGGATGTACAGAGACTCTTTACAGAATGGCACCTGAATTGAACTCTGAATTCGGGAGCACCCTGAGCTGTAATAGTGTTGCGCTAACTGCTATGCTACCTTGGTGCCCCAACATAAGTTTTCTGTATCTACTTTTAGATTCAGATTCATTCCCTGTCTGATGAAGGCATTTTGTTCTTTTAGTTTGATTTTAACTCTTCTGTACATTCTTTGGCCGTGACTGGACAGTTGCAGATTTATCTTTCAATTGTTTTTCCTGTCTCCATCTTTTTAAAAAAAGGTATCAACCTTGTGGCCCTTCTTGCTAAAGGAATGACTTTACGCATGCAAGCTGAGAATTGACCGCTTGGATTGTGGAGGCATTTTGACTTGTGTTGATTCAATGCCTATATTTCTGTTTCTCTAAGCAAAATATAAAGAAAGCAGTTTGAAATAATACCTTTACCCAGTGTGTACAAATGTAATACCCTTCCAGTAATAAATGGGATTTCAGTACTCTGTCCTGCTTTTTATGATATCTTTTGTAGGTAGCATAATGTTTCACCATAGTTTTGATAGCACAATTACCTAAACAATAAATGTAGTTTATTTCATTGACTCCTTTGCTTCGTGCACAACAGGCAGAATTTCCTGGTGGCCAACCATTTTAATTCCATTCCCATTTCCAAGTTGGTCCATGGCCTCCTCTCCTGCCATGATGAGAACGTTCTCAGGTTGGAAGAGCAGCATCTCATATTCCATCTATGTAGCCTCTAACCTTCTGCATGGATGTCGATTTCTCTAACTTCTGGTAATTTCTCCCCCTCCCCCTACTCTTCTTCCATTCCCCATTCTGGCTCCGCTCCTATTCCTCTTTACCTGCCTATCAGCTCCCTCTGGCGCCCCTTCCCTTTCCCTTCCTTCCATGGTCCACTTCCCCCTCTTAACATATTCCTTTTTCAGCCCTTCACCTTTTCTGCCTGTCACCCACCCCCCAGCTTGTCACTTCATCCCTCCTCCCCTACCCACTACTTTCTCCCTCATCTGGCTTCGCCTATCAACTTTCAGCTTGTACTCTTTCTCCTCCCCCCCCCCCCCCCCACACCTCTTTCTGATTTCTTCACCCTTCCTTTTCCAGTCCTTATGAAGGGTCACGGCCCAAAATGTCAAAATGTCCCTCTCTATAGGTGCTGTCTGACCTGTTGATTTCCTCCAGCATTTTGTACCTTGGATTTCCAACATTTGCAGAATCTCGTGCATATAATGTATTTTTTTTATTATTTGTTTACAAAATAAGGAATATTACTTAAATTTACCCATTTCCTTTAACAAAATGTGACAAGATTTGACCAATACATGCACACCGATGTCACAGAGCGGGAAGTTCGTGATTTCCAGCAGACATGGCACCTTCCTGTCTACAAAATTAAGAGCATCAATGGCCCACGGTTGTCAGATGGAAAAACTCTCGATGGCAAAGTGGGACTTCTGGAGGTAGAGCACATACTGAATGGAATAGCTGAACATCTCTGGTACCAAGATCAAGTGACAGCAGGACTTGCCCCTGCTGTGCACCACCGCTGAGAGCCAAGTCCTTTCTGAGCTCACTGCAGACTCTTGCCGGATGACATTCTTAATCTTTGTTTGCTCACAGGTACTTGTACTTGTTCGACGGAATATGTTTGATTGGCACCACAGCCATTATCAGCTGCTTTAATCAGCACTCAGAATTGTGTGTTAATTTCCTCCATTCTGTGAGCCATTGGCACTTAATCAACTTTCTGAGGAAGGAAAGCTAATTTCATTTCAAGGTAACAATGTGACATCAAACTTAGGCTACGTCCACACTACGCCGGATAAATCTGTAACCAAAGTTTTTTCTCTTCGTTTTTACCCTCCGTCAACACTAAAAAGGCGTTTTCGTCCCCTGAAACCGGAGCTTTTCAGAAACGCTTTCCAGGGTGGGTATTTTTGAAAACGCTGCTCAGGCAGATCAGTGTGGATGGGGTAACCGGAGACTTTTGAAAACGCTATCAGACGGCAGCGCGCTATTTCATTGTTTTCTTGAACACAACCTAACAATTTCAGAAGAAATGGCAACGAGACTGAAGCCAGAAGAGTTGGAAATGTACTAACCAAATACTTTGACCCATAACTTACTGAATAAATAAGTATACTCACTTTGCCCTGTTTTGTCCTTGCTTGTATGAAGGTGGTTTACCTATTAATGCAAGTACTTCTGTGACAATAGATGTGTAACAGCCTAATGTATGGAAATACAAGATAACACTGATGCAGACATGTTTTATACATTTAACAAGGTGCTTTATTAATGCAACAGAGTTAGTCAGTTTTTCAGTGTTCGTCGTCAGCCGGGCCAATCTGTCCGTGAACTCCCTGTCGGTTGCCTCCGTACACTCCAGTATTTGTTTTTTTTAACTTTTAAGTTCTCCTGCGCGAGAGCCAACAGATGTCCATCGCTTTAAGTTTTTCTAGTCTGTAACTACACAAAAGTGCACTTTCACAGTGAGATTCGACACCAAACATGCCGCTTGTTTTCGGTAGATGTGTCCTGCGCATGCCCAGTAAGAGGAGATTCGCCGAAATCTCTGTTTCAATGTGGATAGAGATATTTTTAAAAACGCATAGTGTGGACACCTATTGTTTTTACGCGAAACCAGTTTTTTTCAAAATTATCCGGTCTAGTGTGGATGTAGCCTTATTCAGCCTAGACAAATGTTGAAAGAGTCTTTCTCTACCACAAACCTCAGAACCAGTTTTAGACTGTTAAAATCAAAGTCAAGTTTATTATATGCACAAAGTACACATAATCTTAGGTGCAAAGAAAAACTTACAGCAGCATCATTAGCACATAGGATCATATAAGTAGCATTCACAAGAAAAACAATTTTTATAAGTAAGCATAACTAGAACAAGTCAATTTTAGTGCAAAATTGTCATAGAAATACTGAATTGTAGCTATTAGCTAGTTGATTCAAGAACCAAATGGCTGAAGGGACATCTCTGTTCTTGAACCTGGTGGTGGGGGACTTCAGGCTTCTGTACCTCCTGCCCAGTAGTAGCTGTAAAAACATGGCATGGTTCGGGTGGTGAGGATCTTTGATGATAGACATTGCCTTCTTGAGGCAGCACCTCTTGTAGATGGAGAGGGATGTGCCTGTAGGTAATGGGCAGAGTGCACTACTCTGTGCAACTTTTTACATTCCTGCACATTCAAATCACCATACAAGATCATGATGCATCTAGCCAGGATACGTTCAGCAGTACATCTGTAGAAGTTTATTAGTGTTTGATGACAAGCCAAACCACCTTAAACTCCTGGGGAAAGTAGCTGCTGGCACACTTTCCCTATGATTACATCTAAAGTGGTTTGCTGTGACGAGAAGAATCATGTTCTCCATCTCTATTCATTTTACTACCATCCACATTGGTTAACGGAAGATACGTCTGCAGGTTGTAGCATGTGAAGCCAAGCTTAAAGGTGCAGGTTTGACTCAGTTAGTCAGGGGTAAAGCTAGTAATCTCTGGAAAATCTGGCAATTTCACACCAGTCACGGGGACTGTGACATTTTGTAATAACTGAGATGAGTATCCTAAGGTATGTATTCCAACTGAATCATCCTGTGGACTTGCAGATCAATGATACAGCAATTATCAGAGATCATATTCTGGAGATTACTACAGGTATATTAATTTACTACTGAGAGACACTGACTAATGATAGTAAACGGTGCCTCAGCTGGAACGCGCTATAGTTTACCTAGTCCTTCCATGCTGTGGACAGGGCATTCTGCTGTGAACAGCATCACAGTCAAATCTGATTTATTATAGTAAAAGCCTGGTGGCATGGGCCAACCGAAGGTCACCTACCCCAGCTTAGACTAGCATTTAATTTGGTACTCCTTCACTGTAAAGTCAGCCTCAATATTTAATCTAGCCATTAGACAATCAGGAATGTTTAATTTCTTACTGGTTTTAACTAAAATTTGATAGATCGTTGCAATGACAACAGAAATGTTGGATGAATGAAAATGAATCCAATTTGTTTCCTTTGTGAAGACACAGTTAATGACTTCAGCCAGTATGTAGAATTGCAGCTGAGGAACTGAAAGTATACAGTATTGGGGACAATCTGTTTGACAATAATTTGACTTTAATCATTTTCAAAACAATATCAAATAAAAGGTACTTAGCAACTGCATCCAAAAACAATTCCTATCTTGCCTAGCACAAATGAAAGCCTGAAATCAAGACTGCATTTGTACCATAACTTTTAATCTCATTATCCTATCCAACTGAGGTTTCATAATTCAAATTAATTTGCTTTACAAATATTTGAGAAAAGATCAGTTTCCAAGTGCAGGACACATATTTTAATAAACACAAGATTCTGCAGATGCTGGAAATCCAGAGCAATGCATACAAAATGCAGGCGGCATCTATGGAAGCGAATACATTTTCGACATTTCAAGCCAAAACCGTTCTTCAGGGCTGGAAACGAAGGGGGTAGACACCAGGTGTGGAAAGGAGAGGCAGAAATCTGATGGGAGACGAGAGTGGACCATGGGAGAAATGGAAAATGGAAGAGGAGGTGATAGGCAGGTGAGAAGAGATAAGAGGCCAAAGTGGTAATAGAGGAAGGGGGAGGGGAAATAAGATTTTAATGCTGTAGGGATCTAATTATTCTGCTATTAATAAAAGAAGAATCAGATGACAATAAACACCAATAAAATCTTCATATCACTCAGCCCAGCCAGAACGATGTTCTCAACCAGTCCTCAGGTTATGGATGGTATACTTAAGAGGTAGCTATTTCCAGTGCTCAATAAAGGGTTCAACAGTTGCTGAATGTTGAATCTTTCTTTGCTCTAATGCAAAAATAAACTGATCCATGATCTGTGTTTTGTCTTTCAGATATGCTAGTACCTCCAAGGTAAGAGTTGTTTGGAATAGGAGATTAGCGCTGAATAGAAGAACCAGTGCTGTTTGATCATGGCAAATGATCTGGCTAAACTGTGAAATCAGATGGGCAAGGCAGACTCCAGTACTTGCTATTTATAATTAAGAATATAACTGTAGTAATTAGATTAAAACCAGTTAACCTGATGTTTTGGAGATACAAAAAGGGTGACGAATAAGTTTAAATTCAGTTAATCATATAAATTGGAATACAAAGTCAGTGCTAGAGATAGCGACCATGATTACTAGATTGTACTGAAACCATCTGTTTCATGATTAATCTCTGGGAAACAAAACATATCCTCTGTTTTTAGCCCATCTTATATATACTGGAAATATAGAAAACCTACAGCACAATCCAGGCCCTTTGGCCCACAATGCTGTGCAGAACATGTACTTACTTTAGAAATTACCTAGGGTTACCCATAGCCCTCTATTCTTCTAAGCACCATGTACCTATCCAGGAGTCTCTTAAAAGACCCTATCGTATCCACCTACACCACCATCACTGGCAGCCCATTCCACACCCTCACCACTCTATGCATAAAAAAAAATTACCCCTGATCTCTCCTCTGTACCCAGTTCCAAGCACCTTAAAGCTGTGCCCTCTTGTGTTAGCCATTTCAGCACTGGGAAAAAGCCTCTGACTATCTACGCAATCAAAGCCTCTCATAATCGTATATACCTCTATCAGGTTACCTTTCATCCTCTGCCACTCCAGGGGAAAAAGGCCGAGTTCACTCAACCTATTCTCATAAGGCATGCTCCCCAATCCAGGCAACATCCTTGTAAATCTCCTCTGCACCCTTCCTATAGTTTCCACACCCTTCCTGTAGTGAGGTGACGAGAACTGAGCACAGTACTCCCAAGTAGGGTCTGACCAAGGTCCTATATAACTAACATTACCTCTTGGCTCTTAAACTCAATCCCACGGTTGATGAAGGCTAATACACTGTATGCCTTCTTAACCATAGAGTCAACCTGCACAGCAGCTTTGAGTGTCCTATGGATTGGGACCCCAAAATCCCTCTGATCCTCCATACTGCCAAGAGTCTTACCATTAATACTATATTCTTCCATCATATTTGACCTACCAAAATGAACCACCTTACACTTATCTGGGTTGAACTCCATCTGCCACTTAGCCCAGTTCTGCATTCTATCAATGACCCGCTGTAACCTGTGACATCCCTCCACACTATCCACAACACCCCCAACCTTTGTGTCATCAGCAAACTTACTAACCCATCCCTCCACTTCCTCATCCAGGTCTTTTTTAAAAATCATGAAGAGTAAGGGTCCCGGAACAGATCACCGAGGCACACCACTGGTCACTGACCTCCATGCAGAATATGACCTGTTTACAACTACTCTTTGCCTTCTGTGGGCAAGCCAGTTCTGAATCCACAAAGCAACATCCTCGTGGACCCCATGCCTCCTCACTTTCTCAATAAGCCTTGCATGGGGTACCTTATTAAATGCCTTGTGAAATCCATATACACTACATCTACTGCTCTATCTTCATCGACGTGTTTAATCACATCCTCAAAAAATTCAATCAGGTTAGTAAGGCATTACCTGCCTTTGACAAAGCCATGCTGACTATTCCTAATCAAATTATGCCTCTCCAAATGTTCATAAATCCTGCCTCTCAAGATCTTTTCCATCATCTTACCAACCACTGAAGTAAGACTCACTAGTCTATAATTTACTGGGCTATCTCTACTCCCTTTCTTGAATAAGGGAACAATTTCTGCATCCCTTCAATCCTCCGGAACCTCTCCTGTCCCCGTTGATGATGGAAGCTCAGCAATCTCCTTCCTCGCTTCCCACAGTAGCCTGGGACACATCTCATCCAGTCCTGGTGACTTATCCAATGATGCTTTCCAAAAGTTCCAGCACATCCTCTTTCTTAATATCTACATGCTCAAGCTTTTCAATCCGCTGTAAGTCATCCCTACAATCGCCAAGATCCTTTTCAATAGTGAATATTTTGAAGCAAAGTATTCATTAAGTACCTCTGCTATCTCCTCTGGTTCCATACACACTTTCCCACTGTCAGATTTGATTGGTCCTATTCTCTCATGTCTTATCCCCTTGCTCTTCACAAACTTGTAGAATGCCTAGGGGTTTTCTTTAATCCTGTTTGCCAAGGGCTTCTCATGGCCCCTTCTGGCTCTCCTTCCTGCTAGCCTTATAATCTTCCAGATCTCAATCATTACCTAGTTTTTTTCAACTTTTCGTAAGCTTTTCTTTTCTTCTTGACTAGATTTTCAACAGCCTTTGTACACCACGGTTCCTGTACCCTACCATCCTTTCCTTGTCTCATTGGAACGTACCTGTGCAGAACGCCATGCAAATATCCCCTGAGCATTTGTCCACATTTCAGCTGTACATTTCCCTGAGAACATCTGTTCCCAATTTATGCTTCCAAGTTCCTGCCTGATAGCTTCATATTTCCCCTTACTTCAATTAAACACCTTCCGAACTTGTCTGTTCCTAACCCTCTCCAGTGCTATGGTAAAGGAGATAGAATTGTGATCACTATCTCCAAAATGCTCTCCCACTGAGAGACCTGACACCTGACCAGGTTCATTTCTCAATACCAGATCAAGTACAGCCTCTCCTCTTGTAGGCTTATCTACATAGTGTGTCAGGAAACCTTCCTGAACACACCTAACAAACTTCACCCCATCTAAACCCCTTGCTAGGGAGATGCCTATCAATATTGGGGAAATTAAAATCTCCCACCACCACAACCCTGTTGTTATTACAACTTTCGAGAATCTGTCTCCCTATCTGCTCCTCGATGTCCCTGTTACTATTGGGTGGTCTATAAAAAACACCCAGTAGAGTTATTGACCCCTTCCTGTTTCTAACTTCCACCCACAGAGACTCAGACAATCCTTTCACGACTTCCTCCTTTTCTGCAGCCGTGACACTATCTCTGATCAGCTGTGCCATGCCCCCACCTCTTTTGCCCCCCTCCCTGTCCTTTCTGAAACATCTAAAGCCTGGCCCTCTAAGTAACCATTCCTGCCCCTGAGCCATCCAAATCTCTGTAATGGCCACAAGATCATAGCTCCAAGTACTGATCCATGCTCTAAGCTCATCTGGTTTGTCCATGATGCTGCTTGCATTAAAATAGAGACATCTCAAACCATCGGTCTGAGTGTATCCCTTCTCTATCATCTGCCTCTCCTCCCTCTCACACTGTCTGCAAGCATTCTGTGTTTGTGAGCCAACTGCCGCTTTGTCCATCTCTTAGGTTTGGTTCCCACCCCCCAGCAACTCAGTGATAGCTTCATTAGGTGCCTCTTGTATCTCATCAAGTAGCCACTGTGTATGTTCATGGTCTTCTGCTGCTGTAGCCCATCCATTACAAGGTTTGATGTGTGTTCAGAGATGCTTTTCTGTACACCACTACTGTAACACATGGTTATTTGAGTTACTGTCAGCTTGAACCAGTCTGGCCATTTTCCTCTCATTAACAAGGTGTTTTCACCCACAGAACTGCTGCTCACACCATTCTCTGCAAACTCTAGAGACTGTTGTGTGTGAAAATCCCAGGAGATCAGCAGGTTTTGAGATACTCAAACCACCCTGTCTAGCACCAACGATCATTCTGTGGTCCAAGACATTTAAATCACATTCCTTCCCCTTTCTCATGCTTTGTCTGAACAGCAACTGAAATTCTTGACCATATCTGCATGCTTTTATGCATTGAGTTGCTGCCACACAATGAAATAGAAGTCATTTTGTTGTACCAAACTAGTCTAACAAAATAAAATGGAGAAAATTAGGTACCGACCAGGTATCAAGCGCAGACATTGATGATAACAGGCTGGTCATCTATTGTTAAGAGAGTGTGATCCTTCATACTGACAATGGATCCAATGCGCTCTTAGGCTGTCATGCATAATAAAAGCAGTGCTGAATGTCTCCCACTGCATGCAACATGTGCCTTCCTGCTGACAAATCAGTGCTCATGTTGAATTCTGATACAGCAAAAAGAATACAGAATGGATGAGTGAGTTGATTTCCAAGAATGATGCAGTAGCAACGCTACATTCTGAGAATTGAAGGACAAAGTTTCCAAAATGCACCTGTAGAAGCTGTGAAGGAAATAGGGAAACACCCTACTTATTGTTGCCAATCCACCAGCCACATATAGCTGTCCATTTAGCGTTGATCATCTTACAGCAACTAAATCCAGTCTTCATTCTGAGGCACACTTCTTTGTAAAGTAATCCTGCCACCATGCAGAATGGAAGAGATTCAGAACAAATTTTGTAGCCTACAAATAGTTTCCATCAGCAAAGGCAGAATTGTCTCTTACTAGAACTGAACAATATGGCCTACTGTATTCTTCCCTCAATGGTGCAGTCAATCCTGTTCAAGGAGAAGCATAGAAGGTCTATTAGGGGCTGCTGTATACCATGCAAATTTAAATATTTACCAGTCTGGTGAAGCTAGGATAGAGGATAAAACAAAGGAATTGTCTGACAATGGTGCAAACCAAAACTCTAGTATCGCCTCATTTAGTCAGGTACAATGCAATCAAACAACAGAAATAACATCTAACTTCATCTTTGCCTTGCATGTGAGTGAAAAAGACAGTATTAATGAGTGGTTGACTCATCTCATGATCCTCCTGAGGTCCTACCATCATTCAGACAATTTGATTAGTCCACATAAAGTAACAAGTTGCAATATTTGCCACAGAGGAAAGGATCCCCAGATCTACGATCACACTTGTAACCACATTATTTTAGTATCCACCCAAGGATGAAAACTCTTTATCAACATAAAACAGGTGAAATGTGATCCAGTTGCCAATATTCCCAACAACCTCCACTGTCATTTACTAACCTTTGCTTTGATGGATGTTACCAAAGCTACCCACTCTCAGGTCTCATTACAGTGTAAGCGTGGAGAAAAGATCTAAATGTTGGATGAGTGATTTAGACATCAAAGCAGCAGCATCAAGGTGCCCTGGCTAATTTACAGTGAATGAGAATCAATGGGAAAGCTTCTCTGATTGGAATTGTACCCATAACAAGGAGGTTTGCTGTGGGTATTTATGGTAAACAGAGAGAAAGCCCGTGGGAAATGCATCAATAAGACATGTAAAATCTGCTTCTACTGCTGTCAATGGGTCTGGATGTCGAAGAGTGACTCCAAGAGAAAAAGAGCCAATAAACCTTGCTCCTTACCTCAAAATCTATCACGATCATCTTCAACCCAGAGTCTATAGAGCAGGATGAGCCATGCTCACACAGAAGAAACTTTATAATCGGTAACCTTAAGGAAGAGGGCAAAAGGATGTATGATAGATCTATAAATCCGATGCTGGCCTATACTGTGAAAAGGCCCCTCACAGACAGGTTTCAAACATTCCTTTGAATCCTATTTGGCTCTCTGGGCCTAAGTCAGCCCAGAACAGCTGGGAGTATACAGTGATAGCTGGCAGAATATTAGGATCCTTGAGGAAAGGCATTATGTTCATATACAAGCAGCTGTGGGGGGGGGGGGGGGGGGGAAGAAGGAAGACAACAGAAATTGATGACTCAGTTGGACCATGCAATATTAGCTGTTCTTCATGCAAACCACAGGCAAATCTCCTTGACCTTGAGTCAATGGGGTATTAGTCAACATAAAATATAATCATGGGCCTCAGGGAGAAGGAGATGATGTGTCTTATCAAATAGTTCCCTGAACAGACTGCCAAAGCTATTTGCAAATTGGCTCATCACCAGAAATCTCAAATAAATGCCAAGATTCTGCTTCGCTGGTGAGATGGGGTTTCTCATCAGTTCTCACAGTTCTGGAGTCCTCGTCCCACACCACGAGGCAGCTGTGGTGTGGATGAGATAGTCATCCATCACCTTGTGATCTGTCTGTAAAATAATGCAGAGCCCCCTCCCCAATCCCCAGCAACCTGGCCTCACCTGTCACATTCTCAGTTGTCCTTGTTCCCCTTTCCCCTCCTTTTTATTCTGGCATCTTCCCCCTTCCTTTCTGGTCCTGATGAAGGGTCTCAGCCTGAAACATCAACTGTTCATTCATTTCCACAAATGCTGAGTTCCTCCAGCATTTTATGTGTGTTGTTCTGTATTTCCAGCATCTCAGAATCCCTTTATGTTTATGACAAGTGGGTGTCAAGTTCACATAATGCAGATATTGTTAGTGGATACCCTGATATACTTGGTACAGTGAATGAGGTCATTACAATGTTCTGCACTGCTTAATTTTATATTTAGTGCAAAAGTAGAAGTTGTTAAGAATATTCTTAAAGACACTCCTAAGTCTAAACATCAAGGTTACAGTGGGATGTCTGTTCATGGTTGCACAAGCTTCTGTTCCACCACAACTTCTCAAATGCAGCAAGATATAGTTTAGGGCCAATAAATGTAACATTTGTCTCATTAACGACCTTGTCTCAAGGATGAAGAAAATGGAACTAGAGGTAGTCACATAAAAGCAATTGTTATACTTATGGTGGAACTTGAGTGATATGGATTGTTAAAAGCGGAGATTTAGAGAGAAACCATAATATATTCATATCTGCACTGACACAGTTACATAAGACCATAAGACAGAGGAGCTGGATTAGGCCATACCTCCTATTGAGTCTGCTGTGCCGTTCAATCATGGCTGCTTTATTCTTTTCCTCTCAAACTTATTCTCCTGCCTTCTCCCCGTAACCTTCAACACCCTTATTAATAAAGAATCTACCAACTTTCTCTTTAAATGTACTCAATGACTTGGTCTCCGCAGCTGCATATGACAATGAATTTCACAGATTCACTACTCTCTGGCTAAAGAAATTCCTTCTCAAATCTGTTCTAAAGGGATATCCTTTTATTCTGAGGCTCTTCCCTATGGTTCCAGACTCTCCCACTACTGGAAACATCTCTCCATGTCCACTCCATCCAGGCCTTTCAATTTTCAGCAGATTTCAATGAGGTCCCCCCAACCTTCTAGACTCCAGCAAGTACAGGCCCATCAAACACTCTTCTGATGTTAACCCTTATATAACTGGGATCCTTCCTGTTAACCTCGTCTCTAACACCAGCACATCCTTTCTTAGATATCCTTCCTTAGATTCTTGATTGGTCATGGCATGAAGGGATATGGGGAGAAGGCTGGAGATTGGAACTGAGAAGAAAATTGGATCAGCCATGATGAAATGGCAGAGCAGACTCAAATGGGCCACATGGCCTAATTCTGCTCCTATATCTTATGGTATTATAAGAACCCCAAAGCTGCTCACAACACTCCAAATATGGTCTCACCAACATCTTATAAAGTCTTAGCATTATATCTTTTTATGCAATCTAAAAGGACTTAGTATTCTAGTTCTCTTGAAATGAATGTTAATGCTGCTTTCCTTACTACCAACTCGACCTGCAAGTTATCTTTTACAGAATCCTGAATGAGGACTCTCAAGTCCCTTTTCACCACCGATTTCTGAATTCTCTACTTATTGATGCCCTGGTTAAGGAAAAGAAGAAGGGGGTGTAATAAAGCAGGTATAGACAGGAAGGAACAGATAAGGTACTCGAGGGGAATAAGAAATGCAAGGGAACACTTAAGGAAATCAGGAGGGCTAAAAGAAGGCATGAGGTTGTTCTAGCAGACAGGTGAAGAAGAATCTTAAGTGATTCTACAGATATATTAAGAGCAAAATGGTAGCAAGGGGCAACATTCGTTCTCCTAGATTGGAGAGGTCATCTACGCATGGAGCTGAAAGAAATGAGGAAGATGTTAAATGGAATTTTTGCATCAGTATTTACTCGAGAGATGGACAGAGTCTATAGAATTGATGTAAAACAACCCTGAGGTCACGGACTGGAAATACAGTGCCTATTAAAAGTATTCACTCTGCCCCTCCCACAGAAGTTTTCATGTTTTATTATTGTAGAACATTGAATCACAGTGGATTTCATTTGGCTTTTTTGACACTGATCAACAGAAAAAGAGTCTTTTGTGTCAAAGTTGAAAAGAGATCTCTACAAAGGGATCTAAATTAATTACAAATATAAAACATAAAATAATTGCATAAGTATTCACTCCCTTCAAGTCTGTATTTAGTGGCTGCACCTTTGGCAGCAATTACAGCCTTGAATCTATGTGGATAGGTGTCTATCAGCTATCAGTGCACATCTGGACACTGCAATTATCCTCCATTCTTCTTTACAAAACTGCTCAAGCTCTGTCAGATTGCATGGGGATAGTGAGTGAAGAGCCCTTTTCAAGTCCGGCCTCAAATTTTCAACTGGATTGCGGTCTGGACTCTGACTTGGCTGCTCCAAGATATTAACTTTGTTGTTTTTATGCCCTCCTGTGTAACATAAGCTGTATACTTGGGGTCATTGTCTTGCTAGAAAACAAATCTCCCAAGTCACAGTTCTCCTGCAGACTGCTTCAAGATTTCCTCCAGGATTTACCTGTATTTTGCTGCATTCATTTTACCCTTTACCTTCACAAGCCTCCCAGGCCCTGCCACGGTAAAGCATCTCCACAGCATGAGGCAGTCACCACCATGCTTCACAGTAGGGATGGTGTGTTTTTGATGATGTGCAGTGTTTGGTTTACACCAAACGTAGCAGTTAGTCTGATGGACAGAACACTCAATTTTGGTATCATTAGACCGTAGAACCTCCTTCCAACTGACTTCAGAGTCTCCAACATGCCTTCTAGCAAACTCTAGCCAAGATTTCATGTGAGTTTTTTCAACAGTGGCTTTCTCTTTGCCACTCTCTCATAAAGCTGCGACTGTTGAAGCACTCGGGCAACAGTTGTAAGTGCAGTCTCTACCATCTCAGCAACTGAAGCTTGTAACCACACCAGAGTTGTCATAGGTCTCTTGGTGGCTCCCTCACTAGTCCCCTTCTTGCACGGTCACTCCGTTTTTGAAGACAGCCTGCTCTAGGCAGATTTGCAGCTGTGCTATATTCTTTCCATTTCTTGATGACTACTTAAACTGTACTCCAAAGGATATTCAGCGACTTGGAAATTTTCTTGCATCCATCTTATTTGTGCTTTTCAATAACCTTTTTGCAGAGTTTCTTGGAGTGTTCTTTTGTCTTCATAGTGTAGTTTTTGCCAGGATGCTGACTCACCAGCCTTTGGACCTTCCAGATACAGGTGTATTTTTACCATAATTAATTGAAACACCTTGACTGCACACAGGTCTCCAAAAACAGATCTCCATTTAACTAATTATGTCACTTCTAAAACCAGTTGGCTACATCAGTGATTATTTGGTGTGTCATATTAAAGGAGGGTGAATACTTAAACAATAAATTATTTTGTGGTTTATATTTTAAATTAATTTATATCACATCTAAAAATCTGCTTTCACTCTGACACAAAAGAGTCTTTTTCTGTTGATCAGTGTGTAAAAATCTAAAATTATTTTGTGGTTTATATTTTCAATTAATTTATATCACTTCTAAAAATCTGCTTTCACTCTGACACAAAAGAGTCTTTTTCTGTTGATCAGTGTCAAAAAGCCAAATTCAATCTACTGTGATTCAATGTTGTGCAACAATAAAACATGAAAACTTCCAAAAGGTGTGAATACTTTATTTAGGCACTGTAGATTACAGAGGAGGAAGTGTTTTCTGTTTTAAGGCATATTAAAGTGGATAAATTCCCAGGGCCTGACAAAGAATTCCCTCAGACCCTGTGGGACGCTAGTGCAAAATTGCAGGGACCCTAGCAGAGATATTTAAAATGTCAGTAGCAACAGGTGAGTTGCCTGAGGATTGGAAGATAGCAAATGATGTTCTGTAGTTTAAGAAAGGCTCTTAAAAATCTGGAAATACAGATCCATAATTCCTTGAAATTGGTATCACAAGTAGATGGGTTCATACAGAGAGCTTTTGACACATTGGCCTTTGTAAAGGAAAGTATTGAGTACAGGAGCTGGGATGTTATGTTGAAGTTGTATACGATGTTGGTGAAGCCTAATTTGGAGTAGTGTTAGTCACCTACCAACAGGAAAGATTTCCATAAGATTTAGAATCAGGTTTAATATCACCGGGATATGTCGTGAAATTTGTTAACTTTGCGGCAGCAATACAAGATAAATAAACTTAAGATAAATAGTGCAAATAACTGAAATAAAAAAAAGTAGTGAGAGAGCGTTCATGAGTTTAATGTCAATTTAGAAACTGGATGACAGAGGGGAAGAAGCTGTTCCTGAATCACTGTGTACCTCCTTCCTGATGGTAACAATGAGAAGAGGGCATGCCTTCAATTGTGGGGGTCCTTGATGATGGAATCCGCTATGATGTCTCCCCTCTCGCTGTGAAATGGGGACACCTCTTTTTCCCTTATTAGGGGGAGAGAGAGCCTATGGTATGTTGAATACCGGGTGAACGAGTAGTCTTTGGGGCACTGCAAGTCTGTGTCTTTATTGATGCTTTGCTGCACGATTGAGTGATCAGTGGGGCAGGGGGGTCATTGTTTTGCTGCTGCTTGTGCATGGGAGGGGGGAGCTGGGGGGGCTTTGGGATTCCAACATTTAACTGTCATTCATTTTTTGGGGCACTCCTCTGTTTTCGTGGATGTTTGTGAAGAAAAAGAATTTCAGAATGTATATTGTATGCATTTCTCTGACATTAAATGTACTTATTGAAGCCTATTGATGGAATATGATTAAAAGAGTGCAGAGAAGATTTACAAATATGTTGCCAGGACTTGATGACCTATGTTACTGGGAAAGGTTGAATAGGTTAGGACTTTATTCCCTGGAGGATAGGAGAATGAGGGGAGATTTGATAGAGGGATACAAAATTATAAGGGGGATAGATCAAGTAAATGAAAGCAGTCTTTTTCCACTGAGGTTGGGTGAGATTAGAACTAGAGGTCATGGGTTAAGGGTGAAAGGTGAAATGTTTAAGGGAAACACGATAAGGAAGTTCTTCATTTAGAGGGTGGTGAGAGTCTGGAACGAATTGGCAGAAGAAGTGGTGAATTCTGATTTGATTTCAAAATTTAAGAAATAATTAGTATGGGTACATGGATGGGAGGGTATGGAGGGCTATGGCTGAGTGCAAATGGATGGGACTAGGCAGATTAACAGTTTGGCATGGACTAGATGGGCCAAAGGGCTGTTTCTGTGGTGCAGTGTTCTACGACCCTATTTAGAAAATAGTCTATGCCTTTACTCCTTATACCAAAGAACATGACTATATATTCCCTACACAGTAGTCCATCTGGAACTTCTTTGCCCATTCTCCCAACCTGTCCAAGTCTTTCTGCAGGCTCCCTGCTCCCTCATTGCTACCTGCCCCTCCAGCCGTCTTTGTATCATCTGCAAACTTGTCCACAAAGCCATCAATTCTGTCATCCAGATCATTAATGTATAACATGAAAAGTAGCGGACCCAATGCTGACTGTCCCAGCCATCTAAGAAACTGTTTACTTTCTCTCTCCATGTTCTGTTGATAGTGTCTACATGTCTGGTTAACTTATCTCCCAGCCTCAGACAGCCTAGTTTATCACCATCCTGATCTGGGTTGTTGGCAGATTGGGTGATGAAAAACCGATCTTGGTCCTTTGGGTATCATGTTACAAGAATTAGGATCCTAATCTTTCTTTGTTGAGGCCTGCCTTTAGAGACTTAATTCCCATGCTTTCCCCTCTTTCTAAATATTATCAGCATTGCATAATTAATACTAACTATCAACCCAAAATACTTTTGGTTTAGTTGTGGTGGTTGTGTTACTCAATAGTATTTCACTTTACAGAACTCTTCCCTCTGAACCAGAAAGTTTAATACAATATTTTGGTGGATCATTCAATGAAATAGTGAATCATTTATTGGAAAGAGGATACACATCCAACAATCATTAGTTGGTGAGAAGCTGCACATCCTTGGAGACAACATAACTAATCCCACTCCTCTGAAAGAATCTAACTCAAGCTTGTGTAGATATACCAATGTATGCAGACATCATATGATTAGAATGTTAACCGTTTTAAGAAAAATGTAAGAGATTTCCTTTTGGGGTTAATTGAATGCAAAGATGAAGGACAAAATTTATATTCACTGATCTCATAGAAAGTGACAGATACTTGGAAATCTGTTACATAGCAAGTGAAGAACATCTGGTGGTAAGCCGTAATGAACATCTAGATGGGGGTTACATTACACGGAGTGACAAGTTAAACATTCATCACAAGCAATATATGTGTAGATTGAGTTACATAGAGAGTGAGGCACTTCAGGTGTAAGTTACACAGAGACAAATGAATCTTGTGAGAAATTTAAATGGAGTGACAAACAGCTACCAGACTTTTGTTTTACAAAATGGATGAGAGTGACTGTTGAAAAGGCCGGGAATGAGGTGTTTCCATGAAAATATACATGTATTTGAACATAGAACATACTGTAGATTAGGATCACAGTATTGTGATGAGCCAATTAAATTAGTGATCAAATGGCTATCTAAACTAATCCCTTCTGCCTACACAATGTCCATTTCCTTCCATCTCCCTCACCTTCATGTGTCTATGTAAACATCTCTTAAAACTCCCCAATGTATCTGCCTCTACCACTACCCCAGGCACCCACCACCCAAAACTTGCTCCTCACATCTCCTCTGGTTTTAGACATTTTGACCCCGGGGAGGGAAAAAAAAAAGATATTGTCTGTCTTATCTATGCCTCAACAATCTTATAAACTTCTATCAGATCTCCCCTGAAGTGCAAAATAAAGACAGAAAATGCTGGGAAATCTCAGCAGGTCAGGCAGTATCTGTGGAGAGAAAAGCAGAGTTTGTGTTTCAGATCTGATGTCCTTTATCAGAACCCATCAGAGTAGGAAAATGTTGATGCTGGCAGAGAGAAGATGGTGAAGGTTTGTTATCTGAACTGATCTTCCTGCAGGAGGTTTAAATAGAAAGAGATGAAGGTGTATAGCAGGGAAAATATAAAGAGTTAACTCATTATTTTTTCTCCACAGCCTGACCATTTGGGAAGTGTTAGTATTCTCTTTTAATTTAGATTTCCTCTGTATATCACAGTTGCAGCATTAATTTTTCTTTACTCCTTTTTCATTCATCTCCCTCTTCTATTTGCATCCCAGATTACTTAATTTAACAAAGCTTTCACCACCATCCCTCATCTGTGCAATGTATTCGCTTTGCTCTCCAGTTTATCACAGATATTCTTTCTATTCCCTTTACCCCTCCCCCTTCTCAGTAAATTAAAATATGCATGCTTTTATTTTAACTTGCCCTTGTTCTGATGAAAGATCACCAGCCTGAAACATTAATTCTGTTTCTCTTTCCATGGATGCTGCCTGATCAGCCCAACATTCCCAGCGTTTTCAGTTTAAATTTCAGATCTTCAGTTTTTCATGTCACAATTCATTTTGCAGAATTAATGGTTCTTTTTCCAAGCTGGATTATGTGTCACCAGAGAAATAAAATGTGAAGTGCTTTTTTTTTTGCAGAGGGTGGCTTAAAATGGAGGGCAGATATGCAATATTAGGTATGTCAATCACACACAATAAAGTGAAATGTAATATCCATGTTGACTCTTTGGAGTATAAAAAAAGCAGCTTCCTTTGCACAATTGTGTCTCCTCCTCCTCCTCTGTGTGCTGCATGTTTACATTATGTTATTAATTTTTTTTGTCAGTGCCCTCCTATATTTGTATTTCTGTAGATTAGGGAAGGGAGAGCAGTGAAGCAAATGCTGAATATTAAAGACAGTACTGTAGCAGAATCTAAAGTGCTAAGAGCCCCCAGAGGGTGTTTCCCAAGCCAACTGAATGGGAATGCTGAAGATTAAATGCAGCTCAATACGCCTGTGCACAGCACATCTGTATCAGCAGCAAAGGAATCCTCAGTTGCATTGATACATATCCCCAGGTTTGTGACTGTAAAACGCTGAGATCTCATTTTAATAAAAGAGCTGAAGTTCTCGCAGACTAAAGGCATCATTAAGAGTCTCCTTGGTTAACATTTTTGCATCCACAGCCATATTTGATGTGTCTTGAGACTGAAGGATGCTACAGAGTGAGAGCTTTGCGACTCAGAAGGATCGGAATGTGTTAACATATGTGGAAAAAGGTGCATCCCGGATTTTGATGGACACTTATGGAAGCGTTCAGAATGGAGGCTATCGCTCTACTGTCTATGTAAGTTACCTTTTGTATTCCACTACAAATTACAATTCCTCTAACAGTATCCTGCTTCCCTGTTGTGCACGTATGTAACTTTCAAATTGAAGAAGGTTGCTTCAAAAATCCAAGCTAATTATTTGTGCAGGCAGTGTAGTAAATTATTTCAATATACCAGATTCTCGCAGAGGGGAAATGGTCTAAACCTGTCATTTTGATAACGTGTTTAGCGCAGCTTGAATGAAAACATGCAAAAACATAAATCATTTAAAAAATCTCATTCATGTGATCCACTCAGTTTTCTTGCACTCTGTCATTGATTTTCCTTGTACTACCTCAATGCATTGTTGTAATGAATTGATCTTCATGGACAGTGTTTCATTGTACATGTGACAATAATAAAAAAATCAATTTACCATTCTCTTGAAATTTTGAAATGTTTATTAACATATCTATATTTCAAAATTATGATGAATTAATGAGGCAGCCTCACACATCACCTCTAAGATTCCCTTGAATAAAATTCATCAGCCCAGCAGACTCTGTGGTCAGCATTATGAATTGGTTCTCTCCCTGATGGCAGACGCAAGAGAGCAGCTTGTGCCACAAGAACTTTTAACTTGATCATGGATCTGAGCCGTGGGCTGTGCTTTTGGGGCGAGCTTCTTCCTTCATTCGGATGGTTTGGAGCTCCATTTGTACTCCACTTGAGACAGACCGTCCAGCCTGGTGCCACTGCAGAGGGTACACGCTTTCAAATGAGTCATTAGCAGGGATCTCATCCGAGTGTAAATTATCTCGCACAAAATGCTGGAGGAACTCCGCAGGCCAGGCAGCATCTGCGGAGAGGAATAAAGAGCTGACGTTTTGAGCTGAGACCCTTCATCAAGGCAAGATGGCCCAAAACTTCGGTTTTTTATTCCTCCCTTATATTCTGCCTGACCTGCTGAGTTCCTCCAGCATTCTGTGTGTGTTACTTTGGATTTCCAGTGTCTGCAAAAGCTTTTGTGTTTATGGGTGTAAATGATCTGCCTATCATTTAATTTAAAATTGGATGAGATCCATGGTAATGACTCATTCTGATATGTCTATCCATGGCCTCCTCTACTGTCAAGATGAAGCCACACTCAGGTTGGAGGAACAACACCTTATATACCGGCTGGGTAGCCTCCAACCTGATGGCATGAACATTGACTTCTCTAACTTCCGTTAATGCCCCTCCTCCCCTTCTTACCCCATCCCTGATATATTTAGTTTTCTCCCCCCTCCTTTTTTTCTCTCTTTCTGCCCATCACTCTGCCTGTTCTCCATCTCCCTCTGGTGCTCCCCTCCCCCTTTCTTTCTCCCTAGGCCTCCCGTCCCATGATCCTTTCCCTTCTCCAGCTCTGTATCCCTTTTGCCAATCACCTTTCCGGCTCTCAGCTTCACCCCACCCCCTCCGGTCTTCTCCTATCATTTCGCATTTTCTCCTCCCCCCACTACTTTCATATCTCTTACTATCTTTCCTTTCAGTTAGTCCTGACAAAAGGTCTCAGCCCAAAATGTCGACAGTGCTTCTTCCTATAGATGCTGCCTGGCCTGCTGTGTTCCACCAGCATTTTGTGTGTGTTGCTTGAATTTCCAGCATCTGCAGATTTCCTCGTGTTTGCTTCAAAAGTACTTAAGTGGTTTTGTATATTCAATCAAAGATTTATTTTCTAATCCTCATCACTCTTTCTGTTTCCATCCCAAACATGTAACACTCTGCACTTGTGGCTTCTAAACAAAGGTCTTATCACTGCATTTCCTTAACAGCCCCCCCCCCCCACACACACACACACTGCATCCCCACACTCTTATTACTGTATCACCACATCACCAACCCTCATCCCCCACAGACTCATCACTGTATCCCCTCATCACCCACGCCCCATCCCCCAGACTCACATCACTGCATCCTCTCATCATCAGTCCACACCCTCGTCACGTCACATCTTCATTCCCACTCACCACATGCAAAATGCTGGAGGAACTCAGCAGGTCAGGCAGCATCTGTGGAAAAGAGTCAACAGTCGACGTTTTGGGCTGAGACCCTTCTTCAGGACTGAGAAGGAAGGGAGAAGGCACCAGATTGAAAAGGTGGGGGGGGGGGGGGGGGAGGGAAAGATGGTACCTGGAAGGTGATTGGTGAAGCCAGGTGGGTGGGAAAGGTCAAGGGCTGGAGAAGAAAAAAATCTAACAGGAGAGGAGAGAGGACCATAGGAGAAAGGGAAAGAGGAGGGCACCGGGAGGGGGAGGGGGAAGTAATACGCAAGTGAGAAGAACTAAAAGGTCAGAGTTGGGAATGAGGGGTGGAATTTGTACCCCAGAAGGAGAAATCGATATTCATACCAACAGGCCCCCATCACTGCACCCTCATCAGTGTACCTCCACATCAATACACTCCCCTCTCTGTATGTTATTCATTGTATACCATCACGCTCCTTGTAAGATTCCCTCAAGGCCACTTCTTTTAGCTGGAGCAATACTCGAGGCTTGTTTGAAAATACTGTGGCATTGTGGAGAAACATCTGGCCCAGATTAGCCTACCATTTTTTTTTATCCTTTACAAATCTCCTGTACCCTCTTCTGGCTGTGTTTTGTAAACCAGGCTCAGTCATGCTGCTGTCTCACAGCTCCAGCCATTTTACAACTGTGTGCTGCCACTAAACCCATGGTCACAATAAATGTACTGCACCGGCTTTGCAGTGTGTGTTTAAAGTGGTATTTTAGGTGCCTTTGTTCCTTCTCTAGAAGCATGTTGTCTTATATAACAATAATGAGTAATATCAGCTCTGATTAACATGCTGTTTGATAGTTTTACATCATACCAATAAATCCCACTGTTTAGTGATAATGGCCAAGTTTGCTGGTCAGTCCTAATGCTCACTGGTAAATTAATACCAATATTTGTATGTTGATGAAGACTTCAACGTGCCTGTTTATTGCTCAGCTTGGATGTTAGCTGAAGTAACAGTTGTGCTTGATTTCAAACAGCTCTGTTTGCTTGCTGCTGTTCGTCGTCACTGTTTAACCCCATTCTCTCAGGTTAATGCCCCATTATGAATGGTGGCATGAAGGTGCAGCTGGTTAAACTGCCGTCTCACATCTCCACCAACTGGAATCGGAATCAGGCATGTGATATGAGATTTGTTGACTTTGTGGCAGCAGTACAATGCAATACACAGTAATAGGGTAACAAAAGCCATGAACTACATTACGTAGAGGTGTGTGTTTATGTGTGTATAAGTATATATGAAATAGATTAAATAAGTAGTGAGGTAGTGTTCATGGGTTCAACGTTCGTTCAGAAATTGAATGGCAGATGGGAAGAACAGCAGAGTGTGTGCCTTCAGGCTTCTGTATCTCCTTCCTGACGATCGCATTGAGAGCAGGGCATGACCTGGAGGATGGGGGTCCCTAATGATGGACACCGCCTATCTGAGGCGTCGCTCCTTAAAGATGTCCTGGATACCTTGGAGGCTAGCGCCCATGATAAAGCTGACTAAGTTTACAACTCTCTGCAGCTTACTATGATCCTGTGCAGTAGCTCCCCCACCCCAATCCCAGATGGTGGTGCAGCCAATGAGATTGTTCTCCACTGTACATCTGTAGAAATCTGTGAGTGTTTTAGGTGACATAGCAAATCTCCTCAAACTCCTCATGAAATATAGATGCTGCTGTGCCTTCTTTGTAGCTGCATTGATATGGAGGGCCCAGGATGTATCCTCAGAGATACTGACACCTGGGAAATTGAACTTGCTCACTCTTTCCACTTCTTATCCCTCTATGAGGACTGGTGGGTGTACCTCCTTCTTACCCTTTCTGAATTCCACAATCAGTTCTTTGGTCTTATTGACTTTGAGTGCAAGGTTGTTGCTGCGACACCACTCAACTAGCTGGTATATCTTGCTCCTGTACGCCCTCTCGTCATCATCTAAGATGCTGCCAACAATGTTCTGCCACCGTCAGCAAATTTATAGATGGCATTTGACCCCGTGTGCTGTCTGTGTGGAGTTTGCATGTTCTCCCTGTGACTGTGGTTTCCTCCTGGAATTAAAAGCCATTGAGTCTTGCAGCATGTGAACTGGCCCTTCTGGCTGACCATTATTTACTGGCCCTTTTCAGAATTCTTCCTGCATCTCAAAGATTTGTGGGATAACTGGCCACTGTAGATTATTCCTCGAGTGGATAGGTGAGAGGAAGGCTTATCACAGTGAAGAGGGTGGGGGTGGGAGTGTGTCAATGGAAATTGGAGGAGAATTAAAAAGGAGTTAAGTGTAAGTGATGGTCAGCAGGGATTCAATGGATGGAAGGTGCTGTTTTTGTGCTATGTAACTCCACGATTTTTAATTTAACTTCTGGGCACAGGCCTTCAGTAGTGAAGCATTGTATTCTGTTGCCTATTCAATTGCCCTGTTAAAGATACACAGTGGTTAAATCATTTTTGCAGGGGAAAAAAACAAAACAGGAAATAGTTGGTTGACACCGGTGTTCATTGTTAACGCTTCTGTTCACAAAGTAAATCTCTCGCCGACTGGCTTATGATCCTTGACTCCTGTGCTGACCAGAGAGCACCAGGGTCCATTTGCTTAATACCTGGTCTCATTGGTTGATCTCTGTGATTTCTTGCTCACGTCCTTGTGGGCAAAGTAATTAATTCCATTGGTGCTTTTGTGCTGCAGGGTGATGAGGATGATGATGGCTTGTCTATAAATTCCAGTAGTGGTTACAGCCCCGATTGCAGAGGGAACTATTTCAAGGATGGGATAACAAAAATTGGTAAGGACTTAATTTCTGTCTGTTTGTCAGTGTGCATATATTTAGACATTTCAATCCCTGACCCCATCTTGACTTGTTCAGAATCATCAAAAATCAAGTTTAATATCACTGCATATGTTGTGAAATTTGTTGCCTTTGCAGCAACAAATTTGACTTGTTCTTTTAAATCTCCCTGCTTTTTAATTCCCGATGCTTTGTATTACCAACATTCAAACAGTGAATGTGGTGCCTTTTTATGAGTATTTTTTGTCATGACATTACATCTGGAATGATTGTAAGGAGTTCCTCACCCCAGGACACTTTTGGTGGCATGGTACAGAAGCAAATAATGTAACGTTTTACAGTGCTAACTGTAAGGTTGTGGTTCAACTCCTGCCATTGTCTGTAAGGAGTTCGTACATTCTCTCTGTGACTGTGTGGATTTCCTCCAGGTTCTCCGGTTTCCTCCCACATTTGAAAGATGTACGGTTTAGGATTAGTAAGTTAGCGCTGGAAGCATGGCGACATTTGCAGGCTTCTGCCAGCACATCACCGACTGTATTGGTCGTTAAAGCAAGTGACGCATTTCAGTGTATATTTCGACTAAAGCTAACCTTATCTTTCTGAAACTGCTGCATTCCCAGGAAAATCATTTACCAAGGAGCAGAGTTCTCTGTGACCAGCAGGGTGTGCTACTGTGCAATTGGAGAAAGCAGTCCTGTGAATTTTCTGGGGCTGTCTTGTCATAATTTCAGTGAGGAATGGAAATTCCTGTGGATTATTGAGGATATAACAGGCAGTCTAAGTAGATGAGTACATCTTTTGATAAGTATAAGAACCGCAGATGCTCAAAATTTGAAACAAAAGAAAATGCTGGAAAAAACAGAAAGGTAGAGTTAATGTTCAAGTTGAAGACCTCATGAAGATTTTCCTTCGACAGAAGCTACATTTTCTTTCCACCAAAGTTGCCTGGCCTGCATTTTCTGCTTTTTCCCCAATATCTCTTTACTTGTGCAAGAAACAGTTTCAGAATGGCGCAGCACGTAACGATGTCACCGAGCTCATCGGGCTGCCTAGTTCATTCTGAAGAGCTTGCATTGAAGTCCCACACTGTGACGAAGCTGGCACTGTTAAAATGCACAGAGGAAATGTGCATTATTTTCAAATGAGACCAATATAATGGGTGAGACAAATGTTAAAAATTGCACGGCACAGGTGAAGGATGAGCAGGATGTTCTTCTGTTGCCTGAGCTAATATCCCTTCCCCAAATAATACTCTCATACCACAAATTAATTCATTTTATGTTGCTATGCACTGAAAAACTGCCATTTCTATCTACACAGCACTAAATATTGCTTTAATGCATGCAATCCACTTAGAGGTTTTCCCTCCGAACTGTGGTGGACATCAGAAGCTAACCAGGTTTATCATCACTGAACCATGTCCTGAAATTTGTTGTTTTGCTGTAGCAGTACAATGCAAGATATAAAAATTACTATGTTAAAATGAAAATCAATAAATAGTGCTAACAGGCAGTATTCATAGATTCACAGGAAATCTGATGGTAGAGGAGAAGAAGCTGGTCCTAAAACTTTGAGTGTGGGTCTTCAGGCCTCTGTACCTCCTCCCCCGATGGTAGTAATGAGGTGGACATGTGAGGGTCCTTAGTGATGGATGCCACCTTCTTCAAGCACTAGTGGGGGGGGGGGGGCTTGTGCCTGTGACGGAGCTGGCTGAACCAACAACCCTCTGCATCTTTCTTCCATCCTGTGCATTGGACTAGAACAGGACTGATTGAGACTATACTCAGTTTTTGTCCTGATTTGGTGTGGGCATTCTTTGAAATTGGTTTTGGTTCAATAAATAAAGCTCTTGGGGGTCGCTGTTGCAGGGAATACAACAACTTGCATTAATGTAGCAAATTCTTAGGGCTTCTGCCAACGCATTTATTAGGATAATGTCTATAAATCCCTAGTGATAGTCAATAAGTCAGTTGTCCTTTGAATGAACCTGCCCCCACCATGAACGTTGTCAGTGAATCTGTCAATAAATCCCAGGAATTTTGCCAATAAATTCAAAGACCGTCATCAATGGTTCCCCGAGATGCTGTTAGTAAATCCACAAGAACAGACAGAAATACCCTTTGTAATGATGACAGCCATTTCCCTGAAGGAGTACGGATATGCACAAGGATATGATTAGTAAGTCACTGCAAACAGTGTCAGTAGATCCAGGGAGATGGGGATGGTTTTAAATCTAGTTGATGCCAGAGATTTCTTGGCTTGATCAAGTTACCAGCTGTAGGTGAAGTGGATCTGAGGCCCTGGGAGTGCTGCCCTGTTCATCAGAAGCAAAACAGCATGCTGTTAACACCCGGTGGCTCTCCTTTCAGATTTTGTACTTGTCTGGGAAGTGAGGAAAACAACACCGAAGAAGCAGAGGGGGCGATGCAAGTATCAGGAAATGGGAAAAGAAGAGAAGGATATGATGAAGGTGAACCTGCTGGACAAACATGAGAAATGGAGGAACAAATTCATGAAGAATTTACAGAATGTAGGACTCTTGATGGAGAAGGTAATAATGTCTTTGAAAGTCCAGTTCCACATTAGTGAACTCTTTAGCCAGAATTTCTCTTCTCTACGGGATGTTCAGGCATGGACCAATTTTCACATTTTCAATTCTTCCCAATTTAAAAAAAAAGTTCCAAATAAAAACACACTGAGAGAAACATTTATCAGTTGGAGATGAAGCAGATATTCTGCACCATGCGTCCAAGATGCAGGCATGTAAGGTACACGAGTCCCCACAGTGAGAGAGTTGCTTGGAAATAAGATTGTGAATCTGGTTCAAAATGCTAAATGAAACTATTTATGCTTATGATTTAAATGCCTTGTTTAATTATATATTTTTATGGTTAGAGTATAGAGTGATACTAAAAAGATTACCTTGGGTGGGAGTATGGGAGTGTCTCTTTAGGAAATTCCCTAGCTTTAATCATGTGAAAACAAATCACTGGATAAACTCACCTTCTGTGCAGTCCCAATGGGCAAACATATTCTAAGAGATGTGCTTGAAACATAGCCTCAGGAATGAAGTGTTTATTCTCCGATCTGCCTTCCCTGTGAGCGGGTTGGCGCTACAGGTTAGATTTTGAAAATCGATGCCGGGAAGAGGAATAGGGAAATGGGGGTTGGGAAATATCTGGATTGTGCCAGCTGAAGATTTGGCAGGATCCGGTTCCATTGGGAATTTCAAAGGAAGCCAAACATTTTTGAGTAGGCTAGGTAATGGAGGAGAAGAGGAGATTGGGATTAAATTAGCCTGCTCTTCCAAAAAGGTGGTACCAGCACATAGGGACTGAGTGCACTCCTCCCAGCTGAAAGCTTCTGCAGATGTGAGTGCAGTTCTGCCGGAGTACAGTTCAGTGACTCCACAGCATCGTGTGTTTCCCGAATGCTTAATCAAACAGAATGGGACAGAGTGCTTGTAGGGTGTGTGTAGTTGGGAGCAGTGTAAATGCTGTGTGTGTGGCAGGCTCTCTCTGCATGTGCTGCTGTTTTCTATCTGACGGTGCCATGTACTCACTCATCTGGTGTTTCAGGATGAGACTGTTAGTGAGAAGAAGAGCATCCATTACATGAAGCTGAGTGCTCCCTGGGACGTGCTGGGGTACTATGCCGAAGAGTTGTGTATGCGAGCACCTCTGCAGGTCAGTTGCGGCCCGTTCGTTTCCGATGCGTGCACCGTGTTCGGCATTGCAGTCTTCTTACCTGTTCTGACACACTATCGACTGAACGCTTACACCTTATTACATACAGCAGTCTGCTCAGAACTATGTTGAGTCAGACAAACAGTCATCTGAAAATCTTGTCCTGGCATGCTGTACAATTTATGCAGTTGTGATATCATCTGATTACATGAAAAGCACCTTGAAATCTATAGTTGCAGCCAGAACAACACTCACATCCCAAAAACATTTAAGTCACCAATATTTTTTATGAGAACATGATGAATAATATAGACCAGGGCAGTGCCAGCTCTTACTTGTGCTGAGTTTGCTGACCGTACATTACAAAGCACTTAATCCAATCTCACTAATGCTTGCTAAATACTGTAATGCTAAAAACAGTGGGTGCACTACTGTACTTAAATCCGTGAGTTTGTTTATTTCTTCCGCTGACCACCTCTCTCTCCCTCCCAAAAACAAGCTCCGATCAATAACATGGTTCCCGGATCTGATGGTTGCTCTCTGTGTATGCAGCCCCCTCAGCCTCTTTAACCCGTCCCACTCCACTTCTGGAGTTCCTGCACTTGCTCCTTTGGCTCTTTTTTGGGAACTCGCTCTCCTGCTAGGCCTTTCCAGTTACCTAGCTGTACACAAATTTTGTTTTCTGCCCATTTCAGCCATCTCCTCTGCGTTCTCCATTCTCTCCATAGGCACAGCCTAATCCCTGCCTGAATTCGTCTGAGGAAATCCTGAGGAAGCTTGGTGTCCCAAACATCCTGTCCGAGCACGTTGCCAACCGGCCTGTGGACTACTACACCTGTGCCTTCCGCAAATCTAAGCTCGATAAGTAAGCACTTGGGAGGGCAGGGGAGGCTTCTCTGTGAGAGTTCCATAGGAAGGAAAGGCAAGAGAGATATGGACCATGACCGTCAGGAAGTAGGATGTGTTTAATACAGTGGGGCGGAGGATCATTAAAAAGGTTTCATATCTATCGAGGAACAGGCTATGTGGTTCCACTTCTAGTCCATTCATGTACAATTTTAGAGGGAAGCAGGCACTTGTAGACAGACTTTGAAACAGGAATGTTGACGTGTTCCCTGTTACTGTGAGCAGATCATGAGGAGATCCAGCAAGACAACAAACAGATTTGTCTTGGTGATGAAATTTCAGTCTCAGCTATGTCTTCTTGGATGGAAACTAGTTCCATATTGAATTAGCAAAGAGTCCAGGCAGCCTTATCACATGTACGTATGGGTGTGTGTAATAGGCTGCACTCCCATTCTGCTCTCTTCACTGTGTCAAAAAGTTGGTGCTATGAAATGGTGAGTATCACGAACACCAGTTTAATTTGTACTTCCAGTGCATGGCTGATGCACCATCAATAACTCTCGGAGATGTGAGTTAAGGTAGGCTTTTATTGGCTGGAAGAAAGCACCATCAGCAGCAAGCAACCACCACACAACATCCTGGAGACTGAGGTAGAAGCAGTGCCTCCAATCGCCTTTATACAGGGGTCTGTGGGAGGAGCCACAGGAGCAGTCAGCAGGGGTCTGTGGGAGGAGCCACAGGAGCAGTCAGCGGGGGTCTGTGGGAGGAGTCACAGGAGCAGTCAGCAGGGGTCTGTGGGAGGAGCCACAGGAGCAGTCAGCGGGGGGGGGGGGGGGGCATGTCCAGACAGGTATATGGAGGCACTGCTCCTTCCTCAGTCTCCAGGATGTTGTGTGGTGATCGCTTGCTGCTGACGGTGCTTTCTTCCAGCCAATAAAAGCCCACCTTAACTCACGTCTCCAAGAGTTATTGATGGTGCATCAATTTTATTGGCTGGAAGAAAGCACCGTCAGCAGCAAGCGACCACCACACAACATCCTGGAGACTGAGGAAGGAGCAGTGCCTCCAATCGCCTTTATACAGGGGTCTGTGGGAGGAGCCACAGGAGCAGTCAGCAGGGTGGGGCGTGTCCAGACAGGTATATGTAGTTCACCACAATGGCACATAATGTTCTTCCTGAGACTTCAGCTGAAGATAGCACTCCTGTTTGGGTCAAGATCATATTTTACTTTTGCTGTTCCAGGTTTCTGGGAAGTGACAGTCACGAGACCTACTTCACCAACACACAGCGGCACCGGATTGTAAGTTTTGTTTGTAAAACTATTAATATGAATTGTATGTGAGTGAGATAAGATCAAGTTTAAAAGCTTTTTAGGAATATGAAGAAGACAGTGTCCCAGTAATCCAGTAAAGGAATTCCACCACCCGCCCCTACCCCTCTTCTCACCATATATTTCAGTCTTTTACTGGTCAAGGTACACTAGTTGTTTCATGAACTGTCTTCTGCATTGATTTATCCTGTTTGGCTCAAAGGCTTCCGCTGTCTACACCAAACCAATACATCAGTATCTGATAAGATAGCTTCTTAAAGGTCATAAAGATGATGTTGGCACAAACGGGAGTTGTAGATGCTGGAAGTGCAAAACAAAAAAAACCCAAGAACGTTGGAAGGACTTGGCAGGTCAGATTGAGAAATAGCCATCGATTCAGGTCAATGATCGTTCAGAAGAGATAGAAAGGTGAGAAGTCTGGTGTGTTAGGTTGCAGTGAGGAGGGTGGATGAAAAGAACAGGCAATGACTAATAGACTGAAGCTGTTTGTTGTATTTGAGGATACAGACACAACGTGAAACACAGCAAAAAGCTACTGCCACACCTGTGATTGAAAACAGAAGCGAGTGAGGTTTATCTGACGTGCTTAATTCAGTATTGAATCCTATGGGTTGCGGAGCCCGGAGCAGGAGAAGCAGAGTCTGGCATCTGCAATGCCCCTACCCTTGACCCCAGTTGTTGCAATGAGACGACGTCCACCCACAGCCTCAGGTCCAGGTGCCGATCTTCCATTCAAGAAATTTTAATAAAACCAAATTAGGCCCTTTGATTGGGATGTCAGTCCTATGGGCAGTGCCAACATGACAAACCTCAAAGCATCTTATCCGAAAATAAATTAAACATTTTTTGATGGTGAATCCCTAAGGTTTTTTTTTGTGTAATTCCAGGATTTATTTCCAAATTTCAGGAAAGTTTTCTATAACCCTCTTTGTCACTTTATTTTATTCCTCCTTAAGAGTCTGAGAGTCTGTGGCATGTGGAGTTTGATGCTTTACAGTGTGCATAAGGGAAATAGTGTTTTGTGGTTGTGTTGGATTGGAGTAAGGGCCAGTGAAGCACTGGGCTGGACGCATCAGTGATGAGCAAAAGAACTGATGAATGGTGAGGAAGTGAGTGAATGGCTTCAAACCTATCTCAGTGGTCTCTTGCAAAGGACTCTTATGTTTTCTGTTAAATTACTTGTTAAAAATGTATTTCTGTAACTTCTTCCTGTTTGAGAGAGACTACCTGATGGTCATTGGGCTGCCAGAGATTGGGATGAATGAACATTACAGAAGTAGCATAGAAATGAGCCTGAGACGCCAGTGAGGGAATGTGAAAGGGAACAGTCAGTTGCTGAGCAGTTGTGTAACATCCCCACTCAATGCAGAGGGCGTTGGCAGATGACGTGATATGAACACAAGTATTGCAAATCACTTTTCTTGGAATTGGTTGGAGGTATCACCATGCTACGTGATGGAATGGAATTATTTTGGGTCATTGGGTGGAAAGCTCAGACGGAGGAGCATGGTTAGGGTTTAGCAGTCTGCTGTGATATCACAGCATATATTGACCACAACGGAAGGTGGCTATACAGATCTACACAGATCTAGTGATGTCCTAATTGTGCTGTCAGATATGGAGAGGTCTAGACCCAAGAACAGCAACCAGAAGTAAAAAGCATAATTCTTTTAATAAACATTTTAACCATTTTACAGAATTTGAAATAAAAGAGTATACACACGATTAAGGTAGAAGTGGAAATATTAGCATTAAAAAGTTTTTAAAAACTAATGTTTTCTGTCTATTTAAAATTCTTTATATTTAAAAGTTAGTATGGAACTATTGTATATATATAAAATTGCCTTTAGGACTAGGGATGTTGCATAGCAGTAACTATAGATTCATCATCGTCATTGTGTGCCATGTTGTATGACGTGGGCAATCATGGTCTTTAACCATGATTGTTCTTGAAGTGGTTTGCCATTGCCTTCTGGGCAGTGTCTATACAAGATGTGTGACTCCAGCCATTATCAATTCTTCAAAAATTGTCTGCCTGGTGTTAGTGGTCGCATAACCAGGGTTTGTGATATTCACCAGCTGCTTATATGACCATCCACCACCTGCTCCCATGGCTTCACGTGATCCTGACCTGGTGGGGTGGGGGGAGGTGGCTAAGCAGATGCTACACCTTGCCCTAGGGTGACCTGCAGGCTAGCGGTGGGATGGAGCGCCTCACGCCTCCTTTGGTAGAGATGCATCTCCACCCTGCCACCCAAATTATAGATTAGTATGCCATTTAAAACATTTACAGCTCATGCAGAAGTGCATAATATTTTCTATATCTCCAGTAAGAATAATCTGTAAATATGTTCAGCTCCTGTGGCATCACTGACTTCTGCAGGTTATTCTGGAAAGGGTTAGAAGAAGCCAAGAGCGGCTGACAGCAAGTTCTGGATTTCAGCATTTAACGGTTTCACAATGCACTGACAGTGGACACTAGAAATCTGGGCTGACATAACCATATATATTTGTTGGGACATTTCATAGGGTTGCATTGGAGTATTAGAGAACATTGGAAAGATCCATCCAGTGCTGTGATCTGAATGTGACTTGCATGATCACTTTGTGTTTCAGGTGTACGAAATTCTAGCTACAACAATCTATGGAAAAAGAAAAAGAGCAGAAATTGGAATTGATCGCTTGCTAAATGAAAGAGTCTTTGCTTCAGCCTTTCCACTCCATGAGGTAACAGTCAGGGGGATAATGCAAATATATGTATTAAATTGTCTTATTAAGTAGATGCCAAGGGATCTGATAGTGTCCGGCAAGTAGCTGTCTGCCAACTGCATGCTGGAATGAAGCCATATCATTTTTCTTCCACCCATTCCCCTGCTCTCAGCTACTGTACTGAAAACATCCATTTGGTTTTTCACTGATGGCCTCTTTGTGCAGTGACTCCTGCTGTATTGCTTCTTTGTGTAGGGCCCATTTGAATTACCGGAGTATGAAGTGCTTCCAGAAGATCTGAACCCACGACAAATTCTGTATAAGTATTGGGCTCGCTGGTCCAAATGGTACAAGTATCAACCACTTGATCACATCAGAGAGTACTTTGGAGAAAAGATTGCCATTTACTTTGCTTGGCTGGGTGAGTTCCTTATTCTGTGGTTTATAGAACACAGAACACAAAACAGTACAACACGCAAACAAGCCCTTCGGCCAACGATTTTGTGCTAAATGAACTGGTAGTTAAACACCGAATTAACAAAGTCCCTTCTGCCTACATGAGGTCCATGTTCCTTCATTCTCTGTACATTCATGAGCCTATCTAAGAGCCTCATAAATGCCTCTATGGAGTTTGTCTCCACTACCACCACTGGGAGCACAAACTAGGCACCCATCAGTCTCTGTGTAAAAAAAAACTTACCCCGTACATCTAACTAGAATTTGCAACTTCTCACCTTAAACACATGCCCTCTAATGTTAGATATTTTGACCCCTGGGAAAAATTCACCAGGTGTCTACTCTATCTATGCCTTTCATAATCTTATAAACTGCTATCAGGTCTCCCCTCAGCCTCTGCTGCCCCAGAGAAACAATCTAAGCTTGACTAACCTTTCATCATAGTGCATGCCCTCTAACTCAGGCATACTGATAAACCTTGTATGCACCCTCTCCAAAGCCTTCACGTTCATCCTGTATTGTGATGACCAGAACTTAATGATGTGGCCTATAACTAACAATAGGTTTGAAGCTTCCTCTCTGAATTCTCAACAGAGAAAGGTGCAATTTCAGTAATAAATTCTTTTTTATAAAGAATAAACCGAGACAATTTAATTCAAATTAGTATTTCCACTGCCACAAACAGTGAACTTCTGTGTGACATTGACAGTGTTGTGGAAGATATTCATGACTGAACCTGCAACAATACACATTCTTTCAAATCTTTTTGCCTCTGGCATATCATTCAGATAATCATGTGTCACAGAGAGAGAGAGAGAGAGAGAGAGAGAGAGAGAGAGAGAGAGATGCAGTGCTGGAGAAAAGGGATAGGTAGAGTGAGAAAGTGAGAAGGAAATGGAAAGGGATTGGGGTAATAGTGAGGGATAAGGCTTACCATGCAAGTTTGCCTTGTGCTTCCTCTGAATCACAGATGGCCACGATTTTCTTTCCTGGAGTATTAGGCTAATCAGCTCTTGAGCCTGCTCCGCCATTCAAAAAGATCATGTTTGATCCAATCTTCTCTGCACCACTTTCTCACTCTTCCCATAAGCTCCCCCCTTACGACTCCCTTTGTTTAAATCCTCATCAGTTTGCCTTGAACATATTCAGTGATTCCATTTCCATTACTCTCTCAGATAGTGAAGAAAGATTTGTGACCCTCCGAGAGAAGAATCTCCTCGTTGTCTACACCTCCTATGCTCTGTATTCTAAATACCCTCACAAGGAAAATATTCTCTCTATTGTCCCTCTTGTAAGATCACCTCTCATTCTTCTCACTGTGAAATCTGCTCAACCTTTCCTCATTCATCAAATTCTTCATCCCGGGAATCAACCCAGTGAAACTTCCCTTACTGACTCCAGTGCATACATCATCATCATGTGCCGTGTTGTGTGTCGTAAGCAATCATGGTGACCATGATTGATCTTGGCAAATTTTTCTACAGAAGTGGTGTGTCATTGCCTTCTTCTGGCCAGTGTCTTTACAAGATGGGTGACCCAGCCATTATCAATACTCTTTGGAGATTGTGTGTCTGGCATCAGTGGTCACATAACCAGGACTTGTGAGATGCACCGGCTGCTCATACGACCATCCACCACCTGCTCCCATGGCTTCACATGACCCTGAATGTGGGGCTTAGCACATGCTACACCTTGCCCAAGGGTGATCTGCAGGCCAGTGGAGGGAAGGGCTCCTTTGGTACAGGCATATTTCCACCCTGCCACCCAAGTGCATATATATACCTTAAATATTGAAACCAGAATTGTACGGGGTATTCCATGTGCAATTCTGCCAGTAAATTTGTAACCAAACTTCCTAACTTTTATGTTCAATTCCTCTGGTCATATAGACTAACATTCCATTAACCTTCTAAACTTTATTTCCATGCCAAACCTTTTGCATTTCATGTAATGTATCCTCCAGATTCCTCTGTCCTGGAACACTTGGTCATCTCACTCCTTGTAACTAATAATTTGCTTGTTAAGTTTTTTCTTCCAAAGTGAATAACCTCACATTTTCTTACCACATTTTCCATCAACCAACTTCTTGCTCACTCACTTGCTATTTATCTCTACCTTATTGCAAGCCCTTCACAACTTTCTAACTCACTTATTTTTGCCTTGTCAGCAAATTTATTTTTTCTGAACACTTGGACCCTTCAACCAAGTCACTAATATAGATTATAAGTTGTTGAAGCCCTAGCTCTGGTACAGTGGCACCCTGTTTGTCACTGATTGCCAATTTGAAAATGACCTGCTCACCGCAATTCTGTTTTCTATAGGTTAGTTACCTACCCTAGTTAGGACTGTATACACTCAGTGGCCATTTTATTACATATGCCTTATTGTTAATGCATGTGGCAGCAACTCAATGCAGTAAAGCATGCAAAGATGGTCAGGAGGTTCAGTTGTTGTTTAGACCAAGCATCAGCATGGGGAAGAAGTGTGATCTTTGACCGTGGATTGGCTGTTGGTGCCAGACCGGGGTGGTTTGGGTATCTCAAAAATTGCTGATCCCCTGGGATTTTCATGCACAATAGTCTCTAGGGTTTACAGAGAATGGTGCGAAAAAGAAAATAAAAACATCCAGTGAGTGGTAGTTCTGTGGGTAAAAATGTGTTGTTAATGAGAGAGGTCAGAGGAGAGCGCAAAACTGGTTCAAGCTGACAGGAAGGTGATCCCATGGTACAAAAGGAGCATCTCTGAGTGCACAACACATCAAACCTTGAAATGGATGGGTTACAGCAGCAGAAGAGCACGAACATACACTCAGCAGCTCATTGGACTTACCATTTCTCTCTTTTATGTGGCACCCAACCCAATGCCTTCTGGAAATCTAAGCACACCGTATCGACTGCTTGCCCTTTATCCAACCAGTTTGCTATATCCTCAAAGAACATGAGCAAATTTGTCAAATGCTGCTCCCCTCTGATAAAGCTGTGCTGATTATGCTTGATATTCTTATGAATATCTTGATGTTTTGTTATTAATTCCTTAATAATAGATTCCAAATGCATGACATTTGGCTAACTCACCTATAGTTTCCTAGCTTCTACCTTTCTCCTTTCTTGAATAGAAGTGTACAGTTTGTGGTTTTCCAGTCCTCCAGAATCCAGTAAAATTTGGTAAATTTCAAATAATGAACACAGAATTTCCACATCTACTTCCTTTGAGCCTTTAAAACTCAGGTCAATTGCTTGTATTAGAGGTTGTTTTGTGTTCCTCCCTCCATACTGCAGCATGATTATCTATCTATAATTGATATGTTTTCAGTCTTTACTTCTATGAAAATACTTTCAAAATAATTAATTATAATCACCCTATTTCTCCATTTCCCATTACTTTATTTTCCATCTTTGTCCTCTAGGGGACCAGTCCTTACATTCACTGCTTTTCACATACTCACAGAAACTCTTAACAATCTAATTTTATATTGCTTGCGCTATTTTATTCCCCTTAATGTTTTTCTTTTGTCATCCTCTGCCCTTTTCTAAAGATAGCCCAATTCGGCAGCCTACCAATAATCTTTGGAACAATGTTTGCCTTTTCTTTCAATTTGATACCAAAACAGGAGGAACTCCAAGCAGGAGTATGTCTCCCTAACTGCCCCACCCTTCAATATCATCATGGGTGATTTGTACCAGATTTCAGCTCCTCTGTGCTACCTCTAACCCTTATTTCTCCACTTGTTCAAAAAATTATCTACTACATCTTAAGTACTGGCACTGATCCAGTGTTTACAACCCTCTGGGGTACCATCACATTGGTTGTTGTCCAATTTACGCATACTCTCCTGGAATTCAGTCAGCTTTGAAAAGCTTTAACCAATGGCTGCGTTATCCCTGCTGTCACTTCTTTTTAAAACCGTTGAGTGCTGACCCTAGTGTCTTGCTAATTTGTCTGCCCTTAGTTCTGCCATTGTCCTTCGTAACTGAGACTTCTGCAAGTCTTTGATGGAGTTTGAAACTAGCCCTTTTGTTATCATTGGGATATTCGCAATGTCTTCTAAGGTGAAGACTGATGCAAAAAAATTAGTTCAGTAAACCTGCCATTTCCTTATTTTCCAATTTTAATTCCCCAGCCTCACTCTCTAAACCAGGGGTTCCCAACCTGGGGTCCATGGACCCCTTGTATAATGGTATTGGTCCATGGCATAAGAAAGGTTGAGAACCCCTGCTCTTGACATTCCAGACTTAACTTAAACACTCTCTTCCTTTTACTGTTTGATTTGATATTACATACAAGTTTTCTGTCAGAATCAGTCCTCCTCTTTCTTATGAGCGTTTTAATATTTTGCTGCTGTATTGTGGATAATTTCCATTCTTCTTTGCTAATGGTGATCTGCCATTTCACCCTTTAAATATTTCCCACCCACCTTGGCCAAGTCTGCCCTCATACCATGCTTTTATTTAAATTTAGCGCACTGGTTTCCGACCCGTGTTTCTCAGCCTTAAGCAGCATCAGATATTTGACGTGTTGTGTTCCTCCAGCAGATTGGTTGTTGCTCCAGATTCCAGCATCTGCAGTCTCATGTTTTTCACCCTCAAACTAAACTCTGATTGTTCTTTCCTGGAAGTCCTTTATGCTGAGATCATTCATTAATCCTGTCTCATTACACAATGCCAGGTGTAAAATAGCCTGCTCCTTGTTGTCCATCAACATACTGCTCCAAGAAATCATTCTGAAAACACTCTATGGATTTGTCCTCAAGGCTACATTTATCTTTTTAATTTGTCCAATATACAGAATGATTACTGCATTACATAAGAATCAGAATCTGGTTTAATATCATCGGCGTATGTCATAAAATTTGTTAACTTTGCGGCAGCAGTACAATGTAATGCATTATAATATATAAAATCTGCAAATTACATTATATATATATTTTATAGTTGAATTTAATAAGTAGTGTAGAAACAGAAATAATACGTAAGTAGTGAGGTAGTGTTCAAGGGTTCAACGTCAATTCAGAAATCAGATGGCAGAGGGGAAGAAGCTATTCCTGAATCATTGAGTGTGTGCCTTCAGGCTTCTGTACCTCCTGCCTGATGCTAATGTTTCTGACAAGCCCTTGTTTCTTGATTTGTACAGTAGTATAGCATATCTGAATAGCAAACTTGATGGCTTTTCTTTTCTCTGAAAGCTTTGGACAAGTACGTTTGTTGCAGCTGTGGGGAAATGGTTGCACTGGTGGTAGTGAGCAATTTTAGATCAAATCAAATCAAATTCAAGTTTAATTATCATTCAACCATACATGAATACATACGAATGAAATGTGTTCCTCTGGGGCCAAGGTGCAAAACACACACAGCAATTCAAAATAGCGAGCAAAAAAAAAACATAATCACGCAAAAGGAAACATATAGTCCAAGATCGTGATTGTATAGATACGCAGCCAACGCAATACAGCCTGTCATTCCACCGATCCAACACTGGAGGGCAGCACCGATGGGCGGGGCCAGCCCCCAACCAAGCATGGACGTCATGCTGCATTGTCTCTGCCGTCTCTCTCCTGGACTGCATCAACAGACAAGCCTGCAGCTTGAGGCCTAGTCCTTGCTGCAACCAAGGCAACAGAACTCCCATGCCACCTGTTGCATTAAACAAGGGGTCTTACATTATCAGTATCCAACAGGGAAGTGTAGATGCATTGACCACCAACACCAGACAGTACTACAACCTAAAATAATCATATTGATGATCTGATAATGGTACTATTATGAAGTTTATCTCATTTTAAGTGTCCCTGGAATCTCTTGCCCTTTTTTTCTGCAGGTTTTTACACTGCTTGGCTTCTCCCTGCTGCTCTGGTTGGAACATTTGTTTTCATCTCTGGGTTGATGTCAATGAATACGAACAAGTCGGCGTAAGTCAGTTGGCCAAAGACCTTGTAGTTATTAGATTATGGGAAAGGATAACATTACCAGGCTTTTAGATCAGCTTTGATATGACTCAGTTTATAAAGCATACTGGGCCTTTTCATGAACTTTGATGAAGATCTTGAGGTTGAAACGTAATTACGGTGAGTGTGTGTGATATAGCAAATGAAGTTATCACTAAACAGACAATGTGAACACCATTTACTGACAAATACAAAACATTGCTATTAGCTGTAAACTTAGCATTACTGATGTCATAAAGGTAACATGATGAAATGAAAATTGGTTTGGATGTACTGGACCACCAGATTCTGCAAACCAAGGGACAGTATTGTATAAATCGAGTAGGAGTACAAGGAAGTTCTGTCTGCTAACGTAGTGGAGAACTACAGAACAACGTCATATAGATCTGGAACACTCCAGAATCCCTAGATAACTCTAGGTTGGTTGATCTTGTTATGGGCAACTAGACTGAATTCTCCTGAGCTGGGGAATTGAAGACTAGATTCTTTTGCTACTCTGAGCATTATCTAGAAAGCCCAGTTGTGTTGTTTGTGTGCACATAGGGTAAGGAAGTGGCTGAATGAGCACCACAGTCAGGTAAACACCGATCTAATCTTGCAGATCCTGATTGGCCAGTAGCTTGAGATTGCCAGGCTGTTAAGACAAGTGCCATTTCAGTTCAATGCACAGGGTTCAGAAAGTATGAAAGGAAACATGGGGAGAGGATGGAAGGGGACAAGGTTTAGTGGGGGGGGGGAGGGAGTGGAAGGAGAAGAAAAATGTGGGGAAGTGAAGAATTCAGAAGGTGTTACCCGTAAGCAAGCAGGTGCAGAATTTACAGCGAGAATGTACTGATCAGTGTGTGATCACATGTTTCACTTGTTGCAGAGAGCAGATTTGCAACGTCAGCACCCAGTACCTCATGTGTCCCCTCTGTAATACCTGTGACACCTGGAATATCTCTGAGATCTGTTCTATGGCTAAAGTACGTCTCCAAACACGGTGATGACATTGTGTGTGTGTGTGTGTGTGTGTGTGTGTGTGTGTGTGTGTGTGTGTGTGTGTGTGTGTGTGTGTGTGTGTGTGTGTGTGTGTGTGTGTGTGTGTGTGTGTGTGTGTGTGTGTGTGTGTGTGTGTGTGTGTTTATACAATGATACCTGTGGTCATGCAACAACTTGTTTCTGAAATTGCATATGGGTTAATTAAATGAAAGACACTTTAGCTCTAATGTAAGTTACTATCTTCTGAATAGTGCAAGTCTCAGAGCTTTACACACCTATGGTAACAAAATCTCGAGGTATAGAGATATCAGTTGAGAGGGACGTCTGATAACGAAAGCAGCAATTAATGTGGAGTACGGGAGCAGAAGCAGCTCTTTTAACCTCTCCAACTTGTTACGTTACTTAATGTGGCTAAGCCTGAGAATTATCTTATCCATAGTCCTCAGAACCTTCTCACAGCAGAAGCAGACTCGACATTATAACATGTAAGACCTGGAAGTTGCTCTTTCACACAGGGAGAGAAAGGGAACATGAAAGACATTGCTTTCTCACTCATTGATGTCAATTTAGGCTTTCAACTTACTAAAAATGACAGGGTCCTATATGCACCAGTATATAGATAAGGCCATATTCAGGAACAGATCATGTGGCCAGTGGCAGTTTGTGCACCATGCAGACTGCTGTCTTTCTGCCTCATCTAACCCTATCACAATATCTTCCTATTCTCTTCCTCTTCTACTTAACTAATGTAGCGATTACATTTGCCTATAGTAGCAAGTTCCACATTCTAACCACTAGGTAGATATATAAGCCTGTGGTGAATTTCATTTTAAATCATCCCTCAGCCTTTTCCTTTCTGGAGATAAGAGCCTCATCCTGTTTAACTTTATCTGTGGTGAAGATGTTTATATTAATTAATAGAGCATATTTCAATAATGAGCACAAGATGTATTTTCTAAACACTAATGTTCCCAGTGGAATTACCATAATGTTGACTTATCTTTTGCTGTTATATTGTCCCTTCCTGCAGCTGGGTTATCTTTTTGACCATCCAGGCACAGTCTTCTTTAGCATCTTCATGTCTTTCTGGGCCGTGTCCTTCCTGGAGTACTGGAAGCGGAAGAATGCTACTCTGGCACATCACTGGGACTGCATGAACTTTGAAGAGGATGAGGTGAGGTGTCAGTGAATTTAATCTCAAATCTAATCTATTTTTGTCTGTTACAGATCAAAATTACTTGAAAGCTTAATTATTCAATTCTGGGAAGGTAACATGAGATTTCAACATTTCCTGTGAGTGTAAACTCACAGCCAACTTTCAATATGTTGAATTTGAACAATGAGATGACAGCACAAAAGTAATGCAAAAAGAAAGAAGATGCAAGAGGCCTGTGCACAGGGCCTGTTGGAAATTACTGTGCTTCTGAGCCCTGTTATACGTCTTAATCTTACAACATCATAGCAAAAGGGGTGGACAACCACATTGTGTGAATAAGATATTTTTTTCTTGAGATAAATTTTCTGTAAAATGATGCAATCTGACCATTGTATTCTGGAGATATAGTCCCAAGTAAGTTCCCAAACAAGATGATGATCCACAGTTACTCCAGGCCTTTTTATAGCTTATCCCAACAGAAAATCTGTATGATATCAAGCAGGTGATAGGAACAAGTGGGCATCTCTCTGATTTTTGACATTTTACCTTCAAGTCATCCCTGGGCCAGGGAACTGATGTGTTGAGGAGGTAGGAGAGGATTCTGTTGTGTGGGGAGTCGTCTTCACTAGGGTTTCTAATACAAGAAGGAAGAACTGGATATCTCTCCCTTGTGTCCAATATAATTGGAATGTAGTTGCTTGAAAATGATTAGTTATTGGTTGATATTGTTCTGTTGGGTCTTATGATCCTTCTATATATTAAAACATGGTTTGGGCCACAATTGATACTATGATCTTATGAAGCAATTGTTGAAGTATTCAGTGCCTTTAAAAACTAATGGCACTGTGTTCTAATAACAGGGTGAAAGAAAGGAGGACGTTACCAGATATTAGACAATAGACAATAGATGCAGGAGTAGGCCATTCAGCCCTTCGAGCCTGCACTGCCATTCAATCTGATCGTGGCTGATCATGCACAATCAGTACCCCATTCCTGCCTTCTCACCAAATCCCTTAAATTCAATAGCAAGAATGTCCTTCCTCAAATTTGGAGACCAAAACTGAACACAATACTCCAGGTGGGGTCTCACTATTGTTGCTAGCAATGAGAGCTAATCGAGTTGTTTTCCTGCAGGAGCGCCCTCGGCCTGAGTTTGCCGCAATGGCGCCAAGAATGGAACAGAATCCAGTCACCGGGATCAAGGAGCCGTACTTTCCTGAGAAAGATCGTATGTCCCGCATCATCACGGGGTCCATGGTTATAATAGTTATGGTGAGAAGATAGATTTTATTTGCATTGGCGTGTTCTTGCCACTAAGAGCATGCATCTGATCTAGGTTCATGACGATCAATGCAGAATTACAGCTTTCATATCCAACTGTAGAAATTATAGACAATAGACAATAGGTGCAGAAGTAGGCCATTCAGCCCTTCGAGCCTGCACCGCCATTTTGAGATCATGGCTGATCAATTACTATCAATACCCGGTTCCTGCCTTGTCCCCATATCCCTTGATTCCCCTATCCATAAGATACCTATCTAGCTCCTTCTTGAAAGCATCCAGAGAATTGGCCTCCACTACCTTCCGAGGCAGTGCATTCCAGACCCCCACAACTCTCTGGGAGAAGAAGTTTTTCCTTAACTCTGTCCTAAATGACCTACCCCTTATTCTCAAACCATGCCCTCTGGTACTGGACTCTCCCAGCATCTGGAACATATTTCCTGCCTCTATCTTGTCCAATCCCTTAATAATCTTATATGTTTCAATCAGATCCCCTCTTAATCTCCTTAATTCCAGCATGTACAAGCCCAGTCTCTCTAACCTCTCTGCGTAAGACAGTCCAGACATCCCAGGAATTAACCTCGTGAATCTACGCTGCACTTCCTCTACAGCCAGGATGTCCTTCCTTAACCCTGGAGACCAAAATTGTACACAATACTCCAGGTGTGGTCTCACCAGGGCTCTGTACAAATGCAAGAGGATTTCCTTGCTCTTGTACTCAATTCCCTTTGTAATAAAGGCCAACATTCCATTAGCCTTCTTCACTGCCTGCTGCACTTGCTCATTCACCTTCAGTGACTGATGAACAAGGACTCCGAGATCTCTTTGTATTTCTCCCTTACCCAACTCTACACCGTTCAGATAATAATCTGCCTTCCTGTTCTTACTCCCAAAGTGGATAACCTCACACTTATTCACATTAAACGTCATCTGCCAAGTATCTGCCCACTCACCCAGCCTATCCAAGTCACCCTGAATTCTTCTAACATCCTCATCACATGTCACACTGCCACCCAGCTTAGTATCATTAGCAAATTTGCTGATGTTATTTTCAATGCCTTCATCCAAATCGTTAACGTAAATGGTAAACAGCTGTGGTCCCAATACCGAGCCCTGTGGCACCCTCCTGATGTTCTGGATATTTTGTGCAGAGAAAAGAAACTGGTGAGTATCTGGACTAAGTAACCCTTGGAAACAGAAATGAAATCATAGCAGCCCATGTGGTTCCATGTAGTGGAAGTGGGCTCTCTCTGGAGCAGGGGTTCCCAACCTTTTTGTGCCATGGACCCCTACCATTAACCAAGGGGTCTGTGAACCCCACATTGGGAACCCCTGGTCTAGATTATCAGCAGCAAAACCAACCCCTAACCAAAGCCTGGTCTAGCATCAGTATGTGAAGAAGCTGCCTCAGATAGCAGCATGGATATTAGCTGCCTCAGAATCATCAAACGTTTAAGCTCGACCTTCCATGTGGAAAGGTTTCAAGTATTTGTCGGCATTGCTTTGCAGTACATTTGCTTAAAAATTTGGATTTTTGCTCAGTTTCGGTGCACTTAAACAACTGCATATAGTGCTGACATCAAATCAGATGTTCTGCAAAAAAAAACATTAGTCAAAAAGGTGTTTGCAACCACATTAGGAAGGTTTACCTTCAGAAATAAGCGATACACCTAGGCTTGCAAGATTCAGATCTTGCTCAGTATCGCATATCTCTGGACGGCAACTAAAGGAAAACGCCATCTCTTAAAGGCACACTGTGTACACCAGACCAGCCCCAATCCACATTATGACAAGGAGACTGAGGGGGCTGGTTAGATGGAAAGGTTCCTACATTCACAAGTTCCAGTCAATGGGATGCTTGCCAGGAGGGGGTTCTGTGTGCCTCAGGAGAAGTGAAACAGACCTAGGCAAACAACTACAAATGTTTGTATAAGCAGAGCCTGATAGGGTGACAATTCCCACAAAAGGCTGGGCTTAAGCTTCACATTTTGTGTGTCAGCTTGCCACTGTATACGCCAAATGCAGAGAAAATCCTCACTGAAACGTATCTTATGCAGGCACCTGAGCCCTTGAGGTTATATGAATGGCTGACCACCCTTGTGCTTGCGGGGCCACCTATTCCTCACCGAAATCAAACTAGGCAAAATGATTTCTTCACAAGGGCAGTGCCTGGCAGGATGTGGCGGGGATATGCAGTGGCTGCATGCAGAGACCTTGTGTAAGGGAAGCTGAGAGTCAACATTGCATGAGTTTCATGGTGAACGCAGCCCAGGGATGAGCCAATGGCTGAAGGTCTTTGTGCACGTTGACACACATAGCTGCTGAACACATTGTTTATGGGAGAGATCTAGGTAGTGATCCATGAACAACGCCGTCATTGATACATTGGAGAAAGGTTAGCTGCGCTGATGTGCGCCTCATATGGAAGTGAACACAGTTTTGCCATTGGTGTGATTTAACTTGGAAATGTTCTCTTCTACGTTCAAGGAGGTGCTGAGTGTAGGACAGTTACCATATTGCAATAGTTATTGGGAAAGACCACACTGGTTTGATGGAGCTAATGGGCTGAGTGATTATGGGGAATGGTGGGAATATTTGACCATACAAATCTAATCCAGAGTGTGCGAAGCTTTCTGAGAATGTCATATGAGATTTATTGCTTTACTAACTATGATGCAACATTAACAATTGTTATTTTGGCTTCCCTTTCATTTTATCTGTCCTCTTTTCTCATTCATCCTATCATTCTTGTACTTCCTTTTCTCTTTCCTTCATATTTCCATTTCTCCATTTCTTCTTTTTTTCCCTCCTCTGTCCTATTCCCTCCTCCAACCCATTGGTCCCTTTCTCACACCCTGACCCTGTCCACAATTGTCACTCATTCTATTTCACCTATCTCCTGCCTTGCCCAGCTCTTTGTAGTGATGATCTTCCTGGTGACAGTCATCATGTACCGTGGGATTATCAGTGTAATGATGTACCACACAGGCAATCCCATTCTAATGACCCAGGTGAGAAACAGGATTCGCATTGTTTTAATTAATTTGGGGTGATTTGCATGTTCACGTTCATTTGGGATTTGGGAGTTGGTGGCAAGGCCTATATTTATTGTCTCTTGGTAAATGTCCTGCTCAAGTGGTGAGCCACCTTCTTCTATCTCCACAAGTCCTTCTATTACAGCTAGTCCCACAGCATTATTGAGGAGGGAGTTCCAGGATTAGACCCAGCAGTCCAGGGCAGCATGGCAGCATAGTGGTTAGCAAAATGCTTTACACTACAGGAGACCCGGGTTCAATTCCCGCCGCTGCCTGTGAGGAGTTTGTGTGTTCTCCCCGTGACCTCGTGGGTTTCCTCCGGGTACTCCAGTTTCCTCCCACAGTCCAAAGGCGTTCCAGTTGGTATTGTAAATTGCCCCAAGATTAGGCTCGGATTAAATCAGGGGTTGCTGGCTGGTGTGGCTGGAAGGGCCTATTTCGTGCCATATCTCAATCAATCAATGAAAGAACAGCAATATATTTCCAAGTTAGAATTGTGTGTAACTTGAAGGGGGCACGTGGACGGTAGCCCTTGTCTGAAGTCTGAAGATCTTGTCTTTTTTGGTGGTAAAGGCTGTAGGTTTGGAAAGTGATGTTAGAGTAGCCTAACTGAGTAACTCAATATGTTTTGTAGATGATTTACAATGTATGTGATAGAAGGAATTAATCCTTAGGGTGGTGCTTGAAATGCTGTAGTAGGATTAAGCACAATCATTTATCTTACCTTGAGTCTTTAACCCAAAATCAATTTTGAATAGCTACTGCTTATATCTGCTGTAACCAGCAATTTCATGGGCATGAGAGTTGAAAAACTATACTCTGTTGCAATAGTACGTCCTCCTCTGAACTGAGGAAAAAGGACATTGTTGAGGTAGCGTTCAGAGTCTTACACTGCCTGTGACTGAGAGTATTTGACAGAATAGTGAATAGAGAGCTTTTCCCTCTATTTAAAATACTCTGTTTGCACTTGATTTTCTAGACGGGGCACAGTAGAGGAGAAGCTGTTTCAGATATTCAGCTGTAGCTGACCTGAAAATGACCAAAGGTGTCATGGGATGTTGGGAATGGGAAGCTGTGTTCCTCAACTCGTAGCTGCAACAACATGCAGCTAATCCCATCTTCATTGCAAATATTGTCTTGCAAAGAAATGTGACAAACTGGCAGGGAAAATATTTAGGCTAACTGAAGGTTATGATGGGAAGAGGAGTTCTGAGGAGACTTGTATCCAGAGAAAGATAAATTGGGCAAGCACTGAATGTCAGAAGAAAGCCACAGCAGGAGATTTGGCAGATGGAAGGGGATGCACAGAAGAATAAAGCATTTGGTCTAGACAACAGGGGTAGATATCTAAACTGGTTGTCTATCTCTTTTCTGCAATTAATGTCAATCCTGACATCTGCATGGTGATGGTAGACTTTGATTCATAATATCCAGATTCCATATCCATGCAGAAAGTCCTTAAACCTTTGCTAATGTTGTAGAGGTGGGAATAGGAAGGGTGTGAGGGTGCAGCAGGCAATCCTTCAGCAGTGTGGGCATTCTGGTTTCATCGTTTGGGTATCTCCTGCAGCATAGCCTTGAAGTCCAATCTTTCTTTCTCCTCCTCTGGAGCCATTAACTCTTATTAGGTGTGATTTCACAACAGCAACAGGTCTTAATTGCCCATACAAGGCCCCATTTTATATACACTGTTGTTATATTATGAGTATTGTAATTATTGGAGTTGTACTCAGTGCAATGCTTCATTCCCTGACAGGCTGGAAACATTGCAAACATCAGTGGCTCCATGGTTAACCTTGTACTCATCCTGCTGATGGGCCAGATCTACACTTCACTTGCCGAAAAGCTCACTAGATGGGGTAAGGGAAACATCATAGGCCACCAGCATAGTGATTCTGGAGTCAGTCTCACTTTGTGTATGATGTCCCAGCATTGATCAAAGTTAGATTCAACCCTGGGTGCTTTTGATGTCAGTTAGACTTCTGATAGCACCTTTACCTTGGGTTTTAATCCAGATTATAACCATTTCCTGACAGAATGCACTAAATAATTTTACATGCCCTGATAATATTAGAATAACTCTGAAATTTGGGAAGTGTCAAAGACTGGAGCTAATGAACTTGCATAAATGTGTCAGTACAATTTAGAAGTGATTATAAAGATCCATTTTCCAAAATGATAGTAAGGTTCAAATTTGCACATTTGTAATGGTTCTGCAGGACGAACAATAGATATTGACAGTCTGGAACAAGTTTAGCAGATTTCACTGACCTATTAATGCTACAATCCCAAATGAGAGCAGAAAACCACATTTATATTGTAGCTGTAAAACAAAAATGTAGTTGGACTATGCACAGAATATACCTAATGTGTGCATTAATTGGGTGTGTGATAGTATGAGTCAGATTCTGTGTTGGCTGTCTGTGCATCCGCTGCATGTATAATTTGGAATATGCCTGTGGTGGTGGCGACGGGTATTTGTGTTTCATCTGAGAGCATTATTTATATGTACATGTACACACATGCGGATTCCTGGTCCTAACTATGTATTGGTACTTATTTCTTTGTCTTGTCCAGAGATGCATCGCACACAGACTCAATTTGAGGATGCCTTCACCTTTAAAGTCTTTGTGTTCCAGTTTGTGAACTTCTACTCCTCCCCATTCTATGTGGCTTTTGTGAAAGGACGGTGCGTCAGAAAGAAATAGTTTAATATTCAAATGGAAAGATGATCGCCTATTGGAATTTTTCCAGAGTAGATCACACGATGATAAGCAATTATGTGGCATTCCCACTAAGATAAGTGCAAGCAGTAAACAAAGATTCAGATGTATCAGTGTCTGAGAATCCGGTTTCTGGTGAAACCCTTATTAGAATGTAGTGGTGATCAGAACGTTTGCTTCTCCAAAGCTCCAATACCCTGACCTATACGTCTTTCCTCCATCCTCACTCTACTGAAATAGAACTGTTCATTGTGACTTCTATGTTAGTTTATTGCTCATCAGGGTATAAACCTAACAGATTTCCTGTGCTTACTGAACATGTAGCCAGTCCTTCACAGCACTCTTGCTACCTCACACTGAACCTGACCATTCGCCCACGAAGCATCTACTCTATCTGTCAGATTTAACATTCTCAAACTCATGTTTGCATTTCCTCATGATCTCTCTCTCTTTCCAGTCCAACTTTATAATTTTTACTTATGTATTGTTCATATCCACAAAATTGAGTTGCTTGCTAGACCATTTAAGAGCAGTTAAGAATCAACCACATTACTAAGATCCTGGAGTGAGACTGAGTAGGGACACCACATTTCTGTCCCTGTATGATGTTTGTGAACCAGAAGAATTTACTTTAGGCAGTCTAGTACTTTCATTATTACCATTTCTAACTTTAATTTTCAATTCTAAATTTACTGAATTATTTGTATTAACTGAATAACAGTATTAATTTGATTAGTCATTGAGAAGTGCCTTGGAATCTGTTACTACATTATGGCTGCTATAATTAGTAACTGGTCTATTATTTGTCATATGTGCTGGGATACAGTGAAAGGCTTTTGTCTGTGTGCCATTGAGACAGATCATTCCAAACGTAAGTACATTCAGGCACTATGAAAGGATAAAAAATGCAAAATCAAAGTCGACTTTATTGTCATATGCAGAAGAAGTGCAATGGAAAACTTACTTGCAGCATCATTAGAGGCACATAACATCATATAACCAGCATTAACAAGAAAGCCATGTTTACAAAAAAAGCAAAACTGGAACAAAAACAACATCCATTTTAGTGCATAGTGATCAAAATGGTCATAGTTTTGCTAAATTCAAGAGATTAGGGTTATGCTGGTTGGTTCAAGAACAGATGGGTTCAAGGGCTGTTCTTGTGGATGTGGGACTTCAAGCTTCTGTACCTCTTGCCTAATGGTAGCTGCAAAGAGCTGGCATGGTCCGAATGGTGGGCATCTAGTGTTATAAAGAGAAAGTGTAAATGCCATCACAGGGTAGACTGAGAGAGTAACAGTTCATCTTTATTGAGTATCTTATAACAGAAGGATAGAAGATGTCCTTGAGCCTAGTGAAGCTTTTGAATCTTCTGCCTGATGGGGCAGGTGTAAAGAGAGAATAACTAGGGTATGAGGAGGGCACTTCTTGCTGCCATGGTAAAGCAGTCAACACTAACAAAAACCCCCACCCATTGTGCATATTCTTTCTTCTCTCCCTTCCCATTGGGCTGAAGATACAAAAGCCTGCAGGCACATACCTCCAGGCACAAGTGAGCCTTCTCTCTCACTGTTATAAGACGATTGAATGGTTTCCTACTATGATAAAATGGATTCTACCTCACAATCTACCTCGTGATGACCTTGCACCTTATTGTATACCTGTACTGCACTTTCTCTGTAGCATTTTATTCTGCACTCTGATATTGTTTACCTCAAAGCACTGTTGTAATGAGTTGATCTATATGAATGGTATGCAAGACAAGGTTTTCACTATACCTTGGTACATATGACAATAGTAAACCAATTTATCAGTTTAACTTGATTATATAAATGCAGATTGTTGTTGCTGAGAGTGGAGTTCTTTTTTTTAAAGGATATCTTGTTTTTACTAAGGTTTGTGGGATATCCAGGACATTATGGCAAGCTATTTGGGATGAGGAATGAAGATGTGAGTATGAGACCATTTGGACAGGACTTCTTTTTCCCAGATTTCTCCCCCTTTTTCCTGAGGTTATGTCCATGTGGATAAATTCTTCCAGACCAAGAGAGAGAGTGGTACCTACTCATTAAACCTGTCTGACTGAACGTGCTCAGCAACTTTTCATCACTTCCTTCAGAATCCTTCCCTCTCTTCCTCGGTTATGGGTGACCATTGCTCCACGAATCAAAATGAAGAAAGTTTGTTATGTTTCTCATTGATTTGAAGTCACACCTAAAACTTTAAGATGTCTTTCTCAGAGGCTGACTGACCTTTTTCTGTATATCTGCTTTTCTTTGAGTATTTGCATTTTAATTTTTTTTGTTTCTGTGGATAAGTCTCGTTTGAAAATGTAACAGAGAGTGGGACATCCGTGGGTCACCCAGTTACATGGCCTGAAACACTTGTATAGTGACTGTGAGAAGAGCAGGTTAATTATTAAAGTATCTTTAACAACCAGGAGGAAATTGTGAAATACACAACAGGGTATGGCTTAAGAGTAGCGGTGAGGTATGAGAATGAGGAGTTATCATCAGATCTCTGGATCCTCTGGATCAAGCACTGTCCTCTGTCATCAGGACATGCACAGTGAAGTTCTGCTCTCATCAGCTATTTATTGTGAAAATAATTTTAGAGTTAGCTCATTCTGAATAAACATGCCGTTTGCTTCATATCACTCTTTCTTATTTATTTATATATTTACGCGATGTGGTTGTCGTCAGATAAGCCAGCATTTATTGCCTATCCCTAGTTGCCCTTGAGAAGGTGGTGATGAGCTGCCTTCTCGAACCACTGCAGTCCCTGAGGTGTAGGTACACCCACAGTGCTGTTAGGGAGGGAATTCCATGATTTTGACCCAGCGACAATGAAGGAACGGCGATATGTTTCCAAGTTAGGATGGTGAATGACTTGGAGGTGAGTTACATGCCGCAGGGTTCCTAGTCTTTGACCTGCTTTGGTAGCCATGGTGATTATATAGCTAGATCATTTCAGTTTCTCTTCTCCCTATCCATTGAGGGACACTGTAATATGTGTGAGTTCAGTGTCCTGAGGGACACTGTAATATGTGTGAGTTCACTTGCTCTTTTTCTAACAGTGCGGCCCAGGTGGGTGTCTCATCGAACTTGCTCAGCAACTCTTCATCATAATGGTGGGGAAGCAGATCATCAACAACATTCAAGAGTTTGTTATCCCGTGAGTAGATATTTACATTTCCTTTACAGCACGCAAAACACTTGGGGAAGGAACATCTTGAGAGAACGTTAGGAATTTCTGTATCCTGGCAAGATTCACCTCTGCAGTGAGACCTGCACAGTGCGCACAGTGGAATGTGGTAGTTGTGGCTGCCTGAGTAGATGCCTGCAATTCAGAAATGTGCCTTGGTAACCTCGGTTCCGAACTGACTGACTCTTGACGTAAGCATATATCAATGTATAAATTCTGGCATTACTTGTGAAGCACAGAATAATGGAACTAATGGATCTGCTGTGATGCACCATTCAGTAGATGCATTGAAGCTATGGTCTAAAAGTGCACTTTGGTATTCTTAGCCTCCAAGACCATTATGCTGCCTAGATGTGGAGTTCAGTGAAAATCTAAGATGGCATATTTAAGTGCAGGTGGCAGTGCGCTTTGATAATCTGTTAATGGAACCCATGGCCCTCTAGCAACCAATCAGAGCCCAACATTGATGCACTTTTCTGCCTTGGCTCATCTTCTTGCAGTGTAGGTGACTGAATTCTGTTGTTGTGTGCATTTCTCAGGAAGCTGAAGGCCTGGTGGCAGAAGCGGAAATTGGCTATCATCAGGGGTTCCCAGATCTGTCAGGAGCCTAAGCGATGGGAGGACGACTATGAACTCATTAATTCTGAGGGACTGTTTGAAGAGTATCTAGAAATGGGTAAGCGAATGGAGCAATTTGTTTAATCTCCTGTAGTGTCCACAACTTAATACAGTTCAGAAATGCAACTGCAAACGCAGATAGAAATGTATTTGGTATTATGGTTCAATGTGTAATTTCAGGAGCTTTGAATCTCATTGGAATATTGCAGACGGGAATTTGTCTAGTGTTGGTGATATTCAGTTACAGTGAGGTTCAGTGATATCTGATAGCTGTGTCCATTGAAAATCAGTAGTAATGTTATAATGATTCAATGAAGCTCGTACAGTAGATATATCTTGTGATAACCAGTGATTCGGTGCAGTGTCACATACTGTAATATTTCCTGCACATTTTGATTTAAATCATGTGGCTCTCGTGTATTACAATAATGCATGAAAAGATCTGACTGAGTGATTACAACGGACTTTTCAATGGACCAGAACCACAGGAAGTCATTTCCAAAATGAGCAATGAGAACCATTGGGTATGCAGTAACATTCTGTATTGTGCAGAATTATGATGCAGAAGACATTAACAATTTTTGAGGCGATTGAATAAATGTTCAAATTCTAATGTAACGTGTGTACACATTGTTTAGGTGACGGTATTATCACCAGTTATAAAAACTTAATGGGTATGTAAGTACAGTCGGCCCTCCTTATCCACAGATTCCGCATGCGCGGATTCAACCAACTGCGGATCGGGAAAACCCGGAAGTTCTCTCTCCAGCACTCGTTATTTGAGCACGTACAGGCTATTTTTTCTTGTCATTATTCCCTAAACAATACAGTATAACAACAATTTACATAGCATTTACATTGTATTAGGTATTATAAGTAATCTAGAAATGACTTAAAAGTACAGGCAGTCCCTGGGTTATGAATGAGTTCCATTCCTGAGTCCGTCTTTAAGTCGGATTTGAAGTCAGAACAGGTACATCCGGTATTATTTAGCGTCAGTTAGTCAAACGTTTTTCTTAGTATATAGTACATATTTTACCTTTCTATGCATATAAAACACTTAAGAAACATACGTATTTCAATAATTAAACCACTGCGTTGCTTAGTAATAATTGTAGCTTTCATTCCAGGCAGGGCCTTTCACATTATCCATTAAAATTGTTCCGATCGTTGACCGACTGTAGCCTAATGCTTTTCCAATGACGGATGGCATTTCACCTCTTTCTGATCGCTTTATTACTTCCACTTTATTTTCAATCATGATCGTGATTATTTTCGTGAACAGAAACACTGCAGATTCAGAGCTGCACCATCAGGTCCTAACGTCCACTGCACTGAGACAGGTTAAATAAGATCCGGGGTTCCGCTGGGTCCTAAAGACCACCGTATTGAGCCAGGTTAAATAAGGGACTTGAGCATCCGCGATTTTTGGTATCTGCGGGGGGTCTCGGAACCAATCCCTTGTGGATAAGGAGGGCCGACTTACAATCTGCTTAAATACAAATGGCTTTCAAAATCAGGTTTATTATCACTGACGTGGGTCAAGAAAGTTGTTGTTTTGTGGTAGCAGTTCAATGCAATACATAATATATATATCATTTATAACACATGGTATAGAAACTAAAATACGCAGTGCAAAAAGATAGCAGAAATAGCGAGACAGTGTTCATTATTCATTCAGAAATCTGATGGCACAGAGAAAGAAGCTGCCCCTAAAACTCTGAGTGTGTGTGTAAAATTTATATGTGAGTAAATAAGTAAAACTTGTATTAGTAATTCGTACAAAAATCTAGCACAGGTCCTCTGTAGTGTAGCAACTTGCGGGAAGCAAGTGGAAGGCAGATACGAGGAAGCAGAGAGCTAAGGTTCCTGATTCTTGGCCTATCTTTCTCTTGCCAGTGCTGCAGTTTGGCTTCATCACTATCTTCGTGGCAGCCTTTCCGCTGGCCCCTCTCTTCGCCATGCTCAACAACTGGGTGGAGATCCGGCTGGACGCTCAGAAGTTTGTGTGTGAATACCGGAGACCGGTGGCTGAGCGTGCTCAGAACATTGGGGTCTGGTTCAACATTCTCGAAGCACTGGCTCAGCTCTCAGTAATTGTCAACGTGAGTAACATCGAACAGGACTTCACTGTGAGATTTCTCCTCCCCCCTTGCATTGCCGATCCAACCAATTCCTGTATTTCTCCTACTTTTTTCTGCCGTTTCTTTCCATGAGCTGTGACTACTGCTAATTTTACTGTAAATAACCTTCTGATAACTCCAAAGTCATTATGCTTTGAAATAAAGTCTCTGTTGGCAATATGATAGATGGGGTGGGTGGGGCCAGGGTGTTGGGTGAAGGGTTAGTGTTGGTGATGGTGGATCACAGCAGGCAGTCCAATCAAGTCAAGTCACTTTTATTGTCATTTTGACCATAACTGCTGGTACAGTACATAGTAAAAATGAGACAACGTTTTTCAGGACCATGGTGTTACACGACACAGTACAAAAACTAGACTGAACTACGTAAAAAACAACACAGGAAAAAAAACTAGACTACAGACCTACCCAGGACTGCATAAAGTGCACAAAACAGTGCAGGCATTACAATAAATAATAAACAGGACAATAGGGCAGTAAGGTGTCAGTCCAGGCTCTGGGTATTGAGGAGTCTGATAGCTTGGGGGAAGAAACTATTACATAGTATGGCCGTGAGAACCCGAATGCTTTGGTGCCTTTTCCTAGACGGCAGGAGGAAGAAGAGTTTGTATGAGGGGTGCATGGGGTCCTTCATAATGCTGTTTGCTTTGCGGATGCAGCGTGTAGTGTAAATGTAGTGCAGGTTAGATCAGCTCACTCAGAGGAAGCAAAGCCATTGGCAGGGACCACAGCAACTTCTCCAATAAAGGCAAAATGATTTATTCAAAAAAGTAGCAACAGTGACAGGCATTCCATTCAAATTCTGTGCAAGATCCTAGCCAGAATCACGAGTCTTAATCGTCAGGGGTATTACCAAATTGTCACCGCTCAGTGGCCTCTTTATACTTTTAGACAATAGATGTTGTAGGACTTTTTTTTACAGTGCTTAAGCTCAGTCCTGTTCTCCCAAAGAATGCAGATACAGTGAGTCCAATAAAGGGCAAAATAGAAGTAACACTTGTGGTTACAAAACACTTATCTTCAAACATCTCTACAAGCTTCACGGATGAAATATTTCTCTAAAAGTGATCACTGCAATAATGCAGAGAACCTTGCCAAGTTACATACAGCAAACCCTGTCACGGTGTTGGTTAAAGGAGAATGCCAGTGAGAATTCTCCTTTGGGAGATATTGCCAGTGAATTTCTTCTATCTATCCAAGAGGGTCGATGCAGTCTCCATCGGAAGGTACATTTCCAAAGGCAGCACTTCTCTCTCTGCTGCACTGGTGTCAGCCTTGATTTTGTTCTCAAGCCTCTTAAGACTCGGTGGGCACACCACTAATTGAACCGCAGCAGGTTGGTAATCAAGAAAGGAACAGTCGCTGTACTTGTGCTCCCAAACCTCACATGATAGAGGCCAATTATAACAATACAGATGCTGCCCTGTGTGAAATCAATTAATTCAGCAAGGTGCTGGGATCAGAGCTGGGATTTTCCCTGTCAGATTATTATAAATGAAGCCTGAAGCATTGGAACGATCCAGTTATTTTCGCCACATACTTGGTGTGATTTTAAATTTAATTATAACTAAATTAAACTATATTTAAAATTATTAGATGCAATTTTACCAAAATTTTAGAAAACCCCTTCTGTGAAAGTATTGGTATGACTAAAGTGGCAAGTACATCTCTGATTGGTTAGCTGAAAAATTAATGCTAGTGATGGATTAAAATTAGTGAAACTCTGAATATTAATGCAGAAGTGATTGGTACAATTAATGACTGTGAGATTAGTGAAGGCATGAATATTAGTACCAAAGACTGAATTGTGGAATTAGGATAATTCCACCTGAAAACACAAGTCTTAATTTCAAAACACTATCACAATGAATATAAGTGTGAGAGTTGAAACTAGAAACCAATTAGTGGACTTATTGAAGGCATGAATATTTTTGTACTGGAGACTGTTCAGGCAGTAATAAAGGTAATATTTGTAATAATAGTAAAGTGGTTGGTAAGTTGATGGAGAAGATCCTGAGAGGCAGGATTTATGAACATTTGAAGAGGTATAATATGATTAGGTGTAGTCAGCATGGCTTTGTCAAGGGCAGATTGTGCCTTACGAGCCTGATTGAATTTTCTGAGGATGTGACTAAACACATTGATGAAGGTAGAGCAATAGATGTAGTGTATATGGATTTCAGCAAGGCATTTGATAAGGTACCCCATGCAAAGCTTATTGAGAAAGTAAGGAGGCATGGGATCCAAGGGGACATTGCCTTGTTAATCCAGAACTGGCTTGCCCACAGAAGGCAAAGAGTGGTTGTGGACGGGTCATATTCTGCATGAAGGTCAGTGACCAGTGGTGTGCCTCAGGGATCTGTTCTGGGACCCTTACTCTTCTTGATTTTTATAAATGACCTGGATGAGGAAGTGGAGGGATGGGTTAGTAAATTTGCTGATGAGACAAAGGTTGGGGGTGTTGTGGATAGTGTGGAGGGCTGCCAGAGGTTACAGCGGGACATTGATAGGATGCAAAACTGGGCTGAGAAGTGGCAAATGGAGTTCAACCCAGTTAAGTGTGGTGGTTCATTTTGGTGGGTCAAATATGATGGCAGAATATAGTATTAATGGTAAAACTCTTGGCATTGTGGAGGATCAGAGGGATCTTGGGGTCCGAGTCCATAGGACAATCAAAGCAGCTCCGCAGGTTGACTCTGTGGTTAAGGCATACGGTGTATTGGCCTTCATCAATCGTGAAATTGAACTTAGTTGCCGAGAAGTAATGTTGCAGCTATATAGGAGCCTGGTCAGACCCCACTTGGAGTACTGTGCTCAGTTCTGGTCGCCTCACTATAGGAAGGCTGTGGAAACCATAGAAAGGGTGCAGAGGAGATTTACAAGGATGTTGCCTGGATTGGAGAGCATGCCTTATGAAAACAGGTTGAGTGAACTTTTCTCCTTGAAGCGACGGAGGATGAGAGATGACCTGATAGAGATGTATAAGATGATGAGAGGCATTGATTGTGTGGATAGTCAGAGGCTTTTTCCCAGGGCTGAAATAGCTGCCACAAGAGGGCACAGGTTTAAGGTGCTGGGGAGTAGGTACAGAGGAGATGTCAGAGGGGTAAGTTTTTTACGCAGAGAGTGGTGAGTGCGTGGAATGGGCTGCCAGCAACGGTGGTGGAGGTGGAAACGATAGGGTCTTTTAAGAGACTTTTGGATAGGTACGTGGAGCTTAGAAAAATAGAGGGCTATGGGGAAGTCTAGTAATTTCTAAAGTAGGGAAATGTTCAGCACAACTTTGTGGGCTGAAGGGCCTGTATTGTGCTGTAGGTTTTCTATGTTTCTATTTATATTATAGATAAAAGGTATTGATGTTAGCCAATTAAAGTTAAACATTTTAGATACTTGGGAAAACATTTGTATTGTGTATACAATGCCTTGTGTGTGTCAAGGATTAAGGATCAACTTTATTCACGATATATTATTAGACATTTGCTGTGGTGTAATGGTGCAACATGAAATAAAAATAGCAAAATTCAAAAAATATTAAGAATAAAGAATTATATTAAAACTTACTATAAAATAAGTTAGAGGTTAAAGTATGGATACAGAATAAAATATGCAGAAATACATAACTACCAGCATGTAATTATGATGTAAACAGCATTATAAAAAGTGGTTTAAAGTGTTTATAGGACAGTGACTCAGGTAGAGGGAGTGAGGGAGGCTAACTAGAATGGCTGATCAGATGAATTGCTTGGTGGAAGGAACTTTTAAGATGGCATGAAGTTTTTATTGTTTTAATAGTGTATTTTAATATACAGTATGTCTTGACTTGTGCAGAATGTGACCATTTTTGCATACAGTCTATTAGCCATCTAGTTGCGTCTGAGCTTGTTCCCTTTCCCACTCCAGGCTTTCCTGATTGCATTTACATCTGAATTCCTGCCCCGTCTACTCTATCAGTTTGAACACGATGGCAGCCTGGACGGTTATGTGAACTTCACCCTGGCATATGCTCCCTACAGCTATGTGAGCAGCAACTACACTTTATGTAGGTAAGACCATCTAGGTATACTTCATACAAATAATACAAGCAGGTTTCATCCAGTCTTCAGTAGGGGGACATCTGTCTATCATTCTCGGGATGAGAGGGTTGTCTTACCATGAATGGCTGAAGAAATTAGATCTGTACTCTTTGGAATTTAGAAGAGTGTGGGTATCTTAATGAAAGATATACCATCTTGATGGTAGAAGTTAAGGTGTTTTCAAGTGTGAGGATGTCAATAGGGCAGATATATTGACAAGATAAGGGGCAACCATTTGAAACTGTGGTAAGCAGGAACTTTTGACAGATGGTGGTGAATCTCTGGAATTCTTCAATCTAGAGGGCTGTGGAGTGTAAATCTTTGGAACTTGAAAGCATCCAGGAAGTGTTTGCGGTGGGTAAGAGAGGAAGCCATGACAGAAGGTGAGCTGGTGGTTTTAGATAATGGGAATGAAACCAAAGAGGCAGATGGAAAGGTTACTAAATTTTCTCATGGCATAGCTGTGGTCATTGGAATATCTCTGATGTCTTTAACCTGGTTGCTTTGGGACTAAAAATAGTGATAGAAGAGGTAAACATGAACTTGATATTTAAATAGCAAAGGACACTAAACCGACTTGGTCAACAACTGGGAAGGCTGTGAGTGGGGACTTAGATACAAAGGAGCCAGGACTCCTTTTTATGTTTTTTAAAAATATTCATATATTTTAACGCAGTAGCATTAATTTCCCTGTTGAAATTCCAACCATTGTGAAATTGGACCAGGTTCTTCTGGGTGCAGTTTGCCCTAGGGCGCCTGTTGATACATGTAATGACAACATCAGCACATGGCACTCATTTCTTCAATCATCATCATCAGGTGCCATGCCCAGTTTGAGCTTTGACTGCCATGGCCCACACACTCCCGTTTCGGGTCAAGTGGACCAATTCATTGGCATTCATTTCCAGTTCTCTGGCTGCTGTCTCCATCATCATTTGTCTTTGCCTTCCTCTTGCTTTCTTCCCTTCAATCTTTCCCATAATCACCGTGCATTCTAACTCCTCTTTCCTAATCACGTATCCAATGAAGTTACGTTGCCTTTTCATGATCTCATACATTATGTCTCTTTTTGTGCTTGCTCCGTTCATGACATCCTCGTTAGATATTCGTTTCATCCATGATATTCTTTGCATCCTCCTCAAAAAGCACATCTCTGCTGCTTCAATTCGTTTCCTCATGTTGCTAGATATTGTCCAACATTCTGAGCCATATAACATAACTGGATAAACGTAACATTTCAGTACTCTGAGGTGGGTTGTCATGCCTAGTTTAGTGTTGGTCAGTATATTCTTCATTCTCGTAAAGGTGTCTTTTGCCATCCCAGTTCTTCTTTTGATGTCCATGTCGCATCTGCCATCTGATGTCACCCAGCTTCCTAAGTAGCAAAAGTTCTGTACTTGTTTTATGTCTTCCTCGTTTATTCTCAGCCTGCAGATAGGATTCTCCTTCTTTCTGGATATCACCATACATTCTGTCTTTTTACAATTGATAGATAGACCCATTTTTGCACTTTCTTCAACAACTACATCAATTAAGTTTTGTAGTTCTTCCTCTGTACTTGCAATTAACACAGTGTCATCCACATATCTGAAATTAATGATGTTTTCATCGCCAACTTTGATACCCAGGATGTCTCTTATTTTTTGTAATATTGTTTCACTGTACACATTAAACAAATCAGGAGAAAACACACCGTTGTCTAACGCCTCTCTTGATTTTCGTAAACTGACTCACTTCTCCATCTATTCTTACAGCAGCAGTTTGTTCCCAGTACAGATTTCTGATTAGGCAGAGGTCTTTTGAATCTAGATCTAGAGTTTCCTGTAATATTTCAAATAACTTGTTGTGCTTCAGTTTATCAAATGTTTTTGTGTAGTCGATAAAACAAACAAATCTTTTTGCATTTGGATAGCTCGTTCTGTTAGTATCCTTAACATCAATATCATGTTTCTTGTACCTTTGTCTTTCACAAAATCACATTGTTCTTTACCTATTTCAGCTTGTATTTTACTTTTAGCTCTTGTCATCAAAATTCTTAGAAGTATCTTAGTGATATGGCTCAGTAAACTTATGGTCCTGTGTAATTCACATTTTATTGCTCCAGGTTTCTTAGGAAGAGTGATAAATACTGATTTTTTTCATCTCTTCTGGTATTATTCGAGTCTCAGAAATGTCATTGATTAAATCAGTAAGTTTTTCAATTTCATAATCTTCAAGGGTGATAATTTGTTCTATTACTAATTCATCAGGACCTGCTGCCTTTCCTTTCTTCATCTTATTTATTGCATTACGAACTTCAGATTTCTTCAATAACTGGAGTAATAATCTGCAACCTATGTCTGTCATTTGCAACTCAGTAAAACAAGAAGCAAGCCTTGCAGCAAGAGACAGGAATTAAATTATGAGATTGACATTTAATTACAGGTAGTCCCCGAGTTACGAATGTCCGACTTACGGACAACTAGTACTTATGAACCGAGAAAGGAGAACGCCGTCTGCCATTTTAAGTCGTTGCCGTTGACACTGTGTTGAGTGTTTAACTTTATATTTGGCTTAAATTTTTCTTAGTAAGATTCACCCTGACCCCGCCACCCCCCCCCCCCCCCGTTCCAGTCTGCTGGTGGCGCAGTGAAATCAGCGCCGGGCTGGAGAACAGAGGTTCCCGAGTTCGATCCAGTGACAGACCGCTCCTGTGCCGGGTTGATGTTGATCCAGTGACTCCCGTACCATCTGTGCCGGGTTGATGTCGAGCATGCAACCTGACCTTGTAAAAAAACCACTGCCACCTCCAGTTTAAATTCCCATGTGGAATATTGTGGAGGAGCAAACACCCAAACCCAGCACAGCCCCCACTTGTCCCATTTAGCCTGTCTCAGTGCGGTGGAGTTTAGGACCTGGGGAATTCAGTGCTGTGGTCCTTAAGACCCAGCGGACCTCGAGAGCTGGTGGAAGTCGGGACCTGCTGCCCACAGTGTTTCTGTTCCATTGACGGGAAGCGATCACGATTGAAAATAAAGTGGAAATAATAAAGCGTTTGGAAAGAGGTGAAACGCCATCGGTCATTGGAAAAGTGTTAGGCTACAGTCGGTCAACGATCAGAACAATTTTAAAGGATAACGGATAAAGTGAGAATAATGGAGCATGTGAAAGGCCCTGCCCTGATTATTACTAAGTAATGCAGTGGTTTGTTATTGGAATACATACGTTTCTTAAGTGTTTTATATGCATAGAAAGGTAAAATATATACTATATACTAAGACAAATGTTTGACTAACTGACACTAAATAATACCGGATGTACTTGTTCCAACTTACATACAAATCCAACTTAAAGACGGACTCAGGAACAGAACTCGTACGTAATCCGGGGACTGCCTGTATTAGCAATAACCTACCTTAGCTTTTAGTCTTCTGGATACGACACACATGTTTAGTGGAGGAGCTCCCATTTAGAAATGTAATACAGCGAATAAGGATGAGCTGTAATTTCTAGCTAAGTGAGGGCTGTAGCTGAATGGAAACCCAACTGTATGTTACTCTATAACTATCTGTGGATGGTTAGTTTGCACTCTCTCCTTTAAGTGGGTTATTGGGTGATGATTTGGAGTTCATGTTGCAGGAGATGCAGTCGGCCCTCCTTATCCGTGAGGTATTGGTTCCGGGGCCCCTTACGGATACCAAAATTCGCGGATGCTCAAGCCCTTATTCAACCTGTGTCAATGCGGTGGACCTTAGGACCCAGCGGAACTCAAGACCTTATTTAACCGGTCTAGTGCGGTGGACATTAGGACCCAGCGGTAGAGATCTGAATCCGCAGTGTTTCTGTTCACGAAAATAATCACGATAACGATTGAAAATAAAGTGGAAATAATAAAGCGATCGGAAAGAGGTGAAACGCCGTCGGTCATTGGAAAAGCGTGAGGCTACAGTTGGTCAACGATCGGAACAATTTTAATGGATAAAGTGAGAAAGGCTCTGCCCTGATGAAAGCTACAATTATTACTAAGCAACGCAATGGTTTAATTATTGGGTTTTGGGGTTTTGGGTTTTTGATCCTCCACATCAACCTGGCACGGTGGAGAGCGCACTCGATAGCGATCTGTCACTAGATCGAACTCGGGAACTTCTGTTCCCGAACCCGGTGCTGAAACATACGTTCTTAAGTGTTTTATATGCATAGAAAGGTAAAATATATACTATATACGAATGCAAACGTTTGACTAACTGACACTAAATAATACCAGATGTACCTGTTCCGACTTATTTAGTAAGAGAACTTCCGATTTTCTTCGATCCTGATCCACGATAACCCACGTACATCCTCCCGTATATTTTAAATCATCTCTAGATTACTTATAATACCTAATACAATGTAAATGCTATTTTAAATAGTTGTTATACTGCATTATTTAGGGAATAATGACAAGAAAAAGAGTCTATATATGCTTGAACAACAAGTTTTGGAAGAGCACTTCTGGGTTTTCGCGATTTGCGGTTGGTTGAATTTGCGAATGCAGAATTCGCGGAAAGGAGGGCTGACTGTATAACTAGCGTTTCTCGCACCTTTCAAAATTAGGACATAAAATGGTCTTTTGCACTGAACTAGGCCTGTACATTTCTTTCTTTAGGAGTTTTATTGAAGCCTGTCCATACCGAGAATGCTTAAGTTCCATAATAAATGATTGCTTGACAGGAACTCAAATGGAGAAGACAGTAAAAAAAAGTATATGGATCACTGACATTGTGCCAAGAAGTATTAACTGTAAATCAAGTACAATCATGAATCTTATGACTACCATTACTTTAGCTCTGTGTGCAATTTGGGATCAATAAAAGAAAGGATTACCAAGAAAATGGAGAGACAACAGCAAAGTTTCACTAGGGTGGAGGAAGTACAAACGGAGCCAGATTTAATTAAAAGATCTGTGATTATTAATGATTTTATGGAGGCATTTAAAGTCTTAGGCAAATAAAAACAAATATGTTCCGATGATTGAGGGTTCTGGAGCAATTGGGACTTAGATATTCATCTGAAAGCTAGAGTCTTAGGACAACAGAGAGCTGGAGATTTTTTTTACATAGAGGATCGTGAGGTCTCGGAATGCATCAGTAGATTTAGTGACTGCAACCAACAAATACGTTGACAGTCAAAGGGAGGTCAGACAAATGACTAATGGAGAATATATCGGGTGTGTGGAATTAACAGTCCTCTCCATATACAGTGCCTAAACACCATCATAGATTGTTTGGATCAAGCAGTTTGTTCCTGTGTTGCAATTTTTATGTGATTCTTACATGTAACGACAGGTATAAAGCATTCCGTGATCCAGATGGGAATCTGACTTTGTTCTATTGGAAGCTGTTGGCTGTTCAACTTGGATTCATCATTGCCTTTGAGGTAACTCCATGAAACGAAGCATTTCCCCGTGTTCAGAGCTGTAGTCTTTTCCTGTTTCTTTTGGATAATTGGGTTGCTCTTAAATCTTAACCTCGGTGTAAATTACACTGTGGTCTGAAAGTATTCAACTTAGAGCTCAGACGTCAATGCCAAACCTCTCTTAAAGCTCATTTATAAAAATATATGTAAACAGTCCTCTGGGCATTGATCACATCCTTATAATCCACTCATTTCACACTCTTGGGATTGCAGACTGCTTGTGGGTTCTGTGCAGATAATCCTCCACACTGTATTTTTCTCTGATGTCATGATCTGCTAGCTCTGAAAGCTATTGCTGCTTTTGCAGGACTGGTGTGGTTTATCACTGAATTGCTGTGTTTTGGTTCTGTAGCATGTAGTCTTTTTCATCCTCCGTCTAATTGACTGGATGGTGCTGGACATCCCAGAGTCGCTGGAGGTGAAAATAAAACGGGAGCGGTACCTCGCCAAGCAGGCGTTGGCAGATAACCAGGACGTTTTTCTGTCGGTGAGTTAACATGCAATTTCTCCAGGTTAATGACAGTGTAGTGATGCGTCAGTCCAAGGCAGCAAACAACCAGATTAGAATGTTTACTTCAATTAAGTGATTATAATTAAGCTCACTAAATCACTCGATGTGATTCACAGTAATGTAATCTGTAAGATGAAGGAATAAATTCTGTGGCTTGTTCATGGGGATACGTGCCCATGTTGTACAAGATGGTGTGATGCTGGTTCCCACAGCAAGCAAGCAAGGATTCAGTGCCTCAAGGTGTTTTCCTCTTATTGGCATCAGACCTAATTCTGACAAGAGCAGTTCAGAAGCTGTTTTTTCTGCACCATTGGAAACATAAGGGACTAGATGCTGGAATCTGGAACAACAGTCTGCTGGATGTGTTCAGCAGGTCAAGTAGCATTTGTGGGGGCAAAGGAATGGCTTTGATGTAGTTCTGATACAGCTTTTTGACCCAAAACATTGACAATTCTCTTCCCCCACAGATCCTCCTTCACCCACTGAGTTCTTCCAGCAGATTGTTCCTGTAGCGTTTGACTCAGTTCTGAGTGTTCTGCCACCTACAAGGCGCAGGTCTGAGGTTTGACGGGTTTCCCTCCAATTGCCTGAGTTGAATCCAGCTCCAACAACACTCAGGAACTTGATGCCATCCAGCACAAACCTCTTCGTTGGTATCTCATCCAATAAACCTAAATGTTCAGTCTGTCCACCACTGCTGCAGTGCAGAGCCTCAAACTGCAGCTACTCACCCAGACAACTGTGACAGCACCCTCAAACCCGTTGCCTCTACCACCGAGAAGGGCAGGGGCCTCTGCCACTTGGCGCATCACCACACAACCCTGAATGGAAATATATCTCCATTACCCCGTGGCAGGTGGATTCAAATCCTGGAACAGCACGAGAGTACAAGGACTGCCAGGTTAAAGAAGATAGCTCACTAGCATCTCCTCAGAGCATTTGAGAACAATATATGCCTCTGTAGCCTGTTTATGAATAACAATCATATTGGAATTTGTTTATTATTGTCATATGCACTGAGATACAGTGAAAAACATGTCCTGTACACTGTTCATACAGATCAATTCATTACAATGTGCATTGAGGGAGAACAAGATTAAACAAAGAACAATGTAGAATAAAGTGTAGCAGCTACGGAGAAGTTCAGTGCAGGTGCAAAATTATAACAGATTTTTAGGTCAAGACTATTTGAAGTTGTTAAGAATCTCCCTATGATTTGCTCATATTAGCTTTTATCTAAAGGTTAATAAGAAGCACTTTGGATCTTCTATTTTAAAGTTTATCAAAACAATACTTAGTCACATAAGAACACAAGAAATACGAGAAACACACTCAAGATGCTAGAGGAACTCAGCAGGTCAGGCAGCATCTATGGAAATGAATAAACAGTCGATGTTTTGGCCTGAAACCTTTCTTCAGGACTGAAAAGGAAGTTGAGTGGGGGGGGGGGGGGGGGAGGGAATGCCAGAAGCAAATAAATAGTATCTAGAATAGGGCATCTGGCCTATCAAGCCTGCTCTGCTATTAATAAGATCATGTTCTGGCCATGGACTCAGCTCTACTGACCTGATTTTTCCCAATAACCCTTCATTCCCCTGCTATGCAAAAATCTATCTCACTGTTTCTTAAATATATTTAATGAGGTAGCCTCTACTGTTTCCCTAGGCAGAGAATTCCACAGATGCACTGCTTTCTGGGAAAAACTATTTCTCCTCATCTCTGTCCTAAATCTGTTCCCCTGAATCTTGATGCTAATTCAAAGTTGAAAGTAAATTTAATATATTGTACCCTAGTTCTTGTCACACTTGCCAGTGGAAACAACTTTCCTGCCTCTATTTTATCAAACCCTTTCTTAAGTTTCTAAAAGACCCCCTTTCATTCTGAATTCTAGCAAGTATAATCCCAGCAACTCAATCTCTCCTCACAGGCTAATCTCCAAAATCAACCTGCTGATAATTGAATGAGTAATTATATGGCCATCTGTCAGTAAAGTTGATTCAGCATTTTAAAAAGTTTTGGTATGAGCCCACAGTTTGCTTCTTACTCTTTCTATTGGTTAAAGGAATTTATGGCCAAGGGGGTCCTGGAATTTACCTGGGATTTGATTTGGTAACTGGCAGGTGATAAAGAAAATAAACAAGATTTCAGGTACTCCTGAAGACTTGAAAGCCCGAAATCAATAGTTAATATTTCTACAAGAGCTTCTAAAGATCCTTTCACGTCTTCTTCCTTGTAAACTGATGACTGATGTTGCTAGTGATCTCAGAATAGTTTTGGGGCATAATGATGTCAAAATTGTCAATTTGTTTGCAAAAGTAGAGTTCCTACCTGTTCTCAGTTGGGATCTTACAGAAGAGTTTGACTGGCCTCAACCAGGAATATGTCAGGAAGGTTCTATGCCTTGCTCATTCCAAGGAGAAGGAGGCTGAGATTCCGGTGTGGTTGCTTAGTGAGGATCAGATTCCGTCTGAGAGAGACTGGTGCTGTTGCAGAGCTCCAGGGTGAGCCACTGTCACTGAGGAGGAAAGCACGAGCTGGCTGAACCAAATTAGCTGTAAAACTGGAGGACTGAAATGCTGAACAAACTTCTGCTTTACTTTTTGGAATTTTCTGCCTCTCCTAGATGTGAGCCACTCAGAATTTATCCGATGGATTTCATAATGAACCAGCACAGTTTGTTTTGGATCTATATTGAGCCTGTGTGTGTGGGGGTGGAGGGGGGAAGGGTGGAGTTTTTATCTGTATGTAATCTTGAGTGTGTGTGTTAGACAGACGCTATGCATTGATATCTGTGTTTGGCTACCGTACATTTCTAAACCCTTCCACCTCCTCTTTCAAACCCTGAGGTTCAGTCATTCCTTTTAACATCTCTTTTGTTTCCTCTAAGCTTCTTTAAGATATTTTCTAGCATTAAAGACACTATATAAATGGCAAACTGCTGTTCTTGTCCTCAATTGTACTGATTGCAGCATGTTGTAAAAAGAACAGTTAATGTTTGTTTCCTGCAGTAACATTACTTTTCTGTATTAAATTCTGGCCTGCCCCTGGAGTGAACTGTCGTAACTGCAGGGATGTGTGGAAAAGCAAAGGGTTCCCTATGTCAAGGGATTGCAGATTTCTTGACTGCTGTGGACACCAATTAGTGAAGCAGTTCCCATCTCCATTTGATGATTTTAAGGTCAGGACAACAGCTACTGCCCTGTGGTCTAGTAACAAGTCTCTACGCCTTAGATAGTAAGACAAGATAAATCAGCAGAGCAGCCTGTGACTGGTTGACTTTGATCTTTAGTTTCTCTATTGAAGAAGCAAGTGAACTAAGGGAGGTGCAGTGTTAAGTTGCACAAGTTAGAGGAATGGTATACTTTTACCACAATGAAAATCCAGTGAAGAGAAAGTGGATGCAAAAACATGTATTTCTGCTTGAAGGGCAGTGAAGAAAGTTTGTATTGGCAATAGTCACATTAAATGGATAAATTAATATGTGCTCATGCATTTACATCTCTAATCTCCCTGATTATATCTCCACAGGAAATGGTATATCCTGCAGTACCCTAAGCCTGTAAGTGGCAGCTTGGCCTTGACTCAGGACGAAGGAGCTTATTGGCTGAATGCCCTATTACACAGCCAGCCGGAGTCTCCCCACGGTGGGAGATGCAAAGATGAAGCTACAAGACGATGATGTTGATTTGCTGAGATGTCAGTGCTTTTGGTTTGGTGTTGGCTGCAGACGTGGCATGTTCTACCCCAGCCAGCTGGCTTTGCATGGCTGTGAAGCACTTCCATATCAATGGATAGAAGGGTCAGCCTTGGCCACCTGCTGTCCCCTGTCTTTGCCCTCGCCACATTCGCCATTAAGGATTGTGTTTTGTGATTCCCCTTTTGCTAACCCTGTCTTTCCACTCTGCTGTCCTGATCTTTTGCAGGTCTTGTCTTCTCTTTATGTTAGTGGGGAATTGGGGATAATTCAGACTGGCCTGACTGCCTCCCAAAGGAACGGTGTCATCCCAGGTTTTTAACATTCTCGTAATCCTCAATGTTTAGCACCAGAAATGATTGGGATCCTCAAAACCCTACCTGAAGCTACACAAGGGATTAACACATCCACATTAATCAAAGTGGATAACAAATAATCGGAAAGGAATACAAACAATTATCGCACAAGGAATCAGTTTTGTTGCAAGGTTTGGCTAGGGTTGGAGTAGGGCTCAGGCTGGTTTGGTTTGGGATGGACTGATGCCATTCATTTGTTATGTTTGAGATCCATATCAACACTATCAGTAAGGTGAATGACTGGGTTATGTTTTACAGCCAATTAGGAACACAAAGTTCCATAACAACAATTAAAACTCTTAATTTTAAAAAAATCCTTTCACTCCCACTCCTTAATTCCCTCTTCTAAATGATTTGCCTTTGAATACACTGATATAGTTATAAAAGGTTCATTAATGTTCCTTACTCTCTGCAGTTCTAAGGGCAAATGCTGTCTTCCAGCAGAAAACTGTGATTGTGCTTGCTGGCCTGGTGTCTGTAACTCAAACAACACAACACCACCACCACCATGTCCTGCACATGGCAACAAACTATTCAAGCATGCTTAGTGAATAGACGATGGTGTTTGCCCACTTAGTGAATATTGCAGACTCCTTCCACAAAGAATGTGGTCCCAGTAATCCTGCATGATCTGGGTAATCTGATCCCAGCTCATTCTGCACATTTTGTGGAAATTCTTACAGCTAGTAATGATGTGTAATCCTAAACAGACTTGTAAAGCTTGATATCTTTCTCCCTCAACTCTTCCCTCGAGCCACTGCAATCTTTCTTCTATCCCGTTAGTTTATCTGAAGACAGTACTTCTCTAAACTTTCCTCCTTTTTTCTGACTGAGTTATAAATTTGCCTTCTGATATGGATTTCTTCTTTCTGTACATTCATTGCGTTGAAATCAGGTAACACTGTGCTATCTCCTACTCTAATGCAAAATTAAAAGTTATTTTGACATATGCATCATACATAGCTCTGTGCACGTGATCGCCTTATAGGGAAATATTTACATTTAAGCCTCCGTACAAAAGCCTTCTGAATTTCTGCACATTGAAGAGACTGCCTCAAATGAACAATGACATCACATTTTCCCATCATCTGCTGACGTAGAGCATGTTTCTCTAACATGTTCCTGAGTCTGATGTTTAGCTTGAGTTTGCTAATAATTTGTTCCTTTCCAATTTTCTTTACCATCGGCATCTTTCCTTCAGCTACCTAGGCCCAGCGATATAAACTCCCTCTCATCAGACAGTCAGTCAAAGAAACTTGTGATGCAGAAGGGCATGGCCTTTAGTTTGCACATTGGAATCAAATGAAGTTTACATTTTCAGCTGTCAGTCCATTGCATTTAGATTATGGTTTCTCAAGTGTCCATCTAGATACTTTTTAAATGTACTGAGGGTTTCTGTCTCCATCAGTGTGTTTCAGGATCCCACTACTCAATCCTCCCTCCGATACTTCTAATGAATAACAAGTCTATGCTCCCCACATTGTCCTCTCTGTTTAAGGAATTAGACTATTTCTAACTATCCTTTTTGAACCTCCCCTTATTTTAAGCATCTCCTTTGCTGCAAAGCAGCTTGGCAATTCTCTTCTTATAATTGGGACCCTCCAACATCTTCTTAACGCTCTTCTGTGTCCACTTGAAACTCCTCCTCATCCTCCCTCCCTGTGTTTCTTAGGATACTCCTTAAATTTTACTTGCTTTATCAAGCTCTTGTTCTGACATCACACTAAGCTCAAGTGAAATTTTATCTGATAATCACTCCTATAAACACTTCTGCAGCTTTAAAAGTGCTATGTAACTGTAAATTGCTGCCGTGGTGCTGTTATGAATTTTGTGAACACCTTGCCTCTTCAGATAGTCCATTGCACTTTACAATGAATTAAACACGATTGAAGTGCAACCACTATTTTCATGTAAGCAAATATAGTGGCTAATTTGCATAAAGCAGACAACCACAAGGAGATGACTCTGCTTGTATTGTTTTGGTGATGTGGTTGAATAAAACGTTTTGACCTGGGATATGGGGAGAATAGTTTGCACTTCAAACAGTGCAGTGGGATCTATTACACCTAGCTGAAGCACTGAGATTTTGGTTGATGATCTTATCTCAAAGGAAGAACCTTTGGAGATGTGGTGGTCCCTTGGTATTGCGCATAAAGGGTCTGATGACCCATTGTGCTGAGTCCTGGGGAGCAGCCTAAATTTATAATCTTCTCATCAAGAGATAGGAATTGGTAATTCAGCTAAACAGAGAAATGTTTCCTATAACAAAGGAGGAGACTTCTCTCCGCATCAGCTCTCAGTTCTATTCTCCCACTTATTTCCATTTAGCCCTGCGACTTTTTCTGATAGCTGCCTTTGATTATTTGGCCACTACACTAAGCGGTAATCTACACTGATCAGTTTATTTGCCTTTGGGATTTGGGAGGAAACTGAAGCATTAGGGAGAACACACAAACTCCAAGCAGACAGCTTCCAGAGTCCAGAATCAAAACGAGTCACTGGAATAGTGAGACAACTTCACTTACTACTGCACTGCCACGCTACCCTTATGATAGCAGCTCGTTAAATGGGACAATGAAATGAAACAGAGAAAACAGTATTTTTGCACTTTAGGAGATCCTACTGGATGTGAAAATTATATCAAATGCTGCGATTCCAAAAAACCTCAGTGTAAGTCAAGAATTCACAAGTACCTCCCCCCGCTTTGTGAAAGGTGGGAGGTGTGGATAGCTGAGATTTCATGGTCTGTTCTACACTGATAAAACCAAAACCAGATTGTTTTCCTCATAAATATTCCTGTTTTTGTGGCTCCATTACTCACGTTCCTCTCCTTCCCCTTCCCAATCTGACCTTTAGATCTTCAGATGAAACAAAGAATTATTAACCCATACTATCTTCAGCATCGACTTTAAGCAGGCTATTGTTACAAATCTGTGCATCCTTTAATAAGACAATTAGTTTTATTTGCAGCCTCTCGTTAGATCGTGCAGAAATAAAATTTTCCGTAATCCTGAGAAAGAGTCACAAAGATCTGACTCTTTTGTCTCTTTCCAACATAACGACTGTTGCTGGTGCCTTCTGTTCTTAGATTTCTATCAATCACAGCTAAGCGTAAAGCACTTACTGCTATTGTTTTGTATTTACTGTATACTTGATTCCTAAATGTCTTAATGTTGCCGCTGCAGAATGGTCTGGATATTTTATTTTGGTTGAATAAACTGGTTTGCACTATAATTTTGTTCTGTGTCTGCTTGCTTTCCATCTCTAGGCTCTTCAAGCCTGTTAAGAACTGCTGGTTCTCCAATATTCCCTATCACCAGGCAGTCAGTTTATTCCATAATTCTCCCTCTTTTGATTGTTATGGAGCAGTCTTAATATTCCACAGTAACTTCTTTTAAAACATTTTTGCCCTCTTTATTCCAAATATTTTGGCTTCTTCATTTATTTGCTCTTGTGAATAGTAACTCCTTTGAATGAAAAGGTTTTCTCTCTCCTTGTCTTTGGTCTTGAATTGAACCACTATGGATGGATGACGAGTTCCCGAGCACTCCCCAAAGACTGCCACATGCCCAGTTGTGTCAGAAAAATGATTTGCATGATCCCTTTGACTTACCTCTTCAACAAAGGAAACAGACCATTCAGCCCATCCCATCAATGCTATCTGCCCGTCCACATTTGGCCCATAGCCCTCTAAACCCGTCCTATCTGTGTACATTATTTATCTAGACAGTGTTTGAATGTTGCTAATGTGACTGCCTCAATCCTATTACTGGCAGCTCATTCCAAACATGCAGAATGCTTTGCATGAAGAAGCTGCCCCTGATGTCTCTATTAAATCTCTCACTTCTGAGCTTAAACCTATGTATGCTGTCTTGTCCTTAGCCTGCCCCCCCCCCCCCCGGGGAAACAGACAACGTGTTTTCTTGTCTTTCTCCCGTACTGCCTCAGGCGTCTCATCACCTTCAAACCCTACGGGAAAATTTTATAGTAAAACCTTGTTTTTTTGTTTAACGCCAGATTGGTTTATTAAGTTGTCAATGAATAACTGGATCATAGCAAAAAAAAACCATCTGCACGTTTTTCATATACCTTACACTGTTCAAATTATCAATTGGTTCATTTAGTTTTAGAACCACCACTTAGAACTATGCTTCTGTTTATGTTTTGATGCGAGTTAAAAAAAAAAAAATTTTCTTAATTATAGATGTTATTTGGTTTATCCTATCTTCAGCAGTAAGTCTAATCTTCAAAATCTCCTGGTCAAACTCAGTATTTGGAGAAAGGATTGCTGAATCAATATCCAGAACTAGTAAGTACATTAAAACTTCTGCCATTCAGGCACCTTGGAATGAAGAGCATACTTTATTTAGTTATTCACCTCCTCCATGAAACAAGATGCTCGGAAATCAACTAAATGATTTATACATTCAACATACTAAGGTAAAGTGAAATCATTTTCTGAGAATGAAGTTGGATTTTTGCTTTCTTACCACAAATACTTTGTAGAATATCAGGCTGATCCCAGGGTGCCACGGTAGTGTAGTGGACTGTGGGAGGAAACTCATGAGGTCACAGGGAGAATATGCAAACTCCTTACAGACAGTGGTAGGACTTAAACCCAGATAGCATAGTGGTTAGCACAGCGCTTTACAGTACCAATGACCCGGGGTTCAATTCCCGCAACTGTCCATGACGTGGGTTTCCTCTGGGTGCTCCAGTTTTCCTCCTACAGACCAAAGACCTCCCAATTGGTAGGTTAATTGGTCGTTGTAAATTGAACCAGTGATTAGGAGATAGGTAGAATGAGGGTTGCAGCACGGCACTGCTCAAAGGATGAAGGAGCCTATTCAGCACTATTTCTCAATCAATCAATAAAGAAATGAATAAGCAAAGAAGTTTAATTATCTTTCCCTTTTTGGTTCATTTTTGTTAAATGTAATACTGAAGCAATCTTGTGGGTTAGTGGGTCCTTCAATGGTAGAGAGAAGGTTTCTGGTCCACCCAATGGATAATTCATTGATGGTTTAGAGTTACAGAATTATGTGTTATGTACCTTAAACCTCTACATTGGAATGAAGTCCAACAAGGAGCAAGGTAACATAACTTGGCTTTATTCACAGAGAAAAATGAAATGTTCCATAAATAGCGAACAATAAGACTGTTATGATACAGGATTTTCTGCCCCTTTATGATTTTTATTATTAATCTTTTGTATTTGAAGAGAGATTGTTTTCACTTGATTTATCTGAGAGGGTATCTATCGGTAATGGAACAAGCGATCTGTTCAGAGATCATTGCCAATGAAATTTCTTTAAGGCTGATAAGTATTAATGTCTGTACCTTGACAGAGAAAGCGGCAATATCTTACTTTGATTGGTTTTCAAGTCAAGGAGGGTGGGTACAAAAGACAAAACATGGAAAACTGCCAGCAATCTCAAGCCACAACCTCAGAGAAGAAATTCCATGGGGAAGTACTGTGTACAGTGTTCTTTGTTCATAGTGCTACAACAGGTATTCCAGCCGCTGAAGTGCATGATGCCACTGTTATCCCAAATGTAGAAGGAGCTGGGTTTGATCCTGTCCTTGGGTGATGTCTATCTGGGGGCTGCCCACTCTCTGTGTCATCTCCTGTGTTTTCTCCAGTTGCTTCACTTCCATCCTATTTCCAGTTTAGTCTGTAGGGAAGCCGTTCATTAACTGAACCATGAACATTAGCGTTCAGTGTAACATTTTACAGCACTAGTGACCTGGGTTCATCTCCCACTGCTGTCTGTAAAGAGTTTGTATTTCCGTGACCATGTGGGTTTCCTCCAGGTATCCTGGATGAAAAATGGCAGCGTGGCCTCTTTGGGCTGGAAGCTCCTGTCACTCTGCTCCATCTCTAAAGATTAACAGGCGATGTTGGAGAACCAGTCTGAAACTTTGTTCTTTGTCAACTCAGACAAGGGTTTGTTCACATGTAACCAACTATCCTTCAGACTTTTGTCTGTACCTACTGTTTTTCAGATAAGCACAGAGGATTACAACAGGGCACATGGCCCTGAGCTGCCATATATTTGGATGATATCCTACACCTGGGAGCTTTGATGGACAAACACCTGCAGAATCTTCAAGTGCAGATTAAACTACAGCAACTGCACTCAGTTCAAGAGAAATTTTATGTAACTAATGTAACTGAGCTTTTTATTTTATTTATTGAGATATATTGTAGAACAGGCCCTTCCAGCTCTCCAAGCTACCCTGTCCGGCAACTCCTGATTTAACCCTGACGGGCTGAAATGACTCTTCCTCTTTCCTTAGGGAATATAATAAGAAAAATCTATGCAGGACTCAAAAGACCACATTCTAAAAAAAAAATATGCTTACGTATCTGTTAGTGACAGATTCTGGAAAGATGCACTCAGTGGCCACATTATTAGGTACACCTGCTCGTTAATGCAAATATCTAATTATGTGCATAAAAGCATGCAGACATGGTCAAGAGTTTCAGTTGTTGTTTACACCAAACATCAGAATGGGGAAGAAATGTGATCTAAGTGACTTTGTGGAATGACTGTTGGTGCCAGATGGGGTGGTTTGAGTATCTCAGAAACTACTGAACTATATTTTCATGCTCAACCGTCTCTAGAATTGATAGAGAACAGTGCAAAATACAAAAAGCATCCAGCAAGAGGCATATCTGTGGGGGGGGGGGGGGGGAAACACCTTGTTAATGAGAGATGTCAGAGGAAAATGGTTAGACTGGTTCAAGCTGACAGGAAGGCGACAGTAATTCAAATAACCATGTGTTACAACAGTGATGTGCAGAGGAGCACAAGACATCAAACCCGGATTTGGATGGGCTCCAGTAGCAACAGACCACGAACACACACTCAGGTGCAGAAGGTACCCAATAAAGTGGCCTCTGAGAGTATATTAGTATCCAGAAGCCCTTTGGTCAATATTAGATTGCTCAGCATCTTGAAACTCGTTCTGCTTTTACTCTGTCTGGATAAGTAGTTTAACTGTTAAGCAGTGGCCTGTCCTTGAGGATATTACAATAATAATTAAAATGATTGACAGGAGCAAAATTGGAATTGGTTGTAATAGTCAGTGGATCAAGGTGCATTTATTATCAGAGTATACAACCCTGAGATTCGGCGTCCCACAGACAGGAAACAGAGAAAAGCATGAAAAACATGAAAACCAAAGAAAAATGTCAAACCCTCCATGCACAAAAAACACCAAAATCGTGCCAGTGGCAAAAAGAAAGTGCGAAAAACACAGAATATAAAACACTGAACATCCAAGTCACGGAAAGAGTCCAGGCACATTCAATTCAGCTCAGGCAGCGCCATGTTCGATATCTGTAGAGCCAATCTGCTCCAATCAAAATCACACCAAATAGCCACAAAAAGAAAACGAGTGACCAGAAACACCACCATAACCTGAACTACAGAGTCCAATTCACAAACCGCATCGATTAAACCTAGCCCAAGACACAGGACTGCAGCAGCATCCTACGACAGAGTCGAGTGAGAGAGAGAGAGAGAGAGACCATTTGTACACAGGCACCTTCTTCTGGGAGTTGCGGGAGAGAGGGAGACCGGTCACACACAGGCAGACATCGCTGAACACTCGCTTGCCTCTGCCCTTGCTGGTTTCAACCTTCCTCAATGCTTAGTTCAGCCAGAAAGGGAGTCGATCGTGGTCTCCAGGTCCCTTGGACTCCAGTCCACACACCACTCAAAATCCTCACTGAAACCCCTCGGAGACAGCCAAGCACCAGATCGCTCAATCGGCCCAAAAACCCACCACCAAATTGCAGATCACAGGCTTCAACAGTAGCAGAACCTCATCTGAAAGAAAAAGAAGTGGATGAAGTAGTTTTGTGGACTGTCTGAGGGATGTCATCCTTGGTCGCTTTCTTCACTGGCCTTGAAAAGAAATGTACTCTAGCAGAATGAAAAAGATCACTCTACTTTTAAATGGTTATCAGAGTCTATTGTCTTTTTCTCAATCTAGGCAACTGCCTTCGACAGGATGAATGTAAATGTTGCTCAGAGGTCCCTCCCACCTTCTGTTACTATAACAAAAGCTGCTGAACACTTCACTTATGAGATATTTTCTCCTTTGCAGCTGAAACACTTTCCTTGCAAATGGTATCACTGGCCTGATAGTTGCTTCAAGTGTTGAAGCAATAATGGTGTCTCGCCGAAACCGACATGTTAACTCAGCAACGTATTTAAGAGCCAGGTGTATGCGAACAGATGGAAGACCGCAGATTAACAAGTTCTTTTTTTGTACAGATAAATCTAATAGAGTTTATGTATGTGGATTTTCAGAGAATGTGCAATGAAGTGTCTCATTGGATGCCTTCTACCAAAAGTGCAGGGGTATATTGTAAAAGTGGGTGTAGCAGTACGATCATATTTGTTGCCAGATAGAATCCTGAGAACTGGGCCAGATGAACCTTATTCAAATTAGAGTAGTTTTATGTATTGCAATGTACTACTGCTGCAAAGTAAAGAACAGATTTCATGACATAATTGAGTGATGATAAACCTGATCTCTAAAGTCTTAGGCATATGTACTATATATAGCTAGGTTGCTGAAGTCTTTTTCACAGCACAGTATTTGTCAACGTGGAGTAGAGGATGAATTTGTAAATCTTGCGGGAGCAAAGTATGTTGGGAATGGCGAGGATGGAGCACCGCGGGAGGGGTGTGGGAAAAATGGCAGAGAAGCAGAACCAGGGGTGGAGGGTGGCGTGGGTGTAGGCTCACCCAGCCCTGAGACACCGGGCAAGGTCATTTGATTCCAAGCAATTGCTTTACTGATCATTACAGAATGTCTCTCTGGTGCTTCCTGCTCCCTCCCCTTTCCATTCCCCTTTTCCCAACTTTGATTCCCCTCTCCCTGTCCCCCTCCCACTCTCAGTCCACAACAGAGACCCGTATCAGAATCAGGTTTATCATCACTCACATATGTCATGAAATTTGTTTTTTTTTCTTGCAACAGCAATACAGTGTAATACATAAAGTTGCTACAGTACTGTGCAAACGCCTTAGGCATCCTAGCTATGTAAATATGCCTAAGGCTTTTCCAGAGGACTGTAACTGTGAGAACAGGAACATCAGGTGAAAGATGGACTTTACTGTTGGTGTAATCATATAACAATTACTGCACGGAAACAGGCCATCTTGGCCCTTCTAGTCCGTGCCAAACGCTTACTCTCACCTGGTCCCACTGACCTGCACTCAGCCCATAACCCTCCATTCCTTTCCTGTCCATATACCTATCCAATTTTTTTAACTGACAATATCGAACCTGCCTCTACCACTTCTACTGGAAGCTCGTTCCACACAGCTACCACTCTCTGAGTAAAGAAGTTCCCCCTCGTGTTACCCCTAAACTTTTGCCCCCTAGCTCTCAACTCATGTCCTCTTCTTTGAATCTCCCCTACTCTCAATGGAAAAAGCCTATCCACGTCAACTGTATCTATCCCCCTCATAATTTTAAATACCTCTATCAAGTCCCCCCTCAACCTTCTACGCTCCAAAGAATAAAGACATATAATATCGTTCGTGAAACTTGAGTAAACCAGGGTGAAATACTGAACTGTGTTTATTACATGTCAGTCCACCTCTACTAGTAGAGTTACTGCCTCACAGTGGAGGAAACCCGAGCTCAATCTTGCCGTGCTCACTATGTGGAGTTTTCCTGTCTGCCCTGTGTCAATGAGGGTTTCCCCATGTGCTTAGTTTTCCTCACACATCCGTACAATTGGGCGAGTTACGTAGCAGGTTCTCTGACCACTGTGCGGTGCCTCTCGTGTGCGGGTGAGTTATAGGCTTGTGCGAGCTGACGGGAATGTGAGGAGAATATAGAGAGCAGGGTTCATGCAGGACTGGTGTGACCGTGTGGTTGATGACCAGTGGACTCAGCGGGAGACTCGGCAAAGCAGGAAACACCTTCAGACCGATGAGCAACATATGGGGACCAACCAAGTACAGTGTCCACACCAGAGATGTGTTCTGTCCACACACTTGCACAGGTCAGAATGCTGGCACAAGACAGAGAACGACCTTGCCAGGCTGTCGTCATTCCACACCTTCAGCCTTCTCCGGAAGATCCTCCGAATTTCCTGGCCAGGAAAGATCTCCAACTGCGCCCTACTCCTTCAGTGTCATCAAGAGGACAATGCCACAATCATCGTGATGAAACGATGAAAATGAATGGGGCATGTGATGAGAAGAGAGGCCAACTCCATCATCAAGACAACACTCCGTTGGACACCTGACGGGGGCGGGGGGACGAAAATGTAGGGGACCAAAGACATGAAGGCAACTTGGCACCATACTGTAGAGGCAGAAATGAAGAGCCGGAACTGGAGAAAATGGTCAAGGACAGACAGAGATGGAGGACCTTCATTGCTGTCCTGAACACCGGCAGTGTCACAGGTACTAACTAACTCAGTGGCCCAAGGGCCTGTTTCCAAGTGGTATGTCTACACAAAAACATTTTTGAAAAGCGATGAGGATGGTGAAAGTCTCCAAAATTATCAGGACTGGTCGGAAGATTAGACTGGCGAATTAGAAGACGTAATTTACTTCCTGAGATTGTGAGCTACTGCATTTTGTAAGGGAAACCAAGGATTGGAGATTTAAAATGTTGGGTCCGATTTTAGACAGAGGAAAATTAGAGGTTGACAATTCCTTGAAAGGGGGAGTGTGGAATGAAGGCTATTTTAAGGTGTTTAAACTAGAGCATTAAGCACACAGCAAAGATGAAAATTTCTGTTGTCTTGTGCCTTTCAATTTAAATAAAATAGAGCCATGGTTTGCAGGCAGCTTCACTCTGTGAATTGAATCAACGGGGAGAAACTGATAAAGATTTGGTTTACCTGAGATTGTTTGCATTGGGACATGGATTACCTAGAGAAGTTTTAGAACACGTTCAAAGGCCATCTTCTCCACAAGACGAGTTAGTGATGAAAAGTTAGCAAATTAAAGTTGTCACCGAGAGACTGAGAGCAGAACTTGGGGGAAACTGCTTCGCACACAGACTAGGAGCATGAAATGTTTTGCTTAACAAATTGATTGAGTTAGAAGCTATTGCATAATTGAAAGGAAGTGGATGAATATTTGAAGCATAGGAAGATTTAGCTCTTTTGGGAGAAAGCACTGCAGCAGAATTTGCTTTGGACTGCTTCTAAGGTAAAAGTTGCTAACAGACATATTGAATTTCATGACCTTGTTTAAAGCTTAAACAGACACCAGGCCTCACAGACCTCACAGGGCATTGACCAGCCTCAGCTTATTTCTACTGAAGTTCTCTTCTAAATCTAATTTATTGCTGGGCATAGATAGATTTTCTACCACACTCAAAGACATCTCATATCATCCACTCAAAATTATTTTTGGGCTCATCCAAAATTCAGTGTGCTACCGCGTAACAAATCCCACAAGCACATCACCATTCAGTTTTCAATTCTCAAATCCAATTTGACTCTCCCTATTTTCCCAATCACTGCCAGCCTTTCTGGCTTCCAGGAAATTCATGCTCGTCCATATTTGGCCCCTGCACGTCCCTGATATCTCTGCCATAACCACCAATTTTCAATAACTTCAAAGGATTTGAAGTACATTTATTCTCAAAGTATGTATGCAGTATACAACCCTGAGATTTGTCTTCCATTCAGAAACGGAACAAAGAAAAAGCATGGAACACATTCAAAGAGAAACATCAACCCCACCATGCCAAAAAAAAACCAAATTGTGCAAATGGCAACAAAGAACAAGCAAAAAACACAGAATATAAAACACAAAATCAAGAGCCAGTTCAGTTCAGTGTTTGTTATCTGCAGGCAACCCCGATTCAAAATTGTCCAAAACTGCAGCAAATAAAAAGGAGCTCCCAGAAACCAGAAGCACTTCGTAACGGGGACTAACAGTCCAATCCACAACCACATTGGTTAAACCTCGCTCAAGATGCACAACTCCGGCACCATCCTCTGACAGCAACGAGGGAGAGAGAGATTATTCGAATGCAGGGACTGGGGGCAGTGATCGAGAGGGAGAGAGAGACTGTCACGCGCAGACATCTCTCTCCAGCAGCAGTGAGCGAGCGGCTGGTAGGTGGTGCTGAGCACCCGCTTGCCTTCCCTCAATGATTTCAATCTTTTCCAGTGCCTTGATCAGCGAGATCGGCCAGAAATGGAGCTGATCACGGGCTCGCGCCCCGTCTCCAGGCTTCTGGGCCTCGAAGCCGCACACTTCACTCGAGCACCCTCGGAGATGGCGAAGAACCAGATCGCTCAGTCGGCTCAAAAGCACACCACCAAAGTGTCGATCGCAGGCTCCGGCAGTAACAGAACCGTGAAGACGTAAACGAAGCGAAAGAAGTTGTTTTGCCAAGGGCCCGGAGAATGTTGCCCTCCATCGCGCTGTTCACTGGCGCCATCTTCTTCTTCAATCCAATTCTAGTTTAGTTGTCATTTAACCATATGCAAATACAGCCAAACGAGACAGCGTTACCACGGGGTCAAGGTGCAAAACAGTACCAACAGTCACACACAGTAAACACACACAAGATGACAATCACATAATAAGAGTCCTGACGTCCACCTCTCCACCCCAACCGTGATGCTGCAGTCTGCTGCAGATAAATCAGCAAACCTGTATAGAATATCAGTAAAAATACGACACAGAATATGTCTACGTATATATAGTCCAGACCAACACCCCCCGCCCACTGATATCACCTGTCGACTGGCCCTCAAAGCCCACTAGGCAAGCCCATGGCTTAGTGGCCCAGCCCTTGCATATACAAGTACATATAGGTTAGTGAAAACAGAACCAGACAAATATCTATGTATATAGTCCAGATCCCTCAGCCCATTTTAAGCCTTCAGTCGCCACAGCTGGACTATGCCGCCCCCGGTAGGGCGTGAAGGCTCGGACGCCTCTCCTCTGGCGGCCGAAAAGCAAGCAACCCCACAGCCTGAGGCCCGAGCCCACTGAGCCGCCACAGCAAATCTGCGGTCGGCCACAACAGAGCTTTCTTCTGCCGGGCGAAGCCCTGGGAGGGCAGCTCCCTCTCCGTTCCGGGCACTGTGCCATGCTGCCCCCGGTGAGGTGCACTCTGGGCGGCTGCAAGCAGGCGACACCGTGGCTTCAGGCCTATTCCTATGGTCGAGGACCAGGCCTCCTCCATCCACAGCGTGCCAGATTGACAGTGTCCAAAAGGGTGTTGCAATCACAAGACGAGCGACCGTGACGGCCACTCACTATTTGACTGTCCGCCTCATTCGACTCAGGCAGTGACACGTTGCACAGCTCCTTCGTTATCTATGGCAACGAGCAACTCGCTGATGGCGTAGACCTTCAGTACGCTGAGTTCTTAACGTATAGCGAGCAACTCGCTGATGGGGTAGAGCTGCAGTACGCTGAGTTCTTAACGTATAGCGAGCAACTCGCTGATGGTGTAGACCTTCAGTACGCTGAGTTCTTAACGTATAGCGAGCAACTCGCTGATGGCGTAGACCTGCAGTACGCTGAGTTCTTAACGTATAGTGAGCAACTCGCTGATGGGGTAGACCTTCAGTACGCTGAGTTCTTAACGTATAGTGAGCAACTCGCTGATGGCGTAGACCTTCAGTACGCTGAGTTCTTAACGTATAGCGAGCAACTCGCTGATGGGGTAGAGCTGCAGTACGCTGAGTTCTTAACGTATAGCGAGCAACTCGCTGATGGTGTAGACCTTCAGTACGCTGAGTTCTTAACGTATAGCGAGCAACTCGCTGATGGCGTAGACTTGCAGTACGCTGAGTTCTTAACGTATAGTGAGCAACTCGCTGATGGCGTAGACCTTCAGTACGCTGAGTTCTTAACGTATAGCGAGCAACTCGCTGATGGCGTAGACCTGCAGTACGCTGAGTTCTTAACGTATAGTGAGCAACTCGCTGATGGTGTAGAGCTGCAGTATGCTGAGTTCTTAACGTATAGTGAGCAACTCGCTGATGGCGTAGACCTTCAGTACGCTGAGTTCTTAACGTATAGTGAGCAACTCACTGATGGGGTAGACCTTCGGTACGCTGAGTTCTTAACGTATAGTGAGCAACTCGCTGATGGGGTAGACCTTCAGTACGCTGAGTTCTTAACGTATAGTGAGCAACTCGCTGATGGGGTAGACCTTCAGTACGCTGAGTTCTTAACGTATAGTGAGCAACTCGCTGATGGGGTAGACCTTCAGTATGCTGAGTTCTTAACGTATAGCGAGCAACTCGCTGATGGCGTAGAGCTGCAGTACGCTGAGTTCTTAACGTATAGTGAGCAACTCGCTGATGGCGTAGACCTTCAGTACGCTGAGTTCTTAACGTATAGCGAGCAACTCGCTGATGGCGTAGACCTGCAGTACGCTGAGTTCTTAACGTATAGCGAGCAACTCGCTGATGGTGTAGAGCTGCAGTACGCTGAGTTCTTAACGTATAGCGAGCAACTCGCTGATGGCGTAGACCTGCAGTACGCTGAGTTCTTAACGTATAGCGAGCAACTCGCTGATGGCGTAGACCTGCAGTACGCTGAGTTCTTAACGTATAGCGAGCAACTCGCTGATGGGGTAGACCTTCAGTATGCTGAGTTCTTAACGTATAGTGAGCAACTCGCTGATGGCGTAGAGCTGCAGTACGCTGAGTTCTTAACGTATAGTGAGCAACTCGCTGATGGCGTAGAGCTGCAGTACGCTGAGTTCTTAACGTATAGTGAGCAACTCGCTGATGGGGTAGACCTTCAGTATGCTGAGTTCTTAACGTATAGCGAGCAACTCGCTGATGGCGTAGACCTTCAGTATGCTGAGTTCTTAACGTATAGCGAGCAACTCGCTGATGGCGTAGAGCTGCAGTACGCTGAGTTCTTAACATATAGTGAGCAACTCGCTGATGGGGTAGACCTTCAGTATGCTGAGTTCTTAACGTATAGCGAGCAACTCGCTGATGGCGTAGACCTTCAGTATGCTGAGTTCTTAACGTATAGCGAGCAACTCGCTGATGGCGTAGAGCTGCAGTACGCTGAGTTCTTAACGTATAGTGAGCAACTCGCTGATGGCGTAGAGCTGCAGTACGCTGAGTTCTTAACATATAGTGAGCAACTCACTGATGGGGTAGACCTTCGGTACGCTGAGTTCTTAACGTATAGTGAGCAACTCGCTGATGGGGTAGACCTTCAGTACGCTGAGTTCTTAACGTATAGTGAGCAACTCGCTGATGGGGTAGACCTGCAGTACGCTGAGTTCTTAACGTATAGCGAGCAACTCGCTGATGGCGTAGACCTGCAGTACGCTGAGTTCTTAACGTATAGCGAGCAACTCGCTGATGGGGTAGACCTTCAGTATGCTGAGTTCTTAACGTATAGCGAGCAACTCGCTGATGGCGTAGAGCTTCAGTATGCTGAGTTCTTAACATATAGCGAGCAACTCGCTGATGGCGTAGACCTTCAGTATGCTGAGTTCTTAACGTATAGTGAGCAACTCGCTGATGGCGTAGAGCTGCAGTACGCTGAGTTCTTAACGTATAGTGAGCAACTCGCTGATGGGGTAGACCTTCAGTATGCTGAGTTCTTAACGTATAGCGAGCAACTCGCTGATGGGGTAGACCTTCAGTATGCTGAGTTCTTAACGTATAGCGAGCAACTCGCTGATGGCGTAGAGCTGCAGTACGCTGAGTTCTTAACATATAGTGAGCAACTCGCTGATGGGGTAGACCTTCAGTATGCTGAGTTCTTAACGTATAGCGAGCAACTCGCTGATGGCGTAGACCTTCAGTATGCTGAGTTCTTAACGTATAGCGAGCAACTCGCTGATGGCGTAGAGCTGCAGTACGCTGAGTTCTTAACGTATAGTGAGCAACTCGCTGATGGCGTAGAGCTGCAGTACGCTGAGTTCTTAACATATAGTGAGCAACTCGCTGATGGGGTAGACCTTCAGTATGCTGAGTTCTTAACGTATAGCGAGCAACTCGCTGATGGCGTAGAGCTGCAGTATGCTGAGTTCTTAACGTATAGTGAGCAACTCGCTGATGGCGTAGAGCTGCAGTACGCTGAGTTCTTAACGTATAGCGAGCAACTCGCTGATGGCGTAGACCTTCAGTACGCTGAGTTCTTAACGTATAGTGAGCAACTCGCTGATGGTGTAGACCTTCAGTACGCTGAGTTCTTAACGTATAGCGAGCAACTCGCTGATGGCGTAGACCTTCAGTACGCTGAGTTCTTAACGTATAGCGAGCAACTCGCTGATGGCGTAGAGCTGCAGTACGCTGAGTTCTTAACGTATAGCGAGCAACTCGCTGATGGTGTAGAGCTGCAGTACGCTGAGTTCTTAACGTATAGCGAGCAACTCGCTGATGGTGTAGACCTTCAGTATGCTGAGTTCTTAACGTATAGCAGGATCTTGTGATCATTAAACATACGTTTAAGTAGAACAGTAGTGTCTTCTGTTGACCCTGTAGAAGCCTCTGCAACCAGTCGCACTGCCATCTTGCTGGAAGTCTTCCAAACCCTGGAATTACTTCCTAAACCTCTCCGTACCAAAAGCAGATCTCTTCCCAAAAGAGGCTGCATGTCAATGACAGCTCCCAGCAGATTCATCCCCATTGCCCCTTTGCCTTTCCTTCTTCCTCTATGCCCCTGCAACTTGTCCTCACTCTACTCCCTTTTAATTATTTTTACCACTTGCCTACACTGAAGCAGTTAACCAATCAACTACTAACCTGCCTTTTAAATGTGGACGGAGACAGGGTCCCTTTAAGTGCCGTATCAAGTTTTGTTAGAAACACTCAGGACATTACATATAGATGCCATCAAAATGCAAAGCGTTGTTGTTGCATTTTCTCTCTATCCTGTAGAGAAGTCAACCTTGTGATCCCCAATTCTGTGACTGATCAAGACAGAACACACACACACACGCGTACAAGTATGCATGCATAAATGAGTAGTTCTGTGTGTGAGGGTGCAGATGAATATTATCCAATTCAACAGGATTCAAAGTACATTTATTATCAAAGAATGTATAAATTACACAACCTTGAGATTTGTCTGCTTACAGGCAGCAGCCACAAGACAAGAAGCCAGAAAGAAACCAATCAACACAAAAGGCCAACACCCAATGCTCAGAGCAAGGGGGAAAAAAACACAGATCACGCAAACAATAAACGCAAGCGACGGCATTCCGCGTCAGACTGTGTCTGTAGACCCGAAACCCGGAGCAGCCAGAGTAAGCCCACAGCCTCGGTCTCAGTTCGTCACCTAGCAGGGCAATTTGAGGATCTCCAGGCGTACCGCGCTCCAGTGAGTATCACGAGTGGCCTATGCAGTGCAAGGATTTGCCCGAGTGTCGCGTAGTGTTCGAGGTTGCCCCATGAATGTTCTGCAACGTGAAGGTCCGCCTGCATCTGTGCCCTGTGGGGATGCCCCTGAGTGTCTGGCAGAGTGCAAGGGTGCACCCGAGGACCGAGATGTTGTGAGGCCCATTTTGAATATTGTGCAGTGCCGGGGATTGTTGGGAGAACTGCTCCTGTTGCGTTTAAATTTGTAAAACTATCAAACAGCAGCTAGCTAGTTATGCTTTGCTACCTAGATGAATAATGTCAGCATACCATTCTGGAGAATTTCACGTAGGTGGAAGCCCTAATTAAATTCATGTCACATCAGAAGTAATTCCAGGGCACTTCGAAGAATCTTCAGTGCACATCATAGAATGGAATGCAAGGGTTTGATTTAACACGGTCGCTGCTGACAGCCAGCCCCAGAAGCATTGGGTTTGGGACCGAGCTCAGTATAAAATGGAGCAGGAGTGGCATAAACTGCCAGGAATGTGTTGTGTCAGGTCTGGTGCAGCTGTCGGTTTTACTGCCTTTTGCTACAGGCAAGTCTGCACAGGCTGTGTTTCTCCTCCACAGGAAGGAAGTATTGCAGGTCAGGCCAAGGCTGTCTTGGTGACTCGGTGGGCTTATCGTCATCTAACATTCAAGCGGACCGCACAAGGCAGAAGATCCTGAGCTGGGGACGGGCTGGGGGGGGTGAACTGGATGGAACGGGGACGGGGGAGGAAAAAACATCGGCTTAAAGCTGATTATTATCTGGCAACTCCTGCAAATGGTGAAGGCGAAGTCAGGGTGGGCAGAGGTGGAGTCCGTAGGAGCTGAGACCATGTCCAGCCTCGATTAGGAACCATTTCAGGGTCAGTGGTATTCTTGACACAATCAGTTGAGCAATCTGTTCGTTCCACCATCCTTCATTGTTGACCAAATTCACTTAGTCCCCCCGGGGCACAGTGCTCCAGACGGGAGGCTCAGCCGGCGTGCCGAGCAGTCTTGCCTGACAGGCAGCGGTGGACGCCAATGACTGACTGGCTCTAGCTTTCGTGTTGCTGCCACCGAACACAGCAGCTGATGTGGCAACAACATTGGTTTCCAATGGCAACATGGAGCGCGAGGACTGAGTCATCCTGCATTTGAGTATGCTAATGCCCAGCCACAGAATAATAAAAACAAGAACAGGGAGCATTAAGCTTTTCATCCTCAGCACAGACCTGCGCACTCACACTTATCCCACAATGAACAGAAATGGCTGATTTTATTTCTGCTGTCATTGTAATAATCCAATTGCCCATCCACCTGCTTTTAGGCTTCCAGTGTGAGGAGACGTCCGTGACCGACTCCCGATGACTGACACATACCAAGCCATGGGAGCGCATGCTGAGGTTGCGCTGAAGGCCTTGTGGGCAAGGACCACGGCCTGGGGTCATACCACCACTAGAACCGAGAGGCTGGGGCCTTTGCAACTCCATCTCAAACATTTCATAGAACATGGAACACTACAGCACAGTACAGGGCTGTCAGCCCATGATGTTGTACCAAGCCTTTAACCTACTCCAAGATCAGTCTAACTCTTCCCTCCCCCATAGAGTAATCTTCCATTCTTTTCAACCACGTCCTATCTAAGAGTCTCTTAAATGTTCCTAAAGTACCTGCCTTCACCACCTCCCCCAGCTGTGTATTCTATTCACTTAACACATCTCCCCTAGACTTCCCTCCAATCACCTTAAAAGCATGTTCTCTCGTATGAGATATTTCGCTCCAGGATAGAGGTGCTGGGTGTCTATTCTATCTGTGCCCCTTATAACCTTATACAACTCTATCGAGTTGCCTCTCATTCTCCTTCACTGCAGAGAGAAAAGCCTTAGCTCTTGACCTCATAAGACACGTTCTCTAATATAGGCAGCATCCTGGCAAATTTCATCTGCACCCTTTTGTATAAAAAAGTTTTCATGTCCTTCCTATAATGAGAACACCAAAATTGAACACGATACTCCAAGTATGGTCTAACCAGAGTTTTACAGAGCTGCAGCAATACCTCACGGCTCTTCAGCTCAATCCTTCAACTAATGAAGGCTAACACACCAACGCCTTCCTAACCACCCTGTCAACTTGCATGGCAACAGAGGGTTCTATGACCTTGGACCCCAAGGTCCTTCTGTTCCTCCGCATTACTAAGAATCTTGCCATTAGCTTTGTACTTGGCCATCAAGTTTGATCTTACAAAATGGATCATATCACACTTTTCCATATTGAACTCCGTCTGGCACTTCTCAGCCCCACTCTGCACCCTATCAATGCCCTGTTGTAACCTCCTGTTCTGTCCACAGCACCAACAACCTTTGTGCCCTCTGCAGATTTACTAACCCCACCCTTGCACTTCCTCATTTATAAAAAAAAACAGAGAGCAGGAGGCGCCAGAGAGGTCCCGGCAGAACACCACATCATGGGCCTCCAGGAGGAATACATTTAATCTACTACAGGTTCAAATTCAAGCTTACAGTATTGTAATCTGACTGTACATATACACAACCGAACGAAACAACGTTCCTCTGGAGCGCGGTGCACCCACACAACACTTCACACACAGTCCATAAAACTAAATATTCAGTTAATAAAATATAATTCAATATAATACCATATAAAATAACACCAAGCCAGTTAGTACTCCAAGCAGCGAAGTTTCGCTGGCTCCCATGCCTCCTGACTTTCTGAATGAGCTTACTATGGGGACCTTGTTGAACGCCTTACTAAAATCCATTTACACCACATCCACTGCTCTACCTTCATCAGTTTGATTTGTTACTTCCCTTGAAAATGTCACTCAAGCTTATAAGACACAACCTGCCCCTCACAAAGCTACACAGACTATTCCTAAACAGACAATGCTTCTCCAAATGCTCATAAACCCTGTCTCTAAGCATCTTCTCCAATAGTTTGTCCACCACTGACGTATGATTTGCTGGTGTATAATTCTCAGGATTATCCCTATTTCCTTTCTCGAATGAAGGAATAATGTTTGCCATCCTCCAGTCTTCTAGTACTATTCCTATAGCTGGCAACAACGTGAAGATCATTGCCAAGGGCATAGCAATGTCTGCCCATGATTTCCACAGTAACTTCTTGTATGTTCCGTCCAGCCCCTCGACATGCTCCAGCACATTAAGCTGACCTCATTCATCAAGATCCCTCTCACTGCTGAATACTGAAGCAAGGTATTCATTAAAGATCTCTCCTACCTCCTCTGGCTCCAGGCACATTTCCACTTTTATCCCTGATTAGTCCTACCCTCACTCTAGTCAATCTCTTGTTTTTCACATACAGTGACATGCAAAAGTTTGGGCACCCCTGGTCAAAGTTTCTGTTACTGTGAATAGCTAAGCGAGTAAAAAATGTCCTGATTTCCAAAAGGCATAAAGTTAAAAATATAGTATTTCTTTAATATTTTAAGCAAGTTTACTTTTTATTTCCATCTTTTACAGATCCAAAATAACAAAAAAGGAAAAGGGCCCAAAGCAAAAGTTTGGGCACCCTGCATGGTTAGTACTTAGTAATACCCCCTTTGGCAATTATCTGTAGCCAGCTAAGAGTCTTTCAATTCTTGTTTGGGGAATTTTCGCCCATTCTTCCTTGCAAAAGGCTTCTAGTTCTGTGAGATTCTTGTGCCATCTTGAATGCACTACTCTTTTGAGGTCTATCTACAGATTTTCGATGATGTTTAGGTCAGGGGACTGTGGTCTGTGGTCTATCCACAGATTTTCGATGATGTTTAGGTCGGGGGACTGTGAGGGCCACGGCAAAACCTTCAGCTTGCGCCTCTTGAGGTAGTCCATTATGGATTTTGAGGTGTGTTTAGAATCATTATCCTGTTATAGAAGCCATCCTCTTTTCATCTTCAGGTTTTTTACAGACGGTGTGATGTATGCTTCCAGAATTTGATGGTATTTAATTGAATTCATTCTTCCCTCTGCCAGTGAAATGTTCCCCATGCCACTGGCTGCAATACAAGCCCAAAGCATGATCGATCCACCCCCGTGCTTAACAGTTAGAGAGGTGTTCTCTTCATGAAATTTTGCACCCTTTTTTCTCCAAACATACAGTACCTTTGCTCATTGTGGCCAAAAAGTTCTATTTTAACTTCATCAGACCACAGGACTTGTTTCCAAAATGCATCAGGCTTGTTTAGATGTTCCTTTTCAAACTTCTGATGCTGAATTTTGTGGTGAGAATGCAGGAAAGGTTTTCTTCTGATGACTCTTCCATGAAGGTCACATATGTGCAGGTGTCGCTGCACAGTGGAACAGTGCACCACCACTCCAGAGTCTGCTAAACCTTCCTGAAGTTCTTTTGCAGTCAAACAGGGGCTTTGATTTGCCTTTCTTGCAATTCTACGAGCAGTTCTCTTGGAACATTTTCTTGGTCTTCCAGACCTCAACTTGACCTCCACCGTGCCTGTTAACTGCCATTTCTTAATTACATTACTAACTGAGGAAACAGCTACCTGAAAATGCTTTGCTATCTTCTTATAGCCTTCTCCTGTTTTGTGGGCATCATTTATTTTAATTTTCAGAGCGCTAGGCAGCTGCTTAGAGGAGCCCATGGCTGCTGATTGTTGGGACAAGGTTTGAGGAGTCAGGGTATTTATAAAGCTTTGAAATTTGCATCACCTGGCCTTTCCTAATGATGACTGTGAACAAGTTATAGCCCTAACAAGCTAATTAAGATCAGAGACCTTGGTAAAAGTTATCTGAGAGCTCAAATCTCTTGGGGTGCACAAACCTTTGCATAGTGCTCCTTTCCTTTTTTTTCACTCTGAAATTGTACAAAAAAAATACTCGAATCTTGCTTAAGATGTTGAAAAGAATGTTTCATCTTTAACTTTATGACTTTTAGAGATCAGTTCATCTTCTACTCATTTAACTATTCACAATAACAGAAATGTTGACCGGGGTGCACAAACTTTTGCATACCACTGTACTTCCAAAACTCCTTGGGGTCCTCTTTCATTCTGCTCGCAACGCCTTGACGTGCCCCCTTCTAGCTCTCCTGTGTCCCTTCTTAAGCTCCTTCCTGGCTCCTTATAACTCTCAAGATCTGTTTGATCTTTGCATGTTTCTTCCTTCCTCTTGATTACATGTTCTACCCCTCTTGTTAACCATCAATGTTCACAGGTTCACTGTTTAAGGAGGAAATGAGAGTGACTTTGATGTTTAGCAAGGGAATGTGTTGAATTGGTGGAATTTTGACTGTGGTGTAAGGAGTGTACTGGTTGTATTTATCTATACTGGTATATATTATGAATAAAGTATGAGTTCGATAAAAGAGAGATGTGTTTGATAAATACAACTGGGGCTGTTCTAATGGAATCTATCCTGGGCTCAACACATCGATAGAGTCAAGAGAAAGGAACACCAGCCACTCCACTTCAATAGGAGTTTTAGGAGATTTGGTATGTCACCAAGGAATCTTGCAATATCTCCATGGATATACATTGGAGAGCATTTTCACTGGTTTGCATCACAGCCTGGTGTGGAGCCGCCGATGCACAGGATCATGAGAGGACACAGAGGTTGTAGACGCAGCACAAACCTGCCTACCCCATCAAGAATATCTTCAAGAGGCAGCCACTCAAGAGGGCAGCATTCATCATTAAAAGCCTTCACTACTCGGGACATGTCCCCTTATCATTACCACCATCAGGAGTCCGAAGACCCACACTTTACAATTCAGAAACAGCTGCTTCCCCCCTACCATCAGATTTCTGAAGTCCATGAACACTACCTCATTGTTCCTTTTCTTACACTATTTTGTAGTCAATAGTAATTTTATGTCTTTGCACTGACCAGCTGCCGCAAAACAGCAAATCTCATGTCATAAAAGGCAATGGTAATGAGCCCAATCCTGATTCAAGGCAGTTCATGAAACCCTCAGTCACTTGGGAAGTGGATGGCAATCATAGAGAAATGGATGCAAACCACTCTGTGATGGAGGGCCTAGGATCTGATCAGTTCATTGATCGTATTGGGTTTGCAAAGGATTTCAAGCCTGATGAATTAGACTGAATTTTATCTGAAGTGGTGACGGAAAGCCACGGGCAGTGGATTATTTCTAAATATTGTTTGAATAGATTTCCAGAAGGCATCTGGTGAAGTCCTTCACATGCAACCACTGAGGTCTTCCTTTGGTCGGGGTCAACCGTGGACGTTGCATCCCAGCTGTCCAGCGAGTCGCGGCAGTACGATATGGAGAGCCAGCTGTCGCCTATGTAGCGGGCTCCCCCTCTCTACGCAGCCGATGAATCCAAAGGAACGACTGAGTCCGACACAGTTTGGCAGCAGCGGCATCTCAGGAGTTACCAGTCAGCTTGGAGCTCATCGTGGGACGGCCTTAGGGACTCCAGCTCCGGATTTTTCCCTCGGGGTTTACTCCCAAAGCCTTCCCCATGAGCGGGTGTAGCCTCAAGGCAGCGGAGGTTTGAGATCAGAGTTTCCCTTCTCCTAGATGAGCTGCTAATCACAGCTGACGAGCCCCATCTGTCTAAGCGACTGGTTTTAAGGTGCCAGTAACCTGTCTTTACCCCTTCTGTCAGTAGAACTGGTTCCGTTGGGTTTGGTAGAAAAGCCACACATAGAGGCCAGGAGCTGGACTTGATCGTCAGAGGCAGTTGGAGATACACGCCTTTGGGAGCATTTAATGGGTAGTGGGAGCTTATCCCCACCAACTCCCCCGGCTATGAGAACCTTAAGGAATGGGAAGATTAGCTAGTTTAAATGCATGCAATTGAATGCAGTTTATTAGCCTTGCCAGGAAATTGGCTGAGTGGCAGGAGAAAAAGTGAAGGTAATGGGCCAACATTTAACTTGGTAGGAGAGTGTGACTGCTGTGATCTGTTGGGCCACAGTTATTCTCCAGTTTTTCACATGACTCGGATGATGGGATGGAACAGATTATGTGTGTGTTTTCCAAAGGCAAAAGGGGGAGGCAGCACCGTCAATGGCAGCATCCATTTACAGAAACTAATGATGTGTATATGCACAGAGCTGTATCAAATAGATTTCAGCATGGGAGATGAGAGCCCATTCACCTCGTACCTTCCTCATGGCACAATGTGTAAACATCCAATCATAAAAACGTAAGAAATAGGACCAGGAGTAAACTATATGAAGACTGTAAGCTGCCCTGTCTTACAGTAAGAGTACGACAGACGTGATCTTCTTTTCTACTTTCTTCCCCGTAATCTGTTCCCATATAATCTATAATCAATCCCTTCGGATTGGCAAAAACATCTCCTCCACAATCTCCATCAGCACAGGATCACCGCAGTGATGTGTGCTTAGCCCCCTGTTATACACGCTTTACACCTATGACTGTGTGAATAAGCACACCTCCGTCACCATATAGAGGTTTGCTGGTGACACCACTGTTGTGGGCTATACAGAATCAATAGGGGTGATGAATCAACATACAAGAGGGAGACTGAAAATTTGGCTGAGTGGTGCGGTAACAACTACCTCTCACTCAGTGTCATCGGACCGAGGAACTGATGTAGGCTTCAGGAGAGGGAAACCAGAGGTCCGTGAGCCAGTAATCATCGGAGGATCAGAGGTGGAGAGGGTCAGTAACTTTAAATTCCTGGGTGTCACTATCTCAGAGGACCTGCCCTGGACCCATCAGATAAATATTACTGTGAAGAAAGCACGACAGTGCCTCAACTTCCTCAGGAGTCTGTAGAGGTTTGGCAGGTCGTTGAAAACCTTGGCAAACTTCCATAGATGTGTGGTGGAAAGTGTGCTGACTGCCTGCATTGAGGCCTGGTCTGGGAACACCAAAATCTTGAACGGAAAATCCTATAAAGGGTAGTGGATGTGGCCCAGTACACGACGGGTAAAACCCTCCCAACCACTGAGTACATCTACACGAAACGTTGCCATATAAAAGCAACATCCCTCATCAAAGATCCTCACCACCCAGACCATCCTCTTTTCTCACTGCTGAAGGTACAGGAGCCTCAGGACTCGCACCACCAGAATCAAGAACAGTTACTACCCCTCAGCCATCAGGCTCTGAACAAGAGAAGATAACTACATTCATTTAAGGACTCTGTTATATTATTTCATGCTTGTTACTTATTGGTATTTATTTGTTATCTGCATTTGCACAGTTTGTTTAGCGTTTACAGTTCCTGTCCTATAGACTTGCTGAATACACCGGCAGAAAAAGAATCTCAGGGTTGTACGTGCTGACATGTATGGGCTCAGATAATAAATGTTACTTTGAACTTTGATCTACCTTATTCTCCATGGCCCTCCAGAGCAGAGAATTCCAAAGATCAACAAACTTAAGAGAGAAGGCATATATCCTTGCCTCTGTCTTAAAGGCTGATCCCTTGTCCTAAAACATCACTCCTACACACACCAGCAACCCAAATTTTACATTCTCCCGAGAGGGGAAATGTTCTTTCATCATCAACTCTGTCAAGGCTTCTCAGAATCTTGCACTCCCACTCATTGCAGGAGCACAGGCTGCTCATCTCTTCCTCAGAGGACAGCAAAGCAGACTTCCTCAATCGCCTCTGATGCAAGCATATCCTTCCGTAAATAAGGAGAGCAAAACTGTACAGGGTATTCCAACTTTTGTCTCACCAATGCCCTAAGGAAACTGGCCGGTGGCATCAGCACCCGGACTTCGGGGCAAATGATCCCAGGTTCGAATCCGGCTGACTTCTTGCTCGCTTTCCGTTGAGCCAGCAACCCCGCCTGGTAAAAAGCAGACAAATGCTACAGAAACGGCAGAAGTGCCGCCTGAGGAGAGAGGAAACAACAACAATGCCTTACGGGGGTTGGAATTCAGAGTTCAACCCCGGCGTCCTCTGTAAGGAGGCACTGCACGTCCTCCCTGTGGAATACGTGCAGTTTCCTCCAAAGACAAATTAGATCAGTCCACAGCCGTGTAGGTTAATTGTAAATAGTCCCTTGATAAGGTCAGGGTTAAGTGGAGGTTGGTGGGTGGTGTGGCTTCAAAGGTCTTACTCCGCATTGTGAATAAAATAAGCAGCTAACTCCCCGTCTGATACGTTAAAGTGCGGAGGACAGCTGCAAAAGAAACAGTCTAAGGGACCAGTAGAATGCTGGCCTCTACAACCAGTGAACTGCAGTACAGACAGGGGTGGGAGTGGGAGTGTAGATGCGGTGCCCCAACTAAACTAAGTCTAGTTTTGATCCCACCCAGGGTGCTTGCAGGCAGGTGTTGGATAAAGTAAGGATACATTGGCCTTGGAGCGCGCCTCCAAGGGTTAACGGGGAAGAAGAGATTATGCAAACTGGGTTTGCAGCTCCTGGAATGTAGAAGGTTAAAAAGTGCTTTGATGGAGATATTGAGGAAAGTTGTTTGGGCAGAGTGCAAAGAACATTTTCCACTGGTTGATGGCGTAGTTAAAAGATTACATCCAAGCCTTTTGAAGATAGGAATCATTTCTACATGAAGAAGGCGGTAGAAATTTGGAAACTGCTTTTGTGGATTTTGTGGGAGAAATACAGAGAAAGGGGGTAAAATTACAAGACAGTCATGGTACTACTGAATGGCAGGACAGACTCAAGGGGCTGAATGATCATTTTTTATTCAGGGGTTCCCATCCTTTTTATGCCGTGGACCCCACATTGTGAACCCTTATATTCCATCTGTGTAGTCGCCAACCTGGATGCCGTGAATAATGATTTCTTTCTGGTTAAAAAAAAATTCCTCTCCCTCCCTCTTCCTCTATTTTCCACTCTGGCCTCTTACCTCTTCTCAGCTGCCTATTACTTTCCTCCACCTTCCTTTTCTCCTACGGTCCACTCTCCTCTCCTATCAGAATCCTTCCTCTCCAGCCCTTTACCTTTCCTATCTGCCTGGCTTCACCCATCACCTTCTAGCTAGCCTCTTTCCCCTGCCCCCACCTTTTTATTCTGGCATCTTCCCCCTTCCTTTCCAGTCCCGATGAAGGGTCTCGGCCCCAAATGTCAACTGTTTACTCTTCCCCATAGATGCTGCCTGACCTGCTGAGTTCCTCCAGCATTGTGTGTGTGTGTGTGTTTTGCTCTGGATCTCCAGCATCTGCAGAATCTCTTGTGTTTGTGATCTCTTCGTCTTCCTATATTTACATCACTGTGATACTTTCACTCTTAAATGCTAACATGGGGAGGATAATAGTTACTCAACAAGGCGAGGCCTGTATTATAAGCAACAAAAATAATTCCCTTTAAGGTTGTGCCTTTAATGTAGATAAATGCCCCCAGACAACCTCAAGGGAGTGACTGCTGACTGACTTAGCATTGCAATTGCAGTGTAGCAATAATGTGAGAGCAGAAGGTCAGCTATCTTAGCTGTTGGTTTCAGGAACAATTCTCGATATTTGTGGTTTTTGGGAGTTATCAATGAGATCACAGCTTTGATTTACACTTTGGGTCAATCACTGAGTTTAAGGCTTCTGCTGAGATCCGCCAGCTTGCTCTCCCAGGGCAGACAGGTCTGCATTGCTACTGTCAGTTTGAGCGGCTCTGCCTGGCCCTTCCTGTTTGTTATGTGCTGATGTGAAGGACTTGGCTGGTACCCAGTCAGCAGAAATGAATCTGTTGGCTGCCTGTTGAGGCCTGTGCGAGGAGTTCAGGCACCTCCCTGCTATTTAGCATCAACTCCCAGGAACTGGTAAACCTACGCATTTAGCATGTGTCTTTTAATCCAGCCTTCAACTTTGAGCGTGTGCTTTTTAAACTATGAGCCAACCTTTACTATGACTGACCTCTGCATCACATAGGCATGTCCATCTTTTGCGCACAACTCTTTATTGTATTATCCTTCCATTTCTGGCAATTGGGCTGATAATAGAATAGGTTTATTTAGAAATCAATAAGATCAAATCCCCATTTAAATATCTGTGTCCAAAAAGAAGCAAGGGGGAGGGATGGGTTACCCAGCCAGTACACAGGCAATCCTGAGGTCACACAACTGTCTACAGTATTGCCGAGTGCTGCTATGAGTTGCTTAGAATTAGCCACCACTACACACTTAATGTTGCATAGCATCACCTAATGAGCAAAGGATGAACAGTGTTGCCACAAACTGTAGGGTAACACGAAGGAATGAGTCGTGGAGTTTTGATGGGTGCAGCTCTTGGCCACCTCAAACTTCCAGCCCGTTGTGTGAGTTGCAGGGCTGGATCCAGGCCCTTTGTGCGCTCGGATACATCCCAGGAAGGGCCCCTCCCCAACACTGAGCCAAAAAAAAAAGGCAGGATCCATCATCAAGGCCGCCCACCACCCAGGCCATGCTCTCTTCTCGATGCTGTCATCGGGAAGGAGGTACAGCAGCCGTAAGTCCCACACCACCAGGTTCAGGAAGAGTTCTTACCCTGCAACCATCAGGCTCCTGGCCCAGCGTGGAGAACTTCACTCACCTCAACTCTGAACGAAATCAACAACCTACAACTCATGTTCTCAGTATTGTTTGTTTACTTTTTAAAAATGTATTTGTAGTTTGTCTTCTTTTCCACATTGGATGCTTGTCAGTCTTTGTGTGTAGTTTTCCGTTGATTCTATTGTATTTCTTTGTTCCTGTGATTGCCTTTAAGAAATGAATATGTGCTTTGATAAACTTACTTTGAATTTTGAACTGTTTCCACAGCTCGACAACCAAGGTGGATTGGGAAGATTGTAAGCGTGCTCTTCCCTCCCCATGCAAAGACCCTGCATTAAACAATGGAACTCTGCTGGAATTCATAGGCAGTTCAATTTTAATTAACCTGCTCCTCATTCCTAAATACATATTCCTTGTCAGATGACATCTAGCCAGCCTTAAGTGCCAAAGCAGGACTGCTGAAGCCTCCATTAATCAGGCTGTGGAAAATCTTGGATCTGGATTCCTAAGCATAATTACTTCAAGAGCTTTTATGCTAGTAACTGCCAAGCCACATTTGAAAGAGTTGGCCCTAGCTACCGCCTGCTGCAGCTGGTTCTTATGGGATAAAATCAACTGAAATTCACACCCCTTAAGACAGAAGCACTCAGGGCTACTGTGTGCTAACTTGGCTCAGTTGATAAGTTGTAATTCCAGACCCTACTCCTGCACTTTGGCCTATTGGACAGATTGATATTTTGTTATGGAATCTATTTGAGATGATAAAGTAAGCCCATGGCTGCCTTTGTCAAGTGGATCTCTAACTCAATGAGAAGAAGGGGAAGGAGACTATTTTCAAATTTATCAAAAACAGATTGATCAACCCTTTTACTGGCTGCTGTCTAATATTGCTCTGCACGCAGTGACAATTGTGTTTGACTGTGTAACAATAATCAGTGTATTTTAGTGCAATTCATTATACGAAATGACTATACCATTGTCCCCATTTCTCTAGGACAGTAGCTCCTGGATGTGATAAACACAAGAGATTCTGCTGATGCCGGAGAAGCTGGTCCTGATGAAAGGTCTCGGCTCAAAACTTTGATAGTTCATTCCTTTCCATAGATGCTGCCTAACCTGAGTTCGTTCAGTGTTTTTTTGTGAGTTCTAGGATGTGACTGCCTTTGTCGTTCACGGTGGCTCTACCGTGATACGTTGATTCCCTGAACTGGAATATCCTTTTGCTTTGCGCCATCACAGGAGGAAGAAATAGAAGCTGCAGGAGGCCACTGGGCTCCCCGTGCCTGCTTGGCTTCATTCACGTCATGGCTAACCTTTTCCCCTTCCATAATCCCTCCATCCCTTTGACTCCCAAAGATCCTAGAATGCAAAATCAGTGAACGAGCCTCCACTGGCCCGTTCCCTGACTAGCTACTGTCTTGGTGAAGAAATTGTTTCATACCTTAGCCCTGAATGTTTCGGGTCCAACTTATAGACCTCTCTGCCAGGGGACACAGCATTCCTGCACGAATGCTGATAAACCCTGTGAGAGTTTTGCTTGTGTCTAAACTCTAAAGAGAATATAATCTGGGGATGTGGGTAACATAAAGTAGATCTGTGAAAATGGGAGAGCAAAAAGCGGCAGATGGAATTGGAATTAGAATTGGTTTATTATTGCTGCGTGGAGCAAGATACGGTCAAAAACGTGTCTTGCATGCTGTTCATACAGATCAAATTATTACATGATGCATTGAGGTAGAACAAGGTTAAAAAAAAACTACAATGAAGAATAAAATGTAACTGCTTCAGAAAAATCACAGTAAAAGCAGGTAAACTGTAAGGTATAAGATCATAATGAGGTAGATTGTGAGGTCAAGAATCCATCTTTGTCGTACCAGGAAACAGCTTAATAGTGGGGTAGACACTGTTCTTGAGCCTTCTTTCAGGCTTCTGTATCTTCTACCCAGTGGGGGAAGACAGAGTGTCCAGGGTGGGTTGGGTCCTTGATTATGCTGGCTACTGTACTATAGACAATAGACAATAGGTGCAGAAGTAGACCATTCGGCCCTTCGAGCCTGCACCGCCATTTTGAGATCATGGCTGATCAATTCCTATCAATACCCGGTTCCTGCCTTGTCCCCATATCTCTTGATTCCCCTATCCATAAGATACCTATCTAGCTCCTTCTTGAAAGCATCCAGAGAATTGGCCTCCACTACCTTCCGAGGCAGTGCATTCCAGACCCCCACAACTCTCTGGGAGAAGAAGTTTTTCCTTAACTCTGTCCTAAATGACCTACCCCTTATTCTCAAACCATGCCCTCTGGTACTGGACTTTCCCAGCATCTGGAACATATTTCCTGCCTCTATCTTGTCCAATCCCTTAATAATCTTATATGTTTCAATCAGATCCCCTCTCAATCTCCTTAATTCCAGCGTGTACAAGCCCAGTCTCTCTAACCTCTCGCGTAAGACAGTCCAGACATCCCAGGAATTAACCTCGTGAATCTACGCTGCACTTCCTCTACAGCCAGGATGTCCTTCCTTAACCCTGGAGACCAAAACTGTACACAATACTCCAGGTGTGGTCTCACCAGGGCTCTGTACAAATGCAAGAGGATTTCCTTGCTCTTGTACTCAATTCCCTTTGTAATAAAGCCAACATTCCATTAGCCTTCTTCACTGCCTGCTGCACTTGCTCATTCACCTTCAGTGACTGATGAACAAGGACTCCGAGATCTCTGTATTACTCCCTTACCCAACTCTATACCATTCAGATAATAATCTGCCTTCCTGTTCTTACTCCCAAAGTGGATAACCTCACACTTATTCAAATTAAACGCCATCTGCCAAGTATCTGCCCACTCACCCAGCCTATCCAAGTCACCCTGAATTCTCCTAACAACCTCATCACATGTCACACTGCCACCCAGCTTAGTATCATCAGCAAATTTGCTGATGTTATTTTCTATGCCTTCATCCAAATCGTTAACGTAAATGGTAAACAGCTGTGGTCCCAATACCGAGCCCTGTGGCACCCCAATAGTCACCACCTGCCATTCCGAGAAACACCCATTCACCGCTACCCTTTGCTTTCTATCTGCCAACCAGTTTTCTATCCATGTCAATGCCTTCCCCCCGATGCCCTGAGCTTTGATTTTACCCACCAATCTTCTATGTGGGACCCTATTAAATGCCTTCTAAAAATCGAGGTACACTACATCCACTGGATCTCCCCCGTCTAACTTCCTGGTTACATCCTCGAAAAACTCCAACAGATTAGTCAAGCATGATTTACCCTTGGTAAATCCATGCTAGCTCGGCCCAAACCTATCACTGCTATCTAGATATGCCACTATTTCATCCTTAATAATGGACTCTAGCATCTTTCCCACCACCGATGTCAGGCTGACAGGTCGATAGTTCTCTGTTTTCTCCCTCCCTCCTTTCTTAAAAAGTGGGATAACATTAGCCATTCTCCAATCCTCAGGAACTGATCCTGAATCTAAGGAACATTGGAAAATGATTACCAATGCATCCGCAATTTCCAGGGCCACCTCCTTTAGTACCCTAGGGTGCAGACCATCTGGACCTGGGGATTTGTCAGCCTTCAGTCTTCTCATCACCGTTTCCTTCCGAATGTCAATCTGTTTCATTTCCTCAGTTACCCTATGTCCTTGGCCCATCCATACATCTGGGAGATTGCTTGTGTCTTCCTTAGTGAAAACAGATCTAAAGTACTCATTAAATTCTTCTGCCATTTCTCTGTTTCCCATAACAATTTCACCCAATTCATTCTTCAAGGGCCGAACATTGTTCTTAACTATCTTCTTTCTCTTCACATACCTAAAAAAGCTTTTGCTATCTTCCTTTATATTCCTGGCTAGCTTGCGTTCGTACCTCATTTTTTCTCCCTGTATTGTCTTTTTAGTTAAGTTCTGTTGTTCCTTAAAGACTTCCCAATCATCTGTCCTCCCACTCACCTTAGCTCTGTCATATTTCCTTTTTTTTAACGCTATGCAGTCTCTGACCTCCTTTGTCAACCACTGAGGCCCCTTTCCCCCCTTTGAATTCCTCCTTCTCTGGGGGATGAACTGATTTTGCACCTTGTGCATTATTCCCAAGAATACCTGCCATTGCTGTTCCACTGTCTTTTCTGCTACGCTATCCGTCCAGTCAACTATGGCCAGCTCCTCCCTCATGGCTCCATAGTTTCCCCTGTTCATCTGCAACACTGACACCTCTGAGCTGCCCTTATCCTTCTCAAATTGCAGATAAAAGCTTATCATATTGTGATCACTACCTCCTAATGGCTCCTTTACTGCGAGATCGCTTATCAAATCCTGTTCATTACATAACACTAAATCCAGAATAGTCTTGACCCTGGTCGGCTCTCGTACAAGTTGTTCCAAGAATGCATCCCGTAGGCACTCTACAAACTCCCTATCCTGTGGTCCAGCACCAACCTGATTCTCCCAGTTCACCTGCATGTTGAAATCCCCCATAACTACTGCGACATTACCTTTGCCACATGCCAATGTTAACTCCCTATTCAACTTGCACCCAATATCCAAGCTACTGTTTGGTGGCCTGTAGACAACACCCATTTGGGTCCTTTTGCCCTTACTGTTCCTCAGTTCTATCCACACAGACTCTACTTCTCCTGACCCTATGTCCTCCCTTGCAAAGGACTGAATCTCATTCCTCACCAACAGGGCCACCCCACCCCCTCTGTCCACATTTCTGTCCCTACGATAGCACGTATACCCTTGTACATTCATTTCCCAGGTCTGATCTCCCTGCAGCCATGTCTCCGTTATCCCAACAACATCATAGTTACCCATTCGCACCTGGGCTTCAAGCTCATCTGCCTTATTCCTGACACTTCGTGCATTCAGATATAGAATTTTTAACCCATTTCTCCTTTCTCTGTTTGAATCGCTGCCTATTGTGCTTAACCCAGCTCCCCGAACTCCCATCGGGCTATACGCCCCTAGAATTTTGTTGTCCTTCCTACATTTACTTATTCTTTCAACATATTTAACTCCATGTTCCGTCAGACCATCCCTCTGTACACGAGTCCTCCTTATCACTTGTTCCGCCCCACCTTCCTCTACTACACACTTAATATTCCGGAACCGTGTAGTCCCCACCTGTCCTTTATTCTTCCTCTCGCTATCTTCTCTCACATTCTGGATCCCCGCCCCCTGCAAATTTAGTTTAAACCCCCCCAAGAAGCTCTAGCAAACTCCCCTGCAAGAATGTTAGTACCGCTCCAGTTCAGGTGTAAACCGTCCCATCGGAACAGATCCCACCTTCCCTGGAACAAGGCCCAATTATTTACAAACCTGAAGCCCTCCCTCCTGCACCATCCTCTCAGCCACGTATTAATCTTTATAATCCTTCTGTTCCTTGCCTCACTCGCACGTGGCACAGGTAGCAATCCTGAGATTGTTACCCTGGAGGTCCTGCTCTTCAGCTTCGCACCTAACTCCCTGAACTCCCTACGCAGGACCTCCTCACTCATCCTACCCACGTCATTGGTCCCTACATGGACCACAACATCTGGATTCTTGCCCTCCCTCTCGAGAATAACGTGCACCCAATCTGAGATGTCTCGGACCCCGGCACCAGGGAAGCAACATACCATCCGAGACTCCCGATCTTCCCCACAAAATCTCCTATCCTATACTGAGGCAGTGAGAAATACGGACAGAGTCCATAGAGGGGAGGCTGGATTTTGTGATGTGTGGAGCTGTGTCCACAATTCTCTGCAGCTCCTTGCAGTCACGTGCTGAGCAGGTGTTGTACTTAGATAGGATATTTTCTTTGAAGCATTGAAAAAAACTGGTGCGAGTCAATGGAAACACTAAATATCTTCAGCCTCCTGAAGAAGTAGAGACATTGGTCAGCTTTCCTGGCTGTGACGCTATGTCGTTGGACCAGGACAGACTATTGGTGATGTTCACTCCTAGGAACCTGATGCTCCCAACACCACTGATGCAGACAGGGGAATCTGACACCACTCTCCCGTCAATGACCAGCCCCCTTGCTTTGCTAACACTGAGAGAAATGTCCTTGTCATGCTACTATTGCGTTCCTGCACTCGGGCTCGTGATTATTTGAGATAAGGTCTACCAGGGATACTTAGTTAGAAGAGAATCAGACCACACAGTCACGTATGTAGCGGGAGCTGAGGGTGTAACCTTGTGGAGATCAGTATTCGGAAGAACTGTGGCAGAGATGTTGCTGCCAATCCTTAATGCTTGCGGTCTGTCATTCAGGAGGGATTCAGGTGCAGGGGGGAGGCATTGGCTGCCAGGGTCTAGAACAGGAAGACGTGCAGGAAATCCGAAACAGTGCTTGCTTGGTGGGCTGTGGCCGCTGGGGGGTGGGTGCAGAGGGAGTGGGGAGGGTTGATGCTTGTGCGTGGGAGGGGGAGGGGGCTTTGGGGTTCTAAAATGTTGCTGTCTTTCGTTTTCCTTTTGTTTGCTGGATGTCTGTGAAGAGTAGGAACTTCAGGTTTGAAATTCTCTGATATTAAATGGGACCATTGAACCAATTCAAGAAAAGCTCAGTAGGCCAGACAATTTCGCTGGAAAGAGGAACGTCTGGGGTTGGACACCCTTCATTAGAAACCGATGGTTTCATGTCCGTAAGTACTTGAAGGTTTCCCCCAATTTAGTGGGCCTTGTAATACTCTGTCCTTAGACATTAGCTGTCCCTCTGTCTGCAGGATCTGCTGAGCATTTCAGAGGTGACTATATTTGATCACAAACGAAGGGCAAATGCAAATGAGTTCCTCCACGCGCAAAGTGCAACAGATTCTGATCAGATCTGCCACTTTCCCTCGGCACACATTTAACACCCGCCAGCGCTGCCGCTTCCCCCGAACTCGGCTGAGCAAAAAGGGCGCTTTCCGCAAAGTAACTGCGAGCGTACGATGTGAGATACCGGCGGGGCGTCGTTCGCAGCCCACGACGGTCATTTTCATTCTGCACCGTACCTGTTCAGATTCAAGTGCTTATATAATAGATGGAAACTCACAGCAAGGGGGGAAAAAAAAGGTTTACTAAATTAGAATGAATTCGAGCGGAAGACCCACTACCACACGAGAATAAATATCTCCTGGCCGCCTCTCGCGTTGTCACGAACACTACGCTTCACGATGTAACTCCTGGGAGTGAAGTCTTGTTTCGCCTGAGCGTCTTAAATGACTTGATTTGTCAATCGCAGCGATTTTGCTTTGTTGTTGTTCCACACTTATCGATCGTTTATTATTTACTTGGACAAGCTGGTTTACATTATTTGCATATTCCCCCGTGGGCATTGGCTCCTAATTAGCTCCGAGTGTTACCTGCAGACTGTACACTAACTCAACCTCCCTTGAGCCTGCACTGCTCCACACCAGTAGAACTTGTTTGAGACTCTTCAGTGGGAGGAGGATAAACGAGGCATGTTAGCACAGCGCTCTCGCCTTGCGCGCAACCCGGAGAGTGAGAACGGGCTCCTTCTACAGTGGACCGCCGGCAGCAGGAGGAAACTCACTTGGCGGTCGGGCAGCAGGTGCTGAGAGCACAGATCATGCAAGTCTGTCGATAAGGAATGTCAGGGTGTCTGCTGGGAACCGGGCAAGCCGTTTGTTTTGGGCTTCAGTCCCCGTTTCCTGCTCCGGCGGCGGCGTATATGGGGACCTACAGCGATTGCTCTGGAGTTATTAACACCGCCAACCCCGGGCACAGCCTGCGAAATGGACTTGGAGCACCGGAGGATTAGGCAAGGCAGGAAACGGCAGCGACTGGGAGGTAAGCGATCGGCGGACTCCGCTCAGCTCAGCCCGCCGCGGGGAAGTCGGCTGCATTTTCTCTGTCAGGTGAAACGCTGCCACTCCGGGGTCGCCGACCCTGTGGATCGGGCTGACCGCCGATTGACTACGGTTCAAGTGGGCGAGCGTGCGAGCAAGCCAGCCCGTCTCCCTTGGGGAAGCTGTAGCAGTCGGCGTGACTTCGTGCTGCGATTTATGCAAAGCGTTCCCTTACCTCAAGCGCAGTTTAAAAAAAAATTAGCAAGCAAGGTCCTTGGGCACCTGGCCCGGGGAGTCGGCGTGAACTCAGCCGGCTCGTTTCTGCATTCAGATACAACCCAGCTGAGTGAAATCCTCTTTAAGCTTTAAAGTACTTCTTTATTCACGTTAAGTAAGGCAGCCACGTTTGGAGGTAAAGGTTAAGATCAGGGGAGATTACTGGGTATATCACAGTCCTGAAAGGTAGCTTGTCTTGTTCAGAAACGCCGTCGCTTTTGTTACACGCCGGGGGTTTTGACAGGTAGCCTCAGCACCGAGCTTGTGTTACAGGGCAGGGGTCCGCTGTGTAAACAAAGTTTCCCTTACATACCCAGGGCCTCGCAGGTAACCTCTCTATTGTACTGAGATTGTGACAAGTTCTTCTCTGAATAAACAGGGCTTGCGTTGAATGGCCAGGGTCTTTCAGGTAAACTGCTCCAGCGGAGCTAGTGTTACACGGCCAGGGCCTGACAGTTAACCTCGCCACCACTGTAAAAAAAACCAGAACCCTGTGCTAGACAGATAGCTAGCCTCTCCACTGTATAATTGGAAGGTAACTGTCTGGAGAGAGATTATGCTCATATGATGGGGGTTTTGACTAGACGCCTCTCCTCAGTACAGTCAGCGCTCTTGTAGGACGGTCGGAATCAGTGAGGTACCTTCACTCCTGTGTAAGGGGCAAGGGTTACATGGCTGGCGAGGGAGAACGGGTGCCTCCCTTGAGTTTTCTACCGTGGGACTCCCCACTTTAAGGCCGGTGCTGCCGCCATGTTGTGATGTTACTGGCATCCCTTCACCTGAAAGTAAACACGGATGGAGATGGAGGAATTTAATACCCCTGGCTTGTACTGGTAGGGGGGGGGGGGGGGGGTGGGAAGTGCTGAAAAATGAGCTGCTCAAATCCATCGACCCGAACCAGCTCCTGGCCTCAGGAAGAGCTTTCTGTCTGCTGGCTGGAATCCTGGATGGTGGTGCACGGGAGGGGGCAGCCCCGTCGGCTGAAATCTCAGTACCAGGACATATTGTGTCCGGGGACGGGGGTCAGTAGGGAGTAGACTGTGGAACTCAGCCCAAAAGACTCTTCCCTTCTTTCTACCCTCTTCATTATCGGCGACGACTTCTACTGAGCCGCGTTGGCCAGCCCAACGCTCATTAGCACTGCCCTTCTGCCCCGAAAGGTGAACTGAGTTGTAAACGCACCGTGGCCGTTGAAGTCAGCTACCACCCCCTTGGCGGCCGACACCGGCCCTTCAGTAATAACTCTTTCTTCTAGTGTGGGGTTCCATCACTGGCAAAGCAGCAACAGGGCCTCTGCCTGCCTTTCAGTTGCCAAGGTTCTTGTTGGCTGTGTATAGTTAACTAGCAAAATCCTGGGCTTGAACTGAAATCTGACCAAGGGTACCGGAACCTTGCTCCCCCGAGTATAAACAGCTGAATTTGCCCCAAAACAATCGCTTTGACCGAGACTGAGTTTTCACTAATCTTTGCTGGTCCAGCTCCTCCCAAAGAAGAAACTGACTCAGAGACTGACTCATTCCTCACTGCATTTAATCAAGAATATTGATTAAATTGCTTGCCTTGTCTTGAGATATCTCGGCGAAACAATAGGAAGTGCATCGACTCCATTGTGGTCCTGTCAGTGTCGGGGTTGGACAGCTTCAAATCGAATCAGATTGCCAGGCCCAAGGTGACCTTTCAACTTTGCCTGCCTGTTAAAAATAAACATAAACGTAGCTGTTGGAGTCAAAGGGCACAGAAATTCAGCAACAAAACCAAAGTCACAAAACAAATGTTTTAAAATTCCTTTTTTGCACATGCAGATTTACTTCTATTCAATCTACACTCAGTGGCCAGGCATAGCTGTAGGCCTGCTCCTTAATGCAAATATCTAATCAGCCAATCATGTGGCAGCAACTCAATGTATAAAAGCATGCAGACGTGGTCAAGAGGTTCATTTGTTGTTCAGACCAAACATCAGAATGGGGAAGAAATGTGATCTAAGTGACTCTGACCGTGGAATGACTGCTGGTGCCAGATGGATTGGCTGAGTCAGAAACTGCTGATCTCCTGGGATTTTCATGCACAACAATCTCTAACGTTTACAGAGAATGGTGCTAGAAGCAAAACAAAAAATCCAGTGAGTGGCAATTCCGTGGGTGAAAACACGTTGTTAATGAGAGAGGTCAGAGGAGAACGGCCAGCCTGGTTCAAGCTGAGAGGAAGGTGACAATAACTCAAATAAGAGTACATGTCAACAGTGGTGTGCAGAAGAGCATCTCTGAACGCACAGCACATTGAACCTTGAAGTGGATGGGCCACAGCAGCAGAAGCCCATAAACAAGCCCTTATAGGATTAAGTACAGGAGATACCTAATAAAGTGGCCAGTGAGTGTGGCCCTATTGGATGTGCTGGGCTCTGAAAACAGGATATCTTCGAATAGGCCGGTGGATGTTCCTAGCATCCCGTAATGAGTGGACAGTTGTCTGTAAGATCAGGTGAAATAGTTTGATCTTTCCCCTCACATCTGTCCTTTACGATACTGCATCAGTGACAGTGGGTTACGACGGGTGCTGCAGAAGGCAACATCTTTCTTGCTAAATGAAAACCAGAAAACTGCACATTCTGGAAATCTGAAATTTAAAAGAAAAGGTGCAAAAACTCTGCAGGTCAGGCAGTACCTGTGGAAAGAGGAAAAGGGGTAATGTTTTAGATAACTCTCACCTCCCGTAGATTCTGAGTGCTTCCAGCATCTGTCTTTCTTTCATTTTCTCCTTGGAGAAATTTAACTACCGGTAGCTTACTTTTTCCTGCAATCCAGCCAGTAGCCAGATTTGAGATCATAAGGGATTTAAGGAATATAGGGCTAGTGCAGGTAAGTGGTGCTGCAATAAAAGATGATTATCTTTTTGAATGGTGGAACCAGCCCAATGGGCTGAATGGTCTACTCCTGTTTCTACCTCTGATGTTCATATGTAATGAAAATATTACAAAATAGTTTTAGATGCAAATCAAATCCAAGAGTTAGAATTTTGCTTGTGATGGATCTTCATGTTATTCAGACTGCCTTCCATAAGACCTTAAGAAATAAGAGCTGAATTAGGCCATTTGACCCATCGAGTCTGTTCCTCCAATTCATCATGGCTGATCCATATTTCCTCTCAGCCCCAGTCTCTTGCCTTCTCCCCGTATCCCTTCATGCCCTGACTAATCACGAATCTATCAACCTCTGCCCTTTCGGGAATATCACTCCATTTTATTTACTGTCTGACCTGAGTGTTGCTGTAGTACTGCTGTCAGTACGTGTTCCGATTTTCATCTTTATTCATTCTGCCACTTGCTTTCCACCACATATCCGCAAATGTACAGTGGGTGATGTGATCAGAGTCACGCAGGGCTACCCCAAGCTAAAAGTTGTGGAAATCCGACAAATTCTCCCAAATATTTTCCAAACAGTTTTCAAGCTAGTAATAATAATAATAAAATGTCTCATGTTATTCATTAATGAATAGATTTAGTATATGTTAAATTAGTTTAATTATAGGTCGTGAGGTCATATTCAAATACCAGTGACCTGGGTTTAATTCCTGCCGCTGCCTGTAGGATGTGTACATTCTCCCCATGACTGCGTGGGTTTCCTCCCACAGTCCAAAGACGAACTGGTTGATAGGATAATCGGTCATTGTAAACTGTCCCGTGATTGGGCTAGGATTAAATCGAGGGGTTGCTGGGCAACATGGCCCAAAGGGCTGGAAGGGCCTATCCTGTGCTGTATCTCAATAAATGAACAAAATAAAGATCCAACAAGTCAATACTTGAAGAAATACAGCCAGACTGCTCACTTGGAGATTTGATCATGAGTCAAAAGCTCAAATATTTTGGCCACATCATGAGAAGACAGAAATCCTTGGAGAAAACTCTCATGTTTGGTAAAATAGAAGGTAAAAGAAAGAGAGGGTGACAGAGGCTACAATGGATAGATAATATTACTCAAACAATGTGTATGACCTTGAGGGATCTTAGAGAGGTGGTTTCCAACAAGAAGGCTTGTGTAGGAGTCCATGAGGTCACAAAGAGTTGGACTTGACTTGACATCACATATTGTAAAAATACATATATGTCACCATATACAACCTCGAGATTCATTTTCTTGTGGGCATTCACAAAGACAAAGATAAGTAAAATAATCATAATAAACAAATAAGCAATAATTATCAAGAACATGAGATGAAGAGTTCTTGAAAGAGGTCCTCAATGTTGGGGTGAATGAAGTTACCCCGACTGGTTGAAGAGTCTGGTGGTTGAGGGATAGCAATTATTCCTGAACTTGGTGATGTGGGTCCTGAGGCTCCTGTACATCCTTCCAGCAGCAACCAGAAGAGAGCATGGCCTGGATAGTGGGGGGTCCTTGATGACGGTTGCTGCTTTCCTGTGACAGCACTTCATGTGGTTGTGCTCAGTGATGGAGAGGGCTTTACCCATGCTAGATTGGACTGTATCCACTACTCTTTGCAGGCTTTTCTGTTCAAGAGCATTAGTGTTTTCATACCAGGTCATGAAGCACTCTCCAACGCACGTCTATAGAAGTTTTTCAGAATTTTACATGACATGCTGAATCTTCATGAACTTCTAATAAATTAGAGGCACATTCATGCTTTCTTTGTAATGGCAGGTATGTGCTGGATCTAGTACAGATCCTCTGAAAATGGTAATGTTGAGGAAAAGAGGGAACAGCACTGACTGGGTTCTGCAAGTGAGGAAATCGAGGATCGTTTGGGCAAGAAGGTACTGAAGCCTAGGTCTTGGAGTTTATTGATTAGTTTTGAGGGGATGATGGTATTGAATGCAGAGCTGTAGTCAATGAAGAACATCCTGATGTGTGGATCTTCACTGTCCAGATGTTCCAGGGTTGAGTGAAGAGCCAATGAAATGGCATCTGCTGTGGACTTGTTGTGACGGTAGGCAAATTGGAGTGGATCCAAGTTGCTCCTCAGGCAGGAGTTGATATGTTTCATTACCAACCTCTCAATCCACTTTATCACAGTGGACCATAGTCACCGAGGCAGACTATCACATTCTTCCATGGCACCGGTATAATGGAAGCCTGCTTGAAGCAGGTGGGTACCTCAGACTGACGAAGCGAGATGTCAATGATCTCAGTGAGCACCGCAGCCAGATAATCAGCACAAGCCTTTAGTACTCGGCCAGTTACCTCGTCTGGGCTGGATGCTTTCCCTGGGTTCATCCTACTGAAGTTGGCCTTGAAGGCTAAAACCACAGGGCGATTATTCAGTTAAATGAAAGGCGTAGAGTGAAGTGGTATGATAAAGGTTACTGTAGAAAGCTGGCGCTTCTGATTTACAGAGAAACCAGCATAGGGACAGTACTTGCGAACGGAACCCTTACATAACCCAGGGACTGCCTGCACTGCAATCATAGGAGATGATTTCTCTCGACCCAACTACTTTAATAAAGTGGTGACCCGATACTACCTGCCTTCTGGATGATCAGGACAGTCACTTAACAGCTATTTGCTATATCAGGAGATATCTGAAAGCTTCATGTGCCTCATTGTTTATGCCTTACAATGTTATCTTGGCTTCTTATAGTATATATGTTGCTTCTTCCATTGATTCCCCTTGAAAACCGTACTAAACCTTACTTGAAAACCTGTTTCACTCCATGGTGAACTGTTTCCTTGGAGTATTCCTCTCCTTCCTTGGGTTTTATTCAAGTGAAGGGCACGGAGAGTGTAAATAAAATTGTGTTAAGCTAAACAGGAAGGGACAAGCCTGTTATCAAATCAGAACAATGCATGCAAAGGACGTTGCATCAGGATGAAAATAAGCAGGCTTGAAATGTGCATCACGTGATGTGATTGAGGGTTATCATTGACCTGTGTACACATATAGTAGTAGTGGGGGGCAGCATCGAGCCCAGGGGATCATGGGTTTTGCCTCTGGTGGACTGTGCCCTCTGGGTGGGAAGATTTGATGAACCAGCTACTGCCCATGCAGCAGATTCCCCTTCTCCACGTCACTGATGTAGTCCAAGGGAAGGGCAAGCGCTGATACAGCTTGGCACCTGTGTTGTCGCAGAGGTTCCCAGAGTGAAGTTGTAAACAACATCAAACTGCCTCAGGGACCCCGGCTCCGGATTCCTTCCTCGGGGTTTACTCCCGAAGCCTTTCCCACGGGTGGGTTTGGCCGCAAGGCAGCGGAGGTTTAAAATCAGAGCTCTCCTTCTTCTAGGCGGGCTGCCGTCCAAGGCTGATGAACCCCACCTGCCCGAAGCAACTGGTTTTGAGGCGCCAGTGGTCCGCCTTTGCCCCTCCACTTGTCAGCAGAACCAGTTCCACTGGGCCTAGTAACTAAGCCATACGTGAAGGCCAAGACTTGGACTTGGTTGTCAGAGGCTGTTAGAAGCCACTTGGAGCACCTTATAGGTAGTGGGAGCTTATCCCCACTACCACCCCCAGCAATGACAACAAATAGGCAGGTGAATATCTGTGGTAAAAGGTGTTTCCAAAGGACAGAGCAATTGGAAGAAGAGAAACAGCAGAAGGAGACATGGTGGCAGAGAGTGTAACTGTCCCAAAACTCCAGCAACCCGAGTTCCATGCTGGCCCCCACTGCTGTCTCTGTGTAGTTGCGTGTTATCCGCAACTAGTGGCTTCTCTCCCTACCTCCCAGAGACGTGCTGGCTGGTAGATTAAGTGGTACCTCTAAGTCGTCCCTATGGCAAGTGGGTGACAGGAGAAGCAGGGGGAGTTGGTGGCCATGAAGAGAAATTGGGCTGGAAATGGGAATGGGTTTGGGGACATTTGCTTTGAGATCCAGCAGAGACATGATGTCATAAGCAAATGTGAAATGTAGAATGGCATGGTACACACTGGCTAGAAAGGAGGAATTTAGAAAAAAACATACGTCGGACATCTACAGACTTACTGACATGAATTAGAATTTAATGTGAGGGATAACTACCAATATTAGTTGTCGCAAAAACAGTTCAGTAAAAACTGGAAACTGCGATTAAAATATATATATATATACAGGCTGAGTGAAGCTGGATACCTTTAATCCCACAGGCACTGAATTCCTAAGTGGATTTGAGACTTTACTGGAGTAATATATCCTTAAACCAACAAGGGACAAACCATGCTAGCTGTAATGATCAGAAGTGAGCAAAAATCAGTTAACAACCCAGTAGGAACTGTGACAAGATACACAGGGGAGAAATATGAGTTATGATCAAGATTTCAGAAGAGGCTGAATTTTAAGGGATGTCACAGGAAGTGTCCATTGTTAACTGGCCAGATTTGTGAATGGGAGCATGGGTGGCACAATGGCACAGTTAATACAGCAGCTGCCTAACAGCGCTGGAGACCAGGTTCAGTCCTAGGCTTGGGCCCTGTCCGCTGGGAGTTGGACCACGGGAGTCTCCTCTGGACGTTTCGGTTTCTTCCCACATCCCAGTGACCTGTGGCTTGGTGAGGTTAATTGGCCAGCATAAAGAATTCCCCTTAGGTAAGTAGTAGAATCCGGGAAGGGGGAAGTTAATGAGAATATAGGCAGAATAAACGGGAATAATGTGGTATTGGTGTAATGGGTTGTTGATGGATAGCATGCGCTGAGGGCTGAAGGGCCTGTTTCATGAAGTATCTCCCTATGACTAAACTCAAATTTATTTATAATTGTTAAACCAGACTTTCTACAATCGTTGAAATGAAATACTGGTTTAAAAAAAGTAGAAAAGATTTCCCAACTTTAGATCAATAGGGAAAGGTTATAATTATCAGGAAAAATTGAACAAGCTGAGAAGAGGATACTGGGGACAGAGTTGTAAGAGTGCTTAAGTATGCTGTAAGGGCAAGATAGGACAGATATTTCCATTTGCAGTGGAATGCAAGAACCAGAAGCCTTAATTATGAAATAATAACTAATAAGTTCAATAAAGAATTCAGGAGAAACATTTTTGCCGAGCATTGGTTAGAATGTGCAATGTGCTATCAAAATGGAAGGCAATTAACGTGGGCATATTTAAGACAAACCTAGTCAAATACATGAGTGAGGAGAGAAAGGACTGGAAATGTTTCTTGATGGTTGAGATGAGGTTGCCTGTCTGGAGCAAAAAAAAATTAGCATAGACTTCCTGGACGACATGTTTGTTTCTGTGTTGTAAATACAATGATGGTGTCAATATTAGTAGTGAACTTCACCATTGTGCCAGCACTGCCTTTGGCTACCTGGGGAAAGGGTGTTTGGAAATCAAGACACCAAGCCCGAGACTCATGTTATATGAACTTCAGTTCTAAATGCTATTTGCTTATTTTTATAGTTTGTGCAATTTTTTTTTCCTGTAAGTTGGGTGTTTGAGAGTCTTCCTTTCTCAATGGACTCTATTGGGTTTCTTAGTTTTGTGGCTGCCTGTGAGGAGACAAATGTCAAGGGTGTATATAGTATACATGCGTTGACAATAAATGAACTTTAAACTTAAGAGGGTATAAAACCAACTAAGGAAAGTTATGAAAGGAAAAGACAAGTCTATGGAGGCACCTTTCATAATATTTCAGAGGTTTGGAAGTGTGGTAATGCGACAGCCAGTTTGTGCACAGCAAACTCCTGAAAGCAGCATTTTGATTGTGAAATACTGACACAGCCCGGGGGGTAATTCCATCATCTTTCAGTAAATGACAAAGGAGCTGTGCTGCTTACCTGAGAGAGTAAGCTTAACCCTTCACTTACAAGGCAACACTTCCAAAGCTGAACCCACAGGCAGGGCTGTGTGCACTACCAGCCGAACCATGGCCAACCTTCTAACTAGTACTTCTTCCCCCCCACCCCCCACCTTATTCTGGCTTCATCCCCTTTCCTTTCCAGTCCTTATGAAGGGTCTCTGCCCAAAATGTTTATTGTTTATTCATTTCCACAGATGCTGCCTGACCTGCTGAGTTTCTCCTCCATTTTGTGTGTGTTAATCTGGATTTCCAGCTTCTGCAGAATCTTTTGTGTCTATCAAAAGTTGCAATAAGGTTTAGAGCAGGGGTTTCCAACCTTTTGTATGTCATGGACTCCTACTATTAACCATGGGGTCTATGAACCCCAGGTTGGGAAACCCTGCTTTAGAGGCTGAATAACCCATTCCAGTTCCTGTATCTCTATTGTTCTTGGCTGTGTTTTGAAAGTGTGGAGTTCAGGAATCAAGATTTATTGATTGCATACCTATTAAGAATAAATTTCACTGCATTATATCTGGAAGAGCAGTTAACATGGTTGCTTTCCAATATCAAGATTATATAGGCTTACAGAGACTAGGACCAGTGTTGGAAATGATCTCATGCTGCAGGAGATGTTTCTGACATGTCAGTCCATGGCCTTCACTACTTCTGTGATGAGGCCACATTCAGGGTGGAGGAGTAACACCTTGTATCCCATCTGGGTAGCCTCCAACCTGATGGCAAGAGTATTGATTTCTCGAATCTCCGATAATGGCCCAACTGCCCGTCCTCTCCTTCATCATTCCCCATTCCTGTCTCACCCGATGCTCAACAAGGTGTGAGGAGGAACAACAACACAATACTGGATACAGCAAATTATTAGGTGTATTCTGCATATAACGTATGATGAGCCTGACTAGGAGGTCCGAGTTGAGAAGAGTATTTGGGGAAATACTCTTCATCTCCATTTACAGGTCTAACGGAGCATTCGAATAGGGGTATAGTTTGACATTAAGACCAGGAGACCCAGTCAACCTTGGTAATCTAACCAATAAAGATTATGCCAGTTTGTAATTAGCTGCTTTGTTCTGATGAAACATATCCTGGGTGCTGGTGTTTCTTGGTAGGGCAGGTTGAGGCATTTGATGTTGCAGTGTTGGCCGAGCTTGGCAATTAGCTTGCAGATGTTCCACCGCCAGTCGAAGTGACATTCTCACTGTGTAGTTGTTTGTGTTTCTCTCTGGGAGTGCTCACATTTATATAGTCCCCCTTTCGCTTGCCTTGGTCCTGATTGGCTACCCCTTCAGTTGACCTTTGAATTCTATTGGCTCGAGATTCTTTGGCTCTAAGGGGGTTTGTAGATGGCTTCTATTTCGATATGTTTGTTTATAGTGTTATCAGAAGAGAACCACACCTTTAAAAATTCTCATGCCTGCTTTGTGTTTCCCTGCGCCAGAACCTCCGTGGCGTCCCAGTTAAAATGGTGTGCTTCTCGGTCTTCATGTATCCTGGACTGTGTAAAGGATTATTTTTTATCTGTTGCCTCAGTGATGGATGAATACTAAATTAGAACACTAAAAGAGACTATTCCATCTCTCAAACCACTTGAGGCTTTTTAGAATATTACAGATTCACATATGTCCCACTCCTTATGAAAGACCCAACACGCAAAGGCATGAACCAATCAAGCTAATTAATACAAGACTTGGATATCCCTGGTGTAAGAATGTCTCTCTGCCAATACAAAGATTTTCCATTAGAATCTACATAAATGGATTCAATTCTTTGACCAACTTTTTAATATTATTTATTATAGAGTCATAGAACACTACAGCACAGAAATAGGCCCTTTGGCCCATCTAGTCCATGCCAAACCTTTAATCTGCTCAGTCCCATCGTCCTGCACCTGGACCATAGCCCTTCGCAGCCTCCCCATCCATATACCTATCCAAATTTTTCTTAAATGTTGAAATCAAATCGGAATCTACCACTTCCGCTGCCAGCTTGTTCCAGACATTCACCACCCTCTGAGAGAAGATCCCTCCCCCATATTCCCCTTAAAATTTCACCTTTCACCCTTAACCCATGACCTCTAGTTCTAGTCTCACTCAACCTCAGTGAAAAAAGCCTGCTTGCATTTACCCTACCTACATCCGTCATAATTTTATATACCTCTATCAAATCTCCCCTCAATCTTCTCAATTCTAGGGAATAAAGTCCTAACATATTCAACCTTTCCCTATAACTCAGGTCCTCCAAGTCTTGGCAACGTCCTTGTAAACTTTCTCTGCACTCTTTTAATCTTATTTACATCTTTCCTGTAGGTAGGTGACCAAAACTGGACGCAAGACTCCAAATTAGGCCTCACTAACGTCTTATACAATTTCAACAATACATCCCAGCTCCTGTAATCAATACATTGATTTATGAAGGCCAATGTGCCAAAAGCTTTCTTTACAACCCTATGTACCTTTGACGCCACTTTAAATGCACTATGGACCAGATCCCTTTGTTCTACCATACTCCTCAGTGCCCCGCTGCTCACCGTGTAAGACCGACCCTGGTTTGTCCTACCAAAGTGGAACACCTCACACTTGCCTGCATTAAATTCCATCTGCCATTTTTCAGCCCATTTCACCAGCTGGTTTAGATCCCACTGCAAGTTTTGACGGTCTTACTCGCTGTCCACTATACACCCAATATTGGTGTCACCTGCAAAGTTGCTGTTCCAGTTTACCACAGTATCATCCAGATCACTGATATAGATGACAAACAACAATGGACCCAGGATCGATCCTTGAGGCACACAATTAGTCACAGCCCTCCAGTCAAAGAGACCACTCTCTAACGTATTCCGTGAAGCCAATGCCTAATCCAATTTACTGCCTCATCCTGAATATCAAGTGACTGAACCTTCTCGACCAACCTCCTATAAGGGACCTTGTCAAAGATTTAGTTAAAGTCCAACTAGATAACATCCACTGCCTTGTCTTCATCAACTTTCCTGGTAACTTACTTGAAGATCTCTATTAATTGGTTAGACAAGACCTACCATGTACAAAGCCATGTTGAGTATCCCCAGTCAGTCCTGATCTATCCAAATACTTATATATCCAGTCCCTTGGAATACCTTCCAACAACTTTCCCCCTGCTCACCAGCCTATAATTTTGTGGCTTATCTTTAGAGCCTTTCTTAAACTAAGAACACCATTGGCTATCCTCCAATCCTCAGGCACCTCACCAATTGCTAAGAATATTTTAAATGTCTCCGCTAGAGCCCCTGCAATTTCTGCATTTGCCGCCCATGTGATCTGAGGGAACACCTTGTCAGACCCTGCGGACTTAACCATCCTAATTTGCCTCGAGACAGAAAACACCTCCTCCTCTGTAGTTTGTGTAGAGTCCGTGTCCCCGTTGCTGCTTTGCTTCACGTCTGTAGAGTCTGTGTCCATCTCCCGAGTAAATACTGATGCAAAAAATCCATTTAAAATCTCCACCTTCACTTTCTGTTCCACACATAGATTACCACTCTGATATTCCAGAGGACCAATCTTATTCCTTACTATCCTTTTGCTCTGAATATATCTGCAGAAGCCCTAGGATTCTCCCTCACCTTGTCTGTAAGAGCAACCTCATGTCTTCTTTTAGTCCTCATGATTTCCTCCTTAAGTGTTCTCTTGCACTTCTTATATCCCTCAAGTACCTCATTTGTTCCTGCCCGCTATGCACCTCCTTTTTCTTAAACAGGGCATCAATATCTCTTGAGCCAAGATTCCCTAAACCTGTTATTTCTTGCCTTTTATCAGGAACATACAAACTCTACTCTCAACATTTCATCTTTGAAGGCCTCCAGCTTACCAAGTATGCCTTTGCCAGAAAACAACCTGTTGTAACCCACACTTACAGATCCTTTCTGATTCCGTCAAAACTGGCCTCTCTCCAATTTACAGTCTCAGCCCAAGAACCATATCAGTTTCCATAATTACTGCACCTGGAAACTAATGGCATTATGATCATCAGATGCAAAATGTTCCCCTACACAAATCTCTGTCACCTGCCCTGTCTCATTCCCTAATAGGAGATCTTGTATCACACTCTCCCTAGTTGGGACTTCTATGTACTGAATCAGGAATCTTTCCTGAACACATTTGACAAGCTCTTTCCCATCCAGCCCTGTTACAGTATGGGAGTCCCAGGTCACTAAGTGGAAAGTTAAAATCACCTACTATCACCACCTTATGATTCTTGCAACAGTCTATGAACTCTCTACAAATTTGCTCCTCTAAATTCTCGGACTGTTGGTGGTCAGAATCAGAATCAGACTTTAATCGCCAAGTACCTATGCACATACAAGGAATTTACTTCCGGCAGATGTTGTCTCTCTGCTCATAACAATAATAATGATAAATATAAATGAAAATATAGATTATACATACAGGTAGTGCAATCCAAGTAATAGTTAGCAGACAGTTAACCGGCAGTTAACTGTTCAGCAAAGTGACAGCAGTAGGGAAAAAACTTCTCCAGTGCCTATTAGTCTTAGTCTGGAGGGATCTGAAGCGCCTACCAGACAGAAGCAGATCAAACAGTCCGTGCGCAGGATGGGAGGAGTCCTTTATGACGTTCCCCGCCCTCTTCTTCAACCTGGAAGAGTACAGGTCCACAATAGAGGGCAGGGAGGCTCCAATGATGCGCTCGGCAGTCCTCACTGTGCACTGTAGTCTGGTTCTATCCTGCTTGGTGGTGGCTCCAAACCACACAATGATGGAGGTGCACAGGACAGACTCAATGACTGCAGTGTAGAACTGCAGCAGCAATTCCTGAGGCAGACCGTATTTCCTCAAGAGCCGCAGGAAATACATCCGCTGCTGGGCTTTCTTCAGGATGGAGCTGATGTTCTGCTCCCACTTCAGATCCTGAGAGATGGTGGTTCCCAGGAACCTGATCTGTAATATAATCCCATTAATGTAGTTGTACCTTTCTTATTCCTCATTTCTACCCATAAAGCCTTACTAGACAAGCTCTCCAGTCTGTCCTGATTGAGCACGGCCGTGATGTTTTCCCTGACTAGTAATGCCACCGCTCCCCTTAAATCCCTCCTGATTTATCACGTCTAAAACAATGGAACCCCAGAACATTGAGCTGCCAGTCCTGCCTCACTAATGTCTAGAATGTTATAATTCCCCGTGTTGATCCGTGCCCTAAGCTCATCCGCCTTTCTTACAATACTCCTTGCATTGAAACATACACAGCTCGGAACATTAGTCCACCATGCTCAACCTTTCAATTCCTGAGTTTGTGTGTAGGCTTAGCAACATCCTTCTCCACAACCATTCCTCTGTCTGTTCTGGCACTTTGACTCCCATCCCCCTGCAACTCTAGTGTAAACTAGATATTTTCTTTTAAAGGTTCAAATGTTCATTTTTATTATCAAAGTACGTATGCAGAATACAACTCTGAGATTCATCTTCTCCAGATAGCCATGAAATACAGAAAAACCGCGGAAGTTGATGAAAGAAAAGATATTAACCACCCCCACAGAAACATTAACCACCCCCACCGCACTGCATGAAAAGAAAAAGAAAGAACAACTCACAAACCCCCAAATTCCTCCCTCGCACAAAAAACCGACAGATCACCCACCTGGAAAATGGCAGCTAGAGCATCAAACCCCAAACCCCCAACCCCTCTCTTACAAAAAACTAACATATTGCCCACAAAGGGAAAAAACAGTGTATCTATCATTATCTGTGCATTATCAATATCTATGCATTATTTTATTTTTTAGACACAAAATGGGATACTTTGCCCATTGAGTGTGCTGGTCTTCAGGGCATTCTCCCTCTGGTCTTCATGCATTTACTGCTACATTCCTGAGACTTTCCCATCACTCACCTGCAGTGGGGACAATTTACATTGATCATTGCCCTTCACCTCCTCCATACATTCTTCGTTTGTACTTGCCATCCAATTTTCTGACCCTTGGCATTCTTAGTACCACATCCGATCCTGAAGCGGAAGGCTGTGGCTTTAAGTTCCTCCAGAACCGTGAGTTATTTGGATCGCACATCAGCACGATCACTAAAGTCTCTCCTTCCCTTCTCCACCTCTGCAACACTTCTATATTAAAATCCTCACCAGTGTTGTGTGATTCTCTGTGGCCTCACCCGTCGCTACTTTTGTGCCCTCCTCCAGCCCTACATTACTCCAAGATACCTGGACTCCAGATCTGGCCTCTGGAACGTGACAAACCATTGGTAGCCTTAACAGCAGTGGAAAAAAAAAACTCTAGACTATCATTCTGCTCCTATACCTTTCTGTGTCTCAAACTCTATTACCATCTTTAAATTTCCCCTTCACTTCCCTGTCAAAGCCTTTGGTCATCTGTCTACTATTTTTTTGATGTGACTTGGTAGAAAATTTTGTCTTTTAATGTTCCTGAGAAGTACCTTGGAATGTAAAGTACCTTTGGAATATTTTGTTATTTTATAGGCGCAATATAAATCCATGTTGTTGTTGACCTTAAAATTCTAGTTTGGTTGAGACCTCTGCTCTCTCAACTGGATGTAGTGGATGCTTTTATGAAGCAGGCATGGAAGTGCAGTGCACTGTCTTGGAGATTATCCTTTGAGTGACATCATTGGAATACAAACTATTATCAAATTGTTATTTGTTGGATTTCACTGAGAGCAAATTAACTCTTGTATCCTACAAGATTACAGTGACTACAGTTCTAAAGCACTTAATTGGCTGTGATGTGATTTGAGAAGCCCTGAGGTACAGGAACTGGCTGCACTAATTAGGAGGTTGGTGGCATTTATTTACATGGAGGGCCTGTGTTATGGAAGCCTTTTTAATTTGCTGGAATGCAACTTAATTATCAAGTTGCAAAACTTAGTAATTTGTGTTGCTTATCAGATATATAAAGGGCCAAGTTGTGTAAAGGTATCGAGTCGGGACGAAAGGTATCATACTTTTTTCTTATTTATTTATATATGTTTCTTGATGTTCTATCCTCAGTAAGTGCCTCAGCTTTGTCCCCCTGTGTCCACACGTCAGTGAGTTCCGTGCCTGCAATGACACTGAGCTCTTCTTACACTGCCTCCTTCTCCACGCCTATTTCTTTGGCAAGGAGTTTCCAGCCCACACTGACGACCCCTTATCCCGTCTTCAGCCTTCCTCCTCTTCCTGGACATCCTGCTCTGGATTTTTTTTTATTGCTAACTGTCGATGAGGCATCAACCATCTTGACTTTACCACTCCTCTCTCCAATTCTAACTTCACTCCTTCCCAATGTATTGCTCTCCACTCTGTCTGCACTAGTCCTAACCTCACCATCAAACCTGCTGATAAGGGGGGGGGGGGGTCCTGTAGTAGTCTGGTGGACTGACGTCTACCTTGCTGAGACCAGTTGTCAACTCTCAGACACTTCCTCTTACTTACCCCTCGAACAGGATCCCACTAAAGAGTGCCCGGCCATTGTCATTGGCACCATCACTGACTTAATTAACTCTGGTGATCTCCCATCCACTGCCACCAACCTCATAGTTCCCTTACCCTACACCTCCCATTTCTACCTCCTACCCAAAATCTACAAACCTGTCTGTCCAGGTAGCCCCATTGTTTCTGCTTGTTCCTGCCCCACCAAACTTATATTTGCATACCACAACTCTGTTTTATTCCCCTCCCCCGGTTCAATCCCTTCCTTCCTACATCCATGATATTTCACACATTCTGCATCTTTTCAAAGACCTCAGGTACACTGGCCCCAATCATCTCATTTTCACCAGGGACGTCCAGTCCCTATACACCTCCATCCCCCATCAGAAGGGCCTTAAAGCTCTCTGCTTCTTTCTGGATAACACACCCAATCTGTTCCCCTCCGGCACCGCTCTCCTCTGTCTGGCAGAACTGGTCCACACTCTCAATAATTTCTCCTCCAAACCTGAGATGTAGCCATGGGCACTCGCATGGATCCCAGCTATGTCTGTCTTTTTGTTGGCTATGTGGAACAGTCTATGTTCCAAGCCTACACTGGTATCACTTCTCAACTTTTCCTACGCTACATTGATGTCTGCATTGGGACCGCTTCCTGCACCCATGTGGAGCTTGTCGACTTCATCAACCTCGCCTCCAACTTCCACCTTGCCTTCAAATTTGACTGGACCATTTCTGACACCTCCCTCCCTTTTCTCGATCTCTCTGTCTCTGGAGACAGCGTATCTACTGATGTCTATTAGAAACCCTGCGAATTTCAGAGCTACCTGGACTATGCCTCTTCCCACCCTGCTACTTGTAAAGATGCCATCCCCTTCTCTCAGTTCCTCTGTTTCTGCTGCATCTGTTCTCAGGATGAGGCTTTTCATTCCAGAACTAATGAGATGTCCTCCTTCTTTAAAGAAAGGGGCTTTCCTTCCTCCACCATCAACACCGCCTCACCCGCACCTTTTCCATTTCGCACATGTCTGCCCCAACCCCATCCTCCCACCACCCTACCAGGGATAGGGTTCCTCTTGTCCTCACCTACCACTCCAGCAGCCTCCTCGTCCAGCACATAATTCTCCGAAACTTCCACCACCTCCAATGGGATCCTACCACTAAGCACATCCTTCCCTCTCCCCCGCTCTCTGCTTTCTGCAGGGATCACTCCCTAAGTGACTCCCTTGTCCATTTGTCCCTCCCCACTGATCTCCCTCCTGGTACTTATCCTTGTGAGTGGGACAAGTGCTACACCAGCCCCTACTCCTCCTCCCTCTCTCCTATTCAGGGCCCCAAACAGTCCTTCCAGGTGAGGTGACACTTCACCTGTGAGTGTGTTGGGGTCATCTACTGTATCCAACACTTCCGGTGTGGCCTCCTGTATATCGGTGAGACCCAACGGAGATTGGGAGACTGTTTTGCCGAGTATCTACGCTCCGTTTGCCAGAAAAAGCATGATCTCCCGGTGGTCACCCACTTCAATTCTACTCCCCATTCCCATTCCAACGTGTCAGTCCAAGGCCTCCTCTACTGTCGTGATGAGGCCAGTCTCGGGTTGGAAGAGCAACACCTGTTTGGGTAGCCTCCTACCTGATGGCAAGAACATCGATTTTTTGAACTTCTAGTAATGGCCCCATTCCTGTCTCCCTCTTTCACCTTATCTCCTTACCTACCCATCACCTCCCTCTGGTGCTCCTCCCCCTTCCCTCTCTTCCATGGCTTTCTGCTCTCTCCTATCAGATTCCCCCTTCCCCAGCCCTTTATCTCTTTTCACCTATCAACTTCCCAACTCTTTACTTCACCCCCTCTCCCAGTTCCACCCATCACCTACCATCTTGTATTTCTTCCTCCCCGCCCCCACCTTCGAACTTCTCATCTTGTTTTCCAGTCCTGACAAAGGGTCTCAGCCCGAAACGTCGAGTGCTTACTCTTTTCCATAGATGCTGCCTGGCCTGCTGAGTTCCTCCAGCATTTTGTTTTTGTTGCTCGGTTTTCCGCTGTTATTTCTGAAAGTGTGCTGTGTGGTTTATTTTAATATTAATTTATCACTGAAGTGAAGGAACATTGATTCAGCTGTATCCCTGTATGCAAATATGCCAAATTTGTTCTCCAGTTATCTCGTCATTACTGTGTGCAAATTTTAAATTGCAATTTATCTAAACTCATCCCTTTATTAACTTATTGGTATTATTATTCTTGTCTGGTAACTTAATCCTTTTTTAATTACTTCTGTTTTTTAGTGAAACCTAGTCATTTTCTTAGCATTGTTGTCTGATGCTTCCCAGTGCTTTACATTGTCTCACTTTGCTCTGTGCCTCTCTTTCCGGCACTGCCTCTGTTGTTAATAGATTTAAAACCTACTGATATGGCTGCATGGTTGCAGTTCCTCCTCTTCTTTGCCTCTTTAACTACTTTATTGGAATCTTTCTTTGGTTAATCAAGTTCATGCCATTACGGCATGCTTTCTTAATTTCTTACACATCTCTCTCGCTCTGTCTGATTCTCACTGTTTGGTGCTGTGAATTTGTAGTCCTCTTCTATCCTAAACAAGTAAGAGGACATTTTGCATGTTCCTTGTTAGCAATGATTTATAAGAATCTTGGATCAATATTGCATATCTTGCTCTGCCCAAACTACTGAATATTCTCTGACCAAGAATGCTTTTTAATCTACTCCAGCCGTCCCTTGTTTCCTTTTCTATCTGGAGCTCATCAGTGTTACTCAAAACACTTTATATACTTCCACAGGTAGGGGTCAAGCTAGCTCCTGTTTGTTTGCCGATCCTCTGTGACTTTGGTCAGCGAAAACTTCCCTTCTGGAACCAGTTCTTGTCGCAAGGAAGGCTCTTGTCACATCCTTGCCTAGAGGAAAGGTTCAGCTTTCCTGTAAATCACCACACACTTTCAGGAATCTGAGTCATTCTCCTCTACGCCATCACCTATTTATTTCACTGATAAATGTTTGATATCCTGAAGCACAATTGTTCAACTTATTTGTGCTATCCATTATATTTTTCAAGACCTCAGTGTGAACTACGACTCCACTCCATTCCTGCTCTGCGACCTATGGGAATTGTATAACCGATTGAAAATGTCTCATTCAATTTTCTACTCTGTAGCTAACCCAATCTGTATTGACTGGGGAATCCTTGGGAAGATATAGATGAATGTTCATTTTGTTTGTGGATGTTTTGAGCCCCAAAGTCATATCTTAGTGAATAATTGCTTGAAATATTCTCTGTTTATTAGAGCATAAAAGAGTACTGCACAGTACAGGCCTTTCAGCCCAATGTTGTGCTGACCTTATAACTTCCTCCAAGATCAGTCTAATTGTTTCCCCCCACATGTCCCTAATGTATCTGCTGCTACCACCCACCCACAGTAATGTGTTCCATGTACTCACCACATACCTCTGGCATCCTCCCTATATTTTCCTCCAATCTCCTCAAAAGCATGTCTTTTCGTTTTAGCCATTTCCACCCTGGAAAGAAAGGGAGCTGGTCGTCCACTTTATCCATGCCTCATATCACCTCTGTCAAGTTGCCTCTCATCTTCCTTTGCTCCAGAGAGAATGTCTTTAACTTGCTCAGCCTTTCCTCATAAGACCTGCTCTCTCATCCAGGCAGCATCCTGGTAGGTCTTCTCCACGCCCTCTCTAAAGCTTCCACATCCTTTCTGTAATGAGGGGAAATATTATCAGTTCATTCACTAAAGTTTGATCTTGTAATACATCAAAAGTTAAAGATCATTAGCCCATATCTTTACAAAGTTTACTGACACTGCTGCCAAAAGGCAGGTGATACAAAAGCAAACTTAATTTTGAATCTAGCACAAAGGAAGTTTATCTGATTTGAATCTAACTATTCCTCCAGCATTCTTTTACTCATATAGAGGAGAGAAAATTGTATCTATTTCCATCCAGGAGGCCATTTTGGCCCATTGAGTCCATGCCAATTCCCAGGGGAATGTCCCATTCTGTCTCCTTACTCTTCTTCATTCCTGCACGTGAGCCTATCAGCTCCCTTTAATTCTTTTTGCAAATAATCTATGTTAGTTGTAATGGCCAATTAACACAGCAATCAAGTATCTAAAAAGGAAATTTCCAGCACCAAAGGAATAAAATTGGTTCTGAATTTGAACATGCTGCCCTGAAAAGGTTTGCACTTTTTAATGAAACATTTTATACTTTGGCTAATTTTAAACAATCCAGTATTTTTAATCGAAAGGAGAAAATTGTAGTGAGAGTTGCTGATTAAATTGTACATCACTCTCTGATTATTAATTTCCCAAATTTATTTTCATAATTTCTAAAGCCCCACTGTATAGTTCAGCAAGAACATTCCAGAACAAAGTATTGCTAGGGAAGGGAAGTTACTGGTGAGAATCCTTAGGGATAGAATTTATGAGCAGTTGGAAAACTGTGGCCTAATTAGGATGAGCCAGCATGGCTTTGTATGAAGCAAGTCACGTCTTATTAACTTAATTTGAGTCTTTTGATGAGGTTATGAGGGTGATTGATGAAGGTAGAGCTGTGAGTGTTGTCTACAAAGATTTGGTAAGGCATTTGACAAGGTCCCTCATGGGAGGCTCATCCAGAAGGTTAAGATAAATGGGATCAATGGTAAATTGCCCATTTGGATTAGTATTAGAGGGTTAGTATTTTGCAGATGATACAAAGAGTGGTAGTGTTGTGGACAGCATAGATGACTGGCAAAGAATACAGGAGAATATAGGTCATTGGAGATATGGGCAGTGAAATGGCAAATGGAGTTTAACCCAGACAAATGTGAAGTGTTGCACTTAGGTAGGTCAAAAGTAAAGAGACAGGATGCTGTTAAGGGCAAGACCCTTAACAGTATTGATCAGCAAGGGGATCTTGTGGTTCAAGTTCATAGTGACCTGGAAGTGGATGCACCTGGTTGAAAGGGTGATTAAGAAGGCATATAGTATGCTTAACTTTATTAGTTAAGGCATTGAGTTCAAAAGTCAGGAAGTTATATTGTAGCTTTATAAAACTCTAGTTGGGCCACATTTGGAGTATTGCATACAGTCCTGGCCATCTCATTATAGGAAAGATGTCAAAGCTTTGGAGACAGTGCAGTGGAGGTTGCTGCCTGGATTAGAGGATATGTACTATAATGAGAGGTAAGACAAACTTGGGTTGTTTTCTCTGGACCAGGGGAGGCTGAGAGGAGATCTGAGAGAGGTTTATGAGATTATGAGAGGCACAGATAGAGTAGACAGACAGTATCTTATTCCCAGAGTTGAAATGTCTAACACCAGAGGGTGAGAGGGGGATAATTTCAAAGGAGGTGTGAGAGGCGAGTTTTTACACAGAGTGGTAGGTGCCTGGGGAGGTGGTAGAGGCAGATACGTTCGGGACTTTTAAGAGATGTTTAGATAGGCACATGAATGTGAGGAAGATGGAAGGATATGATCATTGTGCAGGTAGAAAAGATAAGTTTAGTTGGCTATTTGATTGCTGATTTAATTGGTTCAATACATCATTGTGGGCTCGTACCTGTGCTCTACTGTTCTATATTTTAAAATGCTGAGGAAGTGTCAGTCTTGGATCTTGAAATGGGTAATAGGCAAGTTTAGAAAAGTACCCCAGAGTAAAATCTCCCCGAGGAAATACAGCTCGATAGAATTTGGTATTTACGTTGAGACAGAAAAACTTGGCTTGAAAACAACTGCGTTTAGCTTGGAAAAAGGGGATTTACAATAGGAGGAGGATAAAATTGGCTAACGTGCTAGGGCAGATAGGTTGGCAAGTTAGGCAAGCAGAGGCAGACGTTTCATGACTCTGAGCAAAATGCATCACAGTAAGAAAAAATGATTCTAAGGGAGGGATGAACAAGCCATGACTAATGTACTCTAACTCAGTCGTTCCCAACCTTCTTTGGGTTACCGCCTCCTTGACTCCCAGAACACATCCCCAGTGCCTTCCTCCCCATTTCCAGAATAACGTAAAAACTATAAAGATCCACAGAGAAAGAAAGTAGGAACTGCAAATTCAAAAACAGTGACCAATAATTGCAAAACATTTAAATCTAATTAAAGCTACAAATAAAATGACTTCTTAATTACAGTAATAACAACTTTTGAACATACATACTTTTCACTGCTTCATTGCTTTTTCACCTCTCAGTGAGATGGATGGGCCTGTTGTAGTGACATCGGCTTCTCAACGTCAAGCTGAATGTCACACAGAAGGCGTCTCAGATCCCTTCATTCAGTAATTTGCAGTCTGTTTCGTTGCTTTGAAAGAAGTTGGGCGACCGCACTGAAACTGTGCTCTACTAAATATGATGTTTGAAAGGCAATAAAGAACATCTTGACCTTTTTCCATACAGTGCAGGATAGCATTTATAGATTTCTTTCTCCGACCAAAAGTCTTGATATGATTTTTTTGGATTCTCGGGTTCAGCGCAGTCATTTTGTATGGTGTACTCTCTTAAGATGTTCAAGGAGCCTAGAAGGTTTCATTGCCTCATTTGGGGAAAAAAAAACCATTTTCACACAACAGGCATATTGGTTGTGTGGTACTAGTATAAATCTCTATTTCAAATACTTCACACTATACTGTTTATATTTCTTTTTCGTTTGGTCTGCTTCTGCCATTTTTGTTATGGATTAATGGCCACAGTCAATTACCTATTGTTTTAAGTCCAACCTCAAGCCAAGACCAATAAAGTGAATTATAGCTCAGGCAAAACTTGACTCTCAGCATGAAGTGGGGCAGTGATATCTCATCTGGGCCATAAGCTAAAGAAATGCAGTCAAGACCATTTGAAAGGGAAGGTTCTGAACTTTACCCCATTGAACGCCATACCCTAATTCTCAGCAACTGCGTCACTGTGTGATTAGAATATAGGAATCATCTAGCTAATATGGTACTACGGTAGCGGATGACAATAATGAGCAGTTCACGCCCGAAAAAACACATTTCTTCCTGATATATTAAATATAGAAGTGTCACACTGCTTTTCAAGAACTGTAACGTGTTTCAAGTGAAGTTTAAGACAATGGTGGGTTAGCAAAAGATGAGGTGATTATGTGATCATTGTAATCAATTACGAGGCACTGAAGATCCAAAGTTTGTAACAAGTAATTAATTTCGTAAATTAAGCTTGTAATCCCTCAGCTGCTCTTCTTGCTACCAAGTGCTTCCCCCAAATACCCCCTAAGAAACTCCCAGTCTCTGGGGGGGAGGGTGTGATATCACTTCCTTTGGGAACCACTTCTCTAACTTCTCAGAAAAAGTTAGAGAATATTAAAGTGAAAGAGGAAATATATAAGGAAGCAAATCAAAGGCTTAGTCAAATTCAGAAACTAGCAAAGGAGGGAAGTAGAAAGGATAATAAGCAGAAAGAAAAAACTTAGGTTACATTAGTAAGTAATAAAAAGCAGGCAATAAGAGTTTCTTTGAGCATATAAAAAGGGACAGGCTGCAGCAGAGAATGGGGTTGGGGAAGCAGAAATAAGGAACACGGCAGAGGGGCTAAGCAGATTCTTTGCATCAGTCTTAATGGGAGGTTATACAAGGAACATCCCAATATTTAATAATGCTAAGGAAGAATGAATTACCATCACCAGAGAAATTATTTGAGGCAAACTAATGGGGCTAAAGGTTAATAAGCCCCTAGTCTGGGTCACCTGCTTCCTCAGATACTAAAAGAAGTTGCTACTGCGATAGTGGATGAAGTTCCAGTGAAGGATTAGAAGTTTGGAAAACTGCTGATGTGACATTGAAAGGGAGGGAGAGGAAAGGCTGCTTACTGTAAAGAACAGCCTAATGACTGTTGGACGAATGTTGAAATCAATTATTGAAACATAATAGCAGTGCATTTGGAAAATCATGAAATAATCAGAGTCAGCAAGGCTTCATAAAAGGGAAATTCTTTCTGACAAATTTGTTAAGAGTATTTTGAGGAATTCTTGGCCAGAGTGGATAGAAGAGAGCCAATGTAGAGCTGCATTTGAATTTCCTGAAGATGTTTGACAAAGGACCTCGTAAATGGTTAATACAAGATTCCCACAATGCAGTTGGCAATGTTGAATTATGGACAGGAGATTTGTAACAGGCCGCAAAGCAATAGGTAGCAATTGAGGGGTTATTTTCAGGCTGAAAACCCAGTAACAAGTGGAGATCATTACTGGGACAGCCAACTGTTTGCAATACATATCCATAAATTCACTCTTGTATTAATGAAATGAAGTGAATATATATTTCAGAGAAGATTCAGTAAGATGATCCCAGGGAGCGAGGGAATGCCCCACAAGATAAGGTAAAACAATTTGAGGTTGACTATTGGATTTTAGAAGAATGAGAGGCAATCTTATTGAAACAGATAAGATTCCTAGGGGGTTAGACATGGTAAATGCTCAGAGGTCATTATCTTTCATGGGAGAGTTCTAAATAAGGGTCCAGGAATAAGAGGTGGGTTCAACCATTTAAGACTGAGATGAAGAAAAATTTATTGTAAGGTGTGAGTCTTCGGAATTACTTGACTTAGAGAGCTCTGGGAGCAGAATCTTTATACTTGGGGCTGAGATAAATAGAATTCTAATTGGGAGAAGGGCAGGGAAATAGATGTGGGAAATGTTACATCAGCCACGATCCTGTTGAAAGGTGGAGCAAAGGATGGAATGAGACCATAGGATATAGGAGCAGATTAGGCCATTTGGCCCATTGAGTTTGCTCTGCCATTTTATCATGGCTGATCCATTTTTCCTCTCAGCCCCAATCTTTGGTATCTCCTCCCCCGCCCCCCCCCCCCCACACCAACTCCTTCATGCCCTGACCAGTCAAGAATCTATCAACCTCTGCCTTAAATATACATAAAGATTTGGCCTCCACAGCTGCCTGTGGCAAAGAATTCCACAGATTCACCACTCTCTGACTAAAGAAATTCCTTCTCATCTCCACTCTAAAAGGACGCCCCTCTATTTTAAGGCTGTGTCCTCTGGTCTTAGACTCTCCTACGACAGGAAACATCCCCTCCACTTCCACTCTGTCAAGATCTTTCACCATTCGAAAGGTTTCAATTAGGTCACCCCTCATTATTCTAAATTCCATTGAGTACAGGCCCAGAGCCATCAAATATTCTTCATATGGCCTATACCGACTGGACTATACTTACCATTTCTTCATGTCACATGGTCTTTCATAGTTTCTAGATCCTGTCTATATCCTCCAGAAAGAATCTCTTTCACCAACCTTTTTTGTTGTTCCTTTAACCCCGTTCTTCCTGATTGTGCCACTTCAGATCATGTTGATGATCCCGTATTCCAGCATCCTATTACACCTGTTAGTCTGCCCCGCTTCCACTTCAAACCAGAATGATTGTCCACTTGTCAAATCAGTTTTCCAAAGTTTCCTGTGGTAAGACCATCCACCCCAGTTCACACAAACACTCCTCACTCACCAGATTATAACTCCCTGCAAATCCATTCCCTCCCCTGCCCCGAATGTAGAATCACCATCCCCCAAAGACCTTCTCTTAAGTCTGAAGTCCTCCTTTCCTCCCATATTCAGTCACCCCTGGCTTTTCCCTTCATCTTCCCAATCAAGTGTAACTTTAACTCCCCGTTCCTTTCCTTTCAATCTTTTCCTTTTCCATTTCTCCTATCTGCTCCCTTTCATTTTGTTCCCCTTCTCCTGCAGCTGCTGAGGAAAATGATTTTGGTTATTGCACAACAGAATGTACACTCGGTGGCCGCTTTATTAGGTACACCTGCTCGTTAATGCAAATATCTTATCAGCCAACTCAATGCATAAAAGCATGCAGGCATAGTCAAGAGGTTCAGTTGTTGTTCAGACTAAACATCAGAATGGGTTAAGAAATGGGATCCAAGTGGCTTTGACCATGGAATGATTGTTGGTTCCAGACTGGGCGATTTGAGTATCTCAGAAACTGCTGATCTCCTGGGACTTCCACACACACAGCAGTCTTTAGGGTTTACAGAGAATGGTTACGAGAAACAGAAAACATTCTGTGAGTGAAAACACTTTCTTAATGAGAGAGGTCAGAGGAAAATGGCCAGACTGGTTCCAGCTGACAGGAAGGTGACAGTAACTCAAATAACCACATGTCACAACAGTGGTGTGTGTAGAAGATCACCTCTGCATGCACAACACATTGAACCTTGAAGTGGATGGGTTACATCCGCAGGAGATCATGAGCATGTCCTTGGTGGCCACTTTATTCGGTATCTCCTAGACCTAATCAAGACACCACTGAGTGTATTTTCCAATTCCTGTTCTTGTGAAAACCCTTGCTTTATAGTAGGTAGTGCGCAGAATTACATCCACGTGTGCTAGTGTCTGGGGTTAAAGCAGGCCGGGTTCCACAATGGTGCATATCATGCATCATTTTCCTCAGCACCTCTGGAGAGATAATATCAATTGTAAACCGCAGGGAACCATACTAGCAAAGAAATGGAAGGTGTGGTATGTGGCTTTGGGCCAAGAGCAGGCAGACAATATTGAGACTTCCACAGCCCAGGATCTATGACAGTATATGCAGGAATATCTCAGTTTCCAGTTGAAATGCCATACTCATTGGAAAGAATCCATGCATTGTGATACTGAAACCCATCGACTCAAATACCTTGGAGCCTAACTTCTGTCTATTGTATTGCGGAATCCCAGATAGACGGTATGTTCAGCACTCATTCAGAGTAATGGATAAAGAGGGATAATGGATGTAGGGTTCCCCTTCCTGATTGCTAATGCCTGCTGGAAACACGATGTCAGATAAGATCATCACTTTAGGCTTCCCTGCAAAAACCTGGATTTTTATTTTTCACTCGGTTGTGGGCTGAGGTCCATCCATGCATAGCCAGAATTCACTACACCTTCGTAAGTGCTCCTGAAAGTGTTGGTGACCTGTCTTCTTGCATCGGTGAACTCAGCTGGTTGTATGTACTCCCACAAACGCAGTGGACAGGGACTCTGAGGCTTTGCAGGAGGAATCGCAACTTATTTACAAGTTGAGGTGGTGTGTAAAGAAAGAAAATACAGTTGGTTATTTTCCCAGCCGTCCCCTGTCTTTCCAGGTGGCAGAATGTGAAGGGATGGGAGCTACTGTTAAAGTAGCCTTGCCTAGTATCTGCAGTGCACTTTGTTCATGGTACCTGGCGCACTAATGGTGGTGGGAGTGAAGCCTTGGAGTGGTGGACAGACTGGGATTCCTGCAGGCGGCTTTGGGCTGAATGATGTTGAGCACTTTGCTCTGTCGGAGCCACGCTCTTACTTGCTATTTCCCTGCCTGTGGAAACCTGCCCTGCTGTTCCTGCATGCTTCAATCCTTGCCAGTGTCTCATAGCAACACCAAAAGGAGGTGCCACAATAGCAACTGAACTGCATTTGTATGGCATCTCCTCGCATTTTGAAGCATCCCAGACATTTCACTGGAATGTAATTAGAAAAATATTGTTACTGAGACCCAAGGCAGGGTGCCAGCAACTCGGACTGGGAGATAAGTTTCAAGATGCAATAAAGTGAAAAGAGTGGAGAGTGGAATAGGTTCAGGGATGGAATTCCTGAGTTTTCAGACTAAACTGGTCTGTCGATGTTGGCTGAAGAGATCTGGAGATGTACAGATGGCCGGAAATGGAGGAGGGCAGAGTACCTGACATAGAACAATACAGCACAGTACAGGCCCTTCGGCCCACAATGTTGTGCCGACCCTTAAACCCTGCCTCCCATATAACCCTCCACCTTAAATTCCTCCATATACCTGCAGTAAAAGTTCAGGACAAGGTGTGATCACAGAGAACGCATTGAAAACAAGATTGTGATTATTTTAGTTTTTGTTATTGGCGGACTACGAATGAGTCCCTGGGTGATGGCTGATGTGAGTTGTGATAAGGGAGGTGAGCTTTGAATGAGAATGAAACTGCAGGAAGCAGATGATTGCTAGCTGTAACTTTTCCAGAGTTAAATATATTGTAAACATTATGTTTGATCTTGAGTAACACATGGAAGAGGACTCGTGAGCAGCAGCAGTAGAGGTGGGTATTGTTAATGCAGAGAATACATAGGTTTTTGTATAGAGGATCACTGTGGAATTGGAAACTCAAGTCCAGGTTATATTTCAGGCAATGCTCATATCCACGTACCTAAACACCTCCTTTAGACCAGAGAAGAGTACAAGAATAGGCCCTATTGTCCATGATACCTATGCTAATCACAGTGCCATGGTAAACAAAATCTATCTGTTTGCACATGATCCATTTTCGTCCAGTCGCTGCATTTTCACGTGCCTGTCTAAATGGCACAATTATATCTGCTTCCATCACAAACCCTGTCACCGCATTCCAGACACCTACCATTCTCTGTGTAAATAAACTTAGCCCGCACGTCTCCTTTAAACTTTCCCCTTCTCCTAGAGCTGTATCCTCTAGTGCCTGTCATGTATACCCTGGGTAAAAGACTCTATCTATCCTACCAATGTCCCCCATCATTTATAAATCTCTATGAAGCCCCTTCTCAGTCTCTGACACTCTAGAGCAGGGGTCCCCAGCCTTTTTTATGCTGTTAACCGAGGGGTCCGTGGACTCCAGGTTGGGAACCCCTCCTCCAGAAAAACAGTCCAGAGATTGCTATTGCTAAAATGCCCTAACCCAGACTGCACCCAAGTGACCCTCTTCTGCACCCTATCCAAAGCCTCCACTTCATTCCCGTAATGGGGTGACCAGAAATGCACACAGTTCTCCAGATACAGTCTAGCCAAGGTTTTATATAACATGACTTCCTGACCCTTGCCCTTAAGTCCAGAGCAATGAAGACAAGCTTGCGATACACCTTCACCACCCTGCCCCTTTTGTTGTCTTTCTTCTCTTCTTTAAGACTTAACTCTCTGACTTAATCTTTGATAATTAAGTTATTATTGATTAAATTATGGTAAACGATTACTGCAAACACCGAAGATGCGAGCAACGTTGAGGGTTGGTGCGTGCGGGTGTGAAGTGAAGTCGAGTCCAGTGGGGCGGAGGAGAGGCAGCTCCGGGGCCCGTCCACCTAAACCGAGAAAAAGCTTTGATTGATCGATCGGCTGGGCCGATTTGGAAAGGCCGGTAGGGGCTGAAACTTGGCGGCAGGGTCCAGGCCCAGAGCGCATCGATGCAACAGGGCCCGAGTCTTAGGCCGAGGAATGAACCAATGTTTGGATGATTTAAACGCCGGGCTAGATTCATTGAAAAGGCATGGGTGTTGAGACCAGAGGTGATAGTCAGGCTGGTTTCGCTCGCTGCTCAGTGGTGTTTACTCTGCTCAGTGCTGAACTGAGGCTTCATGTCTGGGGGCGTCCACGACGTTTACACTGTTCAACACTAAACTGAGCCTGTGGCCGAGGCCTGATCCAGGCTTCGTGTCTGAAGACTCAGTTTTGTTCTAAATATTATTTGATTACTTTTATTGTTAGCACGATTTGTTTTTCTTTTTGCTCTGCATATTGGGTGTTCAACAGTCTTTATTTTACGGGTTGTTTATTTTGTGGCTGCTGGTAATTTCAGGGTTATACATTGTATACACACTTTGATTATAAATGTACTTTGAAATTGGTAGTCACCACTCTGCCTATCTTATTGTTTTGCTTATGATGAATCCGGATAATAAACAAAACCTTTGCCTGCTGGGTTTCACTGTGAGGTGATCCATTTGTCAGTCTCACTCTAAATTCATTACTAATGGTAATAGAGGTCAGAGGTCAGCATTGCGTACCTCACACAAATTTGCTTCCTCACTAGTGCCGTCGAGAGTTTAGTCTCACTGGTCTCCAACACTGCATTACAACTGTAAGAGTCTGAGGACATACGGTTATTGCACACTCTCCGTTTGAAATTAAAAATAGTGCAGAACCCCGGAAATACTCAGCAGGCCATGCAGCATCTGTGGAGAAAATGAATGCACATTTCAGCTCGATGACTTTTTGATTATTGTTCTGATGGGAAGATTCCACAAATTCACAAGTCTTTTTTTTTCTTTGAAGACCTTACTATATCTATATTATCATTAACTAAATCTAATAAAGTAACTTTAAATCACCCTAAATTACTTGAGGTGGGCGCGGTCTTGGTTGTCAGAAAAACTAATATACCATTAAATTGTCTCCAGGCAAAAAAAAATCCTAGCTGTCTAAATTATATACAGAAGGAGGCAATTTTCAGGATGCCAATGTAACCAAACAGAAATAAAGCTCATCTTAACAATGTAAGCATAGATCAGAATTCTACAGTCTGCTTCACCGAGTCCCCGGGACTGCAGCCCTTGAACAACCACTGGTTTCTCATGGAGTTCCAAGAGGGGTGAAAATGCAACTGGAGACAATAGAAACGTTATACTGCTTGGCCAATGGGAGGCAGGGCTTCACAAGGCAGAACCACCAGGTTGTTAACCATACTTAATAGCCTCGTGCTGATCCTAGACATGGATGGGGGTAATTGGGTTTAGGAGTGCTGCTTTTGTTTCATAACCGAGGAAATTGCCCCAATAACACTTAATCACTCACACAGTAGAAGGGGAGACAAGAGGACATTTGATATGTGCCTTCCCTCCCTTTATCCCTTTTCTCGATCTCCCTGGAGACAGATTATCTACTGACATCTTACAAATATATGGACTCTCACAGCTATATCTCTTCCCACTCTGTCACTTGTAAAACTGCCATTCCCTTCGCTCAGTTCCTCCACCTCCACTGCATTTGTTATCAGGATGAGGCATTCTAAGACACTTGACATGTCCTCTTTCTTTATTTCAAATAATGGGGTTTCCCTTCCACCATCATCGATGCTGCCCTTACCCACATCTCCAATTCTCACACACCTCCAAGCCTCTTAACAGGGATGGGGTTCTCCATGTCCTTATCTACCCCCCCCCCAAAAGCCTCTGTATCTAGCTCATGATTTTCTGTAGCTTCTGCCCTCTCCAGGGGGTCCTAATCCTGCCTCTGAGCACATGTTGCCTCACACTCAGCCCGCTTTCCATAGGGATTGCAATCAATGTAACTCCCCCGTCCACTCGTCCCTCCTCACTGATCTTCCTCCTGCCTCTTCCACTTCCCTCCTGCTGCCACTCCCTGCAAGTGTGGCAAATTATCCCCCAGCCTTTACACCTCCCTCTCCACCAGTCAGGGCCCAAAACAGTCCTTGCAGGTGAGGCAACGCTTCACCTGCAAGTCTGCTGGGGTCACCCCTTGTATCTGGTGCTCCTGGTCCAGCATCCGCTACACCATTGAGACCCAACGTAGATTACGGGAGCACTTTGTTGAGCATCTTTGCGGCTCTGTCTGCAGAAATCAGAATTAGGTTTAACATCACCAGCATATGTCATGAAATTTGTTGTTATGCAGAAGCAGTATATTGCAATACATAATCATAAATATAGGAATTCCTGTAAATATATACAGTGCCTATAAAAAGTATGCAACCCCTGTCTCTGAAAGTTTTCATGTTTTATTGTTTTACAACATTGAATCACAGTGGATTTAATTTGGCTTTTTTTTATGTTAATCAACAAAAAGACTCTTTTGTGTCAAAGTGAAAACAAATTTCTACAGATTGGTCTAAATTTATTACAATAATTAAACACAAAATACCTGATTGCATAATTACTCACCCCCTTTAAGTCAGTATTTAGTAGACGTACCTTTTTTAAATTTTATTTATTTATTTATTTATTACATTTTTAAGAGAATTACATAGAATGAATAGAATGTTAGAATAGTAAAATAAAGTGAAAAAAGTGAAAAAAATTAATACTAGCCCTCCCCCCTCAAACCTTTATATAAAAAAAGAAAACAAAAGAAAGAAAGGAGGAAAAAAAAGATTGCCTGGATATCGGAGGATCCCCACATGCTCCATGGAGTTCAAAATAATTTTTATTTTTATTTTCCCCAATTACTTTATAATTTTATCTTCAAAGGACCTATGCATTTAATCCTATCTTTTGTAGATAGGGGTGCCAAATTTTCAAAAATATATCGTATTCATTTCTTAAATTATAAGTAATTTTTTCAAGTGGAATGCAGCTGTATATTTCATTATTCCAATGATCCATAGTTAAATACGAGTCTGATTTCCAAGTAACTGCAATAGCTTTTTTGGCTACTGCCAATGCAATTTTTATAAATTTTTTCTGATACTTATTCAATTTAAGTTTCGGTATTGTCCCTTCAGTGTCACCTAGTAAAAATAATATTGGACTATGTGGGAGTTGTACTAGTAAACGTACCTTTGACAGCAATTACACCTTGAATCTGTGTGGATAGGTCCTTATCAGCTTTGCATATCTGGACACTGCAAATTTTCCACATTCCTCTTTACAAAACTGCTCAAGCTCTGTCAGATTGCATGGGGATCGTGAATGAACAGCCCTGTTCAAGTCCAGCCACAAATTCTCAATTGGATTGAAGTCTGGACTCTGACTTGGCCACTCCAGGACATTTAACTTTGTTGTTTTTAAGCCGTTCCTGTGCAGCTTTGCCTTTATGCTTGGGGGTCATTGTCTTGCTGGGAAACAAATCTTCTCCTAAGTCGCAGTTCCCTTGCAGACTGCATCAGGTTTTCCCCCAGGATTTCCCTGTATTTTGCTGTGTTCATTTTACCCTCAACCTTCACAAGCCTTCCAGGGCCTGCTGCCACAGCGTGATGCCATGATTCACGTTAGGGATGGTGTGTTTGGCTTACACCAAACATAGTGATTAGTCTGATGACCAAAAAGCTCAAAATGTTGGTTTTATCAGACTGTGGAACCTTCTTCCAGTGCCTTTAGAGTCTCCCACATGCCTTCTCGTAAACTCTTGCCAAGATTTCAAGTGAGTTTTTTTCAACAGTGGCTTTCTCTTTGCCACTCTCCCATAAAGCTGTGACAGGTGAAGCATCTGGGTGACAGTCGTTGTATGCACAGTCTCTCCCATCTCAGCCACTGAAGCTTGTAACTCCTCCAGAGCTGTCATGGGTCGCTTGGTAGGCTCCCTCACTCATCCCCTTCTTGCATGATCACTCACTTCTTGAGGACAGCCTGCTCTAGGCAGATTTACAGATGTGTTGTATTCTTTCCATTTCTTGATGATTAATTTGACTGTACTCCAAGGGATAGTCAGTGACTTGGAAATTTTCTTGTATCCATCTCCTGACTTGTGCTTTTCAATAACTTTCTCATGGAGTTGCTTGGAGTGTTCCTTTGTCTCCATGGTGTAGTTTTTGTCAGGATACTGACTCACCAGCAGTTGGGCCTTCCAGATACAGGTGTATTTTTATCACAGTCAATTGAAATGCTTTGACTGCACACACAGATCTCCATTTAAATAATTATATGGCTTCTGAAACCAATTGTCTACACCAGTGACGATCTGGTGTGTCATATTTAAGGGGGTGAATATTTATGCAATCAATTATTTCGTGTTTTATATTTGTAATTAATTTAGATCACTTTGATTGAGACGAAAGACTCATTTTCTGTTGATCAGTGTTAACAAAAGCCAAATTAAATCCACTGTGAATCTATGTTGTAAAACAATAAAACATGAAAACTTCCAAAAGGGGGTGAATACTTTTTATAGGCGCTGTTGTGTATGTGTGTAATTAAATAAGTAGTGCAAAAAAAAAAGAGTGAGTTCATGGATTCAGTGCTCATTTGTCCATTCAGAAATCTGATGACAGAGGGGAAGAAGCTGTTCCTATATCATTGAGTGTGTGCCTTCAGGTTCCTGTACCTACTCTCTGATGGTAACAATTGAAGAGGGTATATCCCGGGTGATGGGGGGTCCTTAGTGATGGATGCCTCCTTTTTGAGGCATTACTCCTTGAAGATGTCCTGAATGCCGGAGAGGCTGGTGCCCATGATGGAGCTGACTGAGTTTACAACTGTCTGCAGCTTATTTTGATCCTGTGCAGTAAACACCACCCCCCATACTAGATGATGATGCACCCTATTAGAATGCTCTCCACTGTACATCTGTAGAAATTTGCAAGTGTCTTTGGCGGCATAACAGATCTCCTCAAACTCTTAATGAAATCTAGCCACTACCATGCCTTCTTTGTAATTGCGTCGATATGTTGAGCCTGGGGTAGATCGTCAGATGTTGACACCTGGGAACTGGAAATTGCTCACTTTTTCCACTGCTGATCCCTCAATGAGGACTGGTGTGTGTTTCCTGAAGTCCACAATCAAATCCTTGGTCGTACTGATGTTGAGTGCAAGGTTGTTGCTGTGATTCCACTCAACTAGCCGATCTATATCGCGCCTGTGCACCTTCTCGTCACCATCTGAAATTCTGCCAACAACAGTTGTGCCATCAGCAAATTTATAGGTGGCATTTGAGCTGTGCCTAATTATGGATGTAGAGAGAGTAGAGCAGTGGGCTAAGCACATGCCTTTGCATTGTGCCAGTGTTGATTATCAGTGAAAAGGCACAACCTCCTGGTGGCTAAACATTTCAATTCAGCTCCCCATTCTGATTCTGACATGTCTGCCTATGGTCTCCTGAACCACCATGATGAAGCAAAACTCAGGTTAGAAGAGCAACACTTCATATTCCAAACACGGGGAAATCTGCAGATGCTGGAAATTCAAGCAACACACACACACAAAATTCTGTGGAACACAGCAGGCCAGGCAGCATCTATAGGGAGAAGCACTGTCGATGTTTCGGACCAAGACCCTTCATCAGGACTAACTGACTTAGTCCTGACGAAGGGTCTCGGCCCGAAACATTGACAGCGCTTCTCCCTATAGATGCTGCCTGGCCTGCTGTGTTCCACCAGCATTTTGTGTGTGTTGCTTCATATTCCATCGGGGTAGTCTACAACCTGACTAATAATTTCTCTAAGTTCAGGTTATTTCTTCCCCCCTCCTTCTTTCTCTCTTTTTTCATTCCCCGCTCTAGCTCCCCTCTTACCCCTTCTCTTTTCCTCACTTGCCTATTCTGCTCTCTGGTGCCCTACTTCCTTCCATGGTCCACTCTCCTCTCCTTTTAGATTCCTTCTCCTTCAGCTCTACTTCTTCCATCTGTCATGTCCCAACTTCTTACTTCATCACCACTCCCCCACCTGTCCACCTTCCCTCTCACCTGGTTCAACTTCTCACCTGCCAGCTTGTACTCCTTCTCATTCTGGCTCCTGTCCAAGTCCTGATGAAGGGCCTCAGCCCGAAACATTGATGGTTTACTTCCCTCCCTAGACGCTGTCTGATTGCCGACTTCCTCCAGCATTTTGTGTGTTGCTCAAGATTTCCAGCATCTGCAGAATCTCTTTGTGCTTGCTTAGGTTTACAGTTACTGATTCACTTTCTACAGATTTTGCCTAACCCATGGAATGTTTCCAGTATGATCTGTTTTTCTTTCACTTGGGCTTGGAGGCAATATGTTTGTATAGATGGTGGAGAGGATAACAGAGGACAAGGAGTCAGGATAAGGAGGTCATTTTCTCTTCAGTAATCAGTAATTAGTGGTATACTACCGGATCAGTACAGAGTCTCAATTAAATTTTTGATGTCATGACTTTTGAGAAAATCTCAGTTTTTAATCTTGTAGCTTCAATTTACCCAGTTGCCTTATTCATTTGCAGACTCTGACAAAGATAGTCATATCGAGTAAAACCAGAAATATCAATATGAAAGGACAATTTGTGTGATGGTGCACACGTTATGATTCACACAGTCCTGATGAAGTGTCTCAGTGCTTTATCTTTTCTACCCACCTGGCTTCACCTATCACCTTCTAGCTATCCTTCTTCCACTCCCCCTCCCCTTTTTATTCTGGCATCTTCACCCTTATCCGGTCCTGAAGAAGGGCCTCGGACTGAAACATCGACCCTTTATTCCCTTCCATGGATGCTGCCTGACCTGCTGAGCTCCCTCAGCATTTTGTGTGTCTTGCTCACCATTATTTTATCTTTCCATGGTCTATTCATATGGCAGTGATATTAATTCTGATTCTGAAATGAAGTGAATTGTGTGTGCTGGCATATTAATATAACATCCAATAGTGTGGAAATTATTCTAGCCCAGCACCATTAAAGTCTTGAGCTTGCTGGATGATTAGAGTTTACTGTATTATGCTTGTGAAATCTCAAATTTGTTAAAATCAGCAACAACTTAGAGCTGGAATAACACTCACTGATGTTTGCAACAAGGCACGTAGTGTGAGCTTGAACGTTTTATTGTTTGGTTCAGCTTGGAGATATTTTCTGATCTGCGTTCAGCTAAATGGTGTATCAGATGATGAGAGGCATTCATTGTGTGGATAGCCAGAGGCTTTTTCCCAGGGCTGAAATGACTAACATGAAGGGGCATAGTTTTAAGGTGTTTGGAAGTAGGTTCAAGGGAGATGTCACAGGTAAGTTTTTCACACAGAGAGTGATGGGTGTGTAGAATGCACTGCCAGCAAAGGTGGTAGAGGCAGATACAACATGGTCTTTTAAGAGGCTCTTAGATAGGTACATTGAGCTTAGAAAAATAGAGAGCTATGTGGTAGGAAAATTCTAGGCAGCTTCTAGAATAGGTTACATGGTCAGCACAACATTGTGGGCCGAAGGGCCTGTAAAGTGCTGTAGATTTTCTATGTTCTGTCTTCTATTTTTATGTGAATCTATTATGACTGTTCCAAGATTTAGGTCCAGTTTAGGTGGGAGACCCTCGTGGCTCGAGTCATTACCAATGCAAATTGATCATGCAAAGATATATATTAAAAGGAACATGACTGTATAATTTTAGATGACCCAAGCGACTAGTTGTTTTCAGGACTCTATTTATTTGATAGTGTGGGGTATAAAGTTGAATTTATTTGAATATAAGACCACCATTTATCACTCTGGTTTTGCATAACTGTATTTCTGTTGCAAACTCTTATGTCTGTGATTTAATCTTGAAAATTATAACAGGGTAAAGGCTACCATGTGTCCAAGTGGGTGGATCAATGGAACCACAGAACATAAATCACAAGGGATGATGGATGGTTCAGCTAGAGGAGGGTTGTTTGTTGCCCTTAGCTACAGCCCAACAAATTGTGTAAGAACAGTGTCAAATCTATGTTTATAAAATTCCCAAGCATGGAGTCACTAACTAGGGAAAAGCTTCGTCAAAGCAGTACTTTATCAATCCATAGTTTGAATTCTTCCACAGCTGGTTGATACTGCAAGGGCTAGGATAAATTAATCAATTAAGGTTTTTGTTTTAAATTTCAGAGTTCCAGCAATTTGTTTTCATTTACCACTGGAATGCCACCTTGAATGAAAACAAGGAGGGAGGGAGGCAGAAGAAAGGAAATTATAGGCCAAAGCAACACACACAAAATGCTGGAGGAACTCAGCAGGTCAGGCAGCATCTATGGAAATGAATAGACAGTTGACGTTTCTGGCCGAGACCTTTCTTCAGGACTGGAAATGTTGACTGTCTATAAATTTCAACAGATGCTGCCTGACCTGCTATGTTCCTCCAGAATTTTTTGAGTATTGCTTTGGATTTCCAGCACCTGCAGACTTTCTCGTGTTTATAAACTATAGGCCAGTTAGCCTGGTATCAGTAGTTGGAAAGATGCTGGAGTCTATTATTAAGGATGAGGTTTCGGGGTTGTTGGAGGTACGTGATTAAAATAGGTCAAAGTCAGCAAGGTTTTCTAATGGGGAAATCTTGCCTGACATATCTGTTGGAATTCTTTGAGGAAGTAACAGGCAGGATAGACTAAGGAGAGTCAATGGATGATGTTTACTCAGATTTTCAAAAGGTCTTTGACAAAGTGCCTCACATGAGGCTGCTTAACAAAGTAAGAGCCCATGGTATTACAGGAAAGGTACTAGAATGAATAGACTGGCAGGAGGCAAAGAGTGGGGATAAAGGGGGTTTCTTATGGTTGGCTGTCAGTAACTACTGATGTACCGCAGGGGTTGACATTGGGACCATTCCTTTCCACATTGTATATCAATGATCTGGATGAAGAAATTGATGGCTTTGTGGTCAAGTTTGTGGACCAAACTAAGACAGGTGGAAGTGTAGGAAGTGTTGAGGAAGCAGGGTGTCTGCAGTGGGGGAATAGGCAAAGAAATGGCAGGTGGAATATAATGTAGGCAAGTGCATGGTCAATCACTTTGGCAGAAGGAATAAAGGCATGGTCTTTTTTGTAAATGGGGAGAAAATCCAAAAATCAGAGGTGCAGAGGGAATTGGGAGACCTCATGTAGGATTCCCAAAAGGTTGACTTGCAGGTTGAGTCAGTGATAAGGAAGGCAAATGCATTCAGTGTGAGAGGACTCGAATGAAAAAGCAATGATGTAATGCTAAGATTTTATGAGGCATTTGTCAGACCACGCTTGGAGCATCGTGAGCAGTTTTGGGCCCCTTATCTAAGAAAGGATGTGCTGGCATCGGAGAGAGTCCAGAAAAGAATTTCTGGATAAGAATTATCCCAGAAATGAAAGGGTTAACCTATGAGGAGAGTTTGATGCCTCTGGGACTGTACCTGCTGGAGTTTAGAAGAATGAAGGGAGTGGTGGGGGGGAGATCTCATTGAAACCTATCAAATATTGAAAGGTCTAGAAAGAGTGGATGTGGAGAGAATGTTTCCTACAGCCTCAGAATTGAGGGATGTCCATTTAGAACAGAGGTGAGGAAAATTGTGTTCAGCCAGTGGGTGGTGGATCTGTGGAATTCTTTGCCACAGACTATCATGGGTGCCACGACAGGAATATGTAAGGCAAACTCACTGAATTCCTCAAGCACCTTGTTGCTCTCGATTTCAGGATCCGTAGTCTTGTGTGTCTCCAAAGTAAGTGGGTGTTTGATAGCATGGATTTAGAGTCCTGGGGTATACAGGCCCATTGGCCTATGTCATCTAGCCAGCCAAGACACCTATCTAAACTTTGGAGGAGAGAGAGGGAGAGAGGGTGTCCCATATGCCTGCACTTGATCCACATCTCTCTCTAAAACAGGGGTTCCCAACCTGGAGTCCATGGACCCCTCGCTTAATGGTATTGGTCCATGGTAAAAAAAAGGTTGGGAACCCTCCTGTAAAATGTTCTTATTCATGTAATTGTCCACAAAAGACAAGTTAAAGGATGTTTCCATTAGTAGGAGAGTTTAGATCTGAGGGCACAGCCTCAGAATGAAGAGACATCCCTTTAAAGCTGAGAAGGGGGGGGGCTTCTTCAGCCAGAAGAGGATGAATCTGTGGAATTCTTTATCACAGAGGGCGGTGGGGGCCAAGTCATCAGGTGTATATAAGGCAGACAATGATAGACTCTTGATAGGTAAGGCAGAGAGAAGGCAGAGAATGGGTCGGGAAAGAAAAGTCAGCCCTGATCGAATGTCAGAGCAAACTCGATGGACTGAATGGCCTAATTCTTCTCCTATATCTTCTGGACGTTTTGGACTTGGCGAGCCCAAGGGCCCGATTCCCTGCTGTTTGGCTCTAAAGTTATTTGGGAGGTAACAGCCCAACACCTGGCACCTGATCTCCTCGCAGTCTGGGCCCCGTGATTTGCAGGTTCCGCAGCTGAAAGTGCTGATTTTCTTGGAAGAACTGTCAGCGGGGAGTGAGGCTCCAGATGTTGCTCTCTCCCGACTGACCGACGCCTTCGGGCGTGTGTGGACGCGCGGATGCTAATATCAAAGTAATTTTACATAAGTTCTTGTCACAGTTGCGGGATGCAGAAGCTAGGTGTTGCGTATAAATCAGCAAGTGCTAAATGTTCCTTCAAACCAGTCCTACTCCTATAAAGTATTTCAGAACGTTTCTATGATCTGATGAAACATCAGATTTGGCGCCATTTCCTGTCGGTGGAGCTCATTCAGAGAACTACTCACCTTGGCGCTTTGTGTGCAGGGGCGGTCTGAGGAATCTTTGTTTCTTTTAAACTATGCTGAAATATCTGAGCCAAAAGTATGGTAAATTTTATTAAGGTTAAAAAAGAATCTGTACTTTGTGGATGGCTGCCATTAGCCTGGAGAGCAGTACCACACCCGGTCAAGTCGCAACAGGTAGCTGCGTGACCCGCACCGACAAGCCCAAGCCGAGCCGAGCCGAGCCGAGCCGGAAGCCTGGGGAGCGGAGCGGAGCGGCCGGCTCACCCTCCTCATTGACCCGAGTAACGTTAGCACCGGGAAGCGGACAGTTCGCAACCCCGCCTGAACTTAGGAGAGGCTTTTTCTGGAGGAGCTGAATTAAAACGGGCGGTGTTTTCCTGACTGGTCGCCCCCATCTAATTTTGTAGTTTCAGTCTATAGGGGCAAACGAAAGGGGGTTTAATTGAGTTTTGGAAGCGCATGTCAAAGAGAAATTAATGTAAACTTAAATTAACATCAATTATGCATAACTTACTGGCCGGTCGGGGGTGTAGTGACATCCGCACCGGACTTCGAGACGGGGCGAGTGGTCCCGGGTTCGAATCCGGCCGACTCCTCTCCCGCTTTCCATCCGCGCTCTGTTGAGCGTCGAGTTAGCAACTCGGCCTTGTAAGAGACAATCAAATCCAGAAGAAACGGCGGGAAGAGGAGCAACACAGCGCAATTTACACGTGGAACTAAACATACGACAGAAGTGTAACGAGAGAGAGAGAGAGAGAGAGAGAAATATCATCCGTGGTGGCCCCCGAGCAAGAAAACAGGCTCTTCGGCAAGATGCCCTCCCAAGCTAGCCCCATTTGCCAGCATTTGGCCCATATCATTCTAGAACTTTCCTGACAATTTAAAAAAAGTCTTATTCTATCTGCCTCAACCACCGGCAGCTCATTCCTCAGACACACCACCACTCTCAGGGTTAAAAATGAAAGATACCCTGCATGTTCCTATCAAATCTTTCCATTCTCACCTTCCAAACCTATGCTGTCCAGACCTGGGGAAAAGTTTGAGTGCATTCACCAGGGTCCCTCTGTTTTACAACACTCCACAAATGTTAGAGTTTTTCAGGCTGGTTCAATAAACTAACTTCTTATTAAATCCCTATCTTAACCTGGATGATTAACTTATGAGTCCAGTGACTCAGGGTATCACTTGAAACTCATAATAATGATGAAAAATGTCAAGCTCACAGCTTTTAACCTTCCATCATTTGGGTCTGGCTTCTCCACACAATCCTTCTTCATTTGGTTCCAAAATAACACGTTTCCCTTTATTGCATCTTAATTTTTGTCCGCCCCCCCCCCCCCCCACCAAAGCTTTATGCTCTCGATGGAATTACACCCAAATGTTACTCCTAAGGGGTGCTCACAGACTGTTGGCTATTGCCACTCAAACGAAGCTCTCGACCACACCACGATAACAGTGATGGCTCCCAACTCCATCTCCCCGCCACTTTTCTAGAATCCGCATCAAACCTCCAAACAATGTTTGTTCCGTGTGGGGATTTCATACGGAGAAGAAGGCTGCGGGGGAATGGCTAAGGATTTCCGGAGCGAAGGCAGTTTTACGACTCGGGGTAAAAGAGAAGCAAGACTGCGCAGGCACATGACATCAGCCAGTAGAGCGGGGAAAGTTTAAAAGGAAGACCGCCATATCCAGCGGGCAGCGGAGTGAGAGGCAGCAGAGTGATAGGGCTTTGGCTCAACGGGCTTCGGCAGTAACAAGGCGAGGTAGGTCTACCTGTGTTAATTGCGGAAAGGAAGTACATCTGTGAGGCTGGTTTTCTGTGCTTGGTGTCAGATGTGGGAGGTCCTGGAGTCTCCCAGTCTCTCAGAAGGCCATATCTACACCCAGTGTGTTGAGCTGCAACTCCTAAGGGACTGAGTTAGGGAACTGGAGATGCAGCTCGATGACCTTTGTCTGGTCAGGGAGAGTGAGGAAGTGATAGAAAGGAGTTATAGGCAGGTGGTCACTCCAGGGCCACGGGAGACAGGCAAGTGGGTCACAGTCAGGAAGGGGAAGCGGAAGCGGAAGAGTCAGGTACTATAGAGAACCCATGTGGCTGTACCCCTTGACAATAAGTACTCCTGTTTGAGTACTGTTGGGGGGGACAGCCTACCTATGGGAAGCAACAGTGGTCGTGCCTCTGGCACAGAGTCCGGCCCTGTGGCTCAGAAGGGTAGAGAAAGGAAGAGAAAGGCAGTAGAGATAGGGGACTCTAGTCAGGGGTTCAGACAGGCGATTCTGTGGATGCAGGAAAGAAACTCGGATGGTACTTTGCCTCCCAGGCTCCAGGGTCTGGGATGTTACAGATCATGTCCAAGATATCCTGCAGTGGGAGGGAGAACAGCCAGAGGTCGTGGTACATACTAGTACCAATGACATAGGTTGGAAAAGGGAAGAGGTCCTGAAAAAAGACTACAGGGAATTAGGAAGGAAGTTGAGAAGCAGGACTGCAAAGGTAGTCATCTCGGGATTACTGCCTGTGCCATGTGACAGTGAGTATAGTAATAGAATGAGGAGGAGGATAAATGCATGGCTGAGGGGTTGGAGCAGGGGGCAAGGATTCAGATTTCTGGATCATTGGGACCTCTTTTGGGGCAGGTGTGACCTGTACAAAAAGGACAGGTCACACTTGAATCCTGGGGGACCAATATCCTGGCGGGGAGGTTTGCTAAGGCTGCTGGGGAGAGTTTAAACTAGAATTGTTGGGGGGGGGTGGGAACTGAACTGAAGAGACTGGGGAAGAGGCGGTTGGCTCACAAATAGAGAAAGCTTGGAGACAGTGTGTGAGGGAGGATAGGCAGGTGATAGAGAAGGGATGCACTCAGATGGACGGTTTGAGACGTGTATTTTAACACAAGGAGTATTGTGAACAAAGTGGATATGCTTAGAGTGTGGATCAGTACTTGGAGCTATGATGTGGTGGCCATTACAGAGACTTGGATGGTCAGGGACAGGAATGGTTACTTCATGTGCCAGGTTTTAGATGTTTCAGAAAGGAGAGGGAGGGAGGCAAAAGAGGTGGGGGCGTGGCACTGTTGATCAGAGATAGTGTCACGGCTGCAGAAAAAGTGGACATCATGGAGGGATTGTCTACGGAGTCTCTCTGGGTGGAGGTTAGGAATAAGAAGGGGTCACTAACTTTACTGGGTGTTTTTTATAGGCTGCCCAATAGTAACAGGGATATCGAGGAGCGGATAGGGAAACAGATCCTGGAAAGGTGTGATAATAACAGAGTTGTCATGATGGGAGATTTTAATTTCCAAATTATCAATTAGCATCTCCTTAGAGAAAGGGGTTTAGATGGGGTGGAGTTTGTTAGTTGTGTTTAGGAAGGTTTCTTGACACAGTATGTAGATAAGCCTACAAGAGGAGAGACTGTACTTGATTTGGTATTGGGAAATGAACCAGGTCAGGTGTCAGATCTCACACTGGGGGAGCATTTTGGAGATGGTGATCATAATTCTATCTCCTTTACAATATCATTGGAGAGAGATAGAAACAGACAAGTTAGAAAAGTGTTTAATTGGGGTAAGGGGAACTATGAGGCTATCAGGCAGGAAATTGGAAGCTTAAATTGGGAACAGATGTTCTCAGGGAAAAGTACAGAAGAAATGTGGCAAATGTTCAGGGGATATTTGTTGGAGTTCTGCACAGGTATATTCCAATGAGACAGGGAAGTTATGATAGGGTATGGGAACCGTGGTGTACAAAGGCTGTAATAAATCTAGTCAAGAAGAAAAGAAAAGTTTATAAAAGGTTCAGAGAGTTAGGTAATGTTAGGGATCTAGAAGATTATAAGGCTAATGGGAAGGAGCTTAAAAAGGAAATTAGGAGAGCCAGAAGGGGCCATGAGAAGGCCTTGGTGGGCAGGATTAAGGAACACTCCAAGGCATTCTACAAGTATGTGAAGAGTAAGAGGATAAGACGTGAAAGAATAGGACCTATCAAGTGTGAAAGTGTGTATGGAACCGGAGGAAATAGCAGGGGCACTTAATGAATACTTCAGTATTCATTATGGAAAAGGATCTTGGTGATTGTAGTGCTGACTTGCAGCAGACTGAAAAGCTTGAGCATGTAGATATTAAGAAAGAGGATGTACTGGAGCTTCAGGAAAGCATCAGGTTGGATAAGTTGCTGGGATCAGATGAGATATACCCCAGGCTATTGTGGGAGGCGAGCAAGGAGATTGCTGCGCCTCTAGAGATGATCTTTGAATCATCAATGGGGACAGGAGAGGTTCTGGAGGACTGGAGGGTTGCAGATGTTGTTTCTTTTTCAAGAAAGGGAGTAGAGATAGCCCAGGAAATTATAGACCAGTGAGACTTCAGTGGTTGGTAAACTGATGGAGAAGATCCTGAAAGGCAGGATTTATGAACATTTGGAGAGGCATAATTTGATTAAGAATAGTCAGCATGGCTTTGTCAAGGACAGGTCATGCCTTACGAGCCTGTTCGAGTTTTTTGAGGATGTGACTGAACACATTGATGAAGGAAGAGCAGTAGATGTAGTGTATATGGATTTCAGCAAGGCATTTGATAAGGTACCCCATACAAGGCTTATTGAGAAAGTAAGGAGGCATGGGATCCGAGGGGATATTGATTTGTGGATCCAGAACTGGCTTGCCCACAGAAGGCAAACAATGGTTTTAGACGGGTCATATTCTGCATGGAGATCAGTGACCAGTGGTGTGCCTCAGGGATCTGTTCTGGGGCCCTTACTCTTCGCGATTTTTATAAATGACCTAGTTGAAGAAATGGAGGGATGGGTTAGTAAATTTGCTGATGATACAAAGGTTGGAGGTGTTGTGGATAGTGTGGAGGGCTGTCAGAGGTTATAGCGCGACATTGATAGGATGCAAAACTGGGCTGAGAAGTGGCAGATGGAGTTCAACCCAGATAAGGGTGAAGTGGTTCATTTTGGGAGGTCAGATATGATGGCAGAAAATAGTGTTAATGGTAAGACTCTTGGCAGCGTGGAGGATCAGAGGGATCTTGGGGTCCGAGTCCATAGGACAATCAAAGCTGTTACGCAGGTTGACGCTGTGGTTAAGAAGGCATACGGTGTATTGGCCTTCATCAATCGTGAAATTGAATTAGGAGCCGAGAGGTAATGTTGCAGCTATATAGGACCCTGGTCAGACCCCACTTGGAGTACTGTGCTCAGTTCTGGTCGCCTCACTACAGGAAGGATGTGGAAGCCATAGAAAGGGTGCAAGGGAGATTTACAAGGACGTTGCCTGGATCGGGGAGCATGCCTTATGAGAATAGGTTGAGTGAACTCGGCCTTTTCTCCTTGGAGCGATGGAGGATGAGAGGTGACCTGATAGAGGTGTATAAGATGATGAGAGGCATTGATCGTGTGGATAGTCAGAGGCTTTTTCCCAGGGCTGAAATGGTTGCCACAAGAAGACACAGGTTTAAGGTGCTGGGGAACAGGTACAGAGGAGATGTCAGAGGGGTAAGTGTTTTACTCAGAGAGTGGTGAGTGCATGGAATGGGCTGCTGGCAACAGTGGTGGAGGCGGATACGATAGGGTCTTTTAAGAGACTTTTGGATAGGTACGTGGAGCTTAGAAAAATAGAGGGCTATGGGGAAGTCTAGTAACTTCTAAAGTAGGGACATGTTCGGTACAACTTTCTGGGCCGAAGGGCCTGTATTGTGCTCTAGGTTTTCTATGTTTCTATGATCTGTTGCTTACTAGAGATTGAGGGGTGGGGGGGACTCTTTCACAAGGATGCTATTGGGGCTGGGGGGTGGTTTGAATTATAAGGAGAGACTGAGAGTAGGAGGCAGAGGGGTGACCTTATGGAGATGTATACTGTAAAATAATGAAGGGGCACCAATAAGTTTTTCCTCAAGGCTGGGGAATACAATTCTAGAGGGCTTAGTTTTAAGATGAGAGGCGAAGGATTTAAAGGGTAACCCAACAGGCAGGTTTTTTGAGGGCTGTGGATATGTGGAACAAGGTGGGTAGAGGCAGGTACAAATATATTGTTTAAAAGACATTTGGACAGGTACACAGAGCAGGGGTTCCCAACCTGGGGTCAGTGGACTCCTTAGTAGGAGTCCACAGCGTAAAGCAAGTTGGGAACCCCTGGTTTAGAGGGTTATGGGCCAAATTCAGGCAAATAGAACTAGCTCAGTTAGGCAATTGGGTAAGTATGGACTAATTGGGCCAAAGTGGCTGTTCCCATGCCTCAAGGAATGAGACGTGATCTCTGAGAAGCATACAAACTAATTTTTGGGCTTGGCAAGGTAGATTTAAGGTGATGTTTTCCATGGGTGGGGTGTGTATAACCAAGAATCACAAGCTCATGCTGACAACTCGGGGCTGAAATGAGAATTGCCTTCTCAAAGATAGTAGTGAAACTTCAGAATTCTTAATGCCTCTGCGGTTATGGTAGCTCCTTCAATGACTATATTCAAGATAGATCAATAGATTGTTTTTTGGTGTTAATGGAATCAGGAAAGTAGCACTCAGTTTAAAAAAAAAGATTAGCTATGATCTCACTGAATGGTGACACAGGCCAGAAGCATTAAAATGCATTCGCTTTGCTTTCTTGTGTATTTGTATCTGTTGGGCGCAATCAGAAATGCTAGATTCATAACACTTGGGGCAGAACAGTAGTCGAGCAATTAGCGTAACACTCTTACAGTGTCAGCAATCTAAGTTCGATTCCCATCTCTGTCACATACTGAGGACAGTATGTTCTGCCCATCACTGTGTGGGTTTCCATTGGGTTTCCTCTCACATTCCAAATTCGTACGGGTTAGAGGGTTAATTAGTCCCGTGCAGCGCAGGCTCCTGGGCCGGAAGGCGCTTTACTGTGTTCTATTTCTAATTAGATAATAAAGACTCAAACTATCATCATCCCTTCTGCGACTTTCCAGCCAAGGTCAAAGAACTCAGGCAATTCCTGCAGAGTCTTACCAACCAGCAGTGATATCAAAAAATACCAAAGAGTGATTCAGAGGCATTGGAGGCAACACCTACTCAAAGGGCAGGCTCGTTGTCATTTTCGATTCACTGAACAGGTGGGCTTGGAGGAACTCCAGGAGTAAGAGGCCAGATGGCTGTAAGCTTGGCTGCTGGTGGTGGGTTGATTAAAACAGGAGGTGTACACAGTGGCAGAATTGACTGAGTGCAGGGGTTCCGAAGGGTTAGAAAGCTGGAGGAAAATACAGAGGCACTGAGTTGCAGCAGGATTCAAAAGCAGGGTGAGGATGTCAGAACATGGACTTTGGATTAAGAGTCAGGACAGCTAAGAATGGGAGCCAGGAGACAGGGATGCGAGTTTAGAAGAGGTCGGGTTTACAGTATTTATGGGAAAATGACGAGGAACGTCAACTCCGGACAGCAAAGGGATCGAGTTGTGTTGAGTTGAGTCGTGCTGGAGCTGGGTGGTGTTACACGGGAGCGTGTAAACAGACTGAGAATCTCAAGTGTACATGAAGTCGTGAGAGGCAGCGTAAGGGGTGCTTGATTGTGCGGGACAGTGTTGACCAAGAGCCAGTACATTTTGTTACCTCTAAGCTCAATCACATCGTTGCCCTCTTGATGGTCTTACCCCTTTCCACCCCCCATAGGACTGAGTCCATCTAAAACTCTGATCCCCAGCATCCTGGTCTGATCATTCACCATCAGCCTAGTGCTTGTCAGCCGACTCCACCAGTACTAGAATTTACAGATTTGGACCCTTGCTTTTAAATCCCTACAAACCTCGTACCTCACTATCCCCCACATTCACCAACAACTCTACAACCTTCCAGGACGACACCTGGGCAGAGGAGTCAAACATAAAGGTCTATTCATTTGTATCTGGCTGGGCCACGTGAAGCCCAGTTGGGTTTTGTTGTTCTCTTTCATAATAGTGCTAGATCATTGTGGACTGAAAATATATATACTCCATCTTCTCTTTAGTTGCTGTACTAATCTTATACAGCCCCTCTAAAAGGTTCCAACTCGTGCTTCCCTTCTTCTTGCTCCTTCTCCAAAGTAACTTTTCCTTCTGAACTTTTTAACAGGTTATCAAATCCTAAATTCCTGCCCATCATTCCTGACACTCCATGTCTGAACACCTACTTTCTGCTTTGAGCCACATTGCTAAAAGATCTTTATCAAACTCATAAATGACATCCGGAAAGGCTGTGACATATTGAACCATTCTTCTTGACCTGTGCATGCTGGCTGATATTTGATCAGCCTCATTGGAATTCCTGTCCTGTGCTCTCCAGCCGCTGGGACCCCATTCTCTGCTTGTACTCCTTCTATCCAGACATGGCCAGGAAACCACCATAACATACACAAAAATACTGGAGGAACTCAGCAGGCCAGGCAGCATCTATGGAAAACAGTATAGTTGACATTTCAGGCCGAGGCCGTTCATCAGGACCGGAGAGGAAAAGGATGAGGAGTCAGAGTAAGAAGCTGGGGGGCAGGGGAGGAAGAAACACAGGTGATAGGAGATACCGGGAGCTGGAGGGGTGAAGTAAAGAGCTGGGAAATTGATCGGTGAATGAGATCCAGGGTTGGAAACGGGGAATCTGATAGGAGAGGACAGAAGGCCATGCAAGAAAGAAGAGGGGGAGGAGCAAAAAAAGGGAGGTGTTAGGCACATAAGGAGATAGGTGAGAGTGGGAAATGGTGAGGGGGAGGCTTTACCCAAAGTGCGATAAATTGATGTTCATGCCATCAGGTTGGAGGCTACCCAGGCAGAATATAAGGAGTTGCTCCTCCAACCTGAGTGTGGTCTCATCACGACAGTAGAGGAGGCCATGCACTGACATGTCGGAATGGGAATAGGAAGTGGAATTAAAATGGGTGGCCACCGGGAGATCCCGCTTTTTCTGGTGGTTGGAGCATTCAGCAAATCTGTCTCCCAGTCTACATCAGGTCTCACCGAATTACAGGAGGCCACACCAGGAGCACCGGATACAGTAGATGACCCCAACTGACTCACATTAACAGACCACCATAAGCAAGTGATTGGTTACCTCTGGAGCCTTTCAACGATCCATACTTGATCCCTTTATCTTCAATTACATTCACGCACTCCGTAGCAGCATACTGACAGGTTCCACACTCGCCTCCCAGTTCTGTGTTATCAATAACTCTGCTCCTCGAGAGGCTTACTTTTATTACTCCACTTCTCTGACATCAACGTCAAGTTTATTGCCATCTGCAATAGTACCTGTAGGTGCAGTGATTCACAAGAAAAGCATAAATTATGCATAAATCTGATAAGAAAGGACACGGTTAGAACAAAGCGCTGTACTTGAATGCACAAAATCTTTTCAAGTTAATTATTTGCATAGATTTCCATACCCATTGCATTTCCTGCTGCCCAATCACTGGTTCATCTCTCTCCTCCGCTGCTGTCTAATGCTGATGCTTGCCAAGTTCACTTCCAGACTCCACATTCTCTCCACTGCAAAGAACATTTATTTCTGCCATTATAAAGCTGCCTGCTTCCGTTTCTATCTTAGCTAATTTGGTGCTGAAATCGTTAGTCACCAATGAGTCCAAGCTCTCCTGATCAGCTTCTGGCCAAACCCTGACTGCCCGAGTCAGAATCTGGATCAAATCCTTCACCTCTCGTGTCTGTCTCCTTTGCTTTTCTGTTAAGCAGAATGTTAAAACTCACTTCACTCTATGGTTTCATTCTGCAACGTTTCTTTGTTTCTTTTAGCTCCATTGCCTTCCAGAACCTCTGGCATATCTAATTCAGACTTTCTTTACCTTCTTCTGCATATTTACCATGATGACTGTTCAGCCCATCGAGTCGATGTTGGCTAGCAATAGAGCATTCCCAGCAGTTTCATTTTCTCTGTTTTATTGGCTCAGGCAGTGATTGTGGAGAAATAGAGTTAATATTTCAGGTCAATCATCTTTCATCAGATAGATTATTGACCTGTAATAATAACTTTATTTTTGACTCCGCAGATGCCGTATACGCAGCATTTCTGCTTTAATTAAAATCATCGAATGTGACATATTGGATTGAATTTGGTAACGTGACCCTGCAGTGCCTGCAGGCATGTTACTTTGCGAAAGGTAAGGATGTGATGTGAGTAATGGGAAAGAGCAGTAACTTTGAAGCATGTGTAATTATCTCAATGTTAGACTGTACCGGAGAGTTGAGTACGGTGATACAAGTCGCAAGAGCAGGCGTTGCCACAGTTAGAAATGAAAAGATCGTGCGAGGGCAATAGGCCAGAGGAGGAGGAAGGTGATTGAGGGAGGGGAAGGGGTCATCAGTGGTGGGGGTGTTGAATCCTTGCTGAAGAAATAGACACAGAGGCAGATGCAATGGAAGAAGTGCTCAACATTGTTTTTAATGCAAAGCATTGACCCAATCTAGATGAAGGGTTTTGACCCAAAATGCTGACAGTCCCTTTCCCTCCATAGATGCTGCCTGACCCTCTGAGTTCTTCTAGCATTTTGTGAGTTGAATGAGGTGGCTGATTATGGGAAATGCAGGCTGATTTACTGTAGAAAAATGTCCTTTTGATTTGAAACAGTTAAAGCAAAGTAACTGTTCATTTCTATTCAACTTAAATAGAGTGTAGTCCCTTTCTGATGAATATATTTATAATAGTAATTGGATACTTCCTGTTTTTAATGTCTTTTTTTTAAATTGAGATACAGTGTGGAATAGACCCTTCCAGCACTTCGAGCTATGACACCAGGCAACCCCTAATTTAACCCTAGCCTAATTATGGGACAATTTACAATGTGCTATTAACCTAGCAACTGGTAGGTCTTTGGACTGTGGGAGGAAACAGGAACACCTGGAGGAAACCCACACAGTCACGGGGAGAACGTACAAGCTCCTTACAGGCAGCGGCGGGAATTGAACCCGGGTCGCTGGTACTGTGAAGCCTGGTGCTGACCACTATGCTACCGTGCCGTCCCACGACTTCCATTATTGCCATTGGATCTGTGTGATGGAGGTCATTGCTGGTTGAGTGAGTCCAGCCTATTATATCACCTCAGTACGACCATCTTTGCTGTCCACTCGAGTGCAGTTTCTGATGCAGATCCACGGAGAATGATCAGATGGGGGGGGGGGGGGGGGGATGGTGGTACTGGTTTGGGGAGATGCTGGAGAAGAGGGAGGGAGGTGGTGTATTCTTTCTCTTGGCCCACAACCGGTAGGAGCTGAACTGAGTTGTATTGCCCTGTGTGATAGCTCTGTCCTGGGACCCTTAGTCTCCATACGGGACAATACACGGTAAGTACTTTCCCTCTGAAGCTGTTGGTTTATGGTGAGGTGTCTGTCTTTCTGCTGGTTCTGAATGGACTTTCTCATTGACGTCCTGCAGAGATGCACATTTCCAATGGCGAGGAGATGGAGACCCTCAAGGACAGCCTGATGGACACACCCTGTTTGAAGAATCACGTTGCTGTTTGCCAAGAGGGGAGTGCTTCCTTCAGCGAGCTGACAGAGCTGATGCTGAATGGTAAACGGAGGAGTGGCGAGGAAGGGAAAGAGAAGGACGAGCAGGAACGTAGAAACCCAAGTGCCCGCCTGTGCAGAGAGCAAGGAATGAGACCCAAGCAAGTCCTCTCCAGACAGCCTGCCTTGCCCCTCGATAACTGCGAGACCGTGGCTGAGGCTCAGCTTCGACTCAATGGACGCCAAGGGGCTGCAGACAGCTGGACGCTGGATGATGCGGGCCAGAACAATACCGTTGTCACGCCGACTCTGGCAGGCTGCCCCCTGTCCGGCCGGCAGATCGTGGGCAAGGCTGATAGCTGGCCGCACCACCGCTTGCCCGTAGACAGTAGCTTCAGCGGTGCCTCCAAGAGTGACTTTGCCCTCAACACACTCTTGGCCGAGGTGGAGAGGGGTGAGGCGAGTTTCAAGCAGAGACGACCCTCGCAAAGTTCGGACCAGGAAAAAATTGCAAGTAAATAACCCATCTTTTTCTACTTTCTTCCCTCTTACTATTCCTGCCATTGGTTTACTTTTCATAAAGCTACACGTCCTTTTCATTGTCTTCCCAGTATGGTTCAGAATCCAGGTTGAAAGGTCACTTCCTGAGCAACGCATTCCCCGGATCAAACCGGATTGTTTTCCTTATTGGAGGAATTCAAAATTGTAGATCTGCAATAACAATGGAAAATTGCTCACAGACAGGCAGCATCTGTGAAAAGGGAAACAGAGTTAATGTTTCAGGACCAAAGTCCCCCTTCAGGAACTGGGAGAGACAGAAAATACGTTTTAAGTTGCAGAAAAGATGAGGGAAGGAGGGATGGTAGGAGAAAGGGAACATCTGACAGATTGAAGCTGGGGTTGCCATGGTAATGAGCTGTTGCAACCATCTGCTGGATCTGAGGAAAGCAAGCAAACGAGGCTGTGAGATGCAGGAAATGCCCAGCAGACGACGCAGTATCAAGTGAAGAGAGAGTGACTGTTAAAGTTAAGACAGCCTTCATCAGAAAGGGCTGGTAATGATATGAAGCAAGAGAGTTACCTCAAGATGCAGGATTTGACGTTGAGACTGAGAGGCTGCCTTCGCTTAGGTGGAAGACGAGGTGCTGTTTATTGATGTTGCCTTGGGCCATGTTGTACCAGTGCAGGAAAGCACAGACAGAGAAGTCAGGTGGAGAATTAAAGTGAAAGGCGGCCAGCAGCTCAGGTTTGCCTCTGCGGGCTGAACAATGGCGCTTCATAAAGAAGCGGCAGGTGGAATACAGTTTCGGGAAGTGTACTTTGGAAGGAGAAATAAAAGCGTAAACTAGACCAGGAGATGCAGCCTCAGAACAGAAGGATGCCCTTTTAGATTGATGAGGAAATTCTTTAGCCAAAGAGTGGTGAATCTGTGGAATTTGTTGCCACAGGGGACTGCCGAAGCCAAGTCACTGGGTATATTTAAGGCAGAGGTTGATAGATTCTTGATTGGTTAGGGTACAGGGAGAAGGCAGGAGACTGGGGCTGTGAGGGGAAACAGATCAGCCATGATAAAATGGTGGGGAGAACTCGATGGACCAAATTGTCCAAATCTGCTCCTACATCTTAGGGACTTTTAAAACAACATTGCATTTGCCGCTCACATTGTAGTTTCCTCTGCAGTGGAGAAACCAAGTGCAGATTGGGTGAATGCTTTGTAGAAACCTCCTTTCAGTCTGCAGGGGTCCTCATGCTTTTGGCTGCCTGTTACTGTAATTCACCATTCACTCTGACTCTGATCTATTCGTCTAGGACCTTCTTGCACTGTTACTGCAAGGCTCAGTGTAAGCCCTGAGGAGTAGCATCCCATTTGCTGTGAAGTCACTTTGCAGTCTTCTAGATTGTATGTTGAACTCAGTAACTTCAGGTAACTCACCTCCTCTGTTCGTATCAGAATTGGCCATCTGTAAGTGCAGGCCCGGAGCTATCAAACGCTCAGCATACTTTAACTCAGTACTCCAAAGGTGGTCTGACCAGTGCATTATAAAGCTTCAGTGTTACATCCTTAGCAGCACACACAAAATGCTGGAGGAACTCAGCAGGTCAGGCAGCATCCATGGAAATGATGTTTCAGGTTGAGACCCTTCTTCAGGACCAGAAAGGAGGGGGGAAGATGGCAGAATAAAAAAGGTGGGGGAAGGGGAAGAAGGATAGCTGGAAGGTGATGGGTGAAGTCGGGTTGGTGGAAAAGGTAAAGGTCTGGAGATGAAGGAATCTGATAGGAGAGGATGGGAGAAAGGGAAGAAGGAGCGGGACTAGGGGGAGGTGATAAGTAGGTGAGAAGAGGTAAGAGACCAAAGTGGGGAATAGAGAAGAGGAGAGAGGGAGAAATTTGTTTTTACCGGAAGGAGAAATCGACATGTTGTCAGGTTGGAGGTTCCCCAGACAGAATATAAGGTTTTGCCACTCCACCCTGAGGGTGGCCTCATTGTCCTTGTTTTTATGCTCTACTATTCTCCAAATGAATGCTCACATTACATTTACCTTACTTACCTCTAATTCAACCTGTAAAATTCAAAGTAAATTTATTATCAAAGGACATGTACACTCAGTGGCCACTTTATTAGGTACACCGGTACACCTGCTTGTTAATGCAGATATCTAAGTAGCTAATTGTAGGGCAGTAGCTCAATACATAAAGCACGCCGACATGGTCAAGAGGTTCAGTTGTTGTTCAGACCAAACATCAGGATGGGGAAGAAATGTGACCTAAGTGACTGACTGTGGAATGATTGTTGGTGCCAGATGGGGTGGTTTGAGTATCTCAGAAACTGCTGATCTCCTGGGATTTTCATGCACAACAGTCTCCAGTGAGAAGACCATGAACGTACACTTTATTAGATACAGGAGCTAGCTGCTGAGCATATGCCACCATATATGTACTGCCTTGAGATTAATTTTCTTGTAGTCATAAAGTACAGCACTGAAAGAGGCTCTTCATCCCATCTAGGCCATGCTGAAACAATTTAAATTGCCTACTCCCATTGGCCTGCACTACGACCACATCCCTACTATCCATGTACCTATCCTATTCCCTTAAACATTGAAATGGAGCTCGCATGCACCACTTGTGCTGGTAGCTCGTTCCACACTCTCACAACCCTCTGAGTGAAGAGGTTTCCCCTCATGTTCCCCTTAAACTTCTCACCTTTCACCCTTAACCCATGACCTCTGGTTGTAGTCCTACTCAACCTCAGTGGAAAAAGCCACTTGCATTTACCCTATCTGTACCCCTCATAACTTTGTATACAGGCGTCCCCTGCTTTACGAATGTTCGCTTTACGCCACTTCGCTTTTACAAAAGACCTACATTAGTAACCTGTTTTCGCATTACAAAGAGGATTTTCACTTTTACGAAAATTTTTCCCATATAAGTTAATGGTTCTTCACTTTACGCCATTTCGGCTTAAGAAAGGTTTCATAGGAACACTCTACCTTTGTAAAGTGGGGGGACCCCTGTACTTCTATCAAATCTCCTCTCAGTCTACCATGTTCTAAAGGATACCATCCTAATCTATTCAATATTCCTTATAACTCAGATCCTCCACACCCGGCAACATCCTTGTAAGTTTCCTCTGTACTCTTTCAACCTTGTTTACAGGTTTCCTGTAGGTAGGTGACCAAAACTGCACACAAGTTAGGTCTCACCAATGTCTTATACAGCTTCAACATAATATTCCATCTCCTGCATTCAGTTCATTGACTTATGAAGGCCAATGTGCCAAAAGCTCTCTCTACCACCCTATCTACCCGTGGTGCCACTTTCAAAGAAGTATGGACCTCTATTCCCAAATCCCATTGTTCTACCACACTCCTCAGTGCTCTACTGTTCACTGCGTAAGACTTATGCTGGTTGTCCTACTGAAGTCCAAAACTCACACTTGTCTGCATTAAATTCCATCTGCCATTTTTCAACCCAGTTTTACAGCTGATGCAGAGACCTTTGCAAGGGATGATAGCCTTCCTCACTGTCCACTATACCCCCAATCTTGGTGTCATTTGCAAAGTTGCTGATACAATTAACAATGTCATTGATATAGATGACAAACAACAAAGGGCCCAGCACTGAACCCTGTGGCATGCCACTAGTCACAGGCCTCTCCTACCATTCTCACATCTCCCACAAAGCCAATGTCAAACCCCGTTTACTGCATTTTGAATGCCAAGTGACTGAACCTTCTTGACCAGCCTCCCATGTGGGACCTGGTCAAATGCCTTACTAAAGTCCATTTAGATAACATCCACCACCTTGCCTTCAACCACTTTCCTGGTAACTTCCTCAAAGATCTCTGTAAGATTGGTTAGACAAGAGCTACCATGCACAAAGCCATGCTGACCATCCCTAATCAGTCCCTGTCCATCCAAAATACCTATTTGTACATCTGGTCCATTCTTGCTGGCATTTACAGGAAAATTAAGAAATATAGTAGAATTTAGAAGTATATATATCAAAGACTGATAAGCAACCAATGTCCAAAAGAAGACAGACAGTGCATATCAAAAAGTAAATAAATACTACCGAGAACATGAGTTATACCGTCCTTGAACTTGTCTACTCTGGTTTATGAATTCTCTCCCCATTTGGAAAATGGTCAGCACCTTTATTTCTATTACCTAAATGCACGACCGTACACTTCCCTATGATGTATTCCATTTGCCACTTCCTTGTCCATTCTCTGCAGACTTCCTGCAGATTCTTCTGCAGACTCCCTGCTTCCTCAACACCACCTGCTTCTTCGCCTACCTTTGTATCATTTGCCAACTTGGCCGGAAAGCCATCAATTTCCTCATCCAGATCATTAACATGTAATGTGAAAAGTAGCACACCCAACACTGACACTTGGGGAACATCAATAATCACCAGCAGAAACCAGAAAAGGTCCCCTTTATTCCCATCCCTTTGCCTTCTGCCAGTCAGTTCAACTTCTATCCATGCTAGTACATGTCCCATAATACCAGAGGTTCCTGTTTTATTAAGCAGCCTCATGTGCAGCACCTAGTCACGAGCCTTCTGAAAATCCAAGTAAATAACATCCACTAATATTCCCTTGTTTATCCTATCTGTTACATCCTCAAAGAATTCCGAACGTTTTGTCAGGCAAGATTTCCCCTTAGGAAAACCATGCCGGATTCAGCCTATTTTATCACGTGCTCGAAATATCCTGAAACATCGTCCTTAATAATGAACTCTAAAACCTTACCAACCACAGAAGTCAGGCCTATTATTTCCTGTCTTTTGCCTCCCTCCCTTCTTAAAGAGTGGGGTTATGTCTGTGATTTCCCTGTCACCTGGAATCATTCCTGACTCTAGTGATTCTCGAAAGATCACTACTAATGCCTCCACAATACCTTTTCCAGAACCCTGAGGTGTAATCCAAATGGTTCTGGTGACTTCTCTGCCTTTAGACTTCCCAGTTTCCCAAGCACCTTCTCTTTAGTGACAGCAACTACACTCACTTCTGCCTCCTGACACTCTCAAAGTTCTGGCGTTTTGCTGGTGTCTTCCACAATGTAAACTTAAGCAAAATACACTCTTAGTTCCTATGCCATTCCCTTGTTCCCCATTACTACTTCTCCAGTGTAATTTTCAGCACCCTTATCTCCCACAAGCCTCTAGTTTAAGTTCTCTGTCAACCTCCCTCTTCTGGTCTTCATTAATTTCAGATGTTACATGCACTTCTGTCACCCAACCCTGTTGTGCCATCTGACATATATAGATATTCCTAAGATTCTCTTCCTCTCTCTGTGATCTTCTCCTGCCCTATAACCGGTACAATCTCCATATTCCTCTAATTCAGGCTCCTTTCTTTATCACTGAAGTTTAACCACTCCACCACTGGCAGCTGTGTGCATTCACCAGCCAATGCTCAGAGCTTTACAATTCGTGACAAAGCTTGAGCATGTAGATATTAAGGAAGTGGATGTGCTGGAGCTTTTGGAAAGCATCAAGTTGAATAAGTCACCAGGACCAGATGAGTCCCAGGGAGGAGATTGCTGAGCCTCTGGTGATGATCTTTGCATCATCAATCGGGATGGGAGAAGTTCTGCAGGATTGGAGAGTTGGAAACATAGAAAACATACAGCACAATACGGATGTTGTTCCCTTATTCAAGAAAGGGAGTAGAGATAGCCCAGGAAATTATAAACCAGTGAGTCTTATCTCAGTGGTTGGTAAGTTGATAGAGAAGATCCTGAGAGGCAGGATTTATGAACATTTGGAGAGGAATAAGATGATTAGGAATAGTCTGCATGGCTTTGTCAAAGGCAGGTCGTGCCTTATGAGCCTGATTGAATTTTTTGAGGATATGTCTTTTTTTTAATGAAAGTAGAGCAGTGGATGTAGTGTATATGGATTTCAGAAAGGCATTTGACGAAGTACTCCATGCAAGGCTTATTGTGAAAGTAAGGAGGCATGGGATCCAAGGGGACATTGCTTTGTGGATCCAGAACTGGCTTGCCCACAGAAAGCAAAGAGTGGTTGTAGACGGGTCATATTTTACATGGACGTCAGTAACCAGTGGAGTGCCTCAGGGATTTGTTCTGGGACCCCCTGCTCTTCGTGATTTTTATAAATGACCTAGATGAGGAAGTGGAGGGATGGGTTAGTAAATTTGCTGATGACACAAAGTTTGGGGGTGTTGTGAATAGTGTGGAGGGTTGTCAGAAGTTACAGCGGGACATTGAGAGGATGCAAAAATAGGCTGAGAAATGGCAGATGGAGTTCAACTCAGATAAGTGTGAAGTGGTTCATTTTGGTAGGTCAAATATGATGGCGGAAAAAAGTATTAATGTTAAGACTCTTGGCAGCATGGAGGATCAGAGGGATCTTGGGGTATGAGTCCATAGGATGCTCAAAGCAGCTGCGCAGGTTGACTCTGTGGTCAAGAAGGCATTGGTCTTCATCAATTGTGGGATTGAGTTTAAGAGCTGAGAGGTAATGTTGCAGCTATATAGGACCCTGGTCAGACCCCACTTGGAGTACTGTGCTCAGTTCTGGTCGCCTCACTACAGGAAGGATGTGGAAACCATAGAAAGGGTGCAGAGGAGATTTACAAGGACGTTGCCTGGATCGGGGAGCATGCCTTATGAGAATAGGTTGAGTGAACTCGGCCTGTTGTCCTTGTAGCGACGGACGATGAGAGGCATTGATCATGTGGATAGTCAGAGGCTTTTTCCCAGGGCTGAAATGGCTAGCATGAGAGGGCACAGTTTTAAGGTGCTTAGAAGCAGGTACAGAGGAAATGTCAGGGCTAAGTTTTTTTTACACAGAGAGTGGTGAGTGCGTGAAATGGGCTGCCGGTGACGGTGGTGGAGGCAGATATGATAGGGTCTTTTAAGAGACTCCTGGACAGGTACATGGAGCTTAGGAAAATAAAGGGCTATGGATAACCTTAAGTAATTTCTAAGGTAAGGACATGTTCGGCACAGCTTTGTGGGCCGAAGGGCCTGTATTGTGCTGTAGGTTTTCTATATTTGTATGTTTCTAATTCCATCTCCAAATCCTCTATTTAGACCATAAGACCATTTGGCCCATTGAATCTGCTCCAATATTGCATCATGGCTGATCTATTACCCCTCTCAACCTCATTCTCCTCCCTTCTCTCCATAACTCTTGATGCTCTGTCTAATCAAGAACGTATCAACTTATGATTTAAATATACCAAATGACTTGGCCTCCACAGCTGCCTGTGGCAAAAGAAATTCCTCCTCATCTCAATTCTAAATGAATCTCCTCTATTCTGAGGCTGTGCCCTCTGGTCCTAAACTCCCCCACATTGAACCCATGAACACTACCTCACTACTTTTTTTTATTTCCTATTGTTTTGCACTATTATTTAATTTAACTATTTTGTACATGTATATATCTTACAGTATATACATACAGTTTTTTATGTGTTGTATTATACTGCTGCCACAAAGTCAACACATTTCTCAACGTATGCCAGTGATATTAAACCTGATTCTGATACAAGTGTCCTAAACCTTGTGCTTCATCTTCCTGGCACTAAAGACCAATATTCCTAAGTATTTGTCCCAAATGCATGCCAACCTAGTCTGTTGTTAGATGGATAGTCAAATCTATCTGTACACCAACATTTACAACACTTCACTGATATTCTGCTTTTTACATGGGTTAATTGGGGAATATGAGGCTATATTCAGGAACGGTTATTACCCTACAACCATCCTGAGCTGGTGTGGCTAACTTCACTCGCCACAACCCTGAACTGATTCTACAATCTACAGACTCACTTTCGAGGTACTCTTTACACCTCATGTTCTCAGCATTTTTTTATTGACACAAATTGTCTTCTTTTGCACATTGGTTGTTTGTCAATCTTTGTTTATGTAGTTTTTCCACAAGTTTCATTGTATTTCTTCTTTTTCGTGCAAATGCCTGCAAGAAAATGAATCTCAAGGTAGTATATGGTAACATATACATACTTATATAATAAAATGTACTTTGACTGTATTGTATACTATCCACCATGTTTTTGCCCGCTCAATAACCTGTCAATAGCCTTTAATGCACTCTTTGTATCCTCGTCACAATTTATATCCCACGTATCTCTGAATGTGATATTTGTGGATGTCACTGGCAATCTGAAAATACTACCTTTCAGCAAAGTCATTAAATAGCTCCAGTTCCAATTCCTGTGGCACACTTGACTAGTTACTGCTTGCCAACTTGACAATGATCCGTTCATCCCTGCTTTATTTTCTGAATATTACCAGATCTTTCATCCAAGTTATTTTCCTGAACTCCATGAGCTCCTATTTCCTGCTGATAAGACCCTATCAGGATTTTTTTTGGGAAATCCAGGTACACTCCATCCGCTCGGTTTTTTTTCTCTGTTAAATCTCTTTTCAAAATTCCACACACAAACTTGGATAAGCACACGCACTTTCACTTGTATGTTAATAACACAGTGCATGGTCACATATGTGCAGACGAGCAAGGACACATTTGTATTAACATATATTAATAGTCAACATGTCAGTCCGTATTCCCCGGATCACTGAAACACCGAAGAACACATTTGTTATTTGTTTTACAAGATGTGGGTATAGTTCGTAAGGTCTGCATTTATTGCCTGTCACTAACTCCTGAGAAAAGAGGTAGTGAGTCACCTTGTAAACCTCATGCAATTTTTCTGTTGAATGGTGTTTCTGGATTTGGACCTAGCAGTAATGCTAGAAGAGCAAATTATTTTCAAATCCAGATGGACTCTGCAATTTGGAAGGGTACCTATAAATGGTGGCTTTCCCGTCATCCATCTCAGCGATAGCTTCTGGTTCCTGGTTCAAGATGGCGCTGGTGAAGCCCAGTGGCTACTTATTGGCGGCAAACAAAACAAAGAATACAACTAAATACTTTATTAATAACACTTCCTCTGGTAACATTTATGGTAAACGATCGCTGCAAATAATGGAGAGGCGAACGAAGGCAAGGCTGAGTTGAGGGTCAAAGTGTGCGGGTGCGAGGCAAAGTTGGGGCACGGTTGAGGCAAAGTCAGAGTGGAGGAGAGACAGATTCAAGGCCTGTCAGCCTAAACTGAGAGTGAAGTTTAATCGATCTAAATGCCAGGCCAATTTGGAAAAAGCAGGATTTCCTGGTGGCCATCCATTTCAATTCTACTTCCCAGTCCCATTCCAACATGTCTGTACATGGCCTCGTCTACTGTCGCAATGAGGCCACACTCAGGTTGGAGGAGCAGTATTCCGTCTGGGTAGCCTCTGACATGATGGCATGAACGTCGATTTCTCGAACTTCTGATCATTGCCCCCACCCTCCTTCACCATTTCCCATTCCCGTTTTCCTTTCACCTGCCTATCACCTCCCTCTGGTGCTCCTCCCCCTTCCCTTTCTTCCATGGTCTTCTACCCTCTCCTATCAGATTCCCCCTTCTCCTGCCCTTTCACCAATCAACTTCCTCAGCTCTTTACTTCACCCATCCCCCATTCCCAGTTTCACCTATCACCTTCCATCTTGTACGCCTTCCTCCCCTTCTCCCACCTTCTTACTCTGACTCCATCTTTCTTTTTCCAGTCCTGATGAAGGGTCTCAGCCCGAAACGTCGACTGTTTACTCTTTTCCATAGACGCTGCCTGGCTGCTGAGTTCCTCCAGCATTTTGTGTCTGTCCTTCAGTAGTACGTTATTTTGATCAGAGTCATATCCGCTTCTGATCGTGTCATCAGAGCCACAATGCTAGCTTCCTCAATAGGAGCCAGATCACCACTCCTAATCTGAAACTGTGCATGTGCTGGAAGGTGTGTAAGAGATCATATCAGACAAGGGCACTCTTGGATTTAGCTGCGTCACCACAATACTCAAATATTATGAAAAATGTTTTTTGGTTACTAACCAAAACGTAGGATTAATTTATCTTTGCATCTCTGAGATTTCTCTTTAGTTTTTGTGATCTAGAAATGGCTTTCCTCAAATGTTGTCTGTTCCCATTTCCTTTCCATAATCAGTGCTCTCACAGACGCTCGGGTAAACCTCAGTGAGCACACTGATATACATTTGTATGTTCAGGCACCAATGAAAACATATGCAGAAACATGTTGGTGTGGGCATATGCCGTGTGAATTGGCCCATACGTTACACTGGCACTCATACATAATAGGCAAAAACACACGCTTTTGTGGAAACTGTTGTTGCGTGTATAAACTTGCATCATTTATGTTTCCCTATCATTCATCCAAGTCTGCATATTCTGTACAGAAACTTCAGAATCGGAGTCAGGTTTAATATCGCTGGCTTATGTTGTGAAACTTGTTAACTTGGTGGCAGCAGAACAATGCAATACATGATAATATAGGGAAGAAAAGTAAGTCAGTTGCATTAAGTATATACATGTATGTTATTAAATAGTGACATTAAAGATAGTGCAAAAACTGAAATAATATTTTTAAAGAGTGAGGTGGTGTTCATGGGTTCAGTGTCCATTTAGGAATTGGATGGATAGAGGGGCTGAAGCTGTTCCTGAATCGTTGAGTGAGTGCTTTCAGGCTTCTGTACCTCCTCCCTGACGGTAGCAATCACAAGAGGGCATGTCCTGGGTGATGGGGATCCCTAATAATGGACTCTGCCTTTCTGAGGCGTAGCTCCTTGAAGATGTCCTGGATACTATGGAAGCTAATGATCATGGTGGAGCTGACTGATTTTACAACCCTCTGCAGCTTACTACGATTCCGTGCAGTAGCCCCCCCCCCCCCCCATACCAGACACGGCCTTAATGAGTTAAAACCTGGAAGGCTGGCTTTATCCTCCTTACTTAAGGTAAAATATACTTGCCTCGGGTGCAATGCAGCGACGATTGGTCCTGACATGAGAGAACATAAGTAAATTCGGGTTTAGTGTCATGTTTTATTAGTGTGTGTTAAAATCATCATATTTGGCTATTAAAATATCATCAAAGGAATTGGTTTTGTCAAATACTTAATGATGTTAGAATACCATAAATAGAATTGATCTTGTGTTTTGTAGTAGATTCTTCTTCAAGAGTAATGATTCTTTTGTTGTCACTTTTCATTGCAAATTAATGCAAAGTATCACCCTGGTAAATAGTGGTCGTAACATCCTTTAGTGAAGCTGAGAGGCCTGTCTATTTGGTTCATTGTGGTTCCAGATAACGTAATTGTTCAAATAAATTCGTCACTGATCCTTTCATTTCATTGTAAGACCATAAGACATAGGAACAGAATTAGGCTATTCGCCCCCATTCCAGCACATAATTAATGCTGATTTATTTTCCTTCTCAACCCCATTCTCCTGCCTTCTCCCTGTAATCTTTAGCACTCTTACTAATCAAGAACCTGTCAACATCTGATTTAAATACACACAATGACTTACCCTCTGCACCCAGAGATTCACCACCCTCTGGCTAAAGAAATTCCTCCTCATCGCTGTACTAGACAGATGTACTTCTATTCTGGGGCTGTGTCCCGTGGTTCTAGACTCTCCCACTACTGGTTGCAGCTATATTAGTCACAGCTGTATTGGCCCAGAAGCTGAGAGCAGACTGTTCAATTTTCTGTGCAATCCACTGAGCAGATGCCTTGAAATCCAATAAGCAGTGCCAGGTTTCTTGTTTCAATAAAAAGAAGTTGTTGGCTCATGCCTGCTCCTACAGCTTCCCTTCCGCCATATCTCTCCGCACTGGAAATGTCCGTCAGGTGTACATTTTTGATTATTCTGCCTCTCGTCCGTACTAGGGTCCCTTGCATTAAGGAGTAACTTACAGCGGTCAGTCAATGCAACAAAATGCCCATGAGTTGTGACCAGAAACCAGAACCCTGAGCAAAACCCTCGGTATTTTAAGGAGAATGTGCAAACGCTGCCTCGACAGTACTCGTGGTCAGGATCGAGCCCAGGACACAGAATGTCTGGCAGGAGTGCTGCATTCTTGTTGTGACTCACAGAAATGACAGCCCTGTAAGGTTATTAGCGCACGGGATTCTGCAGACGCTGCAAGTTTTGAGGAACACACACAGTGCTGGAGGTCAGGCAGCAACTATGAAGCGGAATAAGCAGTCAACGTTTTGGGCCAAGAGCCTCTGTCAGGACTGGAGAGGAAGGGAGAAGAAGAAGGTGGGGAGAGGGGAAGGAAGAGAAACTGCCAGGTGACAGGCGAGACCGGGGGAGGGGGAAGATGGGTGGGTGGGGGAGGGGATGATGGAGTAAGAAGCTGGGAGGTTATAGGTGGAAAACGTAAAGAGCTGAAGATGGAATCTGAGAGGAGAGGAAAGTGGACCCTGGAAGAAAAGGAAGAAGGAACAACAAAGGGAGGTGATAGACCAGTGAGGAGAAGAAAAGGGGTAACAGGGGAACTGTTTTATATTTAATATTTCAGTAATATTTGAGTAATATTGTAAATATATTGTTTGATTAAGCATTCTTTGTTCATTTAAATAATAAATTATGGGTGAAATGTCAAAATACGTAATGGCATATGTTACCTTGCCACCACGTCTTAAACGTACGCCTCGCTTAAAGTATAAAATGAAGTTAGACTCACATTCCTGGCTCCATATTTCCTTTCAATTGGTGTTTATGATTTATAGTTGCAAAACAGAGCAGTGGCAATGTAAAGATTTAAGCAAATTTGAAGCGAATTGAGGGTTTGAGTTTTAAAAAAGTGCAGCAAGATGTTCAGATTTTCAAAAACACGGCACTTTTTTTTACTTTACAAGAGGAGGAAGCTGTTTGAGCTTAAAAAGAAAACCAGAAAACAGACAGATTCACGGGTTCATAAACAGCGAGTACTGGGTGATAATAATCATAAATTTTAAAAAAGAGCAGAAGTTGGCTGGCCACATTGGAAAGGTAGATGCATTTGATTGCACAAAAGATAACTGGATATTGTATACTGAGCGAATTGAGCAGTATTTTGTAGGAAATGAAATAGCCAATGAAATGCGACTGCCAATATTGTGAGTGCATTGGATTTAAGGGCATACAGTTGGATTCAAAGTTTAACTGTCCCAACCAAACCAGCCAAAATGAGCTTTGCTGTTATCATGAAAGTAATGCAAGAACATTTAGAACAGAAACCATTGTTGATTACAGGACACTTTAGGTTTCATCAGTGGAATCAATAGGAAGGGGAGTCAGTTTCAGTGCACATGCCTGAATTGAAGACATTGAGAATATTATCAGTTCGGTAATGGGCTTATTGATGCACGGAGAGATCATTTAGTTTGTGGAATCTTACAAGGAAGCGTTCAAAAATGGCCTCTAAAATGGAATTGGACACTGGCCCAGCTATTTCATTCATTCCACAAAATGAGATTGAATGGTATTTCAAAGATACTGAACAGAAGCTTGCAGATATCCAGCTTAAGTACTTATACTGGAGAAAAGATAACTGCTGTGGGAATGGCATCCATAACAGTGAAATACAGCAACCTAGTATGTGGGGCTTGTATGTGGTAAAAACAAGAGGGCCAGCATTGTGGGATGTGAGTGGCTGAGACAATTACAACTTGGTTGGAGATCGAGCTACCATTTGCATGCCACATCCCCTGAATGGGAGTCAACAAAGCAAATTTTAAAAGGTACTGGAATACCACAGCAGTGTTCAAGGATAGTATTAGAAAATTCAACACATCAAGGGTTAAATGAAAATGCCACACCCAAGTTTTGGAAAGGCCATCCGGTTCCTTATACTATCCGTGATAAAGCAGCCAGTGAGCTGGATCGCATGGAGGCTGAAGGAATTCTTTCCAAGGTTGCGTGGATCTCCTGGGCAACACCTGTGGTCCCAACAACCAAGAAGGATGGGTCCGTCAGGATTGGTGGTGATTTTAAGGTCACCGTCAACCCAGTACTGAAAGTAGATCAATACCCTCTGCGCAGGATAGAAGATATATTTGCAAACCCTTCTGGAGGAAAACACTTCAGCCTGCAGCAAAGCGGACTTAGCCGAGGCCTGCCCCATTGACCAGAGAAGCTTGCCATGCACTGTTCAGGATGTGAACGCATACAGAAGAAAGCTATATCTGTGATTAAGCATTCTTTGTTCGTTTAAAGCGTTCATTGCGAGTTACACATAAAAGGGTGTAATGGTGTATGTCATCATGCCTCCACGTTATATGTGTGCACGTCATTCAAAGTAAAAAATGAAGTCAGTCTCGTGTCCCCGGCTCAGTGTTCCCTTTCAATCAGTTTTGATGTTTCGGAGTTACAAAGTATAACAGGAGCCGCAGTGGGAAATGGAAAAAGAGAAGAAGGGAAGAAGAATTGCTGGAAGTTAGAGAAATCAATGTCGTGCCTTCAAGTTGTTGGCTGCCCATCTTGTATTTTGTAGCTTCAAAACATTAATTAATTCAAAGGAAAACAAGAGAGTCGGGAGATATGAGTCTAAGTTTGTTCTTTACTTTAAGCGAGGTGCACTCATATAACGTGGTAACCTGATGACATATGCATTTCAGGTATTTTTCCATATAACCCGTAGTGAATTATGTAAATAAACAAGAATGCTTAATTGAATGATATATTTGCAGCATTACTCTAATATTACTGAAATATTAAATGCACAATACTCCTCCCTGCTTAGCCATAAACTACAACTCAATAGAGAATGCATCTCAACTATATACAGGGTATACTATATTATGCACCTACTATAATAGACATCCACAACATAGTCAATTTTTAAATTGGCCCATTCAGGCCTAAAGATTTCTTAATACTCTTTTCTGTAGATGCTGCCTGACCTGCTGAGTTCCTTCAGCATTTTGTATGTGTTGCTTGGATTTCCAGCATCTGCAAAATTTCTCTTGTTTGTGTCTAAAGATTTAATTGCTGTGAAGGATTTCTTACTCTTGTGGGATAATGTTTTCCCTGACAAGGGGGATCACTCTGCTTGGCAGGTGAGACGTGTGGCTGTGAAAACAATCTCAGGTCTGGAGCCTCCGCCGTGGTGGTTGTAAGAGTTGACTCTGAGACTGCAGGAAGTGGTTCTGACAGCTCTGGGCACTTTTCTTCTCCTTTTCTCTCTCTGGATTTACTTTGGTTTCTTTTTTCTTCCTTCTCACGTTCCTTCTTTCTCTTTCTCATTCACATTCTTTCTCTCTATCTCTTCCTTTCTTTTTCTTCTGGTTTGTGAATCTTCATCTTGGGAAGGTGCATTTAGTTCACTGGAGTATTCTATTAATTAATCCTTCTATCGCTCCCTTTACAATCTGATCTCTCCTCTTGGTTTCCTCATCCACAACATCATCTGATGAATTCTTTGTAGCTCCATTGACTACTTTCTTTTTGGCCTTCCATTCATCCAACTGGGCTTCGGTCTTTGCATTTGCTTTTACAAGCTGTTTTTGTCTCCCAGATGAAGCTCATGCAACAACAGAGTAGATTCTGGTTCTTTATACTCACAAAAGCAGAATGTTTGCATCTTTCCTGGAAGCTCCTTTCTGACTTGATTAACATATCAGAAACTTGCTCAGATATGTTGCCTACAAAAAATGTTATAGTCAGGCCACTGCTTTCGACGCTTTCCAGCTTCCTCTGAGCATCATGGTCCTTTCTTGGTCCATTTTTTCAACCAGAGGCAGAGTGGTTGGCACCAACACCTGTGTGCCCTATGCTATGTGTACAGCATAGAGAGAGTTTTGGCATCATCTAGCACCTTTCTTAATTTGCTTTCATTTGGCTTCATTGCAGGGGAATGTGGCATGCAAATGGTAGATCGATCTCCAATCAAAGCTGTAGTTGTCTCAGCCAATCGTGCCTCCATAATACTGGCTCTCCTGTTTTTACCACATGCAAGTTCAGTGTAGCTTGTTGGTTGTATTTCACTGTTACGAATGTCATTCCCACAGGAGTTGTACTTTCTCCAGTTATGTGTTTTCTGGCTAGATGTCTGCAGGCTTCAGTTCACTATCTTTGAAATACTGTTCACTCATATTGTGGAATGACTGAAACAGCTGAACCAGTGTCCAATTCCGTTTTAATTAATTTGCAATTCACTTCTGGTGTAAGCGATATTACTTGTCTATTGTTAGTTATCACATTGTAAGTCGCTCATCATTATCAGATTTTTCATCAACAGCATGCAGATTAGTGCTCGTTTTGAGGCTGCAACTGCAATTTTTATCTTGTTCTCTTCTCTGAGCAGTCAATTTATTTTTATCTGCCCGACATGCTCTTTGTATGTGTCCTGACGAAGGGTCTCGGCCCGAAACGTCGACAGTGCTTCTCCCTAGGTGCTGCCTGGCCTGCTGCGTTCCACCAGCATTTTGTGTGTGTTGTTGGATGTGTTCTACTTTGTTGTATTTTTGGCCTGTTGAAGGGTCTCAGCCTGAAACGTCATCTGTACTCTTTTCCATAGCCTGCTGAGTTCCTCCAGCATTTTGTGTGTGTGCTGCTTGGATTTCCAGCATCTGCAGATTTTCTCTTGTGTGTTGCATTTTGTGCAAGGTTAACCTGCATTGCTCCTGCCACAACGGTAACACAATTTGTTCAGTGAAATTGGTTTCTGTTTAGATACTGTGATCTTGTTCACACTCACTTTCATTCTTGACTAACAACTCAATTGTGTCTGTCTGCTGTTTCCATTTACACAGCCATCTCAGCTGTTCTTTTAAATGTAAGTTGTGCTTCAGCTAGAAGCTGCTGTTGAATGCTTCCTTGTAAGATTCCACAAACTAAACTATCTCTCAGTGCATCATTAAGCCCATCACTGAACTGACAATACTCAGACAACTTCATCAACTCAGCCCACCTCTCCCAGAAGTTCCTGGACTCTCCCGCATATTGATAGCGGTTCCCTGACGTCCACAAATTATATACAATATCCCGGAAATCGGTTTTTTTTTAGAGGGAGTGAGAGACACAGAGAGAGATAGAGCAAGCAAGCGATAGAGAGACAGAGAGAGCGCACCATGGCAGAGTGTTCTAAAAAAACGTACTTCACCCCAGACTACACTAAAGTGTACCCCTGCTTAATTGGGGTCAAAAATAATGACAGTGTTGCTTGCTGCACTGTTTGCAACAGTGACTTTTCTATTGCCCGTGGTGGGTTAAAATGACTGTAAAAGGCATGTTGAGGTGAGTTTAACAGGTGTCATTCATTCATTAGCATAGCTAATGTTATTTAAACTAGCTAGCTAGCTGCTAAGGAGCTACTCTATTGCAGACATCCCACCTCTCCCGGGAGTCTCCTGCAAAATTGGTACTTGTTTCTCATTGACTATTCCATTTGCTTCAAAATACTGTTCCATTAGCAATATACATGAGTCAGTTATCCATTGACTGTGTCTATCTTTCCAATGTAGCCAGCCATTTCTGCTCATTTTTTAAAATTTATGATTTTTGTCACCTGGTACTCACTCTTTATGAACCTGTGAATTCTTCTGTTTTCTGCCTTTTTTCAAACTTAATCATGTCTTCCCTCCTGAAGAACATACGCTGCACTGTTCTATTTTATTCGCCATTCCTCGCTGAGCTTTTTAACAATTTGAACTTCAACAAGTTGGAATCTGTCTTGGATTCATTTTAAAAATACCTTGTCACCATTGTTATGTTTTGTAACTTCAGAACTTTAAACTAATTCAAGGGAAGACACAGGAGTCCGAGATGTGAGTCTAACTTCATTCTTTAAGTGAGGCACACGTATATCACGTATGCAATTCACATATTTTTACATATAACACATAATGAATTATTTAAATAAACAAGAATGCTTAATCGAATGATGTATTTACAATATTACTTAATAATACTGAAATATTAAATAAGCAGCAACCCAGACAGAATATGAGGTGTTGCTCCTCCAGTTTGAGTGTGGCAGCACAGGAGCCCATAGACTGACATGTATGCCTGTCAGTGGGAAGTTGAATAGAACTGGATGGCTACCAGGAAATCCCACCTTTAGTGCAGGACAGAGCAGAGTTGCTCTGTAGGATTTACTGGCTAAGTTAGGCCTTCCTTTCAATGTTCCTTCGACAAGGATCTGCATTTTCTTCCAATGTACTCATGAGTATTGTTTATTTTCCATCCCATCACAGATCTTCTACTATCTTGATCTCCTGTCACAACACAATTTAACATCATGGTTAAACCACAGTTTAGCAGCATTGTCCACCATTCTGTTTGAAAGCAGAGTCCTGAAAGCAAAATATAACGTCTACATAGTTGACATTTGTTGCTGGCATGGAGTTCCATTGATGGATATAAAATCTATTTTTCCTTGTAAGACTTTGGGGTGCTTTTCTCTCCTTTTTTACAGCTGTAAAAATTTTTAAAATTCAAGTACTGCTGGCATAGAATTATGCACACTGGCATTCAGAAGTGTGAGAGGTTATCCAAACAAAATGTGTAGGATTCTGTTGGCAGGCTCTTTGGTGGATCAGATGCTGAGATGATGTGTGGGATATTGGTGTTATTCCAATGGACATTACTCCATTGGTGTTGCCAAATGGAGTCCAAAATGACAGTGGACTTTTTTTCTCAAGGGACGTGAATCTATGGAATTACTTATACCAGAGAGATGCGGAGACTAAGTTTTTGCTTCTTCAAGGCTGGGTTAGATATTTTAGACTTTAGGGTTGTGGAGAAAGGCACGCGCGTGTTGAATGTGAGGACGAATGAGTATTAGCTGTAAGATCTGTGTGTAAACATCTCTATCTTTGATTGTATTTAAGAGCTGCTGTTTTTGAGCCTTCCACGGTTCTGCCATATGCCCAACATGGCTTTTGCTGATTGCTGCCACAGGAACTGAAAAACCTTTGGAGGAATCGACCCACCTTTATTTATATTTTGAACAATTTCTGTACTAGGTAGCCTAACTGTTGCCACGGTAACAGACCATTACTCTCAATGTTTTCTTAAGCTTACTTTGAGTTCTTTCTGTGCAAGATGCTTCTGAGCCCTTTAATCCATCTGGAATCCCTCGCGGAGAGGCTTGGCCATTCCCTCTAGGCCACAAGAGCAGATTTTCAGTAAAGGTAAATCTGACAGATTCTCAGAGCATCTCTTCTAATGCTGCCCGGGAAATCAAATCATTGATTGTCTTTTTTACCCCAATAGTATGTCCTTGTGCTATTCATTCTACGTCCAAAGTTAGTCTATCAGGAGGAGCACTATTCCCAGCTTTCACAATGAAACCTGAAGTGGCCTTTTCAAGAACAACTATCACTATGAAAAGTTGTTTTTGTTTTACTGGTGACTATGCACGATGTGCTTGCGAAATGAAACTCACTGAACCTGTGATAGCCCTCCCCCCCACCCCCCCACCACTGATGTCTCTCCTCTTATTTCTTGTTTTCCAATATTTTTATTAGTTTCTACATAGAAGAATACAGAATACAAGAAAGTGTAGATAAAAGGTCAAAAAAGATAAAACTACCAATTACATTATATCTGTTCATAACAATCTCATTACACCGTATTCATGTAAGATAATCAATAGTTATATTGAAATATACTAATTTTTTTACAACAAAAAATCTAACCCCTACCAAGACTGAAGCTGTTAATTAAGGAGAAAAGAAGGTAAAATACCTTCTTAAATAATAAAAATCAATAATAGCCAACATCTGAGTTTAAACAACGAATTGAAGGTTTTGAAAATAATTCAGAAAAGTTCCCCACAATGTTTGAAAGTCTTGATGAGATTCAGAAATTGAACAACGAATCTTCTCTAAATCTAAACGTGACATAACGTCGCATAACCATTGAGCTTGAGTAGAAGGAAAAACATCTTTCCGTTTAAACAAAAGCGTCCTCCTAGCTATAAGAGAGCTGAAGGCCAAAATATGTAAATCAGATGCCTTCAGCTTAATATCTTGTCCTGCGACTCTTATTTCTAAAGGAGATTCTTAAGCAGCACACTTACATGAATTGGTAGCCTCTTCAAAAGATGATTGAGGCACTTGTTCAGTGCCTTAATCCTGGGCAGATATGGCCTTGTTTCTTCTTTCCTGTCCATAGTGATCACAACAAAATGTGTAAAGGACAAAGACCTCGATGGATTCCTTGCTGATCAATGCCTTGGTCAGTAAAACTCTAGTAATCACATTTCTCAGAATGTGCGTGGCTTGGATGTTGCAATTCTTAAATGCATTCCTTACATTTGCTAGATAGTATAGTGTACTACTTGGACAATATATCCCATAGACAATGCTTCTCTAGGACCATGCATCCACTGGAGAGTTCATCATTTTGATAATGCATTTCTTAAGGTACATTCCTTTGACTGTGCCCTTGCGATTCAATAGATTGCTTCGGTAGCATATTGGTTAGCACAACGCTTTACAGTACAGGTGACCCGAGTCAATTCCCGCAGTTGCCTGTAAGGAGTTTGTATGCTTTCCCTTTGACTGTGTGTGTTTCCTCTGGGCGCTCTGGTTTCCTCTCACAGTCCAAAGACGTATTGGTTGGTAGGTTAATTGCTAATTGTAACTTGTCCCATGATTAGGCTAGGATTAAATCGGGGGATTGTTAGGCTGCATGGTTTGAAGGGCCTATTCCACGCTGTATCTCAATAGCAATAAAAAAAAGCAATAATAATTATAATTAATACATCCCTTGGATAATTCTTCTCTAGGACATCATTTTCCAAGGGATTTTTTGCATTATTTATCATCGGACAGTGCGTTTTTTTTAGCAGTATGTCCCTTGGACAATGATTTCCTGCACCATGCATTCTACAAACCATATGTCCCTGGGGTGATATGGTGCAGGGAAAATAGGAATTGGGTTTTCATGGTTATTGGACAGACACTCCTTCTAGTTTGAGTAAATGTATGGAAGTTATTTGGCTTGTGTCAAGATTAAACAGGAAGTGTATTCGTACTTATTAGATCCTTTTAGTGGCTGGCCGTTTAGAAAGATTTATAAGTGTTCCTTCCCCTAGAGAGGGATGTGTGTACAGATCTTTGGGGTTCTCTGTGGCAGAGGGATGTTACTGAGTGCATTTCAGACTGAAATCTATAGGTTTTTGGGCACTAAGGGAATCAGAGAATTTATGAATAGAGAGGGAAAGTGGGGGGGGGGAGAGATAGAAGATTAGCCATGATCTTATTGAATTGGTAGAGCAGTCTTGAGGTACCGCATGTAGATAAGACCATAAGATATTGGAGCAAAATTAGGCCATTTGGCCCAGTGAGTCTGCTTCACCGTTTCATCATGGCTGATCCATTTTTCTTCTCAGCTCTGCCTTCTCCCCATATCCCTTCATGCCCTGACCAATCAAGAACCTATCAACCTCTACTTTAAATATACATACGGACTTGGCCTCCACAGCTGCCTGTGCAAAGAATTCCACAGATTCACCACTCGCTGGCTAAAGAAATACCTCCTCATCTCCATTCTGAAAGGACACCCCTCTATTCTGAGGCTGTGTCCTCTGGTCTTAGACTCTCCCACCACAGGGAAGATCCTCTCCACATCCACTCTATCAAGGCCTTTCACCATTCGATAGGTTCCAGTTCGGTCACTCCTGCTTCTATTTCTTGTGCTTTTAAGTTATTTTATTCTTTTCATCTGGATCTTGTGCAGCTCCTCTGGATATTTTGCTCCATTGAAGATGCCATGTTGGTTATTGCAATGCTATGAAGATTATGAGATGGAACAACTTTCCTGGTTGTGAAGGTTCCAACTTCCCATGCGATGCTTCTCACATTACTGAAATACATTTTGTTTTAGAACATATAACAGTATAGCACATGAATGGGCCCTTCGGCGCACAGCTAAGAAGTAAATCAACTCCTCCCCCAAATCTAATCCCTCCGACCTACATAATGTCCATATCCCTCCATCTTCCTCACATCCATGTGCCTATCTAAACATCTCTTAAAAGCCTCTAATGTATTTGCTTGTACCACCATACCAGGCAGCACAGTCCAGGCGTTCACCACTCTCTGAGTAAAAAAATCTTACCCCTCTCGCCCCCCCTTTGAACCTATCCCCTCTCACCTTCAATGCATACCCTCTGGTATTAGACTTTTCTACCCTGGGAAAAAGAAGATATTCACTGGCTACTCTATCTATGCCTCTCATGATCTTATAAATTTCTATAAAATTTTCCCTCAGCCTCTGCCACTCTGGAGGAAACAAGCCAAGTTTGTCCAGCCTCTCACATGCCCTCTAAACCAGGCAGTATCCTGGTAAACTTCTTCTGCACCCTCTTCAAAGCCTCACATCCTTTGTATAATGGGGTGACTAAGCTGTTTGCAATACTCCAAACGTTGCCTAACTAGAGTTTTATAAATTCGCAACCATAGAATAGAGCATTACAGCACAGAAACAGGCCTTTTGACCCTTCTTGGCTGTGCCGAACCATTTTTCTGCCTAGTCCCACTCACCTGCACCTGGCCCATATCCCTCCATACCCTCTCATCCATGTACCTGTCCAAATTTTTCTTAAATGTTAAAAGTGAGCCCGCATTGACCACTTCATCTGGCAGCTCATTCCACACTCCCACCACTCTGTGTGAAGAAGCCCCCCCCCCAATGTTCCCTTTAAACTTTTCCCCTTCACCCTTAACCCATGACCTCTGGGTTTTTTTCTCCCCTAGCCTCAGTGGGAAAAACCAGCTTGCATTCACTCTATCTATACCCATCATAATTTTATATACCTCTATTAAGTCTCCCCTCATTCTTCTACACTCCAGGGAATAAAGTCCTAACCTATTCAACCTTTCTCTGTAACTCAGTTTCTCAGGTCCCGGCAACATCCTTGTAAACCTTCTCTGCACTCTTTCAACCTTATTAATATCCTTCTTGTAATTCAGTGACCAAAACTGCATGCAATACTCCAAATTCGGCCTCACCAATGCCTTATACAACCTCACCATAACGTTCCAACTCTTATACCCAATACTTTGATTTATAAAGGCCAATGTACCAAAAGCTCTTTTTACAACCCTGTATACCTGTGACACCACTTTTAGGGAATTATGTATCTGTATTCCTAGATCCCTCTGTTTTACTGCACTCCTCCATGTCCTACCATTTACCTTGTATGTTCTAGCTTGGTTTGTCCTTCCAAAGTGCAATACCTCACACTTGTCTGCATTAAACTCCATCTGCCATTTTTTAGCCCATTTTTCCAGCTGGTCCAAATCCCTCTGCAAGCTTTGAAAACCTTCCTCACTGTCCACTACACCTCCAAACTTTGTATCATCAGCAAATTTGCTGATCCAATTTAACATAACCCCTTTTGAACACATTGGCTCAACTAATAAAAGCAAGCATTCCATATGCCTTCTTAACCACCCTTTTGACCTGTGTAGCCACTTTCATGGAGCTATGAACTTGGGCCCTAAGATCTCTCTGCTCAGCAACACTGTTCAGGATCTTGCACTCATCAGTGTACTGTCTCCTTGCATTTGCCCTATCAAGGTGCAACACCCCACATTAATCTGGGTTAAACTCGATCTGTCATTTGACTGTCCATATCAGCATTGATCTATATTGCGTTGTATTCTTTGTCAGTCTTCTACACTACCTACAGCTCCACCAATCCTGGTATCATCCACAAACTTACTAACCAACCCATCTCCATTTTCATCCAGGTCATTTATGTACATCACAAATAGCAGAGGTCCCTGCAGAACACCACTGACTACAGACCTCCAACTCGAATAAGTCCCTTCAACCACTACCCTTTGTCTTCTATATTCAAGCCAGGTCTAAATCCAACAGCCAATTTGCCGCGGACCCTATGCATCTTGTTCTTCCCTTGCTTCCTTCTTACACAGAGGTACAACATTATTCACTTGCCATTTCTCCAGGACCTTGCCCGTGCCTAGAGATGACATGAAGATGCTGGTCAAGGCCCCGGCAATCTCATCTCTTGCCTCCTTCAATAACCTGGGGTAAATCCCATCAGGCCTTGGGGACTTATCCACCTTAATACTCATTAGGAGGCCCAATACTTCCTCTTCCTTGATCTCTAAATGCCCTAACATATTTATACACACACCACTGATCTCCTGGTCCTCCATGTCTTTTTCCTTGGTAAATACTGAAGCAAAGTACTCATTAAGTACCTCGCTCACATTCTCCACATCCAAACAAATGTTCTTCTCTTAACCCTTGAGTGGTCTCACCATCTCTCTAGTTATCCTCTTGCTCTTGATGTATGTCTTGGGATTCACTTTGATCCTACTTTTCAAGGACTTTTCATGTCCCCTCCTGGCTTTCCTAATTCCTTTCTTTAGTTCTTTTCTGGCTTCATTATACTCCTCATGTGCTCTGTTTGATCCTGACTTCCAAAGCTTTACATACTTTTCCTTTTCCTTCTTGACTAAATTCATCACCTCTCTGGACATCCAAGGTTCTCTTATCTTTCCATCCCTATACTTCCTTGTAACAGGAACATCCCTTTCCTGTACTCTGTGCAATTCACCTATAAACACCCTCCACATGTCTGATGTGGGTGGACTTGCTAGAAAAGAGATGTTCCCAATTAACTCTTCTTACTTCCTGCCGAATGCCCTCAAAATTAGCCCTATTCCAACTTAAAACTCTCCCGCAAAGACCATACCTATCCTTGTCTATAGATACCCTAAAAGTTAAGAAGTTGTGGTCACTGTTCCCTAACTTCTCACCCACTGAAAGGTCAGTCACCTGGCCAGGCTCATTACCCAACGCCAGGTCCAGTACAGCCCCTCCTCTTGTTGGATTGTCCATGCATTGATATAAGAAACCCTCCTGGATACACTTGGAAATTTTGCCCCATCTAAACCCTAAGAAGGTTCCAGTTTATATTAGGGAGTTGAAATCCCCCATGACAACAACCCTATTATTTTTACACATTCCTTAATCTGTCTACGCGTCTGTTCCTCGATGTCCTGGTGGCTACTGGGGAGTCTGCAGTACAATCCTATCAGAGTGATTGCATCCTTCCTATTCTTGAGTTCTACACAAATGGACTCAGTGCCTGAAACCTTCATCATGTCTCCCCTGAGGGCAGCTGTGATATTGTCTCTGATTAGTCATGCAACTCCCCTCCCACCTTTGAACTCCTCCTCTATCGCTTCTAAAACTTCGAAAACCTGGTACATTAATTACATATTCCCGCCTCTCTCTCAACCAAGTTTCTGTAATGGCAACAATATCAGTTCCATGTATTGATCCATGTTCTAAGTTCATCACCCTTACTCATAACACCCCGGCATTGAAATAGATACACTTCAAACTATCCGTTATTTCGAACCATCATATCCGTTATTTCGATTTGCCTTTCAATACTTCTCCCTGACGTCTACCTTCCTGCCTGATCCTTCACTTACTGACCTGGTGCTCCAGTACCCAAGCCCCTGCAAAATTAGTTTAAACCCTCCTGAGTAGCATTAGCAAACCTCCCAGCCAGAATGTTGGTTCTACTCCAGATCAGGCGCAATCAATCCCTCTTGTACAGGTCACTCCTTCCCCAGAAAAACTTCCAATAATGTGGAGTAAGTTCCCCTTACTCCATCTCCTCAGCCATTTATTCATCAATGCTGTCAGCCCATTCCTACCTGAACTAGCCCGTTGCACTGTGAGTAATCGGGAGATTATAGTTTTAGGTTACGCTTTTGCTGTTAAAATCTTGTTCTTTTCCTAGGGAGAAAAATGCGAGTGTACTCAACAGATTGTCCGAGTGAAAAGTCTTTCAGCAGTGGGAGCTTGGGCTGCGAATCCATGTTTACAGGGACCCTGTTTGATGATGACTTGGAGGACAATGATTTCCTAAACCAAAGCTTCTCACTAGATGATGAGATTGGACCCTCGGACTCTAGTTCTGTTGAGCTCCCACTGGATTCGATGCCTGGACTGGAAACTGAGCCAGTGACTAAAGATGAACTGGACACCCAGCATCCGGACCATCCCATTGCCGCATGCATAGAGCAGGAGAAATGGCGGTTCTCGGCTTCTGAACTGATAAACAGATTGCACCTCTCTCAGAAAAAAGTAGCACAGGCCTTGAAAATCAGCAAATCCCTGTCAGGAAGACCTACGTCCAGAGAGAAGTTGACACCTGTCATGTCCCTCGAAGGTAAGGTTTAATTTCTAAGTCAAACTTAGGAAGTACTGTAGATTGGATCCAAGAAGTTACTTGTACAGTATGAGAAAATATGAAACATCTTATAAAAATCATGATTTCACAAATTGTCAATAATAAAAATAATCAACATATCTTCCTTCTGGGAATATTAAGGAGAGACTGTGATCAGTTCTGAACAGTGTTGTAGGATGTGTTACGCCCTCCTGAGAAAACAGATTAGATGGATGGAGCTGTCAAGGCACAAAGGGAAGTACTTGCTCAACAACTCACAGCCCGAGGACTGCGCTCAAGTGCTGGCATGTTCCTTTGCTGCTGTTTTTCTCCACAGTTTCCTCCCATTCTCCCTGCCACAGCACTCCAAAACTGTAAACACACACTTCATTGATTCTTGAGCCCTCTAATCTTCAAATGGGAAGATTCACTCCTAATTGACTCAGGCATGGAATTTACAGAGGAAGTGGGTTGAGGAGCAATGCCAGCAACAGTTGTGAGCAGAATTTCTCTGACATTCTTGTGCTGTGGACTACAGTATAGCACCTCAATAAGAATCAGAATCAGGTTTATTATCACTGGCTTGTGGTGTGAAATTTGTTAATAGACAATAAATAGACAATAGACAGTAGGTGCAGGAGTAGGCCATTCGGCCCTTCTAGCCAGCACCGCCATTCACTGTGATTATGGCTGATCATAATCAGTACCCCGTTCCTGCCCTCTCCCCATATTCCTTGACCCCGCTATCTATAAGAGCTCTATCTAACTCTTTCTTGAAAGCATCCAGAGACTTGGCCTCCACTGCCTTCTGGGGCAGAGCATTCCACATATCCACCACTCTCTGGGTGAAAAAGTTTTTCCGCATCTCTGTTCTAAATGGCCTACCCCGTATTCTTAAACTGTGGCCTCTAGTTCTGGACTCACCCATCAGCGAGAACATGCTTCCTGCCTCCAGCATGTCCAATCCCTTAATAATCTTATATGTTTCAATCAGATCCCCTCTCATCCTTCTAAATTCCAGTGTATACAAGCCCAGTCGCTCCAATCTTTCAACATATGACAGTCCCGCCATTCCGGGAATTAACCTTGTGAACCTACGCTGCACTCCCTCAATAGCAAGAATGTCCTTCCTCAAATTTGGAGACCAAAACTGCACACAATACTCCAGGTGGGGTCTCACCAGGGCCTTGTACAGCTGCAGAAGGACCTCTTTACTCCTATACTCAATTCCTCTTGTTATAAAAGCCAGCATGCCATTAGCTTTCTTCACTGCCTGCTGTACCTGCATGCTTGCTTTCACTGACTGATGTACAAGAACACCTAGATCTCGTTGTTCTTCCCCTTTTCCTAACTTGACTCCATTTAGATAGTAATCTGCCTTCCTGTTCTTGCCACCAAAGTGGATAACCTCACATTAAACTGCATCGGCCATACATACACCCACTCACCTAGCCTGTCCATGTCACCCTGTATTCTCATAACATCCTCCTGACATTTCACACTGCCACCCAGCTTTGTGTCATCGGCAAATTTGCTAATGTTACTTTTAATCCCTTCATCTAAATCATTAATGTATATTGTAAACAGCTGCGGTCCCAGCACCGAACCTTGCGGTACCCCACTGGTCACAGCCTGCCATTCCAAAAGGGACCCGTTAATCGCTACTCTTTGTTTCCTGTCAGCCAGCCAATTTTCAATCCATGTCAGTACTCTGCCCCCAATACTATGTGCCCTAATTTTGCCCACTAATCTCCTATGTGGGACTTTATCAAAGGCTTTCTGAAAGTCCAGGTACACTACATCCATTTTCATTGTCCCTTGTCCATTTTCATAGTTACATCCTCAAAAAACTCCAGAAGATTAGTCAAGCATGATTTTCCCTTCGTAAATCCATGCTGACTTGGACTGATCCTTCTACTGCTATCCAAATGTGTCGTAATTTCCTCCTTTATAATTGACTCCAGCATCTTTCCCACCACTGACGTCAGGCTAACCGGTCTATAATTCCCTGTTTTCTCTCTCCCTCCTTTCTTGAAAAGTGGGACAACATTAGCTACCCTCCAATCCGCAGGAACTGATCCTGAATCTATAGAACATTGAAAAATGATTACCAATGCGTCCACGATTTCGAGAGCCACCTCCTTAAGTACCCTGGGATGCAGACCATCAGGTCCTGGGGACTTATCAGTCTTCAGACCCAACAGTCTATCCAACACCATTTCTTGCCTAATATAAATTTCCTTCAGTTCATCCATTACCCTAGTTCCTTTGGCCACTATTACATCTGGGAGATTGTTTGTGTCTTCCCTAGTGAAGACAGATCCAAAGTACCTGTTCAACTCATCTGCCATTTCCTTGTTCCCCATAATAACTTTAACTTAGCAGCAGCATTTCAATGCAATCTAGCAGAGAGAAAATAATAATAATAAACAAGTAAATCAATTACGTAAATTAAATTGATTAAAAAGAAAATGCAAAAACAGAAATACTGTATATTAAAAAAATAGTGAGGTTGTGTCCAAAGATTCAATGACCATTTAGGAAACAGGTGGCAGATGGGAAGAAGCTGTTCCTGAATCGCTGAGCCTTCAGGCTTCTGTACCTCCTACCTGATGGTAACAGCGAGAAAAGGGCTTGCCCTGGGTGCTGGATGTCCTTAATAATGGACGCTGCCTTTCTGACACACCGATCCCTAAAGATATCCTGGGTACTTTGTAGGCTAGTGCCCAAGATGGAGCCGACTAGATTTACAACTTTCTGCAGCTTCTTTCGGTTCCGTGCAGTAGCCCCTCCATACCAGACAGTGATGCAGCCTGTCAGAATGCTCTCCATGGTACAACTATAGAAGTTTTTGAGTGTATTTGTTGACATGCCAAATCTCTTCAAGCTCCTAATAAAATATAGCCACTGTCTTGCCTTCTTTATAACTACATCGATATGTTGGGACCAGGTTAGATCCTCAGAGATCTTGACACCCAGGAAGTTGAAGCTGCTCACTCTATTCATTTATTGTGACCAACATCAACTACAAAGAATATTAGTTGTGTGGTACTTCCTACAAATGTTTAGTTATCTGGTATCATACAAGCTTCTATCATCTGTCAAAATTTTAGGTTCTTCCCAAAAGTGAATTAAGGTGGTACGATGGAGCCTACTTGTAAATAGTAGCATTTTGAGGTTCTGCAATATCCCCTTTTCTTTAAATTGGTCAAACAGTGTACCTTCATAGAATTTCTCCAGCAACTTGCCTCACCTGTGTTTCTCAGCTCTGACATGCTGTCCTTTTTAATGGGGTCTCTGTGCAGCTTTTGGGGGTAGTTCAGACTACCAATGAAAAATAAGGGGAATACAAGGGACTGCAGATGCTGGAATCTGGAGCAACATACAAAACATTGGAGAAACTCAGCAAGCCAAGCAGTGTCTATGGAGGGAAATGGACAGTCGACAAATCAGGTTGAGACCTTTCATTTGGACTGGTCAAATACGGGAAACGGGGAAACAAGGGTTGTGGGAATTGGGTGAGGAAATAGAGAGGTCAAAGGTTCATTATGATTTTATTGAAAAGTTTGATTTTTGCCTTCTTCTCCTACTCCTCACATTTTTATAATTTCAGGGATGGGGAAATAGTATTGATGAGAAATTTAAGATTATTTCCTCTGGAAGAGAGAAGGTGAGGAAGGGTTGGCTATGGGCAAAGGAGGCTGAGGGGTGATATGATAGGGGCATTAGATAGGTGCAATGGTCAGTCAGAGGGTCTCTTTCTGTGCTGTACAACTCTGTGCTTCTCTGTCTCCATGGCATGCACGTCCATTTTATAAAGGATTTGATGAGTGTGAAAGGAAGAAGACCGTTTCCTCTGATCAGAAATCATCATTTTAAGGGATTGAGGAAGAAAGTTAGAAGACTTTTCTTGTTAATCTTCTTATGAGCACGGGGAGCAGAATACTTTGCTACCTGGCATATCTGACCCCCAAGACGACTAGGTCTCTTAAGCTGAGTGGGGTAAGATCCAGACAGATAGGAAGTGTAGGAGCGTGAATTAGTTCTACCTTGCAGAGAGCTGACCAAGGGGTGACAGGCCAGCTGTTGTGCTGTAAACATTGATGGTTCCATGCGGAAAAGGAATCATTTCTGGTTTTGGGAACCCTCTCGCGGCGGACGCAGTTTATATCAGGCCCAGCGTCATCAGTGATATTCTGTAACCCCAGTGACAGATGACTGCATCAGTATTGTTTTACAGAGTTGTCACCCCAAGTTTAGAAATGGTGAGTGAATATTTTCTCTTTTAAATATGACTGTTCCTCTACTCATCACCTTCTGTGGGTAATCTTAGCTCTCTCTGGGTATGGCAGAGTCATTTTAAATCCTGGGCGATTCATTCTTTGCTTCTTGCATTTTGTTCTCAGGTAGACGGAATGCAAAGCAGAAAAGCAAATCTCTGATGGCAATCAACAGCAACACGTCTCCAAAGCCACAAAGGGACGGTATCATCTTTGACAGCCCTCCGCCCCATACCTGGAGGTCCAGCACCCTTCAGAGGTAATAGCCAGCGCTCAGGATTGGCCTGCGACCGAACTCTGGAACCTGAACATAGACCAGCTCCCGAGTTTGGGTCGCGCACTTACAATGGGAATGGGCATGGAGACAGGTTTTGTACTTGGTCGGAGTGCAGAACGCAGCCTGTCGTACTCCGTACTGGGGACTGAGGAAAGGTAGCCGGATCCCTTGCACGTTTTAGAAGAGTGCAGCCTAGTATAGGCAGGCACAGTGGCATGGCGATTAATGCGTCACTTTACGGTGCCATCCAGCGATCGATGGTCGTGGGTTCAATTCCCACCGCTGCCCGTAAGGAGTGTGTACATTCTTCCCGTGACCACATGAGTTTCCTCCGGGGGCTCCGGTTCCCTCCCACAGCCCAACTAGGGTGAGCAAGTTGTGTTGGTCATGCTATGTTGGTGTCAGAAGCTCGGTGACACTTGTGGGCTGCCCAGGCACTCCCACTCCGACATGTCTGTCACAGACCACTCCCACTCCGACATGTCTGTCACAGACCACTCCCACTCCGACATGTCTGTCCATGGCCTCCTCTACCGTCAAGATGAGGCCACACGCAGGTCGATGGAGCAATACCTTATCTCCTGCCTATGTAGCCTCCTTCCTGCTGGCATGAACATCCAACTCACTGACCTCCGTTGATACCCCTGCCCCCCACCCTTACCCCCATCCCTATCTATTATTTTAGTCTGGTTCTCTTTCTCTCTCTTTTTCTCCCCTCACTATAATCTCTCCCCCCAGCCCTACCTTTCTTTCTCTTTTATTTCCTATATTTCTCCACCTTCCCCCTAGCCCATTTCCCTCCAGCCTATCACTTCCCAGCTCTCTACTTTATCCCTCCCCCCACTTCTTATCCCGCCCCCCGACCATCCCATATTACTTCACTCCTGATGAAGGGTTTCGGCCCGAAACGTCGTTATTACCTCCTCCCATAGATGCTGTCTGGCCTGCTGAGTTCTGCCAGCATTTCGTGTTTTTTATTAAAATCCTCTCTGATTTGATTTGATGCAAATGATGTATGTTTCAATGTGCATGTGACAGGCGAAGCTCATCTTTATCTTAGAGGTTCTGAGTCACACCACACACAGACACGTGCACACACGCAACACACGTGTGCACATGCACATACGGTCACCCAGCCCTACACGCATACACACCAGTCATTTTCATATTCATGTATGTACACTCACGCGTTTACTTACAGTGACACTCACTTTCACAAACATACTTACACGCGCACCAGCAGCTCACACGTATCTGACATGAATATCAACAATAGAGATATCACATGCAGATTCACAAGAAGCTCAGCGCAAACCAAATGGTGGCTAAGTCAAATAAACCCCGTGTCAACGAAGGGATGAAGTTAAATATAATATTGATCCATTTCTACCTTGATTCAGGAGAGTGGCCTCTGAGGAGGAAATAAGTGCAAAGCATCAGAAGGAAAGAAGGCACTCCAGGTTTCTGATGAGCTGTGAGTAAGATTCTTGTCTCCATGTTCCTCACGTGTTAGTTTGACCTGTACTGCCTTTTGGCCCTGGGTATACTCAGTCTTTCACCCTAGTTCTTTCCTCCTTACTAAGTACTGGAGAGAAAATTCACCCTCAGCTCCTATGAATTGAACTGAATTTACCTTATTTCTTACATCTTTCACATACGCGAGGAGTAAAAATCTTCACGTTACGTCTCTGTCTGAATGTGCAAAGTGCAAATTATAGTAATTTGAAATAAATAGTAATGACAGTCAGTATAACATAGAAATACAATTGTAGCAGCGTGAGTTAATCAGTCTGATGGCCTGGTGGAAGAAGCTGTCCCGGAGCCTGTTGGTCCTGGCTTTTATGCTGCGGTACCATTTCCCGGATGGTAGCAGCTGGAACAGTTTGTGGTTGGGGTGACTGGGGTACCCAATGATCCTTTCGGCCCTTTTTACGCACCTGTTGCTGTAAATGTCCCGAATAGTGGGAAGTTCACATGATGCAGCACTTTGCCTCTTCTGTGAAAGTCAAAAGGGACAGGATTCCCGAAGGGGAGGTGGGGGGAATGATATGAAATACCACTAGATTACACTTGCAGTGTGGTTAACTGAAGGGAAATTGTAATCCTGTCTATATACTTGCTGTAGATTTATTCCACTCATGGTGTAACCAACTAGTAATGCCCTTAGTTCATTATGCATAAGTTATGATAGCCAGCTGGTGGTGTAGTGGCATCAGCACCAGACTTCAGGGCCAGTGGTTGGGGGTTCAAATCCGGCCAGCCCCTTTCACACTTTCCATCCATGCTGGGTTGAGCTAGTGACTCAGCCTTGTAAAAATCTAGCAAAAATGCTAAAGAAACGGCAAGGTTGCCGGCCAATGAACGGAACGGAAAAAAATGTTGATGCCAGACCATGGAATGAAGAAGAACCAAACTCACTGAAGTACCTACATGCACTTCCCAACAGCAATTCTTAACCTCCCTAATCCTTGAGTAACGAATTGTTGAGGCAGACAGGGGAGTCATCAGGTCTGTATGTCCCAGAGCTATAGAGGGTACTTCAGCTAACCTGGACATGTTGGAAGACATGTTCATGATCAATCAGTAGTTGACTGCAAGGTGGATAATTGTTATTAGTACAGTGCAGATCAGCTGCTAAGAAGGATCTGGGATGTTCTGGAAAGATTTGCAGTTATATGTGCACTTGCAAGAAGTTCCAAAGATGTTTGTGGCTGGCTTGAACCCATAGCTGATATCTTAGAGCTGAGATGACTCTAGGCCACTAGGACAGTTCCAAGCCCTTGGAACTTCCACACTAGCTGTTCCAGAGTGTTTCTCTGTAGTACAATGTTGCCTTTGTTCTTGGTACTTACAGATTCACCAGATGTGATGGGCAGAGCGCACCCCAGTATTAGTGGTTCAAATGGTTCTGTTCCCACAGCAATCCTCTATCAGGAATACAGCAACGTAGCAAGCGACCGTGAAATCCAACGGCAGAAGCGGGCGGACACGGTTATTGAGGACGACGACGTCATCCTCCCCAGCAAGTGCAACTCTTTGCCTTCGAATCTCTTCTGGTCACAACGGTCCGCTCGGGGGAATGCTTTTGCCCTCTGGCAGGACATCCCGGATGTGCGGAGAAGTGGTTTGCTGGACCGAATTGGCAACGAGCAGAGGAAGTTGCAGGAGGTGAGTGAGCCTCTAGCGTGAAACACTGTTGGTTGGCTGGTGCAACCTCGGGCAGCAACAGTGTGAAACCTCCCTACAGAAAGAAGGCCAGCAAATGCCTCTGTTTCCCTCGTGCCTCCTGGTTCCTTACTCTTTCAGCTTACATTCCGTCTCTGCCTGTGTCTGGGTTCTTGCCTAATTATGAAATAAGTACTTGTACTGGGCTGTTGAATGCTCAATCCAAAGTCACAACTATTCCTCTCTCTCTCTCTCTCTCTCTCTCTCTTTCTGTCTTGGCTGAGATCAAAAATTATTGTCCATTCCTTGAGGTCATGGACCTTTGACCTGCTGTTCTGTCCATTTAGTGGAACTCTAGAGCAGAGACTAATCTCTGATCGTGCACAGAGAAGTGGTGTCTCTTAATTGATCCGGTAAAATTAATATTTCAGAGTCTGGTGTGCTATTAGGTTTCCTTGTCAAAACTGAAGCACAAAGAATTTGAAGCATTATGAGAATGATGCTGTGCGTCGGCTTCATTTGAACGCTTTCCAAGTCCCTGAGTAGTTTCCCTCTTAAGGCTCAGGCTGGGAAATTCTGCTTACACTCCCGCTAAGCTGTCCCTAGTTAGTGGTATTTTATACCCACCTTTGTGGGGCATGTTATTAAAGCCCCTTTCTGCCTCCCTCCTGACGAGGTGTGACTATTGGTTTCACTTCTGTTGCCATGCGTTATTCCTCAATGTAGCTTCCACCTCAACTGTGGTCTCCTGTTTCCACTAGGCCAAGTTTGAACTGGTCACTTCGGAGGGATCCTACCTTCACAGCCTCACCATAATGGTGGAGCACTTCCAGAATTCCAAGGAGCTCCAGGAATGTCTCAATGCTCAGGAGAAGCAGTGGCTTTTCTCAAAACTGCCTGAAGTCAAGGAAGTCAGTGAGAAGTAAGTAGTGCATCTGTCAGATCTGTCAGGGGAGAGAAATGGAATAACCTGACATGACTTCAGTGAGTGTAGGAGCTGCAGGTTAAAAGAAAAAGAACAGTGCATTCCTTCAGCAGGGAACACACTCCCTTCGTGTGGGTCAAACCCATTCAGACGAGGATTGGGAGGATACACCAGACCTCAGGGTGGCTGAGTGATATAAACTAGTGACTATTGGTGAAAACCTCATACGTGTGTGTGTGTGTGTGTGTGTACACATTCTAGTTAAGGCCAGGGAATTTCCATATTCCTTACAATGTTTTGAGTGGTAAGATTATAGAAAATCACAGTGGCACAAACACAAGAAAGTTTGCAGGTGCTGGAAATCCAAAGCAACACTCACACTCACACACACATATACACACACTCAGACATTCCGACACTCACACACTCACTCTCTCACACTCACACACTCACTCTCTCACACTCTCACACACTCTCTCACACTCACACACACATATACACACACTCAGACATTCAGACACTCACACACTCACTCTCTCACACTCACACACTCACTCTCTCACACTCACACACTCACTTTTGACCTTGACCTTCCTTCAGGGCTGAGAAGGAAGGGGGAAGATGCTGGAATAAAAAGCAGGTGGGGGAGAGGGAGGAGGCGAGTTGGAAGGTGATAGGTGAAGCCAGCTGGGTGGTAAAGGTCGAGGGCTGGAGAAGAAGGAATCTGATAGGAGAGGAGAGTGGACTGCGGGAGAAAGGGAAGGAGGAGGGGACCCAGGGGGAAGTAATATGCAGGTGAGAAGAAGTAAAAGGTCAGAGTTGGGAATAGAGGAAGCGGGGGAAAGTTTATTCACCAGCATGGTAACCTATGGTGACCAGGTGTACACATCACACATCGGTGAGAGGAGATGTTCCAGCAGAACATGTAAGCATGTTATCGAAGGGAGTGGTTCCTGGGAAGGTGTGTGGAGATTGTCACTGGAACATTGTCAGCAATCCCCCCACCGCCTCACCAGAACGGAACATTGCCCGACCAAGAGAGGGCAGAGTGGGATGTGCCGGTGTGAAGGCTGAACTGTCAAGGCAGTATTTGCACTGAGTGGGGAAGGCCGGACAGCATGGAGGGGGATGGTGGGGTTGGGATAGAAAGAGAGGGAGGAAAAAGAAGAAAGGTAGCAGAGAATAGGAGTTAAGTGTGGGCAGGGAGAGAGAGGATTGTAGAACAATTGGAAGAACTGCTGGAGAGAGGGAGCAGAGTGAAAGTGAGAGAGCAAATTTTAAAAAAATTATTTAGAGATATAGCACAGTAACAGGCCCTTCCAGCCTAACAAGCCTGAACCGCCCAATTACACCCATGTGACCAATTAACTTACTGAACTATACGTCTTGGGAATGTGGGGGAAGCCGGAGCACTTGGAGAAACCCACGCGGTCACGGAGAGAATGTGTAAACTTCAGCGGTGGGAGTTGAACCTGAGTTGCTGGCGCTGTAGAGACTTGCTTTAACCGCTGCGCTGCATTTGAGGGAGGAGGAAGGTAAACAAGGGAGAAGGGGAATGGGAGAAGCATTGGCCTTGTATTGAAATATTTGCTTTCCAGTTCATTATTGAATTTCGTGAGGGTTGCGAAGCATTGCTCACAGATCTGGTAGATATTGGCAGGTCAGGGAACTTAATAGGCTGTGATACACTGCATACGCCTTGCAGCTCAAAGTATGGCTCAGAATGAAGACTGAGCACGTGTTAGCAGAAGATGCAGAGAAAGCTGTCAAAGAACTGAAACCAGGGGTAATGCTGTGCCTGTGATACCCCAGGGAAGTTGGTGAGACTGATATGACACTGAGGCAGGATGAACAGGTATTTGTTCCTTAGCAAAGACGACAAGAATGAGGGAATGAACTTAAATTTGGTGGTAGATGGGAGTAGAGGAATTTACTTTTCCCTCAGTGGAACTCACTGCCTGAAAGGGTGGTGAGGTTAGAAACCCTCGCCCCTTTTGCAAAGAACTTGAAGAGCCAGAGAGTATCTGCAGAGGTGAGGAAAAAGACAGGCTCAACCAAAGTGGGACAGAGAACACTGAAAAGTGCTTTGAGACCTCACAGTCTAGACACGAGAGCAGTGGAGAGCTCATCTGTTGGCAGCTCAGCACTAAGGCTTGGAACCATCAGCAAGGAGCCACCCAGCAGGAGGCAAGGTTCCCCAGATGGGATACTGAAATTCTGTCCGTTCAACCAAAGGGTCTCGGCCCAAAACTTCAGCTGTACTCCTTTCCATCGATGCTGCCTGGCCTGCTGAGTTCTTCCAGTGTTTTGTGTGTGTTGCCTGGATCTCTAGCATCTGGAGGTTTTCTCCTGCTTGTGAAGTTAGCTGATGTCAGTTAAGGCAAAGCCGAGAACAGAGTGAGGTGGACCTTCCTCTCCCATAGATGGACTGAGTTGTGGATTAGTTATCAATAAAGAACACTGATGTGACTCAGTTTTGGGGGGAAATATTTTGAGGGTATAGCTGAGAAATGGATGGGTGGGATTGGGGGATGTCATGAAGAAATGGGGATCAACCAACCTTGTCAGCCTTACGAAGACTTAACCATAAATATATGTTCCTTTTCATTCAGTTTGTTGACTCTGACTTTAATGTACCCAACGCCAGGCAGGGCCCTAGCTTAGAGATTTCTTCTTTCTTGTTCTCAGGTTTCTGCAAGACCTGGAGGAGAGGCTGGAGAAGGATATCTTGAACTTTGATGTGTGCGACATTGTGTTAACCCACTGCCCTGCATTCAGGAGAGTCTACCTTCCTTACGTCACCAACCAGGCCTACCAGGAGCAGACCTACCAGCGGCTGCTGTGCGTGTAAACACTTCTTTCACTAAGTTCGGGTGAGGTCCACCCCTGTGTGAGACAACACCTCTGCCTATAATGTTGTATAGGAAATAATGGGAGATCAGGACTATTCAGTGTCTAAATGCCCATGTAAAATAATATCACAGGAGGTCCTGGGTTTGGTTTGTCAATTAGATAAAACAACCCCAATGGAGACAATTAGCCGGAGATTAGCAGAAGGGGAAATCAGGTGGAGTTCTTGGTCCTGACACATGTTCACCTTGGGCATAGGATGTGTGTTTTGGAGTCAGTTACTTTTGCTTTATGAAGTAAGTGGGGTTGATAAGGTTATTCTTTGGATCACAATTCCAGGCAGGAGAATCCCAGGTTTCCAGGCATCCTGGCCAAGCTGGAGGAGGACCAGATCTGCCAGCGGCTGCCTCTCGCCTCATTTCTAATCTTGCCGTTCCAGCGGATAATGCGACTGAAGATGCTGGTGGAGGTAAAATCTGTAAAATCAAAACCATTAATTTGCAAAATCCACACCTATCCAATCATAATTTGTGCCTTTTCCAAACCAAAAGATTACAATCATAAAAAGCCACAGCCCATTGACCCTGTCCCAGGTCTTTGTAAAAGTTCTCTTTTCTTCCACTCTTCAACTCTCTGACTAATGGATCACAGCTTTTAACTCTTCAAACATTTATCTAGTTAATTTTGAATGTTTTCAATCCCCTTTCCATGGCTTATTTCCAATCATAAAAGGGTTTAATTATAAAATAACCTTTTCCTCATTTCTTCCAAAATTCCTAACAGCTCTGCCAAATCCACTCTCCAGTTTCTCATGAAGAAACAAGTCCGTGTCGACCTTCAACCACCATTTGCTCTTTGCTCTAAGAGTGAACAGACCAGCTTCCAATTACTCTCACAACTTTAACGGAAGTCCATTTAAAAGTTCTTGCCTAATGTCTGCTGATTATTTACTTATTCCTTTGCGGAATGTACGCATTACTGCTAAGAGAACCATTCATGGTACTCGAAAAGCTGGTGTTAAACTGCTTTACTTAACTTCTGGAGTCCTTGCGACAGAAATGTTCCTTCTGCATTGGGCGGGGAGTTTCCAGGATTTGAACCCAGTATTGAGAAAGAAATAGTGACATATTTCCAAGTCAGGATGGGGCTCTAATCAGAGGGCCATCTGCCCTTAGGTATCTTTCTTGGTGATGGAGATCATGGCTGTGAGGGAATCCTTGGTGAGTTATTCTGGTGCATTTTAGGTAGTGTGTGCCAGTGCTGGATGGAATGATTGCATAGAATGGTGAATGGGATGCCAGTCAAGCAGGTTGCCTTGCTCTGAATGGTATCAGGCTTCATGTGAGTTACTGGAGTTTCACCTCTCCTTCCTGGAATCAGCAACCTTTACTGCCTTGTTTAATCTCTTCTTCCCTCAGCTTATTCCTATGAGGCGTCTTCACCCGACTACCTCAGCCAAACCTGACTCTAGATTTCTCTCAACCCCCGCTTGCCATTTCTCCTTTAAAAGCGACTTCTCAGCATCTTCTGTTTTCACACAAAACTGTGCCCGTAAAGACATTTAAAAGATCACGGTTTATAGTAGAGTCCTGAGAGGCAGCACACCAGATATCCCCGTAATGAAACAGAAAATGCTGGAAAGACTCATTGGGTCAAGCAGCATCTATGAAGGCAGTAACCCGTCAACTTTTCAAGCAAAGACCCTTCTTCGGGAAAACAAGTTTTAAGTGCAGGAAGCGAAGGGGGAGGAGAAAGTGAAATGAAAGGCCTGGTCAAGTATAGGACACAACAACATTGAGAGTAGCACTGGAGTTGGCCAAAGGAAGATGGTAAATCGGGTGAATAACAAAAGATGTATCTGAAGAAGCTGGGCCAAGATACATTGGAGGGACAACATCTGAAACTCCCCAGAACTGTTGGACGCGAAATGCTCTCTGTTCATAGATGCTGCATAACCTGCCGAGTCTTTTTGCCACCTGCAGTCACTTGTAGCGGAGTGAACTGATCAGTAACGGAGTGAACCATCTGTGTTGCAGAATATACTGAAACGGACCAAACAGGGATCCAGGGACGAGGAGACAGCTACAAAAGCCTTCGACAAGCTCAAGAAGGTGAATGGCTCAGAACTACAGGAGGCAGGGGGGTTGGAAGATGGAGACTAACGTCCTGGGCAGACCCTAGGCTTTGGGGGTGGGAGTTGGCAGGGATGGGGCTTGTTGTAGAATGTTTTGGGGGGGGTCATAACTAATTGTTGATTTTAGAAAGGGTCCTGGGAGTTCAGGAAGGGTTTCTGAGTTTCAGCATAGAGCGTGTGCAAAATAATTATTTGGGTTTATTAAGTTCTTGGAGCTATTAACAAAACCTGGCATTTAGACAGGTACGTGGATGGGAAAGGTTTAGAAGAGGGATTTGGGCAAATGGGGCTAGCTTCAGTGGGAGTCGTGGCTGGTGTAGAAGTGGCCAGCTGGGCTGAAGGGCCTGTTTGCATACTGTATGAGTCTGTGACGTCACGACCCATCTCAATCATTGTCTTCCTCTGTCAGCTCACACAGGAGTGCAATTCCAGTGTGCAGTCAATGAAGAGGACAGAGGAACTCATTCACCTCAACAACAAATTCCACTTTGAGAGTAAGGTAAGCTGCTGTACGCCATCACGATTCTCTCAGAAACTGTCAGCTGCTCAGTCTGCTGTAGGAATGGACATGAAAGATGGAGGGAGGGAAGAGCTGGACCGGGGAAATCCCCAGCCACCAGCTTCCATGTAACTTCAATCAGTTTATTGTTGGTTCCAAACACACCTGTAAAGATTTGTTCATGCTTACTCACTGCCTGTTAACGCTGCTGGAGTTCAGGGCAGCAACGAAGATCCTTCATCTCTGGCAGAGCTCAGGAATTCCTTCATCACGTCAGCGGCTTCCTCGGTTCTCACTACTGTCAGTCATGCAAGTCCCGGGTGGAGACTCGGGAATACTGTTGCACTCAGCTGGAGGAAGACTCTTCACTGCTGTTTCCAGAACAATTTAGCTTTACCGGTCAGGGTTGTTAGCCCTGAGCTGAACCCCTGAACCTGGAGGGCCAGTGGACCACTCTTAGTCTGGCCTCTACCCTTTGACCCGCTTGTCATGGATGACCCGACCAAGAGCCAAAGCGTAAAGCCCTGACTCCAGCCAACGTAGCTCTCCGGGTCATTGAGGCAAACAAGCCTGCAATCTACGACAAGGCCGTGGTCCTCTTGGAGGAAAGATTTGTTCATAGACTGACTGTGAGGGGCATCACGGTACAAGGGCCTTCAGGCAGAGGATCAAAAAGTAATCGGCCCTTCAGCCCACCAAGCCTGTGCCAGACATCACACCACCGTTGACACTAATTCCAGTTTATTCCCCCCACATTCCCAGCAGCTTTCCCCAGGTTCTACCATTCACCCGGATCGGGTTCTGTGCAGGATGTTGAGGGGGCCACAACTAAATGCTGATTTCAGAGCGGGTCCTGGGTGTCCAGGAAGGGTTTTTGAGTTTCAGCATAGTGTGTGTGTGTGTGACGAAGAATTCAATGGATTCATTAAATAAAACAAAACTGGACTTGGCACATGGCACTTGGACAGGTACATGGACAGGAAAGGTTTAGAGGGATTTGAGCAGAATGCAGTCAAATGGGTCTACCTTAGATGGGAATCTTATTGGCATGGCACAGACACTGGTGGCAATTTACAGAGGCCATTTAGGAATTCTCTGCTCTGGATGGTTTTCAGAGGACAGATCTTTGGAGATGTTTAAAGGGACAGTGGATAATCTTTTTTTTTCAAAAAGGATTGGGGAAATGAGAGATATAGGGAACTGGCACGGAAAAGGAGCTGAGGCCTGAGGCAGAAGAGCCGTGGTCATACTGGTCAGCAGGGCAGACTTGAAGGGCTGAGGAGCTGAATTCCTGATCCTACCCCTTGTGCCCTCGTGCGCTGCGTTTCTGGGACCGTGGGAGGAACCTGGAGGACAATGGGGAAACCGAAACGGTGGCAGGGAGAATGTGCGGGCCACACACGGCGGCACTGGAGAACAGGATCAAATCTGGGTTGCTGGAAGTCTATTGGCATGAGTTACGATCTCACACAAGTGCCACCTGCTTGACACGGGCTGAGACAAAATCTAGAGTTGGGGGAGGTGTGGGACTTTATTTGTGAATGCTGTTTACGTGACTCACACTGCTTCCGTAAGCCAGTTCTTTGTTGCTCCGGTGCACTTTGACGGTAAACTCGACCTTTGACTTTGGCTTACGTTTGGAGCTCTTGGTCACTGAATCACTGAGTTCTCTCCCTCTCTGTCCAGATATTCCCACTGATCTCACAGTCCCGGTGGTTGGTGAAGCATGGGGAGCTGACTGAGGTGGACTCGCAGACAAATAACATGTCGGGGTCAAAGTTCAAGCTTTCCAACAGGCCAATCTACCTGCACCTCTTCAATGACTGTCTTCTGCTCTCCCGCAAGAAAGAGTAAGTGTGTTTCTGCTTTATTCTTTCTACGTTCATTGATTTTTCAGCATCTGGACATTGTTGTCATAAAGCATTTATTACTCAACAATCTGTTGGATGTTATTCTTGAACATCTTGATGATTCCACAGTGTTGCTATGAGGGCATCCAGGATCTGGACCCAGTGATGACGGTGATGTTACTTCCATGTCAGATTATCCGAGGTTCAAACGTATTGATCGTGCGTACGCTCAAAACATACAGTGACGTGTTTTGTTGGCGATGGTGAGCTGGGGGCAGCCCGCAAGTGGCTCTCCATGTTCTGGCCACAGCAAAGCAGGCTCACAATGTTCAGCAGAAGAGCACAGAACAAGACAGGGGACAAAACAGCACCACACCTACGCAGACCGCCAGCCCTCAAAGTGGCCTTGGTGGTAGAGGTCATGGGTATAGGAGAAGTCTGCATGACTTCTGTTGCTCACATTAGTTCAATTTTGCTCTGCTTTATTAGGTATTCTGTGTTAACAATACAATGATTATTTACACACAATTTTCAGGGAGTTAAAGTATTGGATGGCTCACAAACTCAGCAACTTTACCTCCGGATCCCACTGGTGCCTGACACAGCAGTGCATGGGAAATGCATGGGCGTGCCCAGAGAGGGCCACTGTTGTGTGATGCCTCAGTACAGTTCTGTGATTTTACACTGTGTTTTGCACTGTGCCAACCCATTCGTGCTATGTACCGATGGCCTTCGTGTGATCAGGCTTGTCTGGTCAAGGAGACTGCCTCGGGAACCAGTGGCTTTCATGCTCATGGAGGTTCAAAGTAATAGAGAGAAACAGTATGGAAACAGGCCGTTCGGCCCACCGAGCCCATGCCGACCACTTCCTCCCTCTATATTAACATACTCCTACTGCATTCTAAACTGATGCCAGTCAGATAACCTGCTTTCTCTGACTGATTTGTCCGTCTCCCCCTTGGATCCAATTCTGCCTCTAAAGAGTCCTGAAGAAGGGTCCCAGCCCATAATATCACCTGTTTATTCATTTCTATTGGTGCCAGCTGGCCTGCTGAGTTCCTCTGGCATTTTGTGTGTGTTGCTCTGGATTTCCAACATCTGCAGACTTCCTCGTGGTTTTAATTTCTCTTGTTAGCTCCAGCTGAACCACCCCCCTGTGCTTTTCTTTAGATCCCAGACAGAAAAAAAACAAATGCATTTACCACGGGCACGCTACAGTCAACAAGTAATGTTCTTAAATCCTCCTTGGCCAATTCACACCTAAAACCGTTCTACTCTGATTCATTTTGTTCTGTCCACTTTCTAATCAACTCCCCTGAGAATCTCCTATCACTTACACACAAAGGGTAATTGACAATGGGCAATTAATCTACCAACTGCTAACTTTACAGATGTGGGAGGAAGTTGAGGCAATCAGAGGAAAGTCACACGGTCATGCGAACTCCGCACAGACAGCACCAGAGGTCAGGATACAAGCTGACAGTGACGGTGACTCCACTGGCTGTGCCCCTTTGTGGCTACAATTGTTTACGTTACAATATTAATTCTGTTGGTAGCTTGACCTCAGGACCTGGCACATGGGTTGCAAACCCCTACGTCAAACGTGGGCCCAGCCATCATCACTCACTCTGATCATAACACCTCCTCCAAAGACGTAACGTGACCCTCAAAAATTCTCCTCCTCCACCTTTCACTCCCCAAGACTCTGACAGAAACCACATGAATGAAAGGTTAGTCAGTTCAAAGTGCACAAAGCGTGACCTGTAACCCTCAGCATCCCGGGCACTGTCCACCCTCAACCCCTGCACTAATCCTAGAACTCTCCTTGGCTGTTGTGGGATCAGATGTCAAAGGCTTTGTTATGGAGACATTTGGAACAATGTACACGATTAAAATTTAATTCAAAGCACATTAAAAACATTAAGATAAAATGACATAAAGGAGAATAGACACAACTCAACCAGAGATTACCTCTGGTGTTTTCTTATGAGGATAAGCTGAGCAAGCTGGGGCTTTTCTCCTTGGGTCCATTTCTGCCCCTAAAGACCCTGTGTCTAGAAGAGTCCTGAAGAAGGATCCCAGCCCAAAATATCACCTGTTTATTCATTTCCATAGATACCACCTGGCCTGGAGTTCATCCAGCATTTTGTGTGTGCTGCTCTGCATGAGAGGGTGAGAGGTGACCTGATGGAGATGTACAGGGTAGATCGAGTGGACATTTTTGCAGGGCAGAGATGGCTAAAATGAGGGGCCATCATGTTAAGGTGACTGGAGGAAAGTGTAGGGGGGATGTCAGTGTATTTTTACGCAGAGAGTGGTGGGGGCATGGAACGCTCTGCCAGCGGTGGTGGTAGAGCCTGGTACATTAGGAACATTTAAGAAACTCTTAGATGGGCACTTGGATGAAGGAAGAACATAAGAAATAGGAGCAGGAGTAGGCCATCCGGCCCATTGAGCCTGCCCTGCCATTCAGTAAGATCATGGCTGATCTGTCCATAAACTCAGCTCCATCTACCTGCCTTTTCCCCATAACCCTTAATTCCCCTACTATGTAAAAACCTATCTAACTGTTTCTTAAATATATTTAGTGAAGAAGCCTCAACTGCTTCCCTGGGCAGAGAATTCCACAGATTCACCACTCTCTGGGAAAAACAGTTTCTCCTCATCTCTGTCCTAAATCTTCTTCCCTGAATTTTGAGGCAATGTCCCCTAGTTCTAGTCTCACCTACCAATGGAAACAACTTTCCTACTTCTATCTTATCTATCCCTTTCAAAATTTTGTATGTTTCTATACGATCCCCTCTCATTCTTCTGAACTCCAGAGAGTATAGTCCCTGGCGACTCAATCTCGCCTCATAGGTTAACCCCTTCATCCCTGGAATCAACCTGGTGGATACTGCCTCAGTATATCCTTCCTCAAGTATGCAGACCAGAACTGCACACAGTACTCCAGGTGCGGCCTCACCAGTAGGCTATATAGTTGCAGCATGACTTCCCTGCTCTTGAATTCAATCCCTCCAGCAATGAAGGCCAACATTCCATTTGCCTTCTTAATAACCTGTTGTACCTGCAAGCCAACTTTTTGCGATTCATGCACAAGCACTCCCAAGTCCCTCTGCACAACAGCATGCTGCAATCTTTCATCATTTAAATAATAATCTGCTCTTCTATTATTCCTTCCAAAGTGGATGATCTCTCATTTACCAACATTGTATTCCACCTGCCAGACCTTGGCCCACTCACTTAACCTATCTATATCCCTCTGCAGACTCTCCACATCCTCTATACAATTTGCTTTTCAACTCAGTTTAGTGTCATCAGCAAACTTTGCTACACTACACTCAGTCCCCTCTTTCAAATCATCAATGTAAATGGTAAACAGCTGCGAGCCCAGCACCGACCCCTGCGGCACCCCACTCACCACTGACTGCCAATCGGAGAAACACCCATTTATACCAACTCTCTGCCTTCTATTGGTTAACCAATCCACTATCCATGCCAATACACTTCCTCCGACTCCATGCATCTGTATCTTATTTATAAGTCTCTTGTGCGGCACCTTATCAAACGTCTTCTGGAAGTCCAAGTATATGACATCCACCTGTTCCCCTCTATCCACTGCACTCATTATGTCCTCAAAGAACTCCAGTAAGTTTGTCAAACAGGACCTGCCCTTTCTGAATCCATGCTGCGTCTGTCTAATGGAGCCACTCCTTTCTAAATGTTTCGTTATTTCTTCCTTAATGATAGCTTCAAGCATTCCTTAATGACAGATTCAAGAATGCAGGGCTATGCAGGAGAGAAGGGTTAGATTGGTCTTAGAGCAGGTTGTAAAGTTGGCAAAACGTTGTGGGCTGAAGGTCCTGTACTGTGCTGTAATGTTCTATGTTCTGTCTGATGAAGGTTGGCAGCACTGTCAGGGTCACTGCTTACACACTGGCCTGGAGGGGCTGGATCAAAGCACAGCATGATCCAAACCCAAGTGGTGAGTGCAGCGAAGGAGTGGGAGCTCGCACAACCAGGATCTCACCTCAAGGTCTGCTCTGAGCAGAGGCAGATGCTGAAGATGTGCTGAACACTGGCATGGGGGGTCATGTTAGGACCTATCCCCCCACGCGAAAGCTCAATCCCCTCTGTTGTACGTTGCAGTGATGCTTTTAAAGAAAGTAAGCTGTTGGGACATTCCCAAAACGTATGGTAACACTAAATTAGTGTGCCTTTCCAACCCTGGTGCTCGGTGTTAGTAGAGTTGTATGCAGATCACCCAGCAGTCATGGTGACATTGGGGCAACAACAAACAGGAAGTTAGATGCATTTGTTATAGGATGCAGTTGTAACCATGGATGATTTTACACTCTGTATCGATTGGGCTAACCAGATCAGTAATAATACTGTGAAGGAGAAATTCCTAGAGTATTGATGGGATGGCCTTCTGAAGACAGCTGGGGAGCAGGCCATGCTACACTGGGTGTTGTGTAATGAGAAGGGATGAGGAGAAAGCATAATGTAATTCTTCATTAAGATGGAGAGAGATGAGGCTAGGGTCTTGAATGTGCTTCTCCCAACCCCCCCCCCCCCCCTGTCTGGGAACTAAACAAAAGGACAGGAGGGGGGTTCAGCTGTAGCTAACAAGAGAAATTCAGGATAGTATTGGATCCAAGGCATGGAAATTGTTTTGAGAAAGGAGAAACCGGACTGGGATCAGTTTTAAATGCAGTAAGAGAGAACCTTGAAGGAACGGGAGTATGAGAATAAACATAAAAGCTGACTGTAAGAACTTTAAAAGAAAAAGATGATGAAAAAAGAGATGTCAATTTATAATGAAGAACAATTGACCAAATACTGTGAGTTACTCTTCAAAAAGAACCTCCCAGAAATGTTGTGGAAACTAGAATCTACTGAGAGGGAAGAACTGAAGTAAATCAGTACTATAGGGGAAATGGTATGAGAGAAGTTGATGGGACTGAATGCTGATAAATCCCCAGGGTCTGATAGTTTGCATCCCAGAATTATTAAGGAAGTGGTACAAGAAATAATGGATGCATTGATAGTCATTTTCTAGAAGTTTTTAAATTCTGGATCAGCCCTGATGGTAAAGGAAAGGTAGTAGAAATTCATTTTTTTTAAAAAATATAGATAAAAACAGAATCGGTAGTGTGGGAAATGCATTAAAAATTGTGATGACAAAGGATTTGGAAAGCAGTAACAGGATCAGTCAGAGTCGGAATGGATTTATGGAGGGGAGGTCACGTCTGACAAAGTTACTGAATGTTTTGAAGATGTAACAGGTTGAGTGGGTGGTGAAGAACCAGTTTCCAGAGGGCTTTTGATAAATTCCCACATATGAGGTCAATTCTCAAAATGAGAGCACTTTGGATAAAGAGCTGTTTGACTGGCAGGAAAGGAACAGCAGAATTAGAATCATTAAATGTAATGTTTCTAAGTTTGCAGAAGACACAGAGTTGGGGGAGTGTGAGCTGCAAAGAGGACACAGAGGGGCTCCATCGTAACTTAGACAGGTTGAGTTTGTGCGCTAATGCATGGAGAATGCAAAATAATGTTGATAATTCACTCTGGAGGTAAAGAGCAGGAAGACTATTATGAACCTAGTGACAGATTAGTAAAGAGGGAGGATCAGTGTGAGTTTGGTGCCCCTGTGCAGCAGCTGAAGAATGTATGCATGCAAACTGTTAAGAAATCTTGACTTTGGTATGTTGACTACTGCAGGAGGAACAGGGGCGTCTTACTGTACTGGGCATTGGCAAGACCACACCTTGATATTGGGTGAAGCTTGCCTTAAGATATAGAAGGATGCCATTCAACCCGTCAAATTGATGTTGGTTGATGGAGCAATCCCAACCCTGCAACATATTAAGTTTTCCCTGCTACCATCTCCCAACAGCTCTTTCCAACTCTACCTCTCACCTATACTTGGGGGATTTTACCAATACTGTGTATCTTTGTGCTGTGTGAGGATACTGGAGCACGTGTGAAGTCCCACGTGGTCACAGAGAGAACGTACTAATTTCACACAGAAAACACTAGGGGTCAGGATTGAACCATGAGGCAGCAGCTCAGCAACTCTGCTCTGCTGCCCCCTGTGGTCTCGCAGGGTAACGCAGTTGTGGGAAATGCAGTATACATAATTCACAGGCACCGACATTGAATTGGGGTTTCACTTTAAGAGGCCGGTCTGACATGATGACATTAGTACGTAAAGAGATTTAGCGTGCTTTTGTTTTTAGGTTTTGGAGTTCAATAAAATGTGCTATGGGTTTCATTAAACATAAAACGCTTCACTTCATTTTATTTGCGGAAGCCTACATTGGTGACCCCGATGGAATCATCCTAGGACAGAGTCAGTGAACGTGCTGGCCAGTGCAGTCGCTCTGAAACTGCCGGAGCTTTGGGAGCAAAATGCCGTAACTTGGTTTGTACGAGCTGAGGCCCAGTTCGATCTGCAAGAAATCACAGCCGACGACACCAGATTCTTCTACATGGTTGCACCGCTCAGCAATTCCATGACTGCGGGAGAGGTGATTCTGTTGAACACCTGTCTGAACGTGATAAATACCAACCGCTGAAAACTCACTTTTTGGACTATCGAAGTTTGAGTGCGCCAAACAGTTGTTCTCCTTACCCAGTCTCAGCGATGCTAAGCCATTGGAGCTAATGGACCACAAGCTGTCTCTCCTGGGAAATCACCATCCCTGCTTTATTTATAATGAACTCTTCATTCAGCAAACGCCCGATCAAATTCACAAAACCCTTGCTAATACACCTGTGATGGAGTACAGGGAGCTTGCTAAAATGGCTGCTAGTCGACACTCAGCTAGACAGTGGTTTTTCATACCTCCTCCTTTCTCTACCTCAATAAGCCTGGTCAGCAAGGCCCCCTACATAAGGACAGCCGTGGCTGCGAGACTGACTGTGCCCGGTCTGCGTTTTTAACACGCTCACTTTTGTCCGAGTGCTAGGAAGTGCCAACCGCCTTGCAGCAGTGATGGTGCCAGCACATTGGGACGTCAGAGGTCTGTGAACTCTGTGGCTTCCAGCTGCCAGGATCGTCCATTGTTCCTCACGGACACCCTTTCAGGACAACATTTCCTGTGTGCGGGTGAGCGTACTGCCAGCATCGCCTATTGATGAGAAGGCAAAGAGTGAGAAAACCTCCCCACAGCAGCAGGATCCAGACTGACGGGACACAAAGGAGATGCTCTGTTTCGGTGGCCAGAATTACACACGGGATTTCACCCTGGCTAAAGTGGCTAAGCCTCTGCTCGCTGCGGATTTCCTGTGAGCCCAAGGACTGTTAGTCCATGGCCAGTCCATGCCCGCACGCTTAGACTGGACCCAGAAAAGCTGGCAACTGGGAAAGACTCAGAATTCTACGCCAGTCAAATAGCCCCTGGGCTTCACCCCTCCGTATGGTCCCTAAATCTGATGCTGGTTGCCCCGCCATGTGGTGATTACCGATGGCTTAACGAGGTCACCACCCCTGATCATTACCCAGTCCCACACATCCAAACCTTTTTGGCATGTTTAACCAGAAAGTTAATTTTTTCCAAAATCGATCTAGTTAGGGGCTACCTGTGTTCTCGGAGGATAGTCCCAAAACAGCTGTGGTAACTCCGTCCAACCTCTTTGAGTGTCTGTGCATGCCATTTGGACTGAAAAATGCAGCACAGACTTTCCAACAGCTGACGGGACTCTGTATTTAAAGACTTAGATTTTCTTTCTGTTTACCTGGATAACGACAGTGCGTCCAAATCCAAACATCTCCGCACACTGTTTGAGCTGAAATGGGTTGATTATTAACCCTGAGAAATGCCAGTTTGGGTTGTCAACCATTGACTTTCTCAGCCGTCACATCCCCTCAGAGGGTGCGAAAACCCTCCCATCAAAAGTAGCCGCTATTATGGATCTCCCACTGCCCTCGCGCTACAAAAAAAACTGAAGAGTTTTTAGGTATGGTAAATTTCTGTCACCCTTTCATTCCATGAGCTGCTGAACTTGTGCTCCCCCGTATAATGCGCTTAAAGGCAAATGCCCCTAATAAAGTGCTTGACTGGTCAGAGGACATGACCAGGGCATTTGATGATACAAAACGAGTTCTTTCCATTGCAACCATACTGGCACATCCACTCCCCAACATAATTCACAGCCACCGACAATGCCATTACAACTGACGCTTCACGCGACGCTGTGGGTGCTGTACACAAACAGCCGGTCTTTAGCTGGCAGCTCCACTCCCAGGAAAGGAATTACAGCACGTTTGACCGTGAGATTCTTGGTCTTCTATCTGACTGTCCGTCATTTTGATTTTCTTCTATAAGGGTCGCCATTTCACGGCGTTTGTTGACCACAAACCACTCGTTATCAGATCCTTGGTCTGCACAGCAGCAATGCTATCTGGCCTACATATCCGAGTTCACAACTGATATACAACATATCAAGGGGAAAAATACTGCTATGGCTGATTGCCTCTCATGGCCAGCCGTTTAGGCTGTACACACAGGGATTGACTACGTCGGTACAGTAGCCAACCAAGTTACTGACCCAGAGGTCCCGGCTCACCAGACAGCAGTTACGGGCTTGCGGTTGGCCAACATTAATTTCAGGGAAGCCAGGGTTTCTCTCCTGTGCGGAATCTCAACCGGTCATCCTCGCCCCACCGGGCACGTAAACTGGAGCCAGACTGCTTTCAACTCCATACGTGGCCTCTCGCATCTGGGCCAGAGGGCTCACAGAAGCTGGTTGAGCTAAAGTTTATTTGGCATGGCCTCAGAAAGGACACATGTGATTGGACTACAGCCATAGTGGAGTGCTAGTGGGCAAAAATGAACCATCATGTCCAGGCACCATTAATATCTTTTGAGGTCCTTGGGTGGCAGTCTGTCCTTTTCAATGTGGGCCTTGTTGGTCCTCTTTCACCCCCACCCCAGATTTATACACCTCCTTACCACGATGGACCATACCTTCAGGTAGTCAGAAGTCATCCCTCTAGCATCGATGACGGCCGCAGACATGGCTCGGACATCTATCACTACCTGGGTTGCTTGGTTTGGCATTGTCCCCAATGAATTTCAGACCTCCGGGCTGCGATGGCCCAGAACCGCGGTGTTAGGCTACATCACACCACGGCGTATCACCTGCAGTCCTGTGCAAGCAGATTCTCCGCTCTACAAAGGGCTTCCCTGACGGACGAGTGTTGGCATGATCGGCTCCCATGGGTCCTGCTGGGGCTCAGAACGGCTCCAAAAGAGGTCCTACAGTTGTCTGTGGCAGAGTTGGTACATGGCCAGCCGTTATGAGTGCCAAGAGATTTCATTCCACGACTGCCTGGTTTCTCTCAACAGCACTCCACCCTCCTCAGTAAATTCAATTCCTTTCCACCTGTTTCTCCCTCCCATCGTGGCGTGCAGCACTCTTGGGGTTCCTTGACCTACATTCCACCTCATTTGCTTTCCTCGACAATGGTGCACACCAGCATCCCCTTAGGCCCACTTACGATGGCCCCGGTCTGTGTTTTGGAATGGGGAGATTAGAGGGGTAAACCTGAACGTATTTTGGTAGATCACCTTAAACCGGCCCAGCAAGATTTGGAGTATTCCGCTGCCGTGCCCCTGGCGTCACAACATGACCATAAGCGTGTCAACGCACCTCCGGACGAGCCAAAGGCACCTGCAGTTCCTTCACCCATGGAACACGGACCCGAGCTGGGCGGCTCGTTCGAGCTCCAGACAGGCTCTCCATGCCGGTTTTAGTGAATTCCAGGAGGCCCTGTGTAGGGTAATGTAATTGGGAGATATGTACATTATTCACAACCACCGACATTAAGCTGGGCTTCACTGTAAGAGGGTGGTCTGACGTGATGACGTTATTACGTAGAGTTTTAGCACACTTTTGAGTGTAGGTTTTGGAGTTCAGTAACGTGTGTTATGGGTTTCAATAAACATAAGACATCTCACTTTGCTTTATTTGCGGAAACCTTATCTGAGGAAGAATGTTGTGGCTAAGGAGAGTTTGCAACAAAGCTTCACGGGACCAGTTCTTGGGATGGAGAACTTGCATATGAAGCTGGTTTGGGGTGACTGGACTCTTTTTTTTGTTGGAGTTTAGAAGAATGAGAGGGAACGTCATCTGAAACTTATTAAACCCTGATGGGAGTGGACAGACTCAATGCTGGGATGGTATTCCCTGCGAAGGGGAAGTCAAATTACTTCACTCAGAGAGCTCACTCTCTACAACAGAAAGCATTTGGCCACATTTTTAGCTACATTTTAGCGGGATTTAGATATCGCAGGAAGCCGGAACAGGGCACTATACTGAATCTGAAGGCCCAGCTGACCTGGCCTTGATGTTCTGTGTCATTTGAACCCGGCAAGTGCTGCAATGCCGTTTCCCGCCGCTAGATGGCTCTCGGGCAGCACCCAGCCCTGTTAGAAGGCTGAGATGAACATTTTACCAACCCGGGCTGAAGAAAAACTTGCTGCGGTCAAGATCCGGAGCACCTCAGTAAATCATACATTTTATCATGAATATAGATTGGGTGTGTCAGTGCAGGAGATGAACAAACCCTGACTTTGACCTGAACCCTGTTCACAAACAATATCTGGATTTCCACTTGCACGCACACTCCCTGTTTTCGGACACATGCACACCTGGTGAACATATACACACCGTGGACACAGAAGACACATACATACGTGCATATATACCCCAGGCATTCATATATTTACATCCCTAGTTTTCACCATCAGTATTACTTAGCAGTCCCTGGTAAAAGTCCATCCTTCATTCTGTACCTAACCACTGTGTATACACGTAAATACACGTACGCGTTCATATATATTCACACTTCATGCTTGCACAGTGCCAGCACACCTACCTTCTCGGTCTCTCTCTCTCTCTCTCTCTCTCTCTCTCTCTCACTCTCTCTCTCTCTCTCTCTCTCTCTCTCTCTCTCTCACTCACTCACTCACTCACACACACACACACACACACACACACACACACACACACCCACACCCACACACCCACACCCACACACACACACACACACACACACACACACACACACACACCCACACACACACACACACACACACACACACACACACCCACACACACCCACACACCCACACACACACACACACACCCACCCACCCAGCGTTTGCATGTTTACACAGAGCATAACTTGCACATTCTTTTTGTGTCAGATTTATGTTTTCTTGGGAACAATGTTTCCGTGCCTGCGAGACTGCCGCGGGCAAGTTCTCTTTTTAAAGATTGAGGGTTAGCTTTAATTCGTTGCCTGCACATCAAGGCAGTGAAATGTGCCGCCTGCATCAGCGACCGACCCGGTCCGAATACTGGAGGCGGCCCGCAAGCGTCGCCTTGCCGGCCAGCGCCGACGTAGCATGCCCACAACTTACTAACCCTAACCTGCACCTCTTTGGACTGTGGGAGGAAACCGGAGCACCCGGAGGAAACCCAGGCGGTCATGGGGAGAAGGTGCAAACTCCTTACAGGCAGTGGCAGGATTTGAGCCCTTATCGCTGATGCTGTAAACTTTTGAGCGTTACACAGACTGGTAGACTCCATCATTGCCACTATACATACCTGTGCAGGAGTCAATAAACTTGACTTTGAACTTATTTGACTCTGACCTGGCACTTTTGACTGGTCAAGTGGGACCCAGGTTAAACTTAGGGGCTCTGACATTAGACCGAATGTCTCAAACTTTTCATCTAATGGTGAGGAGTCTGGTAGCTTTCCATTTGATTTGACACACCTCCATATCACATCAGGGCTTGTGCCAATGGTTTTTAAAAGTGTTTTTAAAATGGTTTTAAAATGTGTTTATGTGATATCATACTGGAGGAACATTGAATTTCCCCTTGGGGATGAATAAAGTATCTATCTATCTATCTATCTATCTAAAAGTATCTTCCAACATTGCATCTCATATCATTGATAGCTACTGCTTTAGTCTCTGCTTCAGGTCATTAAGCACAGGGAGCTCATTTGCAAATTGCACAACAAGCAAAATATCTGTGTCCGTAAGAAATAAGCATTACTGGCTCAAATTGAAATCAGCCTGGGGCTGGTTTGAAAAGGATGCCAAGAACTGGATTGAATTCAAATCCCTGAGACCCACCACATTCGCCGACTGAGTCTCAAGGCTTGGAATTGATAGCAAAAGTTCAGGAGGCTGAGTTCAGATACCGTGGGAAAGAGACAGCAACAAGATCACCAAACCGATGCTTTCCAGAACGAGAAGCAATAGGAGAAAGTTGATCCTGGAGAATTATTTATAGCAGTAGGGTCAAAACCCTGGGGAGCTGGGAGTTGGAGGAGGAAGAGAGGGAAAGGAGATTGCTTTCCAAAGGACAGCAACATAATTGTAAGTAGAAACGTGTTTGAAGGATAACTGGTGGTTTTCTTAGGTGAATACGGTTTTATTGAGCCTGTTGTTGGGCTGCAAAAGCTCCCATAACACAGAGCGACACGCACAAAACTCTGGAGGTACTCAGCAGATCAGGCAGGGAAATAAACAGTTGACATTTCAGGCCGAGACCCTTCATCAGGACTCCCATGACATGACACAGAGAAGCTTTGGAGTTATCCTATCACTCTGGCCGACAGCATTGCTTCACTAGAAGAAGGAAACAGTTTCACGGGGTCTGGTGTGACCTGAGTGCTCAGCAGGCAGAGAAATGTCTGTGATAATCTGTTTTTCCTGGTTCTTCTATTGAAGCTCATCTGAACTTGTGACGGTGCCACGCTCCCGCAGGACTGCTCTGGGGCTGCGGTCTACATTTCTGCGCTTGAGTTTCTGGTGGGACGTCTCAGTCTGTCGAGGGGTGTAACAGTCCAGCACCACAACGGTGGCAACAGTGGGGAAGCTCCCGCAAAGCGCTTTGCGACACCCTGAGGTTCTGAAAGACATTTGCAAATCTGCCTTAATAAAACTAGAAGACAAACTGCATTTCAGGCTTAGGAATTACATTTCGAGCTGTGAACTCCTAACCAAAGAGAAGTTGTACCCTATTAACTCCTCAAGCTGACAAGAAGGCCATTTGGCCCACGGCAATTGTGCTAGCAATAAAGCAAAGTTGAGCCACTACTCCATTCCCTTCTGAAAAACCTACATTTTCCTCCTGGGTATATCTGGGAATTCTCCACAAAAGGTGCAAAGGGGGTCTCCAGCCCAGTTATCTCCCAAGTGCGTAAGGCCTGAGGCAGGTGTGGTCAGGGGCATTGTGAATGCGACTGGTTTCTGCGGCCACTCATCGGTGTCTTTTCTCTCTCAGTACAGGGAAATTTGCCGTGTTTATCCACGCCAAGACTGAGGAGCTGCGGCCGAAAGACCTGAACATGAAGGTGCACGGGATCCCGGGACACGTGTTCCACCTGCAGCTGCTCGGGAAGCAACACGCCAAGCAGCAGATCCTGTTGCGGGCCCGCACTGAGTGAGTGACTGGGCTCTGGGGCCTCGGGGCAACCGAACACGGCGAATCCCGGCCAGTGCCTTATGCGGACTGTGGTCTTCTGAAAACCTCTGTTTTATTGACTCATTCCACCATTAGACAGATCTTTTCCTCCCAAAACTAACAGCTGGTGATCTTTTATCTAATTTATTTAATTATTGCGTGGAATAGGCCCTTCCGGCCCTTTGAGCTGTGCCACCCAGCTATCCCCTGATTTAACCCTTGCCTAAACACAGGGCAATTCACAATGACCAATTAACCTACCAACTGGTACATCTTTGGACTGTGGGAGGTAACCGGAGTTCCTGGAGGAAACCCACGGGATCATGGGGAGAACGTACAAACTCCCTACAGGCAGTGGTGGGAATTGAACCTGGGTTGCTGGTACTGTAAAGCGTTGTGCTAACCACTACGCTAATGTGCCACCACCTTTTTATGCCAACATTTTAACCTACTGTAAGCTCAATCCTATACCCCTATACCTACAGTACATGCCCTATTGTCCTGTTTATTATTTATTGTAAGGCCTGCTCTGTTTTGTGCACTTTATGCAGTCCTGGTAGGTCTGTAGTCTAGTGTAGTTTTTTTTCTGTGTTGTTTTTTACGTAGCTCAGTCTAGTTTTTGTACTGTGTCGTGTAACACCATGGTCCTGAAAAACGTTGTCTCATTTTTACTGTGTACTGTACCAGCGGTTATGGTTGAAATGACAATAGAAGTGACTTGACTTGACTTGACTAATCCTAAAGCTACGTGCACACCACAAAGAATAGGCTACAGGAACTCGGCAGATCAGGCAGCGTCTATGGAGGGGAATAAGTACCTGACTTGCTGAGTTCCTCCAGCATTTTGTTTGTGTGTGGCTCAACATTTCTAGCATCTGCAAAATCCTCTGTGCCAAAGGTACATGTGCCTTACGTTCCTTTGCTTTTTTAAATATTGGAGCTAACGTAAGCTCCAGTCAGGGCCTATGTGAACATCTCAACACCTTCTAGATGTACTCATCATTACTCATAAGACATAGGAGCAGAATTAGGCAATTTGGTCCATTGAGTCTGCACCGCCATTCCATCGTGGCTGATTTATTATCCCTCTCGAGACCATTCTCCTGCCTTCTCCTTGTAACCTTTGATGCCCTGATTAATCAAGAACCTATATTTTAAATATACCCAATGACTTGGCCTCCACACCTGTCTATGGCAATGACTCACCACCCTCTGACTAAGGAAGTTCCTCCTCATCTCTGTTCTAAAGGGCCATCCCTCTGTTCTGAGACTGTGCCCTCTGGCCCCAGACTCACCCACTATTGGGAACATTCTGTCCACATCCACTCTATCTATGCCCTTCAGTATTGGATAGATTTCAATGAAATCCTCCCCCATTCTTCCAAATTCCAGTGAATACAGACCCAGAGCCATTAAAGTAGTCCTCGTATGTTAACCCTTTTATTCCTAGAATCATTCTCATGACCCTCTCCAATGCCAGCACATCTTTTCTTAGATAAGGGGCCCAAACCCCATTAGATTATTTTACTCTTATTACAGCTGAGGAGGTTGATCTCTAAGAGCTTCTCGTGAGGCCAGTCCATCTGGGTGTGGTTAATCAACAACAGGGGATCCTGGGTGAGGAGGTGATGGAAAGGTACCTGATGACAGAAACACCTGAGGTATTTGCCTAGAGCCAGGAGTTCAACATCACGACAGATGGATGGGGTTATATTCAAGACGACTGGTATCCCAGCCAGTTGGCAGAACTTCGTCTGTGAGCGCAGCCATAGATGGACAAGCATACTTCTGTTAATATCAGCGCCACTCACATCCTTTGTAAAACTCCCCCAAAATGGTGTTCATTTGAAATCTGGTCTCTGTTTGTGGGAGCTCAACAGCCAATTTGTGCACAGCAAACTCCCAAAAACAGCAAAGGGCAGGTTGTCTGTTTCAGTGGCACGGAAAGAGGGTTAAAATTGTCTGTAAAACCGGGGAAGAACCAGCCCCCGCCTTTTGTAAATACATCCGCTGATTTATCACCCAAAAAGACCACCATTTCCGGTAGTGTAGAACTCCCTCAGTACTGTACTGGGATGGGACTTGTTGGGGGTCTGAATCTACAGACCTTGAGACAGAACCACAATTCATACAAATCCGAGAGCGTTGGTAGTCGGGCAGCATTGTAGCAAGGCGGTTACTGCAATTCTTTACGACGGCCGCGATCAGCAATCGGGACTCAATTCCCCCCCACCACTGACTGTGAGGAGTTTGAAAACTCTGTGTGGGTTTCCACTGGGTACTCCAGATTCCACCCACCTTGCAGAGACGTACGGTTAGGGTTGGTGAGCTGTGGGCATGCTACATTGGTGCTGGAAGTGTGATGACTCTTGCAGGCTACCCCGCACACCCCGCACACCCTCTGACTGTGCTGGTTGTTGATGCAAACGACACCTTCACTATACGTTTCAACGTGAAAAATTAAAAGTTAATCTTATGTAAATATGGTGCACCAGAATACTCTGCTGCCCCTGAACTTTGCAGATAACGTTGAGGCAAAGTCACTGAGAAACAGTCGGGGAACTCCAAAGAGCTGTTCCCTCCCTTAATCTGAGACCCAATTGCTTTTGTATGGCTGAGATTAGCTAATTTGACAGAACCCAGTGACAAACAAGAGAAAATCTGCAGATGCTGGAAAACCGAGCGACACACACACAAAATGCTGGAGGAACTCAGCAGGCCAGGCAGCATCTATGGAAAAGAGTAGTCTTTTCTTAAATTTTTTGATGAGAACCCAGTAAAATAGGCTGGGAATCTCTCATGCGCACATCCCCAATTAACCAATAGGTGGCACCAGATGCCCAAAGTCTTGGCAGGCTAATTACCACTTTGGACTCCGAACTAAATTAGGGTAGCAACAGGCCAGCGAATCATGGGGAGAGATTAAATGCAGTGACTAATCTGCGAATGGCCCAACAGAAATGTTGCCATGGCATATAAACTAATCTCCCCAGGTTAAGAAAAGATAATAAAAGAATTTTTGAGTAGTGAAAGCAACAAGTTTCACCAAGTTCGGTAGAATTAAGACAAGAAGGTGAAAAGAACTGTAGGGCTGAAATGGAAATAGAAATTCTGACAGTCCTACCCAGAGCAGCCCTTCAGCTGAGCAACACAAATACTGGGGGATCTCAGCAAGCCAGGCATGTGGAGAGAGACAGACAGTCAACGTTTTAGGCCAAGATCCTCTATCAGGACCGAAAATGAGGATAGTAAGCTGGGGGAGAGGAAGTAGACCAAGCTAGCAGCCAATTCCTCGTGAAGGGTCTTGGTTCAAAAAGTCCGCAGGTGTGTGTTACATAGGTGAATAGCTGGGACCAGGTGAGGGGGAAGGTGATGGGAGGGGTGGAGGAGGGGATGAAGCAAGAAGCTGAGAGAGGATAGGTGGAGGAGGTAAACAGCGGAAGAAGAAGAAACCTAATAGGACGGGACAGCAACATGCACAAAATGCTGGAAGAGCTCAGCAGGCCGGGCAGCAACTATGGAAAAAAGTAAACAGTCAACGTTTTGGGCCAAGATCCTTCGGCAGGACTGAGTGAGGGGATGGGAAGGTCACAGGAGAGTCAGGTGGCCTCCAACTTGTTTGCACGAACATAGGTTTCTCTAACTTCCAGAACTTTCTCCCTCCTCCCTCTTCTCCCCTTTTCCATTCCTCATTCTGGTTACCCTCTCACCTCTTCTCTTCTCCTCACCTATGCAACACCGCCCCCTGGTTTCCCCTTCTCCTGCCCTTTCTTCCGTGGTCCACTGTCCTCTCCTGATAGAACTCAGCAACGTGGGGGAAGGTTAGATTGGTCAGAGCAGATTAATAAGTCAGCACAACATTGTGGGCTGAAGGGCCTGTACTGTTCTCTGCTCTAAGCCAGGCAGCATCTATGGTGGGTAACAAACATTCGATGTTGGTCTCGGCCCAAAATGGCAACTGGTTATTCTCCTCGGTAGGTGCTGCCTGACTTGCTGGGTTTCTCCAGCATTTTGTGTGTGTTGGTCAGGATTTCTGGCATCTGCAGATTCTCTTGTTTATGATTTGCAGCTCTTTGCTTGCCTCCGGCACCAAACCGATCAGTCTGCTTTCTTCTGGGAAAGTCTGACTCCCTCCCACATTGGCAGAGCTGGTTACTTTAAGCAAGATGAAGGGCTTGGGGTAGGTCAGGAAATGTAAAAGCAGTGGTCAGACCCAGGGACGGCAGAGAGCCTGGGAGAAAGTAAACTTACTGAATGAAGTGTTGAATTTGTTGGAGAACAGTGTGGGGATGGGAACGTCACACGAGGGTCAGAATCTGATATACATTAACATGGCTGGTCTAATTAGTATCTAGTCTCCTCACGAGTTGGCAGTAAGTAGACTGTCTGATGCCTGTTGATATTCCATGCGGGAGCTGTCTTTGGAACTTCAGATAATTCTGTGAGAAAAGTTAAATTGTACTTACTGTGGCTACATGGATGGGAGGTGTACAGTAAATGGGGGAAATACCACAAAATGTGGAGAGGAATCCAATGTTGTACCCAATGCTCCTCGCCCTCAGAAAGCACGTGGCGCACGTGTCTAGGGACCCATTGTGTTCAAGTAGAAAGTCCACACCACTGGAGATATGGACTTTTTACAATGGGTCCCTAGACACGTGTGCCACGTGTGCTTCTAAGATTTGGGTGAATTAGCGATTATATTGAAACATTAAAAAAATGGGGCTTGGCCGGGTGGGTGCAGGGTTGTCTCCCCTGGCTAGTCTCCAAATGGTTAGTGTTTCTGGACTGAGTTGTGAAGAAATTCTTTCACCCAGCAGTTTTTGAAATCCCATGGGTTATGCGACTCGGTCATTGAGTGCAATCCAGTTAGAAATGAGTAGATACAAGTTGGGGTTAGTGCAGGACAGTAATGCTCTAAGAAAGATCAACCATTTTGTCATTGAATGTAGAGTGGACGTGAGGGACTAAATGTCTACTACTAGTTGCTGGCTCACAGACTTGTGTACAGAGACCATGTACCCAAAGGTGCTCGTGTACAGAGACCGTGTACTACCTAATGCTGGTTAGATTACGGTGTCCGGTTATTGAATAGTGTATCTATGGTATTTATTCACTTGTTGATCCCATGCACCAGATTCTGCTCTTGTTCAGAGCTCCCTATATTTTTCCTCTTCTCTTCCCTCAGGAGCGAGAAGCAGCGCTGGATAACGGCTATGCTCCTCACAGAGCAAGGGACTAAGGCAGACCAGCTGGATCTGGAGCAGGACGGTGAGATTCTCGCGCGGGATCATTTCCCGATGTTGTGCTGGGCTGTTGCCACCTGCGACTCCTGAAAGGGAAGGGTTTGTTTTTTGGAGGTGCAATGCTGATTTCTCAATACGTTCAGCTGGCAAATGAGCCTGCCCCTCAGAGGCTCGAATTACAGCAGAATTATAACGCCACAAAATGTCACTGAGCTGCTTTATAGGGTGACTTGTTCTTAAAGCAGCTACTTTAATTTAACCTGGAACGCTGTCCTAATCTCTCTGCTGATGACTGCGCAAGAGGTCAGCCACAGGTAGTGATGTAGAGAATCAACCAGCTGGAGGAATTCTGGTGCTAATGCAAGGGTTTTGACCCAAAATGTGATCATTCCTCCTCCCACAGATGCTGCTCCTCCAGAGCGCCACTTATTGCTCTCTATTGCAACATCAGCATCTCCTGTATCTCAGAATCAGATTTATTATCACTGACACATGCATATGTTGTGAAATTTGTTGTTTTGTGGCAGTACAGTGCAATACATGAAATGTACTATAAATTACCATACAATATACTACATTAAATAGGTTGTGTAAAAAGAAAGTAAAAATAGAGAGGCAGTTCATGGACAGTTCAGAAATCCGATGGTGGTGGATCTCCAGGTAGTGAAGTGGAATTTAGCAAATGTGTTAATGTAGAAAAAGAAATTCTCAAGTTGCTTGCAACACGTGGAAAAAAATATGACATTGCAGAGATGGGTTTTAATTAAAATCTTAAAAGTAGGCAATGGAGTTCAGATGGGGCTTTCCATAAACCAAGACCCAGGCAGGTAGGAGCACACATTCTCAAAGCGGAGTTGAAGAACGGGAGGGTGTAGAAGAAGGTGAAGTCCAGTTGGCGTAGAATATGAAGTGATTATTGAGAAGGCAGTGAAATTCTGTAGGTGTTTCCATTCCTGGGCATTGCTGTTGCCGTACTAGGCTGTGATGCAACCAGTTAGGGTACTCTCCACTGTGCACCTACGGAAGTTTGTCAAAGTTTGCGGTGATATGCTGAACCTGTGCAGACTTCTTAAGAAAGTGGGTGTCCTTGCGCGTTCCTCGCGATGGTATTTACATGCATTGATGTGGAGGGCGGGAGGAATTGAAGCCAAATTAGAGGCTGTGTGAGGCTTCAGCCGCAGGCGGTCCGTGGAACAGGTGAATATAGAGAAGCTGCAAAGATAGTAGAGAACATCAGGCTCAGTTCAGTGGGAGTAATAAAAGTTTCACTGCTAATTATGGCAAGTACAAAAACTGAGGTGGTCATGGAATAATGACAATTGGTGTGAGCTGTTTTATTTAAAGGGAACTATCCATGGAACGTTCTAGATTTGTGTTTACTCTACGCTCAGTGGCTGCTTTATTAGGTACAGCTGAGAAACCTGCTCATTAATGCAAACACCTTACCAGCCAATCACGTGGCAGCAACTCAATGCATGAAAGCTTGCAGACATGGTCAAGAGGTTCACTTGTAATTCAGGCCAAAGATCAGAAATGGGGAGAGAAATGCAAACCAGGTGCCAGACGGGATGGTTTGAGTATCTCAGAAACTACTGATCAGGGATTTTCCACACACACACACACACAGGTCTCTGGAGTTTGCAGAGAATGGTTGGCAAAGCAAAGTAAATGCAGTGAGCAGCAGTTCTGTGGGCAAAGACACCTTGTTTGATGAGAGAGGTCAGAGAAGAAATGGCTGGACTGGTTCAAGCTTTACAGGAAGGTGACTGTAACACAATATATCACACGTTACAACAATGGTGTTCAGAAGAGCATCTCTGAACACACAATAGATCAAACCTTGAAGTGGATGGGCTACAGCAGCTGAAGACCATGAGTAAACACTCAGTAGCCATTTTATTAAGTACAGGAGGTGCCTGTGCGTTTCTGCATACCTTCATAATACCAGTATTCTATGTGTGGAAATATGCTCCTCGGACTGTTCAACGTTACAGCCGTGATATTTTGGAAGGACTCTAGTCAAGTATCTTGAGATAACCCAAGAGTGTGAAAGCTGCTATTTAAATGCAAGCAGCTTCTGTCCTCCATTGTAAACCATGCCAGGTGGACTTTCTCCTATGTGCAAACCGCGAAGGGCCTGACAAGCAGCTGTCATTTTACTTCCCATGCAGACTCCCCACAAGTTCAGTGCATCAAGACCTACAAACCGCTGGAGGCGGACGAGCTGGCACTGGAGAAGGCCGATGTCCTAGAAGTAAAGACAAGAACGAAAGATGGTGAGGAATGCTTTGTTCACGCTCTTGAACGACCTAGTTAGTGTTAGAATGAGAGGACTGGAATGTAGACTCTCTTCTATTCTTCATAAGTAGTAGGATCAATAGTGATCTTCCACCAATTCCTCAAACTTGCTACCCTCACCCACCAAAAATGTCACTTAGGCTTAAGTGTTCAACTAACCCAATCCACAGTATTAAGGAGAAATGGCCAAATTTCCACTGTCTTTTTCCAGTGGTGAGGGATTTAAGTTCTAAAATAGACTGGAGAAAGCCGACTTGTTCTCCTTGGGACAAAGTAGATTGAGAGAACATTGACCAGATGTTCAAAATCGTAGGAGGTTTAGTTATGAGAAATATGGAGAATTTGTTTCTTTTAACAGAAAGGTCAAGGCCAAGAGGGCAAAGATTTAAAGAGCGGAGCCCAAGATTAGCATAGCAGGAAGAGAATATTTTCATTCAACAAATAACTATGATTTGAAAATCACTGCCTGAAATTGTGACTGATGCACGTTCAAGTATGCCTTTCTAAAGGGAAACTGTAGATGGGGAAAGAGTCAGGGAAATGAGATTGGCGGAATTACTCTGCAGTTTTTGTTTGATGGGCCAAAGAGACTCTCAAGATGATCATGCTACGGCTATGGTTCCTTTCTATGAAACTTTTGTGTGTGGGAAAAATGGCTTCACGACTTTGCAAGACTGTGGTCAGTTTTTAATATTACACCAGTATTCACTGATACCCCCAACTAGAGAAGATAAATCCTTGATGGCCATACCATCCAATCTTTTTAGCAGTTTAACTATCTTCCTAAGACCCAGGGTAGAGGGTCATAGATTCAAGGTGGCAGGGGAAAGATTTTTTTAAAAAAGGACTTGAGAAACAACTACACACACACACTAGTGAGTATATAGAACGAGCTACCAGAAGAAGTGGTTGTGGCAGGTATACTACTATAACCAAATAACAATTACAGCATGGAAACAGGCCATCTCGGCCCTTCTAGTCCGTGCCGAATGCTTACTCTCACCTAGTCCCACCAACCTGCACTCAGCCCATAACCCTCCATTCCTTTCCTGTCCATATACCTATCCAATTTTGTTTTAAATTGACAATATCGAACCTGCCTCTACCACTTCTACTGGAAGCTCGTTCCACACAGCTACCACTCTGAGTAAAGAAGTTCGCCCTCATGTTACCCCTAAACTTTTGCCCCTTAACTCTCAACTCATGTCCTCTTGTTTGAATCTCCCCTACTTTCAATTGAAAAAGCCTATCCACGTCAACTCTATCTATCCCCCTCAATTTTAAATACCTCTATCAAGTCCCCCCTCAACCTTCTACGCTCCGAAGAATAAAGACCTAACTTGTTCAACCTTTCTCTAGAACTTAGGTGCTGAAACCCAGGTAACATTCTAGTAAATCTCCTCTGTACTCTATTTTGTTGACATCTTTCCTATAATTCAGTGACCAGAACTGTACACAATACTCCAAATTTGGCCTCACCAATGCCTTGTACAATTTTAACATTACATCCCAACTCCTATATTCAATGCTGTGATTTATAAAGGCCAGCATACCAAAAGCCTTCTTCACCACCCTATCCACATGAGATTCCACCTTCAGGGAACTATGCACCATTATTCCTAGATCACACTGTTCTACTGAAGTGGTTCTTGAACAGATACATGGAGGGGCAGATGCAAAGATTCTTCTTCATCATAGGGAAATCGGAAGTAGATGGGTCAATGTGGATTCATTATCCATGTTGTATTGAGTTATGACTACTATCGATTTTATTTCTAACAAGATGCAAAGATTCTTCTTCATCATAGGGAAATCGGAAGTAGATGGGTCAATGTGGATTCATTATCCATGTTGTATTGAGTTATGACTACTATCGATTTTATTTCTATGTAGACTTGAAAGCAAATTGTCCTAACAATTTAAACTCTATAAATGTTCTGGATAAGACCCAGGGTGGTGATGGAATGGAAACAGAAAAAGCTGCTGTGCTTCATGGGAGGGACAGTCGTGATGATCTGGGAATCAAGGGGGCTGAACAGCATCTGCAGGAGATGTAGCTCTCAACCATTTGTCTCACTGGCACTGCTTTCTGAATCCAGGGTGGATAGAAGGAATCCGACTGTCAGACGGAGAGAGGGGATGGTTTCCAGAAAGCTACGTGGAGGAGATAACAAACCGGAATGCCAGGATACGGAATCTACGGGAAAAGAATCGGATTAAGCACGCAACCCAGAAACTTCAGGAAGAACATCAGTGACCAATGGTGGTGCTGCATTTTAGGACATTCATGGAGCATGGAGAATATATACATCCCATATTTTAGGAGTAAACAACAGATTCAAGGTATCAAACAAGGGCGGCCTCAGGAATTTGCACTGTTTCCCTCTGAGCATGGTTGGTTTCAGGTGCCCTCTGTCACTGCTGAGTAGGGATGCGATAGCTAGTCATAGGTTAAATTTCCCTCACTCATTAAGACACCAAATTGGCATGCTCATCACTGATGAGAGGGTGGACGGGTAGGGCCAGAGAGGCCATTGTCTCATTGGGTTGGTGTGAATGGTAAAGATTCAGTCCCCTTTGAATCTCGAGGTCCATGGACTTTGGTTTGGTGGTTGAGAATCACAGCCAACACAACTCAAGGAGTAAACAAACTGACCACGCATTCAACCTTCCCCGTTGTCCTCTGTCCAAACCAGACCGACTCAGCACTGGTACACTCTCCTCTGTATTGGCAACAGTTCAGATTTAACCTCGGCAGGACTGCAGGCTGGCCATCACCCAGTGCCATGCCCCGTCCCATGAAGTTGTGGCCCTCCTCCCACTCAGGAGTTATATGGGTCAGGAGTAGGCGCATCCGGCTGCTAAAGGGGAGGGGGTTGCTGTGCATCAGGAAGCTGGTATTTGCTGTCAATTGAGGAAGACTGTTTCTGGCCCAGCGCACATCTGTAAGCCTCCACGTGTAGCATGGGGAACTTTCCCCTGTCCAATGTCACGCCAGTGAGGGCCACTGAGCAGCAGTTCCAGTCGTCCGTTGTCATGGTTACTGAGCTGCCTCTCAAACCAGCCTGACTAAATTTTAAGTTTTCGGGTTTCCTCAGCCCCTGGACTCCAAAGCTCCAACACATACGTTACCTTTTGGTCAAAAGCCTAACACATGAAATGCAGCCACTACTTCAATCTCCAAGCAAGGCTGACTCCTTCAGATCCCATCAGACCTAATCGGACAAGGACTTCGAAGATGGGTTTAGCCTTGATTCACTCCACTCACCACATTTCACAATAGATCCTTCTGGAATTCTGACTGAAACTCTGCAGTTGAGCTGGAAACTCAACCTGGAACTGATGTAGACTGTGAGAAATAAAACCCAGCATTGATCTGGGGGAAGAATGCAAGTGCTGAAAGCATTCTTCATGCCGACTGCCACTGACATTATGGGATTTCCGGATTTTGTGGGGAACAGTGGTTTTGTTTCTACCTTCATGCAGGTAACAGGGCGCTACTGGCTCCTGGTTGTAGAGGGAGGGTAGTACTGTTCCTGTAAAACCAAGGTCAAAGGTGCAAATGCCTCCAGGGCGAGGCACGAGATGGAATCCCATACATCTGATGCTGGAGAAAACCATTCACGCATAGAAATGATTAGTTAACCCTTTCAGAGAAGGGAAGCTGCCACTGTTAGCTGGCCTGGCCTCAGTAGCCAGCACACTCCAATGCATCCTCCCCATAGGCAATCACTCCAAGGGCAATGAGTGAGAACGATACACGCACCTCTGTTGTACCAGTCCACGTAACAAGTGAGCGTTGGCGGCTGTTGTTGCAGCAGGCTCCGAATCTTTTCGCTGCTACATTTTGTACAAACCTTTCCACAGAGCTGATGCTGGCTTAAACAGCCAAAGTGGATTTTGAACTTGGATTTGATGGGCCAGCAACTTTCTCACTTGGCTACTGTACAAAACCCCCTCCCCCCCCCCCCCCCCGCTCGCTCAACACCATCTTGCTTTGCATTTTTGTACAGTGTTGTTTATGATTTGGGCGATGTCTCCAAGGTAGCTACAAGCTGCATGCATGTAGTGCTGGATACCCTGGTTAAGGTGCCACTTCTTTGTAACAAGCACTAACATTCACAGATTTCAAGCTGTTCGTTATATAAATACGTTGTAATTTTGTTTTGGACTCTCTCCTGGTGTGTTGTACATTTTAAACAGGAGAACGCAAGTCTACTTGGTGACGGGGATTTGACGTGATGGGTCCCTGATCTTTCACCATTGGGGTCTGGGCTACCCCGGGGGGGTGCAAGTTGTCCGAAGGTTGGTGTTCGCGTTTGCGTCTCTCTCAGACGAGAGGTACGAGTTCAAAACGGCCTGCCTGGTGCAGACTGCTAAGTTATACGAGTGGGGACAGGTGTTGACCTTGGTCCGGGCTAGAAGCCGTCTCTTGGATGCTGGGTGTCTGTGCCATAGCCTTCACTTCAACTTGTGTCTAGAGTCAGTGTGTGCACTTACCGACTGAAATTCATTGCATTATTGTAAAGGTCTCCATTGAATGTTGTACATATTACACACACCACTGCCACCTTAAGCCAGCACCCCCCCCCCACCCCACCCCCGAGGGGGTGCAGCAGTGCAGGCACTTTGTATTTACACAGGCAATAACTGAGCTACCATGAACGTGTATGCAGGCCATGTACACAGCAGCATCAGCAACTGTCCAAGCAGGAACGTTTGATGCTTGGATCAAATATGGTTATTGACAGCTGGTTTATCACTGGAATAGTCTGACATTTTCCAGATATTAGTGGATGTTTAATGATTATACACCATCAAAACACTAATGTAACATTTCTATTTGGTGTCATAATTAAAGATATCCTTACTGTCTCATGCTAAATTCTGATGAGCAATATTTTCTTCTACCCTCCGACCTCTTCGAGTGCACATTCCATCTACACAAACTCGGTGCTCCCAGGTTCACCTAAATAACAGCGTAATGCAGGATCACGCTGCCCCAAGTACGTTTTAACAGGAGAATGGAAGTTCGCATCAAGTGGTGAAGCAAGGTGATTGATTGAGCCATTTAAAAAGTCACTCGAGATTGAAGGGTTTATTTACAGAAATTTGCATAAGTTTTAAGAGAGGGAGAAAGCCATGAGAAAAACTGGTCTGCCCAGTGTAAACATGAAAAGAATTCCGAAGGAAGAGCTACTCTGCACAGCAGTCACGGTCCTGACAACCAAAACAAAATAGCTACAAGTATTTGCTTGACTTCTTCATGCACTAGCAGGTTTCACTTTGCAGCTTATTGTCAACTGCCCACCCTTACCCCATGTTGGGCCAAACAGGACCCAGCGTGATTTGCCCGTCTGCAGACCAGTGCGTCGGGAATCAACCACGGGAAGGTGCTTATGGTTTGTGGCTTGTTTTAGATGTCTATGGGCCAATCAAACTGTAGTGAGGTCTAAAGGAGTTCAAGATGGTCAATTCTGGAGATGAAGAAACAGAATTAATACTTCAGGTCAACAGCCTCTTCACTGATGACCTACCTTCCATCAAGCTGAATGAAAGGTCATTATTTGGAAGCATTAATCTTGTTTCTCTCTCTACAGATGTTGTCCAACCGGATGTTTTCCCACCCTTTACAGCAGCATCGGAACTAACTGATTAGTACGTTGGCAAAAGTTAAAATAATGAACAATATTTTAAACATCTGAGCTATGTACACATTCCTATGTGCTAAAAATAAAGCAGCGATATTTTCCTTCAATGTAATTTAAAGAGCTTGTTTGGATTGTCATCAGTTAAACTCTTGTCCAACCACAAACATGGTTGTAAAAATACAAATAATCCTCTGGGTGTTGGTTGAAAGATGCACATCTTTCTGCCCTGCTATCACTCAGCACCCTGAACCATTCCTTCACTGTTATATCAAAATCCTGGATCTCCTTACGTGTCCCTGCACAACATTTGCCCCTGGGTTTGCCTTCACCAAGTTATATAACACACATCCAGTCAGTAAGCAGGGTCCAAGATGTTCACAAGCAGATTCAGTAAGACTGCAAAATGGTGGCAAATGGGGGTTTGTTCATGAATACAAGCCAATTAATGTTTATAGTGTAGAACTTGAACAGAAATATCTAGGCTATGTCTTTAACCTTCAGAATCAAGGTCACCCCATTTCCATAAGAGCTGCAGGACACAGGATGTGTGTGTGTGTGCACTGGCTTGGAGACATACTGTAGCTACAAGTTATGAGCGAGAGGGTGGGCTTCACATCCACAGGAAGATCCTTTACAGACCAGCCCCCCCCCCCATTGTACAACATTCCCTCCATTCCCCAATCAATTTAAAGATCCACAGAGAGGCCTAGAAAACATGAACTGCTTTCCTTATTTTGGGAGCCACTTCTCAATGACAGCAGATATGGAGGATGAAATTCTCAGTTATACTCAGTCGACCAGCACCGGCCTCGCTCAGCTGAAGGACCCAAACCAAGAATTCAAGCTCAGTATAATGTTCACGAGATACTGGGGAGCAGTGATCTTTCCCCTTCCGGTCAACTTCTGAGCCTTGGGCTACCTGTACCAGACGTCAACGCAGTGGAAATAGGTCAGTTTCTCTCTACATCATCCAAATCCATTGACAAGGTCTTCTCCCAAGCCAACATACCCGATGGCATGGTGGTCCAACTACATACTATCATTCACTTGCCTGATACCAGACACTATATGTCTGAGATGAGGCCAAACTCCGGTTGGAGGAGCAACACCTCATCTACCATCTGGGTAGCCTCCAGCCTGGTGTTATGAACATTGAATTCTCCAATTTCCAGTAATTCCCTCCCCCTATCCCAGGTCCCTCTCTGCCTCTCTCCCCTTTCAACTTTCTGCTTCTTTATCTCTACAGTTCTTTCATGCTTATCCCCTCCCCCTCCCCCCTTAATCTTTCTTCTGATTGGTTTTCCACCTGGCGCCTCTAGGCCCTACCCCCTCCCCTATCTCTATTACTGGGCTTCGGCCCTCTCTTCCCCCCCCCCCCCATTCCTGGCTACTCTTTTCTCACGGATGCTGCCTGACCTGCTGAGTTCTTCCAGTGTCGTGTACGTATTCTTTGATCCACAGCATCTGCAGTTGCATTTTTGTGACCAGACACTATTGAGCCCTAATACAGCAAGAGATTACCAAGTGGACAGAGATGAAGACTTTCAGATCCTCCTTGGAAAGAGAGCAACATCCCCACCAGATGGGAATTCCTGGCCCCTGACCATTCGGTGAGAGTCTTGGATTCATTTTATTTTGGGAGCAACAACAAAGGACTGGTGACTGATTTTCAGCACTGTGGGCTGAGACTCAGAAGGGAGCTCGCAGGGGGTAACGTTCCCATGTTATTGCTATTCTCAGCTTTCCAGATGGCAAGGGTCAGGGTCTGGAATGTGCTGTCAGGAACCTTGGCAAAGCTACCACAGTGCATTCTGCGCACGATGCACACAACCACCACAGTGCATTCTGCGCACGATGCACACAACCACCACAGTGCTCTGGTGGAGCAGCACGCGAGCACATAGGATTGTGTGCAAGCTGCAACACAGGTTACTTCATCTGGATTGTGTCCAGAATGGATGCCCAAACTGCACAAAAAATATAATTGCAAATACTATGTATTATTCCCCGTGGTTATGGAACACACCGAGAATCAAGTGTTGGTGAAGTACTCACTTTTTCATCTAATTTGAGAGAGGAGGAAATATGGCACAGTTCCAGGCAACTTAACTCTCCATTTGTTTAGGCAAAGGTGAGAAACACAAGGAATAATGTCAACAGTCAGACAGCCTGGTTCCTGCAGGATCCCAGTTGTGGACGTGTGACTGGGACCGGGGGTTGGGGAGGGAAGCTGATTCCTCTCGATGACAGGAAGGGAATTGGGGGGGGGGGGGGGGGTGGGGAGGAAATCCATAACTGGTGAAGCGAGCAGACTGCTCTTCATCAGGGCACCACAGTGGCGTAATGGTTAGCACGACGCCATTGCAGTTTGGGGGCTTTCTGGAGTTCAGAGTTCAATTCCAGCACCGTCAGAGAAATGTGGGCATTCTCCTCACGAGTGCGTGGGTTTCCTCCGGGTGCTCTGCTTTACTCCCACAGTCCAAAGACATGCGGGTCAGCAGGTAAATTGCCCCTTGATTAGGCTAGGGTTAAATCAGGCAAGTTGTTTGGCGATGGGGCCTGTTCTGCACTGCATCGCTAAATAAAAACCAAATCATTTCTCGCAACAGGCAGCAGATCAGGGCACGTCAGTATATTGTTGGTTCCATTATTTACTTCCCTCTTACATTTGGTTTTTAGTGCAATGGTGTATGTTTATGCACAAATCATTGACTCTTTGAATTTAGACAAACTGTCTCCACCCTGAATTTGAGACTTTATCGCCACCCCTGCGGAGTTTGCTCTCCAAATAATGAGACTATCAAACAAGTTCCACCTTCCCAGACAATCCTGCCCCACTTAGAAGACGATCCCCTTTTATCTGGTAGCAAAGGCCTGCTCATGACACACTTAGTCAAGTTGATCTTCGATCGTTGCTTCTAGGCATAAAGATCAGCACCAGGCAAATACATTTCCCCATTAGTAGCTTGTAATCTGATTCAAATGAGCCTGTTAAATTGGACAGCAAAATCTCAGGAAAATCAAAACTGGTGCAAAGAGGAATTGTGGCAAGTTTACTAAACCCTAAAACCTTTATTAGCTCTCGGCACATGATAAAATAAATAGAAGCAAATTATTTGCATATTTTCACAAATGCAGTAATAAATGCCAGTCTTCAGAAATGTCTGTAGGATTCTACAAAGCCGAGGCCTGAGTAGTTAAACATTGCACAAAACCTGGTTCAACAGAAGTCCAAATGGGTGAGGTGCGACTGAGAAGATAGAGCAGGTTTGTACTGGAGCAATGAAAATCCAACAAGTCCAAACGTCAAGGCCAGAACTGTCCAAGGAACAGGCTGCTGGCCTTAGTTGTATAACTTAATATAAAGCAATTCCATAGGACCTTTATGACAAAATATAGAATCACTGTATTAGACTGCTGTGATATTGCAATCTTCAATAACTGCTTAAAACTAGGACCATCCAGTAATCTTTGATCCCATGTCATCCAATCTCTCAAGCACCCAACATTTTTGTCAGATCTAAATTCTCTAGTGTATTTCCCAAAAGAAACATGATCAAAGTTCCTCACCAGCTTGTTGTCCAATTTGCCCTTTAACCTTTGCATGTTAGACATTAGTTTTGTGGCATATTACAGCTTCATAACGTACAGGGGAGTTAGATAGGGTTCAAACCAATCAATCTCCCTCAGCATTGCAATCACTGTTCAACAGCAAGCAGCACAACTGACGGGTGGATGGGGAACAGGCAGATCAGACACCGAGTCCACTTCAATCCTTCCAACACCGAGGGCAGGTTAGTGTTCGGCATTTTCCAGCATTCCTGAGGAATAAAAAAAATAAATCCAGGGAAGTTACAGGACAGAAACAGACAAAAAAAAAGGTGGCTACCCCAGCTGCCATCTCTCCACTACTATCAAACAGAAGTGTAATTACAGGCAGAGAGGTTAGTGCAGGTTACAAGAAAATTTCCAAGTGCTTGCACTCACCTCAGGTACAAAGCCAAGTGTTAAAGGACAATCATTGCAGTCCCAGATATCCAGGTTAAGCATCTTAATCAGCATCAGAATTATATTACAGGCCCTTCAGACATAGTCTGTGCTTACCCATTCACAACTCCTTCCAAAATCCCTCTGTCACTTACACATTGAGGGCAAGGTACAGTAAAGTTTTGACCTACCGAACTACTTGGCCATGAGATGCAGGAAGAAATTAGAGCATCTGTAGGAAACCAACATGCTCAGAGGGAGACAAGGACTTATATCAGGAGTAAGTATAACGAGAGGACAGCCTTTACATAGAAGGTATCTCTATACTCAGTCCCAAGGCAAGGTCTCAACCCAAAACATCAACGTCATTTTTTGGTCCACAGATGTTGCCTGCCAACTGTGTTCCTCCAGCATATACTGTCTTGTCTCCAGAGTCCCCTTAGCCATGACTTGTCTTTGGGATAGAGAATTCCAAAGATCTATGTTCCTCTAAGAGAAGTTCTTTCACTTTCTTGGGTAGGTAACTCCTTATTCCTGGTTCTAGGTTATTGTCCCATGATTTCTCAGCATTTACTCCAAAAACTCCCTTCCTAATGTTAACTTTTCAGATTCAGTTTATTGTCATTTATAAACCACAAATACAATGCAGTTAAAAAAAATGAGATAACGTTCTCCAGAATGATATCACGAAAAAGCACAAAACAAACCACACGAGAAAAACCACATAAGATTTTCAATAAGATTACTTCTTCTAAACTGTCGAGTACAGATCCAACTGTGCAAGCTTCCTTCATTCAATGACCCCCTTCACCCCAGGAAACAACTGGTAAACTTGCTCTGAACTATCTGAAAAAGAAACCCGAACTATCAGCAATACTTCAGACTTTATCTTACTAATGCTCTGAGCAGTTAGAAAGCATCACCCTTGAAATAAAGGCAAACATTCCATTTCTTTTCTCACGTACTGCAACTGCATGCCAACATTGTATGTGTGTGTATGTGTATATACACACACGACTCATCCCTCTAGAACAGCATTAGTACATAGAATACAGCCTGCTCCAAGATCAATGTAACCCTTTCCTCCTACATGGCCCATGACTCTTTTTATCTATGTGCCTACCCAAGAGTCTCCTAAATCTTCATGACGTATCTGCCTCTACCACCACCCAAACAGTGCATTCCAGGCTCCCCATGTTAAAGAAACCTACCACTGACACCTCTGCAAAGTTTTCTCCAATCACCTTAAAAGGATGTTCACTGGTATTATCCATTGCCACCCTGGGAAAACGATGCTGCTGTCCACGATCTATGCCTCATCTTATACACCTCTATCAAGTCATCTCACCATCCTCCGCTCCACAGAGAAAAGCCCTAGCTCAATCAATCCTTCCTCACAAGGCCTACTTTCTTATCCAGGCAGCATCCTGATAAATCTCCTCTGCACCTTCTTTAAATGTTCTACATCCTTCCTGTAATGAGGCAACCAGAACTAAACAATACTCCATGTGTAGTCCAACTACAGAGATGCAACATTACCTCGTGGCTCTTGAACACTATCCAACTAATGAAGGCCAACACCCCATACCCCTTAACCCCTCCCCATCAGCTTGTGCAGCAACTTCGATGGACCTGAACCCCAAGATCCCCCGTGCCCTGCCCACACTCAGAATCTCACCGTTAATATTACACCCTGCCTTCAAGTTTGATCTTCCAAAGTGTACCACTTCACTCTTCTGGGCCGAACACCATCTACCACTTCTCAGCCCAGGTCTGCATCCTGTCTATGTCCTATTGTACATACAACAGCCTTCTACATCATCCACAACACCAACCTGTGTCATCTGCAAGCATCATTTTGTCTTTCTCCCTTTAAGTACTCTTCTGTCTCCTTTTCATATTGTAGTGGGTAACCTCACCTATATTACATTTCATCTACATTTGTCTATACACTGACACTATCCCTTGGTATTTTCTCTATCCTCCTCATAACCTGCTTTACCCTCGATCTTGCTCATCACCAAATCTTGCAGTAGTACACTCACCTGCTTCACTCAAATTATTAATACAAACTGGGTCATGCATCCTCGGTTATTGACCATCCCTGTGGCACCCTTGCAGTTATAGCTTGCCAACATGAAAATGACTTGGTTGAGCATACAAACGAGACAGCTTACTGCGGCGGCACAGTAACAGTGGTTAGCACAACACCTTACAGTACAGGCAACTCTGGTTCAATTCCCGCTGCTGCTTGCAAGGAGTTTGTACGTTCTCCCCATAACCGTGCGGGTTTCCTCCAAGTGCTCTGGTTTCCTCCCACAGTCCAAAGAGTTGGTAGGTTAATTGGCCATTGTAAATTGTCCCCCGATTAGGCTAGGATTAAATTGGGGGATTGCTGGGCTACACGGCTCAAAGAGCCTATTCTGCACTATCTCAGTAAATAAAATAATATTCAAATACACTTCTGGTATCAAATTACAATACATCTACTACACTATTTGTGGTGAACTCTGAATTGGTCAGATGAGCTTCCATTTCATGCTGATTCTAGATAAATTGACTTTCTAAATCGTATGAGATATTAAAGTTTACAGTCCTTAGGGATTTCTGCAGAATGTATGGAATTTTACAAGCTCACTCCTTCCAATGTTTTTGTAGCCACTTCTTTTAAGGACACTAGAGTGGATCATCAGGTCCCAGGGACCTCAAACTTTAGTGCTGTTAGTTGGCCTAATACTTCACCTCTGGTGATGTTTTAGTTCCTCTCACCCTGTTTTGTCTCCTGAACTTTCAGCATTTATTGGGAAATGTTACACTAATCCTATTTCATCCTCCCACTATCTCAGCAACTCCCCCAGAATACTAGAGGAAGGTTAATGACCAAATAACCTAAACTTAAGCCTTGCAGACTATAGTGCAATAGCAAGCTGATGCCAAGACCAGATTGGCCATAGTTTTATTGAGGGGCAGAGCAGACTGGAAGGACCGAATGGCTGCACAGTTTCTTAAATTCTTCACAAAGAGGACAAAGTAAATAGATTCTAAGCAGGATCGAATAAAGTACAATTGAAGCCCAAACAATTAATTGATGGGGTGGGGTTCTACGATCAAGTAGAAGGGATGGGGTATCAGGAAAGTGGGTTTGATGAAAGATATTTGAAATATTTGAACAGGTTCTCCACAGAGACCATAATTCTACTCACTCTTGTTTTGTGATTCACTTCCAGTTCCTTGAGCAGAAATGGCTGCCACCCACTCCCGGGCCTCAGATCTGCACAGGGGACAGAGCAAAGGGAGACAATGAGCACAAACATACTCACTCAGGTAGATCACAGCCATACACCAGAGCAACTCTGACCACTGAATGCATTCAGAAGGCAAACTTGCATTGTAAATTTCCAATTGGAAATATGGAAATCCTGCTGCAGGATATCGGCTAAAGAGCCAAAGTGGGGAAAACGTGGAACAAGGAAAGTTAATGAACAATGGGACAGGAAGTATCTCAGAGATAAACCACATTCCCCTCAAATGGCAGGAAGTCCCTTCATCCACTGACTAACTCAAGCATCTCTTGTCATTTTCAACAACCAGCCTGCTGGAGGAACTCAACATCTGCGGGAGGAAATGAACTGTCGATGTCTCAGGTCGAAGCCCTGCAGGTTTCTTTCCCACTGCCGTTGACAAAACCCTCATCCACATCTCCACCATTTCCCCAACGCTTGGCCTCACCCCGTCTCCCCCTCCCAGTACAGCATGGGCAGAGATTCCCGGAGCTTCACCTACCAGCCCACACATTCAACACCTTCCTCACAATCGCTGCCACCTACAACAGGAACCCACCACCAGCATATCTTCCCCTCCCCGCGAGGATCACTGACTCCTTCATCCAGTCATCCCTTCTACTGATCCTCACTCCCGTAACCATACGAAGAGCTACACCTGCCCCTCTACCCATTTCTCATCACCATTTGCTGCCCTGAACAGCCCTTCCAGGGGGAGGCAATCTTTCCTACGTGACTTCACTGGCATTTATTGCATCTGGTGCCTTGTTGTGACGGCCTCTACATCGGTGAGACCAGACTAGGGGGTCACTGAACAACCCACTGTGCCAGCCGGGGACCTCTCGGTAGCCAGCTATTTTAGTTCCATGTCCCATTTCCGTAGACACGCGTCTCCACCAAGGACAGATCACGGCCAGTTGAAAATCAGAGGAACATCCAAGTCTCCTGGGCAGACTCTGTGCTGCCAATAATGATGAATTGCCAAACTTGCAGTAACCTGCCTGTCCCTTTCCCCTTCTGATCCAACTGGCCCCATTACCCCGTGTGATTCCTTCCCTTATCTTCTCCTCCATCTACCCATCACCACTTACTCTTCCCACCGATTCCCCTTCCTTTATTCCATGTTGCACCATTCTCCATCACAATTCCACCCTTAGTCCTTTGTCATTTCCACTCAGCGCCTCCCAGTTCAGACTTCCTTCCTCTCCTCATCCACCCAACACCACTCCACACTTGGATCCACCCATCACCCGCCAGCTCTTGCTGCATATCTGTCTCCTCTTTCATTCAAGTCCAGATTGAGTCACAACCAAAAACAAACTATCTGTGATCCTTCTTGACTCACCGAGTCCCCCTGCGTTGTTTCTGCGCCCTCAATGCACAAAACACTGGGGAGGCTCTGCAAGTTAAGACAGCATCTATGGAGGAAAATACAGAATTGATGTTTTGGGACAAGATCCTCCACCAGCCCAAAACTTCAACTGTTTATTTCCCTCCACAAATGCTGCCTGATCTGGGGTTGTGTGCGTTGCTCAACATTCCCTGCATCTGTGGAATCTCATGTCTCCATTTCCTGTTACGTGTTTGGAGATTGGGGGGGGGGGGGGGGGGGGCGGAGAAGGGAAGATTGCTTCTTGGTTGTTCACCAATAAAAAATTTTTATGAACAGTTTATTTTTGAAATACAGTGGATTCCAGCTTTTTAAGACAGCTGCTTATTTGGGACAAAACTAATCAAGAAAATAGCCAGGATTCCCTTAGTTTATTTGGGATACTATGCCACTTAACTGGGACAGGAGACCATTGAACAGTTTCTAACCAGCATCAGTCACATGCACTTGTGTAACTTTTAAGGCAACACCATGCTTAAATCAAACACTTGTTTTTCTAAATAAATAGTATCACTTACGTGTGCTTCAGTTCAAAAAGTAGTGATTTTTTGTCACAGTTGGCGAGAACTAAGCAGTAACACAATTCAGAACGGTTTTGTTCACTGTGGTTTCAAGCATTGAGGCTTGGAGATGTCAGAAACGGCCAGGCGAGAAAATGAAACTTTTGCTACTTTAAGTTAGGAACTATAAAGAACTTTTGAAGGCAGCAAGGAGCACCTTGAACCTTACAATGAAAAATGAAGATTTGGAGGACACAACCGAAGGCTTTGTATTAAGACAGTCCATTATCTGCACTAGATGCCTGCGCTGATTTTGTTTAATTGGTGGTTATCCATCATATCTGACAATGACATGAAGCCCATGCAGGGTAAGTGGAAAAGCTGTTGCACTGGGGTAATTCCACTCTCTCGACCTTAGAAGACTGGGTCTGGCAGTACAAGTAATTGTCACAACTGGTTTTCCTTGGTTGCAGCAGGTGGCTACGATGACGTCCGTGCCTCGTGGTGCTCTATACTCCATGGATCAATGCAGAACTGCATTCCTGGCCGTCGGATCTCATGCACCTGATCTGCTGGAGCTGACTTTGCATGCTAAGACAGGCATGTCTCCATCTCACTGAGGTACGAGGCTTGCGAGCTACTTTCACCAGGTGTAGCCTGCCTGTCGAAGCAGTGTATCAGGGTGCGGCCACCATCAATTGCAAGCAGCTACTTGGAGCCACCAGGTAAGAGTCCAGTAGGGACCAAAGGCAAGTTAGTTGCCCCAGATTGGACAAAAGCCCCTTCAGAGGAACTCCTCCTCCCTGGATACACTACAACATACTTTTTTTAAATCAGTGTATCCTGGTGAATTCCTGTCAATAATTATTAGGAACTAATAGTTTTTAGTCCTGTATTGGTATTGTTCCAATTCGTTGGTATTAATTTAAATACATAAACTACTGTTTAACTGTTATCTTTTTTTAATACCTTTTTAACGATTTCCATGAAACTTTGGCTAATTGGGGCAGCCACATAATTGGGCCAAAATGTACTGGTCCCGGTGTGTCCCAATTAACCAGAATCCACCGTACATTTAAAAATAAATACTTACGCATTTCTTGCTCCCAAGATTAAATTCCTGGTGGCCCCTTTATGATTCTCGCACAGGCGCAGCTTAAAAACTACTGAGGTTGCGTCAAGGCAGTGGGCTCCCAGCCTGGAGGTCCTGGCATAGTCCACGACAGAAAACCTATCTTCTCTGATAGAAAGGAATCAAAAGTAATGAAAAGGAGGATTAAAGCACAATAATCTTCTTTTCCCCCCCCCCTCAAGTTGACATAAAAAGACCCAGCCAACCCCAGTAATGAATTTAGTGACTCACCCACCCGTCAAAGCTTATCCCCTCCTGATGGAATCAAACAATGCTGAGCTACAGTTTCAGATGACTGTTCCCCACGTCTAATCCTGAATAACTGACATGCTTTCAACAATGGCAAACATCATTGCCAAACCTCATTTTGCCTCGCTCAGTTCCAAAGCAGTGACTGCATGATCCACTGGATTTTTTTTTACTGAGTTAAGTATTGTATGTAATTAGTTTTGCTACAACAAGTGTATGGGACATTGGAAAAAAGTTGAATTTCCCCATGGGGATGAATAAAGTATCTATCTACCTATCTAATCAGTAGCATTGTTCCAGGTTCCATTCCCTCCTCATCTCCCCGCTACTGCCTGACAGAATACAGGGCAGGGATTCATCTTGGGACCCGTACAATTTATTAGCCTAAACAATTTCTAACTTAGAGGACTCCTACGAGGGGGTGCATTGTGTGAGAATGCCATTGCCCAACCCTTCCCCCTCCAAGTTCGCACACCTCCCATTTCTGGAAATACATACAGCCCACTCATTGGGCTGATGTCTCAAGAAAGGAATGCATTTATAACTAATCGTTGTTTCATCACAGTTTCATCATTGGATCAAAAACTTATTTGGGCAATGTGGTTGCCTCATTACAGGAAGGATATGGAAGCTTTGGAGATGGTGCAGAGGAGATTAGTCAGGGTGCCACCTAGACTCGAAAGCATGCCCTGAGGAGAGAGATCAAGTGAGCGAGGCTTTTCACTTTGGAGTGAAGGAGAATGGGAGGCGAATAGGAGCATAGAGTGAACAGCCAGCAGCTTTTTCCAAGGGCAAAAATGGTTAATACAAGACAGCATAATTTTGGAGGAAAGTATGGGGAGGGGAATGTCAGAGGTAGAGTTTTTCTGTTACATAGTGAGTGTTAAGTGCACTGCCAGGGGTAGTAGTAGAGGCAGTGACATTAGTGAGATTTAAGAGGCTCTTAGATAGGCACATGGTTGAAAGAGAAAAGGCCATCTGGGAGGAAAGCATTAGATTGAGCTTGGAGTAAGTTAAGCCTCCAAGAGGACCACAACCTTGCGTGGTTTGGAGGCTCGCATGCCTCGATGACCCGGAGAGCGATGTTGGCTGGAGTCAGGGCGTTATGCTTTGGCTCTTGATAGGGTCACCCACGCCGAGCAGGTAGAGGCCAGACTAAGGGTGGTCTACCACTCCAGGCCTGGGGGTTCAGCTCAGGGCTAACGACCCTGACCGGTTATCTGCGTGCGACGGTATGGACCTTCAGTGCTGCCCCAAGCGCCAGCAGAATAATGGGCAGTAAGTTAAGAGCAGGTTGAAAGGTTGGCGTAACGTCATGGGCCACAGGGCCTGTACTGCTCTATGTTAAAAACAAGAATGCACAAAATCTCTGCCTTCAGCACAAGGACAACAAGTGGTTCAAAGTGGTGTGTCACCACTGCCTCTTTAAGGAAAGCTATGGTCAGCCACTAAATACTGAGCTTGGTAGTACTGTCCATTGGCCTAGGAACAGCCAGCCAACTGGAGGCAGATTCTATGCCACAAATTCTTACTGGAATCTCAGGAGTTATTCAGCCGAGTAGACAAGCAACACGAGGAGGTCAATTGTTTTATCAATAACTCCAACATAATCCTACAGTAGCCTGGACAAAATGCCCATTACCGGGTAAATATAATCCGCAAGCAGTAAAAAAAAAAGTAAACGAGACACTTACTCTTTCCGAGACAGCAACAGCAAGTCGTTAAATAGATGAAGGTAAATTGGTTTAGGTGCATTTCCCAGTTTGTGTCTATATCCAGTGGCAGATAGTTCACTCAGCTCCCCTTCTTTGACCAGGAATCGTGTTTGGGAGATTAAAGGAAGGGCCTGCAGAAAGAAGTTACTTATTAAACCAGCAACAGCAAAGAACAGAATGCAATAAGTGAAAAATAAATCGGCCCCATTCTTTGTTCAATCTCCTTTATGGCCAGATATTAAGTTTCATTTTGAGAAAGAAATTATCCTATCAGCAACTGTTGACGTCTCAATACTCCCACTGAAAGCACTGCTAGCCATCAAGTCAAGATGTCGCTGCCTTGGTCAACATCTTCCAGATAGCGCATGAGAATGTCTTTTATTTAAATCTTCTTTTAAGTCTGTTTTTCTTCTTAAATGTGTTTCTGAGAATGTTAGAGCCTCCAATTTACAGTTTGGAGATAGCTTGAGTGATCCAGCACTTTGCTGCCTCCGGGAAGCTTCCGGAAAGAGAGCATATACTCAGAAGGCCTTGATGCAAAGAAACTTCGATACAGGACGCTGCCGATGTTTGACTGCATTTTGCTAGTTAAAGCGCTGGGGAAGATTGAGACATCAAGGTGAATGCAGAAGGCCAGCGAGAGTTCAGCGCCGATTCCTTCCTTCCGATCACTGCTGAAGGAGGGATCTGTGAGTGGCCTATCGCTGTGTGGCTTGCTGTGGCAGGCTGGTAGGCCCCTCTTTCGATGAGTGCTGGTGATATCGTAGGATGGCACTGTGGTTCTGCATTTATGGATTGGAACATTGTGTTTATGAACTATGGACTTTTTCCAGACCTACAGTTTTTAAGTTGTTTTTTTTTTAAAAAATTGCCCACTGTTTCCATTTTGTTGTGTGAGGGGAGTGGCTGTTTTCTGGGGGTCGATGTCCCTGTTCCATTTTGTCTGGGGGAGGGGGTTTTGGGGGTTGATGATCACGATGCCGTTCTTTTATGGGGGGGTGGGGGGGGGTTTGATGTCTCTCTGGACAACTTTCATGTTCTTTGTTTTGTGGCTATCTGGAGAAGACAAATTTCAGAGTTGAATTTGGATTTATGCTTTGATAATAATAAATGAACCTTTGAAGTCTCTGCCAGCCAATCACAACCCCACAAGCTGTGGTCTACGCCAATGGCAATTCATCTCCTGTAAGGTGGTTACAGCTGAACCGACTTCAGGCTCTGATTCAACCTCCCTCACTTGGGTGCTCTAACTGGGTGGGCACCGTTCGACATAGACTAGTTGGGTCGACCAGCCTGCATCCACAAACTCACTCTGACCGTTTAAGACCAACAAGATTTCTATAGCGATAAAGCAATTTTCCCCCAGACTGACTTAAATATCTTTTGCGTTGAGCAGAGAGCTGCTGAGAAAAGGAGTGGCTTCAGTACAAAGCCTGGATAGTACTACAAATGCCTTTTGTTAAATCAAAACTGCAGAAGGCCGAGCACCAAATGTTGGTTGAATTGCATAGCAATTGCCTGAGTCATTACCACTCTCCAAAGACAGTGCCGAACTCTTTTTCAGATTCCCAGCATTGACAGTTCAAACACTTCCCCACCCTTTGCAAAGACGGGAGTTACTCTCCAGCAGTGAGAACTTAATGCATTTCCTTGTGGAACAGGTTCTGAACAGATGGCAATATGATATTTAAGCTTTGCACACCAAACAGCTCACTCAACCCATTTCGGTTTTACGCTGCTGACGAATACCTTGGTGCTAATAAATTCCAACCTCTTCTCCAGAGAGACCAGCTCCTCAATTTGCCGCATCATCTTTACATTCTCGTTACATGTACGCACGATCTGGAGGAGAAACGAGAGACGAATGTTACTTACCCCCACTTTCCTGCCTACTCACTTTTTTCCCCCTCAGTAATAGTTTTACTGTTTTTTTTCAAAATCAAGAAAGCATAGTAAAAAGGTTTATGCAGTGCATAACAAGTGTACAATTCACATCTATGAAAGAGATGCACCCATAGTACAATCATGCTTTGGTTGCCTCCCTGCCCCGACCTACCCCTCCCAATTCCCATCTCCAAGCCATCATTGCATTAGCAAAAAGGGTCAAACAGAACCTTTATCCCCACAGAGCTGCATTGGTATAGAGAGGGTGCATTTTCCCAACACACAAACTGTTGTACGTTTACATGTCACGTCTGAGTTTGTAGAATTTTACCGGAGAATGCTGAAAGTCAGGGAGTTATGTGCAGAGGAAAGGAAGGGATGAACCTTTAGTTTGGCTGGGAGTTCTGAAAATACTCAAGAAAGGGTCCCCACACCTTTTGGAACTTTATGTCCGAATTGAGAGTTGAATAATGGATCTTCTCAAGGTATAGACCGGACATGATGTCCCTAAGCCACAGAGCATGGGTGGGCGGGGCAGCATCCCTCCACCCGAGCAAGACTGCGCGCCTGGCCAACAGAGAGGCAAAAGAGTGCCTACTCACTTCATCCCATTGGTTCCACCTTCTCGTCTCTTACCCAGGTAACACCATGAACCCCAAGGACACTTCTAAAACATTGCAGCAAGACCTGCCAACAGGGTGGATGTAAAGCAGCTCTTGGGCTGTTATCCAACACTTTGCTGTGCTCTTAGTTAATAGATCTGATGCACTTGCATCAAACCAAAACGCTAGATTTCAAGACAACTTCAGCAAATAAATTCCCAGCCATTTATTTATTGAGATACAATGCAGAATAGGCCCTTCGAGCCATGCTGTCCAGCAACTGCCCAGTTTAACCTTAGCCTAATCACTAGACAGTGATTTGTTATCCTACTAAAAGATACAACTTTGGACTGTGGAACCCACGTGGTCACGGGGAGAACCTTACAGGCAGCAGTGGGAATTGGACCCACGTCGCTTGTACTGTCAAGCGTTGTACTAATCACTACACTACCGCACCATACGGAGTGACAATATTAACACTATCAACAGCCCTATGCTGAGATCGTGTCGGGTAATGGTAGTGTAGTTAGTGGAGATGTTGCTTCAAGGGATTAGTGACCTGGTTTCAAATCTGACCTTTGGGGGGGGGGGGGTGTTGTCTGTGTGGAGTTCTCGCCTTTTCCCCCAGGATTGTTCTGGGTTCTATCCACATCCCGTAGACATGCAGTTCAGGAGGTTAACTGGCCACAGGAAATTGACCCTGGTGTATAGCGGAGTGGTAGAATCGGGAGAAGAACGTTGATGGGAAATTAGGGAGAGCGAGTTACAGGAAACTTAGTGGAGGATGAGCTGCTTTGAAAGGTGTCTCAATGGCCTCCGGCTGTCGTGAGGAAATTTGAGAAATGATGCCTGACCAACATTACTTAGTCAGCTTATTCAGTAGCAGTAACATTCAGTAACATCTTAAAACTGTTCACAATAGCAGATGGGGAAAAAGAGTCCCAAGGCCCTTGCTGGAATGTGAAGACAAGCAGCCAAGGCACCCCGCTGTCAAAAGCTTCCCAAAAAAAGCCTCACCTCCTCAATTGCTTCCACAGCTTTCCTGACTGATCCCAACATCAGACATTCTGGTGAGGTCAACACCAAGATATTCTGGAAAATAAAAAGTTGGGAAAAGATGACTACAGCTAGATTCCTCTCCTCCTGCAGCAAACAGGTCACATTGAACAGTGGAGACTTTCCCTGTGATAGCTGCTAATCGGGGTGAAGACACAGAATAACAAAGCCAGAAAAAGGGGGAATTCAACATAAAAACAGTGGAAGTAATTCTGTCCTCATCTTCTCCTTATTACACCAGAAATACTGAGTGTGCAGGAAATACAAAATGCAAAAGTGCAAGCCGCAGACCAAAACAGCAATACCATTCCTCTCCCCACAGTTGAAGTGTTGAATATTTCCAGCTCCCTCTTGTTTCTATAACATTTCAGGCAAAAATTAGAATTGGAAAGAACAGCCCACTGTTCTCACATTGTATGAGGTTGCCCAGGTTCCTTACCTCTACAAACCCTGAAAATATGCTAGTTAATTTGCCACTGGGGGTGGGGGGGAAGAAGAGAAAAGGGTGCCGATGACGAGAGAATAAACTGCAGTCTTGTGAAAAGGAGAGCTGAATGTGCAAGTCTCTCCCTGCCAGTACAGTACACAGCCTCTCCAACAGCAAGCCTCGTGTAGTGCCTCCTCGCTGGTGTCACACGGAAACGGGACTTCTTTCAGACTCAGGCTGAACTAGAGGACAGGGAGGAGATCTGCCCCCTGCACACGTAGCACGCAGGCCCACCGGTGTGTGGACACGCCCTGGTGCTTGCTCATGTACCAGATCCCCAGCTACGGGTAAATAGCCCCACTGTCTTGTGGGCAGCCTCGGGAGAGACGAAGGCTACAAGAGTAAACCCAGACAGCAAATCCGGAGTGGAGCCCCTAAGGCGGCTGGAATTCATTGAACATCCTTCCGGCAGCTCCTGCAGCCAAGCTGGTGCCAAACGTATTGCTTCATGAGCTTTCCTTTGTCACCAGTGAGGGCAAGAGGGGGATCTTGATGACTGGGCATCTCAGGATTTCCATACCTGCCACCCAGGCTTGAGAAGATGATCATCACCCATTGCCCTTTGAGACAGATGCCAACCATCTACTTTCTTATCCAATTACTTGTCCAAATGCCTTTTACATAATATAACTACCTAACTCAACCACTTCCTCTAGCAGCTGGCTCCATATAACCATCACCAAGCTAACTATGGATACAGTTTGCCAACGCATCTTGAATTCCACATTCGCAAACCTTCTGGACCAGCCTTGCATGCAGCATTTCATCAACAGCCTCACTGAAGTCCACATAAACCACATCTACCACCGCAGATACAAAGATCTGGAGATGAAACTGATAAAAGCATCAGCTGCTGCAGAAGAAAGATTTACTTAGTTATAGCAAGCAAAGTGATAAAATATTGACGACAAGTGAGCGTAATATACAAAATATTTTCGATTACAGTTCCTCTCACATAGATGGAGCTAACGGTAAAGCACCAGGATTTTAAACATCTCAGTCCACAAGGGAGGTTTGTGGCTAGATCGTGTGTGGTTTGGTTGTATACAATCAGAACTGACCCAGCTCTGCATGACTGATCACTCACTGCAGACTTAAGGAAGTGGACTTGGTGCATCTATGATCCACCTTTTCAGTGAGTATTTGACACAGGAGGCCATTCAACCCATCAGGTCAATGTCAGCACCTAAGACTCTTCTGGTTACTCCGCCTGGAACCTACTCTTCCAAGTGCCCATCAGCACTTCCCCTCCCACCCCCAAAATTCTCTCACCAGCCACCTACATGAGGGACAATTTGCAGTGTCCAATTAAAGTGCCAATCTTTGGAACGTGGGCAGAAATCAGCGCATCTGGAGGAAACACACAATCCCCTAGACAGTGAACAATGGGGATACAGGCCACATGCAGACAGTGGGACAAACTCAAGAAGTCACCTTGGTTGGCATGGATGAGGGGGGCCAAAGAGCATGCTACATTCTACAAAAACAGCACCAAGAGCTCAGAATCGAACTAGTATGACTGGAGCCAGAGGCAGCAACATCCGAGTCTGACTACGAGCTTCGGCTTCCCTCACCCCAGGTGGACGGAGTGAAGCAGAAAGCAGGCACATTAAAGCACATCACATTCAAAACAAAATGGTCAAGGGCAGGGAGAGGAGGAGAAAGATAGCTTTCAGAAAAGGCAAGACAAATGCACAAGTGGACAGCAAAGATCATACTTCCATTACCGCCAGCATGATCTTCAGTCTTGTGATGCGTTGGAATGGCAAGATGAGGAAGGACTTCAACGGCTGCCGCTGGCACAGAGGTTGAACTTCCAGCTTCTTCAGGACCTGTACAAATCCGTCATTCAGCCTGTCGGAGAACCAGGTAATGCAAATGCACTTAGAGTACCGTCAACAGTTTTGGGCTCTGTATCTCAAAGAATGTGTTGTCATTGGAGAGAGTCCAGAGGCTGTTCACGAGAATGATTCTGGAAATGAAGGGGTTAACAAGAGGAGTGTTTGGTAGCTTTGGGCCTATACTCACTGGAGTTTAGAAGTAGGGGGGAAGAGGGGAGAATCTCATTGAAACCTACCAAATGTTGAAAGGACTAGATAGGGTGGATGTTTCCTACGATGGAGGTATCCAGACCTAGAGGGGACAGACTCAAAATTGAGGGGTGACCCTTTAGATCAGAGGTAAGGAGGAATTTTTTTTTTAGCCAGAGAGTAGTGAATCTGCGGAATGTTCTGCCACAGACTGTGGTGGAGGCCAAGCCCGTGCGTATATTTGAGGAAGTTGATCACTTCCTGATTGGTCAGGGCATCAGAGGTGAGAAGGCAGGTGTCTGGGGTTGAGTGGGATCTGGAATCAGTATGATAGAATGGCAGAACAAACTCAATGGGCAGAATGGCCTAATTCAGCTCTTATGTCTTATGGTAAAGAAAAAGACACTGGACTCTGCATAGATACAACCATAATATAGCATGCATGCACTGCAAATCACCCATCCAACGACTAGGCCAGCTTACCTCATTCAGTGCCCATTTAGTTAGTGACCTTATTGAACATTCTTTCTAATTTGCATCTTTCACTCTTAAAACCCAATGGATTTATAAACACGATGGGATCAGGAGGACAGAATTAAATCACCAATCGTACAGTAATTGGGGTGGGGGAAACTGGAAGACGGAGGGACAATCCAGAGAATGGTCGTGTGATACGATCAGAGAAGATTTTTTTAAAAGTTCATGATTTGAGCTCGTCATGAGCACAGCGAAATGTGTCATTTACATCAACAACCACGGGCTCTGGAAGCAGCCCTCAGGTGACTCCGCACATTGCTGTGCCAATAAAGCATGCTCAGAGTGCTTGGCAGAACTACACAGAACACAACAAAAAAAAACAAAACAACAATAGCAAAAAGAAAAGCAAGCCCAATTCCACCCTCCCACGCAGCCCTTTAATCCCCAGGACAAGGCTCCAGCCTCTATTTTAGAATCTTAAGATTGCTAGAAATGCATCTGTGCTATTAATTAGCTTTACTGGGATATTATGTGTTCTTCACTAGAACTTTTCTTTGAAATAAAGCTCCACAAAGATTCATACGTTGCACCTGGGTATTTCAAGATTGCTGGAGGAACTCAGCAGGCCGGGTACTCTGTGGAGAAGAGTAAACAGTCCACGTTTCGGGCCGAGACCCTTCAGAAGGACTGGAGAAAAAAAGCTGAGGAGTAGATTTGAAAGGTGGGGGGGGGGGGGGGGGAAGAGGAGGGGAGAGAGAAACATCAGGCAGTAGGTGAAACCTGGAGGGGGAGGGATGAAGCAAAGAGCGAGGAGGTTGATTGGTGAAAGAGACAGAAGCTCTGGGAGAAAGAAAAAGGGGGAAGGAGAACCAGAGGGAGGTGAGGGAGCGATAAGGGGATGGGAAACGGTGAAGGGAGGTGAGGGGGCATTACCAGAAGTTTGAGAAATCGATGTTCATGCCATCAGGTTAGAGGCTACCCAGACGGAATGCAAGATGTTGCTCCTCCAACCCGAGTGTGGCCTCATCACGACAGTGGAGGCGGCCACGGATGGATTTGTGCTGTGGGACTCCATTGTGCAAGATTTGTTTCAGCAAATGCAAACATTACTGAACGTTCCCACTGCTGCTGGCATTTAGATGCACCGTTGACAGCACACCAGCCATCCCTCACTCAGTGCCACCAGCACACATTCCGCTTTATGTCAGCCCAAACTGCTTCCGTGATTCCTGAGGGCAAGGGAGTATGCTTCCCAGGATCAGTGAAAGGGACCCAAAGGGGCTGATGAAACCCATCACCCAAGGACCTGTTCAAAGAAGCTACAGAGCGCACTCAGGGATACTCAAAGAGGCGGCTGAAGGGACAACCTCTACCATTGTTTTCACCAGTTAGTAAAACCAAAAGTCAAGATTTGTCAAGGAGTCCTCAAATCCAAATCATTTCAGAAACACAGGGCTTGCCCTCACTGACACCGTTCTTTACACTCACTCTGGTATCATGAAGCAGGCAGTCGTGCTCCAAGGTCTATTCGCCAGTCCTAGCAGGACTGCAGAGGCTAGGACGACCGCCGTGTGATCCGGACAGGATCAGACAACCACCCGTGTCACCACTGCACAGCGCCAACATCACCTTTCTCTTGTAGATACAATGGGCCAAGTGTGCCACCAAAGAATGCCACTAGGTAATTATAGAGACCAATTCACCTGGGTCTTGCGGTCTGGTTGTAGGTTCAAACGAAGTCAAGCAGCTTGATCCTCAGTCTGCTTTGTGGCTTATTCCCTTTGATCAGGTTAACAGTCCTGATCTCTAGAGCAATGTACGGCTCAGCAATTTTCCCATAGCAGTGTAATGAAAGTAACTGATCTCAAACGGGCCATTTAAGGCTCCTGCAAGGCCAGTAAAAGTGATGTACTGCTTCCCATGACGATATTTAGTCTCACTCGTTCAGCATCGCAGTGTTGATGCCCTTCCGTTCCTAGTCTACCTGAACACTGAGGAATTACATTGATACTTGTGACAATAAAAGCTTCAAAATTCAATACTGTTCACAGCATTTCCAGCAGACGTGTAAAAGAGAAAATAAACGTTACTCCGGATCCGATGCAGAGCAAAAAGATACAAGATAAAGAACATTATGTGCCGTGTCACAAGATTAATAACAAAAATATTAATACACAAGATAGTTTATATAAAACACACGTTCAATTATGTCTTCGATCTCAGCATGCCCTCGCTGCAGTGTGGCTGAAACAAAACTGAATACTTTAATCTGTTTAAGGGAGAGAACATCTCTATCCTTTAACAAGCTGAGAATTGTTATTAGCAGCACAATGGCTGCATTGAAGAGGTGGAAATAATCTATTGCATTGTACCGACCAAAGGCTTTTTTCTTAAAAAGGGGATTGTAGTGGATTACGAGTTTGCATCTGATTGTATAATGTGTATACAAGACGGGTATATGAGAAGCCTTCCAGGATCAAACACTCTCCCCCCTCCCACCCCTCCAAGAATGTGCAGCAAGCTGTCACGTTGGTGGAAACCAACTGCAGAGCTTCTGAGGCAGAGGACACAGAACGAGTGCCTTCTCCTCCCTAGAGCAGCCCCTCAAGTGGCAAAACTCAAATTACGCATTGCTGAAGGCTGCGGAGGTCTGCCTGGTTCAGTCTCATTTTCAGCAGTCTTACTGGGGCTCTGGTTTGCCGGTGATCTTCACACAGCCGCCAACTAAACAAGTGGGTGATCAGCAATTGCCTTGAACCCTCAGAATACGTCCTGTGTGCGGGTTGACTCTAAGGAGAGGTTGGTTCAAACGGCCAAGGACATACTGGGGGGAGCTTTCCGCAGTCATGGAACTCACCAGAATGGAGATCCTCCTTAGCTCTACCACCACACGCCTCGAGAGAATATAGTCTCCTCCTGTGTCGGGGCTGTCAGGGTGGCCGAGTGGTCTAATGGGCCTGACTTAATGCGAGCAAGTCGCTTCCTAGTCTCCTCCTGTGTCGGGGCTGTCAGGGTGGCCGAGTGGTCTAATGGGCCTGACTTAATGCGAGCAAGTCGCTTCCTAGTCTCCTCCTGTGTCGGGGCTGTCAGGGTGGCCGAGTGGTCTAATGGGCCTGACTTAATGCGAGCAAGTCGCTTCCTAGTCTCCTCCTGTGTCGGGGCTGTCAGGGTGGCCGAGTGGTCTAATGGGCCTGACTTAATGCGAGCAAGTCGCTTCCTAGTCTCCTCCTGTGTCGGGGCTGTCAGGGTGGCCGAGTGGTCTAATGGGCCTGACTTAATGCGAGCAAGTCGCTTCCTAGTCTCCTCCTGTGTCGAGAGGAGTGTATTGGCCACAAGTGCAGCTCCCCATTTCGTTTAAGTCTGCAATGGATGACAAGCTTCTGTTGGGTTGAGTACTGAAGGCTGATCTGATAGAGCAGGAAGCATCATTGACTCCCCTGTGGCAGTGGGGAGCACGTCAACAGCTGCGGTCTGGAGTAATCCCGAGATTAGAAAAGTGAAGGCAAGAACAGTGTTGACACCCGTGCAAGCTGCAATGAGGTTTCTACATCAGAAGTGCAAGACTACCACACAGATACATGTGGTATGTATCTACATATCTATGTATGTACATAGATAATGCCTGAACAGACATTATTACTTTGAGATAAAATGCTAGATGAATGGGATGTTAATGAGCTTTCACACCTCCAAGTGACAAGGTCCCAGTAGATGCCTTGGAGGCATTTGGTTATCCCCAGTGGTGCGTTAGGTCAAAACAAACAGCCTTTGCAAATTAATTTAGAGTTTGAAGAGCATGGATGTCTTCCACGCGAGCACCGTGCAGAATGGCTGCAAGCACGCGGAATAGAATGACCGAGTCCAGGTGCTGTTCCAGCGGCCTTTACAGGTACATTGACCAAGTCTTCTCATTGGCAAAGGCTTGCTCTCCATCTGGACAACTATTGTCAGACCAATGAAGTCCAAATTTCCCCCCATTGTGAATTTTGGACAAGTTTGGCAATGGATAAACAGCAATGCCAATGCAGACAAATCTATCCCAGCTCATATAATGGTAGCAACTCATACCAAAAATACGCAAACACAAAATATATTCACTATATGCATGATTGCCAATTGCATGGCTTTTTTTTAAAATGGTGTGCAAACTAATTTCTAGACTTGACTTCTGGAAGAAAAGCACAGCAGTAACTGAGCTGCAAATATTGTTGAACACAGGAATAGAGGTCTCGAATACAACAGCAGGGATGTGATGCAGGCACTGGTGAGGCCTCACCTTGAGTATTGTAAAGAGTTTTGGGCTCCTCATCTATGAAAAGATGTGCTGGCATTGGAGAAAGTCCAGTGGATGATTCTGGGAATGAAAGAGTTATCATATGAGGAATGTTTGATAGCTCTGGGTCTGTACTCGCTGGAATTTATAAGGATGCGGGGGCGGGGATCTCGTTGAAACCATTCGATTGCTAAACGGCCTAGACAGTAGGTGTGGGAAGGATGTTTCCCATGGAGGGGGGAGTCTACAAGAGGGCACAACCTCAGGATAGAGGGGCATCCATTTAAAACAGATGTGGAGAAATTTCCTTAGCCAGAGGGTGGTGAATTTGTGGTATTTATTACCACAGACAGCTGTGGAGGCCAGGTCATTGGGTGCATTTAAGGCAGAGCTTGAATAGGACAAGGCATCAAAGGTTGCGGGGAGTGGGGTTCAGGAGGTGATAAAAGGATCAGCCATGATTGAATGGTGGAGCAGACTCAATGGGCCAAATGGGCCAATTCTGCCTCTACGTCTTATAAGAGAGGTTAACCTGTTTCTTCTGGTCTCTAACACAATGCACAGCTTCAGACTGGATCCTTGCTGGATCCCTGTCAGGATGACTGATGCTGTTCCATCAAACTAAGATGTTGACCTTTGCAAGCGAACTTCACTCACATGAGCTGCTGTAGCATCTTCTCCTGGTACATCTGATTGGTGACATACGGGACGTAGACCCTGCGAAAATCAATGCAGTGCTGCAGCACGATGTCACTGATGTCTCTGACAAAGACGTTCTCCTCCAGACGTTCCTCCAGGTCCAGCAGAAACCTGTTCGACAACCACAAAATGCAAGTTAACCTGCAAGCAAAACAGTGGCGTTAAACAAAATGCAGCGCCAAGCACCATATTCCAGGCAATTACAGTTACAGCACGAATGAGAGAAAGCAGCAACCGTCCATGTCAATGGCTTGTGAAGAAGTGTCTCACAATCAGGACAAGGTGGCTACACAGTCACTCTTCACCCTTCGTCTCCAATCACCCCACTCAGTCGAATGTTTTCATCCATTTCCAGACTTCTGGCAGCCAACAGATTTTCAATCCATGTTGGGAAATCATCCCGCTCTTTCAGTCTTAGGTTAACCATCCTTGTCACGTGTTGCAAAATGCTAATTTTCAAAATACACTTATCGAAGTATGTACAAGGGATGATTGATAGTTCGTGGCCTGAGGTAGAAGGAGTCAGTTTTAGAAAACCTAGCACATTTAGTTTTCCTACATTTACACACTTAGTCCAGCGGTCGTGGAGCATACGGATCCTTCTTTGTAGAAGTCGGCGTCTTGGGCCTCCAGGAGAGGTCCACAGCAGGGGTGATTGATAAGTTCGTGGCCCAAGGTAGCAGGAGATGAGTTATATAGCTCTCGTTACATGGACATGCAGGTCAACTCTTTTGAGTGATTATGCAGAAAGTTTGAAGAAGTTCTGGAGGGCAAGACGCCGACTTCTACAAAGAAGGATCCGTATGCTCCACGACCGCTGGACTAAGTGTGTACATGTAGGAGGGGACTATGTTGAAAAATAAATGTGCTAGGTTTTCTAAAATTGACTCCTTCTACCTTGGGCCACGAACTTATCAATCACCCCTCGTATACATTATACAAACTTGAGATTTGTCTTACAGGCACCCACAAAGAAACCCAAAAGAACTTTTTTTTTTAAATTGTCAAATACCCAATGTGTGCAGAAGGGAAAAACAATCATGCAAGCAATAAAAGTAAACAAATAGCATTCAAAACAAAAGCAACTTCACAGACACGAAGCCTGGAGCAGTCAGAGCAGGCCTTGGTGCAGAGTCGAGTAAATGCCGCCAAGCTCACAGACACAAAGCCTGGAGCAGGCCTCAGCGCAGAGCCAAGTAAATGTCATGAAGCCTGGAGCAAGGCCACATCCTCATCTTCTGCATGACGTTCATACCCAGCAAACGTACACCTTTGACAGTAACTTGACCAAGTCTGACCCTTTCCATGCACCCGCAGTTCTCTCGGTCGCTGTCAGAGGTTGCCATCTCGGTGTTCACTCATGGCAAAGCCTTGAGCTGACAAACCCCAGGTCCCAGTGACACTAAGGAGTTCAACCATACATTTAAGATTTCCAGCACAAAGATAGTAGTATCTGTGCAAGATAAGGAGGGAAATACTTTGAATGTCCATGTTCCAGTTCTAGTTGAGGGTTATTGTTCAAGGGTTGTGTGCTTCTGCCCTACCATCCTTTTAAACTAGCTTACACGGCGATAAATAAAAGTGGTATAATTAAATAGAGTTATTGAAAGTCACTGTTCAGTGTTTACATGCTGCATAATTTAAAATATTTTTCACTTTCTAGAGGCATAGATGCTGTTCTACTTACACCCACCTCTCACTTGCTTCTTTCACTTCCGGCATGTTGGAGAACAGCGTGTGCCTCTCTGTGGGAGTTAGTACGTTCAACAGCTCTGGACACTTACTGAAATGATTGACAGCCACCGTCAAACTGCGCAGGTAAGAAGCCTCTGATGTGATAACTTCAAACATCGCCTGGAGAGAGGAAAGAGAGCGGCTGACAATGTTTAGTGGAGTTGAGCAGACTCTAGTTCAGTTCCCAATGACCCAGCAGCAGAACAATTACAACAGAGAATCTTTATTTAGAGCACAAGACATAGGAGCAGAATTGGGACATTTGGCCCATCAATTCCACTCCTCCATTCCATCGTGGCTGGTTTCTTATCCCTTGACCTCATTCTCGACTTCTCCCGGCAATTTTAACACCCTTACAAATTAAGAACATCAACCTCCACTTTAAAATCTCAAATTTAGGCTGCAACAACAATGATCTGGAACAGCAACTAGATGCATACCAGGTCAAACCTCCCACAACAAACATCTCTACTCGTGTCTCCAACAAAATTATCTTTAACACCTTTGGTTTAACAAATGCCAGTGATCAGTCAGATCAGCATCCAGACAATCTCCAAGATGTCTACATCACAATCACTGGGTGTCAATAAAAACTGAAGTCATTAAAACAACAATGATTAATCAATGTGATATGAGCTTTGCCTAGACTAGACATCCTGCTCCAAGCCCCATTAACCTTTCAGACCCCACCCTCAAGGATTTTATTTGCTGGTGTCCAAGATCCCTACATAACACTACAGCATAGAAATAGGCCCTTTGGCCCATCTAGTCTGGGTCAAACTAGTATTCTGCCTAGTCCCCTCGATCCACACCACAGCCCTCCATACTCTACTCACCCATTTACTATACACAGAGCACTACAGCAGAAACAGGTACATGCTGAAATATCATTCTGCCTAATCCCATCAACCCATACATCACATTAAACTGATACGAAGAGAAGGGCCTACAATAGAGAATACTAGAGTCAATCGAGGCTGTGTCTTGTCCCAACATTTCATCTCACCAATAAACTTCTAGTAGAGTAAACTTCAGAACTGCTGCATGGTGTTCACCTTAGAACCAAAGTTACCCCAGTTCAGTGGCTGAGCTATGGCAGACAGATGCCATGCTTGCTGGCAGACACTCAGACTCACCTCCAAGCCCTGAATGCTACCACTGAAGCAAAAGGTGATAGGCCTTCAACACAAGGGAAAGGTTATCTAATAACCTTCCTAGAACAATGAAGCTGCACAACAAGGCCCTCGTGGAGTACAACACAAACGTCCTAAGGCAAATGCAGATGAAATTTACCACCACCTTCAAAGTACCTGCATCATCTGTGGCCCGTTTAGGAGGATTCAAAACCCGGTTCCTCAGCCCAAGTCATCGTATTCTTCCAGTAAAACTTAATGATTTAGTAGAGTTAGTTGTGTGTTCCAAGTGTTTTGAGATGCTTAGTGACTTAAGGTCAACAGGTGAGCCCAACATCCCATACATTTGAGACCTGGGTTATGTCACTAGTCATCTCAAGACACTTGGGAAATATAAATAACTGCCTCTACTAAATCATCTAGTTTTACTGGAAGGACAAGATGACTCTCCTAAGTCAACATTCCCAGTCCAGACCTTAGGTACTCTAAGTCAGCTTTGTTGGACAGGCCAGGACACTTACTTGCCCGAAACCAGACCTCAAACAAACATGCTCACGGGAAGAGATTACCAGGTGCGGAGAGAGAAAAAGGTGAAAGGATGAGCTCAAAGCCTCTTACGTGAAATCCAAACCATCTATCGGTTCCAGGAAGCTCTACCCCACCAAAATTTAAAGTTAAGAATGGTGTTGAGAATCAAGGGGACACATTAGGAGCATACACTCAGCGCCCTGCTTGAACAGTAGAAGGAACAAACATATCAAGCTATCCAGCCATCAGTCACCTGCTGTGGAAGAGACTGCAGTTTCCACAGTGGCCACATCATCCACCTCAGAACCCACAAATCTGGAGCAGATTAACAAGTCATCCTTTACCACAAGGGGACTTCATACGATTTAAGAACTCAATGAATTGCCTTACCCCCACCCTGGCCATGATACTTTCTATCAGCACCTCCAATCCAATATTGCTCTCCTGTTGTCCTCATCCCTCTGTTAAACCATCTTCAACGGCTGCACCTTCAACAACATGGCTCCACTGCCTAAATTCCTTCCTTAAAAAGTTTCTCTGCTCCTTGACCATCTTTCTTTGTATGTACATTTCTTTATCACTTATTCTGCCTAACCTCTCGTTTTCTCGTGCACCTGTGAAAACACCCTGGATTGTTTTAAGGATAAAGGACCTGTACAAGTGTTTCTGGTAGCTGCATTTGATTCAAACCATTGCCTATTCTACTCGCGAGATAAAGATGGAACAATGCAAAGATGAAAAAATGAAAGTTGGAAGGATACTACAAAAATCAAATATTCACTACTTCCAACAACGGCAGGAATTGACTTTACATGTATTTGCATTAAATACTCTCATCATTCCTTTTTAAAGTAATCCTATTGTACTTGGGAAACCAGCATAGACTTTGGTCCCAAGCTCTAATAGCAACTCCGATTCAATGAGTTAACCACTCATCCCAGTTTAAAGGTACAGCTTCCAATTTCTCTTAGCAAACTCATTGCCATCACAAACAAGACGCACACCGTTCTTCGCCTTGATGTTTGGTAGCATGAGGAATGATCAAAAAGGGACATTAAGTTCAAGATTGCAAGGAAGATTTCCACTGGAAGTTTGTGAATGTTTTAGAAGGCATTATTTCAATCTGAGGAGTTCCCAATTAACAATCTTGACTGCATGAAGATCTTTTATCAGAATCAGGTTTATTAATATTTACATACATCTTGGATTTTGCTGTTTTGTGGCAGCAGTACGGTGCAATACATAACATTACGTTACAAGAAATTTACAAAAATAGTGTGAAGAGAGCAAAAATAAGGCAGTACCATTCAGAAATCTGATGACAGAGGGGAAGAAGCCATTGAGTGAGTTTCAGGCTCCTGTACCTCCTCCCTGTTGGTAGTAATGAGAACAAGGCATGTCCTGGAAGGTGAGGGTCTTTCAAGATGGATGCCACCTTCTTGAGGCATTTCGTTTTGACGAGGTCCTCAGCGCTGGGGAGGCTAATGCCCACAACGGAGCCGGCTCTGCAGTTTTTCGTCATTCTGTTTATTGGCCCCTCTATACCAGACAGCGATGCGCCCAGTCAGAATTCTCCCCATGGTACATCTGCAGAAATGTCCTACTGTCTGGTGACACACCAAATCTCCTCAAATTCCCGAGTATAGCGGCCAGTCTTCCTTGTAATTGCATATTTTGGGCCCAGGTTAGATTCTCTGAGATGTTTCATGCCCAGGAACTTGGAGCTGCTCACCCTCTCCACTGCCAACACTTCAATAAGGACTGGTGTGTGTTCTCCCAACTTCCCCTTCCTGAATTCCGCGATTCCTTGGCCCTACTGATGTTGAGTGCAAGGCTGTTGTTGTAACACCACTCAACCAGCTGACCCATCTCACCCCTGTAGGCTTCATCACCACCTGAGATTCTGCAAACAGTTGTGTCATCTGCAAATTTATAGATGCTGCTGGAGCTGTGCCCAGCCACACAGTCATGGGTGTAGAGAGTAGAGCAGTGGGCCGAGCACACATCCTTGCGGTGCGCCAGTGTTATTTGTCAATGAGGAGGTGTTATTTCTGATCTGCACCAACTGTGATCTGCTAACGAGGAAGTCAAGGATCTAGCTGCAAAGGGAGATAGAGGTCAAGGTTTAGAGGTTGTGGATTAGTACTGAGGGGGTGATGGCATTGAGCATTGAGCTGTAACCAGTAAGCAGCATCCTGACAAGTAGGCTCTGTCCAGGGTGGAAAGCCAGTAATATGACATCCTCTGCAGACCTGTTGTGGTAGTAGCCAGACTGCAGCAAGTCCAGGGTATTGCTTAGTCAGGAATTAATTCTGGCTTTGATCAATCTCTCAGAGCATTTCATCACAGCGGATACATGTGCTACTGGGCGATAGTCATTGAGGTAGCTCTTGCTCTTCCTGGGGAACAGTGTGGGGAACAGTGTGGCTGATGCACTCGAAGCAGATGGAATGTCCAACTGCAGCAGTGAGAGATTAACAATGTCCTTGAACACATCGGCCTGTTGGTTGGCACAAGTTTTCAGTGTCCTGCCAGGTACATCATTGGAGCCTGATGCCTTCTTAAAAGAATCTGACATCGGCCTCCGAGACAGCGATCACAGGGTTGCCAGATGCTGCAGGGATCCTCACAGGTGTAGTTTTGTTCTCTTTTTCAAAGCGTGAATAAAAAGCATTGAGCTCACTGGGGAGTAAAGCATCAGAGGCATTTATGATGTTAGGCTTCACCTTATAGGAAGTAATTACCTGAAAAACCCTGCCACAGCTGACATGCATCCAACTGAGCTTCTAACTTTGCCTTTTCACTCTGTAGTAGGTTGCACCTGGATTTCTTGTAAAGTTCTGATTCACCAGTCTTGAACACCATAGATCTAATCCTCAGCAGACTGCGAATCTCCTGGTTCATTGTGGCTTCTAGTTTGCGTAGGTCCGGTATGTCCTCAAAGGCACACAGGTCTTAATAAAGACAGCAATGACTGGGATATTCTTTCAGATCCAAAGATGACTCCCTGTACAAGAATTCAAAGCAGTTTTGTAAGCACTCCCCCACCTGCCAATGAACTGTTGGTTAAGAGAGGATCTCCATTCAAACAACTATAAAAGAAATGGAGGGTTCAGTATTGTTTGATAAACAAACAGGATTTCAAGCTGCTGATCTTTTATCCAGATTTCTATTGAAGTTTTACAGCCTCCACTTCTATTGTATTAGTTCTCCTTCGCCTTTCACACCTGAACTAGATCAATCTGTTGTTTCAAAATATTCAATTCACCACCACCGACGGTCCACTATCCACAGCATCATCCCTTCTGGGTCCCTTTTCACCTCACAGTGCTTTTAATCTTATGTCACCTCCGTTCCTTTTCCTGGGCTGTGTATTTGCTGACAGAGTGAGAGAAAGAAACTGGGGAAACAGCCTCCCCCCGAGTTCTGCCGTCCCTCAACCACCCATTTACACTACTCCCACATTCTCAGCAACCGCTCCAGATTCTACAGCTCACCCCTGCACCAGGATCAAACACCCTGCACATTTTTTTTAGGAAGTGGCAGGAAAGATGTGTAGCCACAGGGAGAGGCTGCAAACCCAAGATCAGGATTGAGCCTGGGGCCGAGGCACTGCTCCTGTCTGCCGCCAACTCTTTTGCGGGACTCTTCAGCCCTCATAAAAGGTCAGCAACCAAGCCTCCGTTTCTTCCTTCACAGATGCTGCCTGACCTGCTGAGCTTTCACCACCCTCTTACTGCGTACAAACAGCACTGCACCCGTCCGTCTGTTACACAGCACCACGCACCTCCTGCAGCTTCTGCTCCTGGGCTGTGAGTACGTCCAACAAGCCACTGTTCTTCACCTCTGGGACCTGATGCCAGAACAAGAAGCTGGAGTCTTTGGGAGAAAGCTCGGAGGAGGTATTCACAATGGAGGATGCAACCAAGCCAGCGAGGGACAGAGTTGCATCCACGACGGAAGGGTCAGGCGCTGGCTTCGCGGGGGCTCTGTGCATGGACTGGAACCAATAATTCTGGTACAACGGCTCTACAGGAATTAAACAAAAAGGAACAAAACAACGAAGACAGTCTCAATTATCTATTACATCATAGAACATAGAAAACCTACAGTACAATACAGGCCCTTTGGCCCACAATGCTGTGCCGAACATGTACTTACTTTAGAAATTACCTAGGGTTACCCATAGCCCTCTATTTTTCTAAGCTCCATGTACCTATCCAGGAGTCTCTTAAAAGACCCCATCATATCCGCCTCCACCACTGTTGCCGGCAGCCCATTCCAAGCACTCACCACTCTCTGCGTAAAAAACTTACCCCTGACATCTCCTCTGTACCTCCTTCCAAGCACCTTAAATCTGTGCCCTCTCGTGTTAGCCATTTCAGCCCTGGGAAAAAGCCTCTGCTTATCCACATGATCAATGAAATATCTTTCGGCATGGAAAGAAATATTCAGCCCCTTGTGTTCATGTTAATTCATTAGGACAACTCAGAGACAAGAGATTCTGCAGATACTGGAAACCTTGAACAGTCCTCTCAAATGCTGGAGGAACTCAGCAGGCCAGGCACCATCTACGGAAGCCCCTTCCCTTCCTGATTGGGGGGGGGGGGTCTCGGCTGAAATGTTGACTCTCTATTCCTCTCCGGAGATGCTGCCTGACCAGCTGTTTCTCCAGCATTGTGTGTGTTACTTACATTAGACAACAGAGTCCTGAAAAACATTGTCTCGTTTTACTGTGTACTGTACAACAATAAAAAGCAACTTGACTTGAGAGTCAGGTTCTATTCCCACACACCCACGATTTCCTTTTAACCACTTAACCTTCAGAGACATGATGGTTAATTCTACAAGATTTCCTAATCATTTTCTGCACGAAGAATTCTTCCACTTTTTCCACTGGTGGGGAGGATCTTAAACTGAGAAACTAATTCCCTAGTGAACCTCCAACATTAATAACGCCCACTGACACCCAAAAAATGCTCACAAAACGTTTTTCATAAAATTAAGCGTCCAGCAGCTGCACTTGAGGGTGAAGTCCCTTAGGAGATTTATAGCCATCCAAGGGAGGGCTACTGGTGCTGCGTCAGCCTCCACGTTTTGTGATCGATGGAAGCCAAGCTTCAACCAACACAAGTCACTTTGGAACACAGCAACCAGGTCCCAGGTTCAGGCACAAGTTCAAACACTGAACTTTGACATTGAAGGAGGCCCAGGTAACTTAAGTTGTTAGTTTAGAGTTCACCAGAGTTAATCCAACAGTTAAACTATTACAAATCTGAGGGAGACGTGTAGAATACCACAGAGCAGGCCCAGGCAGCACTATTGAAAAGAGAATCTTCAGGTTAGCAGTAATACTGTGATCTGGCGCATTAACTACTGCTCTTTCCAGTTGCTACCTAACTTGCGGAGTATTCAGAGAGATATATAATGAAGGGTCTCAGCCCGGAACGCCGACTGTTCATTCCTTACCACAGATGCTGCCAGGTCTGCTGAGTTTTTCCAGAATTCTATGTTAAACTGGATTTCCAGCATCAGCAGAATCTCGCGTTTCAATTTTTTTTTAAATTAATTGCATACTATACAATCTACATAGACAGAACATTCAATATTAACCTTTTCCGTGCCAAAATGACATGCGTACAGAAGGACCGAACCTTAGTGCCAGGCTACCCTCTCCACTTACGTGTTTTGACGTACTTGGATTTTCTCTTCGCTAAAGATTCACTTTTTTCAGACATTTCTCTTTCGCCCGTGGAATCTTCCAAGTCTTGACCACAAGTGAAAAGAAATCGCCCAGCACTCAAACTGAACACTAAACCTTGTCTTTAAAACCGTGCATGGTGGAGAAAGGAGGACTGTGCAAACCCGGGTGAAGCGTGGGGGGGCGGGGGGGGGTGGTTAGCCGAAGCAAACCCAACAACCTCAGGGAGCGAACGCCAAAACCGTGACAAAATTTCTCCACAACTCGGGAGTTATCCTTAGATAGATTCAGTCGGCTCACCCCCAACACCTGAACCCAGTCTGCACTTAATCACGTCCAATTCTTAAATCCCTTCAATGAGGGATTCAGCCTCGATAATAATACAAGGTACCAGGCTCCCGCTAACGTTAATTATGCCAGCGGGTCAATAAATAAGCGCTCCCTCAGAGATCTCCACGGTGAGAGATGCCGGTTAGAAAGTGCCTTCGTCAGGTTAAACATTTCCCTCGGATTCCCCAGAAGCATCTAATTATCTGGAGCTGCCTGATGCCATTGCCACTAAATGCAAATAAATTATCATCTTCACGCACTGACACCGCCACTTTCCCCCTTCTGCTTCCTAATGCTTCCAATCTGTGACACTTAGCTGAAAGGCTAGAAGCAAAGCAATTAATTCCTCCCACCATCTACAGCTCGGTTTGGCATTTCCACATCCGGGGTTCATGCTCAATGTTTGTTTCATTCTTCGCTCAGGCCCCAGCTTCGACCTTTTTGATTTTAATTATTGCAAAGTTAGGATTCACCCACGGGAGTTGTGTTAAAGAGTGATTTTTGTGTGTGCGCGTCCGCCAGCCTCGGGTGACACCCTCTCCACAATTCACGTGTCTAAGCTCTCCAGATTGTTCCACGCATTTCAACGTGCCTTGCCTCCTCCCGTGCTCCCCCCACACACACACAGATAGCAGTTGCCATGGTTACTGCCGGAATTGTTGGTGTCCTTTCAATTATGTCCCCGTAGTGTTTTCATCAGCTCAGTAACGGTGCCTGTTGGAGATGTGGATATATATTTTTAGAAACGGAGGGTGAAATAGGGAGGGTCAAAAGTGCGAAGGCTAAATTTGTATCACAAAGCAACAAATATATGTGTAATTTGTAAAGAAAAAGACAAAATTCCCCGAGCCGCGGAAAGAAATGAAGGTAGATTTGTTCAAACGCAATACTTCAATTTTTTCCCCCAAATAAAAGCGTGATAGGCAGTTCTTTTGAATTTAACAGTTACAGGAGCTTATCTAACGCCACGGGATAGCGCAAAGCTATTACAGTTCGGGGCTTTTCGGAATTGGTAGGTGTTCCGCTGTCCTCCCACAGTCAATAGCCCTACTGGTTAGTAGGTTAATTGGTCATTGTAAATTGTCCTGGGATTAGGCTAACGTTTAATAGGCGGGTCGCTGAGCGGTGCTTGCTGGGCCTCTGCTGTGTTTCTGAATAATAATAAAAAATAAAAACAATTTTCCTGGAGATGTGAAAGGTTTGTTTGTTTTCAAATTGGAGGATGCCTCTTAACTGTAACCTAAATCCGATGGAGGGATCCCCTGCCTTCAAAGTTCAAATGTTCACAGTAAATTTTTATTATCAGAGTATGTACATCACCACATACAACCCTAAGATTATTTTTCCTGCTGGCATACTCAACAATCTATAGAATAATAACTATAACAAGATTCAATGAAAGAGCAAGAAGAGTGCGGAAGATAACAGACTGCAAATGCAAATATAAATAAATTGCAATAAATAAGAAGTCAAGTCAAGTCACTTTTTATTGTCATTTCGACCATAACTGCTGGTACAGTACATAGTAAAACTGAGACAATGTTTTTCAGGACCTTGGTGTTACATAACACAGTACAAAAATTAGACTGAACTACATAAAACACAACACAGAAAAAAACTACACTAGACTACAGACCTACCCAGGACTGCATAAAGTGCACAAAACAGTGCAGGCATTACAATAAATAATAAACAGGACAATAGGGCAGTAAGGTGTCAGTCCAGGCTCTGGGTATTGAGGAGTCTGATAGCTTGGGGGAAGAAACTGTTACGTAGTCTGGTCGTGAGAGCCCGAATGCTTCGGTGCCTTTTCCCAGACGGCAGGAGGGGGAAGAGTTTGTATGAGAGGTGCGTGAGGTCCTTCTTAATGCTGTTTGCTTTGCGGATGCAGTGTGTAGTGTAAATGTCCGTAATGGCGGGAAGAGAGACAACAAGATAAAGAGCCCTTAGAGTGAGATCACTGGGAACATCTCCTGCAGCTCCGGTGACCTGGATTCAGGTCACGATCTCCAATACTGTAGCGTCTATGTGTTCTCTCTACGACTGTGTAGTTTCCCCCGCAGATGTTCTGGTTTCCTCCCAAACCCCCAGAAATATTTGGGTAAATTGACCCTAGATTCCCCTCAACTCAACTTGGAAATGTATTGTTCTTGCAACATCAATGGAGCTTTCTGTTCAACAGCACCATGGGGAGTACCTTTCATGGAAGGACAGCGCCACCACCTACTGAAGGGCAATGAAGGGTGGGCAATAAATGCTGACCTTTAAATAAATCAAAAACAAGTGGCTATTTTATAATCCCATTCTGCATCCATTAGGGGATTAGCTCTATTCAGGAGGTAAATATCATTGCACTGGTGACCATTGATGGTTCTACACACATGAATAAGCAAGGAAACAATAAAAGTACTTTTTTGTTTAGGGATATTGGTTTAAGACTACAAGACCCTAGGAGCACAATTAGTCTGCTTGGCCCACTGAGTCTGTTCCGCCATTCAACCGTGCCTGATCTATTATCTTTCTCAACTCCATTCTTCTGGCTTTTCCCTCTAGCCTTTGGTGCCTTGACTAATCAAGAAGCTGTGAACCTCAGCTTTAAATATACTCAAAGACTGGGCCTCCACAGCCGTCTGTGCCCATGAATTCCACAGATTCACCACCCTCCGGCTAAAGAAATTCTTCCTCATCTCTCTTCAAAATGGATGTCCCTCAATTCTGAGACTGTGTCTGCTTGTCCTAGAGTCCTCCAACTGTAGGAAACATCCACTCCACATCCACACTATCCAGGCCTTTCAATATTTGACAGGTTTAATGCCTTAATCACTTTAATTTCCATTTCTTTCATCGTAAATCTAGTTAGAGCATTATTGTCATGGCTGATGACAACAGTTTGCAGTGCCACCCTATTCAGTACGCAACAGCATAAAAACACAATGATTAAATTTAAAAATAACATCTGAATTATTTTGAGTGACATCTATGTTGCAATTGAATTAAAGACAAACAACTCTAAACTTGAAATAAACAGAGGCTGCCCCATTCACTGTTGCACCTGACCATGTTATAAAATATAATGATTAACTATGCAATAGCTTCAAGAATTATGCTTATGGATTGTACTTAGAGATTGTCCATAGTGTTTATGGACTATGGATGGGTGGTGGGGGCATTGTTCAATTGCACAACAGCCCTGGGGGAAAAAAACTGTTTTTCGGTCTGGATGTTTGTGCAGAATTGTTTCTGTATCTCCTGCCAGATGGTACGAGATTGAACAGGTGAATCCTGGGTGGGGTGAATCCTTCATGATTTTGCAAGCCTTCCATAGACATTGTAGATGGTTTCTGTATCCGGTAGTTGTGTCCCTTTGATGTTCTGTGCAGTCCTGATCACTTGTTGAAGTGCTCTTTGGTCGACCTTGTACCATACAGTCATGCAGTAGGTCAGTATGCTCTCAATTACACATCGATAAAAATTTACCAGCAGCTTTTGGAGCAGATTTGCTCTCTTTAAACTCCTAAGATAGTATAGACCCTGCTGATCCTTCACTACCGTCAAGGAGATGTTGGTGATCCAAGAGAGCTCCTCTGTGATGTTCACTCCCAAAAACTTAAAGCTGGAGACCCTTTCCTCTGCTTCACCATTAACGAGTAGTGGAGCTTGAGCATACCTTCTCGATTTCCAGAAATCGATAATAATTTCTTTGTTTTTTTATGTTGAGTGAAAGGCTATGGTTATTGTACCATTCGCCTCCTCTCTGTATGCTGCTTCAGTGTTGTTTGTAATTAATCCGATCGCTGTGGTGTCATCTGCAAATCTGACGATGGAGTCGGTGGCATAGGCAGGGGCACAGTCACATGTAAATGAGAGGGCTCGATACATGCCCCCCGCAGTGCACCAGCGTTCAGGCTCAGGGAGGTTGCGGTGCACTTGCCCAGGCTGATCGTCTGGGTGCCATTGGTAAGAAAGTCCAGAATACAGTTGGAAATTGATGTCTTGAGCCTCAGATTGTGGAGTTGGGGAGTGTGGTCTTGGAGGCAGAGCTGTAGCTGGTGTCGGTGTGCTTACGCTCCAGGTGTTCCAGTGCGTTGTGGAGAGCGATGGAGATGGCATACTTATAGGCAAACTGGTGCTGGTCCAAAGTAGCAGGGATGGTGTTCTTTACGTGGGAGGTAACCAGTCTCTCCAGGGACTTGGTATGATGGTTGATGTTTTGAAGCATGCAGGGGCCACAGCAAGGGACAGAGAGAGGTAACAGATTTCAGTAAAAGCCTCTGCCAGCTAGTCAGCGTATTGACCCCTCATTTACCCTCTTGTGACATCGTTGCCGATTTCTTCAAACATTTCACGACATTCTTTATTGCCCCTTTATGTTTTTTTTTCTGAATTCAAATTGACTTTCTTGTTTTGTTAGTCCTAAATTCGAAAAAGTTAATGTAATATCTCCTTCATGCTATGCTGCTGACTTATCCATGGTGAATAACTGTGATGCTTATTGATTTAATTTTTCTATTCGTTCACGGAACATTTGCTGTACTTTGTATTTTGTGTGAGTGTATATCTACTCTGCACCCTAGTTGCCTTCAGGTTGAAAGTCTCCCATTGTTTATGCACACTGTGTTATTCTATATAGCTTTTTATCTAGCTTGGTATAATCTCTCAGAAACTGGCCTTTTCCCCCAGTCATGAACTTCCTCAGCATCTCACTGGAAGGTTTACCCACTGCAGTTGATAACAGTTCCTTGACATGGGAAGCAAGACAGAGATGTGAACTAAACAGGACAACCTGTCACAACCAGTTTACACAAGAATGATTTATTTGGTAACATATCTGCCTCCGAGTCAGGAGGTTGTGGGTTAAATTCTGACTCCAGTGACTTCAATGCAAACCTTAGTCTGATGCTGAGGAAGTTCATTTCAATGAGAGTTTAAATAGAGGTCTTGCCTGTCCTCCTGAGTAGATGTAGGAAGGTTTACACAGCAGATGCAAACGGCAGTGCGGTATCTCAAAGATAGTTCAGTAGTTGCATTTAATATCAGAAAATGTATACAATATATAAACTGAAATTCTTACTCTCCACAGACACCCTTGAAACAGAAGAAAAACCCCAAAGAATGAATGACAGAACAAATCATAAGAACCCCAAAGCTGCCTACCCCCTCCCACACATAAGCAGCAGCAAGCGGCATCAACTCTCCCCCCCACTTATTCTAGCACAAAGCATCAGCATTCCCCTCACCCACCATGCAAGCAAAAGCAAAGCTCCCAAAGAGAGACCATGGTCTACAGTCCACCAAAAACTAACTGTTCACTCCAACTTTTTGACATCCTGTGTCTCTCACTAACAAGGGAGAGACAGGTGTTGTTCCTTCCAAAGCAACAGGGGAGACAACACTAACTACTTTGATGTTACTATCAGTCTGAAGCATTGCTTTTTAATTCGAGTTTCCCCAAATCTAGAATCAGCAAATTGATTACCGAGTGCAGAATCCTCTGACAGCCACTCTTTCCACCTTCGATGTTCCGGTTCTCGCGACTCTTCAGGAAGCAACACTGGTGAGAATTTGTGTCCACAGGGCCACACAGGCCCCAAGGGCATCTGACTGCAGCCTGTACCTGGGCATGCTGAAACACGGCTGATTGGTGAGCTCCAAGAACGGGAATGTGCTGTCGTGTAGAACCTGTTTTTGAATGCTGCTGTAGATCAAAGATCCTGATAGGACCTAACAACCCTGGAAAGGAAAATAGAGATATTAGAATAGGAAGAACTTAACTGTTTCACTGATGAACTGGGAGAAGTTGGTGAGTTAATTCCCTATGCGGTTCTTCAGTCGACATCATTAAAGCATGACTTATTGACTGGGTCACATTAAAGTCCATGGGAGCTTGCTATGTGTAAAATGGCTGGCTGCTATTCTTCATTCCTCCAAGAGGACCACACCTTGTTGTGGTTTGGAGGCTTGCACGCCTCAATGGCCTGGAGAGCGACGTTGGTCGTACTCAGGGCTTTATGCTTTGGCTCTTGATAGGGTCACGCATGCCCAACAGGTCAAAGGGTAGAGGCCAGACTAGGAGTGGTCCACCGGTCCTCTAGCTTTGGAGGTTCAGCTCAGGGCTAACAACCCTGACTGGTCAATCAAAATTGTCACGGAAACACCGATGAAGAGTCCTTCTACATCTGAGGGCAATAGCATTCTTGAGACCCCACCCAGGACTTGCATGACTGACAGTAGCGAAAACCGAGAGGAAGCTACAGACACGATGAAGGAAGACCTGAACACCGCCAGAGATGGAGGAGCTTCATTGCTGCCCTAACCACCAGTGGCGTAACAGGCAGTATGGGAATAGTAAGCATTCTTCATTACATTAGTGCTCAACAACAAAAAATATTGTAGATTGTAGAAAATGTTTACTATTATTTCACAGATTTTGTTGAGGTAGAGAATTCGCTTTTTTCATCTTTATTAATGCCCTTAGTTAACAGTTCCACTCACCTCATTCAGTCCTAAAGAGAACCAAAATGATGGATGTATTCAAATGTGCCAAAACTTTATTCAACTTATATCACTCAAGGGTTTAACAATGCATGCATTTGCAACTTGTGATGATACCGGTAGATAGGTTGTATGTGAGCAGGCAAGTGTCATATAATGAACAATTACCTGGAGGCCTGTCCTGGGTGTTGGAGGACTAACGGTGTGAGTAAATGGGAGGGGGGAAAGGGTCTTGTTTTGCTGTTGTTGTTTTGTTCCGTGTTATGTTTAGTTGTGTTCTCTTCTTGTTGCCGTGATGTTCTGCTAAACATTGTGAGCGTGCTATTTTGGTGCTGGAATGTGTGGCAACATTTGCAGGCTGCCCCCAGCACATCCTTAGGACGTGTTGGTTGTTAGTGTAAAATAACACATTTCACTGCATGTTCCGATAGTCATGTGGTAAATAAAAAGTTTGTGAACACTTTGCAATGACCTGGTTTTCTGCATTAATTACTCATAAAATGTGGTCTGATCTTCATCCAAGTCACAATAATAGGCAAACATAATCTGCCCCAAATTAATCATTGTCCCAAATTAAGCATTGAGGAACATCCAGGTGGACCTTTGCAAACTTGAGGTGTGCAGCAATGGTTTTTTTTTGGGAAAGCTGTGGATTCCTCCGTGGTGTCCTTCCATGAACACACCCTTCTTCTTCAGTGTCTTTCTTATAGTGGACACATGAACAGAGACTTCAGTAAGTTTTAGAGATTTCTGCAGGTCTTTTGTTGTTACCCTTGGGTTCTTTATCACCTCCTTCACCACTGCACATTGTGCTCTTTGTGTGATCTTTGCAGGACACCCACTCCTAAGGAGAGTAGCAATAGTACTGAATTTCCTCCATTTGTAGACAATTTCTCTTACTGTGGACCGATAAACACTCGGGTCTTTAGTAATGCTTTTGTAGCCTTTTCCAGCTTCATGCATCTCTACAATTCTTCTTCTAAGGTCCTCTGAGAGTTCTGATCAAGGCACAGTGCACATAAAAAGATCTTTCTTGAGAAGCACGAGGAAACCTGCAGATGCTGGAAATTCAAACAACACACACAAAATGCTGGTGGAACACAGCAGGCTAGGCAGCATCTATAGGGAGAAGTGCTGTCGACGTTTCGGGCCGAGACCCTTCGTCAGGACTAACCAAAAGGAAAGATAGTAAGAGATTTGAAAGTAGTGGGGGGAGGGGGAAATGTGAAATGATAGGAGAAGACCGAAGGGGGTGGGATGAAGTTAAGAGCTGGAAAGGTGATTGGCGAAAGTGATACAGAGCTGGAGAAGGGAAAGGATCATGGGACGGGAGGCCTCAGGAGAAAGAAAGGGGGGGGGAGCACCAGAGGGAGATGGAGAACAGGCAAACAACTAAACATGTCAGGGATGGGGTAAGAAGGGGAGGAGGGGCATTAACGAAAGTTAGAGAAGTCAATGTTCATGCCATCAGGTTGGAGGCTACCCAGCCGGTATATAAGGTGTTGTTCCTCCAACCTGAGTTTGGATTCATTTTGACAATAGAGGAGGCCATGGATAGACATATCAGAATGGGAATGGGACGTGGAATTAAAATGTGTGGCCACTGGGAGATCCTGCTTTCTCTGGCGGACAGAGCGTAGGTGTTCAGCAAAACGGTCTCCCAGTCTGCGTTGGGTCTCACCAGTATATAAAAGGCCACACCGGGAGCACCGGACGCAGTATACCACACCAGCCGACTCACAGGTGAAGTGTCGCCTCACCTGGAAGGACTGTCTGGGGCCCTGAATAGTGGTGAGGGAGGAAGTGTAAGGGCAGGTGTAGCACTTGTTCCGTTTACAAGGATAAGTGCCAGGAGGGAGATCGGTGGGAAGGATGGGGGGGACGAGTGGACAAGGGAGTCACGTAGGGAGTGATCCCTGCGAATAGCAGAAAGGGGGGGAGGGAAAAATGTGTTTGGTAGTGGGATCCCGTTGGAGATGGCGGAAGTTACGGAGAATTATATGTTGGACCTGAAGGCTGGTGGGGTGGTAGGTAAGGACAAGGGGAACCCTATCCCGTGTGGGGTGGAGGGTGGATGGGGTGAGGGCAGATGTGCGGGAAATGGGAGAGATGCATTTGAGAGCAGAGTTGATGGTGGACGAAGGGAAGCCCCTTTGTTTAAAAAAGGAAGACATCTCCTTCGTCCTGGAAAGAAAAGCCTCATCCTGAGAGCAGGTGCGGCGGAGACGGAGGAATTGTGAGAAGGGGATAGCCTTTTTGCAAGAGTCAGGGTGGGAAGAGGAATAGTCCAGGTAGCTGTGAGAGTCTGTAGGTTTATAGTAGATAACAGTAGATAGGCCATCTCCAGAGATGGAGACAGAAAGATCAAGAAAGGGGAGGGAGGTGTTGGAAATGGACCAGGTAAATTTGAGGGCAGGGTGAAAGTTGGAGGCAAAGTTAATGAAGTCGACGAGCTCAGCACGCGTGCAAGAGGCAGCGCCAATGCAGTCGTCGATGTAGCGAAGGAAAAGAGGGGTACGGATACCCGTATAGCCTTGGAACATGGACTGTTCCGCAAAGCCAACAAAAAGGCAGGCATAACTGGGACCCATGTGGGTGCCCATGGCTACACCTTTGGTTTGGAGGAAGTGGGAGGAGCCAAAGGAGAAATTATTGAGAGTAAGAACTAATTCTGCTAGACGGAGGAGAGTGGTGGTAGAGGGGATTTGGTTAGGTCTGGAATCCAAAAAAACCGAAGAGCTTCGAGACCATCTCGGTGAGGGATGGAGGTATATAGGGACTGGACGTCCATGGTGAAAATAAGACGGAGGGGGCCAGGGAACTTAAAATCATTGAAAAAATTCAAAGCATGAGAAGTGTCACAAACATAGGTGGGAAGAGATTGAACAAGGGGGGATAAGACAGTATGCAGAAATGAGTTCAGTGGGGCAGGAGCAATTTGAGATAATAGGTCTACCTGGACAGGCAGGTTTGTGGATCTTGGGTAGGAGGTAGAAACGGGAAGAGCGGGGTGTGGGAACTATGAGGTTTGTGGCAGTGGATGGGAGATCCCCAGAGCTAATAAGGTTGGTGATGGTATTGGAGACAATGGCCTGGTGCTCCTTAGTGGGGTCATGATCAAGGGGTAAATAAGAGGAGGTATCAGAGAGTTGTCGCTGTGCCTCGGCCAGGTAGAGGTCAGTACGCCAGACAACAACAACTCCCCCCTTATCAGCAGGTTTTATAGTGAGGTTGGGATTGGTGCGGAGGGAGCGGAGAGCAGAGCGTTCAGAAGGAGTGAGGTTGGTGTGGTGAAGTCAAGATGGTTGATGTCCCGTCGGCAATTGGCAATAAAGAGATCCAGAGCAGGTAGAAGACCAGAGCGGGGTGTCCATGAAGGAGGGTTGAAGATGGGAGAAGGGGTCATCGGTGGGGGTAGGAGAGTCCTTGTCAAAGAAGTAAGCTCGGAGACGGAGCCAGCGGAAGAAGAGTTCAGCGTCATGGCATACGCGGAACTCACTGAGGTGTGGGCAAAGGGGGACAAAGGTGAGGCCCTTGATGAGGACAGAGCGCTCTGCCTCAGAGAGTTGAAGGTCGGAGGGAATGGTAAAGACCTGGCACAGATGAGAGATGGGATCAGAGGGGGGAGGGAGGCTGGTAATGTCAGTGGAGAGGGAAGGGTTGGGGTGAGAGGAAGATGGAGCCTCTGAGGGCCCAGGAGCTGATGATGGGATCTGAGGGAGAGGGGATGGCAGAGTGGTGGTGGGGGAAGGGGAGACGGGAGACACAATCGCAGCATGTGAAGACCCGGCCTGGAGTTCAAGGCTGGAGTCGCAGTCGGTGGTTGCACAATCGCTTTGAAGCTGTCCATGGCCGTTGGAACCCGTGTTGATGATGCCGGAGTCCGGAGTTTCAAAATCCCCTGGGTCGCTGAGGCAGTCGAGATCGACGGCCGGGACCAATCCACGGTCGTTGGAACCCGCGTTGATGGTGCTGGAGCCCGGGTTGTGAATATGCCCTGGGTTGCCGGGGCAGTCGAGATCGACGGCCGGGGCCAATCCATGGCCGTTGGAACCCGCGGTGATGGTGCTGGAGTCCGGGTTTTCAATATGCCCAGGGTCGCTGGGGCAGCCGAGATCGACAGCCGGGGCGAATCCATGGCCGTTGGAACACGCGGTGATGGCGCTGGAGTCCGGGTTTTCAATATGCCCCGGGTCGCCGAGGACCCAGTAAGAAGGTATTTGAAAGAAAGGCAAGAAGCAAGGTGGAAATGCTCATTTCCCCAGAAGAGTCACAGATCTAAGGCGAAGATAAGCATTGTGGCTCTTTGGAGGTTGAGTGCCTGTGTGTCAGTGAGCATAACCTGTACAACATTCAGGGTTTGGTCCATTCAGCAACATTGCATTCACTCATTCAGAGATGGTGCTTGGCTGTCTGATTTCTCCCAGCACCTCAGATTCCAGCAAATACGGTTTATTTGTTTTCCGTAGCTTTTCTCATTACAACTGTTGGAGTTCACTGTATCAATCAAGAAATTTCAACCAACTCACAAATGAGCTTATAAAACAGGCCTCATGTCCCAGACTGGGGTCATTGGACTATACTGAACCATAGTTTAGGCACGTTAGATCCTCATTAGTTTCTGTTTGCCTTATTGGAAAAGTAGATGGAAACAGTAGGTGGAAGTAGGTATGAAGACACTTCTGATTCAAAAGTTCAAAGTTAAAAGCAAATTTATTATCAAGGTACATATATGTCACCATATACAACCCTGAGATTCATTTTCTTCTGGGAATACTCAATAAATCCATAATAGAATAATAACCAAAATAGAATCAATGAAAGTTCACACTAACTGGGCTTCAACCAGCATGCAAAAGTCAACAAACCATGCCAATCCAAAATAAATAAATATCGAGAACATGAGTTATGAAGAGTCCTTGAAAGTGGGTCCATTGGTTGTGGGAACATTTCCACGACAGGGCAAGTGAAGTTAAGTGAAGTTATCCCCTTTGGTTCAAGAGCCTAATTGCTGAGGGGTAGTGACTGTTCCTGAACCTGGTATTTCCTGAGGTTCCTGCACCTTTTTTCCTGATGGCAGCAGCGAGAAGAGAGCATGGCCCGGGTGGTGGGGTTACCCGATGATGGATGCTGCTTTCTCATGACAACACGCCGTGCAGTTGTGCTCAAAGGTGGGGATGGGCTATATCCAATACTTTTTGTAAGATTTTCTGTTCAAGAACATTGGCGTTTCCATGCCAGGCTATGATGCAGCCAGTCAATATACTCTCCACCAAACATCTATAGAAGTTTGACAAAGTTTTAGATGTCATGTCGAATCTTTGCAAACTCCAAAGGAAGTAGAGGTGTTGTCGTGCTTTCTTCATAATTGCACTTACGTGCCGGGCCCTGGACAGATTCTCTGAAGTCATAACACAGAGGAATTTAAAATTGCTTATCATCCAATGAGAACTGGCTCATGGACTTCTGGTTTCATCCTCCTGAAGTCAATAATCACCTATTTTGACTTGCTGACATTGAGTAAGAGGTTGTTGTTGTGGCACCACTCAGCCAGATTTTCAATCTCTCTCTTATATGCTGACTTGTCACCTCTTTTTATTTGACCTACAAGAGTGTTGTCATCAGCAAACATGAAAAGGGGCATCGGAGCTGTGCTTAGCCACTCAGTCATAAGTGTAGAGCAGGGGGCTAAGCGCACAGCCTTATGGTGCACCTGTGCTGGAGATTGTGGAGATGTTACCAATCTGAACTGACTGGGTTCTGCACGTGAGGAAATCAAGGTTCCGACTGTACAAGGAGGTATTGTGGTCAAGGTCTTGAAGCTTCTTGATTAGTTTTGAGGGGATGATAGTATTGAATGCTGAAATGCAGTCGATAAAGAGCATGCTGACGTATGCATCTTTGCTATCCAGCTGTTCCAGGGTTGAGTGAAGAGCCAACGAGATGGCATCTGCTGCAAATTGGAGTCGATCCAAGTCACTTCTCAGGCAGGAGTTGATATGTTTTGTCATCGACCTGCCAAAACACTTCATCACTGTGGATGTAAGTACTACTGGATGATAGTTATTGAGGCAGGTTACCACATTCTTCTTAGACATCAGCATAGGTGAAACCTGCTTGAAGCAAAAGTACCTCAGACTGTCGAAGCGAGAGGTTATAGATCTCAGCCATTTGATCAGCACAAGTCTTTAGTCCTTGGCCAGGTACCTCACCTGGGATGGATGCTTTTTGCGGGTTCATCCTCCTGAAGGATGCATGGATGTTGGCCCCAGAGATGGAAATCACAGGGTCATCGGGGCTGTGAGAGTTTGTGATGGTTCCTCCAGGTTTTGATGGTCGAAGAGTGTATCGGAGGTGTTGAGCTCATCTGGAAGCAAAGCCCTATTGTCACCTATGCCGCATGATTTTACTTTGTAAGAGGTAATGGCCTTCAAGCCCTGACACAATTATCGAGCATGCTTCATTGGTTTAAGTTTAGTCTGGTATTGCCACGTCACCCACGTAATGGCTTTCTGGAGACCATACCTGGACCTTTTATAACTTGCTCGGTTGCCAGACTTGAATGTCTCTGATCTGCCCTCAGCAGATTGTGGGTCTCGTGTTTTATCCAGGGCTTCTGATTGGGGAAGTCTCTGAATGATTTTCTGGGGACACAAATGTCTACAACAGTTTTTATAAAGTCTGTGACAACCATGTCACAGACATGGTCACCATGTGTAGTCATTCAGACCCACAGATGAGTTCTTGAACTCAGCCCAATCCACCGACTCGGTAATCCCATAGGCACTCCTCTGCCTTCTGCGACCACCTCTTTGTTGTCTGTAAATCTGTAGCTTTGCTCTTTAGCCTCTCTCTGTAAGCAGGTAGGGGAAGGACAGCCATGTGATCCTATTTACCACAATGTGGGCTGGGCATGGAATGATAGGCGTTCCTTATCTGAGGATAACAGTGATCTAGTGTGTTGGGATCCCTGCTGCTACAGGTTATATACTGCTAGTGATTGGCAGGGATTTCTTCAAACAAGCCTGGTGGAAGTTAATCCCCGACTATAATTTGAAATGTGTTGGGATAGAGTGATTCTTGTTTGGTGATGGCATCGCGCAGTATCAAAAGCACTTGATTATAGACAGCTGCTGATGGTATGTAAACTGTGGTCAGGATTATGGAGAACTCCCTAATTAGAACAGATGGCATTTGATCATTAGGTTTTCAAGGTCAGAGGAACACAAGTTTGACAAAATCACATCTGAGAATTTATCATGGAACATACACCTCCTCCTTTTGCCTTTGCTGAATCAGCAGTCTGGTTCATCCTGTGAATCGAGAAGTCTTTGAGTCTGATTGCTGTATCTGGCATGCTGGGAGTAAGCCCTGTCTCAGTTAAACATGGAACACAACCATCTCTCATTTCCCTTCGGTACAGCAATCTTGCACTCAGGTCCTCAGTTTGCCTCTTCTGCCGAGGTAGCTATTATCGGGGTAAAGAATAACCCTTGAGTGCAGATGATAGTTGAACATTGTTCCATCTCCTTCAGGTGGACAAAGCTTGAAGAGAATTGAGACGGGGGGCAGTGGAAAAAACAAACAGTAGGTAACACTTTGTTTAACTGGTAGCATAAAGAGAACTCAGGAGAGGAATGGAAGTCATTAGGTAACATTTACTAAATACCACAGCAAATCTGTAAACCTATGAACATTGCCAAAGTCATGTTGAAACATTAAGACAAATTAATTGTCAACACATATGTACTTAAGAAAATAATAGTCATTATTTCTCAATGATCTGTAACACCCTACATTCAATGTGACCTGTTAGGCAGACCTCATGGTTATTGCTGCTTTACCTCAGCAGTAATGTCTCAGTGATAATCATATGCTTCAGTTTCAAGAAAGCCTTTGTTACTTAAGTGGACTCATAATAATTATGTTCAATCAAATACCAACTATGATCGTTGAGACAAAGCATCCATTATCACCGATTGCATCTTTCTCACCTGATTAAACTCTTAGGTCTGGAATGGGTGATCAATCCTGACATTGTGTACTGTAATTCTAAGAATAAAAATACCACAATAATCTGACGAAAGAGTACTTATGTTCATAGCTTGTTATATTTAATAACACCAAAAATCCTGTTGAATAAACAAAAGCCACCCTGATTTTAATCCCATCTGCAATTGCAAAGGATCTTTCACAAGGAGACAGGAATAAACTTAATGCTGGAAATGTTGGAAGGCAACTGTAAACATCACTTAGATCTATAGATTATCCAAAATTAAATATGATTGCCCAGAGAAGAGGAAATGATTTGCTCCATATCATAATCTTCAGAGCTTCCTCAAAATAATTCACTCACTTAATTGCTTTGAAGTGTGACAATTGTTATTCTCTCTGCATGCAAAGGCAACCTTTTCAAGAACAAACCTGGTGTACAAAGGGCTCACTCCAAGGACAATGAGTTGAAGATCAATTGATCCATCCCTGATCTACAGGCCTAGGAAGAATTGCTGTCATGTCATTACATGATCCTCCTGTGCATTCCTGCCTGCCAAGGAACCCGACTACCTGCTGCAGTCAACAGAACCAATCGTCCATGACCTGAACTTTATTCAGGTTCGTTCAAGCAGGAGGATTCATGGATTCCAAACTGCCTTTTCGACTCTGAGAAGTGAGCATTACCTGCAGAACTCGATTGAGATTCAGCTCCCAACAAGTTACTGAAAGCCAGGCGATAGAGAGGCCTCCGGAGTTTTACGTGTTTTCTTAATGCATAGATGGAGTCCATTTGGCCCATCGAGTCTCTGCCAGCTCCCATTCCCCCATTACTGGATGGCTGAGTACAATGGAAGTATACACAGCTCCAGCGACCCTGCGTCAATCCAGGCCTCAGATGGCACCTGCATGGACTTTGCATGTTCTAATTGTGACTGTGAGGGTTTACCCCAGGACATTCATTTCCCACAGATATCTGGGTTGGTAAGGTAATTTGCTACTGTAAAAATTGCCTCTACTATAGGTGTGTGGTAGAAGAATCTGAGACCATTAATGGACATGTGTTGGAGAATAGGTCATAGGGAAATAAATGGGAGAACGGGATCTCAACAAGAGAAATGGGCTGAATGGCCTCCTTCTATGCTGTGAGAAAATCCAAAATAGGAAAATGAAATTTCCTTTCTCAGCCACATGCTCACCAACTACTCCCTAATTTTCCTGCCACCCTCTTAGTCGAGGGATAACCTGGAGCCAACACGTATAAAATGCTGGAGGAGCTCAGCAGGTCGGGCAGCATCTATGGAGGAGGAAAATGAAGAGTTAACTTTCCAGTTCTGATGAAGGATCTCAGCCTGAAATGAGGTCTATTCATTTTTTTTTTCCCAGAGAAGCTGCCTTCCTCCAGCATTTTTGTGTGTGCTGATCCAGATTTCTGGCAACTGTAATCTGAGTAATTTATAGTAGCTGAGATTAACCCTCCAGCATGATTTGGGATGTGGGAGGCAACTAGTATGCCCGGAGCAAAGCTATGAGGTCACTAGGACAACATGAAAACTCCACAGTGTCAGCACAGTGTCGCCGCCGGGGCTGCGAGACAGCCCTATTACACAACCGCACAGCCAGCTTTCTAGAGTGTTATTTGCAGAATGTCAGGCATTGAAGTGAAAGTTCAGAGCCCGTGTTTGAATCCCAGCATCAGCTCTGGGGAACGAAAGAGCTGATATTGATGAGCATGCTCACGAAGTTACTATGTCACCAAAGACTCCAGCAAATTGCCACAGGTGTACTTTGGAGAGCAGTTTGACTGATCACAGGACAGTACTAGGTTGGAGGAACAACACCTTATATTCCGTTTGGGTAGCCTCCAACCTGACGACATGAACATTGATTTCTCTAACTTCTGGTAATGACCCCCCCCTTTTACCATTTTCCTTCTCTCACCTTGCCCGCTCATCGCCTCCCTCTGGTGCTCCCCCCCCCCCCCCATTTTTCTTTCTTCCATGGCCTTCTGTCTCTTTCACCAATCAACTTCCCAGCTCTTCACTTCATCCCTCCCCCGAAGGTTTCATCTATCACCTGGTGGTTCTCTCTCAGCTTTTAAATCTACTCCTCAGCTTTTTTTTCTCCAGCCCAGCCGAAGGGTTTCGGCCCGAAACGTTGACTGTGCTTTTTTTCCACAGACGCTGCCTGGCCTGCTGAGTTCCTCCAGCGTTTTTGTGTGTGTGGCACAGAACAGCATAGGCCAATTTGGCCCATGGTATTTGTGCCAATCTTTCACCCTTCTCCAAGATCAATCTAACCCTTTCCTCCCTCATAGCCCTCCACTTCCCTTTCATCCATTCACCCACTTTTGAGTCCCTTAAATATCCCTACCTCTATCACCATTCCTGGCAATACATTTAATGCATCTCCCACTCTGTGTATTAAAAAAAAGTATCCCTGACACCCCTCCCTCCCCATACTTCCCTCCGGTTACCTTAAATGCATTCACCTTGTATTAGGCATTGCCACACCGGGAACAGGCCCATCACTACCTGGTGCAGAGGTTCCAATGCACAGGATTGAAAGATGCTCCAGGGAGTTGTAGAGTCGACCAGCTCCATCATGAGTACAAGCCCACTCCAGCCCCTCGCCCCCCCCCCCCCCACCCTCCCCACACCAGCCATCGAGGGCACCTTCAAAAGGCAGAGCCTCAAGGAGGCAGCATCTATCATTTAGGACACTCACATTCCAGCCATGTCCTCTTCTCACCATCAGGGAGGAGGTACAGGGAGCCTGAAGACACACACTCAGTACGTTTGGAACTATTCTTCCCGTCTGCCATCAGATTTCTGAATAGTCTTTCTTGCACTATTTATTAATTTTGTTTTTTATTGATATGCACAGCAAATTTCTGTCTTGTAGTGAGTGTACTGCTGCTGCAAAAGCAGCAAATTCCTTGGCATGTCTGAGATAATTCAATATGTCTGAGGATTTAACAGTGGCTGGATGGGAGATGCCAGAGAGTAGTGGTGGATAACTGTTTGTCAGGTTGGAGGCCGGTGACTAGTGGTGTGCCTCAGGGATCTGTACTGGGTCCAATGTTGTTTGTCAACATTGGAGTGGAGGCCAAGTCTCTGGATGCATTCAAGAGAGAGTTAGATAGAGCTCTTATAGATAGCGGGGTCAAGGGATATAGGGAGAGGGCAGGAACAGGGTACTGATTGTGTATGATCAGCCATGATCACAGTGAATGGCGGTGCTGGCTAGAAGGGCCGAATGGCCTACTCCTGCACCTACTGTCTATTGTCTATTGTCATATACATTAATGATCTGGATGATGGGGTGGTAAATTGGATTAGTAAGTATGCAGATGATACTAAGGTAAGTGGCGTTGTGGATAATGAAGTAGGTTTTCAAAGTTTGCAGAGAGATTTAGGCCAGTTAGAAGAGTGGGCTGAAAGATGGCAGATGGAGTTTAATGCTGATAAGTGTGAGGTGCTACATTTTGGTAGGACTAATCAAAATAGGACATACGTGGTAAATGGTAGGGCATTGAAGAATGCAGTAGAACAGAGTGATCTAGGAATAATGGTGCATAGTTCCCTGAAGGTGGATAGGGTGGTGAAGAAAGGTTTTGGTATGTTGGCCTTTATAAATCAGAGCATTGAGTATAGGAGTTGGGATGTAATGTTAAAATTGTACAAGGCCGAATTTGGAGTATTGTGTACAGTTCTGGTCACTGAATTTTAGGAAAGATGTCAACAAAGTAGAGAGAGTACAGAGAAGATTTACTAGAATGTTACCTGGGTTTCAGCACCTAAGTTACAGGGAAAGGTTAAACAAGTTAGGTCTTTATTCTTTGGAGCATAGAAGGTTGAGGGGGGACTTGATAGAGGTATTTAAAATTATGAGGGGGATAAATAGAGTTGACGTGGATAGGCTTTTTCCATTGAGAGTAGGGGAGATTCAATCAAAAGGACATAAGTTGAGAGTTAGGGGGCAAAAGTTTAAGGGTAACACGAGGGGGAATTTCTTTACTCAGAGAGTGGTAGCTGTGTGGAATGAGCTTCCAATAGAAGTGGTAGAGGCAGGTTCGGTACTGTCATTTAAAGTAAAATTGGATAGGTATATGGACAGGAAAGGAATGCAGGGTTATGGGCTGAGTGCAGGCCAGTGGGACTAGGTGAGTAAGCGTTCGGCACGGACTAGAAGGGCCAAGATGGCCTGTTTCCGTGCTGTAATTGTAATATGGTTATAATAAACTCGATTCTGATTCTAGTAATCCTTCTGCCTTACTGTTCTTTAGGTGGCAAAAGTCTGCTAATTATAACCAGCCTGGAATGTATTTGTGACAATACGAGTGATCCGAACAGCCCACTGAAGTGCTTTCGCAAGCCATTCAATACTATCATCCCCTCAAAACCAATCAATAAGCTTCGAGAACTCCTTTTGCAATTGGATCCTCGATTTCCTCACCTGCAGACTCCAGTCAGTTCAGATTGGCAACAACATCTCCTCCACAATCTCCGTCAGCACAGGATCACCACAAGGCTGTGTACTTAACCGCCTTCTCTGCTCGCTGTACACTTCTAACTGTGTGGCCAAGCACAGCTCCAATGCCATATTTAAGTTCTCTGACAATACCAGTGTTGTTGGCTGAATGAAAGGTGGCCATAAATCAGCATATCAAAAGGGAGATTGAAAATCTGGCTGAGAGGCGCCATGACAACAACCTCTCGCTCAATGTCAGCGAGACCAAGGAACTAGTTATTGACATCAGGAGGAGGAAACCTGATGTCCGTGAGCCAGTCCTCATTGGGGAAATGAGAGGTGGAGAGGGTCAGCAACTTTAAATTCCTCGATGTCATCATTTCAGAGAACCCGTCCTGGACCCAGCACGTAAGTGCAGTTATGTCTGAACGACTGTGGTGTCCTGTCACACTCACCTCAATAATAAGCAAATGCTTTGAGAGGCTGGTCAAGTACTACATCTGTATCACCCATACTGGACCCCTACAATTCACCTACCAGCACAATGAATTGATAGATGATGCGATAGCCACTGCTCTACACACCGTCCTTACACATCTGGAGAAGAAGGATGCTTATGTGAGAATGCTGTTCTTAGACTACAGTTCAGCATTCAACACCATAATTCCCTCCGGGCTCAACAAGAAGCTCAGAGACCTCTGCCTTCACCCTGCCTTGTGTTGCTGGATCCTGGGCTTACTGTCAGATCGCCAGCAGGTGGTAAGACTGGGCTCCCTCACCTCTGCCCCTCTGACCCTCAACACAAGTGCCCCATTAGGGCTGTGTACTAAGTCCCCTCCTTTACTCTCTGTATACCCATGACTGTGTCACCGCACACAGCTCCAATCTGCTAATTAAGTTTGCTGACACTACACTGATTGGCCTAATCTCCAATAATAATGAGGCAGCCTACAGGGAAGAAGTCATCACCCTGACACAGTGCCGTCAAGAAAACAACTTCTCCCTCAATGTTGCAAAAAGAAAGGAGCTGGTTGTGGATTACAGGAGGAATGGAGACGGGCTAACCCCTATTGACATCAATGGATCTGAGATTGAGAGGGTGAACAACTTTAAATTCCTCGGCATCCACATCACAGAGGACCTCGTTTGGTCAGTACATACTGGCTGTGTGACGAAAAAGGCACAACAGCGCCTCTTTCACCTCAGACAGTTGAAGAAGTTTGGCATGAGTCCCCAAATCCTGAGAACCTTCTACAAGGTCACAGTTAAGAGCATCCCAACTGGCTGCATCACTGCCTGGTATGGAAACTATACTCCCCTCAATCGCAGGACTCTACAGAGAGTTGTGCGGACAGCCCAGCGCATCTGTAGTTGTGAACTTCCCACTATTCAGGACATTTACAAAGACAGTGTGTAAAAAGGGCCTGAAGGATCATTGGGGTCCTGAGTCACCCAACCACAAACTGTTCCAGCTGCTACCATCTGGGAAACGGTACCGCATCATAAAAGCCAGGACCAACAGGCTCCAGAACAGCTTCTTCCACCAGGCCATCAGACTGATTAACTCAAGCTGACACAACTGTATTTCTATGTTATATTGACTACCTTGTTGTACATACTATTTATTATAAGTTACTACAAATTGCACATTGCACACTTAGCCAAAGGTGTAACATAAAGATTTTTACTCCTCATGTATATGAAGAAGTTGCAAAGATTCAGCATGACATCTAAAACTTTGACAAACTTCTATAGGTGTCTGTTGGAGAGTATATTGACTGGTTGTATCACATTCTGGTGTAGAAAACCAACGCCCTTGAATGGAAAATCCTACAAAAAGTAGTGGACACGGCCAGTCCATCACGGATAAAGCCCTCCCCACCATTGAGCACATCTACACGGAGTGCTGTTGCACAAAAGCAGCGTCCATCATCAAGGACCTCCACCATCCAGGTCATGCTCCCTCCTCGCTGCTGCCATTAGGAAGAAGGTACAGGAGCTTCAGGACTCACATCAGCAGGTTTAGGAATACTTATTATCCCTTAGCCATCAGGCTCTTGAACTGAAGGGGATAACTTCACTCAGCTTCTCCTGTTCCATCACTGAATTGTTCCCACAACCTATGGACTCACTTTCAAGGACTCTTTATCTTGTGTTCTTGATATTTATTGCTTGCTTATTTATCTACCTATCTAGTTATTTATTTTTTAAATTTTTCTTTCTTCTTGTGTAGCCTCCGTGCCCCCAGTTGACCCCCGTTCGCCTAGGGTGAACTGCCGTCGCCCCACCAGTAGTGCAATACTTCTGTGTAAATACGGTGTAATGCCCCCACTACACGCTCACAACACAAATACCAGACAATGCCCAAAAGCGAGTAAATAATTGCAACTTTATAGTGATTTCTTAGTGATGGGTTAGTAGAAACAGATAACCTAAAGGCGCCAAAGTAATAATCAGTTTGTCAGTTTGTGCACATATTTTAATACGTTGGAGCTCACGCTTCCTGTTCCCTTCCACAAAGACCTTCCGAGCCTTCGGCCACCGTCCGAACCGCCGACGTCCAGTATCCGTTGCTCTGGAACCGCTGCCCGCTCCACACACGTCCGTCCTCCTCGCCCTCCTCCCGAGAAAGACCACGAACTCCCGCTCCGCTTACACAGACAAGATAGCATAACAATTCTCCATTGGTTAGTTTTCCCCTTATCAATACCCATAACCCAAACATATGAGACACAGGATCCCATTACAGCATTACAGAGAAGCCATTTTGTTAGCCTGAACAGCTAACACCACTGTTACCGGTACTGAGAGCCCTACACTTGTATTTGAACAGTTTGTCGTGTTTTGCATGGTTTGTCGCCCTGTTGCTGTGGTCTTTCATTGATTCTATTACTATTATCGGATTTATTGAGTATGCCCACAAGAAAATGAATCTCAGGGTTGTATATGTATATGTGCTGCCGAAGCGAGCACTAGGGTTGTATATGGTGACATATGCTATATGTACTTTGATAATAAATCTATTTTGAACTTTGAAGCCAGTCGGGCCATGGACTCTAACACTTAGAATTGGAAAGAAAATGAATCAAGCTTGAGTCTGAAGTTGGGAAGTGCCGTTCACACAATGAATGGTTAATTCCTGGGATGGCTTGTTACCATGGCAATGCCCCCAACCCTTCAGTCATTCACCCGGCCTTCAGGTTTTGTGACAGCAGCCCTATGTCAGGATGGAATAGATGGGCAGAATAGCCTTCTTACTGTTGGATTTTTATGAATTTTCCAAGAGGCTGGTTCACTGCTTGCAGTTTGATCTGAATCTTCCAATTCAGCCCCAGGCCTGAAAGTTTGCTCTGTTCTTGGTGATGAAAGTGTTAAGCAGTGTGAGACAGTTTCGCCGAAACTTTCCATTTGAGGCTCCGCGCTCTCATTGGTGACAGCACAATCCACGGTGTGCTGAGCCAGCTGCTCTTTGTAGTCATGGTGCTGGTCTACATTGCCACAGCATTATTTCTCACAGCATAAACAGGAAGTGCAAAGGTTGAACAATGGCTGGGATCTTGTTCATTGTATGCACTAATGTCCTGATTGTCGTGTTGTTATCTTTTTATGCATCCCACTGTGCCATGAATTGTGAGGCTTCATCTCTCTATCTATGAATGCCATCTAACTTTGTACATCTCTCTCTTTCTCTCTCTGTTCCATTCATGTATTTCTCCAGTGCAGTCAGTGATCTCTTTAGGGTGTAATCTCAATCGTATTTACAGTAGATAACACAATAACCTTACCTGACTCAAAAAGCACAATCATTCACAGCTTTGTGAACGGTCAAGTCAAGTCACTTTTATTGTCATTTCGATCATAACTGCTGGTACAGTACATAGTAAAAATGAGACAACGTTTTTCAGGACCATGGTGTTACATGACACAGTACAAAAATTAGACTGAACTACGGGGAAAAAAACAACACAGAAAAAAACTACACTAGACTACAGACCTACCCAGGACTGTATAAAGTGCACAAAACAGTGCAGGCATTACAATAAATAATAAACAGGACAATAGGGCAGTAAGGTGTCAGTCCAGGCTCTGGGTATTGAGGAGTCTGATAGCTTGGGGGAAGAAACTGTTACATAGTCTGGTCGTGAGAGCCCGAATGCTTCGAAGCCTTTTCCCAGACAGCAGGAGGGAGAAGAGTTTGTATGAGGGGTGCGTGGTGTCCTTCATAATGCTGTTTGCTTTGCGGATGCAGAGTGTAGTGTAAATGTCTGTAATGATGGGAAGAGAGACCCCAATGATCTTCTCAGCTGACCTCACTATCCACTGCAGGGTCTTGCGATCTGAGATGGTGCAATTTCCGAACCAGGCAGTGATGCAGCTGCTCAGGATGCTCTCAATACAACCCCTGTAGAATGTGATGAGGATGGGGGGGTGGGAGATGGACTTTCCTCAGCCTTCGCAGAAAGTAGAGATGCTGCTGGGCTTTCTTTGCTATGGAGCTGGTGCTGAGGGATCAAACTCTCCAGAATAGTCAGGCCAGTAACAACAGCTCGTATTGTAGAAGCTCTGTTCTACAGAGTTTGTTCAGAAGAGAGTATTGTCATTAAAAAGATTTTGTGATACCAACAGGAGTATCAGGTGAAACACCAGAAGCCTCTCAAGGCAAAGCACACAAAACGCTGGAGGAGCTCAGCACGTTAGGCAGCATCTATGGAGATGAATAAACAGGCAACCTTTCACACTTGAGACCCTTCCATGACAGGAATTGTTCCAAGGCGCTTATTCTAAACCTCGGGCCAACTCTATTCTGTTCATAAATGTGGCATATCGCTGAACTCTAGATTGTGTAATGTATTCTCGGGTGATTCTAAAGTATGGTTTCATCCTAAATTCCAGCATAATCTAAAGGCACCTTCACTCTCTGGTATGGGGAGGGGGAGGTTGGAGGGGGCTACTGCACAGGATCGAAGCAAGTTGCAAAACCAGTCAGCTCCATCACGGGTACGAGCCTCTGTAGTATCCGAGACATCTGCAAGGAGTGGTGCCTTAGGAAGGTGGACTCCATCATTAAGGAGCCCCAACACTCAGACCATGCCCTCTTCTTATTGTTACTGTCGGGAAGGAGATACAGAAGCCTGAGGCACACACTCAGCTTCTTCCCCTGAGCAAACACCAGGAAATCTGCAGATGCTGGAAATTCAAGCAACGCACACAAAATGCTGGTGGGACGCAGCAGGCCAGGCAGCACCGGTAGGGAGAAGCGCTGTCGACGTTTCGGGCCGAGACCCTTCGTCAGGACTAACCGAAAGGAAAGATAGTAAGAGATATGAAAGTAGTGGGGGGAGGGGGGATTGCAAAATGATAGGAGAAGACCGGAGGGGGTGGGGTGAAGGCTGAGAGCTGGAAAGGTGATTGGCAAAAGGGTTACAGAGCTGGAGAAGAGAAAGGATCATGGGACGGGAGGCCTCAGGAGAAAGAAAGGGGGAGGGGAGCACCAGAATGAGATGGAGAACAGGCAGAGTGATGGGCAGAAAGAGAGGGGAAAAAGAAGTAAATATATCAGGGAGGGGGTAAGAAGGGGAGGAGGGGCATTAACGGAAGTTAGAGAAGTCAATGTTCATGCCATCAGGTTGGAGGCTACCCAGATGGTATATAAGGTGTTGTTCCTCCAACATGAGTGTGGCTTCATCTTGACAGTAGAGGAGGCCATGGATAGACATATCAGAATGGGAATGGGATATGAAATTAAAATGTGTGGCCACTGGGAGATCCTGCTTTCTCTGGCGGACCAAGCGTAGGTGTTCCGCGAAACGGTCTCCCAGTCTGCATCGGGTCTCACCAATACATAAAAGGCCACACTGGGAGCACCGGACGCAGTATACCACACCAGCCGACTCACAGGTGAAGTGTCGCCTCACCTGGAAGGACTGTCTGGGACCCTGAATGGTGGTGAGGGAGGAGGTTTAGGGGCAGGTGTAGCACTTATTCCACTTGCAAGGATAAGTGCCAGGAGGGAGATCGGTGGGAAGGCATGGTGGGGGTGGGGGGGGGAACGAATAGGCAAGGGAGCCGCGTAGGAGAGCAGAAAGAAGCCCCTGAGCCATTTGATTTCTAAATGAACAGGAACACTACCCAACTACTTTTTTTAATTTCTGTTTTTGCATCACTTATTTTAACTTAACTATTTAATATACATACATATATATATTTGCTATAATTGAGCTTTTCTCTATATTATCATGTATTGCATTGTACTGTTGCTACAAAGTTAACAAATTTCACGACATATGGCAGTGATATTAAACTTGATCCTGACTCTGAGATTCCACACCTGATCACTTGGAAATGTGATCAGTTTCAGTGCACTCTCCGTGGTGGAATTTTTCCGGAAAGTATCTGATCATGAAGCTGAACACCATCCACACTGTCCACGTGATCTGTGATCTTCCTGTTGGGTTGTTTGTACATGTGGTTGTGGTGTCCAATGGTATGTATTGTATGTCCAGATGCTGCAATCATGATTTTCATTGATACCTCCTTAGCCACTCCTGCAGAGATGGAAACATGAGGTCTGTTACTGTGTAATTTAAAGGGAACCTGTTCAAGCTCCCAGCCTGCCGTGAACCATCTTCAAGCCTCATCCTCATCAACTCTCAACCATCCCCTTCTGTGACGTCCATCGCCAATACATTCAACAGCACAAAATTCTCCCACCAGCCCTTTGTAACTCCCTACCCAACTTACTGACCCCACCCTGAAAATCCTAATCCTCCCACAACCTTAAGAGTCCTACCCTCCTACCTCCCATCTGTAAGAGGCCTGCTACCACTGCATTTTTCTCTGCTGACTCTGCCATGGAGGGGCAAGCAAGGAATGACCTTTGAATCATTATTCATACAAAACCTGTTCTAATACACACATATCACCTGGTGCCTATTGAGTAAATGGAATTTCAATTTGGGGGTGGCAGATGAACATTTGGACTTTAAAATGTACCCTGTGGGGTGGTAATGAATTTCTAATGGTGCGATTTAAAGACATAGACCCATTCCTAATTCAGAGGAGCTAAAGATGGTACCATCTTCGAGTTCATCGAGAAACAGTTTAAATTCTTCTCTTTGATGTAGTTTCTTTCCTTTTCAAGGTCTCTGGGGTCCTGTTAGAGTCCGTGATCTACAGCTGCACTCAAACTGCGGCTCTTCGCGGCGGTGGGTTCCCGCTCTGGGAGCTCCCATTGTTTTCGCTATCTCCAGGAGCAGGCTGGAAGACATGCGCCTATGGCCCTGTGGACGATCCAATTCCTCACTAGTGTCGGCGACTGAGGCACCGCGGGAGGTTGGAACATCCAGATAGCAGTGCACGTTGCTGCCAAAGTAAGCGATCCTGCAGATTGTAACACTGAAGCAGCGAGCTGTTGATCTTCCTCTCACTGTGGCAGGAGTGATACCTCTCTCTCCCTCGTTAGAGAGGTGTCAAAGTGTTGAGATGAACAGTGGCTTTTTTTTATGGACTCTGGATCATGGTCTCTTTGGGGCTTTGCTGTTGCTTGCATGCCGAGTGGTGGGGGAGGGGAGTGTTGATGCTTTTACTGAGGCGGGGGGGAGAGTTGATGCTTTTGTTGCCGCTTGTGTGTGGGAGGGGAAGCGGGGCTTTGGGGTTCTAACATTTCCTGCCACTCATTCTTTGGTGTTTTCCTTGTGTTTCGAGGATGCCTGTGGAGAGTAAGAATTTCAGGTTGTATATGTATACATTCTCTGATATTAAATGGAATAATCGAACCATAGAATACAAACACTGGGTGCCATTCTGAGTCCTAGGCCAACCACAGAAATATGAGTGCATTATTACCCATCATAAACCCCAGTTCAGGTAATGCTCTTCCTGGTGTACAGTTTTTGTTTCGTTTACTTGCAAATCACTTCTCTTCATTGTATCTGTTCTATTTCTGCAGTCTACCAAATAAACATGAATAATTTCCTCTAATTACACTCTTCCTACCCCCTCAAATATTTCCCCATCATAATATATCTCTGCTTTGGACTCTGTGAGAGCTCTGACCTTTGAAAGGCCTCTTTCCCTGGCTGAGCAGATGGTCTATTTTACTGTAAATATGGAGAGGCCAGTGTCTGTCAGAAGCAGGAGTAAAAGTAGTTTTAATTGGTTGGGAGTTGTTATGGAAACCACCACCCTTGCATTACTGGACAGTTGCAGTCCATCATGCAAACACATTCATATCTCTGCTTTGACACAGGCGAGTCTCTTTCTCCCATTCCTCAGGTTCCATGTAACACAGGTTGCACAGCCTTAATCCAGTTCCAAAGCGTGCTAGTGCACACCTCAAATTTGCCCATAATTTTGTTGTAATTAGCAACCTCACTCAGAACGGCCACAAAACTGGTGCAGAGAATCGAGTGGGGAGGGTACAAAATCACATACCAGAGATTCCCAGCTTTATCTGGAATCTCAACAAAACTATGGATCATTTGGGAAATTAAAAAAACATTTGCATAGAAGACATTTGGCAATTATTTGCTAGGGACAAGATTCTTTGATAAGCGTTGTAAAGAAAAATGATTATCTGTCAAGTAACCATATCTAGTCAAAAGCCAAAGTCTGCCATATAAGATTTTGCTATATAGAAATAATTTATAGGGATTATTATTTCCTCAGCTGGTCTGGCTGTTGTACCCTGGGGCGTTGGGGGAATTGATTGACCCGGTGTGTGGATTGGACGCTGTAGTTCACGTTATGATGTGCTTCTGGTTTCTGGTTGCTGTTTTGTGTGATTTTGATCGGGGTAGACGGGCTCTGTGGCCTGAAGTTAATGAGCAACAGACAGAGAGCTAGGTTGAACTGATCTGAATATGCCTGGACTGCTTGGATGGATGATTTGTGGTTTGGTGTTTCATATTCCGTGCTTTTCTCTCAGTTTTTTGAACCGTTTGCACGACTTGTTCTTTTTTTTGCACATGGGGGGGGGGGTTTGATGTTTTCCTTTGAACACGTTCCATGGGTAGCTCTTTCTTTGTTTTGTGGCTGTCAGTGGAAAGGCAAATCTCAGGGCTGTATACTGCATACGTACTTTGATGATAAGTGTACTTTGAATCTTTGACTAGGGGATGACTTTTCCTTTGATCAGCAAAACCCTGAGCAAGGGACTCAAAGCACCGACAGTTAAATATTTATCCAGTGACTGACTACACCTCTGTATGAAGTCATTTACAGTAAGTCATGTGCCATAATAGTTAAGGTACTTTGAAGACCAAACACATACTTGGTAAATGAGTTAGTGGTGTGCAGATGGTGCAGGAAACGGAGTTAAAAGGAGGTTTCAAGGCTAATTTTTTAAAAACAAAATATACTTAATTCAAAAATAAAATTATGTACAATAAACCATTCAACGACTCTCAATCCTTTACATATGTTTTCATTACGGTCTTTACATTTCCACACTTTTTGCCACCCAGGTGGCACTCTGTAATTCCATATTTACATACCTTTGTTGAGGGGTATACACCCTGTCCCCCTACCCCTCAACTCCCGCGGGAGAAGAACCCTAGACCGTGATCCTTCCCCACCGGGCCCTTGCAGTGGCTGCACCAAGTTTCAGTGCGTCCCTCAGCACGTACTCCTGCAGGTTTCAAGGCTAATTAAATAAATGAATCTCACTCTTATTGGCCATTTTCTGTATCTCATGAGTACTAGCTGATTCTGAGGTAACTGAAGCCAATCACTTTTCACTCAGTGTTGCTAATGGTGTAAGTAAAATTTTTAAACTACAATCAACATGCTAAACTAAATTTCAGTTTGAAATCCATCTCCTCCACCATTCACAAGCTGGCCAACTTCCTCTGTGAACGCTTGACTCGTCCGTTTGCTCTGTGTGCTTATTCACACTTTCACAGCCAGGAAAGGTGACAGGGAGATCAGAGGTACTTTCATCAGCAATGGGAGACAAGCAACGTGAAACATTCCAGGCGAAAAAGTCATATTCATGAGAAATGAGAAATACCTCACCTCTGATGTGGCAGCTGACAACAACTCCCACCCATACCTGTGCACATGCAATGTCTACTGACTTGGCCTGCTCTTTAGGCGTTTCTCTGCTTAAACTGCTTTAACGGCAATCCAGTGGCCATTTTAGTAGGCCTTACATTGTGTAATACAGAGAGTACCTTGTCCAAAACTATTGCGATCAATCTTGCTCCCAATGTCTACGCATGTTCATAACAGGTATTGGATCAGAAGTGAGAATCTTGCGGATACTTTTACCTATATCTTACCCCAAGTTCAAAGTACATTTATTATCAAAGTATCTATACTAAATACAATCTTGAGATTTGGCTCCTTACAGGCAGCCACAAAACGTGAGAAACCCAGTGGAACTCATTTTGAAAAAGAAGAGCATTAAACACCCAATGTGCAGAAAAAAAGAAGTTGTGCAAACAATAAGAGTAATCAAGTAACCTTCAGAACTGAAGTTCACGAAGCCATGAAGCCAGTCATCGCTTCAGCTGGTCCAGTAGCCTGTTTGTTGCAGGCCACAGCCCCAGTTCAACGCAGAGACGAGTAAACCTCACGGGCAGCGAGCTGTTGCACTGGCCCGTCCCTTGCCTCCTGAGTTTTTCGATCTGGCCAGACGCTCTAATCAACCGAACCTCGGGTCATTCCTCGCTCTGAGACTCGGGCCCTGCCGCTTCGAAAGGCTCTCGGGTCTGGGCCCCCTGCTGGCTCGTACCTCACCTTGCCAATCTGGCCCGGCGCTTAAGTCGGCCGATCAGTGGGTTGTTCCTCACTCTCGAGCCTGGGACTCATGAGTTGAAAGCAACGGATCCATATGGAGAAGCGGGAGAAGCAGTCAATTGCACGCGAGTACCTGGGGTCCCCAGAGGGTCCAAGTCGAGAAGCTGGATCCATGTTCCTGTCACATTGTCTGTGAGTTCAAAGTTAGGTCAGAATCAGTGTCAGATTTTTTAGCATTGACGTATGTTGTGAAATTTGTTGTTCTGTGGCAGGAGTACACGTTTAAAAACTGTGGTTTACAAAGTAAATAAACAGTGCAAAAGTGGAATAGTAAGGTATTCTTGGGTTCAGAAATCCAATGATGGAGGGGACGAAGCTGTTCTTAAAACATGGACTGTGGGTCTTCAGGCTCCTGTATCTCTTGATGACCAAATTGAGCCTTCCTGATGTTAACAGTAGACTTCCATACTTGGAAGTGGAACCAATATTGACACTAGGTGCCTAAACTCACTGCCTGGGAATATAAATCATGCACACAGTAAAATAATTTCCCACTGTCAATCTCAGTCAGACTGAAGATTAAAACTAAATCTCAGTGCCAAAGTCACTTGTAGTCACCCATTCCGGCATCCTAAACTACATTAACTAAGGTCGAAGTCACAATGGAAATTCATTTTTCAACTGATAATTCTGGGTCTGATCCCATTCTGTATGAGTCCACGCCAGGCAGCGGAAATGTTTCATGGAAAATCCTGCTTTGGTCTAAGTTTTGTGGAGGAATTTTTCATCCCTATTTAGAAACACCGTTTACTTGCCCACAGGGAAGGGAAGCATTTAGTGAATGGTTTAAAGGGACAGAGGAAGTTGAATTATGTGAGATGTCTGCATTTCAAATTATCTGCCCTACCCTGTAATGAAGCTAATGGTTGAAATTAATAGCATTACCAAGAGTCAATTAAACCCAATTTCTAATCCAGTCATTTTCCATGAGTTTTTATGCAACAGACATGCATCATATTTAAAAGTTTTTTTTATTTCATAAGAACGGGAGAACCTCAAGAGATCGCAGATGCTGGTATCTGCAGCAACAACAAAAAATCTGGTCGAGTAGCATCTGTCAGAGTTGACATTTCGGGTTGAAAATTTGCATCAGGACTGAGAGTGGAGAGGAGAGGTGGTCAGTATAAAGAGGAGAAGGGGAGTAGAGAGCAAAGATTCCTCATCAAGTGGAGGGCTGAGGACACTATAAGACATAGGAGCAGAATTAGGCCAGTTGGCCCAATGAGTCTGCTCCACCATTCAATCATATCTGATTTATTTTCCTTCTCAACTCCATTTTCCTGCCTTCTCCCTGTATCCTTTGACACCCTTACTAATCAAGAACCTATCAAACTCTACTTTAAATGTAACTTGGCTTCCACAGCCATTGTGACAATGAATTCCACAATTCACCACCCTCTGGCTGAAGAAATTTCTCCACACCTTTATTCTAAAGGGACGTCCTTGTTGGTGATGAATAAGATGACAGGCAGGTAGTTCCAGGTAAGGGAGGTGTGAGGGGGAATGAAGTTTGAATGCAGTTTTAATGGAGTTTGAATGATAGATGGAGGCAAAGAGAGATGCTGTTTGACCCCCTGAATTCTTCCAGCAGATTGTTTGTTGTACCTGAAAGTAATTGTCTGGAAACACCAGATGCTGTCTGATCTCATAAGCTGAAAAGACTCAGTCTTGGATGAATTAGAATTAGAATTTCTTCCATCCATCTCAGAACATGAGGGAGTAAAAATCTTTATGTTGTGTCTCCGTCGCTATATACAAGCAATAAGACCATAAGACGTAGGAGTATAATTAAGCCATTCAGTCCATCGAGTCTGTTCTGCCATTCTATCCTGGCTGATCCTGGATCCCACTCAACCCCATACACCTGCCTTCTTGCCATATCCTTTGATGCCCTGACTGATCAGGAAACAGTCAACTTCCACCTTAAATATACCCATGGACTTGGCCTCCACCACGGTCTGTGGCAGAGCATTCCACAGATTCACTACTCTCTGGCTAAAAAAATTCCTCCTTACCTCTGTTCTAAAAGGTTGCCCCTCAATTTTGAGGCTGTGCCCTTTAGATCTGGATACCTCCACCATCGGAAGGATCCTCTCTACATCCACCCTATCCAATAGACAATAGACAATAGACATTAGGTGCAGGAGTAGGCCATTCGGCCCTTCTAGCCAGCACCGCCATTCACTGTGATCATGGCTGATCATACACAATCAGTACCCCGTTCCTGCCCTCTCCCCATATCCCTTGACCCCGCTATCTATAAGAGCTCTATCTAACTCTCTCTTGAATGCATCCAGAGATTTGGCTTCCACTGCCTTCTGGGGCAGAGCATTCCACATATCCACCACTCTCTTTCCGCATCTCTGTTCTAAATGGCCTACCCCTTATTCTTAAACTGTGGCCTCTAGTTCTGGACTCACCCATCAGCGGGAACATGCTTCCTGCCTCCAGTGTGTCCAATCCCTTAATAATCTTATATGTTTCAATCAGATCCCCTCTCATCCTTCTAAATTCCAGTGTATACAAGCCCAGTCGCTCCAATCTTTCAACATATGACAGTCCCGCCATTCCAGGAATTAACCTCGTGAACCTACGCTGCACTCCCTCAATAGCAAGAATGTCCTTCCTCAAATTTGGAGACCAAAGCTGCACACAATACTCCAGGTGTGGTCTCACCAGGGCCCTGTACAGCTGCAGAAGGACCTCTTTACTCCTATACTCAATTCCTCTTGTTATAAAGGCCAGCATGCCATTAGCTTTCTTCACTGCCTGCTGTACCTGCATGCTTGCTTTCATTGACTGATGTACAAGAACACCTAGATCTCGTTGTACTTCCCCTTTTCCTAACTTGCCTCCATTTAGATAGTAATCTGCCTTCCTGTTCTTGCCACCAAAGTGGATAACCTCACATTTATCCACATTAAACTGCATCTGCCATACATTTGCCTAATCACCCAACCTGTCCAAGTCACCTGCATTCTCATAACATCCTCCTGACATTTCACAGTGCCACCCAGCTTTGTGTCATCAGCAAATTTGCTAATGTTACTTTTAATCCCTTCATCTAAATCATTAATGTATATTGTAAACAGCTGCGGTCCCAGCACCGAACCTTGCGGTACCCCATTGGTCACAGCCTGCCATTCCGAAAGGGACCCGTTAATCGCTACTCTTTGTTTCCTGTCAGCCAGCCAATTTTCAATCCATGTCAGTACTCTGCCCCCAATACCATGTGCCCTAATTTTGCCCACTAATCTCCTATGTGGGACTTTATCAAAAGCTTTCTGGAAGTCCAGGTACACTACATCCGCTGGCTCTCCCTTGTCAATTTTCATAGTTACATCCTCAAAAAACTCCAGAAGATTAGTCAAGCATGATTTTCCCTTCATAAATCCATGAATCCAGTCGTTTCAACATTCGGTTGAGATCCCGCCCCCCCCTTGCATTCTTCTAAATTCCAGTGAGTACAGGCCTAAAGCTGCCAACCGCTCATCATATGTTAACCCTTTCACTCCTGGAATCATCGTCATGAACCTCCTCTGGACTCTCTCAAATGACAATACATCCTTTCTGAGATATGGGGCCCAAAACTGTTGAAAATACTCCAAGTGCGGCAGAAGGGAAATGTGGGAGGATATTGTCCAAACACCAAGATCGTATACATAATTGTTTTGTATACGTGTTAAGTACAGTCAGATATGCAATCAGATAGACAATAGACAATAGACAATAGGTGCAGAAGTAGACCATTCGGCCCTTCGAGCCTGCACCGCCATTTTGAGATCATGGCTGATCATCTACTATCAATACCCGGTTCCTGCCTTGTCCCCATATCCCTTGATTCCCCTATCCATAAGATACCTATCTAGCTCCTTCTTGAAAGCATCCAGAGAATTGGCCTCCACTACCTTCCGAGGCAGTGCATTCCAGACCCCCACAACTCTCTGGGAGAAGAAGTTTTTCCTTAACTCTGTCCTAAATGACCTACCCCTTATTCTCAAACCATGCCCTCTGGTACTAGACTCTCCCAGCATCTGGAACATATTTCCTGCCTCTATCTTGTCCAAACCCTTAATAATCTTATATGTTTCAATCAGATCCCCTCTCAATCTCCTTAATTCCAGAGTGTACAAGCCCAGTCTCTCTAACCTCTCTGCGTAAGACAGTCCAGACATCCCAGGAATTAACCTTGTGAATTTACGCTGTACTTCCTCTACAGCCAGGATGTCCTTCCTTAACCCTGGAGACCAAAACTATACACAATACTCCAGGTGTGGTCTCACCAGGGCTCTGTACAAATGCAAGAGGATTTCTTTGCTCTTGTACTCAATTCCCTTTGTAATAAAGGCCAACATTCCATTAGCCTTCTTCACTGCCTGCTGCACTTGCTCATTCACCTTCAGTGACTGATGAACAAGGACTCCTAGATCTCTTTGTATTTCTCCCTTACCTAACTCTACACTGTTCAGATAATAATCTGCCTTCCTGTTCTTACTCCCAAAGAGGATAACCTCACACTTATTCACATTAAACGTCATCTGCCAAGTATCTGCCCACTCACCCAGCCTATCCAAGTCACCCTGAATTCTCCTAACATCCTCATCACATGTCACACTGCCACCCAGCTTAGTATCATCAGCAAATTTGCTGATGTTATTCTCAATGCCTTCATCTAAATCATTGACGTAAATTGTAAACAGTATTGATCAGTCTGATGGCCTGGTGAGAGAAGCTGTCCTGTAGCATGTTGCCTGGCCTTGATACTGTTTGCCAGACGGAAGCAGCTGAGCCTGTTTGCGGTTGGGGTGATCTGGAGTCCCTGATAATCCTCCGGGCCCTTTTTATGCACCTGCTACTGTTAACGCCCTGAGTAGAGAGAAGTTCACACCCACAGATGTGCTGGGCTGTCTGCTCCACTCTCTGCAGAGTCCTGCGACTGAGGGTAGTACAGTTCCCATACCAGGCAGTGATGCAGCCAGTCAGGATGCTCACAATAGTGCCCCTGCAGAAAGTCCTGAGGATCAGGGGGCTCATGCCATTTGGGGATGGCAGGCTTTACCAGGGGAGGAGATGATTATCCTGGGTCATCCTACCTGAGGGTGCTTTATGGTCATCAGGACTTCTGGCGAAAGCGGAGTCGTTTAAAAATAGGAAGTAGCAATGGTTACCGTTCTAAAGTGGCGTCCTGTAAGCCGGGGACATTTCCTCGTTATTACCTTGAGTCATACTTTGAGAATGTTGAACATGGTCTGTAGTTTCCCTTTGGTTCCACTTCCTCTGGACTTAGACACTCCCTTCCGGAAGAATGCCGAGTCCTACTGGATTCAGTAATGACCGGAATATCGAGCTCATCTTCCAAACCTGGCGTGAACTAATGCGCAGTGTGAGTCACCTTCAGTGAGAGTATTAAAATTAAAACAGTTCATGATAGACCATATCAGTCCTTTGTTGTTCGGCTTTATCAGATAATAATAGCTGTATAAAGCAAGGATTAATAAATCCAAGGAATTTATTGTAGCTTTTCTTTTATTTTTAATCAAAGGATCCGGTGGATAGCATGAAGGGGCGTGCCGATGGAGTTCCTGCTTCTGGGATCCAGCCTTTCCAAAACATTATCGGAAAGGCTGGGCTTAGATAGAGTAAGCACTCGGAATCTTTTTCTGAGTGTAAAAATGTCAAGGTACTCAAGGACACGCATTTATGTTGAGAGAGGAAGTTGAAATGGAACGTGCAGGGCAGGACTTTTACACAAGGAAGGCTGGGTGCTGGGAACGGGCCGCCAGGAGTAACAGTGGACGCAGACGTGATCGTGGTGTTTAAGAGGCATTTGGATAGCCACAGTAATGTGCAGAGAGTGGATCGTGTGCGGGGAGAAGAGATTTCGTTGAGTTTGGCATAACGTTCAGCACGGTCACTGTGGGCCAGAAGGCCTCTTCCTGTGCTGTTCTATGCTCACTGAGCACCAACTGGAGAGATGATCTTTAACTGTGGTGCTTCTCGAGTTAATGTTAAACTGGCTGTCCTCTCAGGTGGATGTAACAGTATCGCAATATATATTCCTCATTATCTGGTTTCCTTACATTATCACTTGTGGGATCTTTTTGTGCATGATTTGGAGGCTGTATTTCCTTTGCATTTATACTTGCAAAGTAAGTGTGGCTTTAACTTGCTTTGGAAGCATCTAGTACAGTGCCAGTGACTAACAATATGAAGTTCAGGGTGAGAAGAAGGGAAGTTGGAGGAGGCTCCTTCTGACCATTCACACCAACATAAACCAGATGGGCTGAATGGCCTGGTATTCCAAATTAAGTCACGTGAAATTGCATCTAATTATATCTCAGTTAGGATCATTTCTTCAACAGCTGTTGGAAAGCAACTTCAGTTTGCAATTTCTTCCAAATGGATACCAATAGTACATTCAAGTAACAGCTCTTTCAGGTGTCAACAACTTCAGTTACGGAGTGAAGGACACTTACAAAGGTGTAAATGAGCCTGCTAGTGCAGTACCCATTTCTACAATGGTTCCTTAGACAACTAATGCTTGTTTTTTCACTCTCACCAACACAAGAAGTGAAATGCTGCCTTCAGGTTATTCCCTGCCAGAAATCCATCTGATTATGTTTACATTGGAGAGAATGTCAAATAGCTGCAATCTTAAATTAGTTACAATTCACCACGTATGGCAGTGTCTTTTGTGCTGGTGGGGTAAGAGCTTGTTTGCAGGATCTTGTGCTTAGCATTGGTCTGGGGTGAGGTTACCAATAGGTTGGGCAGTTTCCCGGTCTTTAAACATCAAATGACCCACTGCCCACCCTACCCCATCCTGCCTAGTCAAACAGACTTTCATTCCTGATATTTATATGGATAATGAACTAAAACGTACAAAATGCAGAGTCAGGAAATTCTAGTAGGCTGGATGGTAAAAGTGTGACCACTTTGGTTTTTGGTCCCTGCTGCCACCGAACGTGTAGGTCCTGCAGAGCGAACTATCTGCCATCTGGGACAGATACGGAAAGTCTGTGTTGGGGATTTACCTGTTCACATTGTGGGATCTAGCACGGATTTATTGCCCATCCCACCCATGCACCGGTTTGCAAGAGGGTGCAGAGGGCTGTGTTTCGGCCAGTTCCATCGCGGGCACAACCAGAAGACCACGAGACATAGGAGCAGAATAAGGCTATTTGGCCCATCAAGTCTTCCTCACCCACAAACCTCATTTTTAATAATAACTAACATCTTGCTAACCCATGAAACCAGGTTAACTAGTCCATAATTACCTCTCTGCCATCATATTTCAGAATGATGCATAAACCCATGAACACCATTTATTAGTCCTTTTTCTGCACTATTCTTTGGTTTTTGTAATTTTATATATTTGCACTGTACCGCTAGCACAGAACAACAAATTTTATGACATATACACTCAGTGGCCAGTTTATTACACCTGCTTGTTAAAGGAAACATCTAATCAGCCAATCATGTGGCAGTGACTCAATGCATAAAAGCATGCAGACGCGGTCAAGAGGTTCAGTTGTTGTTCAGACCAAACCTCAGAATGGGGGAGAACTGTGATCTAAGTGACTTTGACTGTGGAATGATGGTTGGTGCCAGACGGGATGTTTTGAGATTTTCAGAAACCGCTGATCTCCTGGGATTTCCACACACAAGAGTTTCTTGCGATTACAGAGACTGGTATGAAAAGGTAAATATATCCAATAAGTGGCAGTTCTGTGGGTGAAAATGCCTTGTTAATGTGAGAGGTGATTGGCCAGACTGGCTCAAGCTGACAGTAGCTCAAATAACCACGTGTTACAACAGTGGAGTGCAGAAGAGCATCTCTGAATGCACAGCACCTCGAACCTTGAAGTAGATGGTCTGCTGCAGCAGAAGACCACAGCGGGGTCCATCCTGTACCTAATAAAATGGCCTCTGAGTGTTAGTGATAATAAATCTGATTCTGATTGTCCATGAGAAACTGGCGAGAACTGCTGCAGTCTATCTAGTGAAGGTGTTTCCACCGTGCTGCCAAGTAGGGAGTTTGAACATTTAGATACAGAAATGATAGAGGAATAATAATATATTTGCAGGTCAGTTTAGCTTGTAACTCAACTGCATAACCCACTGGTGGTGTACTCTTAGGTTCCTGAAGCTCATGTTCTTCTTGGTTGTAGAGGCTGTGTTTTTGAGAAGTGCTATCAGAGTACTCTAGACATCAAAGTTCAAAGTACATTTATTATCGAAGTACGTATTACAGAATACAACTCTGAGATCCATCCTCCCACAGTCAGCCATGAAACAAAGAGACATCATGGAACCTGTTCAAGAAAACATCAAACACCCAATGTATGAAGAAAAAAGAACGAATTGTGCAGAAGGCAAAATGTGAGTGAACGACGACGCATAGAATATCAAACATCAAACCAGGAGTCCAGTGGCATTCAGTTTAGTTCAGCTCAGCGTCGCGCTGTTAGCCAATGCTGACCGTGGGATCGATCATTCTTCACCATAGTGCCACATTCCACTCGATTACCTGCTCAAAAACAGCAAAAACGGAGGAGCATCCAGACCTTTCTCCCTCAGAGACAACAAAGTACCAGATCGCTAAATCAGCCCCAAAACACACCCATCAAAGTCAATCACCGGTTCCAATCACATGCAGCTTAGTAGCAGAAGGACAAAGAATTGAAAGTAGTTTCCAAGTGTATTCAGTGACTACAATAACACAACAAAACCCCATATATATTGTTTAAGAACACACCAAATACACAATTTACAGTTTCAAGTTAAAACCTCGTCATTACTACCTACAACACACTTGAACCCCAGTTGGTTGTGTTGTACACCGGCGCCATCTTTTAAAAAGAGGTTACTGCAGTGAATTTTAAAGATGGTATGTACCAGTAATGGAAGATATGAATAGTTAGGGAATGTTTAGGGTACAGGGGAATGTCGAGCTTAAGAGATGTTCCCACTGTATTTATCCTGGTAAGCTGGGAGTCTTCCATTGTACTTCTGATGTCCTGTCAATATTGGAATAGCTTTAACATCTCAGACATGAGATTGCCTGATCCAGAATATCTGGTCTCCAACTTGTTCTCATGGTCACCTTTGGTCTTCCAGCGGAAGGAGACATAAGCAACTGCATGCTGCCATAGGAATGAGTGCATGCTCTGGGGTTCAAGTGTGTTGTAGGTAGTAATGACAATATTTTAATTTTAAACTGTAAATAGTGCGTTTGATGTGTTCTTGAACTGCATCTGGGTTTTTTGTTTTGTCATTGTAGCCATTGAATACACTTGGGATATGTTTTTTAAGGTGCATGCTGAGGGTTAGAGTCAGCATAGCCACTGTAAAGGCTCTGTGGATCTTACCACCACTGCATACTGGGACTGAGCCATGTGTAATACCCCCCTGAATGTTTCGCTGATACAATGTTTAAAGATGAGACATTAGGGATGTTGATATTGGAAGTGGGTGTATTGAATTGCTTGGTTCGGTGAATGAAGAGACTAACACGTCCTAATCTGTACTTCTGTATATCTTATGAGTAAAGTATATTCTTGGAAAATATAATTTCCTCATCATTGGATAGCTGCCAAAATTGTACTGGAACAGTTTGGCTAATTCTGGAGCAGAATTATGTTGGCTTATTATTAATTGGTCCCATTGCCTTTGCTACATCCAGTGATAATTTCCTGATATAATGTGGAGTGAACACAAGGAACAGGTCTGACTTCTGTGATGGTGAGGAAGCTGAGGTGAATTATCCACTCTGTATGTCTGGCTGATTATGATTGTGAATCCTTTAGCCTCGCTGTACGTTTTAGAGGACATCCTTGGAGTCTCTTTCTTTCTGTTAGTTGTTTGATTGCCACCACCATTCAATACTAGATGTGTCAGGGCTTCAGGGGTTTGATCTGGTCTGTTGGTCGTAAGATTGTACAGATCTACCGCAACTAGCTTGTTGAGGAGAGGGTCAAGGCAGTTTACCCCGAGGTTGTTTTGGTCACTAACTGCTCCACAGTCATATTGTTGAGGATGCACCTACCTTTGAGTCATTCTTTCAGAGTGCCATGTCCTGCCTCAAGGAGAGAACGTCCACTGTGATTGTGTGGTTCTGCGAGTGCTGCCACTTTGGGCTTTGCTTGACCAGCCTGAGAGAGAGATTTCCCAATTTGGATACTGGTGCCCTGACAATCGTAAGGAGAACTTTGCAAGGTTTGTCCAGATTTGGTGATAGCAGACTGCGCGATGGAGAAGATCACTTCAATATTCCCACCATCGTGTTGTAAGCGACCCGAGTGGAATATGAGATGTTGTTCTTCCAGTTTTCATTTGGGCTCCAAATAACAAAGGAGAAGGCCTGGCTTCACCAATGTGGAAGGAAGAGGCCACAGTGTGAGAAGACCAGGTTGGAAGAGGGGCAGGTGAACCACTGCCTCACTTGTAAGAGCTGTTTAGGTCCCCGGTTGGAGGTGAGGGAGCAGATGAACGGAAAGGTTTATACTTCCTTGGGTTGCGGAAGGAACTGCTGGAGGATGGGACTCAATGAAGAGATGATCCCTGTGAGAAGTAGAAAAGCAGGGGAAGAGGAAGCTGTAGTTCGTGGTGGGATCTTAGAGCTGGCAGAAAAGATGGAGGATGATGACGTGTTGGATGTAGAGGATAGTGGGAGAAAGGTGAGTACCAAGGGAACCCTATCTCTGTTCCTTTTGGGAGAACAGATTGGCAGTAATTGGAAGGAGCACTCGTAAGGGCAACATTGACAATTGCATTTGGCAGCTTGCACATTCTTGTGGCTTGGTTCTTCAGTCTCCGTTCTTGCCCTCTAATTTTTCCCATTCACTCACTGGCCGGGTAACCTTGTTTGCAATTTACAGCCCACATCAGCTGTCCTCAACTCCCAGCCGCAGGTCACTCCATTCTCACAATGACCTGTCTGTCCGCCCTTCAGCTTGTCTACTGCCAGGTTGAAGCTGAGGAGCAACACCTTGCATTCTACCTGTGTAGTCCACAACCCAATGGCATGAGCTCTCTTCCTTTCTCCCCTTTCCCTCCCCACTTCCTTCCCTCTTCCTTCTGACCACACCCCCTAATTTTGTCTCTTTCCCACATGCTTATTTTGATTATCCTGTTTTACCACCCTGCAGCAGGCAACTGTTCATACCCCTACCTCCCCATCTTGGTCCAACTGTTTACCCCCTTTTCTTCTCTCCCTTTGTCTGCCTCCACCTGTTGTTCACCCGCCACAGTCTTCCAAGTCCACACTTGCTCACCTTCCCTACCTGCCTGCCATTTTATCTATTCTCAGTGCTCTGATCACCTGGGAATCCTTTTCCATCTCTATACTGGCCATCTCCCCTCTACTCTTAGTCCTGATGCAACGTTTTGACTTGAAGTGTCAACAATACCTCCATTCAGATGCTGATTGACCTGCTGAGTTCCTCTATTCAAAGTCAAAAGTTCAAAGTTAATTTATTATCAAAGTACATATATGTCACCATGTACTACCCTAATTCATTTTCTTGTGGGCATTCACCGTTGAACAAAGAAATACAATAGGATCAATGAAAAAGCTACACACAAAGACTGATAACCAATGTGCAAATATAAAATTAATTAACAGGCAAACAAACAAATAAATAAATAATACAGAGAACACGAGTTGTAGAGTCCTTGAAAGTGAGGCCATAGACTGTGGCATTTGTTCAGAGTTGAGGTGAGTGAAGTTATCCACACTGGTTCAGGGGCCTGATGGTTGAAGGGTAATAACTGTTCCTGAACCTGGTGGTGTGGGACCTAAGGCTCCTGTTCCTCCTTTCTGAAGGTAGTAGCGAGAAGACAGCATGGCCTGGATGGTGGGGGTCCTTGATGATGGACGCTGCTTTCTTGTGGCAGTGCTCCTTGTAGATGTGCTCAGTGCCAGGGTGGGCTTTGTCTGTGATGGACTGGGCCCTATCCACCACATTTTGTAAGCTTTTCCATTCCTGGGTATTGGCGTTTCCATACTAGACCATGATGTCACCAGTCAGGATCTATTAGATTGCTTGTTGTTACAAATTCTCTCCGTGGCCTCTCCGGATTTACCCTATCAGAGACATCCCTCTCCCCTCCCTGCACCCTTACAAACTTCTTTTGTCTCATTCTCAGTTCTGAAATGCTAACTCTGTTCCTCCTCCCCCGGATGCAGCCTAACCTGCTAAGCATTTCAAACACTTTATGTTACCACTTTATCCAGGATCTGCGGTTTTTTTTAAATTTTGATTTTCTCCTCCGTAAGTTTTTTTTTGCTCCTCATTCCAGTCTCCACACTCACACCATTCTACAGATGCGCAGTAGGGATCATCCTGACAAGGGGCATCACTGCTCGGTACAGAAACTGTTACTGCGGTGGACAGGAAGGGTCTGCAACAGGTAGTTGAACCTTCCCAATTTTACTATCAGTAGATGCCATCAGAATGAGAGTTTATATCTGAACTTTGAATTGTTCTGGGTGTATCAAGTTGCTCAAGTTTGTTCATTAGCATTACAGTCATCACCATGGTTACGACCACAGTGCCAAGAAAGGATTTAGGTAAAGGTCTTGCGTTAGACTAGTCATCACAGGCACGCCCTCTAGTTCATTTTCATATCCATTTTCTAATGACACACACCGATTGAAAATGTATTGCTGTGGCTGTGGTTAAGATCGGCACCGAAGACATCAGGAAGGAATGGGTGAGATCAGCCAGGATCCCCCTGTTAACTGCCTGCTCTTACTGAAACTGGGTGTGGGTGTGAGTGTCAGAATGATGTAGGACGCCAGGGTGAAGGATCAATAGATTCAACTTAATGTCAGAGAAATGCATACAATATACATCCTGAAATTCTTTTTCTTTGCAAACATCCACGAATGTGCCCCAAAGAATGAATGACAGTTAAATGTTAGAACCCCGAAGCCCCCCCGACTCCCCCTCACATGCACAAGCAGCAGCAAAGCAATGACCCCCCTCCCCAACCAGCAAAAAAGCATCAGCACCCCCCACGAGCACTCAAACGTGCAGCAAAGCATCAATAAAGACACAGTCTTGCAGTGCCCCAAAGACTACTCGTTCACCCGGTAATTTGACCTACCACAGACTCTCTCTCTCCCGGATAATGGAAAAAGAGGTGTCCCCATTTCACAGCGAGGGGGAGACATAACAAAACAACTTACCAATTTATGGTGTTAAAAGTCTGTTGTGTCGCTTTTTCCGAGCTCTGTGCCCAAGGATCTCGGTTCTCTGGGCACACAGCCAGCAGCCAGCTTGCTGCTTTCGATCTCCCATGTACTCCCACGGCACCGACCTCGAACCTGCCTGTCTCCAGAGCCACGAAAATCCGGCACCCTGAAGGCGCGCTAGACTTCTAGGCCGTGTCCTCGGCACACCGAGAAACGGCTGGATGTGAGGCCCCTAGAGTAGGTCCTATTCCCGCAAAGAGCCAAAGAGAGCATCTAACTCCAGGTCAGGGTCTTCAAGAGAACCCTGAAAAGGGAAAAAAGAGATATTAACGATCGAAATAGAGCTGTTTCCAAAGATACAAACAAGGGAGTCGCCATTAGGCACCATGATCCTAAGCTCAGCAGCATTAATCACTGCCCAGTCAAACCACTCTTCACCAGGAAGCTGTGGAGCCTTAACACAGGAATGGACATCTGACAAAGAGTAAAATTGGAAGAAAAATGAAAATATATCACTTCCAAAATGTATTTAAAAGGGGGTTTAGTGAGCTTTAAATTGCTTACACAAGGTGCACATTTAGAGGGAATGGGGAATTGTTGTTCCACAAAAGACAATCATACTGAACTTCCCCTGCCTTTCCCAATCACCTCCCTCTTCTCTTATTGCTCTCCTCTCCCCTCTCCCTCCTGGTGATAGTATTCTATTTTGTCCGTGTTATTAGAGATGCAGATAAGCTGGGAATGTTACTAAACAGCACAGTTCAACTGTGACCACAGATCTTATTTGTTAAACTGAAGTACAGTCATCCTTCCAGTAGTGAACCAGAACTCCTTCTCACAGCCCCATTCGTTTTACTGTTAAAGTGTAGTTCTATTACTGTACAGCCACATCTGAAAGCATGAAATTAAAAATATGTGCATTTCAAAGCACTATAGTTAGCTCAATTGAGTAATCAATTCTGTGGCTTTGTATCTCAGTTTTATGGACCGCGAAAATGTAAATGACCTCATCCTCAGCCCAACAAATTTTGGCAACACAGAGCTGAAACTTGTTGAAGTGCTGAGTGCATTCGGACTGTCACCGATAGATTTGCAAAAACTCCCTACCTTCTTACTCCGATTTATCCACTTCCTTTCCAGACCTGATGAAGGGTCTCAGCCCAAAACATTGACTGTTTCTCTTTTCCATAGGTGCTGCCTGGCCTGCTGAGTTCCTCCAGCATTTTATGTGTATAGCCCTGATAGATTAGGACCACTGATCGTTATATAAAGGAAAAGCTCTGTGTGCTTAGGGAGGCAATTGGAAGTCCATTAGAGTGCGATGGTGAAAAATAAATGAATTGATAAGTTCCTGAAGAATATAATTGGAAACCCTAAACCTAAGCCCAAGAAAGATCTCCCTATTCCTTCAGTGTCACCAAGATGACCTGGCCACTATCATCATGAGGAAGTGTTGGAGATGGATTGGGAATGTGGTGAGAAGAGAGGCCAACTCCTTCACCAAGACAGCACGTCATTGGATCTCTGAAGGGTGGAGGTAACACACAAAACCAAAGACAACTTGGCGCTGAAATTTAGATGCCATGAGATTCGGATATGGCCCAAGTGCAGAGGGAGAGTCACTGAAGTGGGTCGATAGTTTACAGACTTTAATGTGAACAGTGTTAAAGGGGAAAGAAAACGATAAATGCTAGGCCAAACAGGGCCGCTAACTAAAACTCTCGAATGGAAAAAATTAAGCCTACACTGCAGCTGAAAAGAACAACTAAAATATAAAGCAATTACCGCTAGTCTTCAAAGTCAGTTGACTCAATAGTCCTATTTCTCAGGCAAGGCCAAATGCAAACAGGCAGCGAAGTGTTGCTGTGCTCTGTACAAGTCTCAACAAGCACTACGACAACAAGTATGGAGTTAAATACTATCACAATGAAATAATAATTAGCTGACACGTGCATATTCACAGGCACAATTGCCGTATCTACTGCGCTGCCGAATCCGTGGATGTGACAGTAGAGGCAGATTAAGGACAAGCGAACCACACCTGGAGACAATGGAGAAGATGGCCAAGGACAAACAGAGATGGAGGACCTTCATTGCAGCCCTAAACATCAGTGGTGTAATAAGTTCTTTCCTCCTTCCTAAACCCAAGCAGTAATAATTCCTACCATATGTAAAAGTTCTCAGCATAGTTTAGTCTTGCAGTTCATTCTGCTCACTGTTGGTTGTCCAATAAAGGATTACTGTATGCCATACTTTGGAAAGCTAACTTGACAATGCATCAACACATACAAAATGCTGGAAGAACTCATCAGGTCAGGCTATAAACGGTTAATGTTTCAGGCCAAGCCCCTTCATCTAGACTATCCAGGTAATGCATGATTAGCTAGCTTTTCTTTAAAAGTTGATATACACTGAGGAGAAAGAAATGTTACTTATCAATCGTTTCGATACCCTTTGCAGTGGTCTTCTGCACTAGACTTGGCTGAAAGCATTTTATTTTTCTCCATCAAAGTCTGAGTTCTAAGCGTGGCAATGTGCCAGCATGAAGACTTTAGCACAATAGATGGTGGTTTTATTTCTGTAATGGATATCATGGGCTTGTCGAAGGTTGATGCGTGATATTGTGAGCAGAAACTTTTATGACATGGATCTGAGTCAGCTGATGGGAACGGTAATGTACTGATTCATCCACACCTTAAGCTCTACTGGTAAACCAGTCCTGACAAAGATCAGCCCTCCTGTGGTCCCAGATTGCTAGGAACTCATGTTTCTTCTGTATTCAGCTGCCCATGATCCTTCCTATGAGGGCACTACACAATTTGGGGGGGGGGGGTGGTTAGGCGGTAAATGCCCATAATTTCCCCTGGAACATCTGGACAGCAAGAATACATACATCAGGATGCTCTTTATCGACTACAGTATGGCATTCAATACATCACCCCCTCAAAACTAATCATTAATCTTCAAGACCTTGGCCTCAGTACCTCCTTGTGCAATTTGATCCTTGACTTCCTCACTTGCAGACCCCAGTCAGTTCAGATTGGCAACAACATCTCCTCCACGATCTCCATCAGCACAGATTCACCACAAGGCTGTGTGCTTAGCCCCCGTTCAACTCACTTTACACTTATGGCTGTGTGGCTAAACACAGCTCCAATGCCATATGTAAGTTTACTGATGATACCATTGCTGTTCGCCAAATCAAAGGTGGTGCTGAATCAGCATATAGGAGGGAGATTGAAAATCTGGCTGAGTGATGTCACAGCAACAGCCTCTCACTCAATGTCAGCAAGACCAACGAACTGATTATTGAATACAGGAGGAGGAAACCAGAGGTCCGTGAGCCAGTCCTCATCGAGGGATCGGAGGTGGAGAGGATCAGCAACCATAAACTCCTTGGTGTTATCATTTCAGAGGATGTGTTCTGGGCCCAGCACGTAAGTGGAATTACAAAGAAAGCACAGCAGTGCCTCTACTTCCTTAGAAATTTGTGAGAGTAGGAATTTCATGTTGTATACTGTATACATTCTCTGATAGTAAATGGAACTACTGAAGATTCAGCATGACATCTAAAACTTTGACAAACTTCTATAGATGTGTGCTGGAGAGTATATTGACTGATTGCATCATAGCCTGGTATGGAAACACCAATGCCCTTGAATGGAAAATCCTACAAAAAGTAGTATGCCCACAAGAAATTGAATCTCAGGGCTGTATCTGGTGACGTGTACCGTATGTATTTTGATAATGAATTTACTTTGAACTTTGAAAGCATTTTCCAAAGCTCTGACCAACTAGAAAGACAGGGTTTTGAATTTAAATCAACAATCCTTCATAATAATGCCAGGGAAATCCTGAAATTCTCCCACCCAAGATGGACTGTAGTGGTTAAAGCAGGAAACTCACTTAAAAAGTCAGAGGCAATTAATGACTAGGGATCCCCATTGCTTTGAAATATTTTTATATACATAAAGAGCAAGCAACTATTAAAGGATTACTACTTAAAAGGAAATAAACCAATTGATTAATTTACATGGCTGCCTTTCATTTGAGCTTTGAAATCCCAGTTTGCTGCTCTCCGTCCGGTACGTGCAGGATGTTGACCATTTGAGGTTAGCGCTCTCACTTCCTTCTCTCTTCAAGTCACATTCATTTTGCTCCCCGTTTCTTTTTCTTTAAAACAGTTTTTCTGTGAGTGACCTGGCATGGATCTTTGTGGAGCGGGTTCCAATCTCTATCACAATGCCCTGAATTTTGTAGTGCAGCCATCTCCTTCGGCATCCTCCTCTGATGGAAGGAAAACAAAACCATTTTAAATTTTTTAAAAAAGGCTAACAGACACCTTCTGCTTTACGGCTGAGTATTGCAGCCCCGATGAAGGGTCTCGGCCCGAAACGTCAGCTGTTTACTCTTTCCCACAGATGCTGCCTGGCCTGCTGAGTTCCTCCAGCACTTTGTGTATGTTGCTTGGGATTATTTATTTATTTATTTATTCATTTTGCGATACAGAGTTAAGGTTAAAGGTTCTTCTGGCCCTTTAAGATGCACCCCCCTCCCCCCCAGCAACCCCCGAGAACCCCGATTTAACCCTAGCCTACCTGGTATGACTTCAGACTGTGGGAGGAAACCAGAGGGCCCAGAGAAAATCCACTCATTGCTACAAACACCTCACACAGGATGCCGGGAATGAACTCTGAACCCCAAGGCCCCGAGCTGCGGTACCTGCTCAGTGGATGGGAAATGAGAAATCCAGATCTGAAAGTACAATTTGATTGAGTTAATTGATCTCAGGTAGTAAGGAGAAAGGACTGTTGTATCGGGTGAAACTCCGCTTAACTTTGAGGGGAAACTCAAAGTTTCTGATTATAAGCACAGGAGGCTGAAGATCTTAAGCAACACACACAAAATGCTGGAGGGACTCAGCGGGTCAGGCAGCAGCTATGGAGGGGAATGAACTATTGATGATTTGGGCCGAGACCCTTCATCAGGACTGGAAAGGAAGGGGGAAGAAGCCAGAAAAAGAGGTTGGGGGAGGGGAAGGAGTACAAGCTGGCGGGTGATAGGTGAATGCAGGTGAAGGGGAAGGTAGGTGGGTGGGGGAGGGGGGGAACGAAGTGAGAGATTAGGAGGTGATAGGTGGAAACGGTGAAGGCTGAAGAAGAAGGAATTTGATAGGAGAGGGGAGCAGACTGTGGGAGAAAAGGAAGTAAGAGGGACACAAGAGGTGGATGATGGGCAGGTGAGGAGAAAAGAAGGGGTAAAAGGGGATCAGCATGGAGAATGGAAAAGGAGTGAAGGTGGAGGGGGGGGAATGGGAAAGAAATTACCAGAAGTTACAGAAATCAAAGTTCATGCCTTCAGATTGGAGGCTAACCAGATGGAATATGAAGTGTTGCTCCTCCAACATGAAAGTGGCCTCATCATGACCGTAGAGGAGGCCATGGACCAACATGTTGGAGTGAGAATGGGAAGTAACGTCTTTGACTACAATTTTATTTGTCCTGCTGGAAAGTACCTACTTGGCGACATTGGGTGAGTACAGGACTAACGTGGGCTGTCAAGTGCCTGAAGGCAAATGTTAATGCAGGTCCAAAACTCGCACACGCAGACGGATACACTGGAGATTTAACATAATGAATACACTCCTGTGGGATGGTCCTCTTTCGCTCTTCACCAGGAGAGGGATGAAGGACAAACATTAAGAATGAATGAACTTCAGACTTCAATGAAAATCTACAAGTTCGGAGGACAGAGAGCTGATGAATGCACTGATACATAAGGAAGCAAAGGTAAAACTTGATTCACGTGTGGTCGCTGATTAATCTGTTTGATCTGTTCCGTAGAAGACTCCAGGAAGGTGTGGCTAGATATTATTTCCTAAATTGACATTTCAACACTTTGGAAATTTGCCTGATCAAATCATTCTGAGGTTGGGAATTCAGTCTGCCTTTCAGTCGCACGTAAAGGCTTCCCAGCACGCCCTGAAGTAGAACGATATGAATTTCTCTGGTATTCTGGTTGAGGCAGGGCACTGGGAATCCCATTCAAAACCCGTGTTACCTGAGAAGGGAGACAGGATTTAAAGCGTCCAGCTACACCTGCCTTTTTGTTGGCTACGTTGAACAGTCCATGTTCCAAGCCTTCCCCAGTAATGCTCCCCAACTCTTCCTCCGCTATATCGACGACTCTATTGGTGCTGCTTCACGCACTCATGCTGAGCTCATCAAATTAATCAACTTTGCCTCCCACTTCCACATTGACCTTAAATTCACTTGGTCCGTTTCTGACACCTCCCTCTCCTTTCTCAAACTCTGTGTCTCCATCTCCGGAGATAATCTGTCGACCAACATCTCTTATAAACCTACCGATGCCCATGGTTATCGTGACTATATCTCGTCCCACCCTGTCTCCTGTAAAAATGCTATTCCCTTTTTCTGAGGTCATTCGTCTCCACTGCCTCCATTCCCAGGATGAGTCTTTCCTTTCCAGGACGTCAGAGATATCCTCCTTCTTCAAAGAACAGGGTTTCCCTTTCTCCACCATTGATGCTGTCCTCACTTGCATCTCCCAAACATCTGCACTCACTCCGGCTCAGTGATAGAGTTCCTCCTGTCCTTAACTACCGCCCCATGAGCCTCCACATCCAACACATCATTCTCCACAACTTCCGCCACCCCCAAAGGGTTCCTACTACTAAACTTTTTTTTTTACCTCTCCCCCACCCCCTCCCGCAAAGAGGGATCGTTCCCTCTGTGATTCCATTGTCCATTCATCCCCCTCCAGGCACTTGTCCCTGCAAGTGGATGAAGTGTTGCACCTGCCCGTTCACCTCCATTCAGGGCCCCAAACGGTCCTTCCAGGTGAGGCAACACTTCATCTGTGAATCTGCTGAGGTCGTCTACTGCGTCTGGTGTTCCCCAGGCCACCTCTGTTGAGCACCTCTACTCCATTCGCTGCAGGTGGGACTTCCTGGTGTCCAGACATTTTAATTCCCATTTCCCATTCCTCTTCTGACACGTTGGTCCATGGCGTCCTCTTGTGCCACAATAAGGCCACCTTTGGGGTGGAAGAACAACACCTTATGATGTAAATATACATTTCTCCTTCTGTTAAAAAAATTCCCTCCCCCCTCCTTGTATTTCTCACTCTGGCCTCCTACTTCTTCTCACCTGCCTATCACCTCCCCTTCCACCTTCCCTTACCCCTGTGGTCCACTCTCCTCTCCTATCAGATTCTTCCTTCTCCAGCCCTTTACCTTTTCCAATCACCTGGCTTCACCTCTCATCTTCTAACTAGCCTCCTTCCTTCCCCCCCTCCCCCCACCTTTTTATTCTGGTGACTTCCCACTTCCCTTCCAGTCCTGAAGAACGGTCTCAGCCTGAAACGTCGACTTGTTTGTTCATTTCCATAGATGTTGTCTGACCTGCTGAGTCCCTCCACCTTTCTGTATGTGTTGCTTTGGATTTAAAGTCTTATTGAAAAGGAGAGAAAGCCCTTCCTTCAGGCAACTCCTCTGACAGTTTACTGCTAACTAGAAACCTGCTAACTGATGGACGCTGATTGATTAATAGCAGTTGGCTGACAATAAAAAAAATCCAGTTTTTGATTTACAAATGCCAAGTAAACTATGCGGGTGATTAGGATTGTTTACTTACCTCCTTTTTGGATCACAGGAGGATAAAGCAGCTCTTCCACCTACTGTATTCTTATTTGTTACTGGGTGTGTCGCTGTTTTCTTCTGTTCTTATACAGAGAAGGAGGCCATTCAGCCCATTAGTAGAGAGGGATCGATTAATCAAATCCCTCTCTTCTAGTTATTTCCCTCTATTCGCTTTCACATGCCATTAACTTCCCCTTCATCCTCCTACAACCACGGGCCCCGGGAGTAATTAAGATTCCAATTAGAACATCTTTAGGCTAAGGAAGGAAACTGGAGCTTCCAGAGGAAATACTCATCAGTCAAATTCAAAGTCAACTTTATTGTCATATGCACAAAGAATATTATCATATTCTTACGGCAGCAAGCTTACATGACAGTCAGCGTCTCCAGTTGAGACCCATCATCTGGAGCCGATGAAGGAACCTGATAAGAAATATCAACTGTCCATTCAGAACATAAGAACATAAGAAACAGGAGCAGGAGTTGGCCATCTGGCCCGTCGGGCTTCCCCCACCAGTCAATAAGATCATGGCTGATTTGGCCATGGACTCATCTCCACCTACCTGCCTTTTCCCCTTAACCCTTAATTCCCCTACTGTGCAAAAACTATCCAACCTTGTCTTAAGTATATTTGCTGAGGTAGCCCCCACTGCTTCATTGGGCAGAGAATCCCACAGATTCACCCCTTTCTGGGAAAAGCAGTTCCTCCTCATCTCCATCCTAAATCTACTCCCCCGAATCTTAAGGCTATGTCCCCTAGTTCTAGTCTCACCTACCAGTGGAGACAACTTTCCTGCCTCTATCTTATCTATCCCTTTCATATTTGTATATGTTTCTTACATTTTATATATATTTAAATGTATTTCCCGCCACAGATGCTACCTGGACTGCTGAGTTCCTCCAGCAGTTTGGTTATTGACGTGGATGACTGAGGATTATGAGAGAACTTCTACACATGTACAGTGGCTTTTGGCTAGTTGCATCACAGCCCGACGCACTAGAATGCAAGCGGCTTTAGGGAGTGGTGGATTCAGCCTGGTCCAGCATGGGCACAGCTCCCCCACCATCTGGACTATCTATAGGGGGTGGTTTCTCAGGAAGGCAACATCTAACATTAAGAACTGTAAGCATCTGACCATGCCCCCCCCCACCCCCAATCTCACTGCCTCCTTCAAGCGGGAGGTACAGGAGCCTGAAGACCCACACCTCAAGGTTCAACAACAGTTTCTTCCCCACTGTTTCTTAAGCTGAGCAGGAAAACCCCATCATTACCTCGGACTATATCTCCCTCAACTAGCGCTAATGTAACAAGCTGGATGAACTCAGCAGGTTGGGCAGCACTCGTTGACCGCACATTTCAACGGATGCTGCCCAACCTGCTGAGTTCCTCCAGCTTGTTTGTATGTGTTGATTCGACCACAGCATCTGCAGTGTACTTTGTGTTCACCAATGTTTGCCTTTTTTCCTGTTGCGTAAGTTATGTATAATGTATGTCACTTAAAGATTATATAGATTTGTATTGTCATGTTTGTAATATATGCGGCTGCTACAGCTAAAAACAAATTTTCATGGCATTTACACCTTAGTGATGTATGCCCATGACAATAAGATTGAACTTTAGCACAGATAATTGTCCTGCCCCGTATCCAACGTATTGGCAAACAAGTTGTCAATAAAATCCTTGTTGAACAGAATTCCGCTTCTCATACTATAGTTAAAAATAGTATGATTTTTTTTTCCCAGTACAATTATTCTCAATTTTCACAAGGAGGAAGACAAGAATTAGAGAAATGAGTCCCTTGTGCCAGCTTGGGTCTTCTGTCTGTGTCTGTATCAAGCATTTGGGAATATTGGCTGCAATCACTGCTTGTCTTTGTCTGCGGAATTCTTACACTTCACACAGTGTGATAATTGGCACTCGTGCCAGTCCAAAGGGCCTTCCTGCTGTCATCAGTGCACGTGCAGACACGCTCCTGTACCTCAGCCAAGAGGCTCCCTATTATATGTGAGTTAGGATCCTGTGTGGCCAGGCCAAAGAAGATATTGTTGTACAGAGAGTACATCCCAATGTGAGTGTGTGTGCTGACAGTGGGAGTTTTGTAGCTATTGTAACACAGTCAGTGCACATCAGAAGCTGCTGGTGAACACTTGGTTCCTCTAACACGGTAGTTTGCCAAGAAGCTCATTTAGATTTCCATGTCAACAAATGTCCTTTATATATGGAGGCCAACGAGATGCCCCATGACACTTTACAGCAAAGTTATCAATGTCTCCCTACCATCCATCAGGGACATTTATCAGGAGCACTGCGTACAGAGGGCCCTTCGTATTATCAAGGGACCCACCCATCCATCCAGCATCTTCTTTGAAATTCCACTATCAGGTAGGAGACTCTGATGCAGAAGTACAAGAATGGACAGGATGAGAAGTAGTTTCTTCCCCCAGGCTATTAGGCTTCTGAACTCCCTGCCACAATGCATTCGAAGTGCCACCAGTTAAGTTGTACTATACCCTACAATATTTAATTTATCCACTTCACTTTGTATATGTATGCATAATTCATTTGTAGATTTAATTCTTACTTTCCTACGTTATTGTGCATTATATGTGTGGTATGTGCTTCACACCCTGGTCTGGTGAAACGTCTCATTTGGCGACATACCTATGTATAGTTAAACGACAATAAACTTGACTTGACATGTAGGGAGCTATCAGTTTGAATTACAGTGTGAATGAGATAATAACAGATAGGAAGGAGATTTAAAGGAGCATTCTTACCACAGAAGAGATTTAGTAGCAGAATTCCAGGATTTAGGGCTTTGGCAACCAAAGCCACAGATGTTAGTGGAGAAGCAATTAATCAAAATCAGAATCATTTCATTTTTAATCTTTTTTTTATTGATTTTAAAGAAATAATATATAAAGACAAATACAAATCAGAGGAGAAATTATATCAAATACATATTCCAATAAAATACAAACAAAAAAAGGAGTGTACACTATCAAAAATCATATATAGTATAATATTGAGCTAATATATAAAAGGAACCACAACTCCTCTTAACAATTCAAGAAAAAAAAGACTAAACATTTCTATTATTAAGAAGAAAAAAACCCACTAAACTAACTTAAAACAAAAAAAAGAGGACTGGGCTTTCCATTTGAGGATATAATTACAAAAAAAGGGGGGAAATCCTTCGGGTCAAATCTGAAACATCACGGAGAAGAAGAAAAAAGATTACCTAAAAAAGCGAAAAAAAGTAAAAAAAGAAGAAAATTTAAAACATATGAAAATATTGAATGAAAGGTCGCTAGGTTTATTCAAATTCAAAAGATGTATCAAACGTCCGACTGCTAGTTTTCTCCAAGCTTAAACACGACATAATGGAGGAGACCCCCCAAAAAAACAGTAGGTGGATTAGAATCTTCCCAATACAACGAAATAGCTCTCCTAGCCAATAAAGTTGAAAAAGCTATGATACGTTGAGCGGAAGCAGAAACATTTCCTGCTTCCTTTGGAGTGATCCCAAAGATTGCCATAAGTGAATTAGGTTGTAGGTCCAAACCTATGACTTTGGATAACGTTCTAAAAACATCTCTCCAAAAATTATTTAACTTTATACAAGACCAAAACATATGAGTTAACATAGCCACCTCAGTGTTACATCTATCACAATTGGGATTTATATTAGAAAAAATATGCGCCAGTTTATCTTTTGACATATGCGCCCTGTGCACTACCTTGAACTGAATCAAGGAGTGACGGGCGCAGATGGATGAATTGTTAACTAAATGATAAATTTCATTCCATTGATCATCTGAAAGTGACTGCCAAAGTTCCAGTTCTCAAGCCCGTTTAACCTTATCATTAGACATCATTCGTAAATTCATAAGCTGTTTATATATGTACAATATCCTGTGTATGTTACTAAAAAGGGCTTCTTTGGTTTGTTACGAGTAGGGATGCTTCTTTGTCTGTTAAATGTTTCTCTCGCCGTTGTTTCGCTTTAGAATGGCTGATATGGTAATTGTATTCATTTGTTAATCAATAGGGAATGTTATTGTGTTTTGTGAGGCTGGGAACTTGGGGGAGGGGTTGCGCGGGCTTGGGGTGTGAAGGGAGTCGGGAGGGAGACGCCGAGGAAGGTGGACGTGCGCTCGGAAGACCACCGGGGAGTCCAAGGTGGAAGACGTGGAAGTCGGAGGCAAGCGACGAGGGGTCGAATGGTTCGCTGGTTGAGCTCCAACGAGTGCACTAACTGACTGAACTTTGATAAGTTGGCGCCTTTTGTTTTTTTTCTTGTATATATATATTGTATTGCCTAATACTCTTTTAATTTTAGTAAACTCTTTAAAGTGTATTTCATACCGGTATTTGTTGTGGGTTTGATACTGTTGGCGGGCGCGAGGCATAAACGCGATTCTCACAGCACCTGCGTGTACGGGAGGTGGGTTGGTGAGTGGCTGGATCTCCTTTTCCCCTAGACGTATACCAGCCTTTTGGGTAAGTGTTACATATATAATTGCTATCAATCCTTTTTGAAATGGTTTAAGATGAAAAATAACATCTATCGTATTTGGTAAATGATCAAAATGATCAAAGTCAGAATCAGGTGTATTATTAGTGATAGCTGTTGCAAAACTTGTTGTCTTGTGGCAGCAGTACAATGCAATATATAAAAAATACTATCAGTTACAATAAGAATATATGAAAAATAGAGAGTGCAAAAGAAAGCAAAATAGTGAAGTAGTGTTCATGAGTTTATGGACTTTTCAGAAATCTGATGGCAAAAAAGGAAGAAGCTGTTCCTAAAACACTGAGAGTGCGTCTTCAAGCTCCTGTACCTCTTCCCTGATGGTGGTAATGAGAAGAAGGCAAGTCCTGGGTGATGAGGGTCTTTCATGATGGATACCGCCTTCTTGAGGCATTTCTCCTCGAAGGTGGGGAGGCTAGTGCCCTCGATGGAGCTGGCTGAGTCTACAAAGTTCCGTAGCTTTTTCTGATCCTGTCCATTGGCACCCCTAAACCAGCTGGTGATGCCAACAGTCTGAATGGTCTCCATGGTACATCTGCAGAAATTTGCTACGATCTTTGGTGATGTACCAAATCTCCTCAAACTCCTAATGAAATATAGCCACTGGCACGCCTTCTTCATAACTGCATCAGTAGGTTGGGCCCAGGATAGATCTTCTCACCCTTTCCTCTGCTGACCCCTCGATGAAGACTGGTGCCAGGATTACAGGTATCTCAGGACCATGAGGGACTGAAGATGCTGGAGGAACCCAGTGGGTCAGGCAGCATCTGATGATCCTTGGGTTGGGGGAGTTTACGGAAGTGTGGAGGAGCTGAAACCACTAAAGAGTGTAGATAAAATTTACAAGTGTTTTGCCAGGACTTGCGGACCTGAGCTACAGGGAAAGACTGAATAGTTTAGGACATTATTCACTGTAGCGCAGGAGAACGAAGGATGATCTTATAGATGTACACAAGATTATGAGGGGCATAGATAGGGTGAATGGTTGGAGACATTTCCCCTAAGATTGGTTGAAACTGGATCTAGAGGTTACAGTTTAAGGGTGAAAGGTGAAGTACTTAGGGTGAATCTGAGGGGAGGCCTCTTCATTCAGAAGGTGGTGTGAGCATAGAACGAGCTGCCAGCAGAAGTGGTAGATGTAGGATCAATTGTAACATTTCAGAGAAGTCTGGATAGGTACATAGATGAGAAAGGTATGGAGGGCTATGGTCCGGATGCAGGCAGAAGTCTAGACGAGCATGGACAAGATGGGCCGAAGGGTCTGATTCTGTGCTGTAGCACCCTATCATTTGTAAACAATGCCAGGAACTTAAATTTAATTTGAACAAATGAAGTAAACTGAGGTCTGGATGGTGGGTTAGGGGTCAGTTCTGGATGGGGGGGGGGCTGTAGGATGGGGAAGTGGTGAATTAAGACGAGGGCTGGCAGCTGGCTGGGAGGTTGCGATGGGTTGCAGAGGGCTGTGCAGTAGGTTCCAGAGGGACAGTGGTGTGTGTAGGACAGGTGGTGGTTTTATTTGGTGGGGCCGGTGTGAAGATCACGGACACAGGCCCAGCTCAGTAGCTGGAAAAGAGTTTTCAGGCAGAGGGTCAAACAATAGGCAACTGCAACCCTGGAGCTTCATTTAACCCCAGCCTGGGTGATGAAAGGAATGAAACAGCCCTACTGCGCCCCAGTCACCCCCGGTCCACAATGAAGAATGATGTCCAGTGGCTGACGAGGGAGAGCAGCCTGTTCTCAGCAGGGACCACGGGCAGCTGCAGCAAGCTTTACAAAGCATAAACTGTGTTTTAAGTTTATTTTCTCTCCGAAAGAAAAGTCTTGCAAATTACTGCTATTAATCAAAAGTCAATATAACTTTTCTGCAATTATGTCTGCTTTGCTCACAACTCCACCACAATTCATTCTGCAGTTTATACGGTGCCTTCTCTATTATCATTCAAAGTAGACGGATTCAAAGATAGGACAGTACCAGTGATGCCAAAATAACCATCGGAAGAAAAATCTGTTCAGATTTCAGATTCAGATTCAGTTTATTGTCATTTACAAACCACAAATGCAATGCAGTTAAAAAATGAGACAACGTTCCTCCAGAATGATATCACAAAAGCACATGACAGAACAGACTACACCAGAAACAGAACAGAATATGTATCAATTTACTGGTTATTCAGACTAACGTATGGGGTTAGGTACACAGAAAAATCTAAAACTTGCAAACAAAATGTCACATTTCACTTTTTCAATGTAATATGGCAAATTTGGACAGGACAAGCTTAGTTGAAACCCCCTCTGATGTCAATTAGTTTGCCATTATTATTTCATAATAATTTGAAATTTTGCAGGACCACATAATTGATTGTGGTCTTCAGGAAGAGGAAGTCAGGGGAACTCACAGCAGTGCTAATTGGTGGAAGGGATGAGCGGCTTCAAATTCCTGGGCATCAACCATCTCAGAGTATCTGTCCTGGCCCCAATAAATATATTGATGCAATGGAGAAAATGGCACACCAGAGCCTCTCATTCATTAGGAATTTAGTGTGTCACCAAAGACTCTTGCAAATTCCTATACAGGTGGAGAGTATTCTGACTGGTTGCATCTCAGCCTGGTCTGGAGCCTCCCATGCACAGGATCGCAGAAGTATACAGGTTCAACCGGTGACATCACAGCCACAACCCTCCCTACCATCAACAGGTGATGCCTCAAGACGGTGGTACCCATCATTAAAGACCTACGCCATCAGGGACATGTCTTCTTCCCATTACCGCCATTGGGTAGGAGGTACAGAAGTCACACACATCATGAAACAGCCTACAAGCTCGAGGTGGATCATTTGACGGAGTGGTGTAAGGACAACGACCTGGTCCTTAACACTTCTAAAACAAAAGAGATGATCATTGACTTCAGGAGATCAAAGGACAGAATACAACCCCCCCCCCCCTCCATATACATGGAGAGGTAGTGGAAAGTGTGGAAAACCTAACGGTCCTTGGAGTTATGTTGTCAAAGCAGCTGACATGGACCACCAATACCTCGCTGCTTGTAAAAAAGGCACAACAAAGACTATTCTTCCTCAGAAAGCTGAAACAGGCCAAACTCCCACAAAAGCTGTTGCTTAACTTCTACAGAAGCATAATTGAAACCATCCTGACCAACAGTGCCACAGTGTGGTATGCCAGCTGCACAGCCGCTGAGCGACAAGACCTGCATCATGTGGTGAAGGCGGCCCGCCCAGCGAATTGTCAGGATGGAGCTCCCAGGACTGGACACCGTCTATTCCAGCAGACTCAGGAGGAAAGCAATCAGCATAACCAGAGACACCACACACCCCGGGCACTCCCTGTTTGACCCGCTGCCGTCCAGCAAAAGGTTCAGGACACTAAAAGCCAGAACAAATAGACTGAGGAACAGCTTCTACCCCAGAGCTGTGGCCTCCATCACACCACTCCCACAGAACAATGACTGAAACTGTGACTCAAATACTTGCACCAACGGCACTTTGTGCATTACTGTGACGTTCTGGTGCTGCTGCAACTTATTTTCTGCTACTTATCTATTTAATACCGTTTTTCTATTACTGTCTTGTTTTTATCTGCTGCTTTGTTTGATTGACTGAGAGGAAGGCAAACAGAGTTTCATTGTACCTATGTATAATGACAATAAAGACCATTCATTCAAGAACAGCTTTATTTCCCCCACTCCACAATCAGATTTCGAAATCCATCAAACCCTCCTACGTGTTTTTACCATTCAACAAGATAAAAGCCGATCTCCGGCGTCATTTCCTGCACTAACCCCAAACCTTTGAAGATATGAATATGATGGAAGGGCGCCATAGTGGCACAACATTTAACGCGATGCTATTACAGTTCAGGGTCGGCCTTTCATTGATTCTGTTATGGCTATTATTCTATTGAGTATCCCCACAACAAAGTGAATCTCAGGCTTGTATATGGTGACATATTACGTGCTAAGATAATACATTTACTTTGAACTTTGAACGCCGGCGTTCGCTGTGAGCAAGTCTGCACGTTCCTTCCCGTGTGCATGTGGGTTTCCTCCGGGTGTCCCGGTTTCCTCCCACTGTCCAGAGACGTACTGGAAGGTCGTTGTAGACTGCCCCACGATCAGGCTGGGGTTAAATTGGTGGGGTCGCTGCGACTCAGAGGACGAGAAGGGCCCGTTCGGCGCTGGATAAAACCAAATGAAATAGGTTGACGCTGAGGCTGAGCTGATGGTTGTTGCCAGCTCCACCATGCAGGACTTTGATTGATCTCACAGACCAGGTTCATGATGGTGACATTATTTATTTACACTTTCACAGGCAATTGCTTCCCTCCACCAGTCAACGTGAGAGCAATTAGGAGGACGATCTATTAGGGAAGGGACAGTAGATTCAATTAAGCTGATAAACGGGTAAACAGGGAGAAAGATTGTAGTAGCTGAGTAGGTGGTGTCTGAGAGAGCCAGTGGATTGGTTCCTGCTAACACGTACAGGAACTCAGAAGGCCAGACAGGACCTATAGAAAGGAATAAACGGTAGACCTTTCAGGCTGAGACCTTTGTTCCTGTTGCTAGGCTTGACCTCACACAAGTCATTGCATGGGGTCAAGTTTTTTTTTGGTAAATTTTATTTAGAGATACAGCGTGCAACAGGCCCTTTACAAAATAGTTTTGGGGGGGGGGGCCTTCAGACATTTTGAGAAGGGACACACCGTTCAGTGGTCATCGCAACGACCAGACCTTCCCAGGCAGATGCACCAAGCTGGTTAATGATAGGCAGGCCAGCGCCCGGGCAGTAAAACTGGCCGTGGAATGCCTGAGCGCAGGAGAATGGGGGGGAATCGTCTTCCCAAAGAGGACAGGGTCCACGTTGCTTCTATATTGGCCGCATTTGGCACTTCGGTTTCAGTGCGCTTTCATACACCGAAGTGTAATGAAGAAACGCAGATCAAAGCCCAGGGTTTGAGTCAGACACGCCCTTTCAAAGTGTACCTAGATACAGGATCTTAGACCTAAAACTTCAGCGGTGTCGTTTTCCGCAGAAGCTGCCTGGGTTCTTTCCGGAATTTTCTATTTGTTTATAATCAGATTTCCTGCATTTGTAGTTATTTTAATGTTTTTTCAAGAGTCTATTGAGCTGCCTTTTGAAAGCAGGCGGAAGGAAAGGTGTAAAATTAATCGTGATTTTGATTGCCTGACAACAACAGTGATTATGGTGCAATTAATCTTGATTTCGATATGAGGACAAGACTCTGGTCTAAGTGAGGCTTGCTTGGGGCGAGTGGGCGATTTGACTTGGGGGCTAACACCAGTCTTTTCGAAGCTTGAATTAAACTCTGCCGCCGGGCTTTTAATCGACCTGTCTGTGCTCGTTCAGCCGCCGGTAATGACAGGCTAACTCGCCGTGTAGGAGTGTGGGAATAGCTTCATTCTCAAGCGAGGCTCAGCGGCTCCCAGCGCCGAGTGCGGCCAGCGCTCCCCCCCCTCCATCGCTGACACCCTGTTCAGGAATGTCGGTGTGTTCTGATTGGACGTCTGCAGGTCGGGTTCCATTGTTCGGTGGGAGGGGCGGGACGCCGACGTCACCGGGCATGAATGAAACTTTGGCAAAAGTTTGAAGCAACTTCTTCCCGAGGTTTGCTCGAGACTCGCACGGCGGTGGCGTTTAAGCAATGGAGCCGCGGCACTCGTACCTCACCGCTCTACTGCCACTGCTCCTCATCGCCCGAGCCAGCCCCACGCTCCAAGCCAAAGAGGGTAAGAGCACAGTTTTTCGATCTTTAGCCTCCCTGTTAATACCTAATTATTGATGTTCCGATTGACCACGACTTAGGAAGGAGGGAGTTTCGGATTTTCTTTGGGTGATGTTCGGCGATTCTTGGAAGGCGTTCAGTGAGCCTCTAAGTTCGGAATCTTAGTCCTCGCCCGCCAGCACTCCGATCCTGGGGTCGGGGGCTGGTCACAAAGTTTAACCTACTTGGAGTGCTGGGTCACTCTGGTCCGTGTGTTTCCTGCTGGATTGTAGCGGAGGGGGTCCGGTTTCGTACACCTGCGGCTCCCTCCCGTCTGTGTCACCGGCCTGTCCAGAAAGTTTGCTTAAAATCTCACCACCTAACACAGGGGGCAATTCGATCGATCGTGTCTGTACAGATCGAGAGTTTTCCATTAATCCCAGTTTCCATTTTAGTTTTCAGTTTGGTTAAAGAGACGCGATCCTGCCATGAAGGGGCCTTTTCCTTAGAGTTGGGGAGGGGGTCGAGACATTTTTTTTAAAGGAGGGGAACGGTGCAGAATGCGAATATTGATACTGTTAGAGCGGTCAGCGCTTGAAGTGGGCCAGTATTCCACAGGAGATATTCCTGACCGCTGCGGTACTTGTGCCGGGAGCTGGGCAGTTTGGAACCCCGGGCTGGAGATTTGAATGGGTGTCCCTCATTTTAAAGTCCAAATGCGGGGCGGTGCACCGAGGCGAGACGAGAGCACATTGCGAAGGTCGGAGCCTCGGATATTCCGGAGTGCGCGCACGTCACGGGGGAGGACTGGGTTGGGCACCAGCTACCAGCGATGGTTTCCACACCTGTGACCGTGTACAAGGTGGCAAACAGAATGTGGGTTGTGGGGGAGGGCGACCAGTCAGATCAGGGTGATAAAAAATCAAGCGAGAATTCCCGTGTTTGAAGTTCCAGCGCAGTGTGAAATGGAAGGGGCTGGTTTAGATTTCAAAGAATTGGTTCAGCCCTTTGAAGCTGTAACGAGTCTGTGTCCCGGTTTCTACGAGGAAACATAAGCAGGCTAGGGAAGAGACGGACTGTAATAACCCCAGTGTCGTAACTGAGGGAAATTACTCTTTCATCTCGTCTTCTTGCGATGTGATATGCTTCTGTCAAAATTGTTCGCTGCTTGTACCCTCGCTTAAATTCCACTGGAATTGTTCCTCGGCTCCAAGTCTTTCCCCCATCCTGTCGCAAAATTCTTTCGAGCCACAAACAACATTATTCCTGTTTTCAGGAAATGTAAAGTTAAAACGCAGCTGCCGGAGTTCCGTTAAGCTCTCCCCTGTTCTGTGATAGCGTCTTCCCGTTTGGCTCCCGAATGTGTTGCTCGGGAGGATGTGGGTGTTGTGAATGCTTGCTCCTGAGCCGCTTTTCCTGTGAAACCAGCCGGCATTCCCGGGGGATTTCCGCGGGCGTCCTGTTGCAGGCTGAGTTCATCTGATTTCTGGAGTCCGGGGGGAGATATGAGGCCGGAATCCTACCTGTACCCCGCAGTGAATGAACCCTGTTATTATTGTGCTCATACTGTCTCCCTGGGTCCAAAAGTTTGGATGTTGATTTTTGCAGTGAGGGTCCAAACCAGCCAGGAAGATCCCTTAAAATTAATGGGAAAATTCGCATTCCCTTGGCTCTCCGAGGTTCCACTGTCAGCATGAGCCTGCATATTGGCTCCCTCTGGTCTAGGTAATCGGTGAAAAATATATTTCCCTGCAGTGTGTAACTGAAGACCGGGACACTGCAGAAGAGACCGACGTGACAATTTCACGGTGCACTTAACCGAGTATTGCTGTCTGCCCTCACGCTCACTGCTATGTATTTTATCTTTGGGTTGGCCAGACTGTTCCCTGGGGACCGAGCACCAGATAATAAAGCTGTTTAAATCGTTCCAGTCGGGAGGTCCCTGTATGCAACCAGAGGCGCTCCCCCGCAGATCCAATTTCAGAAACTGCGGTCCCTTCAGAAGACGAGGAGTGCGGCCCCTCCACTCCACCCCTGTTAACGCCACTGGCGACTTCCTTGGCCGTTTCCCTTAAAAGTTAGAAAACTCTCGGAAGATGTTGGATGTTATATGTGCAGGCAGGTAGTAGAAGGCTCTCGCCAGTTGCCCGGGTTTCACCCTGCTCTCCAGAGCTGTCTGAGTGGAGTTCGCACGTTCTCCCTCAGATGGCGTGGAGTGTCCCGCTCATTTCCCCCCTCCATATCCCAGAGAGACGCGGATTAGTGGGTTAATTAGCCACTGTGAATTGCTCCTGGGATCTAGATATTATGACTCAGAAACAGTTTCTTTCCTTCCGCTTCAGTTTTCAGAACGGCCCATGAGTACGTCCCCGTTATTCCTTTCTTTCTGCGCTATTTAATTATTCTCGTAATTTATAGTTTTTGTCTTAGCACTGTACCGCTGTCGCAAAACTACGATTCACGACATATGTCAGTGATAACCATTCTTATTTCTGAAACCGAGTGGTAGAGGGTGTGACACTGAGAGGAAAATAGAATTAGTCTGAACGGGTCTTTGATGGTTGGCACAGATCTGGCGAGGCGAGGGGCCAGATTACTTGCTGTATCACTTAATTACGCCACACAAAAGCATTGCTATGTATTCCTGTGTTCAACTTGCTTGGGGACCCATTTTAATTTTTTTCTCCATTCTGTGAAATGTGTTTTTTTAAAATTATTGTATTCTTTATCTTAATCTGTTTTCATTGCGCTGCATTGGAGTCGGAGTAATAACTATTCGTCCCCCTTTTCACTTATATAATGGAAATTACCTTAAACTCTCTTGAATCTATAGAGGAGGTTGAGTCATCCGAGAGGAGGCGGTGAAGGTAACGGAAGATCGGAAAGGCGGCAAAAAGCTGACCTTTGAACCTAGGGATTTCTTCAAGATGGGAGGATTTGACAAAGTAGGGACCATCACCTGTAGAGATGGTTAACAGTTCCTTTCAGTCTGGTTAGAGCTGAACCATTAGCAGAGGTGCTGCTTCCATGAGGGAGTGAATGTAACAGAGATGGAAAACCAGTGCTCTGGTGGATGAAGTGAATTGCGGATTCCGTGCTGTAAATCCCCTGTAATGGAGTCTTGAACACACTCATTAAAGGTCAGCAGAGGGACAAAGGGGCAGTGAAGGGGAGCACCAAGTGAACTCCTACAGCAGATTTGTCCTGCTCTGGATTTCCAGCACCTGCAAAATCTCTTCTGTTTAGCCACCTTGATATTGTGAATTATGTGGTTCAGTGAATGAAAGTATAGCCAAGTGCTGATCTACTTTATTAAGAATGAAGTTTTTTTTAGGTGGGGAAAGATAGGAGGTTTGAAGGTGGGAGTGGATGCACTAATCTCTAGAGGCCTTTTGGGACTGCTGGATACCACTGGCTGGAGTGTATTCTAAATAAGGAGGCAAATATTTTGATTTAGTGTTTTAACAATGTGTATTTGTAATTTCTGAATTGAAGATGATGTGAATATGTAAGTCTTTAAAAATGACGTTGGGCATAGAAACCAGTTTGAGTTTCGCTTCAGATGGGGATGATAACAGCTGACACCCATCGAGACTCTGCAATAGCAGATTACCACAGTGGATAAGAAGGGTAATTCAGTTTGTGGGAGGGGTAGAGAAATCTCCTGTCGTCTTTGCTCTGCCACTTTTGGGACTGTTTTACACCAGGGGTCCTCCACTCTAGCTGGTGAAGGGAATCTATGCAAGTGTTCAAAGACTGAATGTAGGTTGGACCCTCACGGCTTCTGACAGGTCCAGTGGTAAAATAGAGATTTCTTCATGCACCAACAAATAAAAACCCTTAGCAGGTTACAGTATGACCTTCTGAGGCTCACAGGTCACTCCTTTTGGCTGTTGTGTTCTGTCTGATTAGCTGCAAGTGTATCCCTGTATAGTGGGTGGGAGGAGAGTACGGTACTGCAGGAGGTTTAAAGGTGCCAAGTTCACTTAAAAATGAGTGGTTCCTATGCAGGTATTTTAAAAATAATGATACCAGGGAGATGGATGAGGGGGTAAAACCAACCTGAGCATTAATTCATTCAAAGATTCAGGGTATGGAAGTTTTAGAAATAGGGGGAAAACTGAGGAGTGAAGTGAGGCTGAGTTGGTGGGATGAGGCTGAGTTAATGGAGCGAGTCTTGGCTGGGGGGTGGGTGGGGAGAACATTTTGGGTCTGGTCATTGGAACCTGGTGGGGAAGCCAGAGCGTCGAGTTCTGCAGGGGTTTATGTGGGTGCTGTGCTTGTTTTGGGGGGGGGGGGCCTTTGCAGCTTATTGTCAGGAGTATTGAGCTCTATCTTTATTTGTTTATTGTTGTAGGCATACATAAATGAGGTATAAACACCATTAAAGTTAGCTTCTTGCAGCAGCAGTAAATCCCAAAGTACAAATCAGGTCCGAGCGGGGTTTTTGCACTGGGACCCGGAGTCAGGTCTGAGTGAAAAATCGTGTGGTTAAATATCTTTATATGTCCTGCACAAGACATCAATGCTTCGTCTTTGCCTGTAGTTCACATACAGAGTGATTCTTTATAGTGCCTCGCTGAACGATTTCTGGATATTCTAGACAGAGCGTTGTGACGATCATTCCTTTGAAGTATGTTGTACATTACGTCTTTGTTTCTCTCCCTTAGTTGTTCTGTTGGATTTTGCTTCGGCGCATGGAGAGCTCGGCTGGCTCACCAACCCGTACAATGCCGCTGTAAGTACAAAGACCTGGCACGCCGCACGTCACTCCCTTCCCATGAAACGGCCCGCGCTCATCTCCGAACCGAGCCCTAACCCATTCGGGTGGGTGGGCGGCATCTGTAGTTTTAAGTTCCGGGGGAGGGGGGGTGGCGCAGTATGATATTTGGTGGGTTAATCTTTGAGAATGTCACGGGCAAAGTGACTGAGGAACCCTGCAGATCCAGCAGCATCTATCCAGAGGTATAAACAGTCAATGTTTCAGACTGAGCCCTTCGTCAGGGAAGGTGGGGGGGGGGGGGGGTAGCCAGATGAAGGAGTACAAGCTGCAAGGTGAAACCACATTAGGGGGAATGTGGGGGGGGGGGGGCTGAAGTAAGAAGCTGAGAAGGGATAGGAGGAAGAGGTAAAGGGCTTAAGAAACAATGTACCATGGGAGGGGCAACAGAGGGAGGTGAAGGGCGGGTGAAAAGAAGAGAAGGGATAAAAGGCGAGACGGAATGGGGAATGGAAGCAAAGAGAGCGGGGAGAAATTACTGGAATTCAGTGAAATCGACGTTTAATCCTTGAGGATGTGCCTCTGATTCTCATTATTTAGATTAGATAGATACTTTATTGATCCCAAAGGAAATTACAGTATCACAGTAGCATTACAAGTGCACAGATATACAAATATTAGAAGAGAGACAACAAAGAATTAAAAAAAAGTCACCTTAAAAATTAGATGTGCAAGATTTACAACTCAGAGATGTCAAATATTTCCAAGTAATATTACACAGTAATGGTGCAAGTTCACACTGTCCAGATAAGAAGTGATGGTAATATCGCACAAGGTGTTGGCGATAGCAGGGTGTGGTGAACACAACTCTGGTTAATAACAGTCCAACAGAAGGGGTTTATCACTTCTCCTTCATAATAAAAGGAGAAAATGCTGGAAGTACCCAAAAGGCTTGACAATTTTTGCAGAGGAACGGTTTCCAAAAATAGGGAGAAAGAAAAACATATACACACTAAAGTTGGCGAAGAGTGGGAGAAGGAAAATAAAGTGCAGTAAGGCTGTGGACGAGGAATGTGAGAGATTAAATACCAGCAGGGTGGTGGTGCAAGGTCAAACACAAGTTAGGTTCACCTGAATTAGTTCCCTGTTCTCTTCTGGAATATTGCGAGTGCCTGCTGTCACGAATATGGAAGGTTGTTTCTTTCCCACTGGAGTAGAGGATATGAGGGTGGGGGTGCATGGTGGGTGATTGGTTTCTTTTGCCTGGGAAACCTTTCATCCTTGGGTTTGAAACATTGTTTGATGGCGATTTTTTTCCCCCCTGTCTTCCTTGAAAGTGGGATCTTCTCCAGAATGTGTGGAACAACACGCCCATCTACATGTATAGTGTGTGCAACGTGGTGGAAGGTGACCAGGACAACTGGCTACGGACCAACTGGATCTACCGCGGAGAGGCGCAGCGTATCTTTGTCGAGCTCAAGTTCACCGTGCGCGATTGCAACAGCTTCCCCAGCATTGCCACCACTTGCAAGGAGACCTTCAATCTCTTCTACGCTGAGTCAGACTTTGATTATGGGACAATCTTTAGGAAGAGCCAATTCAAAAAAATTGACACCATTGCACCCGATGAGGTCACACGGAAAGAGGACCTAAATTCACGAAACGTCAAGGTGAACATGGAGGTGCGTTCCGTTGGCTCACTGAGGAAGAAGGGCTTCTACCTGGCATTTCAAGACGTCGGTGCGTGCGTAGCCCTCATATCTGTGCGGGTGTACTACAAGAAGTGCCCATCCATGGTGCTTAATATGGCCGTCTTCCCAGAGACAACAGCCGGGGCAGATTCCCAAGCGCTCTCTGAAGTTACCGGCACCTGTATTGACCATGCAGTGGCTCAGGAGGCTCCGAAGATGCACTGTACTACCGACGGCAAGTGGCTGGTTCCTGTCGGTCAGTGCGTGTGTGAGGCTGGCTATGAGATGGTGAACAGTAAATGCCAAGGTAAGCAAGGCGGCTGAAATTAAACATTTCCCTGTCTGATAGAATTAGGACCAAGTGCGGTTTGGAATGGGAAGGACTGCAGCTGAGAGATGGGACAGATAAGGGTAGTGTCTGACCTCTTCTTCATTGTCCTGTTCGATCCATTTTATATCATCACTAGGGAACAGGAGAATGGCACCTGGTCCCTCATACCTGCCCCCGGAGTCAATGTCCAGTGTAGCGGTCACAGCAGGATCCACTTTTACCAAATTTGTGACATCAGTTTAGTTCAAGATAACTTGCCTCACCTCAACACGAAACTGATTTCACAACCTGTGGCTGGATCTATCTGTCTATTGTTTTTGCACAGTTTGTCATATTCTGCACAATGGTTGTTTGGCCAGCCGCGTTTCTTTGTAACCACTATGAATGCCCGCAAGGAAATGAATTTTGAGGTTGTAAGCGCGTGGTGACGAATATGCACTTTGATAATAAATTTCCATTGCACTTTGAACCACCAGTCTTCGAGAAAGCAGACACTAGCTGATTTGTGCAAGATGTTCAGTACTTCTGTTTATATTGTCTGATAAATCGAAACAGTGAAACAAAATTAAGACTAAATGTAAGAAAGCCCTTAACTCACCTTCTGTGCCCGTTCCCCATAGCCCTCAATTCCCTGATCTTTCAAAAATGAGATGAAATCATTTGCTTGTGTTCTGTGTATTAATGGGACGTGTGCACTGTTGACTAAGCAGTCATTGAATGCCAGGAATTGGTGGTGAGCCACTACAGTCCTTGTGGTAAAGGTACTTCCACAGTGCTGAAGAATCATTGAGATTAGGAGTGGACAGAAGCCTCTCACTCTGTTTAGTCTGTGCTGGCTGATCAAGAGCGACTCAACTGATTTCCAGTTCTCGCTTCATGGCTTAGAGTAGGAAGTTCCTGCAGCTTGGCCCAGCAATGATAATTTCAAACTGAACTGCCAGCAATTGTGTATTATTCGCATTGATGCTGTCTCTGCCTTGCACCTCTGAAATGCTGGATTTGCCTATTCTCACGCTAGTACTTCTGGTGTGAGATTGAGGAAGCAGAATGTACTCAGCGGCCTCTTTATCAGATATGTCCCCTCTACCTAATCAAGTGACCGCTCAGTGTACGTTCGTGGCCTTCTGGTGTTGTGGCCCATCCACTCCAAGGTTCAACGTGTTGTGTGCACGCCACTGTTGGAACACGTGGTTATTTGAGTTGCTGTCGCCTTCCCGTCAGCTTGAACCAGTCTGGCCATTCTCCTCGTTATCAAGGCGTTTTCACCCGTGGAGCTGCTGCCCACTGGATCCTTTTTGGTTTTTGCACCATTCTCTCTAAACTCCAGAGACTGTTGCGTGTGAAAATCCCAGGAGATCAGCAGTTTCTGAGATACTCAAACCACCCCATCTGGCACCAACAATCTTTCCACGGTCAAAGTTACTGAGACTGCATTTCTTCCCCCATTCTGATGTTTGGTCGGACCTCTTGACCGTGTCTGCATGCTGTTACTCAGTGAGTTGCTGTCCCATGATTATTTGTTTGCATTAACGAGCAGGGGTACTGGTGTACCTAATAAAGTGGCCGCTGAGTGTAATGAGCACACTGATCCTATCAGATTGGATATGCCCTATCTGCCGCATAAACAGTGCATTGCTTGCAGAGTTCGTGTGTGCACAATCCGCTTTATTTTAAACTGCGCGGAGATTTATTGGGTTCTGATCTCAGGAGCTGTTGCACCTGGGTGTAACCCAAGGAGGTGGTTCTGCAGACAGGAGCTGATCCTCAGTTTGATGAAATGCTTTCCACGAGGTCTGCATGGGAGGGGGATGGGGTGGGAGTGGGGGGAGGGAAGGGAGCTGCAGAAAGAACGCATTGGACAATGGGCACCGTTGTGCGGTGAGGTTGTTTCATGAGATATGGCCTCCATCATTCATCAGTGATTTATGGAGACTCGCCCTACTTCTGTGCATTGGTGAAATTCCATAACGGCATGTAATAAACAGGCATTCCACAGGATTTGCCCGCCTGTTACTGGGGGAGGTTCTCCTCTTTGAATTTGACATGATTTTGAAAAGTTACAGGGGAGGATTTTGAGGAGCAGGAGGGGCTTGCTTTGTGCCCCGCGTGGCTGGCCGGCTTGTCAGAGAGGAGGGGGAGAAATCCCGGGGATCTTCCTTTCCCCTGCGCTGTGTTGGTGAAGTTGGAATGTTAAACCATTTAGTTTGGACTTGTGTTGGTGGGGTTAATTGCTGACCCTGCCAGCACCAAAGAGTTTTCTGGAGCAGTTGTAAGTCAATAACCCTGCCCCTTATAATCTACTTACTCTCCTTATCCCTTTATCCTGTTTTGGCTTTGTTATTTTAGTTACTTTGCTGCAGTGTCCTTCCTTGTTAACAACTTTCCTCTGGGAAGGATAATGCCTGGCTTGTTTTGTGCTGGTGTTCTTTCTGCTTGTGTTCCTTGGCGGAACTTTTCAGCACTGGATCAGATTTTTTTTTTGTCAGTTTGATGTAATCTCTCTCCTTTTATTTATTTGTTCCTTCAGTTCAAGCAGATTTCTAATAGAATGAAGCAAATCAGTTCTTCAGAATTCATCAGAGTCTCCAAGTACATTGGGGCGTGTTACTGGATCCCCAAATACTGTTCGATGACCCCTGACTCTCTCCAGGGAATAAAATCTGAAAGTTTGGGAACAGTCCACAGCTACCTGACCTGCTGAATGTTTCCCGCATTTTTCGTTTTTACTGTAGATTTTGAGTATCTGCCCTTTTGTGGTGCTGTTTTCAGGCAAAATATGTTTAAAGGGCAGTTTTAGTACTGGACTCTAAAACCTCAGAAACAGTGTAGCCTCTTAGATGACCGTGTTTCAGTCAGGAGTCAAGAGCCTGATAAATGATTGACTTGTTTCCCAGGTGTTTAGTCCATTTGGGAGTGGCTGCCTCTGCTCAAAGAATGGAAATGCGCCGCTTCCCCGAGGAGGCGGAGAGAATAGCCCTAACGGTAGGGAGCCTGTGTATCGACCCTTTTCCTACGCTGAGGCATCAACGGGCCTTTCTGCACCACTCAGCTAATTACAGGCTGCTGGCCCGTTTGGAATATCCTTCCTTTGCAAAGCAGCAAGTTCATTGCTCTTCAGAGGTAGAATGACTTGACAAAAGGCGCCGAGTTTGCTCCACGTCCATGGGACCTACGCACTTGAACTTTAAATGTGCAACGCAGGTCTTGCCCACTGGGAAGAAAATACTTATGAGGAAAGGACCCCCCTTCCCCCCCCCCCCCAACTCATTGTCAATGTTCCCTGTTCAGACGTAGGTAGAATACTTAGGCAGAGACTGAATTGACTGCCACTGTGCTGCTTTGTGTGGCCAAGTGGCCTCCAGTACTGACTGTCGATTTTTGTTGAAGTCGATCTGCTTTTGCGGAGTCCCGGGATGTCAAATGCAAAGGCGCTTGATGGATTTTCAAACACAAAAGCAAAATACCGCAGGTACTGCAAATCTGAAATAAAAATACAGAAGATAGCCTGCAGTTCTGGTGGAAGAAACAAAAGAATCTCCATGGATGCTGCCTGACACATGTTTACTCCTCGTTTCTCTGAATTCTGTTCACGTGTTGCCTTGCAGTGCAACTATGTTCAAGGCCATGTCAAAGTTGGCAGACATACTGAGACATAGGAGCTCTGTTCCTATTTTCTTGTAAGCATTCACAGTAGAACATATAAATACAATAGAATTAATGAAAAACTGATAATATTATTATTACAATAATAATAAATAAATAAGTAGGTTAGTTCGTGTGTGCCACGTCACATGACATGGGCAGTTGTGGTCTTTCCATGACTGTGATTGTTCTTGGCACATTTTTCTACGGAAGTGGTTTGCCATTGCTGCTTTCTGGGCAGAGTCTTTACAAGACGGGTGACCCCGGCCATTATCAATACTCTTCAGGGATTGTCTGCCTGGCGTCAGTGTAACATAACCAGGACTTGTGAGATGCACCGGCTGCTCATACGACCATCCACCACCATGGTTTCACGTGACCCTGATGGGGGCGGTGGTGGTGGGGTGGGGGCTAAGCAGGTGCTACACTTTACTCAAGGGTGGCCTGCAGGCTAATGGAGGGAAGGACAGCCTTACACCTCCTTTGATAGAAGCGTATTTTCTCCCCCCCCACCCAAAACAAACGGGTAAGTGAGTAATACTGAGGACGTGAGTTGTAGAGTCCTTGAAAATGAGTCTGTAGATTGTGGGATCAGTTCAGTGTTGGGGTGAGGGAAGTTATCCACGCTGGTTCAGGAGCCTGATAATTGAAGGATAATAACTGTTCCTCACCCTGGTGGCGCGGGAGCTAAGTCTCCGTCCGATAGCAGCAGTGAGAATAGAGCATAGCTTGGATGTTTTTGATTCTTGATGTCATGTACCCTCACCGATCTTATCCTTCTGTACAGAAAAGGAGAAATCATTGATTTGAACATCATACTAATTAGCCAAGTATTTCCTGCCTTTTCCTTTATATTTTAAGTGTCTTTTTTTTTTGCTGTAGCTTACTGGCAAGAATATTTATAAAGGTGGTTTTGGTACCAGAGCCCGAACTTCAACCCTTTGGACCTCCGCTCCAATGAGCCTGTTGTTAATATTGAGATGCAGTCTCTGCACATAGTGTTGAACAGCCTGTACAAGGAGCAACTTCTCTGTTCCTGCAGCGTGAATGGGGGCGAGCTAGCTGGCTGTGCATGGCGGTCAGCTTGGGTGTTTGTAAAACAGTCCAATGAGAAGTCTGCTCTTGGCCTTGTCTGCTCCGTTCCGGCGCGGAATTCCCTGCCAGATGCGTGCTTTTGCTATCTCGATTATATCCCACGAGCTAAAATGGCACTTCCCTTTTTTGTGTCTTATCATCCACTGGCCAAGGTGCCCAATGGGCTCTGACCTTGGTTATTCTAATATTTCAATAGCGAGTGCGTGACATTCCATTCCACTTAGGATGATGCCCAGAAGCAGAGATTAGTTGACACAAGTAGAGTTTGTATAACCGGTATTGTTTCTTCTACTTTAATCTTGATGTTGTTACACAGTATACTCTCCTACCTCCAATTGCATTTCTTCATTAAATGGGAGGGAAAATTGGCCTTGCCTCAATTGACATTCAGCGCTGGTGATTGATGTTAGTGCAGGACATGGATTCTGGCTCTTGCATTTAGTTTTGCAGTGTGTACAAACCCAATGCCTTCTGCCACTGTCTCACGGTGCCAGAAATCCAGATTCTATCCTGACCTCGGGCGCTGTCTGTGTGGGGTTCCACCAGTGGGTTTCGTCTGGGGCACCCCAGTTTCCTTCCACCTCCCAGAGAAGTGTGGGATACTGCTAGGTTAACTGGCCACAAAACTTGAGGGGTTGAAGAGAATGTGAGGAGCATTTAAAAAAAAGGGATTAGTGTAGAATGGTTTTGTGTGGACTTAATGGGCTGAAGGGTCTTTATAACTGTGAGTGATGCAACTGCTCATTTTAACTTGAAAATATTTAATTTCTTCATGGTGGATTTTGTTGCCTGATTGCCTAACTTTAGTATTGTGGCTTTTATCACAAGCCAAGAAGAGTGAAGTATCTGGATATGAGAAGGAGATGGAAAGGCATAGGAAACTGTAAGGCTAACCAAAGACTGAAGTAGTTACCCTTAACTGTATTGACTGCAGTTAATTGGAATGTCCCACACGTTCTACCGCCTGTTTGTGGATTGGCTGAAGACCACAAGCTCTGGTGAGTGTGTGGCTGGATCATCTCCCTTGAAAGCTGGAAATGGAACGCCTGAAATTGCTGGTACAGGTTTTGTTGTGCTGTTCTTGGACCCCGACCAATGTGTCATTCTCCCTTCAGTACAAAGGCTTCCCACAAACGCTAATGAGGATTTCTAACCTCAGCTCCAGCGTATTCTTACAATCTGTTGAATTCTTTCAAAATGAATATCTCTTTCCACCCCGACCTCCTCCAGAACAGGTGTTTAACCAAATCTTCTCCACTCCAGGTCCCTGTTGTCTTTTGGACTTGTGGAGTCCTTCTGGAGTTATTGACTTTATTGTCACACTGATCCCAGGGCTCCAGAAATAATCAGGTCTTATCTTGATGTGTCAAGAGTGTGGGTCATTTACTGCTACAATACTCCCCCGTTTCCAGCAGCCCCGTCTACTTGCTAAGTGTCTCACTCACTGCTCTGCTCCAGCCAAATCTTTCTTGCATGAGTCACCCTGTTATCATTACCAGTTGAGTGCTAGTCAGTTCCTTCCTTAACCGTGAGACTGATTTTTGTGTGGGTGTGGTGGGAGATTGGTGTTTGCTGCTCCATTTCTCAGCCTGCTTGTCATGATTCTATTCCAATTTGTAACAGCTCAGTCTTGTCTGAAGCCCGCCCGGCCTGGAAGTTTTCCTTTCAGTTTTCCTTTGCCTAGGAGCCGTTTGACGCAGGAGTACATCTCTGGGGTACTTGTGTGAGGGACAGGGGAGCACGAGGGAGCTGTGGCAACATTTACAATGTACTGAGATCTTACCTGAGTCGGGAGACTGATCCCAGAATCCCCGGAACAGTTTTTTAATTTACCCTGCTAAAAGCACCAGGTCCTATTTCATAAACATTGTCCCCTATCATCTGTAATCCATCTGGAGGAATTTCATTCGTCCTCAGCAGTCCATGCCTACTTTAATGATATCGCTGTTCCTGGTTGATTTCCTCATGAGAACTTTGTGAAAAATGCACAAAAAAAAAACCCCCCAAACTTGCCAAATGGTTCAGTTTTGCCGAGCTGAATGGGATCCTTTAGTCCTCTGGCTCAACGTGTCGTTGTGCTTGGTGTCTTGCTGGTTATGGACAGCAAGCTTTGTCACTGATGCCCAGGGTCCCGTTGGTTCATGTGAGTGCAGTCCCAGTTCGTGCTGGTTCGGGCAGCAACCTCGACGATGGCATCAAACTGCCATCTCGGTTGCCGGGACAGGCAGAAAGATGCAGTAAAGACCACCTTTTTGCCAGTGGTGCCGGTCGGTGCCCCTGAGAGCGGAAGCAACTTCTGCAGGTGTCATTTCTAATTAACGGATCTCACTTGGGAGGAGTTGCAATTAGCTTCGGCGCCTTGAGGCAAAGGAAGGAAGAAAATCATTCGGGGATGACAGCCTCCTGGGTGGTGGACGCAGAAAGTTGGGAGGGCTAGAGGCTCAGAATCAGGTCACCAGCATGCGTTGTGAGATTTATTGTTACGCGTCGGCAGTACCTTACAATACATAATAATAAAAACAGTGAATTATAGTGAATATATAAATAAGTAGCACACAAAAAAAAACTAGTGAGGTAGTGTTCGTGGGTTCATAAATCTGATTTCAGAGGGGAAGAAGCTGTTCCTGAGTCACTGAGCGCGTGTACTCAGATTGGGTGTGTTTATTGTTTATTCAGTACGTGAGTGTAAAAATCGAAATGGTTGTTACTCTAGATCCGATGTAACACTACAAAAACTCAACGAGCATAAAGCAGACAGTATATATAAATATAAAACATAGTGCACAAGTAACTGTTTGAGTGCGGCTGCAGACACATAAGATTTAGTTTATATACTGTATGTAGACTGTGACACTAGGTGCAGGAGTATCTGTACATCAGGTGACTCAGGCAGGAAATGATAAAGTGATAAAGTGACTCTTGACAAAGGGGAATTCTTCTAGGTACGGTCAGTGCATTCAGTGAGGGAAAGGAGAAAATCAAACCTGTACCACTTGGTGATGCTCTTCCTTCTGCAGAAATGATTGGCAGCTTGGGGGTTATCACTGATTGAAAACAGCTCCCAAGGATCCATCAGACGGGATTAGTGGTAACCTTGTACTTCAGTTTGGGCCCACACCTTCCCTCTCAGCAGGAGAGTTCACACATGTAATGTTTAAACTGGGTTTTTTGTGACTTGCTCCTGTACTATTGCCACATCCTGTAGTAAATGAGAATACTTTTTAAATTTTGAACGTGCTAATTTACAGGTGCCATTATGAGCTCAGTTGTAATTATGTTTTTAATTTCCTCTCTCTTTGGAGCTGTCCCAGTAACCAGTTTTACTGTGGAGCAGCTCTGGGGCTGTGCCGCCATAAATGTGCACTTAGGCTGCGGATTTGCACCTCATCGCAGCGGGAGAGGAGACATATAACCAGCTGGGCTGTGACCTGGAGGCAAAAGGCCTCTCTGGTGCTTTGCCTCACGCTGCCCGCAGGACGGGGAAAGTCTTAGTCCTTGCTGCTGGGCTGCATTTCCATTTCCTAGGCCTTGTCCTCTGCAACCTTTTATCTGCACAGACTAATTGGGAGTAGCTACTTTTAAGGCCAGCTAAAGGGGTTAGCACCAGGGTCACAGTGGAGGGGAAGCGCACCAGGATTGACAGTCTTTAAAAGTGTAATTTGGTTCGTGTTCTGACTGGACAGGTCTGAATTCTAATGACTGATCTTACCTTGAAACATTAACACGACACTCCTCTTAGCCGTGAGCTCTCTGAACTAATACAGGAGCAGTGTTCATTACCGTTATGCAGATGTCTTTGCTCTTGCGCTCTGCCTGTTCCAGTGCATTGCCGGCTTGGAGCCTGATTCTTGGGATTTTTGCCCCCAGCCGACACATGCCTAAGGTATGCTGTCTTAGCCTGAACAGGGTGCTGTGGAATCCTTGTTCTGCGGCCATTTTCTGCTAATTACTGTCTCTCCTTGTTCCACCAGCACTCCGTGGTGGGGGTCGATGTGGAACTGTGAGTTGCAAGGTTTCTGTAGCGACTAATTGTGTAGAAATGCTTTCTCTGTAAATTTGTTAATTAACGCTCCGCGTGCCTCAGCCATTGATTGGCAAAGTCGTGAAGACTCTGGGTGTCCTGCTGTGATGGTGGCCGGGCTCTGTGTAATTGGACTAATCATGGCCAGGTGCTGATAGGGAAAAATATACTTCCATTTGGGTTCCAGGGCTTTTCCACACTCTTAAATATGCGCATTGATGAAAGAAATATGGAGGGAAGTGTTCGACTAAGTATCCCACTGAAACTTGTTAGCACTTGGGAAAGCGTAAAGCGGGGGATCCCCAGTCCGTGGGACTGTTGTTCAGTAAATTACATTATCTTCAGGACAGCTGATCGAGAGAAGGATGGAAATATCTTGCGCAGAAACCAAATATAAGATTTGGAATTTAATAAGTTAATTTACAGGCATTCAGGACACGCCCTGACTAATGAGAGTGAAATAAAACTTTTCCACAATGGCGGTGTTTGAACTTGCCCCTGCTGTGCCTCATACAGACCCCAGCCTGGTAGCTCGAATGCGTGATGTGGTATTGGAGGCTGAATTCTTCTGAACATTTTTGAAGTGTTTGCTCACTTCCTTTGGCCATAGGATAGAGATTGGTAGTGGATGTGCTTGGACTTGTCCCTCCCAGGGTCCTGTCATCATATTTTCTAAGAGGCCTGAATTGCTGACATAATCCGCTTCCTTAGGCAATCCGGTGTGTATTGTATCTCAAAGGAAACTCTGACCCATTCGCTAGAAGCCCCTGCTTGGCAGACTTAGCCAGCTGAACCCGATTTAGTTTTATTAGTCAGACCACAGTATACCCTAGCTTGTTACTGAGTGGGGTTGTACAGCCCCAGAAACTGGCCGATCATCAGCCCCTCGTTTATACCCAGTGCATCTCGCTCTTAGACTGCTGTGCTTTGAGATTTTAAGTGACTGTCCAAATACCTGCCCCCACCGACCCCTTGAGCAGCAAGTTCCATTTGTCTGACCACCGCTGGAAACCACAGCACCCGATTGTGAAATGGCGGAGGAATTTCGAACATATGCTCGGTTTAAAATAAAAAGTTAATTTTTGGTTTCAAGTGGATCCTGTGGTTGGTAGCGGATGACCTCATCCACTGCTCGTGGTTTTGAATGACTGGTTCCGCAGGATGCACCAGCAGCTCCGAGCTTCCTCACCAGATACAGGGGCACCATCTGGAAAACACTGATCTGTCCTTCAGAGGGAGAATGAGACTTCTTGGGTCAATGCCAGCCCCTTTGTTTCTCTCTCTCTCTCGCCATTCTCCAGAAAATTAAGCAAGCACCAATATCCCCCAACCCACCCGTGAAACATTTATAACAAAGTTTTTGCTGGGCTTTGACTATGCTTCATTTTTTAACAGGCTGCTCCAGGTAAGTGGGTGGGGAGGATAGTGTGATGGAGCAACTTGTGTGCTGGTGACCCAGCTCTGTCAGAGCACAACCACCCATCCAGTTAATTTACACACGTGCCCTTGCCTCACAGCTCGAACCAGCTCCCAGTTCTCCCTGCGTTATTTCCCCGTGGATCCCCCTGATTTGGATGTGCTGGTTTTCCACATACACACACCTCTTCCATATTTTCCTGGATCCAGTCGGAATAGCACTCTCTTCCGTTTGGCTATTCAATTGCACTTTCATCCTGTAATCATTCAGCCCCCCCCCGATTAACCAGGGAGTTGCTCATTCATCCGGCTAGGGTGGGGGGGGGGGAACAGAGCAAATTGCCACCCCCCCATCAGTGGACAACTCGTCAGCTTACTTTCCTCTTGCCTGCGTTTTGTTGCTGTGTTTGACCCTGGCTGAACGCAGGTAGCAATTGAAAGCTGGGAGGGAGGGTGAGATTTGTAACAGGGTTTGTTCCAGCTCTCTCTCTCGCCCCCCACCCCCCCTCCAATGGGTCAGCAGGCACATCTGCCTGAGGCAGAACTTTCGTACCAGGACACCAGATGAGCTCCATTCCCTTTGGTTGATTTAGCCACTTGCTGGGCGTTCAGAGCTTCTGGATTAGTGAGGTGTGGGCTCCAGGGTCTAATCACTGTCCCTGACAACCCTATTCCCACCTGAACCCCTCCTCCGGAAAGTGCACACGAGCTTTCGAATGTGATCAGAATCAAGTTTATTATCACCGGCGTATGACGTGAGATCTGTTAACTTAGCAGTACAATGCAATACACAATAGACAGAACTGTGAATTACAGCAAGTGTGTGTATATTAAATAGTTAAATAAGTAGTGGCAAAAAAAAACCTGAAATAAATCGAGTAGTGAGGTAGTGTTCAAGGGTTCAATGTCCATTTCGGAATTGGATGGCAGAGGGGAAGAAGCTGTTCCTGAATTGTTGAGTGTGTGCCTTCAGGCTTCTGTACCTCCCTCCTGCTGGTAGCAATGAGAAGAGGGCATGTCCGGGTGGTGGAGGTCCTTAGTGCCTTTCTGAGGCAGCGCCTCTTGGAGATGACCTGGTTACTGCGGAGGCTCGTAACATTTTTGTCCCGGTTGATTTCAGAATGGTCTGCTTGGATGAGGCACCAGGCTCCCGCTGGCACCTGAGGGCGTGTAGATGTTGATGTCTGTGGTGGGGGTGGAAGTAGGGTGGGCTGGGCTCTACGCGGGGCAGCAGGTAGCGTATTTGGTGGTTGTGGATGCTGTGCATGCTTTTCACAGACACCTGCAAAGTTGTTACTCATGGCACTGCCAGTGTTCTCAGCCGAATTCTTTCACTGACAAGGCACCTTCCCGAATCTGCCTTACTGGGTACGTCCCGCTCAGGCTCCCGTTACGCACTCTGACCAATCGCTGCCCCCACTTTCCCGGTCGTATCCTTTTCAACAGCCTGGTTGCCGAGGCCTCATTGTCCCTGAGGGATTGATGCATTTATGTTTGTGTTGCCGGTTAATTGGAGGATCACAGGCAACGGAACTGCAGCCGGGCTGGTGCTGACAGCTCACTTCTAATGACGAGTCATTATCCGCTCCTAAAGCTCCATGCGCCCTACATGATAAGCTTCCAGCTTCCTTTCAACTCTGCTCACTTACTGATAGGTTAAGAGCCGTGACCTCTTTCTGTCTGGCTACTCTCTCTTCCCCGACAAGCCCCAGTCGATCGTAATGCATTTGAAACGAGGTTGAGGCGCTGTTGACACGACCGTCTCAAGGAGATGGTCCTGCTTCTTCTCGGTTGTAAAGATCAACCGTAAAACTTGATGATAATTAAATCGGGGAATATGTCCGTGGCAACGTTTCAGTTGTTCAGGATGAGCATCAGACTTGATCTCATTCAAATGTTTGAATATTTCACTCTGTATTCTTTCAGATCAAAACCTTCCTTAGGAATATTGAGTTTGATTTGTGAACTGGCAGCTGTATCCAGATTGAGGCCATTGGATGTTTGCCCAAAGATTAGCAGAAATGATTTGTGGGACTGTGATCTTGACAAAGACCAACAAATCTCTTTGGCCTCACCCAGAACCATGTCATATGACCTCATTTCTTTGACTTTAATGTTCTGGCTGTCTTTGATCTTGCCTTCCAGAAAAATGCTTGCTAACCGCTCTCTGATCAGAGTTTTATCTCCTTGACTAAACTTCCCACCTTGACTTGGTGCTCGTTTCCATTTTTTCCTTCTGGGACACTTTTTCCTACATGGAAGTTTCTTCTGAACTCAATCCACTTTGAATCAAGCTTGGGTTTATACCTTGGGACACTCTTGTGTTTATCAATTACAACTACTCAACAAACCCGCACAACTCACTGACACAAAACAGGTTGGCCGTGATGGCTGTGTGACTAATTAGGCTTGAAACTGCTCCATTTGGATGCAAATGAACATTCTGTTGAGCAGAACCGATCCCCTCGTGGTGAAAAATCCTCAGTGGGTTGGTTTTAACCCTCTTTCTATTAGAAAAGAAAACAGCTGGACCATGTTTACCTTACGTTACTGATTTACATGCCTGTGATTTAAGGTGAAAATTATAATGTGTGATGTTCCCCACCCAGGAAATACCAAAGCTCAAAGATCAACACTGTGCTGAGCAATCTGTTTCAAAACTGCATGCACCTCCTGTGACTGTACCAACCTTCTCTGTCCTTGTTTGAGGTGTTTTAACACCTTTGTCCTTGTCGTTCTAGCCCTGTAGCTCTTATCAATCAATAGGTCTTTCTAAGCTTAACTGGTGTATTTTCCAGAAGGACTTCCCCCTCCTACACTACCCCTTCTGGTCTCCCAAGGAGCATTCATTTAATATCAGAGAATGCATATGGTATTCAGCCTGAAATTCGTACTCCTCATAGACATCCTCGAAACAAGAAACCCCATGATAGAAACTTCAAAGCCCTGAAGCCCCCCTCCCCTCGCACAAGCATCAGCAAAGGCATCGACCCCCCACCCCCACCATGCAAGCAATGGCAGAAGCCCCCCCCCCGCCCCACAAAGAGAATTTGATCCAGAGTCCATCGACACTACAGCCCACAACCCAGCACTTTGGTATCTGAGACTCGCTGTCCCTCTCCGTCGAGGGGGAGAGAGGTCACTCCTGCAGCAGCAACGAGAGCGGAGACTAGCAACTCGCTGTTCCAGTTTTACAATCCGCCTCGCTGAGTTCTGTTCTGACATCACCCAGCTCTGTTGCTTTCCTCAGTCAGTTTAGTGACCTTTACTCCTGGGGGACACAAGCCTAGACGGCAGATGAAGCCTTCACAATCTATTTCTCCATGAAGGGATACGTGGGAAGGAGGAGGTGCGGGGGAAGGCTGGAGGTTGGGGCTGAGAAGAAGATGGATTAGCCATGATGAAATGATAGAACAGACTCGATGGGCCAGATGACCTAACTCTGGTCACGTCTTATGATTTTATATTTCCATTAGTCTCCCCTGACTTTTATCACAGCACTCAGAATATTGGGAGGTCGTTTGATGTAGACGTGAAAGGTTTGTGCCCGAACCATCAATGAGGTGGTTGTGAATCCCGGCCACGGCACAGATGTATGTCAGCTGCCTGGACCAGAGGCACGATGAATGCCCTGGAAGACATACCAGAACGGTCTCTTTGTAATCTTGCTGGAATTTGGAAGACAGTTGTCTTCAGCAATGTATCCACCACAGCAGGTCCAGTGGGCTGAATCTTGGGTGGTAAGGCTAAACTTCCACAGTCAGACTAATTCCCTAGATTCCCAGTCACATCTGACTCTTGGCAATGAGTGTTCCAAACTAGAAATGTCTCCTGACCCCTATAAACATTGGGCTGCAATGGAAGAAATTCCTCTTTCTCACACACCGCCCCCCCCCCCCCCCCCCCAACTTCCCAGCTAATGGCTCTGCCTATTTATAAGCTTGCGGGGGCGATCTGAAGTAAAGATGGGATCGGGCGATCTCAAGTAAAGACAGGTCGTACTGTGTCAAAATGTCTGACGCCCTTGGCCACCAGTGCAATGGAGGCTGCCGGCTAACCAGTGAATGGAGCTTAAAGGAATTTTGCTTTCAGGGCTGTGTCCAGCTCGGCTTATCCACTGTGGACGCCAAGCCGCAGTCGTATCGCATTTAAATCAGAGCTCTCCTCCAAAACTGGAAGATCACCGCTGACCCAGAATAAATAAACTGTGATATTTTTAAAATTCCTCCTCTCCACAGGAGACTAGAAGACAATCCCTGCTTTACATGGGAATTCTGAGCTACCATTGAGCTGCTAACATCTGTGTGTCCTGCTGTTCCATCTGCAATGTATGCCTGATACCAGGGCAAAGGACTTCAAAGAGTCTGTTTACCAAGTCTGGCAGGAAGGCTACCACAGTATTAGGGAGAGGCCGGTGGAGGGGTTGGAGGGGGAAGGGCGTTGATCCTGCAGCTAAAATCCCTTTCTCTGATTTTTAAAAAAAAAGTACACTCAGTGGCCACTTCATTAGGTACCTCCCATACCAGATTAAATGACCAGTGAGTGTATGTTCGTGGTCTTCTGCTGCTGTAGCCCGTCCACTTCAGAGATGCTCTCTGCACACCGCTGTTGTAAGACGTGGTTTGAGTTGCTGTCGCCTTTTTGTCAGCTTGAAGCTGTCTGGCCGTTCTCCTCTGTCCACTCTCGTTTTAAGAAAAAACATTTTTGTGTCAGAGAGCTGCGGCCTACTGGATTTTTTTTCCTTTGTTTTTCTCACAATTCTCTGTAAACTATGGAGACTGCTGTGTTGAAAATCCCAGGAGATCAGCAATTTCTTATTCTGTTTAACCACCCTGTCTGGCAGCAGCTATCATTCCATGGCCAAAGCCACTTAGATCGTGTTTCTCCCTATTCTGATGTTTAGTCTTGACCAAGCCTGCATGTTTTTATGTGTTGAGTTGCTGCCCCATGATTGGAGGTGAGGTATTTTCATTAACGCAGGTGTGCCTAATAAAGCGTAACTTTACTTCAGGCAATTTTCTTTCACGCCCTCTCTTCCCCCTCCCCGTCGCTTTCTGTCTTGCCAGGTCCTCTGGACAGGATCTCTGCCGTGAGCTATTCAGTGCAGGCCGGCCATAGCCGCACCAGACACTAAGATATTTTCCCGCTTCTGGCCCTCTCGCTGCAGCACGAAGGAGACAATTGGAACGCGGTTTGGCAATAAATGCTCGCATTTATTCTCGGGTCATCGGCGCCATTCGGAGCCCCGTGCAATCTAAAACCTTCCCCATTGATGGATTCCCGTGTGCTGTGGGGTCGCGGGAATACGACAGGATCTGCGTTAATCCCGCAGCAACGAACGGCATCGAGGCAGCCTGTAGGGGCTCAGCTTCACTTTGTGTTCGCAGAGGGAAAAGAGAGAATAGACGGGCATTCTGACTGAGCTCTGAATATGTCAGCACCGCTCCTAAGTGCATTCGTATTGCTGCTGCCGAGATAGACATTCCTATTCTATTAACCGCAAGCAGGGCTCTCTGTGAGCTCCCAGCTCAAACAAAGCAGCTTCACCATTCCTGCTCTCCCAGGGTCTCTGTAGTACAGCTGTGCCGTTTGAGGTCCCCTTGCTATTTGAGCAGCTGTCTGACATCATTATTAGGTGGAATGCTGGTGTTGACACGACCCTGTCAGTAAACGTCCTCTGGAATATAAAATAGCCGTCTGCATTGCTGTCAAAGCGACCCTGATTTTCTTTTCAGTCTGATGAGTAATGGTCCAGTGAAGTGGGGACAACTGAAAGGCAGGCTAAACCCTTTGAGGAGAAGAGCATATGAACTTTGCAGGTCCTGATGGTTGTTAACGCAGACAATTAAGTGGGGCTGCAGGGGTGGTGTTTAAAGGTCTGAATCCCAGTCAGTCCGAAGCACCCCGCAAACAGAAATTTTCTTATAATCCTGTTAGGTATTTTAGTTGGCGGGTGAGGGTTGAAGCCATACACTTCAGAGCAGTCGGAAGTGCGGTTAAAAAAGCACGAGAGGTTCCGCAGATGCTGGAAATCCAGAGCAGCACACAAAACGTGCTGGAGGAAGCTCGGCAGGTCAGGCAGTATCAGTCGACGCTTTGGGCCGAGACCCTCCGTCCAGACACTCTGTTGGAAGTGAGGCCACAAGACAGCCCTATTCGATCTGTTGGGCCCACCGAGTCTGCTCACCCATTCCGTCACGGCTGATTTATTATCCCTCTCGATCCCAAAGTGTTGTTACAGTACTGGGATGTGGCAAGGTAGGGCACTGTGCACGATTTGGGGTACCGTCCAGCATTCTCCCTGATGTCCTGGGCACTGTTTAGTGGCCATCACTGAAGTGACGGCCTTGGTCATCTTCCTTGTTGGAGGCAGCAGTGCTGCACTGCTTGTGGAAAGCGTTGGATGTATGCTTGTTCGAACGCAAACCCGCCAGTTTCTCCTGGTCATTTAAGTGCCCAGTGAAGCCATATACTATAGTAGTTGGAAATACTGCTAATAAACACAAGTGATTGAGCAGATGCTGGAAATCCAGGGTAACACGCTCCTCTGCACAAAACTCCTGCTATTCACATATGTCTGCCTACTGTTCGGAGGTACAATAGAGACCCCTCGCCTGAAGTATAGCTTCCGGCCCCCGGCGTTACGAGTGGTGATTCCCACGCGCTGGACGTGAGCGCTTGATGGAACGCTCAGCACTGGCGGGGTTGCCCGCAGGACGAGAAGCGTGAATCTGTTCGTATGATTGATCCGTGGGCGAACAGATGGTTCGGGTTGGCCACCCGGCAGTCAGACATGGGACGGATAGCTCGGCTGCGGCAAGGAAGCCCCAAAGTCGCGTGAAAGGACCTTGTCCTTTCCGCCCCGTCCTTGGAGACATTCTCTCCCTGTGCTGGGCACGAGCGATCAGCTGCGTTCTGCTGTGTGCACAGAGGAGTTGCTGTGACTCCCCCCTCCCAGAAACCCGGGGGCCCCCGGGCCCTGAGGCCGCACTGTGACCAACAGGAGGTGGCTGCTGGAGTGGAGCAGTTGTCCCCCCAGCTGCTGAGGACGTGCCTGGTTGGCACGCAGGGAAGATGCCAGGAATTCCCCCCAGCGCGAGCGCGGAAGCAGCCCCTGCACCGGGGCTTCACGGCTGCACAATTGGTACCTGCTGGCGCTTTTCATTCGGAGCGAGGAGCTCGATGTCGACAATGGGCTGATTGTCAGGCATTTGACCCTCTGTTTATATAAGCAAACTGAAGTCACTTAACCCCACTGCTCACAAGCTCTCAACTGGAAAGCCGAGTTAAATCCTCCTCGGCAAGTAGCCACCTGTCGCATTCTCCGGTCGGTGCACAGCCACTGCTGAGCTGGGCTCAGTGGGTTACTGGTGCTGCCAGGTGGTGGGTTTGGGGCTTCCTGCAGAATATCAGGCCGAAGCAATCCACTGATTGTCACGTTGATAGTGAGTGAGAAGAGGGTTTTTTTCCCTCAATGACATCCTATCAGTGTCCAAGTTGGTACAACTTTAACCTTGAGTAGTTATTGGCTGATTTTGTTTTAAAGAAACCCCAACACCACCAGTCTCTATTTAGCCAACTGCAGATGTCCTAGTTCCTCACTTCTGTTCCAGACCCCTATATACCCAAGTCCAGGTTCCGAGGATATTTTATTCATCTGCCTGTGTTCGTACTGTATGTTGCCATAGGTCCCCCAACACCATTTGAAAATTGGGAGCTGGAGCGGGCCATTCGGCCTCTCAAGTGTGTCCTGTTATTCGGTATGAACACAGCTGATCTGATGGTAATCCCACCCTTGCACTTCTGTTGTTGACCCTGTAACTGACCCCTGAATCTTGTTTTTCAGTGTGCAACGAAGGGTTCTTCAAGTTCGAGGCCAACAACAAGCCCTGCCTGGGGTGTCCCGCCAATACCCAGCGCTCGGCAGCAGGGTCCACGTCGTGCCCGTGCGCCGAAGGCTTCTACCGAGCCTCCAGTGACCCTGCCACCTCCGCCTGCTCCTGTGAGTACACCCGCAACTTCCTGCACCTTGCACCCCACACGTGATCCTTCCCAGAACAATGCATGCACTGAGATTCTTCGCGTCGTGTAGCCCAACTGGTCCGTGATTACCTTTTAATGCCATTACTGTACCTGCCTCAACCACCTCCTCTGGCAGCTCATTCCATACACTGTACATCCCACCGTCTGAGTGAGCCTGCCCCTCAGGTCCCTATCAAATCTCCCTCCTCCCACCTTCAACCTGCGCCCCCTTGATTCCACAAGCCTGGGTAAAGGGCTCTGCACTGACCCTATTGCCCCTCAGGCTGCCCAGAGAAAACTTAGTCCACCCCAGGAGCAATGGTGTGTGATGTTCCTTCGCTGAGTTGCTACCGTGTGGTGGTTTAAGGTCGATGGGAGGATTTGAGAGAAGATTAAAATGATTGCATGTACACTGGTCTGGAACTCATGTCCTGAAAGGAAGAAACTCTCATGAGATGAGACCATAAGAGGAGAATCAGGCCGTTTTGCATACTGAGTCTGCTCCACTGTTCGAACGTGGTTGGATTTATTTTCCCTCTCCACCCCATTCTCCCCGTAACCACGTGTGGAAAGTGTCCTGTGTGCTGCCTGCAGACTGTGAGCCACGGGCGAGAAGGTGGGATTGGGTGGGTAGATGTCTCTAGGCTGGCACAGCGAAAGTGTTCCCTGTTGTAACCTCCCGTCATTCCGACCTGCAGCGTTGCCCTCGGCGCCGGAGGACGTCAGCGCCACCGTCTCGGGCTCCACTGTCCTGCTGAAATGGCGGATGCCCAACGACACCGGGGGCCGCAGCGACCTCACCTACAGCGTGATGTGTGAGCGCTGCACCCGGGGCGGTGGGAATTGCCAGCCCTGTGAGGCCGATGTCCGCTTCACCCGCCAGTCGCCCTTCGCGGAGACCGCTGTCAACGTGCTGGAGCTGAGCCCCTACACCAACTACACTTTCACGGTGGAGGCGCGGAACGGAGTGTCCGACCAGAGCTCAGTACACAGCGTGGCCAAAGTCGTCGCTTACGTCAATGAGACGGGTGAGTGTTGGGCAATCATTGTGAGTGCTGAAAAGGTGACATTTTTAAAGGAAGCGCTGATAATACTCAGTCGGCCAGGCAGCATCTGTGACTATTGTTTCCAGTTTTATCTGTGTTAGAGTGGGAGATGGTGTGCATGTTGCAGAGTGGGTAATTAGGAGAGTCAGTTCAGGAGCTGGCAAAGGACACCAGTTCAAATTGTTCCCTGTGGTCCATAACATAGGAACAGAGTGGGAATAGCAAACAGAAAGCTGGGTGAACTTAGGGTTAGCAGTGGGGCAGTGGTCTTGATGTAAAAGAATCATTAAAATGTTCTTCTTTCTCTTCTCTCACCTTCTCTCCTTGCCCGCCCACCTCCTTCCCCCTTCTCTTTCTTCCACAGCCTTCTGTCCGTTCCCAGTTTACTTCCCAGCTCTTTACTTCATTCCCTCCCTCTTCAGGTTTACAACTATCACCTTGTGTTTCTCTCACCTCTCTTCCCCCCCCCCCCCCCCGCAACACTTTAAAATCTACTCCTCAGCTTTTTTTCTCCAGTCCTGCCGAAGGTTGTCGGCCCGAAATGTCGACTGTACCCTTTTCCATAGCTGCTGCCTGGCCTGCTGAGTTCCTCCAGCATTTTGTGTGTGTTGTTCAAAATGCACTTGTTTTCTTGAAGCCACTGGACCGGGCAATCGTCCTTCTGGTGGGACCTGTTTGGTCAGCAACCGGGGTGTCCCCGGGTTAAATTCGGCTAAGTTACTCGCACAAAATTTCTAACCGCTTCTCCTCGCTTCCACAGAGCCTCCAAAAATCACTTCGATTATCATGGAGAAACGAGAGAAGGCTAGCCTGACTCTGTCCTGGACTGTCCCAAACAGGCAGATGGGGAGCGTTACAGGCTACAAGATCATGTACAGCAAGAAGGTGAGTGGGTCTGTCTTGGTGAGGGGTGCTACGATTGTACAACTTCTTTCACGGCTTCAGTAAATAGTGTGGATGAGGAAGTGGATGCTGAGCTGGTGGCATGGGACCTATGTGTCAAAGACTCTGGCATGATGCAAAGGATAGGGGATACCGGGGAAGGTCTGCACTGGGAAAACTCCCTTCAGCTTTGGTGTCACTTTCTCAGCAGCTTGACTCCAGATTTGAAACTGGGGAAGGTTTCCTTGCATTTATACGCCTAGGAGAATGGCCAGGGAGAATTTCACACCAGGAGACGCACTTAAACTAGGAGAGAGCTGAAGCTAGTTAGCAATTTAATTAAGAGTACAAGTTGGCATTGGATGTTGGACTTTTGAACAGCTGCAAGGCGCTGTTACCTTCAATAAGTGTAACATCCTGAAACACAGATACTGTTACATGCATTTGAGGACTAGTCACACTAATCCCTCATTGAAACGAGTCAGAAACGCCCTGATTAATTCCCTTGAGGGTGTTGCATGTAAACTGACAAACTGTCAATTCGCATTAGCAGAACTCCAGGCAGTACACGTTATGTAGAAACAAAAGCGATTGCAGATGCTGGGATCTAAAGCAACAAGTAAACTGCTGGGGAACCCGCTGAGTTGTTCCAGCAGTTTTTTTTTTCCGCATCATATCATCTGGAAAGTGGCTTTCCTGTGCGGATCAGGCTCAAAAAATAAACTTGAGGTAAAGTTATTGTAATTTGAGAGCAGTTTGCAACAGCCACACGCAGAATGCTGGATGAGCTCAACAAGTCAGGTGGCATCAATGGAGGGGAATAAAGAGTCAACGTTTTGCACCAGTAACTTTCATCAGGACCGGAAAGGAAGGGTAGAAGCCAGATAAAAGGAGGTGGGCAGAGGCAAAGGAGTGTAAGATGACAGGTGACACCAGGTGAGGGGGAAGGTGGGTAGGTGGGGAAGGAGGGGGTAAGAATCTGAAAGGGGATCACAAAATGAACAAACCTGTTGATGCTGGAAATCCAAAAATCAGTCCTGATGAGGGGCCCCGCGGCTCGAAACGTCAACTGTTCACTCTAAGTGCTGTCTGCTGAGTTCCTCCAGCGTTTGGTGTGTGTGGCTGAGAGAGGATAGCCGGAAGAGGTAAAGGGTCGAAGAAGAAGGAATCTGATAGGAGATTCAGATTTGGACCGTGGGAGGAAGAGAAGGGACAACTGAGGGAAGCTCTTAAGGAAACAGCAACAGCAGTCGGAGACACTGCTGGCTTCTGGTTCGATGTTTAAAAGCGATACTCCAGGTTCCATTCTTGGTGTACCCTCAATGTGTTGGTCTCAGCAGGAGCAACTGTTGAAGATGCTAAACAAGTGTTAACATTCCTGGGCTAAAGCAGGTTACAGGAGCTGATGTAGGCGAGGGGTCAGAGTGCTGTGTGCTAGGTTGGTATAGATGAACAAATTCAGTAAGAAAAGTTCCGATGAAGGATTTTTGACCTGAAATGTTGGTGCTTCTCCCTTCACAGTGGCTGCCTGATCTATTAAGTTTTCCAGCACACCCTGTCTTTTGTTCCTGTAAATGCAAATAAACCCTGCAGATGCTGGAAAATTGAAAAAAAATAGCAGGTCAGGCAGCATCTCCGGAAAGAGAAACAATCAAAGTTTACAAGAGGACTGGAAGTATAGATTGAGTGGACAGCCAGAAACTTTTCTTCCCCCAGCAGAAATAGCTAATGCGAGAAGGCATAGCATTAAGGTGACTAGAAGAAAGTATAGGGGTATGTCAGTTATAAGTTCTTTACACTGACTAGTTGGTGTGTGGAACGCCCTGCCGGTGGTAGAGGCAGATACATTAGCGACATTTAAGAAACACTTAGATAGACACATGAGTAACAAAAAATTGGAGGGTTGTGGGGGGGGGGGGGGAGGTGTTCGATTGAATTAGAGGATGTTAAAATGCTGGCACAACACCAGGGGCCGAGGGGGCTGTACTGTGCTGTTACGTTCTGTGTTCAAAATTTTGGGTCAGCAACTCTCTAAATGAACTAAATTCTTTATTACAAGTCACAGACTCCCAATGGAGTCAGTATTGGTTATTTACTGTCACTTATACTGAGATACAATGAAAAGCTTCTCTTACATACTGTTCCTACAGATCAAATCGTTACACAGCTTATTGAGGTAGAACAAGGTAAAACAAAATGAGAGTGCAGAATACAGAGAAAGTGCAGAGCGGGTAGACAATAAGGTAATAACAAGGAGGTCAAGAGACAATCTTGACATACTAGGGAACTATTCAATAGTGGATTCAGTCTTTTAATAATGGGTGTAATTTAATGGTCAAAGGTTCATTTTATTGACAGAGTATGCACGTACAATACAACCCTGATATTCGTCTTCTCCAGATAGCCACGAAATACAAAGAAAGCCACGGGAGTTGTTCAAAGAAAAGATATCAAACCCCCCCCCCCACATGAAAAGTAAAAAGAAACAAAACTCACAAACCCCAACCCCCTCATTCCTCGCACTAAAAATAGATCTCTCACACGGACAACAAGCATCAAAAAAACCTAACCCCCCCCCCGCAAAAAAACCCAGTGACAATAAAATCAAACCCCCGTCCCCCTTCACATCTAATCCACACTGGGGTGTGAGTGGCTAATAGGGAGTCCATCCCCGTACAAAAAACGCACAAACTGCTGGAGGAACTCATTGGGTCAGGCAGCATCTGTGGAGGAAAATGACGAGTTGACGTTGACCCAGCCCAGGTGAAGGGTCTCCACCTGAAACATCGACTGTCCGTTTCCCTCCATCGATGCTGCCTGGCCCCCTGATTTCCTTCAGAAGTTTGTTTTTCACTGTTCCAGATTCCGCCCGAGCCCATTCCTGAATTCATCTTGAAACGGGGGGGGGGGGGGGGGAGGGAGAAAATCGTGATAACTGTCTACTGCACGTCGTAACTCCACATTTGCAACCTCCCCAGTAAGCACTGATAAAGTAACATAGCTGTGCTTTGTGGTTTAGGAGGCAGATCCATTGTTCTGTGAATCACAAAAGCCATGTTAGTCCTGCTACTTGTCATTCATGTATTCCTTGTGCTGAAACCCCAGTACATAAAGGTTTTGCATATGAATAAGAATCCTTGAGAACCATGTTCCTCTTTATATGATATTGGCCATTCACTGCTCCATTAGCACCTCTTAATCACAAAAATCTCATTGCAACTCTGAACAAGAGAAATCACAAAAGGGAGAAGTTTGATTCTTATTGCTTAACATTCCGCTGACAGCAGCTGACCCCCAGGAAGCTGGGGTCAGCTCGCTCTGCCTTGATGGGAGCTTCTGTTTCATGTGACCTTTCCTCCTGGTGTCTGTAGGTGGATCAGCAGACCTACACAGTGCTGCAGTCCAGCAAGAACTCCGTGAAGGTCTCCGACTTGCTACCTGGTACGGCGTACGTTTTCCGCGTGCAGGCACTGACGCGGGATGGAGCCGGGTTTTACAGTGAGACTCACGAGTTCCTGACACTTGCAGCAAAAGGTGATTGAATTCTTCTGTTTTTAAGTCTTAACGTGTTTGTTGAATTTCCCCCTCCTGTTAGTTGAAATCTGGATCAGCAAGGTATATTGAGGAAATAACTTGAGGTGAAAGTTAATTAAATTCATTATTTTTAAAAAGATATGAACATTAGCTTTATTTGTCATATGTACGTCAAGACATACAGTACTGTGCAAAAGTCTTGGGCAACCTAGATTTGTTATATGGTTTTGGATGGCCTCCATAGAGCTCTGATCTCAACATCATCGAGGCTGTCTGGGATTACCTGAAGAGACAGAAGCAAGTAAAACAGCAAAATCTACAGAAGAACTGCGGCAAGTTCTCCCAAGATACTTGGAACAACTTACCTGTTAATTTTCTTATAAAACTGCACAACAGTGTACCTAAGAGCGTTGATGCAGTTTTAAAGGCAAATGGTGGTCACATCAAAAATTGATTTGATTTGGTTTTTACTGTTTACTGCTCTTTGTAGAAAATGTATTGATGTTTAGAAACTTCATTTCATTATTCCTTAGAACTTCTCTGCTTTGCTGATTCTTTGTTACATGTGCTGAAGACTTTTGCACAGTATGTACAGTGAAATGCGTCGTTTGTGTCAGCAACTAACACTGTCCGCGGCTGTGTTGGTTGGCAGACCGCAAGTGTGTGACCATTGCTTCCAGGGTCAACGTAGCATGCCCACAACTTACTAACCCTAACTATGTCTTGGAATGTGGGAGGAAACCCACGTAGTCACAGGGAGAACATACAAACTCCTCACAGACGGCAGCAGGAATCGAACTCCGATCTTCCAGCTAGCGCTGTAAGGCGTTGCACTAACTACATCACTACCACATTCTATTTGATGAAAGCATGCAATCTGTTTTCGATTGAGCTTTTGGGATTTCCCATTTCATTCTCCCTCCCCCCTTTCACTTTTAAAAGTCCCAGGGTGCCTGCAGTCCCTCACAAGAGCTCAGTCTAGTTTGTGAAACTGCTGTCAGCTTGCTCTGTGAGTGCACTGGGGTTAGTGCTGTGCCTGGTGCTCACTACTGTAGGAACTACCCAGAGGCAGGAAGATGCATCCAGCCATTTTCAGAGCTGCTTGAAAGGGAGCATGGGACCAGCTCCGCTAATAGGTCTCAAGGTCAAGGCATTAGAATCAGGAGTTTTTCTTAAGGCCCCTGAACTTGCTATACCATTCTAATGTTAACCACATGTCTACAACCTTTCTCGACAGCCCCCACCCTCTATATCCCTTCATTCACATCCTACACAAACTTCTAACTGCAGCCATGGAAGTAGTTAATGGCTGCACATCCTCTGACCTGACGGATGAAGAATCTGAAACTTTTAAACCTGAGAAGAATTTTATTCTTAAAAACAGGATCTAGTGCTATATTTTAATTTATTCTTATCTCAGAGTAGCCACCCTCTTTTTCTGAGCACATCTCCATTGTCCACCTGTTCTAAAAGCTTCACCAGGAACAAAATAACTCTGTTCAAAATCAAAAGGAAATCCTACACATAGTGTAAATCTTAAATATAATTCAAGTGTACAGCAGTTGGGACTTGGGAGAAGAAAATAATTCTCTTCTCATTTTCCCCGGCAGATAATAATTGGATAATTCTCGCAGTGGTGATGGCAGCAGCTGGAATTCTTGTGGTCGCAGTGATCGCTTTTATCTGCTTCCGGCGGAGGTGAGTTTTTAACTTGAATCGATTAAATCTCGAGAGGTCTTGGTTGTAGGAGTTCATTTCACTCTGCAGTTTCAGCTGCAGATGTGATTGTTGTCAAGGTAACCGTGGAGTCAAGACCCTTCAGAACTTCCGTGTCTTCAGAACATCCAAGTCTTGACTGAACTGTCTCACTCCATTTCCCAGCACCGTCTCTAAGACCCTTGACTCCCTCATTATCGAGAAACCCGTCAATCTTTGTTTTAAATGAAAGCTCTTGGAAGAGGGAATTCATACAAATTCCTTGGAATAAGGCAGGCAAACGATTTGCCACCCTCTGAGTGAGGAAGTGTCTCCTCATTACAGTCGTGACGTTCCAAGCTCTGAGCGCTGGTTCCACACTCCTAAACCAAAGGAAATCGCCTCCCTGCAGCCACACTGTTGAGCCCAGTTAGAGTATCCAAAGCTGCAGTGAGATTACCTCAAACAAGAGAAAAACCTGCAGATAGGACAATATCTTCTAAACCTCATTCGTAAACCAGAAGAGAGGGAGCACAGAGTATCTTTCAAACTGTTCCAGTTAAGCTGATCAGAAATTGCATGTGGAAATCAAATGAACAAATCCGCTCACAGCTCATGATAATTAAAAATGAAGTTTAGTGTGTAGATTTTAGTGACAAAAATTACCAACCATTCCTTCTGAAACCCATATTGGTCTTATATTTTTTTTCTTCTTGGATTTTTTTTTGTGTTTTAATAAACATTTGTTTTGCTTAAAGGAAACATAGTTCCCGAGCCCGGCAGGGTCCCGAGGATATTTATTTCACCAAACATGCTGGTAAGTCTCGTTTAATTAAAGATCCTCTCTTTAGGAAATGAAGTTGGAGGGTTGGCAGGGGAAGATTCCTTTCTAACTATTTATAAACCGAGCAACCTTTTCTGGTGTTCCATTTACTTTGAAACTACAAATTTTCAGCAGAGCTTTTCAAATTGGCCCCAATTTTTGTAGTCGCCTTTTCTACTGGTGATAGCTGTAAGCCATTGTATGCTTGAATGCACCTGGAAAAAACTCTTCGCAAGAACCCACCCCGCACCTGGTTTAGTGATCCACCAGCCCCTGAGACTTGGCTGTTGTAGCTCTCTTCTGCGGTCAAACTGCAGTTAACGTATTATTTGTGATCGTTAGTGCTGGCACTTCATCTGCTGAGTATAAGAAAGGACGATGTTTCTATACCGACAGACCAGCTGAAGCCGCTGAAGACATACGTTGACCCACACACGTACGAGGACCCAAACCAAGCTGTCCTAAAGTTTGCCGATGAGATCCACCCATCTGCCATCACCAAGCAAAAAGTGATTGGAGCTGGTATGTAAAACTTTGTATCTCGACAGACAGTATTTTTTTTCCCCCAGGGGTAAAATGTCTAGTACCAGAGGGGGTGCATTTAAGGCGAGAGGAGGTCATTTTCAAAGGAAGCTGTGAGGGGCAAGTTTTTTACACTGAGTGGTGGGTGTCTGAGATGTGCTGCCTGGGACGGTGGTAGTGGCTGATACTTCAGGATCATTCAGGAGTCGTCTAAATGGAGGGATATGTTAAATTGGCCATTTGAATGCTAATTTAAATGTGGGCTGAATGGCCTGTTCCTGTGCTATACTGTTCTATGATAATTCATTTCCAATACCCAGATGTGGAACTGTGCCTTCAGCAGTACACTGACAGCTGAAGATAGATATACTTAAGAGCATCTTAACCGGAGGACCACAACTGACATTGAACCAAGCCCCCTTACTGTAACTCGTGATGGTACTCTGTCCGCACTTGGTGGTATTGTCCTGTTCAGCGTGATTTTTGTCTTGACAGATTGTTGCCTTTGTTCCTTTCTCAGGTGAGTTTGGCGAGGTCTACAAAGGAATTTTGAAGAAAGGGAGGAAGGAGATTGGGGTAGCCATTAAAACGCTGAAAGCTGGTTACACCGAGAGCCAAAGGATCGACTTTCTCAGTGAAGCAAGCATCATGGGCCAGTTCAGTCATCACAACGTCATCCACCTGGAAGGAGTTGTCACCAAATGTGAGTAACTCAGTCAAATGAAAATAGAGAGTTAGTTGGGGAAATACCCATATTCAATGATCTGAAGTGAATGTGTGACTCTCCATTGATGATACATATTTCTCTTGTCCCCTCACAGACAAACCCATGATGATTGTTACAGAATATATGGAAAATGGAGCACTCGATGCCTATCTCCGTGTAAGTAACTACAACATGGATCAGTGCTTAAAGTCTTATTACATCGAAGCCTCTTAAAGTAGTTTTCATTGAAACCTTTTAAACAATAGAATCTGATTTGTTACAACTTTACTGTAGTTCGTTCTAGTTCCTAGTCTCAGCTGGTTGAGATGGACGTATAAAGCTATCACAGATATCTGTAATGATATATACACTCAGTGGCCATGTTATCAGGTACCCCCTCTACCTAACAAAGTGGCCACTGAGTGTGTGTTCACAGTCTTCTGTTGCTGTAGCCCATCCACTCCCAGGTTTGATGCACTGTGCATTCAGAGATGCTCCTCTGCACACTGCTGTTGTAGCACATGGTTGTTTGGGTTACTGTCATCTTGAACCAGTCTGACCATTCCCCTCTGAACTCTCATTAACAAGGTATATTCACCCACAGAACAGCTGCTCAGTGGATGTCTTTTGTTAATTGCACCATTCTCCATAAATTCTGGAGGCTGCTGTGCATGAAGATCCCAGGAGATCAGCAATTTCTAAAATACTTAAACCACCCCATCTGGACCAACAATCGTTCCACAATCAAAGGCACTTGGAACACTTTTCTTCCCCATTCTGATGTTTGGTCTGAACAACAACTGAACCTCTTGACCATGCCGGCATGCTTTTATGCACTGAGTTGCTGCCGCATGATTGGCCAATTAGATATTTGATAAAACGAGCAGGTGTACCTAATAAAGTTGGCCACTGTTTGTTTCTATATTTTGATACATTTCAACCCTACAGTTGAAATGCATAGAAGTACATTCAAATCTTGACTGTTTCCTTGAATTTGATTTCATCACTTTTAAACATTTGTTAATGGAATCCTACCCTAACTAAAAGATCAGAAGATTTCCTTGACTTTTCAATGGGCTTCAGTATCATAAAAGTACTTATTAATCTGAAAGGAGTGGATCGGAACGCACTTGTCACTAATTTGTACCAATTCCTTCTTTCACAGAATAATGATGGTGAGTTCTCTTCTCTCCAACTTGTTGGAATGCTTCGAGGGATTTCCTCTGGCATGAAGTACCTTTCCGATATGAACTACGTACACCGGGACCTGGCGGCACGCAATATCCTGGTTAACAGTCAGCTGGTGTGCAAAGTGTCTGACTTTGGTCTCTCGCGAGTGTTGGAAGATGACACGGAGGGCACATACACCACCAGCGTGAGTATATCTTTTGCAGAAAGGGTGGCTCAGTGTGGAGAGGAGGGCAAGAAACTGGAGAGAGACATACAGGAGAAGATCAAGTAGCGCACACAAAATGCTAGAGGGACTCATCAGGCCAGGCAGCATCTATGGAGAAGAGTGAATGGTAGACTCTTCAGGCCAAACCTCTTAATCGGGGCTGAAGGGTTCGTGAGTCTTGATGCAGGATTTCAGCCCGAAATGTTGACTGTTCATTTTCTTCCTGGCCTGCCGAGTCCCTCCGGCATCTTGTGTGTGTTAATTAGAGAGATGTTTGGCCGCACATTCCTTTAGTGCTTGAGGAAAAGCCTTGTGAGTGGGACCACTTAAACAACTGCAAAATGCAGATCTCTTCCAACTAGCCTGGCCACAGTTTAATGAGATCTGGAGGGGCAGGTGGTCAAGAGCTGGATAAACACAAGAAAGTCTGCAGATGCTGCAAAGCCAAAATGCTGGAGGAACTCAGAGCTCGATATGAACACTGCCTGAGTATATCTCCTGAGCAGAGAGCTGGTGTTGATATGGCCAGAATGTAACACTCTGTCTGAACTCAACACTCAATTCTATTTCAAAAGAATGTAAGATTTAAGTTTCTGTATATTTTCCATGATAGGGCAGCACGACACAAGTTCTATCCCCATGTCAGGAGAGATGCTGTTTGTGTAAGCTCCCCTCCAGAACCTGAATCCCAGGAAGTGTCCAGACTGGCATCTCTTGCTGCATTTGTCTGCTATTCCACACAACAAGTACAAATTCTGTCTCATGTAGTGATAGGGACATAAGGCACAGAAACAGGCCCCCAGCTCCAACCATTAGCCAGTGTTCATCCCACTTACATGAAAAGCCCTTGTCTTTTCCTACCCTCTTATGAGCAGTCTCTTCATGAATTGTTCAAAGAACGGGTGATGTTTAAGAGTTTGGTCCAATAATCTCCAGTCGTCACTCCATTTGTGTACGTGACCTAGTCAGTGTCAGACCCTGTCTGTGCTGATGATCTCTGCCTTTGAACAAAAGGCATACTACTAGCCTGCTTCTCTCAGTCCCTCTGGTACGCAGCTGATTGTTTCTCTAGGACATCTGTCAATGGGACGATGCTATTTATTTGCTGTAACCTGCTACCTGGCAGAGACTGGAAATGGGCGCCGGACAACTGCTTGGGAGTTGTTCAGTTTGGCAAACTCTGCCCGAGAACTTGGCTGCGATTTCACTGAGAGAATTTTAAATGAATGTCTTGAGGGGATGTGTTTGAATATCAGAGCTCGAATATGATTGTTGCCTAACTGCCTATAAACACCTTGTGATAAGATGGGAGCAAAGCTGTGACCTGATTCCTAGGATTTATTTTTAATCCTGTCCAAGGAGATTCTGTGATCCTCAGTTGCTGATAATAAGTGTTGTTTTTCAGGGTGGGAAGATCCCGATTCGTTGGACTGCGCCAGAGGCGATCGCTTACCGAAAGTTCACCTCAGCAAGTGATGTCTGGAGCTTTGGCATTGTAATGTGGGAAGTCTTGTCCTATGGAGAGAGACCTTACTGGGAAATGTCCAATCACGAGGTGAGAGGCAGAGCTGTGCAATTCTGGCCTGCACTGATACCTGCAGCTTGACGCAGCAAAAATGTCCCGAGCAATTTTTCGGGAGTGTTAATGGCCCAAAAAAAATAGTTCCATAAGGAGGTACCAGAGCATGTGACTAAGAACCACGGTGAAAGCAGTTTGAGGAAAGGGATGGAGAGGTTTAGGATGGAACTCGAGAGTGGAGGGCCTTGTCAGTTATGAAATGTGGGTTTATGGGAGTGGTGGCGATTGTTGAGATGGGGATTGACATGATGGAGAGCGAAAGCTAGATGAGGATTTTAAAACCGAATCTGCTCAACTGAGAGCCAGCACAGTTCGTGTGTGTGGGGAACTGGGTTGTTACCAAGTTAGCAGACTGCTGGGTGAAGTCAGGTTTAAGGAGAGCTGAATGGAGAAGGCTGGTTGACATTTAAGAGCCCCTTGATGTTTAATGTCCGGATCATTACCGAGCTCTATTTTGCCTGCCATTTCAAGTTGCAAGAAAGCGGAGCAGCAGATGAAGAGCTGGAGCGTCTGTGGAGAGAAGTGGACAGTCGACGTTACAGCTTGAGGTCCCTCGTCTAGACTGAAAGTTAGACTGGAGCTAGCCCATGTAAAGGGGTAGGGAGAGCTAGCAGGTGGGTTCAGGGAGATGAGGTGGGACAGGTAGATGAGGGAGTGGAATGTGGGAATAGTGCAGCTTCTAACTCTGTTCCCACTAACTGCCACCCAGCACCTCCCATCTTCTGGTGCCTTTCCCCCTCCTTTTCCCGATCTTCCTTATTCTCTCCCAATGCCCCCCCCCCCCCCCCCACCAACTGCACTAACCTATCTCCTCACCCCTTTATCTGCCACCTTTCTGTACTGGCCACCTCCCCTGTAACACTCAGTCGGGATGCAGGGTGTCGACCCGAAATGCTTTGACCGTCCACAGGTGCGGCCTGAGCCATTGAGTTGCTCCCGATTCCAGCACGTGCGGTCTCCCGTGTGTGAGCAGATGGAACAGTCGAGGCAAGACCCAGTGATGACAAGAGGCTGTCAGCAGTAGATGAGTGGAGCTAATGTTAGACAGTAAAATAGATGTAGAAAATAAGTGATTATCTGGTTCAAAACTTCAAGTATGACCCCACTGTTGTTGTGGATGCTAACTGTAAATACATGAAGAATGCTGGGGGTAATTTTAGCATGACATGAGAGATTAAAGAGTTTAGAAAGATCGCTGAGATAATGTGAGCGGGTGGGACCGGGTATTGGTTGGTGGAAGGGCATCTGAGAGAGCAGATAGCAGAGTAATGCACAATCCCAGCTACCGGAGCGTTTGCAGAAAAATGCCTCTTTTTTTTGGAACCTAAAGCGGCCACAAGTTGCAGGTGTGGAATAGTCAGGGCAAGGGTCCAGTTAAAAAATGAACTCCATGGATTCCTGTCGTGTTGGCTCTTTGAGTCGGCATCTGCAACGGGAAAATTGGGCTACTTAAGCCCTCCGAAACTGAAGTTGCCATCTATTGCCAATAGGAGTGAAGGTGGGAACTGAAAATTCAAGCTTGAAGCCTCTGCGCCAAGCACTCTCGACTTCCGTGCACCATGACATTTTCCACCTCCCACACAATACAGGGAGTGGCTGTCTGTTGATCCGAGACCGTTCCGCCTACTGGGCTTTATACTAGCAGTTGTTTAAAGAGTCTCTAGCCTGTCTTGACATGTCTTGAGCTTTTACTGCCCTGCCGTTTCCCACTGTATACTGAGCCCAATCAGCCATATCCCGGGTTACTGATTTCAACTGCCTTTTCTCCCCCTGAAGGTGATGAAGTCGATAAATGAGGGGTTCCGACTGCCCGCTCCGATGGAGTGCCCCTCTGCCATCTATCAGCTGATGATGCAGTGCTGGCAGCAAGAGAGGACAAAGCGACCCAAGTTCTGTGACATCGTCAACATCCTCGACAAACTGATCCGTAGCCCGGAATCCTTGAAAAGCATCGCGGATTTTGATCCACGGTATGTGCTGGTGCCGCGTATTTTTGGGTGAATCAATCCCAGGTCTGGTTGGTTCCCTGTGTTTAGATGGGGTGGGGCAGCAAGCCTAGTGCAGGTAGGGCAGGAGATGAGCGCTGAAGAAACCCCGGCTTCCTTCCTACCAGTTGGGCCTTCAGGGATCACCTGTAAACTAAACATCCAGGAACTTGTGGGACTTATTAGAACTGTCAGAGAGATTGGCGAAGACAAGTGCTTCCAATTCACAAGGCAACCATTCCTTAGGTCACCCTCTTTGCATTCAAGCAGTGCCAGGCTTGGCCATCTCTTATGATATTAGGCTGCCGGTGGGAATGTGATTAAGGGATACTTCCTTGTACTTACGGTGATTTTTCCAGCTGAGTGTTTGTTGGTTTGCGTGGACGATAATGAGATAATCCCACCCATGCGACATTTTTTATGTATGGGAGACAAGCTCCAGCTGATGGTGTGTGTGGTGGGGGGGGGGGCAGGGTTGGGTTATCTGCGCTCTACGGATTGATAGAAAAATGATTTACATAAAAATGATGTCTTTTACTCACTGCCTAAAGAAACATGAAAAGCTTAGGGACTTGGTGACTTCTTGGTGTCGAGTGGGAACTGGTCAAAGATCCAGCAACATATACATGGGTTTTTGAAACACACTGGGCAACTCCCAGTTCTGGTCAAGCCCTGGTAACTTCCATTTATACTGGGGTGCCAAACTGGCCCAACTAGTATTAAATGTAGCTTTGGTAATGAAATCTCTCATGGCAGTGTTCCAGTTCGCTTATAGCCCTATGGTCCCAGAAGTGTACATTCCTATGCTCCAGGTGCATGAACAATGGAGAAACCACAAAATCCTATTAGTGCAGTGACTGTAGGCAATCTGATCAGGTCTCTGCACTGAAGGCATGTCTGACTGGCTTGGGACAGAAAATAATTAAGGATTAATCTTCACTATGGATGAGCAAGTGAATTTGGGCAGACCTGTTTTATTGCATTCTGCCGTGAGCCAGCCTCCTTTTATAGTCTGATATTTTAACCCCTCGCTGCCCTGGGTTGCAATAAACAGAGCTAAGTTTTAGTAGTGGGAACAGCCCTCCAATAAGATTATGGACCAAAATGAACTTGTCACCCGGGCGGTGGGGATGGGACTGGATATGAAACAGATTCCAGTAAATCTCACTGACGCAGGGGCCAATTGAAAGAAAAATGCAATGTAATTTAGTTTTAGGAGGGATTACTGATTGTAGGTGGAATAAAAGGATCAAGCGTTCCAGTCTGATTCAATGATGCCTCTGTGAGTACAGGCATAATTTTGCATTGATATTTGCGTTTGGATAACAGCGAGTACCTGCATCAAACTGTCTGAGTCAATGGTTGGGGTGGGGCTTGATTGATTGTGCATGTTGTACAAAAGGAGAGTTTTTCCCATCCTGGGAGAAGCCACTCTTGTAGTGCTTGAGTTCAAAGTCATGCCTAAATCATGGAAGATTTGCATAATATTTGGATATAGCTACAAAAGCATCAGTAATCTATGAGGCCCATACACTGGTGTGATTTCCTCTTGTATTGGTGGGCATGTTTGGTCAGTACTTCGTAGTCTGCCGAGCTACCAAACTATTCAATACATTTTGGTTTTATAGAAATAAAACCTTGTGTAATTTTTAGATTTGCTGTAATAATGCAATGTTAATGTTCCCCATAACTCCACCAATCAGAAACTTTATTACGTAGACCATGGAACAGTACAGCACAGGACAGGCCATTCGGCCCGCAATGTTGTGTTGGACCAGCTAAAAGGTAAATCAAAAGCCCCTTAGAAAAACTAATCCCTCCTACCTACACAATGTCCATCTTCCTCATATTCGTCTAAACATCTCTTAAAAGCCTCTAATATATTTGCCTCTACCACCTTACCAGGCAGCGCATTCCAGGCATCCACCACTCTGAGTAAAAAAACTTACCCCCTCACATCCCCTTTGAAACCACCCCCTCTCACCCTCAATGCATGCCTTTTGATATTAGACATTTCTACCCTCAGAAAAAGATGCTCCCTGTCTATTCTATCTATGCCTCATAATCTTGTAAACCTCTAACAGATCTCCCCTCAGCCTCCGCCAGTCCAAAGAAAACAACCGAAGTTTGCCCAGCCTCTCGTGATAATGTGCCCTCTAAACCAGGCAGTATCCTGATAAACCTCTTCCGCACCCTCAATATCCTTCCTATAGGGGGTGACGAGAACAGTGTTGTTAGAAAATGTTAGAAAGGAATTTCTAACATTAGCTTAACTGCACTCCTCAAGAAATATTTAACCTGCCAAATGTTTTTTTTAAATTAAAACAAGGGTATCTTGACTTGCCAGCATTTCCCATAGCTCAACCCGTAACTAGCTCCTGGACTGAGATAAGTGCCTCTAACCAGTAGGGAAAGGTGGTCCATTGTAATGAAGCAAGTCTAGAGGAAAATAATCCATGATGTGACATGGTTTGTCGTCAAGTCAAAAAGAAGAGGTTTATAGATTGCAGTCTTCACTTACTGCTTGTTACGCCACTGGCGTTTGGGGCAGGAATGAAGGTCCTCCATCTCTGGCGGTGTTCAGGGCTTCCTTCATCGTGTCGGTAGCTTCCTCTCGGTTTTCACAGCTATCATCCATGCAAGTTCTGGCTGGAGACTCAGGAAGACCTTCGCACTCAGCTGCAGAAGGATTCTTCAACGCTGCTTTCGTCATTTTGCTTTACCAGTCGGGGTTGTTAGCCCCCAAACCTGAAGGACCGATGAACCACTCTTGGTCTGGCCTCTACCCTTTGACCTGTTTGGCATGGGTGACCCCAAAGCATAAAGCCCTGACTCCAGCCAACGTAGCTCTCCGGGTCATTGAGGCACACAAGCCTCCAAAGCCTACGTACGACAAGGAGGATTGCAGCCTCCAATGCTAAGTATATTGAAGAGAGCAATGGCTTTAGCCATTGTACACAGCTGTGCCCTGGAGTACTGTGTTGCGACATGGCTGGCGTTAACCCATGTGTATCTACAGCCTGTAATAAAGTCTCACCGCTGATGTTCTGCTCTTTCTGCAGCGTGTCCATCCGACTGCCCAGCACCAGTGGTACCGACGGTATGATCTTCCGCACGGTCAGCGAGTGGTTGGAGTCTATAAAGATGGGACAGTATTTGGAGAATTTCATGGCAGCGGGATATAATACCATGGAGCACATTGTTCAGCTAACCTCAGAGTGAGTAAATACTTGGGCCATCACTTCGCTTTTCTCTTTGTGGAATAAGGCGCGAGACTGACTGGAGGAAATGCTTCCTGCTCGTTGGCCCAGCCTGTTTGTGCCCGTTAATTTCCCTTTGGATTTTCTGGGGTGGCTCCGAACAGTTATGACGTGATCCCAGAGTGAGTTAGAGCTTGCGGCCAATGCGCGGCCGAGCAGCTTAGAAACGACGAGTTCTCTCTCAAATCACGACCATCAACACCGGGGATGGTGGATGAGTCAATCTGCAAAAATGTCATTCCAGTGCACCCCTCCCCCCCACCCGTGTGCTTTTTGTCCTAGCTAGAACCCGCAGTCTTCCCCAGATCACCAACGCCTGTACCATCTAGAGCTGTTAATCTCATTCCATTCATCACTTCACAGCTAGAGAGCTCAGCACAGAAGGGCATGTCTCAATGGAATCATATCTCAAGTTGCTGGGAAAATGTTTGCTTTCCCGAGGAATTTCACACAGATATGCAGACGCTTCAAGGAAGTGATATTAATAGTTTCTATTGCACCGCGGAAGACGACAGTCTAACCCTCACCCAGAACTGTCACTGGCTAAATACACATGTCAGGTCTGGTGCACTCTAATCAACACGGTGACCTGAGTTTCTCTGGTGGAGCAGAATTCCCACTGAGATGAGAAAGAGAGGAGACAAAGCTCTTTGAAACAGTGGGGGTCTGCTGTGGAGCCTTGTGCGCAAGCTTTGTTTTCAATACCAGAAACCGATTCAAAATGTAATAACAGAGGCAGACAGATAATGGGCTTTGGGAGTGACCTGACTGAACAAAGTATAATAGAAAAAAGAGAGTGATTACATATTAAATAAAAATATGAAGGAAAGAAAACAATGTGGGGAGGTGCCGTGAACAAGAAAGAAAATCAAAAAGTTCACAAACCAGGTGTTTTTATTTTTTAAAAACATTATTTATTGATGAAAGTTTCAATTAAGCAATATAGAACATATATCTTTCATCATTTCTTCTGTTCAACATATAATTACATTTCTTCATAATATTTGGATCAGGTTGCTATAGAATCGGTGTCCATCCCCAAACGTTACATCATTGCTAAGTTTGAGAGGTTTTCCACAGGACCTCGTTTTCCCGTGTCTGGTAGCAGCAGGAAGCATTGACCTTGATGAGAAAGCCGTTCAGCAACCAGCCCCAGATTCAGTTCATTCCTCAGCAAGTAACCCTACACCTTGTCGTGTGCCCTTAACGACAGATCCTCGTACCAGAAGACCAAAGTGTTTTTTTCATTTAAGTTTATGATCTTCCAACAACTATCCATATTTGACTTGATATGTGTCCCTGGGACTAGCCCAAGGAGCACAGCATCCTGTAGTTTGAAGTGGGCTTTGACAATACCACTGCATCCCTTCCAGATTCCAGAAGGAAATGGATGATCATTAGACAGAGGGCCCACACAAAACGCCGTCGAGTTTTGAAGGAATTTAAGGAAGATGGTGATGGGATGTTTATGAGTGATGGCAATTTTATTACATTCCAAAGTGAAGGGTAAATAAATGAAGGTTATCCTGGAAACAGGCGGCTTCTTTTGGAAAGCGGACTTTAATATCAGGGTGTAGCAAGGGGGGGGATAAAGCTCTGCTGAGTGGGTCCTGTAAACAGTGCAAGAATTCTCATTCATTGCGAGGAGATGGGGCAGAGGAGTGAAATGCCCTCGGGTTGCCTGTCTGGCCCCAGTAGCAGGAAATGTTTGAATATAAACACCAGGTTCTTATCTCCATGGAAACAAGGACAAATTGATGCCTTTCTTTGTGCTCCAATGTAGCACAGGATTCTACAGGCTTTCTTCATTTGGGAGAACAGAGTGAAAGGAAGGAAAGTGTCATTGCCAAGCTCTGCAGAAGACGAGCCCAAATGCATTCTTACCACTGGACATCATTTCCCTTGTGTTTGCATTTCCTCTGAGCACTGGAGCTCTTGGCTAATTGTGTGAATTCCCTTCTTATTTTGTTTCATTTGCCTTCACCTAATTACCCATGACTTGAAAATAGGCCAGCTGGTTATTTATTAAAGTTCATCGCTGGAATGCTAAGCATTTCATTACATGCTAACTACACTGCAGCCAGCTGGCAGCGCTGGTACAGGTGACTGAGATGAACTGAAATGTATAACTGGGATCTCTAGCGAGTCTCTTCCACTTTACATATTCTGATTCTGTGCTTTTCAGGGACGTGAAGAAGATTGGAATCCGGTTGCCGGGGCATCAGAAGCGGATTGCGTTCAGCATTTTGGGACTACAGGAACAAGCTAACAGCATGGGTGTATACACGGTGTGATGTCTCCCTGCACGCGGGAGGTGCAAACCCATTTTCCACGGACTTGTGTTACTTGAATAGTTCTGCACTTGAGTGCTGGAGGGACCGGTGCTGAAGAGAAACTCGATTCTTTATTGAGAACTAAAGAAGGGGGGAAAAAAGGAACACTTAGCCATCCTGCCTCTATGGCTCCCTCTTCCCCTGCTGGCTATTGTCCGAGGTGGCCGTACGACAGAAAAGATGAAACCTTTCAACCTCACTGAATCTGCCTGGTTGTGACTGAATTGATGAGAAGTGTGTTTGTGTGTATGTGTATGTAGCAGGTTTAGTGGAATCTAAACAGCATTCATTTCCTTGGGTGTTCGATTTAATCAGTAGATTGATTTGTTGATTTCATTCTTTGTGCCGGTAATGTGGTATGGGATGTCTCCTTATCTAATACCATCTTCACAGTCTGTTATATCGTTGAGGCTCCTCTCTCTGGAAGCATAGCTTTTGACTGTCTTGGGATTTAATGCTTGATAGTGGCAAGAAATGGAGTTAAACCTGGCCTGGTTGAATGGATGGTGTGCAGAACACCAACTTCTCTTTACGCCACCAACGTTTGTGAACTTTGGGCCGATGGCCTGTACTGTGCTGTAATGTTCTATGTTAAGTATGCTGAGAATTCCAATTTTAAACTTCAGCAGTGCTGTGCCAATTGTGTTTCCCACATCTCCCATTGTACCTGCTTTATAGCAGAATCTTTTTGCATAAGATGCAATCACAATCACCCAGGATTAATACTTGATGACGGCAAGTTTAATGGATGGCATGCGGCAGATAGTGGGGAGAGTTGTGGCCATGGAGGCAGTAGAGCAGAACTTTTCATGAACGGTCCTTAGAACGATTGGTCCCAATGAGGGGGATGTATAGGGGTGGGCTAGTACTCCCAGGATTGGGGCATCAAGTCCCAAAAGATGATTGTTCCTGTGAGGGATCTAACAGTCAGAACCCACCATCAAGCAACAAGACACTGGATCACAGGCAAGTGTTCAGAATTCAACTGGGTTGTTACTTTCTAACGTGAGCAAACCAATTGTTCATGAACTTCTACCGCTACTACGCTAAGGAACTCATTTGCCTTCAGTAATTCAGACTAGCTGTGCTCATCCTGGTTAGGCAGCGATGAGTACTATAGCACTTCGGAAGTGTTAACAATGCATCCCATCCCAAAATCCCAGGGGCAAACTCTCCCAAATTTCAGTGTCTCCTCTCTGCATCCTGCAAACATCCCCATTTTTCCAGAAATCCTTCTTCGCAGATGTTTTATAATTATAATATTGTTGCCTTGGGAAGAGGGTGACGAGGGAAGGAATTTTGCACACAAAAAAATTACAGCAGGGGGAGAAGAAGAAAGAGGGCTAGGAAGTATAATTTTTTCCCCCAAATCGAGTTATTTTATAAATTAAAAATATCAAATTTGCACAGGCTGAATTTTTATTTCCTGATTTATAGGAATCTGACAGATATATATATATATATATATTTTGTAAAATCTTTTCAGAAATAGTTTGATAGAAACCCTTGCTGTTTTTTTTAAAAAAAAAGAAAAAAATGATTAATTTAAAGTGTATTTATTCTGCGCTTTCCCTTCTGACTGATTTTATTTATTTAACTTAGTTAATGTTGTTGCCTCTGGCTGCAAGTGTGTGAGATCTTGCTTTTTGTCCTTTAATTTGCTTGTATTTAGAACATGATTTATTTATTCAGACCAAAGTGAATGGAGCACATCAACAAGCTCTCTGCTCAAGATGTTTCTTTTTGTAATAAAAGTTGGTGTTCTGGTAGAGTGTTTCCTGTGAATTTTCCTTCCTCTCAATTTTAAGATGTTGGGAATCAGTTTCTGCTTAGAAGTTCAAAGTTCAATGTAAGTTTATTATCAAAGTTTTGTATACCACATAGAACCCTGTGATTCATTTTCTTGAAAAAAAAACAAAGAAATACAATATCCATCAAAAACCAAACACTGACAAACATCCGGTGTGCAAAAGAGGACAAATCGTGCAAGTAATAAACAAGAACTACTGAGGACATGAGCTGTAGAGTCCAGCGCTGTATGAAATTAAACTGATTCATTGAAAGGGCAACAAATGCCATAGTTGATAATGAAGCTACAGTTGGAGCTGGCCTTAGCATTCTGCTAACTCTCTCCTCGAAGAAAGAAAGATGCAATTGAGACCATCTTGCCAGGGGCAGTTCTTTGAAAGGATGACCTAATTAGTCCAATCCCCTGCATTTTCCTCCTCAGTTCTGTGGATTTTTTTCCTTTCCAGGCCTGTATCAAATTTCCCTTTAAAAGTTGCTATTAAATCTACTTGCACTCCCCTTTCAAGCATTGCATTCCAGATCATAAGCACTCAGTGCAAAAGAATTTATCCTGGTCTCTCCCTTCTGGTTCTTTTGTCAGTAGTCTTAAGTCTGTGATCTCTGATTACAGGCACAGGCGATGATGCTTTCTTAGTCCTTCAGTTCTGAATTACGCTTTTTTAGCTGATTAAGCCAAAAGTACTCATGCATACTGGGAGGTGAGAAGGTAGGTATGGAATTCCAAGCCTTGCTAGTAAGATACTGAAAAAAAATTCCTTCCTAATTGTAATGAATGTGTTTCACAGTGAAACAATACCCAAACTTTTTCACCACTTGACTTGGTCTGCCCCATGGACTAGTCTCTTGTAGCTCGCTCACACAGGTTTGAGATTTCATGACACTTGGATTCCTGCCAGTGTGGTCTAATACATTTAATTACTCATTTCTTTCTGTGAGGGTAAAACTTCAATTAACTAATTCTAAAGAGCATGAAACTTGAACTTTAAATTATATGGGTGTGTGGTTTGAGATTGGGAAATTAGATTATAATGTTGCCAACAGATAAACAATAGTATACCTTTAGAGAAATATTCCATAACTCTCTAATAAATATTCATTGCTTCAAAAAGCAAAGACCCTATGAGGAGTTTGATCCAACTACTGGTAACTAACGTGGCTAATGATGGTATTAGTTTAAAATAGATTATACTGCTATGGAGAACATTAACTCAAGGACAGATAAAACTTTAGAAACTGATAAAAGTGGTGGAGAAAATAGAAAGTCATTGTATATGATGAGCAAGGGGCACAAAAAACTAAGAGTTTCTGCAAATATTGCAAGAAAAAATAGCAAATGTAGTTCCCTAGGATATGGGCAAAAGAAACACACAAAATGATGGCGGAACTCAGTAGGTCAGACAGGGAAATGCAGGGAAATAAGTCACCGCCTTGGGCAGAGACCTTTAATCAAGAGAAATTATTTGGTCCCTGTCTTCACTGGATAACAAGAGTAGGACAGAGATTGTAGGGAAACAGGGATTTAACAATTTAAAGTAATCAACATTAGTAAGGAGAAACCAGGGGATTTAGAGCCAACAAGCCACTCCCCTGCAGGCCAGAACCACGCATCAAGATAAACGATATGGGAACAAAACTCCCTGGATTCTGGAACAATCCCAGTGGATTGGGAGGTAACAGACTTATTCAAGGAGGAAGGGAGATGCTAAAGCTCGGTTGTTGAGAAAAAACTGCAATTGAAAGGCACGATGGCTCCATTAAAGGACGGAAAATGTTCTTGGGATCAGCAGGCTGAGCTATTCACAGTCTACGTGAATGGACAGTATAAAGTGTCCAAGTTTTCTGTTGAAAACGTAACCTGTAATCAGAACAATGTTTTTGTAAGCTGATACAGTCAGGCTAACTGAGTGAATAGAAGGTGGCAGATGAAGTATAATTGATAATGTGGATTTATTAATTTTGGTAGAATAGTCAGAGGTATACTTGAATTGTCTCTCAAGGGATCTGTGCAGAAATTGCACTAGCAAAGCAAAATATATGTTGGCCTTCATGGACAGAGTAAGGACTTCCTGGAGCAACCATGCAGGGCACTGGAGGAGTGCTATGTCCAGTTTTGGTTTCCAAACCTACTTGAATTAGAACCCGATTTATTGTCACTGGCATTTGATGTAAAAATTTGTTTTTTTTTCACGGCAGCAGTACAGTGCAAAAACGTAAAAGTTCATAAATTGCATAGCACACACACAAAACGGAATAATGAGGTAAAATTCATGGGCTGTTCAGATGGCAAAGAGGGAGAAGCTATTCCTAAATTGCTGAATGTGGATCTTAATTCATTGCTACCACACCAGCGACCTTGGTTGAATCCCCATCACTGTCTGCATGGAGTTTGTACATTCCCTCAGTGACTACGCTGGTTCTCCCTCATTCCAATGACATGTGGGTCTGTAGGTTAATTGGTCACATGGGTACAAAGGGGCAGCGTGGGCTCATGGGCCAGCAGGGCCTGTTACTCGGCAGTATCTTTAAACAAACGCAGAATTAATGGTAGATGCTGCCTTCTTGATGCTTGGAGATGTTCTTGATGGTGGGGAGGGTTGTGCCTATGGAGTACAAATTTTCACAAACTGTCCGTTGATTGAGTGGTCCTGTGAAGGGACTGAGTAGAGTGGGCCACTACCCACTGGAAGAATGAGAGGTAATTTGGCTTAAACATGCACATTTCCATTAGAGATGGACAGGATAGATGCCGATAGTCTGCTTCCTCTAGCTGGAGAGTCTGGAAGTCTCCACACAGACAGCCCCTGAGGTCAGGAGCAAACCATGGTCACTGGGACTGTCCAATGGATCTGAAGGAAAGGAATGATGAGGTAATGTTCATTCACCCCACTGAGAGAAATCTTAATTCTGGCTTCTGCCTCCCAACACAAATCTTCCTCCTTGTCACTACCTCAATCTGGAGTTGCAGGGAGGGAAACGGAGTTGAGATTTGGCCGCTTAGGTGATGGGTGACAGCCTTAAATCCTTCAGAGTGATTCCAAAGAAGGGACAGGTCAGAAAATGAGCTCCAACTTCCCTTGGGACGTAAAATAAGTGATAGTAATGGTGGATGAACTGAATAAGTATTTTGCATCAGTCTTCACTGTGGAAGACACTAGCAGTGTGGTGAAAGTTCCAAGTATTGGGGTCATGAAGTGTGTGAAGTTAACATTACTAGAGAGAAGGCTTTTGGGAGACTGAAAGGTCTGAAGGTAGATAAGTCACCTGGACCAGATGGCGTACACCCCAGAGTTCTGAAAGAGGTGGCTGAAGAGATTGTGGAGACATTAGTAATGATCTTTAAAGAATCACTAGATTCTTGAAAGGTTCCGGAAGACTGGAAAATAGCAAATGGCACTCAACTCTTCAAGAAGGGAGAGAAGCGGAAGAAAGGAAACTATAGGCCAGTTAGTTTGACCTCAGTGGTTGGGAAGATGTTGGAGTCGATTGTTAAGGATGTGGTTTTGGTGTACTTAGAGACACATGATTAAAAAAAGGCCACAGTCAGCATGGTTTCTCAAGAGAAAATCTTGCCCGACATATCTGTTGAAATTCTTTGAACAACAATTAAGATAGACAAAGGAGAATCGGTTGATGTTGGTTACCTGGATTTTCAGAAGGCCTTTGACAAGGTGCCACACATGAGGCTGCTTAACAAGCTACGAGCCCAAGGTATTACAGGAAAGATTCTAGCACGGATAAAGTTGTGGCTGATTGCCAGGAGGCCAAGAGTGGGAATAAAGGAAGCCTTTTCTGGTTGGCTGCCAGTGACTAGTGGTGTTCCACAGGGATCTGTGTTGTTTATGTTATATGTCAATGATTTGGATGATGGAATTGATGGCGTAATTGCAAAGTTTGCAGACGATATGAAGATAGGTGGAGGGGCAGGTGGTTTTGAGGAAATGGAGAGGCAGTTTAGGAAAAGAGGCAAAGAAGTGGCCGATGGAATACAGTGTCGGCAAGTGTATGGTCATGCATTTTGGAAGAAGAAATGAAAGGGCTGACTATTTGTTAAACAGAGAAAATATAAAAATCTGAGGTGCAAAGGAATTGGTGATTCCTCGTGCACGATTCCCTGAAGGTTAATTTGCAGATTGAGTTTGTGGTAAGGAAGGCAAATGTGATGTTGGCATTCATTTCAAGAGACTCAATTCTGTTTGGATCCTGCAACCTTTTTGTGGAAAGGCTGCCATAAAAGCAAGGATGTAATGTTGAGGCTTTATAAAGCACTGGTGAAGCCTCACTTGGAGTATCGTGAGCAGTTTTGGGCCCCTTATCTTAGAAAGGATGTGCTGAGACTGGAGGGGGTTCAAAGGAGGTTCACAAAAATGATTCTAGGATTAAATGTCTTATGGACAATAGACAATAAGTGCAGGAGTAGGCCATTCGGCCCTTCGAGCCTGCACCGCCATTCAATCTGATAATGGCTGATCATCCACAATCAGTACCCCGTTCCTGCCTTCTACCCATATCCCTTGACTCCACTATCTTTAAGAGCTCTATCTAACTTTTTCTTGAAAGCATTCAGAGAATTGGCCTCCACTGCCTTCTGAGGCAGAGCATTCCACATATCCACAACTCTCTGGGTGAAAAAGTGTTTCCTGAATTCTGTTCTAAATGGCCTACCCCTTATTCTTAGACTGTGGCCTCTGGTTCTGGACTCCCCCAACATTGGGAACATGTTTCCTGCCTCTAGCGTGTCCAATCCCTTAATAATCTTATATGTCATATGAGGCTTGTCATATGAAGAGTGTTTAGTTAGTTCTGGGCCTGTATTCATTGGAATTTAGAAGAATGAGGGGTGACCTCATTGAAACCTATCAAATGGTGAAAGATCTTGATAGAGTGGAAGTGAAGAGGATGTTTCCTATGGTGGGAGAGTCTAAGACTGGAGGACACAGCCTCAAAATAGAGGGGCGTCCTTTTTAGAATGGAGATGAAGAGGAACTTCTTTATCCAGAGAGTGGAGAATCTGCGGAATTCTTTGCCACAGGCAGCTGTGGAGGCAGAGGTCGATAGATTCTTGATTGGTCAGGGCATATGTGGGAGAAAGCAGGAGATTGGGGCCGAGGAAAAGTGGATCAGCCATAATGAAATGGAGGAGCAGAGTCGATGGGCCAAATAGTGTAATTCTCCTCCATTATCTTGTGGTCTTAGGTCTTATGTCCAGGTACTTGATCACTAATATTCAGACCTATACTCCATTGTTAGAATTTTTGAGTTGCCCTTTTAAAGACAAAGCATAAGAACACACCCCACCAAACTGTCTTGAGAAAGAGAAGGGAGTTACTTCTGGTGTTCCAGAGAATATTTCTCCTCAGTAGTGAAATAGAAATGTTAGCATGCACTGTATAAATTATCTCACCATGTTCCCCTTATTACAACAGTAATGGCAATTCAAGAAAGTAATCCATAGGGTTTTTAAGATTTGAAGGTCAGGAAAACTGGAAAAATTTCCTTCAAAATTAGCATTAAACTTAAGATCGGTCCAGTTGTGGAACAATTAGGAATGTGCACGTGAGGAGTCACACGAAAGATACCATTTAGTTATTGATCACACGTGGAATATTGATGGCTGTGCCCTGGTTGATGGAATTGATTGGCTGGCTTGTGGGAAGAATGGGCAAACTCTGTAAGGTGAAGGGACCTATTTTGGGAGTAACTGGAACTATTGGTTAATATGGAAACGTCTAACACCCCAATTTATTTAAGAGGATGTTAACAAATCCCGGGCAGTTGCATGTGGGCTGTACGTAACCAGTCTCAGTGCACAGACTAACAATGCAAATTCCAAGATGGTGAATTTTATACAGTTCAGATATGGATTCCAGATGTCTCGAAACACCAGCTCCCAGAAACATGTGCTCCACTGATGGCTTTCCTCATTAACCACCTCATTGTATCTGTGGTGCCAGAGGGTAATAAAGAGGAAATAACGTAATACTGGGAACAAGCCATCTTTCATCTAGGTAAACTGAGACTTTTTAAATTACTTTCAGCCAACACAATACACCCACATAGTCCTGTGTAGAAATAACCAGGTAGAAAGGCACGCAATTTGATCACTGATGCGTGCAGCAAAAAAAAAGTCTTCGATCATCGGTGTCTTGACAGCAGAGTATGAGTTTACTGGAGAGTGTCAAATCAACAAAGCCGATTTCACTGACCATTCCTGCTTCATTCATCTCGGTACAAGGTCATGGTGCAAACAGCAAACTGCACGGTTCTCTGAACCTCCAGGATTTTTACAGCTCCTGCCACATTCTGTCTCACCGTACTGCACACTTTCTCTGTTTTCTGCTTTTTCTCTCTTCAGTGGATTTGTTTTGATTGGTTCCGTAGCAGATAATGTTTTTCTTTTAAAGTCCTCCTTGCCTTTTTCTTTTTCTCCCCATTCCTCTCCTTGAAAAACATCTCCTTATCTCCACTTCTGAGGAAAAGATGTCTGTTTCATTTTGTGTTACATCGTTGTTCTTTGATGAAGATTTAGACTGACTGATGTTTCTGGGGGGGGGGGGGATGGCTGAGATCAAAACAGATTGGACTCTCTTCCAGATGTTCACTAAGCTTTCTGCAGTCTGTTGTAGCACTGCACTATGTACACAAATAGCCCAACTGATCTTAACGCCCAGGGTTAGAGAAGGAGAGCTGTTGTTTAGGTTCTGTGTGTATTAGGTATGGAGAGGGAATTGGAGGGGGGGAAGTACAGATCGATACGAGTTCTCACTCCTAAATACCACTCAGTGACCTTCTAAAATGGGCAAGTATATGAATCTAGGGCAGTTGGGACAAATGGGAAACCAGTAATATTGATACTGAAACACAAAAACGTCTGCAGATGCTGGAAATGCAAAACAACACACACACACACACACACACACACACACACACACACACACACACACACACACACACACACACACACACACACACACACACACACACACACACACACACACACACACACACACACACACACACACACACACACAATGCTGGAGGAACTCAGCCGGCCAGGTATCATCTATGGAGATGAATAAACAGTCAACATTTCAGGCTGAGCCCCTTCATTAGGACTGAGAAGGAAGGGGGAATGTGCCAGAATAAAAAGCTAGAGGGAGGGGAGGGAGACTAGCTGGAAAGTGGTAGGTGAAGCCAAGAGGGTGGGAAAGATAAAGGGCTGAAGAAGAAGGAATATTAAGATTTACTCATTACTTTTTTTTCTATCTGGTAATAAAATTATTTGGACTTTCTTAAGGTTGCCCCTCTTTTGCCTGAGTCAAGAAAAATCTAACCATGAATACAGCTTAAAGCCCTCCTCATATGGAGCCAGTGATCATTAATGGAGAATGTGTGGAGCAGGTTAAGACCTACAAGTATCTGGGAGTACAGTTAGACGAGAAGCTAGACTGGACTGCCAACACAGATGCCTTGTGCAGGAAGGCACAGAGTCGACTATACTTCCTTAGAAGGTTGGCGTCATTCAATGTCTGTAGTGAGAAGCTGAAGATGTTCTATAGGTCAGTTGTGGAGAGCGCCCTCTTCTTTGTGGTGGCGTGTTGGGGAGGAAGCATTAAGAAGAGGGACGCCTCACGTCAGAGACAGAGAAGCAGTTTCAGCGACAGGTTACTATCGATGCAATGCTCCTCAGACAGGATGAAGAGGTCAATACTCCCCAATGCCATTAGGCTTTACAATTCAACCGCCAGGAGTAAGATATGTTAAAGTGCCGGGGTTGATTGTAATTAATGTATTTAAGTAAACTACTTAAGAACTTTTTAAAAGCTATTATTAATGCTTTTTGAGAGAGTGATTTAGATGCATATCATATTTTTACTGAGTTAAGTATTGTATGTAATTAGTTTTGCTACAACAAGTGTATGGGACATTGGAAAAAATGTTGAATTTCCCCATGGGGATGAATAAAGTATCTATCTATCTATCTATCTATCTATCTATCTATCTATCCTAATCTGCAGCTTTCGAGAGAGGAAGGGAACAAGCAGAATGCATGAAGGAGGTGACGTTAGGCCGCTAGCTCCTGGATTTATTAAGCAACATCTTCATCCTCACGTTTCATTTAGGGATTTTCCGTAGGCGCAGAAGATCGGACAAGTGAGAAGGTATAGAATAAGCAATCAAACCCCAGGAATGTGTGCCAAATTGCTCATCTTTCCCTAGAACAAATGCATCACACCTTGAAACCGTTGAAAGTTGCTGCCCGTTTAACAGTTTCTTTTTTTTTTGTAATTTATTTTTTTATTGAAGTTCATCATCAAACAAACATTTCCATAAAATGTATTTCAGACATTGTACATATATATCATATAATCATATATATCACAAATCTCCACAAAGTATTTATCTTGGGTATACACTTATAGAAAAGAGTGGAAAGAAAAAACAAGCAAAAGGAAAGAACAATGTACAAGTAGGGAGTGATCTTTTTTTTACAACAGATTCATTGATTTGTGAGAATAAAATCAGGCCTATGAGGTGTTATGTAGTTAAACCATTTTTCCCAGTATGAATCAAATTGTTCCAGCTTATGGTTAACAGATGCTGTTATCTTCTCCATTTTGTAAATGTCCATTGTAATTTCCATCCATGTATTTAAAGTTGTGCTCTCCTGTGATAACCATTTCCTAGTAAGAGTCTTTTTACCAGCCACCAACAATATATTCATTAAATATTTATCTCTTTTCAACCATTAACAGTTACTTAGTTTTTTTTTTGCCATTGGATTCTTGGAACAACTACATACATAGATGATTTGTCAAGCTTCACAACCTGCATTGAGCAACCCATGGAGAACATTCTAGCATTCTAGAGCATCGCATCACTGTCTGGTATGGAGGCGCCACTGCGCAGGATCGGGAAAAAGCTGCAGAAAATTGTAAACATCATGGACTCCAGACTCCCCAGCGTGGAGGACACATTTTAAAGGCGATGCCACGAGAAGGCAGCATCATCATTAAGGACTCTGACATGGTGCCAGAGGACTGGAAAATTGCAACTGTCTCTCCACTCTTTAAGAAAGGAGGAAGGCAGCAGAAAGGAAATATAGACCAGTTAGCCTGACCTCAGTGGTTGGGAAGATGTTAGAGTCAATTGTTAAGGATGAGGTGATGGAGTACTTGGAGACACAGGACAAGATAGGACAAACTCAGCATGGTTTCCTTCAGTAAAAATCTTGCCTGATGAACCTGTTGGAATTCTTTGAGGAGATTACAAGTAGGATGGATAAAGGAGATGTAGTGGATGTTGTATATTTGGACTTTCAGAAGGCCTTTGACAAGATGCCTCACATGAGGCTGCTTACCAAGTTAAGAGCCCATGGTATTACAGGAAAGTTACTAACATGGTTAGAGCATTGGCTGATTGGTAGGAGTGGGAATAAAAGGATCCTTTTGTGGTTGGCTGCCAGTGACTGGTGGTGTTGCGACTTCTTTCTATGCTCTATATAAATGATTTAGATTATGGAATAGATGGTTTTATTGTCAAGTTTGCAGATGATATGAAGATTGGTGGAGGGGCAGGTGGTGTTGAGGAAACAGGTAGGATGAAGAAGGACTTAGACAGATTAGGAGAATGGGCAAGAAAGTGGCAAATGAAATACAATGTTGGAAAGTGCATGGTCATGCACTCTGGTAGTAGAAATAAGTGTGCAGACTATTTTCTAAACGGGGAGAAAATCCGGGAATCTGAGATGCAGAGGGACTTGGGAATCCTTGTGCAGAACACTCTGAAGGTTAACTTGCAGGTTGAGTTGGTGGTGAGGAAGGCAAATGCCATGTTAGCATTCATTTCAAGACGTCTAGATTACAAGAGCAAGGATGTGATGCTGAGGCTTTATAAGGCATTGGTGAGGCCTCACCTTGAGTATCGTGACCAGTTTTGGGCCCTTCATCTTAGAAAAGATGTGCTGGCATTGGAGAGGGTCCAGAGGGGGTTCACAAGGATGATTCCAGGAATAAAAGGATTATCATATGAGGAACGTTTGATGGCTCTGGGTCTGTACTCACTGGAATTCTGAAGGATGAAGGAGGATCTCATTGAAAACTTTCAAATGTTGAAAGGGCTAGATAGAGTAGATGTGAAAGGGATGTTTTCCATGATGGGAGAGTCTAGAACAAGAGGGCACAGTTTCAGGATAGAGGGCCCCCCTTCAAAACAGAGATGTGGAGAAATTTCTTTAGCCAAAGGGTGGTGAGTTTGAGGAATTTGTTGCACACGCAGCTGTGGAGACCAGGTCGTTGAGTGTATTTAAGGCAGAGATTGATAGGTTCTTGATTGGCCATGGCATCAAAGGTTATGGGGAGAAGGCTGAGAACTGGGGTTCAGGAGGAGACAAAAAAAAAGGATCAGCCATGGTTGAATGGCGGAGCAGACTCGATGGGCCAGATGGCCTAATTCTACTCGTACGTCTTAAGGTCTTATGGACCCCGGTAACCCAGGACACACCCTCTTCTCATTGCTACCATCAAGGAGGAGGTACAGGAGCCTAAAGACACACACTCACCCATAGAACCATAGAACACTACAGCACAGTACAAGCCCTTCAGCCCTCCATGTTGTGTCGACCCATATAATCCTTAAAAAGAAGTACTAAACCCACACTACCCCATAACCCTCCATTTTTCTTTCATCCATGTGCCTGTCCAAGAGGCTGTTAAATACCCCTAATGTTTTAACCTCCACAACCATCCCTGGCAAGTCATTCCAGGCACTCACAACCCTCTGTTTAAAATACTTACCCCTGATGTCTTCCCTAAACTTCCCTCCCTTAATTTTGTACATATGCCCTCTGCTGTTTGCTATTGGTGCCCTGGGAAACAACTACTGACTATTGACCCTATCTATGCCTCTCATAATCTTGTAGACCTCTATCAAGTCCCCTCTCATTCTTCTACGCTCCAAAGAGAAAAGTCCCATCTCTGCTAACCTTGCTAAACTTGTCTGCTAAACTTGTTTTCCAATCCAGGCAACATCCTGGTAAATCTCCTCTGCACCTTCTCCATAGTTTCCACATCCTTCCTATAATGAGGTGACCAGAATTGAACACAATACTCTAATGTTCCTTTCAGGAACAGCTTCTTCCCCTCCACCAGTACATTTCGAATGAATAATGAACCCATGAATACTACCTCGCTATTTTTTGCTCCATTTTTGCATATCTAATTTGATTTTTATATATATCTGTTATTGTAATTTATAGTTTTTAAAAATATATTATGTATTGCAATGTACTGCTGCTACAAAGCAACAAGTTTCATGACATAAACCTGATTCTGGTAAATATCTCGTGCGTTTGGCTGACAATTTAATAAGTTGGGCCTACTCTTTTAGGAAGTGGACTCCTGAAGCTGAACAGGCCCTGAGAGACTGCTTCGGTACTACTAACTGGGATGTACTGCAAGGGGGGCTCTGTGGGGTTGAGGAGGTCACTGAATGCACAACGGACTATATTAACTTTTGTGTGGATGCAGTTGTCCCTGTTAGAACTGTTCGCTGCTATCCCAATAATAAGCCCTGGATCACTAGTCACATCAAAGGCCTCCTAAACCAGAAGAAGAGGGCCTTTAAAGATGGTGATCGGTTGGAGCTTAAAAGAGTTCAGAAGGAACTCAGAGTACAGATAAGGGGGTCAAAGGAGCAGTATAGGAGGAAGCTAGAACAAAAGCTGCAGAAAAAAAGCATGAAGGAGGTGTGGGATGGGATGAAGATCATCACCGGATGCAGTGCAAAGCGGGGGGCGAACATAAGTGGAGATGTGGAGAAAGCGAACCAGCTGAACAACTTCTTCAACAGGTTCGACAGCTCAATCTCATCCTCACCGCAGAAATCCACACCAGGCTTACTTCCCTCACAGGAAAATAGCCACTCACAGGAGACCTTGCCCACGCCCAGGATTTCGGCTGCACAGGTGGAAGGTCAACTGAGGAAGATCTGTACCAGCAAGGCGGCTGGACCGGATGGAGTTTCCCCACGATTACTGAGGGCCTGTGCGACTGAGCTGGGAGAACCACTACAGCGCATCTTCAACTTGAGCCTGGAGCAGAGAAGGGTACCCAGACAGTGGAAAACATCCTGTATTGTCCCGGTACCGAAGAAACCACAACCAAAGGAGTTGAATGACTTCAGACCTGTTGCCTTGACGTCGCACGTTATGAAGACCATGGAGCGGCTGATAATACAGAATCTGAGGCCACAAACCAGGCACGCCCAGGATCCTCTTCAGTTTGCGTATAAGGAGAAGGTGGGAGTGGAGGATGCTATCACGTATTTGCTGCACAAATCACTCTCTCACCTAGAGGGGGTCAGTTGTGCTGTGAGGATTACATTCCTTGACTTCTCTAGTGCCTTTAACACCATCCAGCCCAAGATCTTAAGGCACAAACTAACGGAGATGGGAGTAGACTCTAACATGGTGGATTGGATAGTGGACTACTTGACAGATAGACCTCAGTATGTGCGGTTGGGAGACTGTAGGTCTGACACGGTGGTCAGCAGCACAGGAGCGCCGCAGGGAACCGTACTCTCTCCTGTCCTGTTCACCCTGTACACATCAGACTTCCAATATAACTCGGAGTCCTGCCATGTGCAGAAGTTCGCTGATGACACGGCCATAGTGGGGTGTGTCAGGAATGGACAGGAGGAGGAGTATAGGAAACTGATACAGGACTTTGTGATATGGTGCAACTCAAACTACCTGCGTCTCAATATCACCAAGACCAAGGAGATGGTGGTGGACTTTAGGAGATCTAGGCCTCATATGGAGCCAGTGATCATTAATGGAGAATGTGTGGAGCAGGTTAAGACCTACAAGTATCTGGGAGTACAGTTAGACGAGAAGCTAGACTGGACTGCCAACACAGATGCCTTGTGCAGGAAGGCACAGAGTCGACTGTACTTCCTAAGAAGGTTGGCGTCATTCAATGTCTGTAGTGAGATGCTGAAGATGTTCTATAGGTCAGTTGTGGAGAGCGCCCTCTTCTTTGTGGTGGCGTGTTGGGGAGGAAGCATTAAGAAGAGGGACGCCTCACGTCTTAATAAGCTGATAAGGAAGGCGGGCTTTGTCGTGGGCAAAGTACTGGAGAGTTTAACATTGGTAGCTGAGCGAAGGGCGCTGAGTAGGCTACGGTCAATTATGGATAACTCTGAACATCCTCTACATAGCACCATCCAGAGACAGAGAAGCAGTTTCAGCGACAGGTTACTATCGATACAATGCTCCTCAGACAGGATGAGGTCAATACTCCCCAATGCCATTAGGCTTTACAATTCTACCGCCAGGACTTAAGAACTTTTTAAAAGCTATTATTAATGCTTTTTGAGATAGTGATTTAGATGCATATCATATTTTTTTTACTGAGTTAAGTATTGTATGTAATAGTTTTGCTACAACAAGTGTATGGGACATTGGAAAAAAAAAGTTGAATTTCCCCATGGGGATGAATAAAGTATCTATCTATCTATCTATCTATCTATCTACAGGAGACTGCAGATGCATGGAATCTGAAACAGATAACAAACTGCAGGAGGAACCCATCCACGGAGAGAAATGGACAATTGAAAGGTCCAACTGAACAGTCTCAACCTTAAATGTCAACAGTCCATTTCCCTCCGCTGATGCTGAGTCACCCACTGAATTCCTGCAGCATCTTGTTTTTCACAATTCATTGACCTTTGGAAAGTTGACAGTATGCGAAATAACTCTTACATTTTTCCCTTTGGGGCTTTGTTTTCTTTTTGTATGGATGAATCATAAGACCATGAGATATAGGAGCAGAATTAGGCTGTTTGGCCTATCGAGTCTGCTCCACCATTTTGTCAGGAGCAATCCATTTTTCCTCTCAGCTTCAATTTCCTGCCTTCTCCCTGTATCCCTTCATGCCCTGACTAATCAAAAATCTATCAACCTCTGCTTTAAATATTCCCAGTGACCTGGCTTCCACAGCTGCCTGTGGCAATGAATTCCACAGATTCACCACTGCCCCTACATCCTGTCCTTAACCCCACGACCAGCCCCTTCTAGACAAGAGGGAGTGTCCACCTCCTGGATGGAGATCTTAAGCAACAAACAGGAGTGTCTGAACCAGGAGACTGAAGCGAATGATCGAGCCTGGACTCTTAAGCATTGGCGCCAACCTTTGGGTCTATTTTGTCCTTGTGGGAGTAGGGCAGACTTTGCAAAAGCTTCTTCCATTGGAACATATCCAGTATTGTAGTGGGTAAGCAGGCGGGAGATGCGAGAGGTAGGAATCAGCATCAGGTTTATTGTCACTGACTGCCATGAAATTTGTTGTTTTGCAGCCACAGTACAGCGCAATGCATAAAAACAATAAATTACAATAAAATATATTTAAAAATTAAATAAGAAGTGCAAAATTAGTGCGGTAGTTTTCATGGGTTGGTTCATTGTCTGCTCAGAAATCTGATGGCAAAGGGACAGAAGCTGTTCCTAAAATATTGAGTGTGTGCCTTCAGGCTCCTGTACCTCCTCTCTGACGGTCGCAGTGAGAAGAGGGCATGTCCTGGCTGATGGGGGTCTTTAGTGAGGTGGAGAAGGCTCCATCCATTGGAGAGGAGGTTCCGTCCTTCCCAGCAAGGAATCTCAATCACCAGAGTGTAGATGAAGTGACACCCTCATCAGTCTGTGGGCACGCTGTTCTTCGAGGCTTCAGCAGTAAAGAAATAGGGAAGAGACAAGTGCTGGAACAAAAATATACCTGTGAGTGATACTGTACTATCATTGTAACGTACTTGTACCTCATGAGCACATCATAGTTTAAAAAAAGGATCTAGTGCTTTCCTGGCTTACGTGATGAATAAACTCTTCTCGGGCTTCCAGCCGGGTACAAGTATCAATTATAACCGACGTTTCGATGACAAACTTTGCCATCTTCATCAGGGACAATGCCCAGACATGGCCAGACTTCATCCAAGAAGAAGATGGCAGAGTTTGTCGGTTATTGTCGATACCTGTATACCTGGCTGGAAGCCCAAGAAGTGTTTATTTGACATCAGGCTTACCTGACATTTAGAGTGCTGATCACATTTGCCCCTTTCCAAACTCCTCAGCCTGGCCAATTCTGCAGGCACACCCATGATTTTGAACAAAGAGGAATAGTTCCAAGGATGTTAGGAGAATTCAGGGTGACTTGGATAGGCTGGGTGAGTGGGCAGATACTTGGCAGATGGCGTTTAATGTGAATAAGTGTGAGGTTATCCACTTTGGGAGTAAGAACAGGACGGCAGATTATTATCTGAACGGTATAGAGTTGGGTAAGGGAGTAATACAAAGAGATCTCGGAGTCCTTGTTCATCAGTCACTGAAGGTGAATGAGCAAGTGCAGCAGGCAGTGAAGAAGGCTAATGGAATGTTGGCCTTTATTACAAAGGGAATTGAGTACAAGAGCAAGGAAATCCTCTTGCATTTGTACAGAGCCCTGGTGAGACCACACCTGGAGTATTGTGTACAGTTTTGGTCTCCAGGGTTAAGGAAGGACATCCTGGCTGTAGAGGAAGTGCAGCGTAGATTCACGAGGTTAATTCCTGGGATGTCTGGACTGTCTTACGCAGAGAGGTTAGAGAGACTGGGCTTGTACACACTGGAATTAAGGAGATTGAGAGGGGATCTGATTGAAACATATAAGATTATTAAGGGATTGGACAAGATAGAGGCAGGAAATATGTTCCAGATGCTGGGAGAGTCCAGTACCAGAGGGCATGGTTTGAGAATAAGGGGTAGGTCATTTAGGACGGAGTTAAGGAAAAACTTCTTCTCCCAGAGAGTTGTGGGGGTCTGGAATGCACTGCCTCGGAAGGTAGTGGAGGCCAATTCTCTGGATGCTTTCAAGAAGGAGCTAGATAGGTATCTTATGGATAGGGGAATCAAGGGATATGGGGACAAGGCAGGAACCGGGTTTTGATAGGAATTGATCAGCCATGATCTCAAAATGGCGGTGCAGGCTCGAAGGGCCGAATGGTCTACTTCTGCACCTATTGTCTATTGAATGCATGCGGCCATCCTCTTTGATACGCTTCAAAGCAACATGCAAATACTCCTCATCTTGTGACTTTGCTGAGATCAGCGGGGTAGAGCTCTGATAACAGGCGACCCGATCATTTCGAAATCGGGATGGTTGGGCACCTGGTTTATCAGGTGACGTTGGCAGCTTCCACTCGCCAGGGCACTGCACTCCCTTTAAACTCACCTGTCCTACCAGCTGCACCTGCTTGAAACTTGTTTCTATCTCCTCTGCTCTCTTCAGACTACCAGGCTTCACTGAATTGTAACTATGGGACAGCTTTAAAATAAATCAAATAGGCTTTGTAGTAATAATTAAATGATATCAGGTAATCTGAAAAATTTGCTGGTGGGGCACTTCCCGAATGTGCTGGATTATCAGAGTTTATTTGCATATTTCTGGTGAGGATCAAAGTAAAGTGCGGAGGGTTGTAAAATTAGTCAGCTCCACCAAGGGTACTAGCCTCCGTAGTACCCAGGTCACCTTCAAAAGGCGACATCTGTCATTAGGGACCCTCACCACCCAGGACATGCCCTCTTCTCATTGATACCATCAGGAAGGAGGTACAGAAGCCTGTAGGCACACACTCAGTGATTCAGGAACAGCTTCTTCCCCTCTGCCATCCAATTCCGAAATGAACATTGAACCCGTGGACACTACCTCACTAATTTCTTAAAATTTCTGATTTTTGCACTACTTATTTTAATTTAACTATTTAATATACGTATATATTTAGTGTGATCCTCTGCTTTCTTTTCCTCTCTATTATCTTGCATTGCATTGTACAGCTGCCACAAGGCTGACAAATTTCACGCCACATGCCGGTGACATTAAACCTGATTCTGAAAGATTGAACCCCTCCGGGCGGCAAAATCTGCAGCGTGGCTAATAGCTCCCAAGAAGCGCACTCTCACTGCCCGAGTCAGAGCGAAATCACATCACGCCAAGGTGAAGAATACCGCTGGCACCTTCCCAACCGTTTTCAGAGTCACAGAGAACGCTGCCCAATCTCTGTCACCGTCTCTACAACGCTATTATCACCCAACATGTTCCAGGATGTGGAAGAGGTGACCATAGCGATTATGTTACTTATTGAGTAACTATCTCACGGCAGATAAATTGCTTGACATTTTTCCAAGCCTGGCTGATTACATCTGGATGAAATCATTCATTAAATGCTGCACCCATCGGCTTTGAAGCTGTAATCAGGGCAATGTGCTCAGACTTCAGGTATTCCTGTGAAAGTGATAGGAGCAGCTATTTGTTTAGCCCAGTGCCTGGTAACACAGGACGAATTTCACATCTCTTCACCGCTGTCAGACGCTATAAAACGCAGCCCGCTTTGATGGGTGGGCATTCCTTTCATCGTAAAATAGCTAACTTCACAAATTCCCCTCGGCGTAGGATCGGGTAGTTTTAGTGCAAGCACAATTCCGGTGTGAAGTGGGGCAAAATGAATGAACTCTATCAATTACACTACCCACTTCAACGCAGTTCACCTGCTGGCTCGGTGACAAATGCAGCAAACGCGCAGAATAGCTGTTATCTTAATCCCATACTTGTGGCAATTTGACTTCTTCCATGTAAACAGTAGGGCTTTTTAAAAATCCATTTCCAGTGGTGTTCCGCAGCGATCTGTTCTGGAACCCCTGCTCTTTGGGATTTTTTTAAATAAACGACTGGGATGTGGAAGTAAGCTGTAAACTTGCAGGTCCCACTGAAGAGTCTTGGCCCGAAATGTCCTTTTCCCTAGATGCTGCCTGGCCTGCTGAGTTAATCCGGCATTGTATGTGTGTGGTGCAAATAGATCGGTGGCATTGGGACATTGATGGGATGGAGAGCTGGGCTGAGAAGTGGCAGGTGGAGTTCTGTCTGGAAAGTGTCAAGTGTTGCACCTCAGACGGTCAAAGGCAGAGTAAAAGTTAATGGCAGGATTCTTAGCAGCGCGGAGGAACAGTGAGATCCTGGAGTCCGCCTCTCCAGTTCCTTCAAAGTTGCCCCACAAGGGGATGAGGTGATTAAGAAGGTCTGAGCTGTGTTGGCCCTCATTACTCAGGGGACTGAGTTCAGGAGCTGCGAGCTAATAATGGAACTCCGTAAGACTCTGCTTAGATCACGGTTGGAGTGTTCCCTTCGTTTCCAGCCACCTGTTAGGAAGGATGCGGAAGCTTTAGAGAGCGTGCAGAGGAGATTTACCAGGATGCTGCCTGCATTAGGGAGCATCTCTAATGAGGACAGGTTGAGCGAGCCGGAGGTTTTCTCTTTGGGGAAAAGGAAGACAAGGGGTGGCTTGACAGAGGCGTACGAAATGATAAACAGCATAAATAGAGTGGTCAGGCAGCACCTTTTTCCCAGCGTGGAAATGGTTAATATGAGAAGGCGTAATTTTGAGATGACTGCAGGAAAGAATAGGGGGGATATCAAAGGTAGCTTTTTTTATAGGCAGAGCATATTAAGTGTGTGGAACACAAGGTCGGGGGATGTGGTGGAGGCAATAGAGGCAGATATATTAGGGAGATAGGCACGTGGATGAAAAAGAAAAGGAGGACTATGTTGAGGGAAGCATAAAATTAATCTTGGAGTAGATAAATAAATAGATCGATACTTTACTGATCCCAAAGGGAATTACAATGCCACGGTAGCATTACAGGTGGACAGATAAAAACATGAGAAGAGAAGTAGAGAAAAAATAAGTTACCAAAAACAGGCTAACAGGAGGGGGGGGGGTCACCACTCCTCCTGCTATAGGTTATAAAGCCTAATGGCCAAAAATAGGAACGACCTCTTTGGAGTAGCACAGTTCTCTTAGTCTATTACTAAAAGTGCTTCTCCGTTCAGGCAAGGCGGCACGCAGAGGGTGAGAAGCATTGTCCAGGATTGGCAGGGTTTTCCGTAGGGTCCTTTGTTCTACCACGGCCTCCAGTGTGTCCAGTTTGACTCCTATAACAGAGCCAGCCTTTCTAATCAGTTTATTGAGCCTGTTGGCATCACCCGTGTTGATGCCATTGCCCCAGCACACCACCGCAAAGAAGACTGTACTGATAACAACAGATTAGGAGAGCACGTGAAGGAGAGGCCTGCAAATCCCAAAGGGCCTCAGTCTCCTCAGGAAGTAGAGGAGACTCTGGCCCTTCTTGTACACAGCCTCTGTGTTGGTGCTCCACTCGAGTCTGTCATCCAGGTGCACCCCAGGTACTTGAGTAATTTAAAAGGTTGGCATCATACTAGGGTGTGAAAGGCCCTTACTGTTCTATGTTCCCAGCTTTAAGGTGTCCAATACGTAGTGCATTCGGTAAGGTAATCCGTTATCATATATGTCAAACTCAAGGCCCGCGGGCCAAATCCGGCCCGCGGTGGAATTATCTTTGGCCCGCAAGATAATATCTAATTACTATCAAAGCTGGCCCCAGTAATCGAAGCGCCTATGGCGTATGATATGGCTAATGCTGAGTTTATTCAGGTACCAGGTTTTCAGGGTTTTTAGTGTTTATTCGGCAGTCTTCTTCATAAGAAACGGAATTTGTAAAGTGAAACACTTTGTAGTTATAATAGAGACTGAGACACATGAGAGCAGGCTGAAAAAACGGAGGCAACGAAAGCTGCGTTCACACGCGTCCGACTGATCCGGCCCGCATGAAGCTGCATTTTGCTCAATCCGGCCCGTGACCTAAAATGAGTTTGACACCCCTGGTTTAGATACAGGTGTGATGTAGCAATCAAATGAGATAACATACCAATAGAAAAGATAACATTGGCTGTGTTGGCTGAGGGGTAACTATTGGGCTAAGGACTAGGAAATGCTTACTCCCTCTTCTTCAGGAAGAGTTGTGGGCCCTTTTACGTTCACACAGGGAGATATGTGGGTTTAATATTTCATCCACAGGTCACAACTACAGAAAGAGATGGGGGGTTGAGTTGTTTGTCTGACCTTGGCAAGTTGCTTGCAAACGTTTCATCACCGTATGAGGAAACATCGTCAGTGTGCTGTTGGCTGTGGTGTGTCATCTGAATGCTTGGCCCTTTTCTACTTTTTAACCAGCTGCTGGGATGTCATTTCAGAAGCCCAGTTGTGTCGCGGGGAGGAAATCAGGTCGCTGGTTGGCTGTAGTCAGGAATTTTGTCCGCGTCGACTCACAAATAGGATCGAGGTCGGCGTGCCTGTTTACAGAACTGTTCGCGGACAACCACGCTTCTCTCGCGTGCCGCATGTTAGCTTGCGCCGTGACTTTCACCGACGCCCAGTTCAACTTGTGCCCCTCTCGATCGCCATGGGTAGAGACCAGGGAGAGTTGGTGATGCCGCTTTACGACCATGTAAGAAGCTGCCAGAGGGAGTGGTTTGTGAAGGTACATCAGCAATATTTAAAAGCTGCTTTGACAACTACGTGAACAGGAGAGATTTAGAGGGATATGGGCCAAATTCAGGCAACTGGGACAAGCTTAGAGGGTAAATTTGGAACCATGCTATATGACTTAACAATGTCTTCAACGATGCACTGTTGCCTCCCCCCCCCCCCCCCCCCCCGGTTACAAGCTGAGAGTCTGCACCTATGACCTCTGACCCATGGAAATGCTGCTGTTCCGCATTATGTCCTTCCTGAATGGGCTTCACGTTTGTTTTTCTCACTGGATCTTATCCAGTGGCGGCTAGCTTGTGCCAAGAATCCTATTAGTGTCATCTGCCTCATGATATATATCCTGTGAACACTGCCCGGGTTCTGATCGCCACTCACAGAATGATATGAGAGCTCAGAAGATTAATTTTGAGGGGTACTGGCGGCATAAACTTTTTAAATCTGCAGGTGAAGTGAAATACTACAGCTATAAAACGACGGCCAAGAGACAGGCTGACCAAAGGACAAAAGGAAAAGCTTAGTTTGAAATGGTAATTCTTGAGTATGTGAAATGCTGAAAGGGCCAGGGAAATACCAACTCCATAGCAACCGGAGATAAGGGATTTCTTACCCCCAAGGCGGATCGCCAACTACAGAAAAGTTATCTCTGCAACCCGGGTAGAAGTGAGATAATGTTCTTCTGTTCATTTTCGGCACCCGCGGGTCCTACCTGGTGGTGGAGGTTACGGGGTTGGGAGGTGCTGCTGAAATATTCACTGGCTTAGAAAGGCAAACTTGTTTTTAACTTTTTTTATTGTAATCCATACACGATGCTGGAGGAACTCAGCATTTACGGATAGGAATAAACAGTCTGTGCTGTTTTGATTGCGAAATTAATTGATTTTGATTGCAGTCAGTTTTGATGACTACTGTATACCATGCCCAATTTGATAACGCAGATGGAGACACTTTGCATTATGAGTTCTTGCTGGCTCTTGGACCTTTGTCATAGGTCCTATTGTTTCCCTGTAACTAGTCTCTCAGACGCACACCAATTCCCTCCAGTCATCCACCTGCAACGGGGTCAATTTACAGTGGCCGATTAACCTGCCTTTAGGATTTGGGAGGTAACTGGATTACCTGAAGAAACTCACGCAGCCGCAGAGTGAATCACAATTGCCTATCGGGCACTACCCAAGGTCAGGATCGACCCCAGAGCTCTGAAATTGTGTGGCGGCACCACTCTCTGCCACAGCACTGTGACCCGTCTATTTGTCCTAATTAGCTCCGGGCGGGCAAGTTAAACCCTCAATCTTGTTAGTGCGAGATCAAATTCCCAGAATATCTCAATCCCCCACCATTAACCCCTAAAATAGAAGATTGGAGCCAAGAGAAATTCTGCTGGAAATCCAAAGCAAGACGCACAAAGTGCTGGAGGAACTCAACAGGTCAGGCTGCGTCTACGGAAAAGAGTAAACAGTCAACATTTCGGGCCAAGATCCTTCTTTAGGATTCAGCTTGGAGGGCTGTTTTGACCACATTAAAAAGACCGGTTTGATTAGATAAGGAGATCTATTTCCCTAGATGAAGGTATCATGATTATTCTTCCCTCCTGAATAGTCTAACTCTGATGTGAAGATTGGAACAGGCCCGTACAAGAACAAACCAGGAATGTTTTTCACACAACTCCTTGCACACAACTTTTGTTTATACAGTTTGAATAAAGATGCTGTTTTTCATCTGCTGCTGAATATTTCTGACTCATTTAGCAACCATTGACAAAGTGACTGCATGTACTTGCTTCCAGGAGCAATCGTGCATCTGATATGTTCCTGACTTTGGATCTGCATTTAAGTGAAATCACATACTGCACAGCATCGCTTCCCGTGATTACTGAATGTTAAAGGTACATCTTACAAAGTGCATTCAGGATTCACCCAAAAAAATAAACAGCAAACCCTGCAGAAGAGTGGAACAGGGACAGAACTTAAAGGATCTCCACATTCATTTTGTTTCATCAGCGTGATTCTAACAGTATCGCTGGGAAGGACCATCAATTTTTTTCACATCAAACCCCACCTTTGACATAGGTCAAAGCTGGATATTGCACAGTTGGAGTGACACCGCAGCGTAGCGGCTAGCACAACTGTGCAGTTTTGGGCGTAAGCTCGAGGTTTATTCCCGCTGCTGTCTGTAAGGAGTTTTGTGCATTCTCCGCTTCACCACATGGATTTCTTCCGGGTGCTCCGGGTTCCTTCCATATTCCAAAATAGTTAGGCTTAGTGAGTTGTGGGCATGCATTGTTGGCGCTGGAAGACGATTATGGAATGCTCAGCCCAATCCTCACCGCTTTGATTTGATTCAAGAGACGCATTCCACTGTATTTTTCGATGTACGTGTGACAAACAAAACTAATCTTGTCTTGTTCATACTGCACCAACCGCCGCCACTGGGCTAGTGGAGCAGTGTGTGGTTAAGTGCCTTACTCAATGACACACATGCTGCCTCGGCCGAGGCTCGAACTAACAACCTTCAGATCGCCAGCCCAAAGCCTTAACCACTTGGCCACATGCCAAGTAAAACTAATCTTAATCAAGCTCTTCAACAGTTATGAAGATCTGGTGCCATAAGACTGGAATTGCTGCAGCATTGTAGGAGCCACCAGGTTAGAGTAACTTACACAATTCACGACGGAGATGGAGAACTGCAAATTCTGTTCTCCTGAGCCTAGACCTTGCAGTAAACTTGGCACTCACTAAGATTCACTAGAGGCTCTTGTGTCCTCTGCATGTGAGCTTCCTCTCTCCCATGGTCATCTGTTCTGCAGCTGCTCCCGGGTTTCTCTAGAACTGGTAACCTTCCCAAGCCTCATGGAGGCAGTGAAACAACTCCTGATAACTCAGCGGGCTACTGCCTTTCGACAGTGGCACGGGCAAAGTATGAAATATTAGTCAGGGTGACATGTTTGAAACTATGTTCTCCCTGTCTCGTAGGCAAACAAACCACTTGATTGGTGCTCCAAAACCTTGGCATTTGAATTCTCTTTCCCAAATGCCTGTACGTATCACAAGTCAGATTTGGCTTTCAGAATCGAGTTCAATAACACTCGATAAATGATGGGCCTGGAAGGAAAAGGAGTAAAATCAGGTATGAGATGTGGATCAGCCAAGACCATCGAGCATAGACATCTATAAGCGCATTACAATGTTGTGCTGACTTCTCTAGAAACTGCCTAGAAATTCCCTGCCACATAATCCTCTATTTTTCTAAGCTCCATGTATCTTTTCAAAGTTTTTTCAAAGACCCTATTGTATCCGCCTCCACCACCTCCGCCAGCAGTGCATTCCACGCACCCACCACTTCTACCAGCCAAGAGATAAAAGAAGGGCAGATTACTATCGGGTGATTGACTAAAGTCCTCTTATCGTCATACATTGATTAACACTGACTGCACTTACATGTAGTCCTTGTTTTAGTTATCTGGGCCACACTAAACAACCATCACCACTATCTGAGGTGCATGCTGTCAATGTAGCAGACTGGGTTGTACTCTCTCAGCATTTACTGGGCTAGTGTGGGAACTGTGAACGGAACAATACTGTGGGTGTCTTATTACCAGCACATCCAGTTTAATTCTTCTGCATCAGACCTTGCCTTTGATATAAATCAAGGCTGGATTTTTCTCTTTAGCTTGGTAAATACACAGTATAACTGTCTGGACTTGTGAGCAACGTAATTAGAGCAGGTATTTTTGTAACAATCTATAAAAAGTATCTCAAAGTATTTCACGCGATGGAAGTTATGAAATAGATAAGGGGAAGTGGAAGTCCATGTGAGGAAATAACTTGCTGAACTGCTGAAGCCTGGCAGAGGCTAGAGGCAGAAAGAACTCTGCCTTTCTGGAGCTACGGTCATATTCTCCAAACTCTACCTGGGTGTTGAGTTTACAGTTTGTCAGAGTGGTTGTAATTGCAACCATCTTTAAATAGGGTAACAAATCAGTGAAATATCCTCCATAACACACTGTTGTAGAAAACCGCAAATGTTCAAAGTCTTCTGAGAATATTAATTCTTCTTCACCATCCAAAAGTCTGCGGGTACTCGGCATGTCATCAAAAACCTTGGGAAACTTCTATAGATGTGTGGTGGGAAGTGTGCTGGCTGGCTGCATTGTGGCCTGGTGTGGGAACACCAATGCCTTTGAATGGAAAATCCTACAAAAGGTAGTGGATTCGGCCCAGTACATCATGGTTAAAGCCCTCCCAGCCACTGAGCACATCTACATGAAACATAGCCATAGAAAAGCAGCATCCATCATCAAAGATCCTCACCACCCAGGCCATGCTCTCTTCTCGCTGCTGCCATCAGGTACAAGAGCCTCAGGACTCGCACCACCAGGTTCAAGAACAGTTACTACCCCTCAACCATCAGGCTCTTGAACAAAAGGGGATAGGTACACTCATTCTATTTCTGGCGTTCCCAAAACCAATGATCTCTCTTTAAGGATTCTTTATCTTGTTATTTCATGCTCTCGTTATTTATTGCTATTGTTTATATTTGATTTGCACCATTTGTTATTTATTGATCCTGTTTACAGTTACTGTTCTATAGATTTGCGGAGTATGCCCGCAGGAAAATGAATCTCAGGGTTGTGTGTGCTGACATGTATGTACTTGGATAATAAATTTAACTTTGAACTTTGAAAATGTTTGATCCCCTTGTTCTGAAACCATACATCTTTGTTCTGGATACTTTATAAAGAAAATCATCTTCTCAGCACTTACCTGCTTAACTCCTCTCCCTCCACAGAATCGCATGTTTCAGTAAGATTATTGTGTACCCCTTTAGCTTACACAGATCCCACTGTGACAGACAGCAACGATACCTCTCTGTAGTTACAGCAGTCAGACTTAGACCATAAGACCACAAGGCATGGGAGTGGAATTAAGCCAATTGGCCCAATGAGTCGGCTCTACTGTTTGATCATGGCTGTTCTATTTCCCTCCCAAACCCATGCTCCAGCTCCTCTCTGTAACCTTTCATGCTCTGACTAATCAGAAACCTTTTGACCTCCACCTTAAAAACACCCATTGACCTGACATCCACAGCTACCTGTGGCAGCGAATTGCATAGATTCAACACTTTCTGGCTGAAGAAGTTCCTCTTCATCTCTGTTCTAAGTGGATGTCGCTCTATTCTGAGGCTGTGCCCTCTGACTCTAGACCCCGCCATCATAGGAATTATCCTCTCCACATCCGCTCTATGTAGGCCTTTCAACATTTCATAGCTTTCAATGATATCTCCCATGATTTTTCTAAATTCCAGCAAGCAAAGTCCCCCAGAGCTATTTGTCTTCATTGTTGAAGTTGGTCACAACTATAGGGTATCTGAGATCCTCAAACATATCCCATGTAAGGAGATGAGGCTGTTGATTTATGATTGATGTTGCTTATTGCCAAGGTCTTAACTTTAATGGAAGCACCATCTGTTCCTTGCTTTTTTTTCCATTTGGTATATTGCCATTTTGGTTGTGCACAATGAAACAGATAATCGAAGGAATTTGCCAAAACATCCTCACCTTCTGATGCACCATCAATAACTCACGCTGAGACTTAGGAAGTGAGATATCGGCTTTTATTGACTGAAGAACAACACTACATCCTGGGAAAATGAGGGAGAGCAGCAGGCCACAGTCGCCTTTATACAGGGGTCTGTGGGAGGAGCCACAGGGGCAGTCAGCAGGGTCTGTGGGAGGAGCCACAGGAGCAGTCAGACAGGTATATCTAGTTCACCACATTCACCCCCCCCTTTGTTTAAAAAAAATCCCCAAGCATATTTACAGGTTAAGTCTATCAGGTGGTCGAATCGTTCGCTGCGATCTACGTAGCTCCGGCTGCAATTGCACAGGAGCCGGAGGTGATGACGGCACAGGTGCCGGAGGTGGTGTTTGCTCCGGAGGCGGAGAGTGGGTTGGTTCTGTCCCAACAGGAGGTGTCAGGGATCCCTCGCGTGTGAGCGAGGTCCCTGGAATAGACGCGTACGGGATGCCCGGTACATGAGCGTCGTGAGGAGTCTGTGTGGGGCACGGTGCGTGCGGAGTCACCTCGGGTACAGGGTGCATAGTTACCGTGGAATGCTCGGGGTAGTGGTCTGCTGCTCCGGCGGGCGCCAGGTCGCGGACAGAGACCGTGTCCTCCCGCCCATCAGGCAAGACCACGTAGGCATACTGGGGATTAGCATGCAGGAGGTGAACCTTCTCGACCAGCGGTGAGTACTTATTACTCCTCGCATGTTTACGTAGCAGCACTGGCCCCGGGGACGTCAGCCAAACTGGCAGGGTGGTCCCAGTGACAGACTTCCTGGGAAAAGAGAATAAGCGTTCGTGAGGGGTGGCATTAGTGGACGTACACAACAGGGAGCGGATAGAGTGGAGTGCCTCAGGGAGGACCTCCTGCCATCGGGAGACCGGCAACCCTTTTGACTTAAGGGCTAAAAGTATGGCCTTCCACACTGTGGCATTCTCCCTCTCCACCTGGCCATTCCCCCGGGGATTATAACTCGTGGTGCGACTAGTAGCAATGCCCCTAGCAAGCAGGAACCGGCGCAACTCGTCACTCATAAAGGAGGACCCTCTATCACTGTGGACATAGCAGGGATATCCGAACAGAGTGAAGAGCTGGCGCAGGACTTTTATGACCGATGTGGTAGTAGTGTCGGGGCAGGGAACGGCAAAGGGGAATCGCGAGTACTCGTCAATAATACTGAGAAAGTAGACATTGCGGTCGGTGGAGGGAAGGGGGCCCTTAAAGTCAATACTCAGTCGCTCAAAAGGGCGGGTGGCCTTGACAAGCTGCGCAGTGTCAGGACGGTAGAAGTGCGGTTTGCACTCAGCGCAGATTTGGCAGTCCCTGGTCATCGTCCTGATGTCCTCCAGGGAGTACGGCAGGTTCCGGGCTTTAATGAAATGATAAAACCGGGTGACCCCCGGGTGGCAAAGTTGGGCATGAAGGGCATACAGCTGGTCGAGCTGGGCACTAGCACACGGTCCCCGGGATAGGGCATCAGAGGGTTCATTGAGCCTGCCAGGCCGGTACAGGATATCGTAATTGTAGGTGGAGAGTTCTATTCTCCATCGCAAAATTTTATCATTTTTGATTTTGCCCCGCTGTTGGTTGCTGAACATGAACGCAACCGAGCGCTGGTCGGTCAGCAAGGTGAACCTTCTGCCGGCGAGATAGTGCCTCCAGTGCCGAATAGCTTCCACTATGGCTTGGGCTTCTTTCTCCACCGTGGAGTGCCGAAGTTCAGAGCCTTGAAGGGTACGAGAAAAAAACGCCACTGGCCTGCCTTCCTGATTGAGGGTAGCAGCCAGCGCGACGTCAGAGGCGTCACTCTCTACTTGGAAGGGAATGGTCTCGTCTACTGCATGCATCGTTGCTTTGGCAATGTCCCCTTTAATGCAGCTGAAGGCCGCGCGGGCCTCGGCAGAGAGGGGAAAGGTGGTAGACTTGACCAGGGGGCGGGCCTTGTCTGCGTAATGGGGAACCCATTGGGCGTAATAGGAAAAAAAACCCAGGCACCGCCGGAGGGCCTTGAGAGTAGTGGGAAGAGGGAGTTCTAACAGGGGGCGCATACGGTCGGGGTCAGGGCCAATGACCCCGTTCTCCACGACATACCCAAGGATAGCGAGTCGTGTGGTTCTGAACACACACTTGTCCTTGTTATAAGTGAGGTTCAAAGCATCGGCCACTTGGAAAAAGCGTTGGAGGTTGGCGTCATGATCCGACCAGTCGCGACCACAGATGGTGATGTTATCTAGATAGGGAAATGTGGCCGTCAGTTTGTACTGGTCCACCATCCGGTCCATCTCCCTCTGGAAGACTGAGACCCCATTTGTGACACCAAATGGGACGCGCAGAAAGTGATAGAGCCTGCCACCCGCCTCGAAGGCGGTGTAGGGGCGGTCCTCTGGGCGGATGGAGAGCTGGTGATAAGCGGATTTCAGATCTATTGTCGAGTACACCTTGTACTGAGCTATCTGGTTGACCATATCCGCGATGCGGGGTAGGGGGTACGCGTCAAGCTGCGTGAATCTATTGATGGTCTGGCTGTAGTCCACAACCATCCTATTTTTCTGCCCAGTCTGAACAACGACCACCTGGGACCGCCATGGGCTTGTGCTCGGCTCAATGATCCCCTCCCTGAGCAGCCGCTGCACCTCTGAATGAATAAAGGCCCTGTCCCCCGCACTGTACCTCCTACTTTTAGTTGCCACAGGTTTACAGTCGGGGGTCAGGTTGGTGAACAGCGATGGGGGAGGGATCTTGAGGGTGGAGAGGTTGCAAATAGTGTCAGCAGCACAGCTATCGGCATGGTGCTGGGCGGGATGTGGGGTTCGGGGTGTATGTGTGTGTGGTAACGGAGTATATGGCGAAGTCCCTCCAAACTGAGAATTCCTGACAGTGAGTGGTGGGAGGGGCCCGTCATATGCCATAGTCACACTTTCGAGGTGGCTCTGGAAGTCCAGCCCCAATAGCACAGGGGCGCACAGTCGAGGCATGACCAGTAGCGCAAAGTTCCGATATTCTGTGCCCTGCACCACCAGTGTCGCTACACAACCCACCCGGATGTCCGTGGAATGCAACCCAGAAGCCAAGGTGATCTTCTGACGTACCGGCCGTGTCACGAGTCCACAGCGTTTCACTGTGGCCGGGTCAATAAAACTCTCAGTGCTGCCCGTGTCAAACAGGCAGCTAGTCCTGTGCCCCTCCACCAGGATGTCCATCATCGACCTTGCGAGCTGGTGTGGGGCGCTTTGGTCGAGGGTCACGGAAGCCAGCGTTGAACGGGGCTTGTCGGGGGCGGGGCCTGGTGACGCCGGCAAAGATGGCCGCTCACATCCGGGCATGCAAGATGGCGAGTCGGGGGCGGGGCCTGGTGACGCCGGCAAAGATGGTTGTCCACATCCGGTCATGCAAAATGGCGGCCCCCAGGTCTCAGATGCAGCGCTGCTCGACCCCGGGCGCGGTTTAGACTTACATACCTTGGCGAAATGGCCCTTCTTCCCACAGCTGGAACAAGTCGCTTCGCGAGCCGGGCAGCTGTTTCTGGGATGTTTCGGAAGCCCACAAAAGTAACAGAGTTTTATACCTGGCGAATTCGAGGGGTTTGAGATACCGCGACTGGCAGCGGCATTGGCGAATTCGCTCGGAACCGGGGAATCGCGCGGCTGGACCTCTTCGGCGTACAGCTGCGCAGCCTCTATCGTATCGGCCGTCTCTATCGCGGAGCGTAAGGTAAGATCAGCTTTTTCCAGCAGCCGCTGGCATATACACACTGACCGGACCCCAGTCACAAAAGCGTCTCGGACCAAGAGTTCCGTATGCTGTTCCGCTGTGAGCGCTTGGCAGTCACAAGTCCGCGCGAGTGCCTGTAGAGCTCGGAGAAATTCAGCAGTCGACTCCGTAGGCCGCTGTTTTCTTGTTGCCAAGCGGTGCCGTGCATAAACTGGATTTACTGGCCGCAGGTACTGTCTTTTGAGGGCGGCAAGCGCCTCCTCGTAGGTGGATATGTCCCTGATGAACGAATAAACTTTTGGGGCGACCCTCGAGAGGAGAAGTCTGAGCCGAACAGCCGAGTCGGTGGCACGAACCTCCTCTAAGTACGATTGGAAGCACACCAGCCAGTGGTCAAAGGCAAGAGCTGCTCCAGGGTCTTGGGGGTCCAAGTCCAGGCGTTCTGGGCGTAAAACAGTTTCCATGTTGTAACTTTCAGTCAATAAAATTGATGCACCATCAATAACTCACGTTGAGACTTAGGAAGTGAGATATCGGCTTTTATTGACTGAAGAACAACACTACATCCTGGGAAAATGAGGGAGAGCAGCAGGCCACAGTCGCCTTTATACAGGGGTCTGTGGGAGGAGCCACAGGGGCAGTCAGCAGGGTCTGTGGGAGGAGCCACAGGAGCAGTCAGACAGGTATATCTAGTTCACCACACCTTCGTTGATGACCGGGCCCACCCAGTGAGTGTTAAAGGTTAGCCTGAAGAATTCACAACATACTTAGCTAGAAGTGCTGAATAATTTACCTGTCTCAGTCTCCTCCCAAGATTCCCTCCATCGGAGAAGCCAGTCCCTGGGCAATTTTAATTCACTTCACATGACATCAAGAAAAGATTGAGAGCACTGTGTACAGTAAAGGCATGGTGGGTAGCATCTTGACTATAGAACTCAAAATCTGCTCCAGGCAAGCATATCAGCCATACACTGTCTTCCATCCGAGAATGTGGAAAGTTGTCCGAGGACATCCAGTTCACAAAAAGCAGGATAAATCCAATCTGGTTACTTAAAACACAAATCTCAATCATTAGCACAATGATGGAAGGTGTTATTGAGGGTGCTGTTACGGAACACTTACTTTCCAATTCCAGGCCCAGTATTACTATTCAAAGTTCAAAAAGTTCAGAGTACATTCATTACCAAAGTATGTGTACATTATACCACCTTGAGATTCATCTCTTAACTGGCAACCGCAAAACGAAGAAACCCAGAAGAGCCCAAGAAAAGGAGAACCCAACGGGCAGATAGAGAGAAAAAAACCACATCATGCAAATGATTACCACAAGCAAATTGCATTCCGAATTGAAGTCCACAAAAAAAAACCCAAATCCGACCACCCTTTATTGGCTTTCCTCTAGCATGTCCTGTTTAAGTTTAGAGAAAATAAGAAGTCAGACATTGGATACATCCTTTAAATTTGAAGAAATCTGGTGACCTTTTATTCAATATTTTCATATGATCTGATTTTTGTACTGATTTTCTTCCAGCTATTTTTTTAGAACCTTGGTTTTTCTCTCAGGATGGACTGCCCAGTCCTTTTTTCCCCTGTTTAGAATAGTGTTTTTTTTCTTTTCTCTTTTATATAAAAATTTCTGATAGTCCTTCCTTTCTTCACAAATTGATAAGAGGAGAATTATACATTCTATATCAAATTTTTACTTTGTAGATCAACACTATGTGTGATTTGGATATTGTTTATTTTACCTTCTGTGTGTACTGCTATTGACATATTGACAGAGATATTCTCCTCTTGTTTGCATACACACTCTTTTAAAAAAAATCAATAAAAAGATTGAAAAAGAAAGAAAAGGCAAATCCGAGACCCATACTGTTTGGATTTTGTGAAGAGCACCGGAGTCCAGATTTCATCACAGCCTAGGTTGGTCCAAGTGTGGGCTCAAGAGCTGAAAGCAAGAGCTTCAGTCAGAGAAAACAAAGGAGAGAAAAGCTCAAACACGGGGAAATCTGCAGATGGTGGAAACTCAAACAACACACACAAAATGCTGGTGGAAAACAGCAGGCCAGGCAGCATCTATAAGGAGAAGCGCTGTCGACGTTTCGGACCGAGACCCTGACGAAGACCCTGATGTCGACAGTGCTTCTCCTTATAGATGCTGCCTGGCCTGCTGTGTTCCACCAGCATTTTGTGTGTGTTGAGAGAAAAGCTCAAGTTTTTTTCCCTTCTTTGCTCAGTTAGGACAGTAGAGATGATCCTCTTGCAGGATGTGGGAAGGCAAGGAGACCTCCAGTGTCCCCGACGACTACAACTGCGAGAAGTACACCCAGCTGCAGCTTCTAACAAACTGCGTTAAGGAGTTGGAGCACTTCACAAAGCACTGGTGAGGCCTCACTTGGAGTATTGTGAGCAGGTTTGGGCCCCTTATCTTAGAAAGGATGTGCTGAAACTGGAGAGGGTTCAAAGAAGGTTCTCAAAAATGTTTCCAGGATTGAATGGCTAGTCATATGAAGAGTGTCTGATGGCTCTGGGTCTATATTCACTAGAGTTCAGAAGAATGAGGGGTGACCTCATTGAATCCTATCGAATAGTGAAAGGCTTTAATAGAGTGGATGTGGAGAGGATATTTCCTATGGTGGGACAGCTTAAGACCAGAGGACACAGCCTCAGAATAGAGGGACGTCCTTTTAGAATGGAGATGACGAGGAATTTCTTTAGCTAGGAAGTGGTGAATCTGTGCAATTCTTTGCCATAGGCAACTGTGGGGGTAAGTCTTTATGTCTATTTAAGGTGGAGGTTTACAGATTATTGATTTGTCAGGGCTTGAAAGAATGTGGAGAGAAAGCAGGGGACGGGGCAGAGAGGAAAATATTATCAGCTATGATGAAATGGGAAGAAAACTCAATGGGCCAAATGGCCTAATTCTGCTCCTATATCTTATGGTCTTACACTAGTTTGAGAATAACTCCCCATGACGTTACAGGAATTTTCATTCAGTGTTGCATTAAGGAGCTCTGGGAAAACAGGGGTCAAGGAGCAGCAAATGGAAAATACTTGGCTGGTAGGAGTCACACTTGGCAAGAAAGGAGAAAGTTGTTGTTTTTGAAGGCCAGTGATCCCTGCCACAGAAGGACCGGCAGCATCCGAATTAGTGTCCTTCCTTCATACAATGAGAAATGGAGATGTTTCAAAAACAAGGTCGAGTTTATTGTCAAATGAGGAAGTACATGCAAGCATACAGTGAGTGCAAGGAAAAACTTACTTCCAGCAGCTCCACAGGAAAATAGCAACCGGTACACAGCATTCACAACGAATGACATAAATTATACATGATTTTTACAAGAAAGAACGTAAGTGGAACAAAATAAATAGGTCCATTGCAGTGCAAAGTGGTCATGATATTGCAGATTATAAAGCCTCCACTTCCATTTGAAACTCCTCAGCTAATGAGACAACCCCTGCCTGAACGAGCACGGCTCGACATCCCTTCTGTTATTGTAAGTGTTCATTCCTTTCATCGCCATAACAAAATGGCTGAAGTGTTCTCAATTGTAGCACCCCAACACTCCTGCAAACTCCACTACCGGGGAGGACAAGGACGGTGGACATCAGGTTGCTCTGACGTGGAATTAAATCTCCAGACCTTTTTAACTGCTGGGTCAATAATGTGGAGGAGAAACACCTTATGCCATAAATATCAACTTCTTCTGGTAAAAAGTTCTTTCCCTCCCCCTTCCCCTCTTCTTCTATTCCTCGCTATGGCCTCTTACCTCTCTTCACCTGCCTATCACTTCCCCCGGGTCCCCTCCTCCTTCCCTTTCTCCTAAGGTCCACTCTCCTCTCCCATCAGATCCTTTTTTTCCCAGTCCCTTACCTTTCCCACTCACCTGGCTTCACCTTTCACCTTCCAGATCTCCTCCTTCCCCATCTCCCACACTTTTTATTCTGCCGTCTTCCCCCCCCCCCCCCACTTTGCAGTCCTGAAGAAGGGGCTCAGCCCAAAACCTCAACTATTGTATTCATTTCCATAGACACGGCCTGTCCTGCTGAGTTCCTCCAGCATTTTGTGTGTGCTGCTCTGGATTTCCGACATCTGTGGAACTTCTGGTGTAGAATTATATTTTTCTTGTAGTTTAACTTTCCTATACTTGGTTGTACTTTATAGAATTACCTATATACATGTAATTTTCCAGCAATTATGGTACAGTTGTGTGGTGAACTACATATACCTGTCTGGACACGCCCCCCTGCTGACTGCTCCTGTGGCTCCTCCCACAGACCCCGGTATAAAGGCGATTGGAGGCACAGACCCTTCCTCAGTCTCCAGGATGTCGTGTGATGGTCACTTGCTGCTTGTGCTTTCTTCCAGCCAATAAAAGCCTACCTCAACCCACGTCTCAGAGTTATTGATGGTGCATCAAGTTGCTTCGGTACTTTTCCAGGAGATTTTTAGTTTCTATAGCAGGTGTCATGCAGCTCGAAACCGGCTGATTTATAGTTTAATAGTTATCACCGGAATTTTGTTATCTTTAGTCAGATTGTGAGACAACCATGACTCTTTTTCTCCTTTGTATTTTCTTTGTTCTTTTGGCTCCTCTTTCTTGTTCGTTTTCTTCTGCAATACTTAATAAAACAATCGTAAGCAATAAAGCCTATGACTCATTCTTGACTTCTGAAGGAACTTTGGATGAAAAGAGTATCAAGGTCCAACACCAGCGTTGCCACATGCTGGGAAATTAATAAATTCAAAGAAAACTTCTGAATGGATCGTTGATAACTCTCAGGAGCATTATTTAACTGAGCTGGGATTCTTAAATTCAAGTGTGCCGGAAGATTATTATTAAGTGATCTGTTGGCTGCAGGGGCCTTACCAGTGAAGGTCTGAACATTTTAAAACTCAGACATTAGCAGAAAGATTTCTTCTCTCAAGGTGTTGAGTGTGGCAGCTGTTACCTCTGACCAGCAAAGTTGCAGTCATTGGTACAGACACTTACCTGAAAGTCCTGAAGCAACCCAGAGACACATGGTTGAGTGCAGTGATGGCTTGGATTTCGGAAGACTTTGGGTATATTGCATGGTTTCATGACTGGCTCCTTCAGAAGCGACAACTGCTCGGACTTACCAGCAAATTCAATTTGAAACAATGTTCAATGTTCAGACTAAATTTATTATCAAAGTATGTATGCAGTGTTGTATAGAGAAGTAAAGCACAGAAACAGGCCCTTTGGCCCATCTAGTCCATGCCAAAACCATTTAAACTGCCTACTCCCATTAACTTGCACCAAAACCTCAGCCCTCCGTACCCCTACCATCCATGTATCTATCCAAATTTCTCTTAAATGTTGAAATCGAGCTCACCTGCACTACTCCTGCTGGCAGCTCATTCTGCACTCTCATGACCTTCTGAGTGAAGAAGTTTCCCCTCATGTTCCCCTTAAACTTTTCACCTTTCACCCTTAACCACCGACCTCTGGTTGTCGTCCCACCCAACCTCGGAGGAAAAAGCCTGCCTATCTTAACCCTATCTATACCCCTCATAATTTTGTATACCTCTATCAAATCTCCTCTCAATCTTCCCATTCTAAGGATACAGTCCTAATCTATTCAATCTTTCCTTGTAACTCAGATATTCCAGACTTGCAACATATTTCTAAATTTTCTCTGTACTCTTACAACCTTGTTAATATCTTTCCTGTAGGTAGGTGACCTAAACTTCACACAATGCTCCAAATTAGGCCTCACCAGCGTCTTATAAAATTTCAACATAACATCCCATCTCCTGTACTCATTGCATTGGTTTATGAAAGCCAATGTGCCAAAAGCTTTCTTTATGACCCTATCTACCTGTGATGCCACGTTCAACAAATTATGGACCTATATTCCCTGTGCTCTACCACTCTCCTCAGTGCCCTACCATTCACTGTGTAAGACCTATTCTGGATGGTCCCACCGAAGGGCAACACCTCACACTTGTCTGCAGTAAGTTCCATCAGCCATTTTTCAGCCCATTTCTATAGCTAATCCAGATCCCTCTGCAAGCCATGATAACTTTAATCACTGTCTGTTACACCCCCAATCTTGGTGTCACTCGCAGATTTGCTGATCCGTTTGACCACATTATCATCCAGGTCATTGATATAGAAGACAAACAACGATGGACCCAGCACCGATCCCTGCGGTACTCCACTAGCCACAGGCTTCTAGTCAGAGAGGCAGCCATCTATTACCACTTTGTAGCTTCTCCCTCAAAGCTAATGTCTAATCCAATTAACTACCTCATCTTGAATGCCAAGTGACTGAACCTTTTAAACCAACCTCCCACGCAGGGCCTTGTCAATGCCTCGCTAAAGTCCATGTAGACATTCAGTCCTCTGGTATCTCTCCTGTCACTAAGGATAATTTAAATATCTCTGCTAGGGCCTGGGCAATTTCTGCACTTGCCTCCTGTAGGGTCCGAGGAACTCCTTTTCAAGCCCTGGAGATTTAAATGTTTCAATGGCTTTCAAAAGGGTAAAGGGTTATGTCAGACACTGTACTCACACATATTATGATCCACATTGTCCAGTGAAGCTTGCCTGTGATGCTTTGCCTTATGGTATACCTTAGGCACAGTCATGACACATGTTATGAGTCATGGAAGTGAATGCCCTATAGCCTTTGCATCAAGTTCCCTTACCACTGCAGGAAAAAAGATTATACACAGATTGACAGAGAGGCCTCAAGTATGACTTGGGATGTAAAACGTTTCGACCAGTACTTGTATGGGTCAGAGCTTACTGTTGTTGCTGATCACCAACCGCTAGTGTCCATTTTCAATCCTTTGAAGGGTTTCCCACTAAAAGCATCAGCACAAATGCAGAGACGGGCTCTTTTTCCTGGAGGACAAAATTACAACGTTGAATTCAAAAGGACAACTAATCATGGAAACGCTGATGGATTGAGTAAGAAATCTTCCACAGTGATTACATCCTTAAGCCTGAATGGGATCATTTAAATTTTACCAGCTGGCAATGTCTACATAGTAGTTGTAATGTATGGTATATTTTATACATACACACACACACACACAAAAACACATGTATAGAAGTTGAGATGAATACCATATTGAGATGGAGTTTATAGATAAACAGGAAGGAGTGTTGCGTATTTAATATTTCAATAATGTTGTAAATATATTGTTTGATTCAGCATTCATTGTTGGTTACATAATTAACTATGGGTTAGACCATCAGACCATTAGACACAGGAGCAGAATTAGGCCATTCAGCCCATCGAGTCTGCTCCGCCATTCCATCATGGCTGATCCTGGATCCCTCTCAACCCCATACACCTGCCCTCTCGCCATAACCTTTGGTGCCCTGACCAATCAGGACATTCAGGATTATATGTAAAAGTACTTGAATGGCTTACGTCATTACACCACCACGTCATAAGTGCCCGCCTCACTAAGGTAAAACAACTTAAAGTAAGTACATGAGTATCCTCGGCTCCCGTGTTTCTCTTTTGATTAGTTTCTGGAGTTACAAAACATAACATGAAGTATCCCACCGTATACTACCCTGAGATTCATTTTCTTGCAGGCATTCACAGTAGAACAAAGAAATACAATAGAATCAATGAAAAACAACAAAAGAAATAAATAATACTGCAAACAGAAGCTGTAGAGTCCTTGCAAGTGAGTCCATATGTTGTGGAATCACTTCAGAGTTGAGATGAGTGAAGTTATCTATGCTGGTTTAGGAGCCTGACGTTTGAAGGGTAATAACTGTTCTTGAGCCTGGTGGTTCAGGCTCCTGTACCTCCTTCCCAGTGAAAGTGAGCATAGGCTGGATGGTGGGAGTTCTGTGGAGCTTTGCAGTGGGGCAATCAGTAAATGTGATGACTCATAGAAGAAAGAGGATGTCTGACATCTTGAGGAACATTCTAGGATCATGTTTGAACTTCTAAACACGCTGCCCCTTACAGAGAGTTAGTGTCTAAATATATATTCTATCCGTCCCTATTCACTTTTATCCCCCATCAACAAGGCCTTAAAGCTCTCCACTTCTTTCTCAACAGAACCCCCAGGCAGTTCCCCCACTCCATCACCCTTCACCATCTGGAAGAACTGGTCCTCACCCTCAACAGTTTCTCCTTCAGTTCCACTCACTTACTCCAAACTCAAGGTGTAGCTAGGGGCACTCACGTGGGCCTCAACTGTGCCTTCTTTTTTGTTGACTACATGTTCCAAGTCTTCCCTAGTAATGCTCTTTCTACTCCACGTTGACGACTGCATAAATGCTGCATAAATTCACCCGTGCTGAGCTCGTCAATTTCATCAACTTAGTTGCTAACTTCCACCCTGTCCTTAAACTCACTTGTTCCATTTTTGACACCTCTCCCCCTTTTTCGATCACTCTGTCTCCTTCTCTGGAGACAAACTTTTCCCCTCCCCCTTCCCCTCTTCTTCTATTGCCCACTCTAGCCCTTAACTCTTCTCCTCACCTGCCTATCACTTCCCTCTGGTGCCCCTCCTTCTTTCCTTTCTCCCATGGTCCACTCTCCTCTCCTATCAGATTCCTTCTTCTCCAACCCTTTACCTTTCCCACCCACTTGGCTTCACTTATCACCTTCTAACCTGTCCTCCTTCCTTTACCCCCACCTTTTTATTCCCCCTTCCTTTCCAGTCCCGATGAAGGGTCTCGACCCAGAACTATTTATTCACTTTCACAGATGCTGCCTGGCCTGCTGAGCTTCTTCAGTGTTTTGCGTGTGTTGCTCTGGATTTCCAGCATCTGCAGAGTCTCTTGTGTCCAGATATATCGTTTAAGGAAAAAACGGTATTCCTATCTATAATCAGTTACTTGTAATTTGTGTTTAATTTTTATATTTCTTGTAAATGTGGCTTATATGATGCTGCTGTAAGTAACTTTTTTTCTTATTCCACCTGTTCATGCCTTTGTCTTTGATCAAGTCAAGTCATTTTTATTGTCATTTCGACCATAACTGCTGGTACAGTACACAGTAAAAATGAGACAATGTTTTTCAGGACCATGGTGTTACATGACACAGTACAAAAACTAGACTGAACTACGTAAAAAACAACACAGAAAACTACACTAGACTACAGACCTACCCAGGACTGCATAAAGTGCACAAAACAGTGCAGGCATTACAATAAATAATAAACAGGACAATAGGGCAGTAAGTTGGTGTCAGTCCAGGCTCTGGGTATTGAGGAGTCTGATAACTTGGGGGAAGAAACTGTTACATAGTCTGGTCGTGAGAGCCCGAATGCATTGGTGCCTTTTCGGTGAACTTAGTGCTTTTCATAACTGAGAGATTCTTGTTGCACTTCAAAGCAAGAAAACAGTGGCCACTGTTGAAGGGTAGAAATTGCGGCAGCCAGTTTACACATGCAGCAAAGACAGAGCAGCGGTGTCATTATATCTACTTTTACTGATACTCCTTGATGAATAGAGTTTGAACAAGACAATGGATAACACTTATTTGAAATGGTGAGAGGGGATTTTTATTGATACGAGTAGGTGGAAGCTCGGTTTAGTTGGATCTGTCATAGTGCAACTCTCCCTTTGTACTGCCCAAGAGTTCATTGCCTTGAACAATGGGACTCGTCACCCTTATATTACAGGTCTTGTTAGTTATCATCCAAAGCCTTTGCCCAAATATAATATTAGGGAATTATTCCTTAAAACTCCAGTAAGCCCTAGACAAGAAGCAGGGAGGTAGAAACACAGTGAAGGTGTTGAGGGAGTAAAGGTATGTCAAACATACAGAGAGTACAGAGAGCCTGGTCACTGAAATCATTCTGATCTCTGACAGAGACCTGTTGCTCGGGCGGGTTCATTTCAATCTTTAGAATCATAAATCGCAAGTTCATTTGCAAACTATTGGCTAAAAAGTAGTTAAATGGTGTGCAATAAACTGGCAGCTGGGTGGCATGATAACATTTGGCTTTCTGATGTCTATACAGATTACCTACCTATAAAATGAAATTCCTGTTCTCTCGAAGGACTTTGCAGGGCCAGTTCAGCTTCCAGCTATCTCCTGTGCCAACATCATAAATATGTTTTCACTTCGTTACGGCCAATGAAACCACCCAAAATTTCAGTGACGGCTTTTGCGGCATTTATAATCACTGGATGGGGTCACGAGCTGTTGTTTTTGGCAAACAAATTTCCTGTGAGTTTTTAAATTGTCGTCTAACCTCATTTCTTCTGTCATTCATAACATGCCTCAAACATTAACCCAGATTTAATATTACTTTTACAGATCTTTTAGAAAATTTGAAGATCAGAAAGCTAAAAGAGTGAAAATCTGAAATGACAACAGAAGATGCAGAGTGGCTTCAACCTGAAATGTTGACCCTGTTTCTCTCTCCGTAGATGCTACTTGACCTGCTGAGTGTTTGCAGAATGCTGTATTTTTATTTAAGAAAATTAACTTTCCTGCAGTTCCCTACAGAGAAATGGTGGTTGAACATTGATTCTTGGAATGGAGAACAGTGACTAATGATGCCCCTCAAGGGTTGCAGTTCTTATTTGTTATTTATATAAATGATTTGGGTTAAGTGCACAAGTGTTGATCAGTAAGTTTGTTGATGACAAACAATTCAGAGGTGCTGTTGATAGTGAAGAAGGTTATCATATATTACAAGATCTGGATCAGTTAGGGAAGTGGGCCTGGAGGTGGCAAATTGATTTCGTTACTGGTAACTGTGTGGTGATGCATTTTGGAAAGTCAAACCAGCATAGGATTTACATTATAAATTAGGGCCATCAGACCATAAGACATAGGAGCAGAATTAGGCTATTCAGCCCATTGAGTCTGCTCCACCATTTCATCATGGCTGATCCTGGATCTCATTCAACTCCATACACCTTCCCTCTCACCATATCCCTTGCTGCCCCGACCATTCAGGTATCTATCAATTTCCACTTTAAATATACCCACAGACTTGGCCTCCACTGCAGTCTGTGGAAGAGCATTCCACAGATTCACCACTCGCTGGCTAAAAAAAAATCCTTGTTACCTCTGTTCTAAAGGCTTGCCCCTCTGTTCTGAGGCTGTGCCCTCTTGTTCTGGATACCCCCACCAGAGGAAACACATTCATCTTATCTAGTCCTCTCAACATTCGGTAGGTTTCAATGAGATCCAAATGCATTCTTCTAAATTCCAGTGAGTACAGGCCCAAAGCTGCCAAACGCTCCTCACATGTTAACCCCTTCATTCCTGGAATCATCCTCGTAGGGCACTAGGGAGTGTAATGGAACCGAGGAGTGTAGGTGCCTAGTTAGTTGAAAGCGGCATCACAGGTAGACAGGGCGGTGAAAAAAGCATTTAGCATGCTGGCCTTCGTCAGTCAGGACATTGAGTATAGGAGTTGGGAGATTACACTGTAGTTGTACAGGTTGTTGGTGAGACAGCACTGGAAATTGTGTATAGTTTTGGTCATCCTGCCACAGGAAAAATGTGGTTAAATTGGAAATGGTGCTGAAAAGAATAAGAAGGATTTCGCCAGGATGAGAGGGCCTGAGTTATATGGAGAGATTGGTCTGGCTAGATCCTTATTCCCTGGTATGTAGGAGAATAGTGGTGAGCTTCTACTGTAGAAATGTTTAAAATGATGAGAAGCAGAGATAAGATGATTGGCAGCAGTCTTTTCCCCAGGGCAGGCGAGCCCAAAAATGGGAGGTTTAGGGTGAGAGGGGAAAGATTTAAAAAGGACTTAAGGGACAACCTTTTCATGCAGAGGGTGATAAGTATATGGAATGAGCTGCCAGAAGAAATGGCTGAGGCAGGTACAATAGAATCATTTGAGAAGCACTTGGACAGTACACGGGGAGGTGGGTCTTGAGGGACATTGTGTAAGCGTTGAGTAATATTTGAGTAATCTTGCATTGGTTGATTAAGCATTCTTGCTCAAATTTACTTTTAGATACCATGATGACACATGCAATTAATGCAATAAATTATTTAAATGAACAAGAATGCTTAGTCAATATATATAAAAAAGATTACTCAACTATTATTGAAATATTAACTATACAACAAGGGATATGGACTAAATACAGGAAATTGGGATTAGCTCAGAAGACAAAATGGTTGCTATGGATTTGTTAGTCTGAAGGGCCTGTACCTGTGCCGTGTCACTTTATGATTCCAAGACATTTCTATTTGCTTTCTTCCTCTTTTTCTCTTTCTCTCCATGCTTCCAATTTTCTGTTTCCTCCTCCTTATCTCCAGGCCCGTCAGTTCAGCCTCCTCCCTTCCCCCTTCATCCTTTTTCTCTGATTATTCACTTTCTTGGACCACATACTTACCCAGCCTTGCAGGCAGCTTGGACACTGACCTATGGATCGGAAGGACGTGAGTTTGTTAATCCCAAACCATGTCGTGGCCAATTTCTGAGCTCAGTTAATCCGACCACAGGGATATCTCGAGGGCCAAGGTTCAGCCAACCCATAATCTCGCCGCAGCCAGTGGCCACTTGTTTTAGTTAAATATCAGGCACTGTACAGTAGTTAGTTGTCTATTTAATTGGAATGGAAAGTTACATGTTGAGAAAGATGGCTGCAGGGTATCAGAAATAGATGTTACTTATGACGATCAACCAAGTATGAAACCAGTCATGTCCTGTCATGTCAGGAATGAGTACAGCTGTGTAAAATGGGCACCCAAAGTTGCATGTTTGAATAATCCAGAACTTTTCTTTATTATCATTGTGATTCAAGGAGAATGTAGACACGTTTCCTCCGAAGAGAAAACAATGGACACTATTCAATACAACGTGAAATGTACGTGGCCTGTGGGTGAGAGATGCTTTTCTCCTATTGTTTTTCTTCCTATATATTTAAGACTAAGAAGCAAAGACAAAAATACCCTTGTATAATATATATTGCGTGGTTATACCTTTAAGATTATATGTACTGTGTGCTATGATCATGGATACGCTGGTGGAACAATCACTGCTATTTTGCCATCAATGTCAGTCTACTTAAACATTTCCCCTCACTTTTCCTTTGCGCATAGTCACAACTTTACCATTTCCTGAGCAGCAATATCCGCCCTCATTGCCAATGCAGCACCTTTTTTTATCTTTCAGCTCAGACGATTCAGGAACAGCTTCTTTTCCTCTGCCTTCAGATTTCTGAATGGACATTGAATACTACCTCATCACTTTTGTCCCCTCTCTTCTTAAACTACTGATTTAATTGAACTTGTATGTATCTACTTCCTGTACTTTGCACTTTTTTATTATTACGTTTTACAATGTACTGCTGCCACATAACAACAAATTTCACATTTGCCGGTGATTCTGATTCTGAGTATGACAAATAACAAAGACCGAGCCTCTAATTATGCATCCTCTATTGAGGGCAAACAACACTCGGCTCTTAGCAGTGGGAGATGCAAACTTACCTACTTGCTGCCCATTATGACTCTGGTGTTTAGGACAGCAGTGAAGGTCCTCCATTTCTGCCTTTATGGAAGTGCTCTTCATTGTTCTTTCCGTTATAATTGCTTTTTGACCAGTCAGGGTTGTTAGCCCTGAGCTGAACTCCTGAACCTGGAGGACTGGTGGGCCGCTCGTAGTCTGGCCTCTACCCTTTGACCTGTTTGGGGTGGGTGACCCTACTAAGAGCCAAAGCACAAAGCCCTGATTCCAGGCAACATAGCTCTCTGGATTATCGAGGCACCCAACGGCAGGGATGCGGTCCTCTCTGAGGGGAAGATACAAAACTGTACATAAATTCAGATCACATGCTCCATACAGCTGCTTAAAGTGTAGACACACACTACTGAAGCACCTTGCTGGCTGATTCAACGATGAGAATAGATGGTGTTTGTGTTCAGGAGGACCCGGGTGTCTATGTACATGATATATTGGAAGTTAATGTGTAGCAACTGCAAACATATACAGTAGATTCAATAAATACATTTAATATCAGAGAATCTATATTTATTTATTTATAGGATGTGGGTGTTGCCAGCATTTATTGCCCATCCCTAGTTGCCCTTGAGAAGGTGGTGATGAGCTGCCTTCTTGAACCGCTGCGGTCCCTGAGGTGTAGTTACACCCACGGTGCTGTTAGGGAGGGAGTTCCATGATTTTGACCCAGCGACAATGAAGGGACGGCGATACGTTTCCAAGTCAGGATGGTGACTGTCTTGGAGGGGGATTTCCAAGAGGTGGTGTTCCCAGGTATCTGCTGTCCTCGTCCTCCTAGATGGTGGATGGTCGTGGGTCTGGAAGGTGCTGCCTTCCGAACGTTGGTGCATACAACACACAACCTGAAATCCTTGTTCTTCACAGACACCCATGAGAACAGAGGAGTGCCCCAAGGAATGAGTGGCAGTAAGAACGTTGGGACCCCAAAGCCCTCCTACTCCCCCCCATATCAGCCCCCTCCACCCACCAAGTGAGCGACAGCAAGCGTGATCTGCAGTGCGACAAAAGCTAATCGTTCTCCTTGACAATTCGACATATCACAGGCTCTCTCTCTCTCCCTAATAAAGGCAAACGATGCTGTCGATCAGCTGATACGGAGAAAGTGATGAATGGTGGAGGCCGCGGGTAGAGCAGCAACAACCACTGCAGTTTGCAATGATCTTTGGGGTTGACGTAACCACGTGCCGTTGCCTCCAATATGTGACACTTGGCTGCCATTAGCAAAACTGCAATAACCTTTGTTAGTTGATACAAATCTCTGTCTCCTACCTGATCACTCCCTTCACTCAGTCCACCTTTCCCCTTCTCAGCAATTTAAAACATGCCTGCTTTTGACATTTCCTAGTGCTGGCAGAAGGTCTTCCGTCTGAAACGTTAGCTCAGTTTCGCAGACTCTGCCTGCCCTGTGATTATCCATCAAATTCTGCTTTTGCCTGCAGTTTTTCTTTGATGCTCTAAATCTCAAATAAAAGCAGAAATTTATGAAGGTTTCTCAACACGCAACCTAAAGCATTACCACGGCTAATGTTTCGTTCTTTGTTCCTCCGTGAGTGAGCCAGTAACAGGCACCTGGCTATTACTGAAGGGCAGCATTAATCAAGGTTCAAAGTTCAAAGTAATGTCTTTTGACAGAATTCATATCAGAGGCTGTTGACAGGGTGAAATTGCAGTCAACAGGATGAGTTGCAACACAAACGGCTGACAAAGTGGAAGAGAGTGAATACAGGACTGAGGGCGTTATATTTGAATGCGCGCAGTGTATGGAATAAAGTAGATGAACTTGTAGCCCAGTTGCAGGTATGACGTTTGTAGGCATCACTGAATCATGGCTGACGGAAGATTATAGCCGGGAACTCAATGTCCAAGGATACACATTGCATCGAAAGGACAGGCGAGAAGGCAAAGGAGGCGGCGTTGCTTTGTTAGCAAAAGAAAATCAAATCATTAGAAGAAGGTGACATAGGGCCAGATGGTTTTGAATCTTTGTGGATAGAGCTAAGGAACCACAAGGGTAAAAAGACCCCGAGGGTCTTTGTATACAAACCCTAAAGCTGTAGTAAGGATGTAGTCTACAATTACAACAGGAGATAGACATTGCACGCCAAAAGGGCAATATTGCAGAAGTCATGGCAAAGATGGAATATGAAAGTAAGCTATATTAAAGTATGTTAAAGAGGATACCAAAAATTTCTTCAGATATATAAAGAGTGAAAGAGAGGCAAGGATGGATATCGGACCATTGGAAAATGATGCTGGAGAGGTAGAAATGGGGGGACAAGGAAATGGCAGTCGAACTGAATAAGGATTTTGCATCCGTCGTCACTGTGGAAGACACTAGCAGTATGGTGCAAGTTCCATGTGTTGGGGTCATGAAGTGTGTGAAGTTAACATTACTAGAGAGAAGATTCCTGGGAGACTGAAAGGTCTGAAGGTAGATGAGTCACCTGGACCAGATGGACTACACCCCAGGGTTCTGACAGAGGTGGCTGAAGAGATTGTGGAGGCACCAGTTTCAAGAATCAATTGATTCGAGCACGAGTCTGGAGAACTGGAAAATTGCAAATGTCGCTCCACTCTTCAAGAAGGGAGAGAGGCAGAAGAAAGGAAACCATAGGCCAGTTAGACTGACCTGATTGGTTGGGAAGAAGTTGGAGCTGATTATCAGAGATAAGGTCTCAGGATACTTGAAGGCACAGGATAAAATAGGCCATAGTCAGCATGGTTTCCTCAAAGGAAAATCTTGCCTGACAAATCTGTTGGAATTCTTTGAAGGGTGGACAAAGGAGAATCACTTGATGTTGTGTATTTGGATTAGCAGAAGACCTTTGACAAGGTGCCACACATGATTCAGATTCAGATTCAGTTTATTGTCATTTATAAACCACAAGTACAATGCAGTTAAAAAATGAGACAACGTTCTCCGGAATGATATCACGAAAAAGCACAAAACAGACCACACAAGAAAAACCACGTAACGTTTGGTAATCCCCAATCCAGAGTCCGGAGAGGCTGCTGCGTATCGATATCGCGCTACGGTATGAGGCTGCTTAGCAGAGATGAGGAGGAATTTCTTTAGCCAGAGAATCTGTGGAATTCTTTGTCACAGCCTGAACAGAATACGCTGGCTTGTGAGTGTCGTCCTTAAGGCCAGCCCACTGTCCAATACTCTGCCTCATCCCGACAGAAACTGCAGCAAGGTGAAATGAATTCTCAGAAGGCCATTTGATTGGTGAGGGACAGCTAATCGCCTCAGCCTACCACACAGTACCACAGGATGCTGAACTGTAGACTGAAGAAGTGTACTGGTACCCAGATACATGAAAGGAGATTGCTGGTGAGTCCTGATGCAGGGTTTCAACCTGAAACATCAGCCGGTCTTTCCTCCCCACAGACGCTGCTCGACCTGCTGAGATTCTCCAGCAGACTGTTGTTGACAGGTTACTTTGGCGGTCTGCTGAGGTTACTGAATTCCTTATGCCACTGCTGGCGGTGTAGGTTTACAGAATGCCAGCTCACAACGCACGGAGCACGAGACGTTCCTTCCTGGGAGCAGCCTGCATTCGCTTATCATCCTAAACAGCAGCACAGAGATGGTCTCTCTGGATTTGTGCTGACATTTCCCCTGCTGTGTGCAAGTCTTTGAATGGTGACAGTGCAGGGGTTTATTCAGCCCCTCATGTTCCTGCTGTCCCTCTGCCGAAGAATATGTCCAATTTCAAACCTCTCTCCGTCATGTCGTAATCCAAATTCCATCTTGAAGGCCATGAAGGAACCTGCCATCACTACATCTGCGTTCCTGAACCCAACCACACGTTGCATTCTCACCCCTTTATTTTATACCTCTGTCCTTATTCTTCAAATTCAATAGGTTTCCGATATCCACTCCACGCAGTCGATTAATCACTTTGTATGCTTCCATCAAATCTCCCTTCAGCCTCTTCTTCTCCAAAGAAATCTGACCCAGCCACTCGAAGAAAACTTTGTAAAAGCTCTCTCTCATCACAGGAACCATTCTCATTGCTTTTCTTCTTGTCTCTCTTTAACGTCTTCACATTCATTCTATACCGTGGCAGTGAGAATTAAAGCCAGTTCAGGCCACGCCTTTGTGTATCAAAGGTGCAACCTGCCATTCCTGCTTCGGTACTTCAGGCCTTGATTGTTAAAGCCCAGAATTGAAAGTAGCTTATTAGATATTTTCTCAACCTGTCTTCCCACTTTCAATGGTTGTGAAAGAAAAGGGGGAAGGAGCATTAGAGGGAGATGATGGGCAGGAAAGGAGATACCTCTCTCTGGTGCTCCTCCCCCTTTCCTTTCTTCCATGCCTTTCTGTCCTCTCCTAACAGATTCCCTTTCCTCCAGCCCTGTTTCTCTTTCACCAATCAACTTCCCAGCTCTTTACTTCACCCCCTCCTGGTTTCACCTCTCACCTTGTGTTTCTTCCTCCCCTCCCCCCACCTTCTAACTCCAACCCCTCATCTTCTTTTCACCAGTCCCTGATGAAGGGTCTCGGCCCGAAACGTCGACTGTACTCTTTTCCATAGATGCAGCCCGGCCTGCCGCGTTCCACCAGCACCTTGTGCGTGTTGCTTGTAGTTTATTTCTGACCGTTTTGCAGTTACCGCGTCCTCTGTCATTCACAAATTTAGAAGCTGTGGCCTCCATTCCCCGCCTCCAATTTAGGTCGTTGATATGGATCAAAAATGCAATGGCCCCAAAACCAATCCCTGGAAAAGCTTTCCTTCAGTCTGAAAAGCAGCCTTTCACCATGGGCCCTGTGTAGTTTGGTAGCTGGCCAAATTTATATCATGGTATCACTATACATTTTATGCAATATGCTTCAACTATGCTAATAAACCTGTAACATTATCAAAGGTTTGTGGAAGTCTCTAAGCCACTGTACTAACACACTGCAGTCCTTCGTCAACTCAAACTATTGCCTCATTAAAAAATTCTATCAAATTGGTTAAACATAATTTGTCTGTCAAATCCATGCTGGCTAAGCTTGCCTTCAGTTGACTAGCAACATATCTATGGTGTCAATATATGGATTATATATAGAGAGTTATAGAGTGTATATATATATAGTTATATAGTTACTCTATATACTCTACTATGGAGTACCAGTATCCTTTTACTACACTAACATAATATTCCCTATAATCAATGCAGCTACAGTATTTCTCCTTTCTTTCTATCTTTCCTGACCAATTTGGATGCAGCAATATCTAATGCCCAATACTGCCCTCTTTTAAGTCAAATTTCTGTGAATCTCAGCAAACATCCGTGTTTCTGTTCTACACCATCCTCCCGTCCCACACTTTGTCTGTTCCTATGCTCTCATAGTAAACCAAATTTGATTGCTAATTTATTTCAGTTTTTAGAGACCCCCCCCCCCCAATAAAATCCTTATGTGGCCTCAATAAAGTGTGAATTGTCCTCTCTATTCCTAGGTACCTTTTTTCTTGCCTTTCGTATTGTCTTCACACTTTTTCCCTTACTCTGACTCTATCTGTTGGTGCATGATTGCTGTATGCTTCTTGTTGTGTTCTTTATATTAATACGTACCGTGGGTTTCTAATAACGAACCATATTCTGGAAGAAATAGAACTTTTATTTAACAGCAACAACCACAAATGTCTTACAGCGCCATGCTTCCAGATCTTTCTAACATTTCTGCGCATGCTCAGAACTTTCTCCAATCACGTTCTTGCACGTGATATCACCACATGTTCCTTTCCTTAAAAAGAAAAACAATTATCAACATTGACCATAGCAAATGCATAATTTAACATGTCTCTATCAGTCTCTGTAGGGGTTTACGAACACGAGTAGACCTTCTAAGTAGTTCACACAGTTCTTGTGTTTCATTGTTATTTCCAGGTTTTGCATCAATTAATGGAAACTCTGAAGTTGGCTCTTTCTTGAGGTCTTTGCAATTTCTTCTTAACACTGCTCCTTCTTCTGTTTGGACCATGTTTGATCTGAGTTGTACTTCTTCAAGTACTGTAGCTTTCTGTGTCCATGTGTTCATTTTGTCTTGTACGCTTACTTCATCTCCTTGGTGCAGTTCGGGTAATGGACGAGAACATCTGTCAAAGTATGTTTTCTGCTTTGCTTTGTGTTCATCTTTCCACATTTTCACTTGTTCACCTCCCTCTGTTCTCAGAAGGCTCTCATCTATTGGCAGATTGGATCTCAAACGGCATCCCATCAAGAGCTGAGCAGGTGCAAATCCACATTCAAGTGGAGCACTGCGATAGGCTAACAAAGCTTTATTAAAATCACCTCCACTACCTTTTGCTTTGTGCATCAGTTTCTTGATAATTCCTACTGACTTCTCAACTAATCCATTGGACTGAGGGAAAAATGGACTAGATGTTGTATGAACAAAGCCCTATTCATGAGAAAAATGTCCATTGCATTCACCATTGAATTGTGGACCATTGTCTGTGAAAACTTCATCAGGTACACTATGTCTGGAAAATACTGATTTCATGCATGTAATTACATTCTCTGCAGTTGTTCTGCTCAGTCTACACACTTCAGGATACAATCAGTAGTAATCTGTTATTAATAGATCACCTTTGTTGTCAGTTATAAAAAGATCAACGCCTACCTTCTGATAAGGTCTCTGAGGACTAGGATGTGGATGCAGTGGCTCTTTAGGGTTGCTAGGTTGATATTTAAGGCATATTTGACAAGAAGACACCAATTCTGCAATTTCTTGATTCATCCTGGGCCAAAATGTCACTTCCCATGTCCTCCTCTTAACATTTTTCAATACCTAGGTGGCCTTCATGAATTTTCCCAAGCATTTCTTTTCGGAGACTTTTAGGAATCACAATTCTGCTATCTTTGTACAATATCCCATCCACAACAGACAGTTCTGATCTGTGGTTCCAATATTCTTGTACTTCTGAGGTACAGTCATGCTTATTATCTGGCCATCCATCCATCACCACTTGCATTACCTGACTGAGAATTTTGTCCTTCTCTGTCTCAAGACGCAGCAGTTCCAACTTTTCAGGAGCAACAGGTACAGTCTCTATGATCATATTAACAAATGTCTGAACATCAACAGCGTCCCTGTGACTGTCTTTTGTCGTTGGATCCACAGCTCTGGAAAGTGTGTCAGCCATGTACATGCATTTTCCAGGTGTGTATGACACATTCAATGCATATCTTTGCAACTTGATCATCATTCACTAAATTCACAAAGGACAGTCACTTAGTTTGTGAAACAATGCAATCAGAGGCTTATGATCAGTTTCAACATCAATAGACTGCCCTGACACAAACTGATGAAAGCTCTCGCAAGCAAACATAATGCTAAGCAATTCTTTTTCAACTTGGACATACCTTGTTTCTGCATCAGATAATGAACGAGATGCATATGCCACTGGTAGCCATTCCTGATCAGGTTTCTGGAGTAATACTGCCCCTAAGCCTGCTTCACATGAGATTTTGATGGGTCTCTCAGCATCACAGAATTTCAACACAGGTTCGTTAGTGAGCACTTTCTTGAGATTTTGCCATGCCTTCTCCTGTTCATGATTCCAGCTCCATTCGTTTTTCTTTTCTGATAGCTGCTTCAATGGAGCCAGCTGTTCCGAAAGATTGGGTATGAATTTTCCATGTAGTTGATCATTCCCATAAACCTTTGAATATCCTTTTTTACATTGTGGTCTTGGCATGTTCTCAATAGCAGAAACCTTCAATGGATCAGGACGCACACCCTCATTGTTGATGATATCACCCACAAAGGTAAGTTCAGTCACTCCTAGCTGACATTTGTCTTTATTCAACTTCAGGTTTGCCTTGCGTGTTGCCTCAAAGACTTGTCTGAGTCCGGCGCCATGCTCTTGTTTAGTTGATCCCCAAACAATAATAACGCCCATGGAAGTATCTACGCCCTCAATGTGCTCATATAGCATGTGAATGGTTTTATGGTACACTTCAGGAGCTGATGCAATTCCAGACAGAAGCCGAAGAAAACAATATCTGGCAAAAGGAGTGTTAAAGGTACACAACTTTGAACTCAGTTCATCTAATTTAAGTTGCCAGAATCCAGAGGATGCATCTAATTTACTAAAGTACTTTACATTAGCAAACTGTGACATAATTTCTTCATGAGTAGGCAATTTGAAATGCTCTCTTTTAATGGCTCGATTCAAGTCTCTTGGATCCAAGCAAATCCTCAGTTTTCCATTTTTCTTATCAACAATGACAAGCGAATTGACCCATTCAGTCGGTTCATCAATTTTTTTTGTGACTCCTAGCCGTTCCATTCTGTCAAGCTCTGTTTTCAGTTGATGACGTAACGCAAAGGGCACTTTTCTACATGGATGTACTACGGGTTGCACTGTGTTGTCAATTTTAATCGTGTGATCTCCTGAAAGACAACCAAGCCCTTTGAGCAAATCCTCATACTCTTTCAACAAGTCACTGTATTCTGACTCTGTGTCACTGTCCAGGACTATTACTCTTTTCACCAAATTCAATCTCTCACAGGCAGATAAACCCAGTATTGACTGTACATTCCTTGGCACCACCACAAATGAAAGCGTGTGCACAATATTTTTGTGATACTTTTGCCACACATGTTCCTTTAACTGGAATGTCTGCACCCAGTAGCTTTTATATTTGTCTGATGTAACATTGGTCTTGGCTTTAGTGCATTAAACACAGATTCTGCTGTTATGCCCGCAGCCCCCTCCTTTGTGAGAATTGCAAGAGCACTCTTGGGTTGGATCAGGGGACCCAGGAAATGAGAGAGAGACGTGCAAAATGCCTCGTTCCCCGCGATGTAAACTCACGGGACATATCCATTGTTTCTTGGAGACACATTTGTGGATTGCGATCCTATGCTACGTGACAGCCTTCGGGCAAAGTGGGCTGGGTGACGGGGAGAGATTGCATCATTCCCCAACCTGATTGACATCTACAACCCTGCAAGTCAGGATAAGAGAGGGGCTGTAGGAACAGCCCCCTCAGACGCACCAGAAGAAACGCTAGCGATCCCGTAATAGCAGGAAGCCATTTGAGGGAAGCCACGTGCGTTCGGTTCCCTTGCCTGGGAGCTGGTGGCTGGTACCACGGAAAACGATTTTTGAACTAACAACGGGGAACCAACTCCCCCATCTCAACGGATTGGCCTCATAAAGGACACGGGCAAGTTTAAGACTGTCTCTCTCTACAACCCAAAAAGCTGCCTCTTGAATGACAATTGACTTTTATTTTTCCATCGGACAATACAGTATCCCCTAGACAAACGATAGAGCTATTTCTTATTGATGATTATGATTATACCCGCGCTTTTAGATTGAGTATTGACGACGTATATTATCTGAATGTTTGTATTAATCTTATTTTTGTGCCCCTTTATAAATAAAGACTTTTAAAAATAGTACCATCAGACTTCAACGGACCTCTCTATCTTTGCTGGTAAGTGACCCAGTTACGGGGTACGTAACACTGCAAGAACATTTACTTGTGCTCCAGTATCAAGTTTAAACAGAATATTGTTTTGGTTCACTTGCAATGGAATAGTCCAGTCATTCTTACTTTGTTTTCACAAAGCATATCGATATAAAACTCTTGCATTTACTTGTTTTATTTTCTTTCTACTTCTGCAACAGCATGAAAAATGATTACTCTTACCACAGTTGTTGCACATTTTCCCATACGCTGGACACTATTTTGGCGGATGCTGCTGCCCACAGCGATCGCATAGCTTCTTTCTCTCACATGACATCTTGTTCTCTGTTGGTTTTGTTGTCGTTTTATTATTTTTTCTAATATGCTCGCGCTTCCTCACAGCGTCTACGTTGCAGCTCTCAATGAAAAGTTCTTTAGCCTGTGACGTCACTGTTTCTGAAGCTTTGCAGAGCATCAAAGCTTTTTCCAGTTCTAAGTCTTGTTCTCTTAACAGTCTTTCCCTCAGACCATTATCCAGAATGCCACAAACAATTCTGTCTTTGATGAGAGAGTCTGTCAGTTCCCCAAACTCGCATGTTTTACTCCGGTGTCTCAACACAGTAACATATTGATCAATAGTTTCACCAGCTTTCTGCTTACATGTAAAAAATTTACATTGCTCATACATCACATTACGCTTAGGTATACAACATGCTTCAAATTTGTCCATTATCGAATTTAGATTTAAATCATCTCAATTTTCAAAAGTAAAATGGTTATATACCTCAACTGCGTCATCACCTATTACGTGGAGTAAAAGCGCAGCTTTTGTTTTTTCCGGTTTTTTATCCACTTCGATCGCCGATAAATAAATTTCAAAACGTTGCTTAAATTTTCTCCAGTTCTCAGCTACGTTCCCAGACAATTGAAGTGTCGGTGGAGTTTGCAGCCCTTCCATTTGTAAAACTGTCAGCAACACCCAAAACAGTTCAAACTCTTTTCGATTCTCCCGTGTTAGGTAATGTATTATTCTTCCAGACCGACTTCTGACGCCATGTTGTGTTCTTTATATTAATATGTACCGGGGGTTTCTAATAACGAACCATATTGGAAGAAATAGAACTTTTATTTAACAGCAACAAGCACACGTGTCTTACAGCGCCATGCTTCCAGATCCTTCTAACATTTCTGCACATGCTCAGAACTCTCTCCAATCACGTTCTTCACGTGATATCACCATACTTCTAACCCTCTGCTCTTTTCCAATTCTCTCAGGTTATCAATACCACCACCACTATTGTCTTTTCAGGGTTTTTTTTTTGCCTTTATAAATACTCCCTTGATGGGCCATGCAGATATAGTGCAGATATTCCACAGTTCCAGCAGCCTTCACTTCAATCCTGACCTCTGGTGCTGTCTATGTGGAGTTTGCACATTCCCTCGACAAATGTGTGAGTAGGTTCTCCAATATCCTCCCGTGTTCCAATGGTATGGTCTGGTACTTTAACTGCTTGCTATAAATCACACCTAATGAATTGGGTGATAGGAAAATCGGGTGGTGGGGTGGAGATACGGCTCTACCTAAGAAGGTGTAAGGTGCTCCTTCCCTCTGCTAGCCTGCAGGTCACCCTTGAACAAGGTGTAGCACGTGCTTAGCCCCCCAGTCAGGGTCAGGTGAAGCCATGGGAGCAGGCGGTGGATGGTCGTATGAACAGCTGGTGCATATCACAAGTCCTGGTTTTGCGACCTCTGGTGACAGGCGGGCAATCTCTGAGGACTATTGATAATGACTGGGGTCACCCGTCGTGTAAGGTCATTGCCCAGAAGAAAGCAATGGCAAACCACAAACGAGGAAAATCTGCAGATGCCATAAGCCCGAGCAGCACACACAAAATGCTGGGGGAGCTCAACAGGCCGAGCAGCTTCTATGAAAAAGGGTACAGTCGACGTTTCGGGCCGACACCCTTCTGCAGGACTGGAGAAAAAAAGCTGAGGATTTATTTTCTCCAGTCCTGCCAAAGGGTCTTGACCCAAAATGTCGAGTGTACTCTTTTCCACAGATGCTGCCTGGCCTGCTGAGCTCCCCCAGCATTTTGTGTGTGCTGCACAGGCAAACCACTTCTGTGGAAAAATTGGCCAAGAACAATCATGGTCGTGGATAAGACCAGGATCATGCGACAAAGCAGATAATGATTGAACAAAATATAGGGGAAGGAGAACAGGGTTGCTGGGCATGTGGAAGGAAAAGGTTACAGGAAAATTAGTGCAGGAATGGGATTTATGGGATTTAATTGACAACCGGCAGAGACTCGATGGGCTGAATAGCTGTCTTCTATGTCATCGTGGGAAATATAGAAAACAAAATAAAGAATGATTTATTTCCAGCTATATTCTCCTGTAATCTGGGGCAATTGCCACGAGTCACAGAGGCACCACCTAAAGCAGCTGCTGGCAGTGACCCCAGCGATTCTTTGTCCAGCTGCTTCCATTTCCTGCCACGATCTTGAATTAGCAAAACATCCTCTGCTACTTCGGAAGAGCTTAGCAAGCACGGGAATCAAGTGGAAAACCGCAGATGCTGAAAGTCTGAGATAAAAACGAAAGACAAAATACTCAGTGGGTCAGACAGCATCTGCAGGGCGGAAAGCAGTTAATTTTTCAGATTAGGTCAGTCTATTGACATACGTGTACAATGTACTGTGTATGTAATCAAAATGGCTTCTTTGGTTTGCTAGAGTAGGAATGCTTCTATGTCTGATAAGTGTTTTTTTCTCGCAGTTGTTTAGCTTTGGACTTGCTGATATGGGGATTGTATTCATTTGTTAACCAATGGGGAATGTTATTTTGTCTTGTGGGGCTGGGAGCTTGGAGGGTTTCGCGGTCTTTTGAGGGGAGGCGGGAAGGAGACGCCGAGGAAGGTGGACAGGCGCTGCACTGCTCGGTCGACCACCCGGGTGGTCCCAGGTGCAAGGACGTGGAGGTCGGAGGCAAGCGACGAGGGGTCGAATGGTTGGATGGTTGAGCTCCAACGATGTGCACTAAACTGTCTGAACTTTGATAAGTTGGCGCCTTTTGCTTTATTTTCTTTTCCTTCATATATACTGTATTGAATAGTACTCTTTTAGTTTAGTAAAATCTTTAAAGTGTATTCTGTAACGGTATCTGGTGTGAGTTTGATATTGTGTGGTACGCGCGGCATAAACTTGATTCTCACAGCGCCTGCGTGTACGGGAGGTGGGGTTGGTGAGTGGCTGGATCTCCTTTTCCCCTAGACGTATACCAGCCTGTTGGGTAAGTGTTACATACACACCAGGGTGCCATGAAATTCCTTGCTCATATGAAGCCCACAAAATAAACCACATACTTGGGAATTCTAGAACAAGGAACATAGAACATTACAGCATAGTACAGTACAGACCCCTCCTCCCACAATATGGTACCAACCTTCGAAACTGCTCCACAATCAATCTACCCCTTCCCTCCCACAGAGCTCTCAATTTTCCTCTCATACATGTGCATGTCCAAGATTCTCTAAATGCCCCTGATGTATCTGCCTCTACTGTCACTCACGGCATTGCATTCCATTGTCCTACACTCTCTGTGTAAAATATCCACCTCCAGCATCTCTCCTATACTTACTCCCGATCACCTTAAAATTATTCCCTCTCGTATTAGCCATTGCCATCCTGGGAAATAGTCTCTGGCTGTCCACATGATCTATGCCTCTTATCATCTTATACTTACCTATCAAGTCACCTCTCACTAAAAAGAAAAGCCCCAGCTCACCCAACTATCCCCGTAAGACGCAGGGAGCAATAAATACAGAGGTGAGTGCAAAGTCCAATGGTGCACTCTGAGGTTGGGCAGAAAGAAATGCTGAAGTGACAATAATGGGAGAGGTCCTCTACTGTCAAGATGAAGCCACACTCAGGTTCTCAGGTTGGAGCAACAACACCTTATATACCGGCTGGGTAGCCTCCAACCTGATGGCATGAACATTGACTTCTCTAACTTCCGTTAATGCCCCTCCTCCCCTTCTTACCCCATCCCTGATATATTTAGTTTTTCTCCCCCCTCCTTTTTTTTTCTCTCTCTCTGCCCATTACTCTGCCTGTTCTCCGTTTCCCTCTGGTGCACCCCTCCCCCTTTCTTTCTCCCTAGGCCTCCCGTCCCATGATCCTTTCCCTTCTCTAGCTCTGTATCACTTTCGCCAATCACCTTTCCAGCTCTCAGCTTCACCCCACCCCCCATCTTCTCCTATCATTTCGCATTTTCCCCTCCCCCTCCTACTTTCAAATCTCTTACTATCTTTCTAGTCCTGACGAAGGGTCTCGGCCCGAAACGTCGACAGTGCTTCTCCCTATAGATGCTGCCTGGCTTGCTGCGTTCCACCAGCATTTTGTGTGGGTCTTGAAAGATGATTGTCTCAGGAGTCTGTTGGCAGTGGGGAGGAAGCAGTCTTGGGTCTGGTTGTCCAGGCTTTCGAGCTCCTGCATCTTCTCTGAGAGGGCCGAGGAGAGAAAGGGGAGTGGTCAGGGTGGCAGGAATCCATGCCGATGATGTTAGCCCGGCATGCAACCCATTCTGAAGATGGACTGTGTGGAAGCGGTGACTTGATAATCTTTCAGCAAGAAAATAAATTGTCTGACTGAAGCCGGCAGACCAACCTTTTGAAACCTGCTTTCCGAACTGCAAGCCAAATATTTCTGAGACACTGGGGAATTATCCAGTGGATGCTTCCCCTGGGTTGCCTCTGCAGAGCAGCTGTGAAACCCAGTGCAACACTGGACCTCAGGGCTTTTACTTGAGTTAATCTCGGCAGTTTCTTTCATTGCTCCTCTCTTTCTTCCCTTCTTTTGCTATCTCATTACCCAGCTTCAATACTAGCTGTTCATAGCATTTTAGTCTGCCTGCTTGTTAATGCTTGTGACTCAGAATTGGCAGCAGCTCAAAGAAAGTCGGATTTTAGACTGCTGCCCACGCATGTGAAACCTGCACACAGCTGCTGAAAGATACGACATGATAAGACGACAGGGCTACTGAAGAAACCCAGGTAAGTAGGAGTGATATCCTCTCTCCTGCTGGCGTGATAGTGCATCATCTCAGTTCCCTGGACCAACTGCTTATTATGTTGCAGGCCGGGCCTTGTAGAAGCTTGAAGTGTTGCTTGAGTGTAAGATGATTTGAGGCTTTCAGATGAACTGGGTACACACAGAAAGGATTAAATAATGTGCCTGTGCAGGTAATTGCAGGCTGCTCAACTTAAATAAGAAAAGCAAGTACCGACAGGAAGACAAGTAGTAACAGGACACAGAGATAGTCAAAGGCTTCAGCGAAGTTTCATTTATGCAAGAGAATGCCTGGAATTTGCTTTTTAACTCAGCGAGTCCATAATGGGAGCAGAGACTGAACAGATTCGGAGGAATTGATATTAAAAACAATAGCATTGATTGTGGACTTTGGCTTGCCTGCTCCATTCTGCTGGTTAAGAATAAATGCAATGAATTCACTCACAGCCTTATGTTTAGCAAAAGAGAGATCAAGGGTTAGGGTCAGAGGTCACTGAACAAAGAAACTTGTAGTTGTACATTCCACAAGTTTCATCTGCCGTCTCTTATGCTGTGCATCTATTATTAGAGGCATGCTTTCTAGATATCCAATCAATCTTACTTTAGTGTGTGAATGTAGGCACCACTCAAATCAGGGTAAGTGCTAACATTAGCCTTCATACAACACGTTGTCTTTGCATATGATTCTGTCTGTGTGGATAGTGGAATTTTCCAGCAAGCATCTAGCTCTCTCATAACGAACTGCATTAATTAGGGGCTGAATGAGTAACCTTGCAGAACATGCAGTTTGAATTATATGAGCTAACCGTGGTTGCTAACAAGAGGTGAAAGATCCAAGCATCAGGGTTAGGAAGTATGCAGAGGAGGTTCGATTGAACACGATACTAAATAAGCCACGGGTGGTGTAGACAGGGCCCAATACTCCGGCAATGTGAAGCTGTAGGTAATGGGTACCCAGGCCAGATGGAGCTATCTCTGCTGAGTGCTCTGTGCCCAAATTTCCCAATGATATCTCTGTTACCTTTTTTTTTTACTAACTTTGCCTCTCACTCTTGCTGGCTGGTGACTTAAGGGACTATAGTTATATGAATGTGGAGAGAAAAATTAGTTCAGTCCAAACATAAAAGCTAGGAGCAAGGGAGGACCAGAGGCCTGTCCAGGCTTCCCTGCCTGCTGTTCTGATTTTGAGCATCTACTTGACACTCGTGCCTGTCCTGCACAACACTGGGTTCCCCTATAAACCCAACTCCATCTACCCTAGCCTTCAATATACTGATTCAATGCATCCAGCTCTGGGTTGGAGAGCTCCAACTACCCAGCAACCTCCAAGGAGAACATTTCTCTCTCCTTATTCTGAAGCAATTCCAGTCAATTCTGCTCTCTCTATCGTGGAAACATTCTTGTGCCAATGACCCTGATAAGTTCACTCAGATCGTTGCATTCCAATGAGATCATCCGTCAGTCTTCTAAACTCCAAAACACTGGCCTGTTTTGAAAGCAGAGGATGTTGGAATCTTGAAAGATATAGAAAGTCCTTCCATGTGACTCTTCTAGTTTCGATACACACTTAACAGTGCCAGAGTCTGGGGTTTAGACGCCTCAGCTCTCCAGATAGCTTGTGCGGCCCCTTTAAAGTCGCAGGACCACCCGCTAATTGGCGGCCATGTTTTGGCGCCAGGATTTTAATATTTAAAGAGTACCCAAACTGAGGTTTGGTGGTCCCTTGACAGCTCAGCTTTGGATTGTCATCTAGCGTCTGGTTTAGAACGCTGTCTTTGTTTCAGTCTCATATTGTGTCTCGAGTCTAGCGTTGGATCGTCCTAACCATCCTCGCCCGGGTCTCTTGTCGCAGTACAGTTGAGCCCAATGTGGACCCAGCAGGGTGTCAGAGATTCTTGTCAGCTGTGGCCACCCACAGCAAGAACATTTCTAGACAGCTCTTGGAGATACACGACCTCCAGCTCGCCGTGTGCCAACTGTCACGAGGAGGACGCCAGAGTCGTTAGGGTGAGGCTGTCGCTCTCTCTACAGAGTCAGACCACTTCCCGACCCCGGAGGGATTTGCCGGTGACCCCGAGCTCTTGCGTGGCCTCCTCACCCAGCGTTCGTTGGTATTTGAACACCTACGGAGCATGGAACGTTGTCCCTCGCGACTTCTTTCCTGACCAGGAGAGTCTTGGCCTGGGCCACGGTGCATTGGGAGCAGAGGTCGGAGTCTCGCTCGGATTTGGAGGAATTCATGGATGTGATGAAGAGGTGTTCCGTCACCCCACCGGAGCAAACAGAGCCTCGGACTGTCTGGGTAATCAGTCAGCAGCTGACTATGCTATTAAATTTCGGACTTTGGCCGCGGAGAGTGGCTGGAATGGGAGGTCTTGGCCACTCTGTACCGCCACAGACTCCGAGACGATCTAGAGGATGTCCTTGCCTTGGGAGAGTCGGTCGAGGACTTAGAGGCTCTGATCCGCCTCAATAATCGCTTGCCAGAGCAAGAGCGGGACTATCTCAAAGGGTTGAAGAGATTAGCCTCAATGCATCGACCTTGGACAAAGACAAGCCCATCTCTTGCTCAGGATCCTGTCGAGCTCATGCAAATTGGCCGCACAGGACTCTCCACCGATAACGAGAGCCAGAGTCGGAGTTGAGGTTGCTATGGGGAGGCAGGCCAACTGCGGGCCGAATGTCCGACACCGCAGCCGTCGCTCCCGTCCAGCGTCAGGAGGACTGTGACGGTAGCAGCCACTACTCCCGACCCTACCGATCCCGGAGTCACGCTGAAACCGGAGATTTCCTGGAATAATAACCGGCGAGGGGTGTCTGGGGCAGCTGATAATTTCCTGGCCTGGGCGACCGCCCATCGACTGAAGGAGCTCTGCAGGAGCTGAGCCAGCCCTGAATGGTCGACCTCTTGGGTGCAGCAGATCCTGCAACAGACTTCGGTTTTGTGGTTGGGGATGGAGGAACATGCAGAGGACACTTGTTTCTATATCATCAGTTCTCCTCGCGTTCCCCTGGTTGTCCCGACATGACCCTTTCGTGCACTGGAAGGACGGGAGGATTGTTGCATGATCCAGTCGTCGCAAGAGGGCAGGTATTCAGTTTGGGGTTGCGACCCCCAGACTCTCCTGAAACCAGCCGCCGGTGAGGAGGCAGACTTTTGTTTGGGGTAATCTGGAGCCTTTGGAAGACCTAGTCCTGTCTCCAAGGGCAGACAAACCGGCTCCAGGCAACTGGAACATGCGAGTCCTGACCCTGCCTAGTTGGGGGTGCGCTGAGACTAGAGAGACAGGGTCTCTAGTCCAGGGGCAAGCCAAGGAAGTGCCTAGGCAGTCTGGAGTTCTAGTGGTCAGTTGCCAGGTCCCATCTAAGGTAAAGGCTCCTCAACATAAACCTGTGAAGCCTCGTCCCAGGAGCACAAAGGCCATTTGTAGCTTCTTGTTGCTGTTGTCGGAGGGTACAGATAAGGATTTGAACTCTGATTTGGTCTCTGTTTCAACTAAAGACTCTAGTGAACCTATGGAGGAGGCCTTGAGGTTCTCTGAACCTCCCCAGCTACTTAAGGAGCCTCAGGAGTCATCCTCTAAGGGACATTTGGGGGTTCTTGCAACACCCAAGCTGGCCAATAACCCTTCTATCTACAAGGACTTCAGCAAGGGAACGCCCTTGACCCTTCCACCACACCAGCCCTATGATCTACTGCCTGGTACTTGTTCTCCATGGGGTCGATTTTATGTGCTGTCAGGCCCAGAGAGAAGTGCTACGGAGGAGTACATAAAGGAGGCTCTTCCCATGGGATTCATTCCATCTCCCACCTCACCAGCCGGCGCAGGCTTCATCTTCATACAGAAAAAGATGGGATGCACTGATTATAGCAGGCTGAACGGCTTATCGGCCAAGAATGGTCACCCCCTTCCGCTCATGAACACTGCCTTTTTGCGATCCTCCAAGGGGCAGGAGTATTCCTGAAGCTAGACTTGCGGAGTGTGTACCATCTGGTCTGCATAAAGGAGGGTAATGAGTGGAAAACTGCATTCAGCACATCGACAGGGCACTAGGAGTATCTGACTGTGTCCTTCAGCCTCAGGAATGCTCAAGCATCTTTCCAGGCCTTTATAAACAAAGAGCTCTGGGATGCTGTCCCCGGAAGGGCATGATATCCCAATTTTCTTGGATGATATCCCAATTTTTGGAGGCGCCTCATTGGGATGATATCTCAATTTTCACGAAGTCCATGGAGGAACATGTTCCTGAACAGACATCTAGGTCAGGGACTTTATCTCAAGCTGGAGAAATCAGAAATTCACCTAACCACCATTTCATTTTTGTGTTTTATCATCTTGAATAGCAATCTCAAGATGGACCCGACTAAGACACAGGTAGTTAGAGATTGGCCGCTCCCCCCATCCAGTATGAAACAAGGCCACCGATTCCTGCGGTTTGCCTACTTTTCCAGACACTTCACCGGGATCTTCAGCTCAGTGGTGGCTCTGCTGACTGCACTAGCCAAGTGATCCACGGGCCCTTTTGTTTGGAGGCTGCTTTTGCAGACCTCAACGGTGGTTCATTGCTGCCCCCGTTTTGGTTTCACCCCTCCCCGACCTTTCCTTCGTCGTGGAGGTGGACACCTCGGACATCAGAGTGGGTACAGTGTTGTCTCAATGGACATCTTTGGACAATAAACTGCACCCATGTGCATTCTTCTCCCTAGCAGAGGTCACCTACAGCATCAGAAATAGAGAGCTGCTTGTGGTCAAGTTGGCAGCACTGGCTTCAGGGGCCCAGCAACCCTTTTACTGAATGGACAGGCTACAAGAACCTGGCTTATATTCAGGAGGCCATAAGACTGAATTCCAGGCAGGCCTGCTGGTTCCTCTTCTTTAACCGCTTCAATTTCATCATGACCTATCGACTGGCGTCAAAGAATCAGAAACCAGATGCCTTATCTCATCAGTTCAATGAACCCAAATGAGAGGAGGAGCCTACCACCATTTTGTCCAAAGCCAAGATGATAGCGCCAATTCGTTGATGAATCGGCACATTTGTTCGCAAGGCCCAGACGCAAGGGGAGATTCCCAAGAACGGTCCTCCAGGTTGTCTGTTTGTCCCAAGCTCCATCAGGTCTCAGGTACTTCAATGGGGAGACATATTGAGGATGGCCACTCACCCAGGGATTGCCAGGAGCCTCGAGTTCATCAAGAGAAGATACTTGTGGTCTGGAATGGTGAGCGAGATCCAACAATATGTGAGGGCATGCGGGGTGCGTGCTTGGAACAAGGAGCCCCACACCCAACCTCAAGGGCTCCTTCACCCTCTGCCTGTTCCAGAAAAACCATGGGCACACATCTCCATGGACTTTGTCGTGGGTCTTTCACCTTCCAAGGGGAAGAGCATCATCATAGTAATTGTAAGTCATTTTACGAAGGCCTGCAAATTCATTGCCTTGGAAAAACCACCATCTGTGGTGGAGATGGCCAAAATTGTCCCGCACCAGGTCTTCAGGAACCATGGATTTCTGGTGGACATTTGGTCAGATCATGGTCATCAATTCATGTCATGTTTTTGGAGGGCATTCTGTATGCTGATCAGGGCAACAGCAAGTCCTTCCTCCGGGTTTTATCTGCAGTCCTGCGGCCAGACAGAGCGGGTGAACCAGGACGCCTAAGACGCCTGACCTCAGAAAAATCAGACGAGAGGTTGCCCACAACACCTTACAGCGTTCCGCACATGGGATGTCCCCATTCGAAGCCAGTTTGGGTACTCTCCATCACCCGTCCCTGAGCAGGACACTGAGCTTGGGGTTCCTGCAGCTGTAGATCCCATCCGATGATGCTATGAGACACGGACTCTAGCAAGGGAGGTTTTGTAGCCTCTACCCAGAAGGCTGAAGTAAAGGCTAACCGCAAGAGAACACAGAGGGCAGCTTTGCAGACTGGACAACAGGTCTGGCGGTCTACTCAGGATTAGCCTCACTGGGTGGAGTCTAGGAAATTGGTGCCCAATCTCACTGGACGCTTCAAGGCTCTCAAGAAAGTATACACGGTGGCTTACACCTTGCAGCTCCCCAAGGCCCTCAGAATCATTCCCACTTTCCACGTTTTCAAATTAAAACCTGTAAGCACCAGTCCTTCCACCACCATCAGCTCCACCGCCCACCCAGGTTTGTTGGTGGGGGACAGGACTTCACCGTAAAAAGAGTCCTGGATTCACAGACTGTTCAGGGTGTACGGCTGTTTGGACTGGCAAGGACCTGGACCCGAGGAACAGTGCTGGGTTCCAGAAAGAGACATCCTGGATCTGGCTCTCATCTATCACTTCCATCGTCGTCTCTCCGAGAGCCAGGGCAGTCAAGAGTCGACCGTAGGGGAGGGAGCGCATAACGTACAGACACTCTGCATCTAGCATCACTTTACGGACATTTAATTAAACTTGTATGTATGTGTTACATGTTTATATTTCTTGTGTTTTTTGTGTTGCAATGAATCCAGAGTAACGATTATTTTGTTCTCCTTTACACTCGCGTACTGGAAATTACATTAAACAATCTTGAGTCTAAAATCTTGAATCTTGAACTTACCATGATACCTGATGCGTGAATTTCCTCTGGCATAGAAAAGTACAGCAGAGAAACACTTTGGCCCACTTAGTCCTGCTGCCCTTGACCTGCACCGTGACCACAGCCCTCTGTACCCCTGCTATCTATGAACCTATCCAAATTTCCCTTGACTGTTGAAATCATGCTTGTATGCACCACTTGTGCTGGCAGCTCGTCCCACACACTCTCATGACCCACTGAGTGAAGAAGTTGCCCCTCATGCTCCCCTTTAAACTTCTCACCTTTCACCCTTAACCTCTAGTTGTAGTCCCACCCAAACTCAGTGGAAAAAGCCTGCTTGCTTTTACCCTATCTATACCCCTCATAATTTTGTATACCTCTATCAAATCTCCTCTCAATCTTCAATGTTCCAAGCAATAAAGTCTTAACCTCTTCAATCTTTCCACATAACTCAGGTTCTCCAGAAGCCAGTACCAGGAGGCACAGTCTTCAGCAGAGAGAGCTCAGCCATTCTGGAACAAGGCCAGGAGATTCCCAACTACAGGGGATTGTGGGAATCTCCAATTCTTGCTCATGCTGGGACCGAACAGATGGAAAAGCTAAGGAGTGAGATAAGATTTTGTTAGCCATGGATGGTAGGGAATATAAAGCGAAATTAAGATGACCTTGTAATTTGTTCCGTTTGTCACACATGCAGTGATTCATTGTCACACCAGTGTGTTGCCACATGCACCATAGGTGGGGAGGAAGCTCTTTCCTAGCACATCCTATTACAAAGCAATTATATTGAAATCGCATGAATGTTCACAGCTGACTCAAGGAATTGTAGCTTCTGATGTTTGTTCTCTGTCAGAACTTGCAGACCCACCCTAGTATTACCAGATAATGATACTCTTTGTCCACCACAAAGGGATCCACAAAGGAGGAGAAAGCATTTTCTCTCTCTCTCTCTCTCTGGTATGTGAAATGAATTTCTCTGGAAAAGTGATACAAAAATTGAGAAGTGATCAGTGTGACGGTAGATGCAGATAATAATAGGCATCCGTTGGTCTCGTGAGACCATGGATTTGAGCCTTGGAAGGTTTCCAGGGCGCAGGCCTGGGCAGCGTTGTATCGGAGACTGGCAGTTGTCCAAGCTGCAAGCCACCGATGTTGTCCAAGGGAAGGGCACTAGGACCCAAGCAGCCTGGCACCGGTGTCATCGCAGAGCAATGTAAGTGTCTTACTCAAGGACAAGACACACTGCCTCAGCTGAGGCTTGAACCAAGTGACCTTCAGATCACTAGACCGATGCCTTATCCACTAGGCCACACGCCAGCACAAGATGCAGATACATTAGGGACATTTAAAAGAGTTTTGGATAGGCATGTACATGATATAAAATGGACGTCCATGTAGCAGGGAAGGGTTAGATTGACCTTAAAAGTCTGGGTCTGGGTGTGCTGTAATGTTCTATGTTCTATATTAAAAATCAAAAATAAACTTTCCCATAGATAGCTCTCTACTTGGTACTTATTCCATAATGGGCCACCACACAATTGTTCTAGCAAATTCAGATTTACACTTACAAAGCCTGTTATCAGTATTCCTTCCACCACATTAAACAGTCATTCACTCTTTGCCAATATACTGGACTGTGGCTGGTGGTAGCCATGAAATATACCTCAGCAAACGGCCAAGCCTGCTTCAGTGGTGCCTCCATGATCCACGATCTCCATTGGAGGACAAGGGCAGCAGGCGAATAGGAATGATTTGCAAGTTGCCCTTCAAAGCTCCCTGCATCTGGCTCCAGAGTTGTGTCAGCATTCCCTCCTTGTCACCGGGGCGAGCTCTGGAGGCCTCTACACAACAGCAATGAGAGAGGGCCCTCACGACACAGACTAAAGTGATTCAAGGAGGAACACTGCCACTCTCTCAGGCCACGGTAGCAAAGAGGTTAGCAGAGTGCTTTATAGTATCAGAGGGGTTCATTTCCTGCTGCTGCCTGTGAGGAATTTGTACGTTCTCCCCGTGACCAGTTTCCTCCGGGTGCTCTGGTTTCCTCCCACAGTCCAAAGACGTATCGGTTGGTAGGTTAATTGGTCATTGTAAATTGTCCCGTGATCAGGCTAGGGTTAAATCCTGGTGTTGCTGAGGCCCAGCTCAATAAATAAATAAATTCCAGCCAGTGAGTCCCACATCTTACAAAAACAGTTTTAAAAGACTAAACCACTGCTGTAGAAATTCTTCATCTGAAGTTAAGCCATAGTTTAAGCATCCAACGTCTATGGATTAGTCAAGGAGAGAATTATACCTTTTTATCTGACACATGGTAAGAAAACAAAACTCATAAAGGTTGAGTGGGGATATTAAGTTTGTGGGTGACATCATATATTGCAAGTCTTCCTTTTCTTTTTGCATCCTGATGTGTGCTGCTTCTAATCAGGGGATGTTTGGTGGAAAATGTCGAGGTCAACTGAACCTGTTTAATTTATTTGCAGGAAACATATTGTTGGACTGTGGAGACTTTACCCTGCTGCATCTGATCTTAATATTGACAATCGGAAGGTAACATTCACAGAATATGAAAGGCTCTTCACAAACCGCTTTTAACTTGAATTGCGTTGGAATAGCTTCAACACAAAAACATACGAAATAGAAAGCCTTTGCTCAGTTGTTGTGGCCTTGGATTTGAGCTGGAAGATTGACAAATTAACACAATTCCGGAGATTTAAGCACTCGCTCCAGGCTGGAAGTGTTTTCACTGTCCAAATGTCACCTTCCTGTTGTGATGTTGAGCTGTGAGTAACTCAGTTACTCTCTGAAATGCGTTGGGAAGATATTATATATTTACGAAAAGTACTTGTGAGGTAGGTCCTGGGCAACACCGAATGCTCAAACAGCACTTAAAAATCTGATCAACTCACACCTTCTCTCTCTGGACATGGTAAGGTCGACGACTGCATTTCTCAATATCATTCCGGAGTCTGTACCTCAACAATATTTCATTTGCTGGGACATAAAAAGTGCTTACAGGAGCAAGATCATATTTCTCATAACCACTGTGAAATGTGATTACAGAACTTGCCTCTGGTTAGTTGGCCAGCCCCCAGCAAAGGAATTTCATAACACCGTGCCAGATAGCGCTATCTGTGGTCAGATGAATTCCATCTGTATGTCAGATTATGGAATAGTGAAGCACTGTGGCAGAAAGGCACTAAAAAAAAACTTTAAATGAACCTTGACAGGTAAACAAAACAGAACTAAGTAGTAAAAAGATGGTTAAAGCTGAACGGAAAACCCTGGAGGCTCTGAGCAAGCTGGGCAGCGTTGAGGACGGAAAAGGAGCAGGTTAGTGTTACTGAGGATCAGAGGAATTGACAACGGGCTGGAAAGCTAGTGGGGAGATACTGGGGAGGTGAAGGGTACCCTTTGGTCTGACCGAAAGGTGTTGGTCACCCAGCACAGTGAGACGACTGTGAGGGAATGCTGCAGACTGACTCGGTCGAGTTTGCTGGTGTATGTGCTGAAGCTTAGTGCAGCCAACGCTCAATGTCAGTGGGGAAGGATCACAGTGTAGGCTCCTTCTGTTCTTGCACATGGAGGCGCCAAGCTGGGTGGCGAAGCCTCTCGAGCAGTCATAGTGTCACCTCAGGGAGTCACATAAGGGGCAATGGTGGCATTTTAAAAAAAGTTTGCTCTACTGAATGTACCGTTCATGAACGCAAAGATTTTCTTGCACTATTTCTTCCTTTATGCGGAATACTTTTAAAATACATTTTTGTAGATGCTTTTTAAAAGTTGATTTTTAATGAAGGGAGATCAGTTTACCTGAAGTAGGTAAACTCAATTCTCATTCCAGAGAGATCGCAAAGTGCACAGATGGAAGATTTCCCCATCTCTCCTCTCCCACTTACCCACTTTTCCCCCTCGCAGGGTATCTCCCATCACTTGCCAGCTTGTACTCCTTGCCCCCCATCCCATACCTTCTTATTCTGACTTCTGCCCCCTTGCTTTCCAATCCTGAAGAAGAATCGTGACTTGAAACATCAACTGTTTTTCCCCCTCCATGGACGCTGCCTGACTTGCTTTGAGCGTGTTGCTGTGGATTCCCAGCTCTCCAGTGTGAACATGCAAGGACAGGGGGACTGAGAATTAAAATGGCATGCAACAGGAAGTTCAGGATCCCCTCTGCTGACTGAGGGCAAAAAAGCAACTCCGTCTAGGCTAGTAAGATTGAAATAGTTGACGAGATCTGCAGTGAGAAGACAACAATTTCAAGTTCAACTTTCATTGTTAGTCAAACCATACATGAACGAAACAGCATTACTCCGGGACCAAGGTACAAAACACAGTACCAACAGTCATACACAGCACAAGACACATATGAGAAGACAGCAGTAAAATACAGTCACCAAAAAAATACAGTCCAAGCCCCTGAGTCCATGGATGTTGGAGCAGTGTGCAGTCATATGCAATACAGTCCGTCTTCTGGACACTGAGGGGGCAGCACCGACTCCAGCTTGGACTTCGTGCCACACCGCCTCTGACACCTTTGGCTCTCCTGGGCAGCTGTAAACAGGTGACACCGCAGCTTGGGGTGTAGTCCTCATTACGGCCGAGGTCAAGCAGCTCCCCACCCGTCCGCCAATAAACCGGTGAATCGGACTCGCAGTGACATTGTCCAGCAGGGTCTTGGGATCACCAGAAAAGCAACTAAGACGATCCCTTGCCGCCAGACTTGGCGCGCCGACTCCTCCGACGCCTCGCAGGCGCAGGCCGCAGCACGATCCGCTCAAAGTCCAGCAGCTCCGGTTTCTCCGCCAACGAGCAGCTCACTAACGGGGTGGGCCTGCAGCACTCCCTGTTCTTAATGTCCAGCTGGGTCTCGCGATCACAAAAAAAAACGTTTAAAAAGGACAATAACACCTTTGGTTGGCCCTGTAGAAGCCGTTGCACACCGCCATCTTACCCGAAGAATTATTACTTCTTCTGGATGCTCAGTGTAAAGTGATCCACCATGAACAACTTGGTACTCGCCGTTGAATGAAAACTAATCAGATCCAACAATGTCAACTCTGGCTCGAGATTAAGTGTTGTGCAAAAGTGACTCACCAGTTGACTCATTTAATTATCACGAGTGTGTTGGAAATCTTAAGTGTTTTACTGGAAAGGTGACAACCATGCCAGCAGGCAGTTGGATCGGTGAGATTTCCCTAATGTCTTCAATACTGTGGCTGCAGTGGACTATCGCAGAGGACCTGTCCAGGACCCATCATATATATATAATTACGAAGAAAGTATGGCAGTGCCTCTACTTCCTCAGGAGTCTGCGGAGATTCAGCAAAAACCTCGGCAAACTTCTATAGACGTGTGGTGGAAAGTGTGTTGTCTGGCTGTATTATGGCCTGGTATGGGAACACCAATGCCTTTGAGTGGAAAATCCTACAATAGGTAGTGGATTCGGCCCAGTACATCACGGGTAAAACCCTCCCCACCATTAAGCACATCTACATGAAACGTTGCCGTAGGAAAGCAGCATCCATCATCAAAGATCCTCACCACCCAGGCCATGCTCTTTTCTCGCTGCTGAAGGTACAGGAGCCTCAGAACTCGCACCACCAGAATCAAGAACAGTTACTACCCCTCAACCATCAGGCTCTTGAACAAAAGGGGCTAACTACACTCACTTAAGGAACCTTTTAACTTGTCATTTCACACTGGTTATTTATTGCTATTTATTTATATTTGCATTTGCGCAGTTTGTTGTCCACTGATCCTGTTTACAGTTACTGTTCTATAGATTTGCTAAGTAAGCCCGCAGGAAAAAGAATCTCAGAGCTGTATCTGGTGACATTCTGGTAATAAAATTTACTTCGATCTTTGAATTTTGAGGTAACTCAGAAGGAATCAGAATCAAGTTTATTATCATTGGCATATGACATGAGTTATGTTGTTTTGTGGCGGCAGTGCTGTGGCAGACATAAATATTACTACAAGGTGAAAAAATAAATAGATAGAACAAAAGATGGTTAGCAGGGTTGTGTTCATAGGTTCATAAACCACTCAGAAATTTGATGGTGGAGAGGAAGAAGTGTGAATCCTCAGGCCTTTGTACCTCTGTTGGTAGGAATGTGAAGAGGGGATGTTCTGGATGGTGAGGATCTTTAATGACGGATGTCACCTTCTTGGGCCAGCCACTCTTGAAGATGTCCTCGACAGCAGGAAGAGTTGTGTTCATGATGGAAATGGCCGAGTCTATAACGCTCTGTAGCTTCTCATCATCGTCTGAATTCGGGGATCTGTATCAGGTGGTTATGCAGCCTGAGAAAATGCTCTTCACTGTACATCTGTAGAAATTTGCAAGCCTTTGGTGAAGTAACAAATCTCCTCAAGCTTCTAATGAACCAGAGCCACTGGCATGCCTCCTTCATGGTCAAACGGGTGATCCTCTGAGATGCCGACCTCCAGGAACTTCCCACCTGCTGTGTGATCTCCTGCCTTTCCAGTCCTGAAGTCCACAATCAATTTCTTGGTCTTGCCAACCATCCCTAACCGGTAAACTTTACCACCCACCAGGCCAAGAAACTGGTAAAATCATATCTGCAATATAATATTGCAGAAATACCCCAATAACCCTGCATTTCATTATAAACACCAGAGGTTCTACAGATACAGGAAATCTAAAGCAAGACGCACCAAATCCTGGAGGAACTCGGCAGCAACCATGGAGAGGGATAAACATTCAACGTTTCAGGATGAGTCCCTTTATCACTGCACCTTATTACATTTCTGCTGGTTTTAAACCCTGTGAAGCTAATTTTCAGATCAGACGTTTGCTTCTCTCTGTCATTCTACTGACAGTGCAGCTGCCACATTAATGCAAGTCATTACCACCAAGAGATGAATGGAGTTTTTAAAAAATTGGACCAAGGTGACATTCAGAAGAAATACATGAAGCAGCGTTGCGGGTAGCCCAATTGCTTTACAGCGCCAGTGGTTCGATTCCCACTGTTGTCTCCAAGGAGTTTGTATGTTCTCTTCGTGGCTGCGTGGGCTTCCTTAAGTGCTCCGGTTTCCTCCCATGTTTCAAAGATGTACGGTTAGGGTCAGTGAGCATTGAGCATGATACGTTGGTGCTGGATGCTATATCTTGTAGCTTCAAAGCATTAAACTAATTCAAAAGAAGATGCTGGGAGCCTGAAATACTGGTGTAGTTTGCCTTTACTCTAAGTGAGGCGCACAGATATCACGTGGTGATGCGACGACCTATGCAATTAATGTATTTTTACATATAACCCATAATTAATTATTTAAATGAGCAAGAACCAATATATATGCAAGATTACTCAGATATGATTGCAATATTAAATGCACAACACAGGAAGTGTGGTAACACTTACAGGCTGCCTCCAGCACAATCCTCTGTGCTGGTCGTTGGCACGAAACAACGCACTTCGCCGCGCGTTTCAATCTTTCGATGTACGTGTGACAATTAAAGCTAATCTTTATCTTTAAAGGGCTGAAGGTTGCCCCCGCCAACAGATCAGGGGGCATAAGTGTGGGAGCAGCAGGGGATGGGAATGGCCAAGCGGAGCTGGGGCGATGGGGGCGGGGGGCTGAGGGACGTGAGGCAGGGAAGAAATTTGATAATAAAACCCAGTATGTGGCTGTCACCGAATGAACAGAAGAGGTTAATGGAAGCAATAAAGATGATCGATGAGCCTTTTGTGTGGGTGGATTCCGCCCACAACTCTAGAACTGGAAGGAGAATATCAAAAGACTGATGAACATGTTAGAAAAACTAAGCCTGGATTGACTTGACAACATGAATAATTTACATTGAGCCAATAGCAGGAAAATGTCCCACGTGCTTCACAGGAGGGCTGTTAAACTTTATTTTCCTGTGCCCTTCAGCAGGGTAGATCACCAGAGCCTTTGACCAGCGAGGCAGGAATTAAGTGACAAAGATAAAATAAATTTAGGGAATAAAGCAGTGGAACAGTGTATGGCTTTAAATTAGGGGTGCAAAGGGGTGGGAGTAAAAGGGAAGGGCAATTATAAGTATGAAATTGAATTCAACTTCACTGATAGGACATCAAGGCTTTGACTGACTGGCGTCAGTGTGAGCAAAGAGCCAGGAGGTTTATGGTTTCAGGGGCGGAATTGGGAACTGAACAGAATGAAGTTGGTTTGCCTTATGCAATGTAAAATTCTCCTACAGTTTTAAAAGTGTTAACTCTACTGAATGTTTGGACCATATAACACTAAGAAGATAAGAAGTTTTGGCACAGTGTTTATTCTTTTCTATATATCTGTTATTATGAATAAAGTTTATTTTTTTAATAAAACAAATTCCGTTTTGATAATAATTGTCCCTTCATTGTGTTAACATTTCATGGTCTTCTCAGCAAAGTGCCACGCCTTACATTTATTCTACCTATCTGGCCATCTTGGATTACTGGAATTCTTTTCAACAATTCTTATCTCTCTTAAGGCGGTAATTTAAGACACATTGCTGTGGTAAGATAGCAAAATATTATTGCAATGTTTTGTGCGCCACCATTCCTGAGGGGACATTGCACTACACAGAGGGAGAGAGAGTTTAAAAGAAGCAAGCGGCGACAGTTGGCAGATTTTTTTTTGTGCACAGTTGGTGAGGAGACATTGGATTGCATGGAGGTAGGAAGAGTTTAAAAGAAGTGAATGGGGGCAGTTGGCACATTTTGTGCCCCACAGTTCCCGGGGAGACATTGTAATGCATATAGTTAGGCACCTAGCAAGGGTCAATAAAAAGAAGCTAGGTTTAAGCGGAGCGGCCATTGTGTGAGTGGACCAGTGTCAAGTCAAGTCAAGTCAAGTCACTTTTATTGTCATTTCGGCCATAACTGCTGGTACGGTACGTAGTAAAAATGAGACAACGTTTCTTCAGGACCATGGTTTACATGACACAGCACAAAAACTAGACTGAACTACATAAAAAACAACACAGAAAAAAAAACTACACTAGACTACAGACCTACCCAGGACTACATAAAGTGCACAAAATAGTGCAGGCATTACAGTAAATAATAAACAAGACAATAGGGCAGTAAGGTGTCAGTCCAGGCTCTGGGTATTGAGGAGTCTGATAGCTTGGGGGAAGAAACTGTTACATAGTCTGGTCGTGAGAGCCCGAATGCTTTGGTGCCTTTTCCCAGACGGCAGGAGGGAGAAGAGTTTGTATGAGGGGTGCGTGGGGTCCTTCATAATGCTGTTTCCTTTGCGGATGCAGCATGTAGTGTTAATGTCCGTGATGGCAGGAAGAGAGATCCTGATGATCTTCTCAGCTGACCTCACTATCCGCTGCAGGGTCTTGCGATCCGAGATGGTGCAATTTCCGAACCAGGCAGTGATGCAGCTGCTCAGGATGCTCTCAATACAACCCCTGTAGAATGTGATGAGGATGGGGGGTGGGAGATGGACTTTCCTCAGCCTTCGCAGAAAGTAGAGACGCTGCTGGGCTTTCTTTGCTATGGAGCTGGTGTTGAGGGACCAGGTGAGATTCTCCGCCAGGTGAACACCAAGAAATTTGATGCTGTTAACGATCTCTACCGAGGAGCAGTCGATGTTCAGCAGGGAGTGGTCGCTCTGTGCCCTCTTGAAGAGCGGGGTGTTGAGGGTTCAGCGAGGAGAAGCGTAGTTCATAGATAGATCTTTTAAAAATTCATTATTTATCCTTTCTTTCTTTCTTCTTGCACATTTAGAGCAGTAGGGAAGCCAGGCAGGATAGTGGAATGCTCCTCTTGAAGGATGTGGGAAGGCAAGGAGTCCTCTCGTGTCCCTGATGATGATAACTGCAAGAGGTGCATCCAGCTGCTGCTTCAAACAAACTGCATTAAGGAGTCGGAGCTGGAACTGAATGAACTCCGGATCATTCTGGAGGTTGATAAACAGGACATAGTGGGAGGTAGCTACACCCAAGGTGCAGGACATGGGAAACTGGGTGTCGTCAGGAGGGGGAAAGGGGATAGGCAGTCAATGCAGAGTGCCCCTATGGTAGTTACCCTCAAAAACAGGTATAGCCCTTTGGATACAGTTGCCGGGGGGTGGTGGAGGAATAACCTAGCAGAGGAAAGTCACAGTGGTCGGGTCTCTGGCTCTGTGGCACAGAAAGGAAGGGGAGGGAAGAAGTGAGCTGTAGTGAAGGGGGATTCATTGGTTATGGATGAGAACAAGATTTCTAGATGGGAAGTTGTCTCCCGGGTTCCAGGGTCAGGGATGTCTTGGATCAAGTCCACAGCATTCTTAAGTGGGAGGGTGAGAAATCAGAGGCCGTGGGCCCATGTCAGTATCGGTAGGAGGGGTGACGAGGTCCTGCAAAGTGAGTCCAGGGAGCTAGGTGCTAAGTTAAAGAACATGCCATTCATGGTTGTGATCTCAGGATTGCTACCTGTGCCATGTGCTACTGAGGCCAGTCATAGAAAGATCATACAGTTTAACACGTAGCTAAGGAGATGGTGCAGGAGAGAGGGCTTCAGATTTTTGGATCATTGGGCTCTCCTGCAGAGAAGGGACAGTTTACGCCTGAACTTGAGGGCAGACTAATATCCTAGTGGGAGAGTTTACTAGTACTGCATGGGGGAGGGATTACACCAGAGTAGCAGGGGAATGGGAACTGGGGTGCCAGAACAGATAGTGGAGAGGTTGTGGAGAGAGATGTTAGGAATCGAAAGGCTGAGCACGGTAGGAGTGAAGTTGAGAGCTGTGTATACTTCAGTACTTTAGAAAAGGAAGATGAACTTTGGCAGATGAGATCAGCATGTGGAATTAAGATATTGAAGCCATTAGTGAGACTTGGTTGTAGGAGGGACAGGACTAGCATTCAGTTTCATTGCTTTAGACGTGATAGAGCGAGAGGGATTGAAGGGGAGGGGTGGCATTGCTAGTCAGGGGGAAATGTCACGGCAGTGCTCTGTCAGGACAGACTGGAGAGCTTGTCTAGTGAGGTTTTATGGATAGAACTGTTTGCTTCTACCTCCTACCCAAGATTCATAAACCCGATTGTCTGGGTAGGCCTATTGTCTCTGGCTGCTCTTTCCCCACTGAACTTGTGCCCTCATACCTCAATTTCATTCTATTCCCCCTCAGTTCAGCCCTTTCCCACCTTCATCTACAACACTACTCATGGTCTTACTCTCCTCGATTCCCCGGCCCCGACCGCTTTACTTTCACCGTGGATGTTCAGTCCTAAACAATTCTATTCCCCTGTCAAGAAGGCCTCAAAGCTCTCTGCTTCTTCTTTAAGGAAAGAACCATCTAATTCCTCACCACCACCATCCTCCTCCATCTTCCGAACTGGTCCTCAATCTTAACAGCATTTCCCTCGGCTCCTCCCACTTTCTCCAGACTCGGGGGGTAGCCATGGGCACCTACATGGGCCCCAGCTATGCCTGACTCTTTGTTGGCTATGTAGAGCTGTCCAAGTTCAAAGCCCTCCCTGGTAATACACCCCAACTCTTCCTGCACTACATTGACGAGTGCGTTAGCTCTGTTTCATGCATCCAAGCTGAGTTTGTCAACTTTATCCACTTTGCCTCTAAATTCCACCCTGCCCTAGTCCACCTTTAACACCTCCCTCCCATTTCTCAATCAAAGTTCAAAGTAAAATTTATTAGAGTCCATGCATGCCACCAAATACAAACCTGAGATTGTTCTTTCTGCAGGAATACTCAGCAAATCTATAGAACAGTAACTGTAAACATCAGGAACTGTTAACTGAAAACAAGCTGTGCAAGTAACTAGCAATACGTAACAATATAACAGAGTCCTTAAATGAGTGTAGCTATCCTCTTTTGCTCAACAGCCTGATGGCTAAGGGGTAGTAACTGTTCTTGAACCTGGTGGTGTGAGTCCTGAGGCACCTGTACCTTCTACCTGATGGCAGCAGTGAGAAAAGAGCATGGCCTGGGTGGTGAGGATCTTTGACGATGGATGCTGCTTTTCTACGACTACATTTTGAGTTGAATTGACTTTATTTCTTACATCCTTCACATTCACGAGGAGTAAAAATCTTTACGTTACATCTCCGTCTAAGTGTGTAATGTGCAATCATAGTAATTTATAATAAATAGAACAGTCCTCACACTCAGATCAGCGTGAGTTCATCAGTCTGATGGCCTGGTGGAAGAAGCTGTCCCGGAGCCTGTTGGTCCTGGCTTTTATGCTGCGGTATCGTTTCCCGGATGGTAGCAGCTGGAATAGATTGTGGTTGGGGTGACTTTGGTCCTTGATGATCCTACGGGCCCTTTTTACACACCTGTCTCTGTAAATGTCCTGAATCATGGGAAGTTCACATCTACAGATGTGCTGGGCTGTCCGCACCACTCTCTGCAGAGTCCTGCGATTGAGGGAGGTACAGTTCCCGTACCAGGCAGTGATGTAGCCAGTCAGGATGCTCTCAATTGTGCCCCTGTAGAAAATTCTTAGGATTTGGGGGCCCATACCAAACTTTCTCAACCGTCTGAGACGAAAGAGGCGCTGTTGTGCCTTTTCCACCACCCAGCCGGTGTGTACAGACCGCGTGAGGTCCTTGGTGATGTAGATACATGCAGATGTGCTGAATGGTTGGAAGGGTTTTCTCAGAAAGGATTTGTTGTCATTGGAGAGAGTCCAGAGGAGGTTCACGAGGATGATCCTGGGAATGAAGGGGTTAACATATGAGGAGCATTGGCAGCTTTGGGCCTGTACCCACTGGAATTTAGAAGAATGCGAGGAGCGGGAATCTCACTGAAACCTACCAAAAGTTGAAGGGACTAGATAGGGTGGGCGTGGGGAGGATGTTTCCTCTGGTGGGGGTGGGCACAGCCTCAAAATTGAGGGGTGATCCTTTAGAACAGAGGTAAGGAGGAATTTTTTTTGGCCAAAGATTAGTGAATCTGTGAAATGATCTGCCACAGACAGCTGTGGAGTCAAAGACCATGGGTATATTTTAAAGCGAAAATTCATAGTTTCCTGATTGACCAGGGCATCAAAGGTTATGGCTAGAAGGCAGGTGCATGGGGTTGAGTGGGATCCGAGATGGAATGGCAGAGCAGACTCGATGGGTTGAATGGCCTAATTCTGTTCCTATGTTTTATGGTCTTATGGGTTTTACCCGTGATATATTGGGCCAAATCTATTACCTTTTGTAGGATTTTCCACTCAAAGGCATTGGCGTTCCCATACCAGGCCATAATGCAGCCAGTCAGCACACTTTCCACCACACATCTATAGAAGTTTGCCAAGGTTTTTGTTGACATGCCAAACCTCTACAGACTCCTGAGGAAGTAGAGGCGCTGATGTGCTTTCTTCACAGTAATATTTATATCCAGGTCAGGTCCTCTGAGATAGTGACACCCAGGAATTTAAAGTTACTGACCCTCTCCACCCCGATCCTCCGATGATTACTGGCTCACGGACCTTTGGTTTCCCTCACGAAAGTCTACATCAGTTCTTTGGTCTTATTGGCACTGAGTGAGAGGTAGTTGTTACCGCACCACTCAGCCAAGTTTTCAATCTCCCTCCTGCATGCTGATTTGTCACCCCCGTTGATACAGCCCACAACAGTGGTGTCATCAGCAAACTTGTGTATGGTGCTGGAGCTGCACTTAGCCACAGTCCTAGGTGTAAAGTGAGTAGAGCAGGGGGCTAAGTACGCATCCCTGCGGTGATCCTGTGACGATGGAGATCGTGGAGGAGATGTTTTTACCAGTCTGAACTGATTGGGGTCTGCGGGTGAGGAAATCCAGGATCCAATTGCACCAGGGGGCAGTGAGGCCCAGGTTTTGGAGTTCATTGATTAGCTTTGAGGGGTGTTAGATGCCAAGTTGTATTCTCTCTGTCTCCACCTCTGGAGGCAAACTCTCAGCTGACATCTTTTATAAACCTACCGATTCCCATGGCTATCTTGGCTAGGCCTCTTCCCACCCCGTCTCCTGCAAAAATGCTGATCCCTTTTCCTCTGCCTCCGCCACAGCTCTTTCCAGGACATCAGAGATGACTTCCATCTTCAAAGAAAGGGGTTTTCCTTCCTCCATTATCGATGCTGCCCTCAGCCACACCTCATCAGACAGGGACTGATTAGAGACAGTCATCATGGCTTTGTGCATGTCCTGTCAAGCCAATCTTATAGAGGTTTTACAAGGAAGCTGCCAGGAAAGTTGAAGGAAAGGGAAAGGATGTTTTCTACACAGACTTTAGCAAGGCATTTGACAAAGTCTTGCATGGGAAGTTGGTCAAGAAGGTTCTGTTGCTTGGCATTCGGGATGTGGTAGTAAACTGGATTAGACATTGGCTTCGCTGGCGAAGCCAGACAAGGTAGTAGGTGTGGCAATTTGGGGGGGGGGTTGCACTTTAGGAGAACCAGCCATGGTTTGTCTTGCACAGTGAATGGTAGGACACTGAGGAGTGTGGCAGAACAAAGGGACCTGGGAATAAGGGTCCACAATTCTTAGAAAGTGGTGTCACAGGTAGATAAAGAAAGCTTCTGGCACATTGGCCTTCATAAATCAATGTATTGAGTTCAGGAGTTGTGATGTTTTGTTGAAACTGTATAAGACGCTGGTGAGGCCTAATTTGGAGCATTGTCTGCAGTTTTAGTTATCTACCAACAGGAAAGATATAAATAAGATTTAAAGAATGCAGAGAAAATTTACAAGCATGTTCTTGGAACCTGAGGACCTAAGTTATAGGAAAAGGTTGAATAAGTTACAACTTTATACCCTGGAACATAAAAGATAGAGGTATACTAAATTATGAAGGGTGTAGATAGGGTAAATGCAAGCAGGCTTTCCCCACTGGATTAAGGGTGAAAGGTGAAATGTTGAAGGGGAGCATGAGGAGGAAAGTTTTTGATCAGAGGGCGTTGAGAGTGTGGAATGACAAGTGGTGGATGGATGCAGGTTCGATTTCAACATTGAGAGGAATTTGGATAGGTACGTGGATTGGGGAGGGGCATGGAGGGCTATGGTGCAGGTGCAGATCGATGGGACTAAGGAGATTAATGGTTCGTCGCAGACTAGATGACCAGAAGGGCCTGTTTATGTGCTGTAGTGTTAAATGACTCTAAAATGCTCACTGCTCTTTCAGGCAGCTTTTTCACTCTTGTTTTATGTTGTATAACTACCTTTAGAACCTGCAATTAAATTGTGATTGATGTTACTATTCTAGTCTTGATTCAAAATCAGATTCAATAGAATAACACTGTAGCAAATTATGTAACACAGCAGTTAAGTCTGCGTCAATGTAAAACTAACCATCTCACCATAGTGACCCTTCCATGTCAGTCATCAACCTGGATTGAATTGCAAACAGAAAATACATTCAGACAAAAGCCTGACACTCAAGTAAGACAGAATCATTTATGAGGGAGTGTTCTCCTAGAGAGTGTCTTTTCTGTTTCTGGAGTGAAAACAGAAAGTTGAGCAAACAGCAACGGTAACAAGGGAAACAGATAAAAGGATTTGTGTCAATGACATTTCACTGGAACTGGAAGAAGTTTGGGATTCAGCAGTTTGGCAGAGAACAAAAAGGTCTGGGGGAAGAAAGAATGAATAACAAAAGATGTGATCGTGGCATTCCTTTGTTAACCTGGAGCTCCTCGGAACTCTTTCAGCAACATAGAACCAAAAGTGCTTATAGCCTTCTGAACTGTGCCATGTGACTGGAGACTAGGGCATTCTGGGACTGAGCGGTTTATGATATATCTCCAGCAAGCCGACATTATCCTCTGCTGCAGCAACTGCACATTGAATGAAGGATCCATAGATGATGCATGAGTGTTTCCTGCATTCTCATCTTTTGTTCAGCCCGACAGCCAGCTCCTCTTTGAGAGGCAAATTTCCTACGGAGTGTTAACTAGTAAATCAACAGGGGGGCATTCCCACACATGCCACAATCAAAGCCTCCCTTAGTTATTCCCCTTGACAACTTTGAGATGCCTAACTTCCTGCTGAAGTAGCTGTTCCATTCCATTCAGAGTGAGCAACCCTGGCAGAGAGACACTATAATATGTAAATATGCTCAGCAATTAACAGACCCTAGCACAGGGCAAAGCTACTGACACAAAAAAGAATTAGCAATTACAGAGCAATTTTTACTTTCGCGGGAGGATCCATGGCGCTTTATAGCAGGTCATGTTTTTTTAAGTGTTGATTGAAAGATCGGCGATGTGCAGGACAATGGGAAGGTCACTTGAGTGGAGTTTCCTATTACTCTTTAAATAACATTACAGGATGCCTCACCTCAGAACCGAACTGATTCCACAACCCATGGACTCACTTTCAAGGACTCATGTTCCCAATATTTATTTATCTCTATTTGTACAGTTTGTCTTCTTTAGTACATTGGTTGTTTGTCAGTGTTTGCGTGTATTTTTTCATTGATTCCATTGTATTTCCTTGTTCTACCGTGAATGCCTGCAAGAAAATGAATCTCAGGGTAGTGTATGGTGACGTGTACGAACTTTAAAATAAACTTACTTTGAACTTTGAACGTCCACCTGAAAGCACTAATTCATTTTAGCTCTCTGCTGCACTTCCTCTGTGATGCTGTCTCAGAATCACTGACATCTGCTGTGAAGATTATTGTTTTGTGGCAGCAGTACAGTGCAAGGCATTAAAAAGTTACTATAAGTTGCAATGAAGAATACATAAATAGATAGTGAAAACGAAGAATAGCGAGGTAGTGGCCATGGGTTCGTAGACCATCGGAGATCTGGTGGCAGAGGAGCAGAAGCACTGGGAGAAGGTCTTCAAGCTCTGGTGCCTCCTCCATGATGGTGGCCAAGTGGTTAAGGTGTTGGTCTGGTGATCTGAAGGTCATAAGTTCGAGTCTCAGCTGAGGCAGCGTGTTGTGTCCTTGAGCAAGGCATTTAACCACACATTGCTCTGCGACGACACCAGTACCAAGCTGCTTCCCTTGGACAACATCGGTGGCGTGGAGAGGGGAGACTTGCAGCATGGGCAACTGTCGGTCTCCCATACAACGCTGCCCAGCCCTGCGCTCTGGAAACTTTCCGAGGCGCAAATCCATGGTCTCTCGAGACTAACGGATGCCTAATGATTAGAGGGCATGTTCCAGATGGTGAAGGTCCTTAACGATGCATGCTGCCTTTCGAGGATGTCCTCGAGGCAAGGAGCTTTGAGCTCATGATGGAGCGGGCTGACTCTATAATCGTCTGCAGCTTTCTTAGATCTTTGCACTGGAGCATCCATACAGAGCTGAGGGGCGACCTCAGAGTGTACTTTGGAGAACTAAGGAGATGTCCTCCTTCTTCCCTTCCTCCACCATCAACACTGCCCTCGCCTGCACCTCTTCCATTTTACACACATCTGCCTTAACCCCATCCTCCCACCTCCCTCATCAGGGACAGGGTTCCTCTTGTCTTCACCTACCACCCCACCAGCCTCCGCGTCCAGCATGTAATCCTCTGCATAATTAAAGAGCTGGGAAGTCAATCGGTGAAAGTGAAAAAGAGCTGGAAAAGGGGGAATCTGATAGGAGAGGGCAGAAGGCCATGGAAGAAAGAAAAGGGGGTGGAATGGGGGAGGAACACCAGAGGGAAGTGAAGGGCAGGTAAGGAGATAAGGTGAGAGAGGGAAATGGAAATGGGGAATGGTGAAGGGGGAGGGGCACTACCGAAGTTCAAGAAATCGATGTTCATGCCATCAGGCTGGAGGCTACACAAGTGGAATGTAAGGTGTTGTTCTCCAACCCGAGTGTGGCCTCATCGCGACTGTAGAGGAGGCCATGGACTGACATGTCGGAATGGAAGTGGGAAGCGGAATTAAAATGGGTGGGCGCTAGGAGATCCCATTTTTATCTGGAGCGTTAGGTGCTCAGTGAAGCGGTCTCCCAATCTACGTCGGGTCTCACCGATGTAGAGGAGGCCACACCAGGAGCACCGGATACAGGAGATGACTCCAACAGACTCACAGGTGAAGTGTTGCCTCTCCTGGAAGGATTGATTGGGTCTCTGAACGGCAGTGAGGGAGGAGGTGTGGGGGCAGGTGTAGCACTTGTTCCACTTGCAAGGATAGGTGCCAGGAGGGACGAATGGACAAGGGAGTCACATAGGGAGTGATCCCTGCAGAAAGCAGAAAGTGGGGAGGAGGGAAAGATGTGTTTGGTGGTGGGATCCTGTTGGAGATGACGGAAGTTACGGAGAAGTTAGACAGGAGAAGTTTAACCAATGATAATAAAACAAATAATCCTCTTTTCAAGTTATATTCAGTGAGAAAGCATGGTTCTCTCTTCCTTCCATCCTCCACCTTCTTACTCTGACTCCTCATCTTCTTTTTCTCCAGTCCTGATGAAGGGTCTCGGCCCGAAACATCGACTCTTTTCCATAGACGCTGCCTGGCCTGCTGCGTTCCTCTGGCATTTTGTGTGTGTGTTCCCTGGATGATAGGTTTAAGTTCTACACAAAGTTGGTGCCCTATTTCCAACACTTTCCAATCTTGACTTAGTAAACCTGGCACCTGTGTCTGAACGGCCACGAGAAGAGGTCACAGCAGCTGATCGGTTGGGCTTCCACATGAAGGGCAACTTGATGGATGCAAGAGATAGAGACATCAGCGTGCAGAGTAGTGAAAGTGATTCCTGGCACTAAGAGAATGAACCTACCTACAAAACCAAGTGTATTAGCTGTATTTTTAAAACCACTTTTGTGATTGGACAGAAATTTAACCATCGTGATAAAGCAAATAATCCTCTTTTCAAGTTATTTTCAGTGAGAAAGCTCATCGTTCTTTTCAAGTTCAAGTTCAAATTTATTGTCATTTGAGATTAAAAGAGCATTGCTCTGGACCATGGTGCACCCACAAAGCATATGCAAGTATCATAAACAAAATATTTCCACAAATAGGCTAATAAAATATAATCCAAAATGCATGCAGTTTGCAGCACAGAAAGAAATCACTTTTGTTTTCGGGACATGGAAATATGTCCTGACTTCATTTTCTTGAACCGTTGCTGCACATTTCACCAGTGAATCATCGACTACAAACTTAAAATGCTGGAAATGCACAACTGATCAGGCGGCAACTGTGCAGAAAGAAACGAGAGTGAACAGTTCAAGTTGATGACTTTGAATCAGGACTAAATTATGGGCCATTAACCTGAAACTCTATCTTTGCTTTTCTCTCCGCTGATACTGATCGACCTGATGACTGTTTCCTAAGTTTTAGTGTTATTTGCTGCAAATGCAGCATCGTGCTTTTTGGTTCCCAACCTACCGCTTACTTAGTCAAATGTTTACAATCAGCCTGTCAGCCGAGAAGCCGGGTCTTGCTTGTTGCTCACCACACAGCCTTGTGCTTTATGCAGAGCAAACCCTGGATTTTGCATTCCTTCCTAGATACAGTAAAGATCTAAAGCCCACCACAGATTTGACTAATGAAATCATACCAAAGATAATATCGAATCTGATGTCTAAATCTTTCAACACAAGGAGTAGATAGTTCACCATCACCTTGACGGGTTTAAAGATTGTATATTTGTATACACTCAGTGGCCATATTATTAGGAACCTCCTGTACCTAATAAAGAGGCCACTGCGTGTATGTTCGTGGTCTTCTGCTGCTGTAGCCCATCCGCTTCAACGTTCGATGCATTGTGCATTGAGAGATGCTTTCCTGCCCACCACTGTCGCCTTCTCGACATCTTGGGCCAGTCTGGCCATTCTCTTCTGACCTCTCACAAGGCATTTTTGCCCACAGAATGTATTTTGTTTCTCGCGCCCTGTTAGAGCGATTTTTGGGTTTAGCACATTGACATTTAGCAAATGACTTTGGCTACCAATCCTCACATCTGAAAATGTATTGTGAATTTACTTTGGAGTACTTTTTTGAACAATGGGTTTCTAAAAGCCGTGAATCCCAGACCAGACCATAAGACATAGGAGTAGAATTAGGCCATTCAGCCCATCGAGTCTGCTCCACCATTCCATCAGGCTGATCCCGGATCCCACTCAACCCCATACATCTGCCTTCTCACCATATCCTTTGATGCCCTGACCAATCAGGAAACACTCAGCTTCCGCCTTGGGCCTCCACCGCAGTCTCTGGCAGAGCATTCCACAGAGTTACTATTCTCTGGCTAAAACAATTCCTCCGTACCTCTGATCTAAAGGGTCATCCCTCAACTTTGAGGCTGTGCCTCTAGTCTGAGCACCCCCACCATTGGAACCATCCTCTCCACATCCACCCTGTCTAGTCCTTTCAACGTTCAGTAGGTTTCAATGAGATTCCCACACATTCTTCTAAATTCCAGTGAGTACAGGCCCAAAGCTGCCAAACGCTCCTCTTGTTAACCCCTTCATTCCCTCATGAACCTCCTCTGGACTCTTTCCAATGACAACGCATCCTTGCTGAGAGATACGGGGCCCAAAACTGTTGACAATACTCCAAGTGCGGCCTGACTTGTGTCTTGTAAAGCCTCAGCGTTATTTCCTGCTTTTGTATTCTATTCCCCTTGAAATAAATGCCAACATTGCATTTGTCTTCGTTACCACAGACTCAACCTGTAAATCAACCTTCTAGGAGTCTTGCACAAAGACTCCCAAGTCCCTCTGCAGTGTGATGTTTGAATCTTCTCCCCATTTAGATAATGGTCTGCACTATTGTTTCTTGTACCAAAATGCAGTATCATACATTTCCCAACACTGTATTCCATCTGCCACGTTTTTGCCCATTCTTCCCATTTCTCTAAGTCCTGCTGCAATCACATTGCTTCCTCTGTACTAACTACCCCTCTACCTATTTTCGTGTTGACCACAAACTTTGCCACAAAGCCATCAATTCCGTTATCCGAGTCACTGACAAACAATGTGAAAAGCAGCGGTCCCAATACTGACCCCTGAGGAACACCACTAGTCACTGGCAGCCCCTTTATTCCCACTCGCTGCCTCCTGCCTGTCAGCCATTCCACTATCTGCGGCAGTATCTTTCCTGTAACGCCATAGAATTTTTTCATGTTAAAGGGCCTCATGTGTGGCACCTTATCAAATGCCTTCTTATAATCCAAGTAAATGACATACACTGCCTGTCACTTGTCCACCCTGCTTGTTACTTCCTCGAAGAACTCTTAACAGATTTGTCAGGCAAGATTTCCCTCCACAGATACCACGCTGACTTTGACTTATTTATCAATAGTCTTCAAGTACCGCATCCTTAATAATAGATCCCAACACTTTTCTAACCACTGAGGTTAGGCTAACTGGCCTATAATTTCCTTTCTTCTGCTTCCCTCCCTTCTTAAAGAGTGGAGTGACATTTGCAATCTTCCTGTCCTCCAGGACCATGCCAGAATCAAATGATTCTTGAAAGATCGTGACCAATGCATCCGTTATCTCTTCAGTGACCTCTCTCAGAACTCTAGGATGTGGTCCATCTGGTCCAGATGTCTTATCCACCTTAAGACCTTTGAGTTTGTCTAGCACTTTTTCCTTTGTAATAGCAATGGCACTCACTCCTGCTCCCCGACACTCATGGACCTCTGTCACACTGCTAGTGTCTTCCACAGTGAAGGCAGAAGCAAAGTACCCATTAAGTTCATCTGCCGTTTCTTTTTCCCCCCACTACTATCTCGCCAGCATCATTTTCCAGTGGTCCAATATCAACTCTCACCTCCCTTTTACTCTTTATAAAACTGAAAAGCACTTGGTATCCTGCTTAATATTATTGGCTAGTCTGCCTTCATATTTCATCTTTTCCTTTCTTTAGTTGTCTTTGGTTGGATTTTAAAAGCTTCCTAATCATCCAACTTCCCACTCGCTTTTGCTACCTTATATGCCCTTTCTTTGGCTTTTATGCAGTCCTTAACTTCCTTTGTCAGCCACAGTTGCCTACCCCAGCCATTTGAGAACTTCTTCTGTGGGAAATATCCATCCTGTGCCTTGTGAACTATTCCCAGAAACTTCAGCCATCTCCGCTCCGCCGTCATCCTTGCCAGTATCCTCCTCCAATCCATCTGGGCAAGCTCCTCTCTCACGCCTCTGTAATTCCCTTTATTCCATTGTGATACCATTATATCTGACTTACGCTTCTCTCCCTCGAATTCCCCTGCAGCCCCACACTGCTCGGCGGTGTCGAGGTTCGTTTCCTGGTGTGCTGAGGCAAGATGCCGGTCAGACTCAGCTGCAAGACCGAGGACCCAGAACCTGGTTTGGAGGCAGAGCCCGTGACGTTGAAGGAGCAGTTCTCACAAGAGAGATAAAGAGAAGAGCGGACACTCAGAAGAGAGAAGGACATTGCAAGAAAAGACAAAATACAAAGAAAACGGTGCACATGAAGAACATCAGTGATCAGCAGATGAGAGTGATGTGAAACCTCCAAAATCAACAAAGCGCAAATTGGTGAAGGATGATTATGAGGAAAAATCTGAAAGGAGATATAAACGGGAAGATAAAAATGGGTTGATGAATGAATCAAAATCTGAAGCCATTCCATCTTGCAGCGATGATTCCATATAGTGCTCTGAGGGCGAAGTAGAAGAGGAACTGTCTTTTGAACAGAGAGAAGGAGCCTTTTCAAACTTCAGAATTTCTCAGGAGACTATTAAACTGCTTAAGGCTCAAGGTGTGACTCACTTCTTTCAGGTACAAGCACGGACATTCAACCATATCTATGATGGTAGTGACTGCTTAGCACAGGCCAGGACCGGCACAGGCAAAACATTTCCCTTTGCCATCCCGTTGGTAGAAAAGCTGCAGCTGGACTTGACTGAACAAAGGAGGGGTCAGCCTCCTAAGGTCCTAACACTTGCACCAACAGGAGAACTTGTGATTCAGGTGTCAAAAGCTATCAAGGATATTACCAGAAAACTTCCTGTCTCTTGTCTTCACGGTGGAACAGTCAAATGGCAGCATTCGGACAGGCATTGATATTTTGGTGGGGACACCTGGCCGGATCAGGGACCATTTGCAAAACATGAAGATTAGGTTGCCTAACCTGAAGCACGTGGTCCTGGATGAAGTGAGCCAAACGCCGGGCATGGGCTTTGCAGAACAGGTGGAGGATATTCTGGAAGTTGCACACTAAAGAGCTTCCATGGCTAGAGGCAATGCTGATTAAAATTTATTTGGATGTGTGGTGTGGGCGCGAATCGGGAGGTGTGAAGTTTGTGTGTAGTTTCAAAGAAAGCATTGTAGATACATTGTAAATATGGAATTGTTTTAGCACATAAGATATCAAGTCTATGTTGGGCCAGACAGACCTTTTGAGCAATGCTGCTGTACTTTGTTTTGTCGAATAAAGGAGCTGCTTTGTATCTACCAGTACTTCATTCATGCAACAACACACGATTCTTAGTAAACTAAAGAGACAGTTGTGCTTGAAGGTCCCAGGAGATCAACAGTTTCTGAGATACTGAAATGGCACTGTTCAGTGCCAACAGTCAAAGTCACTTAGATCACACTTCTTCCCTATTCTGATGTTTGGTCTGAACAACAATTGAACCTCTTGACCGTGTCTGCAACACTTTTCAGCTGCCACATGATTGGCTGATTAGATATTTGCATTAACGAGGAGGTGTACAGTTGTAGCTAATAAACTGGCCGCTGAGTGTATGCGTCTGCAGATGTTCAGTGGTGGTGAACCTTCTTGAGAAGCTTTTTATGTGCAAATATTGGCTACAATCCTCTACAAAATTCTCATGAGTGCCGTGATAAGTTTGAGCAGAGTCTATTATTGATTGATGAATTAGTAACAATGATTATGGACTTTTTAAGGAAAAGGATGTGTCCTGTTGCTTATTTACATATATTCTTTGTTCTACTATTTATAAAAAAATAACAGAGACAGATTGAAACAAACAAAGCCTTTCAAAAATTTATTAACATCAATATTTTAAAAAGACAATTAAATTGACATCACTTATAAATAGTATTGTTATTCTACCACATTTATAACAGTTATGAACAGTTTCATAATGCCACTTTACAGGGGAAGTCCTGCCCATCACTGTTTCAGAAAATAAGGTGCATGATGCTTTATCACTTTTTAAAAATCATGCCATATCATCCACTCCACCACTCTCTGGTGCTTCTCCCACCACTTGAACATTTTTGTTTCATTCTGTCCAAGCTGAAAAGAGTAAACACAATTTTAAAAATAGATAGATAGATAGATAGATAGATAGATAGATAGATAGATAGATAGATAGATAGATAGATAGATAGATAGATACTTCATTCATCCCCATGGGGAAATTCAACTTTTTTCCAATGTCCCATACACTTGTTGTAGCAAAACTACTTACATACAATACTTAACTCAGTAAAAAAAATATGATATGCATCTAAATCACCATCTCAAAAAGCATTAATAATAGCTTTTAAAAAGTTCTTAAGTCCAGGCGGTAGAATTGTAAAGCCTAATGGCATTGGGGAGTATTGACCTCTTCATCCTGTCTGAGGAGCATTGCATCGATAGTAACCTGTCACTGAAACTGCTTCTCTGTCTCTGGATGGTGCTATGTAGAGGATGTTCAGAGTTATCCATAATTGACCGTAGCCTACTCAGCGCCCTTCGCTCAGCTACCGATGTTAAACTCTCCAGTACTTTGCCCACGACAGAGCCCGCCTTCCTTACCAGCTTATTAAGACGTGAGGCATCCCTCTTCTTAATGCTTCCTCCCCAACACGCCACCACAAAGAAGAGGGTGCTCTCCACAACTGACCTATAGAACATCTTCAGCATCTCACTACAGACATTGAATGACGCCAACCTTCTTAGAAAGTACATTGGACTCTGTGCCTTCCTGCATAAGGCATCTGTGTTGGCAATCCAGTCAAGCTTCTCGTCTAACTGTACTCCCAGATACTTGTAGGTCTTAACCTGCTCCACACATTCTCCATTAATGATCACTGGCTCCATATGAGGCCTAGATCTCCTAAAGTCCACCACCATCTCCTTGGTCTTGGTGATATTGAGACGCAGGTAGTTTGAGTTGCACCATATCACAAAGTCCTCACAAATACCTCACCGATAAACTTAAATAACATAGTAAATGTGTTTTTTTTGAAAAAATATTCATGGAGGTGTGAAATGACATATAGTGTTTACTGATGTTAGCATTGAATATCCAATGTTCACTCACAAATGTCAGAAATAAAAATATAAACAGGGAGAAGCCAATGCCAACTGGCCCAACCACTTAGTCTCTGAATATTAATCTGTACACCAGGTCTGCGAAGATTTTGAAATGTATCATTCAATTCAAGTTTAATTGTCATTTCAACCACACACAAAAATTCATGAATACAGCCAGACAAAAGAGCGTTACTATGGGATCAAGGTGTATAGCATAATACAGTCGCACAAAGCACACATTCAATACACAAATAAAGTAGTATCACAATCACTATAGAAAAGTATTGCAAAAGAAACCTCATGCCATCAGTCCACAGTTGACAATAGAGCCTGATTGCTCCAGCCTGGACTCTGCTCCCCACCCAGGCACTGCGGCTAACATCATCTAACAATTTTTGGCAGTAAAGATAATCATCATGTATCTTTTATACTATGGGTAGGGTTTAAAGGATCGAAGGATGGTGCTGCTTGCTGTGTGCCAACAAAACCTTTTGCATGTGCCATCCTGGGTACACTTGACATAGGTTCACCACCCCTGCATTAATAACTAAATTAAATGTACTTTAAGGAATAAATTCCATTCATGTAGTGTCCCAGTGAGTGAAGCCTCTGACACAATCAGAACTTCATGAAATGTTATCAGAGTTCATGGGAGTAGACTCTATCATACATTGTCCCAGAGTTCTGAACAGCTTGTGTCAATCAAACAAGGCTTAAAAAGGTTACTTAAAACTTGTTAAACTATTTTACATCTGCCATGTGAGTGATTCGCCTGCGAGGCTTAGAAGAAGAATGAAGATAACAAACCAATTTTAATGCCAATATCAAAAAGCTGCAAGCATCATCTGTCCAGGACGACCAACAAAGCTTTCACTGAAACCAGAACACTGGACAACTCAGCTGCTCAAGAGTATTTGCGGAGGCAAAAGGTGAAGTTGACATTTTGGGTCAATGCATTTTGATCCAAAACATATTGCCAGCACGGCAGCGTAGTGATTAGCACAATGCTTACAGTAGCAGCAAGCCGGGTTCAATTCTGATTGCGCTTCAGTTTCCTCCCACAGTCCAAAGACGTACCGGTTGATAGGTTAATTGATCATTGTAAATTATCCCGTGAGTAGGCTAAGTTTAAATCAGGGGATAGCTGGGACGCACAGCTCGAAGGGCAAGAAGGGCCTATTCTGCACTGTACCTTAATAAATACCAATTTTAAAGATGACCTTTTTTTATTATACTGTACTTGCATCGAACAACACAGTGAAGTGCGATGTTTGTGTCTGTGATCAACATGGTACGAGGATGTGCTGGGGGCAGCCCACAAGTGCCACCTTGCTTCTGATGCTAACATAGCATCCCCATGACTTACTAGCCCATCTCGTACGTCTTTGGAACGTGGGAGCAAACCAGAACACTTGGAGGAAAATCATGCAATCACGGAGACAAAGTCCTTACAGAGAGCAACCGGATTTGAACCCCAGTCACTGGCACTATAAAGCGTTATGCTATGTCCTTTCTTTATGCTCCTTTCTTCCAGCGCTCTGTTTTAATTTTGTTCTGGAATTCAGGATCGGTAGTCTCTTCTACCTCCGATCATCAAATCGCTTCTTGGTTTATGGCAGACCTGGCTAGTAAAGCCAGATACAGTACTTTGTGAATGGAAAAATGTCTTTTTCAGCTGGGACTAGTACAACGAGTGCTGGAGGAGCTCGTTGGGTCAGAGGGAAACAGATCGAGTTGAGACCTTTCATCTGGACTGGGTGGAGGGCAGATAACCAGTATGAAAAGGTAGGGGAAGGGGTGGAGCAAGAGATAGCAGGTGGGGGGCAATGGGTGGTCGATAGGCAAATGGAAGTGGAAATAATGTCAAGACCAGGAGGTGATAGTTGGAAGTGACAAAGGGCTGAAGATGATGGAATCTAATAGGGGAGGACGGTGGTGATTAGGATGCAGATAAGGAGGAGGGAGAGCTACCAATGGGAAGAGTGTGTGGGTGATGGGCAGATGGAGAGGGAGAGGGAGGGGTGTTGTTTATGTTGCTGCAGATTCCAGCATCAGCAATCTCTGGTATCTTGATTTCAGCCTTGATATCAATTGTCCCTGAGATTTGGACCAGAGTATTTACTGATAACGTTACATTGACCAATGAATGTGACTCAGAGCACACAGCAAACTCACAAAATAAACTCTAAAGGGCAGGGGAACCAGAATCTAAAGCAAGTTCTCCAAGTGAAAGCAAAGCCATTTCTCCAGAAAAATGCAGTAAGTGGAGGATAGCACATCCAAATTATGTGCATGAAATCAATGTCAGCTGATGATTATAATGCCACCAAAGTTATTCCACAGCCAAACTGCCTAATCACTCCTGATGGCTATGGTTTCATCTCCATATGTTGCCTTTCATAAAGTGCTGCCCTCTAATGTTCATTTGGTGGAAGACAAGCTGGACTGTGTTCATTTGCAGTGTGATGAGTAACTGCTACGTGCTTGTTCTCGCAGAAACCTGGCTCCAGGACAAGATCCCATGCACCGTCAATCTGCTGGTTGTGACACTCAGGGAATTGGGTTACATTATCATTTCTTTTTGTGACCGTGTGTTTTACTGATATTATAATTATGTTTGCCTCTGTGCCTTCTGCTGTGTGTGCCTTTTAGTACTGTGCTTTGCACCCTGGCCCCAGAGGAACATTGTATTGTTCGGCTTTATTGAATGATAATTGATTAAATGATTGAATGATAATTGAAATTGAACATAAAGAGTTGCAGAAAATAGTTCCAGTGAAGTTAAAGGAACCACTGCTGTTTGTAAAACTCCACTCACCCCACTCTTCCTGCATATACACTCAGTGGCCACTCTATTAGGTACACTTGTACATCTGCTCGTTAATGCAAAATCTAATCAGCCAACTCAATGTATAAAAGCATGCAGACACGGTCAAGAGGTTCAGTTGTTGTTCAGACCAAACTTCAGAATGGGGAAGAAATGTCACCTAAGTGACTGACTGTGGAATGATTGTTGGTGCCAGATGGGGTGGTTTGAGTATCTCAGAAACTGCTAATCTCCTGGGATTTTCATACACAACAGTCTCTAGAGCAGGGGTTCTCAACATGGACCCCTTGCTTAATGGTATTGGTCCATGATCTAAAAAGAGTTGGGAGCCCTTACTACAGAGAATACAAAATACAAAAAAACACCAGGCGAACAGCAGCTTTGTGAGCAAAAACCACTTGTTAATGAGGGAGGTCAGAGGAGAGTGGCCAGACTGGCTCAAGCTGAAATGTAGGGGACAGTAACTCAAATAACCGCGCGGTACAATAGCGGTCTGCAGAAAAATATCTCTGAACGCGCAGCTCATAAAACCCTGAAGTGGATGGACTGCAGCTGGAGAAGCCCACAAATATACATCACTTTATTAGGTACAGGTGGCATTGAATAAAGTGGCCACTGGGTGTATATTGCAGACTTGTTTGTCACACCAAAGAGCTTTCTGAGATGCCAGTGTTCAAGCCATCTCCTTCTCACTAAGTTGTTGTTTGCTTTACGCAGCAGAGTCTCTCAGATTTTATTTATGCCTCAAGCAGTCACTGGCATCACTTCTGTCTGGTATCCATCCTATGTACAGTCACAGCTGGCTGCTCCCTGTTATTTTGCCAACGGCAGAAAAAGACAGCCAGACAAAAATGGTCATTAAATCAAATTTATCTCCAGAGCTGTGACAAAATCCAGACATTTTTAAAATATAAATAGCTGGTGGTTATGAGACCACAGACTGTATTGGGAAGATGGGTGCAGTTCAGAATCAGATCCATCATCTGCTCACAGATGTCTCCCTCCTATTGTGTATTTAACACTTCAGTAATATCCGAGTAATATTGGAAATATATTGTTTGATTAAGCATTCTTTGTTGTTTACATTTGCAGGTCATATGTAAAACTATGTAAATGGTGTACGCCATTATGCCACCATGTCATACAGTACTTGTGCTCCTCGCTTAAAGTAAAACTAAGATACATTATTCCTGGCTCCGTGTCTTTGCTTTTGATTAGTTTAATATTTTGGAGTTACAAACATTTTTGAGTAAGTTTTAAAATGAATCTGAGATGTCTACCTACCTGTTGAAGCACAACAAGAAGTTTGAGTTTAAAAAAGCACAGCAAGGTTTTCAAGTTTAAAAAAATACAGCACACTTTCTTCACAAGAGAGAAATGTTTGAGTTTAAAAGAAGGACAGAGAACGGATGAGTTCATGGGTTCATAAATGGAGACTACTGGTTGATACGATCCATAAATGAAAAAAAGCAGAAATGGCTGGCTACTTCAGAAATATAGATGCGTTCAATTGCACAATAGATAACTGACTCATGTATACTGAGTGAATTGAGCAGTATGTTGAAGCAAATGAAATCGCCAATGAGAGGTAAGTACCAGTTTTGTTGAATGCATTGCATTTATGGGCATATAGTTTGCTTAGACACTTCACTGCTCCAACCAAACCAGCTGAACAAAACTTTGCTGATATTATAAAAGTAATGCAGGAACACTTAGAACCATAACCACTGTTGATTGTAGAATGTTTTAGGTTTCATAAGTGGAATCAAAAAGAAGGGGAATTTATTCAGTTTACGTGGCTGAATTGAAGAGATTGTCTGAGCATTGTCGGTTTGGTAATGGGCTTAATGATGCACCAAGAGATCATTTAGTTTGTGGAATCTTACAATAAAGCATTGAAGCACAACTTACACTTAAAAGAGCAGTTGAAGTCACTGTATCAATGGAAACGGCAGAGAGGGAAGCAATTGAGTTGCAGTCAGGAATGAAAGTGAGCGTGAACAAAACTGCAATGTCTAAACAGAAGGTGGCCTGGTTGAACAAATTGTAAATCTGTTGTGGCAGGGGCTCGCATACACCAGACCAATGCCAGGTTAAAAGGTGAAACTTGCAGAAAATGCAACAAAGAAGGACACAGACATATAAAGAGCATGGTGGGCAGACAGAGATAAATGAACTGCGCAGGGAAGAGTAAAAGATAAAAAGTTAACCTGCACTTTCAAAAAGAGCACTATCCTGCATGCTGCTCATGAAAAATCTGATAGTGATGAGAGTGACATTGGACTGAGCATCCTTGACATTTACATTATGAAAACTAACAGTAGACAAGGAGTACAGCTCACGCCAGAAGTGCATGGTAAATTACTTAAAATGGAATTGGAAACATGGCTGAGATAACTACAACTTTATTGGAGATCCATCCACTATTTGCATGCCACATCCCTGCAGAAGAGTTAACTGGAAGCATGTTAGGAAAGGTTCTGGATGATGTCACAGAAGTGTTCAAGGATGGCACTGGAAAACTCAAACAAATCAATGGTAAAATAGCGCTTAATGAAAATGGCGCCCTCATGTTTTACAAAGCCCGCCCAGTTGCTTACACCATCCATTATAAAGTAGCCAGTGAGCTAGATTGCACGGAGGCTGAAGAAATTCTTTCCAAAGTTTGAGTGGAGTCCATGGGCAATGCCAGTGGTCTCAGTAACAAAGAAGGATGGGTCTGTCAGGATCGGTGGTGATTTTAAGGTCACCATCAACCCAGTGCTGAAAGTAGATCAATACCCTTGGCCCAGCATAGAGGCTATTTTTCCAAACTTTTCTGGAGGGAAACATTTCATCAACCTGGACAGCTGAGACAGAGAGAGAGATGGAAGGAGAGTCCAAAGTGTTTCTCACCATAAACCCTCACAAAGGGCTTTATCGCTGTAATAGGTTTATTTTTGGAGTGGCATCTGCACCTGCACTCTGGCAGAAAGCTGTGGACCAAGTTCTGCAAGGATCTCCAGGCACTCAGTGTTACCTGGATGACATCACTGTTACTGGTAAGGCTGCTTAGGAACACCTCCAAAATCTCAGGTGGGTGTTAAAATGATTAGAAGATTATGGGCTTGGGGCACAACACAGCAAGTGTAAGTTCTTTAAACCAAGCATCACCTACTGTGGTCACACCATTGCCGCACAAGAATTACACAAGTGTGCTGAGGAAATTCAGGCAGTCGTGGATGCCCCAAGGCCAAAGGACGTGTTGCAGTTGCAGTCCTGTATAGGATTTGCCAATTATTATAACAGGTTCCTGCCAACACTGGCCTCTGTGCTCCACCCCTTGAAGTTATTACTACACAGCTGGAAGAAATGGCAATGGACAAAGCAGTATGAGGAGGCTTTCCAAAAGTAAAGGAAATAGCTGAGCAGGGAGGGGTATTGTGTAGTTAATATTTCAGTAATATTGTAAATATATTCATACACAAGAGAAAGTCTGCAGGTGCTGGAAATCAAAGCAATACACACAAAATTCTGAAGGAACTCAGCAGGCCAAGCATCTATAGAAAAGAGTAAACAGTTGACGTTTTGGGCAGAGACCCTTCATCAGGACTAGGAAGAAAAAGATGAGAAGTCAGATGAAGAAGTTGGGGGAAGGGAAGGAAAAAGTACAAGGGTTGTAGGTGATAGGTGAAACCGGGAGAGGGGAGGGGTGAACTAAAGAGCTGGGAAGTTGATTGGTGAAAAGGGTAAAGGACTGGAGAAGCGGAATCTGGTAGAAGAGGACAGAAGACCATGGAAGAGAGGGAAGACGAGGAGCACCGGAGGGAAGTAATGGGCAGGTGAGGAGATAAGGCGGCAGCAGAGGAGGCCCAGGACTGATATATCGGAATGGAAATGGGAAATGGAATTGAAATGGGTGGCTAATAGGAGATCCCACTTTTTCAGGCAGATGAAGCATCTACATTTGTCTGGCTTCCACTCACTGCCATTCCAGTCCTGATGACGTCCCAACTCTAAAGGAGGGCTGTTTATTCCCCTCCATTGATGCAGCCTGACTTGCTGACTTCTTCCAGCATTCCTGCTAACGATCCACCAATCATGCTTTGTCTAATGTCAAAGTTGAAGAATAACCAAGTGGATGAAGTGCTGTGTCACTCCTGGCACCATCCCTCCAACAGGGGGCAATGAGCTTGGAAGAGTCAGGCAGAACCTGTACCAAGTGAGGAGGATCATTAAAAAAATAAGCCCACACATACAGTACAATGACTACTGCGTCTGATGGGTGTGAAATATCTAGTGATGCTTATAAAAATAAGAAAAAGATCATGTACACAATAGACAGCAATACAGGAGGGGCCCTATAAATAAACCCTCAGGCACAGCTTGTACTTTAGGAAATTGATTCAAAGCCAATGACTTGAAAGCTCTAAAGCCATTGGAGAATTTAATCCAACCAAAGTGCACCAGCTCGTCCTGACAGAGCAGCATATCAACAGTAGAACTATGAGGAATCTGTCTGTAAATCTTCTCTTGAGGATTAGGACAAACAGTAGTGTTTTATCCAGCTAATGTCTTAGGTTGCCCTGCTCAGAGTGCTGATCCTCATGGGTGTGAGGTCATACACAAAGGTGTGAGGTCATGCACTGTGGTGTGAGGTCATACACTAAGATCTAAGGTCATGCACTGTGGTGTGAGGTCATACACTAAGACGTGAGGTCATACACAAGTATATTACACCCTCTGCTCAAAGTGCTGATCCTCACTAGTGTGAGGTCATACACTAAAGTGTGAGGTCATGCACTGCGGTGTGAGATCATACACAAAGGTGTGTTACACTCACTTGCTGAAGGTGCTGATCCTGTCTGGAATGGAGTCTTACACAAAGAACCCCTCCAGCATCCATAGAGTGACTTGCTAAAATCCAAGTTGATAGGGATGCTCCAGACTCTACACTCAGCCACCCATACCTAACCAAGAGGGCAGTAATTGTATGTCCATGGTCTTCTGCTGCTGTAGCCCACCTGCCTCAAGGTTCAACATGCTGTGCCTTCAGAGATGCTCTTCTGCACACCACTGTTGTAATGTGTGGTTATCTGAGTTATTATCGTCTTCCTGTCAGTTTGAACCATTCTCCTCTGACCTCTCTCATTAACCCAAAGCACTGGTGGTTTCTCGCACTGTTCTCTGTAAACTCAAGGGACCGTTGTGTGTGACAGCCCACCAGCAGTTTCTAAAATACTTGGACCACCCCATGTGGCACCAACAATGGTCAAGGTCACTGAGACCACATTTCCTCCCCATTCTGATGTTTGGTCTGAACAACTGAATCTCTTGACCATGTCTGCATGCTTTTTTGCAGTACGTTGCTACCACATGATTGGCTGATTAAGTATTTGCATTAATGAGCAGGTGTACAGGTGATACCTAATAAAGTGGCCAATGAGTGTATATACATATTCAAATTTAAGACCCACAATATAGAGTTCTTCCATCGCCAATAATAACAAGTCCTTGCTGTCTGTATACATCAGCCATATGTATAACACTCTAGTGCCCATACATGCAACAGATCTCCAGTGTTTGGACAAACAAACTTTCTAGTATGATGCCCTTGCATGCCAAGGGTCAACAGTTCCAGACAAGAAGTCATCTTGAATGGATGACAACCCCTTTCAACCACCTGAGGCAGAGGCAGACTATATCCAGTGGCAATCTGTCACTGGGAAGACATGAAGTAGCCCAGGGAAATTCTCAGATGCTAGAAACCACTGACAATAAGTTCTCTAGAATCTTTGTTCCCTGGGTCCCAGCAGGCAAGCTGATTTGACCGCGCCCTACTAGTGGGGTCCTGTCTGCCGTTCAATGCGTAAGGACACTAGTTTTGCACTTAATGAGGACGGTCCCACCCGAGACTGATAGATGCATCACCCTTTTGCAATTGCAGATCAGCCGGAAGTGGAGCCATTCCATGTTAACCACTCCCCAGTGGATGCTCAATGAACCACATCGTAGCTGCTCTGTGTCTTGTTTCTAACCTTGATAACCCATAGGAGCAGAATCAGGAGCCCCTTGAGCCTGCTTCATGATTCAGTCACGGCTGATTTATTTTCCCTCCCGACCCCATTCTCCTGCCTTCTCCCTATAACCTTTGACACCCTTACTAATTAAGGACCTATTAGCCTTCATTTTAAGTATCCTCAGTGACTTGGCCTCCACAGCCATTGTGACAATGAATTCCACAGCTTCACTGTGTCTAAAGGAATTCCTCTTTACCACTGTTCTGCATGGACATCCTTCTATTCTGAGGCTATGCTCTCTGGTCTTAGCCTCTCTCCCACAAATGGAAACTTCCTCTGCATACCCATTCTACCCAGGCCTTTAAATATTCTGTAGGTTTCAATGAGCTGTCTCCTCATTCTCCTGAACTCCAGCGAGCAGAGGGCCAGAGTTCTCAAATATTCCTCATATGTTAACCCTGTCATATCTGTGATTATTCTTGTAAACTTCCACTGGGCTCTCTCCATGCCAACACATCCTTTCATAGATATGGGGCCCAAAACTGCTCACACAGTGGCGGCTGTCCCAGAGCTCCGGCTACAATCCCTTCCCTCATCGAAACAAAGGAACTGGCCATTTACCTCGCATTTTCAGACAACCTGTCAGTGTTCAGACATTGGAAGTAACTCACCGGCTGAGAGGGGCACTGAGATGTGAACAGGTGCTGCAAAAAACAGGTTGATTCATTGCTGACAGGCTCCAACCCAGATCACTAACGATGGCCAGGGTTTCAGCTTTTCATCAAGATGACTCATCGGGTAACGTCACCGTGGGAAACATAATAGAAGTTCGATGGGAGTGTCAGGCAGGAAACAATGACTCTATATTAGAACCTTAAAAGGCAAGTAAGGTTGAACTGTGGACCAAGGAACAGAGTCAATGTTTCAAGGTGATTAATGCTTCTTTTGCTTTCTGTGAATTCAAGGTCACCATGATCAACAGGAAGGAAAATCGGCGAATGGGGAAGCTGATTCATTCTCATGGACTTTGTGCAACTGAGCAAATACTGCCAGCAGATGTTTCTGAAGAACAGGAGGAAGCTATACCTTCACATGAAGTACCATTCCTCGGCGAGTTGCCACTCACGTAAAGCAGCCATAAAGCCAGAATTAAATGTTCACACCTACAGGCTACCCACCCAATGATCCTCTGGTCTTACTCTTCCTACATGAAGCATGTAGCTCAGTCTTCCCATCAAGCCTGCTCCTAACATTCCTCAGAGCATCCAGTTAGGCTGAGTATGGCCCACAGTTCCATAAGGAATTGTTAGCATTTACCCACTCCACGTGCAAGGGAATCCCAAACTGACAAGTACCTGCCCAAGGTCCAAAATGAGCTGCTCACATAGTGCTCGGGGCACGTCTTACTGGGGAGCTTACCTCTTTCACCCTTCGCCAATCCAACCTGGTTCATCATCGGGCACTCCTCTCTGTTTACATTCTTTTCCAGTTTCACTTCACTTTCATTTAATTGTGCACTGTTTTAATATTGTAGGATGTTTCTTGCTCACCGAGACTTTTAAAAGCTACTCAGACTTAAGCCAGTGACGGTGCTTCCACTGTCTGCTGCCAGGTCTATGTTACCTGGTGCCTGTTGAAGTCTCCAGTGGGAGATCCGTGAGACCCCCTGACCCACTCTCACTGCTCCCCCTCTACAATCTCTGCTGCCGCCTTGCTCTTCAACCATACTCTCACCCAGATTTGCTCGCTTGCTGAAGTCCCACTGCCTCCAGAGCCTCGATTGGTTGCATTATATATTACTGTTGTAATAATAAATGTATAGTCCTTTAATATGACCAAATGCTCCCTATTTATATACGGCTCGCAATCACTGACACTTGTTGTTCTGTGCAAGCAGTACAGTGCAATACATGAAGAATTAACACAAGTTAAGATAAATATTAAAAAACATAAATGGTGCAAAATAGTGAGGCAATGTTCATGGGTTCATGGACCGTTCAGAAATCTAATGATGGAGGGGAAGCAGCTGTTCCAACGTTGAGTGTGAGCTCCTCTCTGATGGTAGCAATGAGAAGAGGGCGTGTCCTGGCTGGCGAGGGTCCCTCTCGATGCAGCCTTTTCCAATCCTGGCATTGGAGCCTCTGTCCTAGGCAGGGGTGCAACCCGTCAAAATGGTCTCCACCGTACATCTGTAGAAATCTGCTCGAGTCTATGGTGATATTCCGAATCTCCGCAAACTCCTAACGAGGTAGCTGCTGTTGTGCCTTCTTCATGATTGCATCAATATGTTCTGCACCAAACCCCAAAACTTGAAGCTGCTTATCCTTTCCATTTCTCTCTCTCTCTCTTTCTCTCCCACTGCCCCCTCTCTCTCTATCTTTATCAGTATATCTCTACCTCTCTCTATATCCCTATTTCTATCTGTATCCCTCTTTCTCCATCTCTCTGTCTCTGTCTCTAACTCTAACTCTAGCACCATCTCCCTCTCTCACTACACCCTCCTCTCTGTCTCTCTCTATCACTCTCTATTTCTCTCTCTCTGTTTCCCTCTTTATCTCAATCACCTCCCTCTATGGTTTTTTTATGCCGCGAAGTTCTTTGATGATCTAACATACCATTTTTCCTCCAGTACCTGGCGGTCTCACCCATCCATCGCTTTACACTGTCCCTCAGGAACATTGATTCACCATATACAGTATCTTATCTCAAAGCACAGCAACATGGAGGGCTTCATTCAGGTCAGCCTTACATATTTACTTGGGTTGGCACGTGGCCAAGTGGTTAAGGCGTTCGTCTAGTTATCTGAAGGTCGCTAGTTCGAGCCTCGGCTGAGGCTGCGTGTGTGTCCTTGAGCAAGGCACTTAACCACACATTGCTCTGAGACGACACCGGAGCTAGGCTGTATGGGTCCTAATGCCCTTCCCTTCGACAACATCGGTGGCGTGGAAAGGGGAGACTTGCAGCTTGGGCAACTGCCGGTCCTCCATAAAAAAACCTTGCCCAGGCTTGCGCCCTGGAAACTTTCCAAGGTGCAAACCCATGGTCTATTGAGAATAACAGAGGCCTACACTACTACACATATTTACTTCATCAGCATGGAGCAGTAAGTTCTTTAACACCTTGAATAACCAGACTACAATGCTGTGTGAGAGGCAGGGAGTTTTGCATTTTGGCCTTCCCGTGTGATACTTCTCCCTGCTTTCTATCAGAGATTTTGCCTGTGAATTGCACGGCTGGGGGTCGTAACTGCAGCACGGTTTGTTTTTTTGTCAGCAGTAGGTCCAAGCAGAGGACTGTTAACAATGTGCACCCAAACCTGGCTGATCCCCTGCCTCTGAGGGAACAGATCGCTGAAGGAAGAAGCCCAGATGTCGGACTGCACGCTGCGGTTAATTTCAGGATTACACAACTGAAACTGGACTTTCCCTGTCCTTGTGCAACAGACATTTCCAGGTCATTTTTTTTTCCTCTCGAAATTTGACCAGGACCCCAGGTTAGCACAGGACTGGGGCCCCACAAAGGACTCTGACTTACCTCCTATCCTCACCCCACCTCACCCACTGCTTTAGCCTCCGATCAGCTCATCACCTGCCCCTTTGTCCCTGCAATCCGATCCTGCAAATCTGTCAATTGCAACTCTGGCATTTCCTCCAGTTGCAGGCTTCCTGAGCCCCTCAGCTCCCTGACTAAATCCCCGATCTCCATCCATCCCCAGCACGACATCCCAATATTCAGTCATCCCACTCCCATCCCTGGACCCAGTTAGGCCCACCCAAGACCCCCCCCCCCCCACCTTCAACTCTTTCTACCCAACAACTTCTGAAACCTTTGATCGAATGAAGGAAAACAGAAACGCCTGTTCGGTAGTACTCAAGAGATTTGCGGCAACCAGGTCCCAACTGACACTCTCTTCACCGTGACATAACACACCTTTCATGGTGCATTGCAACTTCAGGGCCAGAAAGCCTCCTACCATCTTGTTTATAAGCTAAAGATGTCCAGAGGTGCATTGAAGTGAATGTAATTCTTTCGGAGGTTAGTCACTGTGTAAGGTAGGTCAGCGTGGGAGCCAAGAGACCCAGAATACTTCTTGTTCTGGCTTTTAATGGCGACAGGCAGCCCAACTTAAAGGTGCACTACTCCCACCAACTGGGCTGGAGTGTGGTGTAGAGAGTCGGGAAATAAAACCCCTACTAGTTTGTTATCAAACGAAAATTAAATTACCCCAAAAAGCCCTATAGATTGTAAATAATGAATGACAATATTGTGAATTAAATTGAAGTCACTTCCATAACTTAGTAAAGTTTTAAAATGAACACTATCAACCCCCCAAAGGTGTAGTACAACCTGCATTTGATGTCTTTCAACCTTATATGTTTCACCTTGCAAAAGAATGTGTTCAACTCTTTCATAATGATGGCCCAGAATACTGGACAAGCATCTTCAACCATCTTCAGCACTTGACTGAAGAAATAATGACTTGCGAATAATCCCATCCTCCTTTGAAACGTATGATCTCTACATAGAAAGAGAGGCAGATGAAGCCTGAGCTGTGCCTGACGAGCGACGTACCTGTGTACTGCAGCGGTCCCTCGCTGCTGCGCTGGAACCTCGCCTGAGATTAGGACCTTGTGTATCCAAGTTGGGGCTTGACTTGAGAGCCCAAGTGTGACTGTTGCCGTGGAGACTTTGCTGCGCCCGTATGCTGTATCTTTGGTCCTTGTAAAACTCCAGCCACTGGAACTGAAGGTAAAGCTTCTATTATATCCTCCTGCAACGGTCCATTGGTTTACCTTGTAAGCAATCTCAACGTATATGAAACGCCCACTGAAACTGTGAGACTTGAAATAGAAAATATTTTTTTTATCTTTCACTTTTTGTGATGTCACCAGCAATGCCAGCATTTATTGTCTATCCTAGTTGTTCCTGAACTTAAAAGCAATGAGAAACCCATCTCATGGCAGTCTGGAATCACCTGTAAAAGTGACTGAAGGCAAAGATGACATATTTCTATTACTGAAGGGCGTTAATGAATGATTGAAATTTATGGTTAATATTACTAATGATTAGTTTTAATAAAACACATTCATTTAAATTATCCAGCTGGATTTGAATTTATATCCCTGGAGCAATATTCTGGAACTTCGGTTGTGAGCTTAAACACTTCATTATCATACCAGCAATTCATCACGGCCCTGGTGCTGCTATATTGTCTATATTAGTCTATAAAGAATTAGTTACCAAAGTTCAAAGTAAATTTATTGTCAATGTGCACATATGTCACCATATACTGCACTGAGATTCATATTTTGTAGGCATTCACAGTAGAACACAATATAATCAATGAAAAACTACACACAAGATATATTCATACTTTATAATTATGTAAGATATACTTTATTTTATATAATACTGAGAACATGATTTATAAGGTGCTTGAAAGTGGGTCCACAGATCGTCCACATAATTTAGGTCAGTTGAGATGAGTGAAGTTATCATGCTGATGGTTGAAGTTCCTGAACCTGGTGCTGTGCAACCTGGTGATCTGACGGGCTCTCACGACCAGACTATGTAACAGTTTCTTCCCCCAAGCTATCAGACTCCTCAATACTCAGAGCCTGGACTGACACCTTACTGCCCTATTGTCTTGTTTATTATTTATTGTAATGCCTGCACTGTTTTGTGTGCTTTATGCAGTCCTGGGTGGGTCTGTAGTCTAGTGTAGTTTTTTTTTCTGTGTTGTTTTTTACAAACCCCATTTCCAGAAAAGTTGGGATATTTTCCAAAATGCAATAAAAACAAAAATCTGTGATATGTTAATTCACGTGAACCTTTATTTAACTGACAAAAGTACAAAGAAAAGACTTTCAATACTTTTACTGACCAACTTAATCGTATTTTGTAAATATACACAAATTTAGAATATGATGGCTGCAACACACTCAACAAAAGTTGGGACAGAGTTAAAATAAGATTGAAAAGTGCACAGAATATTCAAGTAACACCGGTTTGGAAGACTCCACATTAAGCAGGCTAATTGGTAGCAGGTGAGGTATCATGACTGGGTATAAAAGTAGAGTCCATCAAAGGCTCAGTCTTTGCAAGCAAGGATGGGTCGTGGCTCACCCCTTTGTGCCAAAATTCGTGAGAGAGTTGTTAGTCAGTTCAAAAGGAACATTTCCCAATGCAAGATTGCAGAAAATTTAGGTCTTTCAACATCTACAGTACAAAATATTGTGAAAAGATTCAGAGAATTCAGAGACATCTCAGTGCGTAAAGGATAAGGTCGGAAACCACTGTTGAATGTGCGTGATCTTCAAGCCCTCAGGCGGCACTGCCTAAGAAACCGTCATGCTACTGTGACAATTATAGCCACCTGGGCTTGGGAGTACTTCGGAAAACCATTGTCACTTAACACAGTCCGTCGCTGCATCCAGGAATGCAACTTGAAACTGTATTACGCAAGGAGGAAGCCATACATCAACTCTATGCAGAAATGCCGGCGAGTTCTCTGGGCCCGAGCTCATCTCAGATGGACCGAAAGACTGTGGAACCGTGTGCTGTGGTCAGATGAGTCCACATTTCAGCTAGTTTTCAGAAAAAATGGGCGTCGAGTTCTCCATGCCAAAGATGAAAACGACCATCCTGATTGTTATCAGTGAAAGGTGCAAAAGCCAGCATCTGTGATGGTATGGGGGTGCATCAGTGCCCACGGCATGGGTGAGTTGCATGTATGTGAAGGTACCATTGACTCTGAGGCGTATATTAGGATTTTAGAGAGACATATGTTGCCATCAAGGCGACGTCTCTTCCCAGGACATCCATGCTTATTTCAGCAGGACAATGCCAGACTACATTCTGCACGGGCTACAACAGTGTGGCTTTGTAGACACAGAGTGCGTGTGCTTGACTGGCCTGCTGCCAGTCCAGATCTATCTCCTATTGAAAATGCATGGCGCATCATGAAGAGGAGAATCAGACAACGGAGACCACGGACTGTTGAGCAGCTGAAGTCTTATACCAAGCAAGAATGGACAAAATTTCCAATTGCAAATCTACTACAATTAGTATCCTCAGTTCCAAAACGATTAAAAAGTGTTATTAAAAGGAAAGGTGATGTAACACAATGGTAAACATGCCTCTGTCCCAACTTTTGTTGAGTGTGTTGCAGCCATCAAATTCTAAATTTGTGTATATTTACAAAATACAATTAAGTTGGTCAGTAAAACCATTGAAAATCTTTTCTTTGTACTTTTGTCAGTTAAATAAAGGTTCACGTGAATTAACATATCACAGATTTTTGTTTTTATTGCATTTTGGAAAATATCCCAACTTTTTCTGGAAATGGGGTTTGTACGTAGTTCAGTGTAGCTTTTGTACTGTGTGATGTAACACCACGGTCCTGAAAAACATTGTCTCATTTTTACTGTGTACTGTACCTGCAGTTATGGTCGAAATGACAATAAAAGTGACTTGACTTGACTAAGGCTCTTGTACGTCCTCACCAATGGCAGCAGCAAGAAGAGAGCATGGCCTGGATGGTGGGGGTCCTTGATGATGGATGCTGCTTTCTTGTGGCAGGGCTCCTTGTAGATGTGCTCAGTGGTAAGCGAGGGCTTTGCCTGTGATGGACTGGCTGCGTCCACTACTTTTGCAGGCTTTTCCGTTCTAGCAACATCTGCTTCAGGGGTTGCTTTATGGAGTCGAGCTCTTGGTTAGCTGAAGCACATGGACGCTAAGCATGGGCAAAATCAGCCTATCACGTGAAGAACTGCAGCTCAGAAGAGGGAGCCAAAGATAGATGACATCATTGGAATGGAACTGTGTTGCAATTTTAGAGAGAAAAAGGAAAGGCAGCACCTTCAAAGATTGCAGAAAAAAATAGTGGCTTGGAGATCTCCCTTATTATTTGTCTGACAAAAATATTCTGTGAATTTGGACATGTCTTGACTAGTAACTTAAATCATTTCTACTCTCTTACCCGTAAGGAATGTTGCAATGGGTGACAAGCCATGAATCACACCGGTATACCAGGTATCGAGTTAACATTTGCATGACTCAAGTATTCTTTTGTTAAAGCCTGCTACAGGTTCTTGTGGTGAGGTAATGGTTAAACTCTGATTTCACTGCTCCACACTCTTCACTGACTCTGTTCTTCCAAAGCTGAAGGACTGAGAAGTTTTGCCAGCGGCTATCCTTACCTCAACTGGCTCTTCTGCAGCTGCCTCTTTGTTTTTGCCACGGCTGTCTCTGTGGGGCAGGCGTGGGAGTCCCGATAACATGTGTGGGGAGGCCTTTAAATCAGGCAGCAAAGAGCACAGCGACATAGGGGCTCTGCATGCAGAGGGAAATAGGGAAAAGCGAATAGACGTCGGGACGTTTTCTTAAAATGTGTCTGATGACAATTGTGAATTAGAAGTACGACTAGACCAAGCTGCCCCTCACTTCATAAGATCAGAGCTGTCTGATAAACAATATTGTCCTCCTTTACACCTGAATTGGCACATAGGAGAGAGACTGAAAATCTGGCTGACTGGCACCACAATACCAACTTCTCACTCAACACTGGCAAAACGAAAGAGCGGATTATTGACGGCCGGAGGAAGAAACCGGAAGCCCGTGAGCCAGTTCTCATTAGGAGTTCAGGGATGGAGAGTGTCAGTAACTTTAAACTCCTGGGTGTTGTCATTTCAGAGGAAATCCTCACAAGCGCCATCACAAAGAAAGCAGAACAGCGCCTCTACTTTCTTAGAAGTTTGCATAGATTCAGCACGTCATCTGAAACTTTGACAAACTTCTATAGATACATAGTGGGGAGTATCCTAACTGACTACACGATGGCCTGGCATGGAAAAACCAAGCCAAAGAATGGAAAAGTCTACAAAGCTGCTTGGAAGCAGCCCGTTCTATCACAGGTAATGCCATCCCCACCCATACAAGGAGTGCTGCCACAAGAAAGCAGCTTCCATCATGAAGGACTCCCACCATCCAGGCTATGATCTCTTCTCACAACTACCACCGGGCAGAGGTACAGGAGCCTTAGAACTGTTATTACCCTTCAACCGTCGGGCTGCTGAACTGGCCATAGATAACCTCACTGACCACAACTCCATAAGCGAGTTTCTCAATTTGAAGGAGGCAACAAATCAAGTTCTCAGTACGAATTTGCTAACTGTGTAGTTTTGTCTTCTTATGCACATTAGTCGCCTGTCAATCCTCGTTTATGTACAGTTCTTCATGAATTCTTCTGCATTTCTTTACTTTTCTGTAAGTGCCTGTAAAATGAATCTCAGGGTAGTATATGGTAACAAACTGTATACATACTTTTTATAGTAAATTTACTGTGACTTTGATACTTGGTAAACTTTCGCTCTCTGATTTATCAAGGTGGATTCTTGACCTCACAGTCTACCTCCTCGTTAAGTTGCATCTAATTGTCTACCTGCACTGCACTTATTTCCTGGACTTATTTCCACTTGGAACATTTTACTTATTATTATTTAATTATTTATGGTTTTATATTGCTATATTTCTACACTATTCTTGGTTGGTGCGACTGTAACAAAACCCAATTTCCTTCGGGATCAATAAGGTATGTCTGTCTGTCTTACTCTGTAGCACTATATTCAGTACTTTGCTATTGATTTTCTCTTGTACTACCGAAATTATCTGTATGGATGGCATGAAATACAATGTTTTTCACTGTACCCTGATATGTGTGACAAAAATAATAACCCAATTATCTGCCTTAGTCTGAAATACACTCAGGGGGCACTTTACAAGATACCTCTTGGACCTAATGAAGTGGCCACTGAGTGTATGTCTCTGCTCTTCTGCTGCTGTGGTCCGTTCATTCAAGGTTTGACATGTTGCGTACGTACTCAGAGATGCTCTTACGCACACCACTGTTGTAGTGTCCTCCTCATCATCCCTCCTGATGAAGGGTTTCGGCCTGAAGTGTCGTCACTACCTCCTCCCATAGATGCTGGCTGGCCTGCCGAGTTCTGCCAGCTTTTTGTGTTTTTCTTTATTTCCAGCATCTGCAGATTCACTCGTGTTACTGTTGTAGCGCCTGCTTATTTGAGTTACTGCCGCTTTCCAGTCAGCTTAAATCAATCCAACCATACTCCCCTGACCTCTCTCATTAGTAAAGCATTTTCACCCATGAAACTGGATGCGTTTTGTTTTTTTTTGCACCATTCTCTGTAAACTCAAGAGACTGTTGGGCATGGAAATCCCTGGAGCTCTGCATTTTCTGAGGTACTCAAACCACCCTGTCTGGCACCTCGTCGTTTCACGGTCAAAGATTTTGGTGAATGACGTTTGCCACTTGATTACGCCGGTGTAAATAATCAGATTGAGTTAAACTGCTACAGGATCGTGCAACGTGTTGGATTGTTTCTGGCTTCTCATGGGCATCTTCTGCGTTTTTCGCCTTGAATTTGTTGGTCTTTTATTATGCATTTGTGATATCTTTTTGTGTTAGCCACCTGCTCACCCGTTGCCACAAGGAACCCCTCTTCTGGGAAGCGGCCTCCAACTTTGAGCCAGGCATTCGACGCTGCTTTGTTAACATCGAGTCTGCTCAGATCGTGGGGATGTCTTCCATGGAGGGTTTTGCTCTTCCATTGGTCAACTTTTTCTTCAATAGAGATAATTTCTTTATTTTTCTGGCTTGTGCTCTCATTTAAGTTTAGTGGTGTGTACTTCTTAACAGAATTGCATATGGTTGGGAGGAGTGCTGAATTATGTTTTCACTTATGAAAGTATACCCTTAGAAGTTTTACCTGACTGTTGTGTACATTTCTGAGGTCTGTTATTCGTCTTCCTCATTCTGTCCTAGGTAGTGTGACTCTAAGCGTATTTGAGTGTACACGATGTTTTCTGGGTAAGTAATCAGATTGAGTTAAACTGCTGCAGGATTGTTTCCGGTTTCTCCTGGCATTTTCTGCACTTACCACCTTGAACTTGCTGGTCATTTCAGGTCTTATTTTTCTTTGTAAATTTTCTAGATCGGTTTTGGACCAAGATGGATAAATAGATGGACAGACACTTTATTGGTCCCAAAGGAAATTACAGTGTCACAGTAGCATTACAAGTACACAGATGTAAATTTTAGAAGAGAAGTAGAAAGAATAAAAAATAAGGTACCACAACAGTATGCCAAAACAATACATTAATATAGGTATAGAGAAAGTGGTCATTGTCTTTGTTCTATTTTCACCGTTGAGTTCTGTTTGGCCGATTTTCTTAAGCCTTGAAGTAAATTCTGTCAAAAGTTTTCCTTTTATCACAGTATGATCTACTTTCTTTCCTTGCTGATCTCTCGGATACCTCTATGTTTTCATAATCATCCATCGGTTGTATCGTATTCTGCTGCTCTGTTTTGTATAATAATAGTAATTATTATTTTTACTAGTTTGAGAAATGCTTTAAGAATGTATACATGTCAAGTAGGTTGTTCACTTGTAAGGTCACCCATGACCTGCTGAGCTCCTGTATTTAATAATATTCCTAGTGCTCCTGTTTATTCGCTCTACATGCGCACAACCATTTTGTGAAAGTGCTTATAGGTCCCTGTCTCAAGGAAGGTGTTGACGTTCTCTGGCTGGCAACTAAGCTAATGCCCTGAGCAAACCTGCTACCAAACCTGACAATCTCTTTGAATCAGTGTGATTCCCTGTAATATCCTGAAGCATTGAGGCGCGTTCAAAACATATTAAAATGCAATTAAACCAATAAGAAGTCAAAACACTTCAAAAAACATTTAAGTAGGGATAATTAATTAGAACAGGTTGTGGGTTACCTCATCCAAGTCCCTTGCGGCCATTCGAGTCCAGTGAGGTGGATACGGAGTCATTGTTGCTGGGCCAGGCAACCTCTGGTGCCCGATCAGTAGGTAGATTCCCCAGTGCTGAGGGAGTGCAGGAACTACTTGAGGAGAAGGTCAAGGCCTGAAGGTCAAAGCTTCCGGACGTTCAGAGGCCTGACGGGAGTGAGTCTGCGAATTCCGGTCAAGGACTGGAAGACGGAGGCCCAGAAGAGGCCTGTTCTGGGGTTGGAATCCTGTTTGAGTGAGTGGGTAAAGATCTTGTTTTACTCTTGTTTATATCTTGTTGCCTGTGTTGTTCTGCTGAACACTACGTGTATTGTATTTTGCTGCTGGAATCTGCGGTGACGCTTGTGGGCTGCCCCCAGCGCATCTTTCAGTTGTGCTGGTTGTTCACTCAAGCAATGCATTCCACCGCATGTACATCTGATAAAGACATAAATCTGAACCTGATTCTGACCTGAGGAGTCCAGGAACACGGTTGGCAAAAGCCCAGTGAGCACCTGCAAGGATGTGTGGGACTTCTGTGTTCACACACGAAGCTTCCTGCTACGAGGGAAATGCCTGCGTTTCTCAGGACAAACTATACCAGTGTCACACATCAGCATAACACAAGATGCAATCAGCTTGATACAGAACATCACAGCACACTAACCATCTTCTAAAATACATTAACCAGCACAAGACTAAACACAAAATTAAATAAAACTAAATAGTTTTATAGTAGTTTTCCATATTTTAAGAGTCAATTTCACCCATGGGTTATCAATAGTATTTAAGTACCTTTGCAGGTTGTTATCAGCCAAAATTTCTTGTAAGGGGATGGGAAGTACCCGCTCCTCAATGTTTTTCCATTGAGCGTCATATGATGGGTTGCACCAACACATCACAGCTCTCAACTGTGCTGCAAAATAATAATCTCTAAGAGAAGGTAGGCCCCATCCTTTGCTAATTGCAAAGTTTTGAGATGAACTCTAGGCCTTTTACTCTGCCAAATATACCTTGATAACATCTTGTTCCATTTGTTGAATTGATTTTGATTAATCTCTATTGGTAGGGTCTGAAAGAGATATAACAGTCTGGGCAGTATATTCATTTTAATAAACTCAATCCTTGAACTGAGACTGAAAAAAGGAATCAGGTTCCATCTTGCCACATCTTCCTTAATTTTTTTATATACAGGCTGATAATTGCATTCTGATAATTTTGCCAAATCTTTTGGCATAATGATGCCCAAATATTTGAAAGACTCTGTGTGCCATGCCCAGGGGTATCTACTTTCAACTTCTCTTGGTGGGCTATAGTAATATGAAAGTAATTGGGTTTACCTATGTTGATCTTGTATCCTGATAATTGACCATATTGCTCAAAGGATTGCATCAATTTAGGTAAAGAGTATGTTGGTTGCCCTAGATAGATCAAAATGTCATCCTCTTAAAATATGGAAAACTACTATAAAAGAATATAACCTAGAGGGAGATATTGCAATTCTTAAATGGTGCGCATATGACTCGGATTTTACACCAAATAAATTGGATGCTAGATTTAAGGACTAGATAGCTAAAGGAATAACAGTTCTTTGCAACATAATGAAAGAAGGAACACTGTTCAGTTTTGAAATGCTTAGAGAAACTTATTAGAAAAACAAGATTTTTATCGGTATTTACAGATGCGACAATATGTTAATAAGACACTTAAAAATGTAACCAAGGCAAGTACATGCTTGATAGAGCTATTTAGAAAAGCATATAATTCAGATAATGGTAGTAGAATTATTTCAAGCATGTATAAGGGGTTGTCAAATCTTAAAACACATTCGACTTCATACATTAAAACAAAATGGGAGAAGGAAGGAGGGATAATTATATCTGAGGAAGAATGGACAACAATATGGAGATATCAATGGAAGTGTACCAGTTCACAGAAATGGAGGGAGTTTGGATGGAAAAACTTGATAAGATATTTTATTACACCCTCTCAGAAATCCTATTATGATAGTAACCTCCCTGTTTGCTGGAGAAATTGTGGAAATCAAAATACAAATCATTATCATATTTTTTGGGACTGCGCTGTTATCAAAAACTATTGGAGGGGGATACATAATGCCCTACAAGACATCTTTAAATGTAAAATACCCTTAGAGAGTAAGACCATATATTTTGGATATATACCTCAAGAATGGTTGAAAAGAGATAAATATTTAATGAATATACTGTTGGTGGCTGGTAAAAAGACCCTTACTAGGAAATGGTTATCACAGGAGAGCCCAACTTTAAATACATGGATGGAAATTACAATGGACATTTGCAAAATTGAGAAGATAACAGCATCTGTTAATCATAAGCTGGAACAATTTGATTCATACTGGGAAAAATGGTTTAACTACATAATGCCTCATAGGCCTGATTTTATTCTCACAAATCAATGAATCTGTTGTAAAAAAAAAGATCACTCCCTACTTGTACATAGTTCTTTCCTTTTGCTTGTTTTTTCTTTCCACTCTTTTCTATAAGTGTATACCCAAGATAAATACTTTGTGGAGATTTGTGATATATATGATTATATGATATATATGTACAATGTCTGAAATACATCCTATGGAAATGTTTGTTTGATGATGAACTTCAATAAAAATTTTTAAAAAAGAACTAAATACAAGACTAAACAGAACTAAGCGCAAGACAAAACACAACTAAATACAAGACTAAACACAAGACTAAACACAACTAAACACAAAACTAAACACAACTAAACACAAGACTAAACACAACTAAACACAAGATTAAATAGAACTAAATACGAGACAAAACACAACTAAATGCAAGACTAAACACAAAACTAAACACAATCAGCACAACTAAAACAACACCTAATTTTAAGGTACCACTGTACATTATCCCACAGAGCACAGGGAAGCACAATACGTTAACTAGCACACCACAAGGTAACATGACAAAATGGAAAATTAATCTTTGAATATTGCCTGAAGCGAAGGAGCATTAGTGCAAATGGAATAATTATTAGTTTCCATCATGTGTGCATTGTTATCACAATTTCCCAGGTAGGAAGCTATCCTGAAAATAATGATCTGACTCATCAGGGAGTGTGATTCATTAATAAAGGTAAGGGGATCTAGTGTGAAGATAATTTTTAACAGTAAGAAACAATGTTTGTCCAGATCACTGTGAACAACATTCATTCTGCCCAATAAAACCATAACACCGTAAAAGGAGCAGAATGAGGCCATTCAACCCATCAAGTGCGCTCCACTATTTTCTCATGGCTGATCCCGGATCCCATTCAACCCCATACACCTGCCCTCTCACCAGTTCCCTGACGCCCCAACCAGTCAGGAATCTATTAACTTCTGCTTTGAATATATCTATGGATTTGGCCTCCACCGCATTCTGGGGCAGAGCATTCCACAGATTCACCACTCTTTGGCTAAAAAATCCCTCCTCATGTCTGTTCTAAAAGTTCACCCCTCAATTTTGAGGCTGCGCCCTTTAGTTCTGGATACCCTCACCAGAGGAAACATCCTCTCCACATCCACCTTATCTAGTCCTTTCAACATTCGGTAGGTTTTAATGAGATCCCCCTGCATCCTTCTAAATTCTAGTGAGTACAGGAAAATGCTCCTCATATGTTAACCCCTTCATTCCTGGAATAATCCTTGTGAACCTCCTCTGGACTCTCTCCAAAGACAATACAGCTTTTCTGAGATCAAGGCACAAAACTGTTGATAATATTCCAAGTGCAGCCTTATAAAGCTTCAGCATTATCTCCTTATTTTTATATTCCATTCCCCTTGAAATAAATGCCAGCATTTCATTCACCTTCTCACAGACTCAGCCTGTGAATTATCTTTCTGGGAGTCTTGCACGAGGACTCTCAGGTCCCTCTCCACCTCTGATGTTTGAATTTTCTCCCCATTTAGTTAATAGCCTGTACTATTGTTCCTTTTACCAAAATGCACTAGCATATATTTCCCAACACTGTATTCCATCTGCCACTTTTTTGCCCATTCTTCCAATTTGTCTAAGTCCTGCTGCAATCGCATTGCTTCCTCAGCACTACCTACCCCTCCACCTATCTTCGTATCATCTGCAAACTTTGCCACAAAGCCATCAATTCCACTATCTAAATCATTGACAAACAATGAGAAAAGCAGCGGTCCCAATACTGACCCCTGAGGAACACCACTAGTCACTGGCAGCCCCTTTATTCCCACTCGCTGCCTCCTGCCTGTCAGCCATTCCTCTCTCCACGCCAGTGTATTTTCTGTAGCACCATAGGAATTTATCTTGTTAAGCAGCCTCAAGTGAGTAACCTTGTCAAATGCCTTCTGAAAATCTAAGTAAATGACTCTCCCTTGTCCACCTTGCTTGTTACTTACTTGAAGAATTCTAACAGATTTGTCAGGCAAGATTTCCCTTCACAGAAACCATGCTGATTTTGACTTATTTTATCATTAGTGTCCAATAGAGTCACAGAGTAAAACAGTATAGATCTTTCAGCCTATCCAGTCTATGCCAAACTGGTCGTTTTCCTAGTCCCATCAACCTGCACCTGGACCATATCCCTCCAAACCTATCCAAACTGTTCCAATTGAAACCCCTATCTCCCACTTCCTCTGGCAGCTTGTTCCACATTCGCACCACCCTCTGAATGAAGAAGTTCCCCTGGGATTTCTCTTAAATACTTCACCTTTCACCCTAAACCTACTCATTGTATGCTGAAGTGGAGAGGTACCAGCCACAGCAGACAAGGAGAGGATGCTGTCACATGCGGAACAGACCTGTCAATCACAACACAATTGGTGGATATTCTGATCCTTGTAGAAGCTTCCTGATAGGCTTGGTGCGCTGCCTCATGTCATTTTGCCGCCCTTCTTAGTGTCAATTAGTTTGAGCATTTAACATGTTCCAGAACAAAATAACAGAATTTTACTTACACCTCCTGGACAAAGTTCAAAATTCAAAGTAAGTTTATTATCAAAGTACCTATGTGTCTCTGCAAGATTCATTTTCTTGCAGGCATTTACAGGAAAATAAAACATTCAATACAATTTATGAAAAACTATCCATAACAAAGACTGAAAAAAACAGTCAAAATGCAAGCATAGATATGTAGTGCAGGTAGTAACAAGAAAAAATAACTCTGACAATGGTTGTAGAGTCTTTGAAAGTGAGTCTATAGGTTGTGGAATCAGTTCTGTCATGTTGGTTCAGAGGCCTGATAATAACTGTTAATAACTGTTCCTGAACCAGGTGGTGTGGGACCTAAGGCTCCTGTACCTCCTCCCCAATGGCAATAGTGAAAAGAGAACATGCCCTGGATGGTGGGCGTCCTTGATGACGGATGCTGCTTTCTTGTGGCAGCGTTCCTTGTAGATATGCTCGATGGTGGGGAGGGTTTTGCCTGTGATGGACCTGTGATGCATTTCTGAGTTGCAGCCAAGGTTTTTAAAAGTACAGTATATTCAAAACTAAATGTGACCATTATGTCCAGCATTTATTGACCATCCCCTGTTGGCCTGAGGAAGGCATTGCCTTTTTGGTGGAGACCATCCCGATATTTTGGTAGAGTTTTAAGCAAGTTTAGCTGCCAATACTCACTCTTTGAGTGGTAGCTCCCCCACCCTACAAAGTAAGAGACACTGCCAGCTCGCAAACTAATTTAAACACAGTTCATTTATTTTTAATGATATACGTTTAAATCCAGACATAACTCTTTAAACACATTTAAAACTCACAGAGGATTTCTATCTCATAAAGTACTTCAAAATTACAAATGATTTCTAAAGCTCGAAGAATTTCCAAAACACTGATACAATTCCTATAAGCAAAACCAGCGAGCTGCAGAGGAATGAATCATCCATCACAGAAATCGAAGGCAGGGGAATGGATTCTAGTCACTCTGTCCTTCTGTCAGTCTTCATGCCGTCTTTACCATTCCTAACGAGCCTGACTGCTCTCTGCATTCATACTGTTTTTCTGCTACTACACACAAACACACACACACACACACACACACACACACACTCACACACACACACTCACACACACACACACACACACACACACACACAGAAACACGCATAGACACACACACACACACACACACACACAGAGAAACACGCATAGACATACACACACACACACACACAGAAACACGCATAGACACACACACACACACACACACACACACACAGAAACACGCATAGACACACACACACACACAGAAACACGCATAGACACACACACACACACACACACACAGACACACAGACACACACACACACACACAGAGAAACACGCATAGACACACACACACACACACACACAGACTCACACACACACACACACACACACAGAAACACGCATAGACACACACACACACACACAGAAACACGCATAGACACACACACACACAGACACACACACACACACACACAGAGAAACACGCATAGACACACACACACACACACACACACACACACACAGACACACACACACACACACACACACACAGAAACACGCATAGACACACACACACACATCCTCTTCACCTTGGCCTTTCCCTCACACCACCTCATTTCATCCCAACAGCCACACGCCCCCAATATCCCCTCCTCTGTTTCATTCCCCCAACCACGTCCCTTATTCCCCCCACTCCCTTGGCCCTCTTTGCCTCAGTTCCTCACCTATTCCCTCACCTCCTTCCCCTTAAGCTTTCTCTATCTTCCCTTTTCTCTCAATTCCACTGCTCTCCACATGACCTCCCTTTGCCCAGACCAGTCCCCCACGATTCTCCAGGCCCCACCACTTGCTCTTTCCACCCATCTGACATTTCAAAGTTTAAAGCTCACAGTAAATTTCATGATCTAATTACACATACGTCACCATATACAACTCTGAGATTCATTTTCTTGTGGGCATACTCAATAAATGTATAGAATAATAACCATAACAGCATCAATGAAATATCACCTACTAGGGCATTCATACAGAGTGCACAAGACAAAAAACTATGCAAATACAAAACAGAAGAAATAATAGCAATAAATAAAAAAAAACAATAAATATTGAGAACATGAGATGAAGAGTCCTGGGTGGTGTGTCCATTGGTTGTGGGAACATTTTAATGATGGGGCAAGTGAAGTTATCCCCTTTTGTTCAAGAGAGTTGAGTTGAGTTGCCTGATGTTGAGGGGTAGTAACAGTTTCTGAACCTGGTGGTGTGAGCCCTGAGTCTCTTGTACCTTCTTCCTGATGGCAGCAGCAAGAAGAGAGCATGTTCTGGGTAGTGGGGGTCCCTGATGATGGACGCTGCTTTCCTGCGACAGCGTTTCGTGTAGATGTGTTCAATGGTGGGGAGGGCTTTACCCATGATGGACTGGGCCGCATCCACTACTTTTTTATAGGATTTTCCATTCAAGGGTATTGGTATTTCCATCTCAGGCTGTGATCTAGCCAGTCAATATACTCTCCATCACACATCAAAAGAAGTTCGTCAAAGTTTGAGATGTCATGACAAATCTCTGCAAACTTTTGAGGAAGTAGAGGCACTGTTGTGCTTTCTTTGTAATTGCACTTACTTGCTAGACCCAGAAAAGATCCTCCAAACTTATAACACCTAGGAATTTAAAGTTGCTGACCTTCTCCAACTCTGATCGTCCAACGAGAAATGATTCATGGACCTCTGGTTCCCTTCTTCTGATCTCTATAATCAGCTCCTTGGTCTTGCCGACATTGTTGTTATGATGTCACTCAGCCAGATGTTCAATCTCCCTCCTGTGCTCTGATTCACCGCCACCTTTGTCTTGGCCCATGACAGTGATGTCATCAGCGAACTTGAACATGGCATTGGAGCTGTGCTTAGCCACACAGTCATAAGTGTAAAGTGAATAGAGCAGAAGGCTAAGAACACAGCTTGTGGTGCACCTGTGCTGATGGAGATTGTGGAGGAGATGTTGTTGCCAATCAGAACTGACTGGGGTCTGCAAGTGAGGAAATCCAGGATCCAATTGCAAAAGGAGGTACTGAGGCCATCTTGGAGCATATTGATTAGTTTTGAGGGGACAATGGCATTGGTCAATAGAGTATCCTGGCATATATAGATTTGATGTTCAGATGTGTGAAAAGCCAATGAGGTGGATTCTGCCGTGGACTTGTGGCTCTGGTAGGAAAATTGGAATGAATCTAAGTCGCTTCTCAGGCAGGAGTTGATATGTTTCATCACCGTCCTCTCAAAACACTCCCTCACTGTGGACGTAAGTGCTGCTAGGTGATAGTCATTGAGGCATATCACCACACGCTTGTTGCTGGCTTGAAGCAGGCGGGTACCACGTTCTGCCGAAGTGAGGGGTTAAACATCCCAGCGAACCCACCAGCCAGTTGATCAGTCTTTAGAACTTGGCCAGGTAACCCACTGGGACAGATACCATCCATGGGCTCACCGTCCTGAAGGCTGCTTGCACGTCAGCTTCAGAGACTGAGGTCGGAGGATGACTGGGGGAGGTTGGAGTTTGTGAAGGTTCCTCTATGCTTTGACAGTTAAAGCGAGCATGGAATGTATTGAGCTCATCGGGAAGTGAAGCCCTGTTCTCAGCTCTGTTGCTTGTCTTAACTTTATCAGAGGTGACAGCGTTTAAGCCCTGCCACAACGGCCGAGCGTCCTTCATTGATTCGGGGTTGGACCAGAACTGCCACTTCGCCCGTGAGACACCATTTCCAGAGATCTAACTGGACCTCTTGCAATCTTCTTGGTCTCCAGCCTTGAATGTCTCTGATCCAGCTCTCAGCAGATTTCAGATCTCACGGTTCACCCAGGGCTTCTTACGGGGAAGACTCCGAATACTATTGTGGGGACACACTCATCTACAGCAGTTTTAATAAAGTCTGTTACAACCATGAAGTATTCATTCAGGTCCCTAGACAAGTCCTTGAACATGCCCAGTCCACTGATTGAAGCAACCCCGTAGCCAGTCCTCTGTCTCCTGCACCCACCTCTTTGTTGTCAAAATCTGTGGAACTTTTCTCTTTAGCCTCTGCCTGTACGCAGACAGAAGAACAGCCAAGGGATCAGATTTCCCAAAATGCAGCCTGGGCACGGAACGGTAGGCATTTCTAATCTAGTATAACAATGGTCTAGTGCGTTGAGATCTCTGGTGCTACAGGTTATATGCTGATGGTAATTGGGCAGGGTTTTCTTCTAACAAGCCTGTCTGGAGCCCCCGATTATTATCTGAAATGCATCGGGATGGACTGTTTCTTGTTTGGAGACGGCATCGCTCAGCATTGTGAGCGTTTGATTATAGTTTGCTGTTGGTGGTATATAAACTGCGGTCAGGATCACGGATGAGAACTACCCGGGCAAATAGAATGGACGGCTTTTGACCATTAGCTGTACCGTGTCGGGAACACGAGTTTGACAAAACCGCCACATAGGAACACCAGCGAGAGTTTATCATGAAACATGCACCTCCTCCTTCGGTCTTCTCCGAATCAGCAGTTCGGTCTATTCTGTCAACTGAGAAGCCTTTGGGTCTGATCGCTGTATCTGGCATACTGGGAGAAAGCCACGACTCGGTCAAGTATAGAATACAACAGTCTCTCATTTCTCTCCGAGACAGCAATCTTGTCCTCAGGTCCTCAATTTTGTTGTCCAGCGACTGCACATTTGCTCAAGATGCTGGGAGGTGGGGGTTTCATCCCTCTGCATTTCAGCCTGGTTTGAAGATCCCCTCTCCTGCCTCGCTCCAGGCCATGGCGATGAACCTTCATCCACTTAAAGGTACCGTTCCCGGCTGAGACCTTCAGGCGATTGCGAGATCTGTAGATCATTAAGTTGATTTAAAAGTACATTACTTAGAGGGAAGTTACATACTGCAGACTGCAATGAGAGTAATTCAGGAGGTATATTTAAAAGTATATTTAGAACTACTGTCTGCAGTTCCCAGAATGTCACCAACAATCAGCGATGCCATCTTGGTCTATCACCCTCGACCCACTTCCCCCAGCTCTGGGCAGCCATGCCACCAATTGCCAGCTCAGAGACCCCAGGAAACATCGGGAGAATTTTCAGCCAGCCAGCCTGACGTTGGCAGATTGGGTTTCCCAGAGCATCTTCTCCTGGTGTGTTCTGACGGCCATTTCCCAGCTGTTGAAGGCAGATTCTTCCTGTGGAGAGAACACAATTCGCTTGGTCACAAATATCAGTCAACGAATCCAGGCAGGAACTTACAGTGACTTTGTGTCACTCAGCTGATTTCCCCAGCTGTTTCTACAATCACATCGGATGACATTAGCAACTTTAATCATCAGGAGGTGAGGGGTCTTTTACTTCGCACTGAACTCAGGACTTCCAGGTGTCAGAGAGCCTGTAGAGAGTTGGGACATTAGCCTCGTACCAGTCTCTGACACCCTCTAGAGGTGATTGTGTTAAGAGCCATGGAGCATAGAAACAGACAAGAAAAAATCTGCAGATGCTGGGAATCCGAGCAACACACACAAAATGCTGGAGGAACTCAGCAGGCCAGGCAGCATCTATGGGGAAAAAAAGCACAGTCGACGTTTCAAGGTGAAACCCTTCGGCAGGACTGGGAAAAAAAAGCCGAGGAGTAGATTACTACTCATAGAAACATAGAAAATCTACAGCACAATACAGGCCCTTCGGCCCACGATGTTGTGCCGAACATGTCCTTGCCTTAGAAACTACTAGGCTTACCTATAGCCCTCTATTTTACTAAGCTCCATGTACCTATCTAAAAGCCTCTTAAAAGACCCTATCGTATCCACCTCCACCACCGTTGCTGGCAGCCCATTCCACGCACTCACCACACTCTGAGTAAAAAACTTACCCCTGACATCTCCTCTGTACCTACTCCCCAGCACCTTAAACCTGTGTCCTCTTGTGGCAACCATTTCAATCGTGGGAAAAAGCTTCTGACTATCCACATGATCAATGCCTCTCATCATCTTGTACACCTCTATCAGGCCACCTCTCATCCTCCATCGCTCCAAGGAGAAAAGGCCAAGTTCACTCAACCCATTCTCATAAGGCATGCTCCCCAATCCAGGCAACATCCTTGTAAATTTCCTCTACACCCTTTCTATGGCTTCTACATTCTTCCGGTAGTGAGGTGATCAAAACTGAGCACAGTACTCCAAGTGGGGTTTGACCAGGGTCCTATATAGCTGCAACATTACCTCTCGGCTCCTAAATTCAATTCCATAATTGATGAAGGCCAATACACCATACACCTAATTAACCACAGAGTCAACCTGCGCAGCTGCTTTGAGCATCCTGTGGACTCGGATCCCAAGATCCCTCTGATCCTCCACACTGCCAAGAGTCTTACCATTAATACTATATTCTGCCATCATATTTGACCTACCAAAATGAACCACTTCACATATATCTGGGTTGAACTCCATCTGCCACTTCTCAGCCCAGTTTTGCATCCTATCAATGTCCCGCTGTAACCTCTGACAGCCCTCCACACTATCCACAACACCTCCAACCTTTGATTCATCAGCAAACTTTCTAACCCATCCCTCCACTTCCTCATCCAGGTCATTTATAAAAATCACGAAGAGTAAGGGTCCCAGAACAGAGCCCTGAGGCACACCACTGGTCACTGATCTCCATGCAGAATATGACCCGTCTACAACCACTCTTTGTCTTCCGTGGGCAAGCCAGTTCTGGATCCACAAAGCAATATCCCCTTGGATCCCATGCCTCCTTACTTTCTCAGTAAGTTTTGCAGGGGGTACCTTATCAAATGCCTTGCTGAAATCCAAATACACTACATCTACTGCTCTACCTTCATCAATGTGGTTTTTTTTTCTGTAGATGCTGCTTGGCCTGCTGAGTTCCTCGGGCGTAGAAACAAGCCCTTTGACTAACTCATTCATACCGACAAGATGTCTTACTGAGCTAGAACCATCTGTGGTTAGTAAAGATGAGACTTTGATTAAAGGAATTGATACGTAGATGTTAAGTTGAGTGCCTGTATAAATAATAGAGGAGGCACCACCAACAGGAATTTCTTTTCTGAAAGCAGTAACTCTCAACTAAATAGCAATGGCTGGTTTATCAATGTACACTCAATTCCCAAAGGTACCCTTACTCTCGATAGAGTCCAGCATGATTCACTGATAGTAATGGGACAAGATGTTAAGGGCAAACCACAAATAAGGAGAACCAACCAGAAACAAGATTATACAGATTGCTAACATAATTGCGAACCAAAATGATAACACAAAGTTCAGAGGGGCGGTTAGATAGGAAATAGAACAGGTGATGCGAGCATAAGAGAAAAATGGTGTAAAAGGGAATGCAAAAACAATCAAAATGCATGTGAAAAGGAAAAGGAGCACCACACAATGCACTAGAGAAAATCAATAGGTCAATCAGCTTCTACGGATCCAGGTGAAGGGCCTCGATTGTCCATTTCCCTCTACTGATGTTGCCTGACCCGCTGAGTTCCTCCAGCAGATTGCGCACTGCTCCGGGCTTCCAGCATCGCCACCCTCTCTCGTGCCTCCCCCGAAAGGGATAGGGGGCTGTCAGAGCTGTGAGGCCAAAGAAGAAACGAACTCAAGGGTGGGGTGGGGGGGAGGCACGGAGGGGCACGACTGAGATACAAAATGAGTACTTCCTGTCAGTCAAAGAGGATGTGCCTGGAGCCTCAGCAAAGGTAAATACCGCTGAGGTTCTTCATTGGCTGGAAGTTGCCAATGATCCGTGTGGTTAAATGGAGGTGCATTTGCAATAAAGCTGGTGAGTTGAACACACAGGGAGTATTGTATGGTTATGATTGAATAGCTATAATGGAGACTTGGTGGTAAGCTGACCAGGACTGGATAGAGCATGGAACATTTCAGCACAGTACAGGCCCTTCGGCCCACGATGTTGTGCCAACATTTTAACCTACTCTAAGATCAGTCCAACTCTTCCCTCCTGCATAGTCCTCCGTTTTTTGATCGTCTGTGTGCCTATCTTAGAGCTTCTGAAGTGCCCTATCTCACGTACCTGGCTCTACCACCAGCCCTGGCTGTCACAGCCACGGACTTTACTGTGGGGTCTACACGGGTGGACTACACAACAGGTTCGCCAATTGCGTTCGTGAGTATGCACATTCCAGCTAATTACTGTTTCATTAGGTGGTATTTAACTCCATTGTAGGCTTGTCGAGACTTGAGCACGGCAATGTAAAACTCCCTGCCTGCCCTCGTCCTTGTCTGTGAAAGAGGACTACCCCTTCGACTGGCGCTGGAAAGGCGCGGGATTCATTTAGTATTTAGGTATTGCTTCCAGCCGTGGCGTCGGTGTCTGCTTCCAGTTTGAGAGTTTTAGTTAACGGCCCTGTTGGCCCAGTGTTTATTGTTTTCCTCTAAGTTCTGCAGTGGTTCTCCTTGAAGTCAGTGAACTGTTGAACCACTTCAGTGTCTCCCTTTCTCTCTCTCACCACCACTTGGGTCATATCCAAACGTTCTGACACTGGTAGGGCGTTCCACCTACCTCTGCCAATGCCCCCCCCCCCATGCTTTCCTCCAATTCCCTTAAAATTATCCTCCCTCCTATTAGACATTTCCACCCTGGGAAAAAGTCTTTAGCTGTTAACTCAGTCTATACTTTGGTATTATTGTTATTCCAGATTATATGATGTTTCTAAGAACAGGGCAAATGGGACGGCAAGCGGGGAAGCATTGTTAAGCAAGGAGAGTATCAGAGCAGATCGGGGACTGAGGTCTGCAGAGTTAAGGTAAAGAAGGGGTGTTTAGGTCTGGGGCAGACCAGCCAGTAAGGCAGGGAAAGCTTGAGGGGCTGAATGGCCTGATTCTGATACAACTTCCTTGTTTAAGGTGTGCAAAGTCCGTAAGGTAGGACTTCAGATATCTGAATAGCGACTGGGGTGGCAACAGCAAAAGGGGCAAGTGGGGAGGGGAAGGAATTTTTTAAAGCGAAGCCTCAAGAAACTGCAATCATTGGAATCTGGAGCAATGTGCCGGAGGAACTCAATGGGAGGGAAAGAAATACCAGTGTTTTGAGTTGTAGCACTGCATCATGTGGTCTGCAGAGCCTTGTAGATGAGTAGATTTCTGACCAATGAAGAAGGTTATTTATTTATTTGTTTGTTTGTTTGTTTGTTTATTGGGATATGGTGCAGAATAGGCCCTTCCACCCCTTTGAACCCTGCCGCCCAGCAACCACCGCACCCCCCGGTCATGGAACAAATTACAATGACCAACTAACCTTGAGACTTAGGTATGCCCTTGAGACTTGGGAGGAAACTGAGGCACCCAGTGGAAACACATGCAGTCACGGGGAGAACGTACAAACTCCTTAGGGACAGCCTTCCAGAAAATAAACCAGGCCAACTTCAGCCAGTATTGGGTGAGAACATTGGGAAAACAGCAGTCAAAATATCACAAGGTTTAGAATTTCAAGGAAATGACCGACTGGATAATGGGTATCTTCAGTGGGATGGGGACAGTTCCAGCCCAGGGTATAGGAAATAACGATTGATAGACAAAACTGTAATTGGACAGTTGGAGACCTTAACACTGGAGATGCTTCAGATACAGTCTAGGAACATTCCCTGGAGGGAGCTCACTGAAAGGTTAGTTATTTCTCTGATTATTGACTCTTGCTACCAATAGATGTTAACCCTATAGTTTCCCACTTTCTGTCTTCCTCCCTTTTCGAACAAAGAAGTCACATTGGCTGTTTTCAAATTTTCTAGTCCCCTCCCAGAATTTATTGCGTTTTGAAAAATTCCAAACAATGGGGTTACTCCCTCCGCAGTCACAGAGAACAGCACAAAATGGGATCAGCCGCGACCTAACTGAGCGGCAGAGAAGGACTAACTGGCCCACTTCCACTCCCTAGCTCTTATGTTCCTTTATCAGAATCCTTTATTATTGCCGAGTATGAGGACACATCAAATTCCCTGTATTTGTCCTCATACTTGGCAATAATAAAGGATTCTGATTCCTGTGTCGGTGAAATGAGACTTTGCTGCTGTCAGTCAGACTGGTGTAAGGTCCCATCGTTCCTGAGGATGGCAGTGTTGTGTAACAGGTGATCCAATGCTCTCAGAAGGCCCACTTGCCTCTCGCTGATGCCCTGGAGTCAGGGTGCACTATCACCTTAATCCTGAATCCACACAGAGGCCTGTATAGATCGCAGCCATCCCACGCAAGGGTCTGGTCAATTCTTCAGCTCCTGTTTCACTGACGGAAAGAACCTGATTACTCTGACGTTTCAATATTCCGTGTAAGATTCAGGATTCAAGATTACTTAATGTCATTTCCAGTAGACAGGTAGAAAGTGGAACAAAATAATTGTTACTCCGCATCCAAAGCTACACAAAAAAAAGCACAATAAGATAAAGAACACAATAATAAAAAAACACAATAAATATAAATACATAAGATAGCTTATGTACATAAACACCAGAAATTCTGCAGATGCTGGAAATCCAGAGCATCGCACACAAAATGCTGGAGGAACTCAGCAGGCCAGGCAGCATCTGTGGAGATGAATAAGCAGTCAATATTTTGGGCCGAGACCCTTCTTCAGGACTGGAATAGAATGGAGAAGAGACCAGAATGAAGAGGTGGGGGGCGGAGGGGGGGGGGAGAGAAAGGGGATGGCCACAAGGTGATAAGGTGAAGCCAGGTGGGTGGGAAAGGTAAAGGACTGGAGAAGGAGAGTGGACCATAGGAGAAAGGGAAGGAGGAGGGGACCCAGGGGTAGGTGGTAGGCAGATGAAAAGAGGTAAGAGGCCAGAATGGGGTTTAGAAGAAGAGGAGAGGGGAGGGAGTTTATCTACGGGAAGGAGAAATCGATATTCATGCCATCAGGTTGAAGCCACCAAGACACAATATAAGGTGCTGCTTCTCCGCTGTGAGGATATAAGATATTGCCCCTCAGGCTGGAGGGGCAACAATTTATATTCTGTCTGGGTAGCCTCCAAGCTGATTGTCCTCAGGCTTTATTCATAATAAAAAATACATACAAAGGAGAAAACAATGCAAAAAAAACTTCATGATTGTTTCATTCAGTAGTGTAATTTTTTAAGGAAGAGAGAAACACAAACAAACCCTAACGTGGCTCCCTGAGATAAGACCATAAGGTATAGGAGCAGAAGTAGGCCTTTCGGCCATCGAGTCTGCTCCACTCCTCAATCATGGGCTGATCCAATTCTTCCAGTCATCTCCACTCCCCTGCCTTCTCCCCATTCCCTTTAATGGCCTGGCTAATCAAGAACCTATCTATCTCTGCCTTAAATATGCCCAATGACTTGGCCTTCACAGCTGCTCGTGGCAACAAATTCCACAGACTTACCACCTTCTGGCTAAAGTAATTTCTCTGCATCTCTGTTCTAAATGGATGTCTTTCAATCCTGAAGTCGTGCCCTCTTGTCCTAGACTCCCCTACCATGGGAAATAACTTTCCCATATCTAATCCGTTCAGGCCTTTTAACATTCGGAATGTTTCTATGAGATCCCCCCCCCCCCCCCCATTCTCCTGAACTCCAGGGAATACAGTCCAAGAGCTGCCAGACGTTCCTCATATGGTAACCCTTTCATTCCTGGAATCATTCTCGTGAATCTTCTCTGAACTCTCTCCAATGTCAGTATATCCTTTCTAAAATAAGGAGCCCAAAACTGCACACAATACTCCAAGTATGGTCTCATGAGTGCTTTATAGAGCCTCAACATCACATCAGGCTAACAGGTTTCTTTTCTGCTGTCTCCCACCTACCTTAAATAGTAGAGTAACATTTGCAATTTTCCAGTCATCCGGTACAATGCCAGAATCTATCGATTCTTGAAAGATCATCGTTAACGCCTCCACAATCTCTCCAGCTACTTCTTTCAGAACCCAAGGGTGCGTTCCTTCAGGTCCAGGAGATTTATCCACCCTCAGACCATTTCCTACGTGGTGATGTATCCTACATTGTTCCCTACCCAACTCCACCTTCCATTCTCAATAACAGATGGACTCTTGACTGTGGTCCTTCCCCAGAGAATCTTAGCATTGATGACACCTAGCTTCAGTGCATCCTTCAGCAGGTACACCAGCAGCCTGGATTGAGCCAGTCCACACATCGCCTTAGGGACGTCTCGCTATGCCGGAAGATCGACAGGTTTTGGACAGACAGAAGGGCCACAAGGATGGAGCAGAATTCATGTCTGTCCAAGCAAACTGGCGCAGCCTGTCTCCTCATCTCACAGTGACTCTTTCGCCTCTCAGTCAACGGGGCTGTGTCTTCTAATCTTCTAATTTCACTCCAGAAGCCCAGAGCACAGTCAGCTCTCTGAGAGTCTCACACTGGCCAAAAATGTTTTTTACGAGGCGTGATTGATACGTTTGTGGCCTAAGGTAGAAGGAGATGAGCTATACAGCTCTCGTTACATGCACGTGCTGTTCAACTCTTTGAGCGATTATGGAGAAAGTTTGAAGTTAATAACTTTTGTGGTATTTCTGTTTCAGATAATTGAAAATTGCAAGTAAGCAGTGTCCGAGAAAATGGACAACATCGGCCTTCGTGCAGTCATCTGCTACCTCGGTCTTAAGGGCTTATCACCCAAGGAGGTCCACAAGGACTTGGTGGCAACACTTGGGGAGGGTGAAAAATAAATGTGCTAGGTTTTCTAAAATTGACTCCTTCTACCTTAGGCCTCGAACTTATCAATCACCCCACGGATTAAGACGAGACATTCAATTGAGACACTGGCTGCAAAATATCCATGGGACCATTCCAAAAAATCCAAATGAGATCCAGTGAAGGTGCCCTAGAATCATTTGTTTATCTGCTTATCTGTTTTTTTACATCAGTTTTAGGATCTAGACATAATGGAAAGGCTGGTATTTATCCATTCAAGTGCCCCTAATCAGACCGACTTTTAGAACTAACCCAGTTCTTCTGGTGAGTTCCAGGGTCTAGACCCAGGGTTCATGAGGACCCTTCCAACTGTAGAGCACCTAGGAGGAGGACCCAGATGTGGTGGTTTTCCAATTCACCTGCTCCCCCTCTCCGTGAGGTAGAGGATTGTTTATTTATTTGAGATAAATTTGTACTGAGGAGCATAAATTATTCTCTTTCTCCCTGAAGTTAGACTGATTAGTCTAAAGCAGGTTCATAGCCTATTTCACTCCTAAAAGATGCTTGAATTGATGTATCTTACGATAAAGAATTCCTGATCTCTCAGTCTGCCTGATCATGATCTTTGTACTTTATTTGTCTACCCTGCACCGCACTTTCTCTGTGATCACAACACTACAACGACATCCAAAGTCTATGTTAGCACCCCAGGGGTACGTATCTCATCAAAAGGTTAGGCAGATGGGCAGAGGGGGTGGGGTGGCAGTGTTGGTAAAAAAAATGAAATCGGATCGTTGGAAAGAGGTGACTTGATTAGAATATGTAGAATACTTGTGAGTAGAGATAAAAAACTACAAGGGTGAAAAAAGACACTGATGGAAATTATATACAGGCCTCCAAACAGTGGCCAGGATGCGGGCTATAAATTACAATGGGGGATAGGAAAGGCTTGTCAAAAGGGCAATGTTACAATGGTCATGGGGGATTTTAATTTGCAGGTAGATTGGGAAAATCAGGTTGGTGATGGATTCCAAGAGAAAGCCTATGAGATCCAGGGGAGGCTTATGAGAATGATCCCAGAAACGAAAGGGTTAACAAGTGTGGAGCATTGGATGACGCTGGGCTTGTACGCACTGGAGTTTAGAAGAAAGAAGGAGGATCTCATTGAAGCCTAACAAATATTGAAAGACCTGCATCGAGTGGACGTGAAGGGAATGCTCCTTCAGGAGAAGCTAAGACCAGAGGGCACAATCTCAGAAAAGAGGGGGCGTCCATTTAGAACAGAGTTGAGGAGGAATTTGTTCCGTCAGAGGGTAGTGAATCTGTGGAATTCATTACCACAGATGGCCATAGAGGCCACGTCATTGGGTATATTTTAAGCTGAAGTTGATAGGTTCTAAATTAGTGAGGGCATCAAAGGTGACAGAGAGAAGACAAGAGAACGGGGTTGAGAGAGAAAATAAACCAGCCATGATCAAATGGCGATTCAGACTTGATGGGCTGAATGGCCTAATTCTATCCCTATTTCTTATGGTTTGTACTTTTATACCACAGTGATGGACTTATGACTAGATGGCATGCAAATGAAGCTTTCACTTTTTCTTGGTACATGTGACAATAATAAACCAATTACCATTTACTAATCCAGGCACAAAATATTTTTCTCCCAAGGAGCTACGTAAATGCACTCTCTTCTCCCTCGGTCTCAGGTTCAGTCATTGTGAAGGAGACTGCATCAGCACCCTCTAAGATTAGTCCTTTCTCTTTAGTTTCCAGCTCAATAATATTTCAAATCCTTTAAAAAAAACCAAGAAGCAGATTTGATGGGTAGCAAGTGCTGCAAAATTTATAAAAGGTTTTCTTCAAAAACAGAGAATGTAAGAAATGCAGCTTTGATTTATTACGTCTTTGCTGTGGCCATCTGTGCAATACACACATTGTATGGTTTATTTATCCATGGGGCTCAGCAAGGGATAGAGGAAGGCTTTCTTCATTGAGAGCGTGCTCATTTTTTAAAAGATGGTGTTGAGTTGCAAAGCCAAAGCCATCTCTCTTCATGGCAGAGTTTCAGGTGGTGATGAGAGGGCTTGCAGGAGCGAGGTATATCAGCTAGTTGAGTGGTGTCACAGCAACAACCTTGCACTAGCCATCAGTAAGACCAAAGAACTGATTGTGGGCTTCAGAGAGGGTAAGATGGGGGGTGGGGGGACACATAGAGGGATCAGAAGTGGAAAGAGTGAGCAATTTCAGGTTCTTAGGTGTCAATATCTCTGAAGATCTATCCTGGGCCCAACATATCAATGCAGCTGCAAAGAAGGTATGACTGTGGCTATATCTCATTTGGAGTTTGAGGAGATTTGGTATGTCACCAAAGACATTCACAAATTTCTACAGGTGTCCCGTGGAGAGCATTCTAACTGGCTGCATCAGCGTCTATTATGGGGTGGGGGGGGGGGAGTGTGGGGGGGAGGGTAATGCACAGGATTGAAGTAAGCTGGAGAGAATTGTGAACTTAGTTAGCTCCATCATGGGCACGGGCCTCCGTAGCATCCAGGACATCTGCGAGGAGCGATGCCTCAAAAAGCAGTATCCACCATCATTAAGGACCGCCATCACCCAGGGCATGCCCTTTTCTCACTGTTACCTTCAGGAAGGAGGTACAGAAGCCTGAAGGCACACACTCAGTGACTCAGGAACAGCCTCTTCCCCTCTGCCATCTGATTTATGAATGGAACCCGTGAACACTACTTCACTACTTTATTATTTTTTATTTTTGCACTACTTATAACTATTATATATATATATATACATACACACACATATATATACCCACTGTAATTCAGTTTTTTCTATATTTATATGTATTGCATTGACCTGTTGCCGCGAAAAATTTCATAACGTGTGCTAATGATATTAAACCTGATTCTGCTTCTGACTATTGACCGTTATAAAAGGTAAATACTTGAATTTGAGATTGAGTCAGAGCAAACGATGTAGCGGAAGGCCATCATTCCCCCTGCTCCGAAGTGCCAGTGCTTACTAGCCTCAGACACCATGCCTGGTTAGTTTAATGTGCATCAATTTAATAAGTTGAGATAATAATCCATAATTAGTCGATTCAAGAACAACAATAGTTGGTGATGTAAAGGCTTAGCAGGGCAAATAACAGGCCGTGTGGTGTCATGGTTCCACTGATCACAAGATCAGGCTGAATTTTATATCCTGTTAGCATCAGCCCGACTGTCACACAAAGACACCTGTTGAAAATTGTTTGTTTCACAACGTGCTGGATTTTTAGATCAGTGAAACTGGGAATTAGATCAATTAGTGCTGGTGATGAAGGGGTTAACAGCTAGGTACAGTGTGATTGCCAGTTCGGTGGCTCTGTCCCTGTGTGTTTGTGTCTGTGTGTTTTCCTGGTCTCAGAACAGCTCAGAAGTGCAGACTGGGGGCTCTGAGATTGAAATCGCTGACGTCAGTACCAGTTGCCTCTGCAAGCAGTGTGTTCAGATACTCTCAGAGAGACTGTAATCACAAAAAAAGATATGGTGCAGCCTTACAAAGATAGCAGAAAATAGTCTTTGCTTCTCCCAACGCTGCTCGTGATGGGTTGCTGCATCTCCAGAGGTGAGTCTACCTTCTGAAAAATAACCGCTTCTTCCCCGAATCAGACCGTGCCCTTTGCGTCTGGCTAACTCCATCTCCTTTAGCCGTGGTGTTAAATAGCAATCTGGAATTGCAAGGAGACTGTATAGCGAATTATATCAGCCTGGTTTGTTGTTGCTATGGTTACACGCACCAATGGAACAGGACCTTGCTGCTAGTATCAGGCGGGAGAGTGCTACACTGAGCACAAAATCAATGGTGCCCAATATTATATTCAGTACAGGTTTGGTGGAACATTCTAGAATTGTAGAGCCTGCAATTTCTGTGCTTGCCTTGATAGTTCTGTGGAAATTTAATCGCCTGTCTTTGTGGTCGGAGCCGGGCGCATTGCAGCGGGTGTGATAGTCACTCCTGAAAACTGAATCAAACGGCAAGTCAGACTCTAGACTGTGATCACCCTCACCTTGTGAGCCAAGCGTTGGGTGCCCACGGCTGAGTGCGTGCCCAGACTGCGCTAGAGGGCTGATAAAGGTCAGCTACATTTGTGTAGAACTGAGCGGGCCTGTGACCCTGAAGGAATTAGGACCAGTTGTGTTTATGTAACAACCTTGGATCTGTAGATGATCGATCATGACTGTTTTGAATGGCCGGCTGAAGAGGTAGACATAGGAATACCTATTCAGCTTTGGCACGGACTTGCACCAGGTATCTGTTAAAGTCCTTCATTATAAAGTTTATTATGCACTTAAGGCTGAAGTTCACAGTGCTAAGCTGACTCAGAAGCCACTGGAGCAGAAGGAGAAAGAGAGTAAACATAACAAGCAGATTAGAAGATTGGCAGAAGGTGGCAACTGGGGACCGGCAATGTTCCATAGTTGTGCCACAGTTGTGTTATATGAGTTGGCAATGGGAAGGAAAGCTATACACCCAAGTTTGCTGATGGGGGCACAGTAAGCACTTTAGGTGAAAGTTAACTGATCAAGAGTTGCCCATGGATTGTGTAAACGCACAAAGATGTGGCAGATGAAACGGGCCTTGAAGACAATGGAATGCGATGCCTTCTAGTCAGAGAAAAGATAAGGATGCGTAGATCCCCATCCGTGCACTGTGGAAGTGGTCAGAAAGTAACCAAAAAGACCGATGCCGGGCTGGACTTGGTACTCGGGACATAAAGAGAACAGAGGTGTTGCTTCAGCTAAACTAAGTCCTGGCTAGCACAGAGAGCAACATTCCTCACCATATTTTACTGGGATATATCCACGTTACTCCAGGACTCCGAATAGCAAGGATTACACTTCTGGGAATTTAGAAGTTAAAGGGATGATTTGCTTGAGCTTTCTTATTAAGAGCAGAAATGAGGGCAGAGAGAAAAATGATTTCAGTTGTTTAGGGAACCAAGGACTGGGAGAGGTTGAGTAACAATTAGAGCTAAGCCTTCCTGTGAGGTTAGGATAAACCTACCAGCTGAATGTGGTAGAAATTTGGAGCAATCTGATAAGAGGTCTGATTATAACTGTAACTATAACTGATAAGGGGTCAATTATTAATTTTAATGCAGGGTTTGCTAGATTTTGGTAACCAAGGCATTAAGGGATGTGGGGAAAAAAGGAATTAGTTCATAGATTAGCCATGATAAAGTTCAATGAATTAAATAGCTGTTCCTCTTCCTGAGACGCCTTTAATTATTGATTCCAGTATTTATTTCCCAGCCTCGGTAGAGTGAATGCACACAATCTTTTCTCCAGCATTGGGAAATCAGGAGCTAGAGGGCATAAAAGTTTAAGATGAGAGGGGAGAAAGTTAATATATACCTCAGGGGCAATATTTTCAAGCTGAGTGTCATCAGGAAATGGAATGAGCTGCCAGAGGATGTGGTTGAGGTAGGTTCATTAGCCTAATTTAAAAGACTCTTGAACAGGCATAAGGACCGGAAGGGTTTAGAGGGATATGGACCAACTGCGGTCATATGTGACAAACTTAAGTTGCTGGCCATGGCCTGCTTCTGTGCTGAATTACTCTATGACTTCTCGAAAGTAAACTGAGATTTCTACACGCCATAGTATGACCTGAGGTTTCCTTCGCAGTGTTACTGTCCACCCACATGACAATTAAGGTTAGGGTGGTGTCATTAGGTTACTGGTCTAGTAATTCAAAGATTAAAACGTCAAATATGCAATTACAGATTTGCCATAAAATCCCATCTACACTCAGTGACCACTTTATTAGGTATCTCCTGTAACTAATAAAGTGGCCTCTGAGCGTATGTTCATGTTCTCCTGCTGCCATGGCCCATCCCACTTCGAGGTTTAACGTGTTGTCTGTTCAGAGATGCTCTTCTGCCCACCTCTGCTGTAACACGTTGTTTGAGTTACTGTCGCCTTCCTGTCAGCTTGAACCAGTCTGGCTATTCCCCTCTCACCTCTCTCATTAACAGGGCGTTTTCACCCACAAAACTGCCGCTCACTGGATGCATTTTTGTTTTCCACACCATTCTCCGCAAACTAGGGATGGTTGTGCATTGAAAATCCCTGGAGATCAGCAGTTTCTGAGATACTCAAACATTCCACGGCCAAAGCCACCTAGATCACATCTTGTGGTGAACTACATATACCTGTCTGGACACGCTCCCCCTGCTGACTGCTCCTGTGGCTTCTCCCACAGACCCCTGTATAAAGGCGATTGAGGTCTGAGCCCGGCCTCTCTGTCTCCAGGATGTAGTATGGTGGTCAATCCCTGCTCGTTCCTTCTTCCAGTCAATAAAAGCCGATACCTTGCCTTTACGTCTCAGAGTGAGTTATTGATGGTGCATCACATCTCTTCCCCATTCTGATATTTGGCCTGAACAACAACTGAACCTTTAGACCATGCTTCAGTGCATTGAGTTGCCACACGATTGGCTGATTAGATATTTGCAATAACGAGTAGGTGTACAGGTGTACCTAATAAAGTGGCCACTGAGCGTATTTCATTTGTGTTCTTGAGTAAAGGAAATCTGGTACCCTTGTCTACTCTGTGTGTGACTCCACACCTAATATGGTTGGAGCTTAGGAGCCCTCTGAAAGATGCTGGTAAGTTACTTGCTCCAAAGTCAAAATAGGAAGGACAACGACCCACTGGGTGTGACGGTGATGCTCACTTACTGTAACTGAATGAGCAGCAGGACGGAAATAAAAGAGCCAAGTTACAGCTCTGGAAAATGATCAACACGTGCAAACCGGGGGAAGTGAGCCAGCAGCCAGCTGAATGGAATGATGGAGGGAGGGAGAGGGGAGGGGGCAATGATTGAGGAGAGGGACAGGGACTGTGGGTGAAGGAGAGGAAGGAGGAGGAGTGGGAAAGGGGTTGGGAGGATGAGTGAAGGAAGAACGATTGACAACAGTAAGTCTAGGAGGCTTAAGGAGATGAGCCTGGACATGGGCAGTAATGCACATCAGACAATAGGGCATTAACACCTGATACATGCTGTGCCTGATACTCAACTGCAATACTTATATTTTTATATATTTTTGCACTATAGATAGAAGATATTTTGTCCATCAAGTGCACACCAGCTCTCAGAATAACCTCTCAAAAAACCAGAAGAACTCTGTGGGTCAGGCAGCATCTGTGGTGGGGAATGGGTAGTTGACATTCTGGGTTGAGGGCCTTCATCTGGACTGTTTGAGTCCAGGTGACACCCTCCATGGGCCTCAACCCAAAATGTTGACTGTCCACGTCTCTCCACACATCATAAACACAATATATTTTGCAGATGCTGAAAATCCAGAGTAACACACACAAGATGCTAGAGGAACTTAACAGGTCAGGCAACATCTATGGAGTGGAATAAAGAGTCGATGTTTCAGGCAAATGAAGGGTCATTTTGGTCCTCTCCATAGATACTGCCTGACCTGCTGAGTTCCTCCACCTTTTTTATATGTTGGTCCAAGTCCAGGCATCCGCAGTCTCTTGTGCCTCCTCAATGCAATCTCCTCACTCCCACTGACCCACTTATTTGCTTGTAACCAATTCTTTTTCTCATGTTCAGCAACTCTCCTGCCTCCCAGTGACACTAGGGACAATTTACAGAAGCTAGTTAACAACCAGCATGTTTTTTTGGGGGGGTTGTGGGAAGAAATTGGAGCTTCTGTGAGAAACCCTTGGGCCCGAAGAACGAGTAGGGTTTCCGGCTGTGCTGGGTTGGCCACACCGGCCTAACAAGAAACCTGAATCAGTTGATGATTTTAAACAAATTAACGAGCAAGGAATACACTTGCTGATTAGGTAAGGGAGATAAACAAAATGAAGAATTAATCATGTCAAAACAATTAGAAGGGAAGAGGCTGATGAAGCCAGAATGTAACATTCTGCTTCTGTAAATGAGCGAAATAGCAGGTGTGAGCTTTTATCCTGGCATTCTCCAGTTAGCTACACAACTCCATTTATGTGTCAACCTCTCCTTAGGTCAACAGAAAGTGGGCGAGGGAGGGGAATGAATGAGCAATGAATGAATTTCGATTCATGCACGGCACTACGAACATCTTCCAGAAACCAGTTGCTTGATCGGGAGGGGGGAGTTATCTTGCCCTTCTTGACAGCCAGGCCTGGATGAGCTATTGAGTAAACAGTTGGACAATTGTAGAGAGCCCAAAAGTCCGTTCTTGTTCCACCCTACTGATGATGATACATCGAATGTCTTGCTTGGAGTATAATCTGGACTTGGGAGTGGACCGCCACAGATTCTTTGTCCCCAGCAGGAAGTTTGTTTTTCAGGAATCGTGAATCAGTGTAGGCTTTCTGAATAGCGAGGAGGAGCAGGACATCACTATTAGCCCATCTTAGCGGTACATCCTTTCATTTCTTGATCAGTGCATACATATCTAGCCTGGTTATGGAGGAGGATTAACCAGACAGGGTTCTGTATACTCACCCTAGGAAAAGAACAGAACCGGGTCTAAATAGGTCTTCAGCTACTGAATGACCATCACAGAATGGACAGGATTAAAGGTTCCAGGTTGACAATGACAGTACACTAAATCATCTTCCTTTCCACGGGCGGAACATAACTAATAATAAAACTCTTGCACTCCATTACACAAAGAACAAATTCATTAAAATTAATTGAAGCATCCGATACACAGTCATATTTTTTTACCATGATAAAACGCATCCAGCTCTTCCCTTAACTCCTTCTACAACACAAGCAGTCACTTAACCTTTCTTGTTCAGGCAGTGACAGTCCCGAATGATGGCTTTCTTTCCTTTTGTTCAAGGACTGGAGAAGGTTAAAGTCTCAGGGTTGTGACTTTTTTCTTCAAAACAATGATTTCTGTAGGAAAAGCAGCAACTAAAGACATTGGAATGGACTCACAGATCTATAGAGAAAGCTGCAAATTCACAGAGAGGATTTGCTCTGCATTACGTAAAGACCGACCCTTTACTTCTCAAAATCAGTCTTTAAATTACCTAAGCCAGCTGCTCTTTTTTTCCTATTTGGCAGAATTCTAGACCTATTATATTAATACATCTCCAAAGGAGACCATTTACAAGGGTCATCAACTCTCCTCTGATCTAAAGAGAACGACTCTAGCTCCTTTAGTCTGTCCATATTACTGACACCTCTCAACCCAGACTTATCCTAACAAGCCTCTCAGAAACCTTCATATCCTTCCTGAAGTCTGATGTGTTGAGTTGGACACAATCCTCCAGTTACTTGAATGAAGCAGAGCTTCAATCCACCACCCTTGATTTGTTGTCCCTCCCTCTAAAGGGAAGGATGATGCAGGATATTTCAATCACTTTATTAACTTACCCCGACATCCTCAAAGATTTATCCAACTGTATACCTCTCAGTGCCTCTGTTCCTGCTTTTTGCCCTTAATTGGTCTCGCCACTCCTTCACTGCCATTTACCAGTTAAATATTTTTGTTTTATTGAATTTATGTTCAGTGTGTTGTCTGAACCCAGGTACCAGTGATTTTACGCTAAACAGGTTTTTCCTAGTGTCTGTCCCTTAGTGTACTTGTGCACATGACAATAGACTCGACTGGGCTTGAATTTTGCAGGTGATGTCCAATCATATTGCCCCCAAACAGAATAGATAGACATGAGTCAACAACTAGGTGTTAGGTGGATTGGAGTCACTCATAGACTAGACTGGATAAGGATGGCAGATTTGGGCGTAGCGCAGCGGCACGATTGCTAGAGATGACGCTTCACAGCTTCAGAAACCCGGGCTCAGTCCTGACCTCCAGGATTGGGTTTGCTAAGCTTGTATGTTTTCCATGACCTCTTTCCTACGGATGCTCCAGTTTCCTCCCGCACCCTAAAGACGAACAGGTCGACCGGCTACAGCAGATCGTCCCTCAAGTGTAAGTGATCGCTAAAACCTAGGGAGAGTTCAAATTCAGATTCCGATTTATTTATTATCACTGTGAAATGCATCATTAGTGTTAACAACCGAAGGACGTGCTGGGGGCCAAGTGTCGCCACATATTCCGGCACCCACAGCGTACAGCAGAATGACGCAAAAAACAGGACAACAGTCAAACAAGCCCCTTTCATCAAATGGGATTAGTGCAAAATGAGTATTTAATGGACAGTGTGGATTTTGTGGGTCAAGGGCTCTGTTTTTGGTGCTGTATGTCTGTGAATGATTCCTCAACTTTAAAGGCATGTGGAACCCCCCCAACCGGGGAATTGGCAGTGTCTCGACTGGTTGTCACGAAATGGGACAGTGAGGAGGCAGGCGCACTTTCCTTTCCAGAAAGTATGCAACAATTATTTGCCACTTTTACCAAACAAGCAAACGTTTTTCTCTTTCTTCTATTATTTCCCACCTATCTAATGTAAACGTTGGCCCACTTATCTTCATTAATGTATAATGGCTGGTGGTGCTGAAAGAGTGGAAAAGAGATTATGGCAAATCAGGGGTGGCCTACACTCTCTGTCTAAAAGTCTGCAGATTCTGAATAGTTGGAAAGGAAGAAAACAATTTGGATTTCCATGGAGACAAATCATAAGCACAAGAGATTGTGCGGATGCATTAAATCCAGAGTAAAACACACAAAGTTTTGGGTGTGTTACTCTGGATTTCCGTGGGTATTTGAGTCTCTGGGAATGAATGAACGGGAGCTGGAGACAGAGTGACGTACAATGGAGTTTAGACAGAAACCGAGAGGATTGGGGTTGGTACGGGAAACAAATGGAGACTGGAGAGTTGCTGTTTATCAGGCCAACTTTAGAGCAGGGGTTCCCAACCTGGGATCCGCAGTCCCCTTGCTTAATGGTGCTGGTCCATGGCATAAAAAGGATGAGAATCCCTGCTTTAGAGGTACAATTCCTTATTTATCACAGCTTCCACTTCCCTCAGTGTGATTAATCATTTCATCTCTTTAGAAATTCTCACAGCTGTTTATGATAATCCCTCAAGTGCTGGTGATGCCCCTCAGAATGCAAATAAAGCTGTGGCTCAGGAGAAGAAAAAACACCCTCCGACTGCTGAAGACCAAGATGTCTGCAAGGTAATGATCTGCGAGCCAACTCTGCATGGGCATGAGGCACTAAATACTGAACAACGGAAACTAACCCAACCCTCCATCTGCTTATAAAGCATCTTTCCTCTCAATCTGTCTAAGCCCCAGCTCCAAATCTCCCTGGTCAATATCACAATCCGGGTATTGGACCAGAGTCCATTTTTGTCCTGTTCAGTCTCTCCGCAGTTTTCATCACTTCAGCCATCCACCGCGATCCTCCATCTTGCATGCTCTCATTCCGCCTTCTGTCCCAGAAGACCTGCTCCCTTCCCCCTGGAGGCTTCGAGCGACGCCGAGAGAGCAGCTCTTCTTGTCAGGTTCCCTGGTTCCACAACGGGTGACTTCCCACCTGACCGGTGTCACCTTGAGAATGAGGGCAGTAGTGTCACAGTGAAATGGGGACAAACCTGGACCAGTGGAAAGCGGGCATGGATCATGTCGGTACCGATTGATTTGGAATGCGCACCATGTGACTGTAACATCCAATCAATGCTAAGTGCGCTGTCACCTCAGCCAGAATTTCATACGGGTGGCACAATCTTGGCGGCTTCTGGTGCCTGCACTACTTAAGAAGCCAAAGTCAAGCTCCTAAGTGGTTGTGGTGACCATATGGGCAAGTAGGGCTCGCTGAATCAAGAACGCCTCAGCTCTGGGATCTTGTTGTCCTGGAGGTGCTGAGGGAGGAGCTGGCGAGGTGGAGAGAGGTTCTCCCTCCTGCCTGAGGAGAGTTCGGAAGTTGCCCTGATACAGAGCACAAAGGGCAGTGGTGGAGTGATAGCTCAGGAGGGGAACACATAGAGTCAGGTGGCAAGTAGCTGGATGCAGTTTGGCTTAAAACTCGGTCATTAAGGTTAGTAAATACACTGTCAAATGCCTCACCCGTACAAAATCAAGGCATGCTCCAAGAGAGAAGTGAGTGGGACCCAAACTTGTGAGTTGTGGGTTCACTTAAACTGCTGCCTTTGTAAGAAAGGTGACATGTGCCAAGCCCTCTGGGAATGGAGGCATCTCTTCTGTAACAGAAGAAGACAACCTTTCCAGGGGTTGACAGCTTCATCCTGGACGGAGTCCGATGGGTAGAAGTTGATGATAATTGACCGAGCAGACCTGGCACGTCTTTGTTGTGAGGGAGCCCACGGTATGTTTAGGTGAGGACCTCTGCACCTCTTCAGGGGGACTTCGCTCGTTGTTCTTCTGTGACGTAGTAGATGCAGGAAGACCCTTGGCAAATATGCAGCCCCCTGACTCCCCTCCTTCCTCCGCCGGTAGCAGATCAGTCCTCTGCTCATCCATCAGTCAAGTTCCAGCCCACAAAGCAGGCCGCTGAGCCACGCCGACGCATCTGGTGTATTACAGAGGACATGAAGTCAACGCACGCTGCTTGAGATCCTTGTGGAGAGCACTAACAGGCGACGATTGCAGGCATCAGCCACTGAGAAAATGATCTGTAGAAATTAAACAGCAGCTAATCCACAACCAATGATCCCTACAAGTAGATTTAGCAGTGAGTTCAGTAGATTTTTTTTTACTGTTAATAAACCATACTCAGTGGCACAAGGCTTAAATATACTGCATTTGCAATACTAAAATTGAATGTGTAAATGGTGTTTTTAAATCAAGGTTATGTGAAGATACTTTATTATCTATCCTGTTTAGCACCAGTCTTCAGAGTGCTTATTCCTCATGGGGCTCTTGATCCCAGAGTCTTAACATACGTAACTTTGCCCCATCCTGGACTTGACTCCAGAAAGGGTATTTACTCAGACTGCACACTGCTACGCCGGCAACCTGGCGCGGAGTTGGGCAGGGCTGAGGTGAGGGACGTAACTGCTCGCTGCTGCGATACAGGCCACACTTTCTCCGCGGTCTGGCGCAGTAGGTGCGGCCTATCATTGGGGGGCGGTGGCCCCTTCTCCGATTGTTGACATACTTGAATTGAGAATCAGAATCAGGTTTAATATCAGCGGAATAATGTGTGAAATTTGTTATTTTTGCTGCAGCGGCAGCAGACAATAAATAATAATAAAGAAAACATGAATTGCGGTAATATATATAATAGTTAAATAAGTCGTGCAAAAAAAGTAGTGAGGTAGGGTTCATGGGTTCAATGCCCTTTCAGAAATCAGACGGCAGAGGGGAAGAAGCTGATCCTGAATCATTGAGTGTGTGCCCTCAGGCCCCTGTAACTTCCTCAAGATAGTGGCAATGAGAAGAAGGCACGTCTTAGGTGATGGGGGTCCTTAATGATGGTGGATGCTGCTCTTTGAAGCATCGCCCCTCGCAGATGTCCTGGATGCTACGGAGGCCCATGCCCATGATGGAGCTGACTGAGTTTCAGTCTGAGTTATGGAGCTACGATCTCTCTCTTCGCCCCCTGATGGATGTGACGGAAGCTGCTGGATCTCTTTTTTTTGAGGGGGGCATGCTGATCCCCAGCTCTCCACTGTTACAAGACGGACATTGTGATAAGACGTTTGAATAGACAGCTCATACGATAAAGATGATCCCTTGAACTCTCAGTCTACTCTGCCAAGCTTACTTGCACTGGACTTCCTCCACAATATATTCATTATATTCTGTATCCTGTTTATCCTTTACCTTAATTACTTGGTGTTTTTATAGAATGATCTGGCTGGGTGGCACGCAAAAACAAAGCTTTTCATTGTATCTCAGTACCTGCGACAATTACTAGCCCAGATATTTCTCAACAAAAGCAGCTCAAGAGCAGCCATTGGCCACCAAGCTTGTGACCATTAAGAAGTCTCTTGGCTGTGCGGTCAAACAAAGAGAAGGGGAGATAGTAACCAGGAGGAGAATCAATCAGGTTTATTATCACTGACGCACGTCGTGAAATTGGTGGTTTTGCGGCAGCAGTACACTAAAAGTTACAAGAAGAATATATATATATATAAAAATAGCAAGGTAGTGTTCATGGGTTCATGGACCTTTCAGCAATCTGATGGCGGAGGGGAAGAAGTTGTTCCTGAATCATTGACTGTGTACCTTCAGACTCCTGTACCTCCTCCCTGATGCTAGCATTGAGAAGAGGGAATGTCCTGGGTTGTGAGGGCCTTCATGGTGGATGACGCCTTTCTGAAGCGTCACCTTTTGAAGATGTGTCAGTGGGACGAGGCTAGTGTTCATCATTGAGCTGACTGAATTTACAGTAATCCTTTGCATTGCAGCCTCTCCACCAGCAGTGACGCACCCTTTCAGAACGATCTCCACAGTACATCTGTAGAAATTTGACAGCATCTTTGGTGACATACTGACTTGCCTCAAAGTCCTAATGAAGGATATCCATTGGTGTGCCTTCTTTGTCATTGTTGGGCCCAGGATAGGTTTTCGGTGATGTTGAAGCTGCTCACCCTTACCACTGCGACTACAGAGACCACAGGATCAGGTCTGGTCACACACACGTAGTAGGGGTTTCTAGTCTCCAGCAGTGGCCACGGTCACCATACCAGTGCCATATTTCAGCACGACGTGGCTGCCCCAACACACCATTACACGTGAGTTCAGTTGACCACCCCACACCGAGCCTTGCAGCAACAGGGTCAGTTTAACCATTTCATTCCTGCAGCGGGAGGTTAAGCCCACAACCGGGTTCCCACCAGACGGGTGGGAAGAAGGAGGTTCACGCCAGGCTCCCAGAACGACATCACTGACTGTAAAATCAAGGAGAGTGGCCCTATTTTGCACTGTTTCCGTTACCAGGAGTACATCCTGAGGGAAGAGTGGATCTGGGTCTTTCTAGTGGGCTTTATAATGGTGAGGCTTTAAGAAGCACTGGCAAGGCCTCTCTCAGAGTATGGTGAGCAGTTATGGGCCCCTCATCTTAGAAAGGACGTGCTGCCACCGGGAAGGATTCAAATGAGGCTCACAAGAGTGATTCCAAGACTGAACGGCGTGTCATATAAAGAGCGTTTGATGGCTCTGGTCCTGTATTCACCAGAATTTAGAAGAATGAGGGATGACCCAACTGAAACCTATCAAATGGTGAAAGGCCATTTCGGAGTGGATCTGGCGATGATGGTGGGGGAGTTTAGGACCAGAAGACGCAGCCTCAGAATAGAGGGGCGTCCTTTCAGAACGGAGATGAGGAGGAACTTCTTTAGCAGAGAGTGGTGAAGCTGTGGAATTCATTGCCACAGGCAGCTGCGAAGGCCAAGTCTTTATGTATATTTAGGGCAGCGGTTGATAGATTGTTGGCTGGCTGGGGCCTGAAGGGATACGGAGAGAAGGCAGGAAGTAAGGGCTGAGAGGAAACTGGATCTGCCATGGCAGAGCAGACTCAATGGGCCAAGTGGCCTAATTCTGCTTCTACACCTTATGGTCTTATGTGGTGACTGGAGTGATATAAACTCGCTCCACGCTGGAAAGAAGTTGCCTCCTTTTCTATTCTAAAAATGAACTATGCGCAGATGAATTTTGAATTTTGTGAGCAAGCAATCCTGTTTCGACAGAGCTTAGAACACTGCTTGGAGGCCCTAATTTCGTGTATTTCTGTTGAAAGTCAACTTGCTCACCCTACTAGAACAGAAAGGAATCTGCATTTAAACCACATTTAAAAGTGACAATGACTGCATGTGCCTGAAGTAGCATGCACTTCCATCCCAACTTCATCGCTGTGTGCATTAAAGCCTGCATTGCCGCCTCTGTCACTCGCAGTACGAACGTGACGCATGCTTCTTCAACAGGCTCTTTGGTTTTGTCCTCCATTACTTTCATGATCAGGAATCGCCTCACGCCACACAAGCTCTCATTCCCTATTCATCCTGCACAGACTTCTCAGCTTTCTGCTCAAGATCTTTATCCACACCTAAATATTTTCCCCACGGCCACGCTTTGCACTACTTCTGCCCCATGGTCTAGTCCCACACGCAAACCTGCATTGTAACCTTCCTTCCTGGGCTTTCTGTCCCTAATCCACTGTCTCTGCCCGTGCTTTCAGCTGCCGTCCCCTGCACTAGACCCCCTTCTTGTTCTGGTTTTGGGACCCACCCTCAATGGGTCAATGCCTTGCAATATCTTAGGGCCTCAGCGGCCAAGGAGATTCCTTTCCGCTGCTTTAGTAATCACATAGTGTAAGTGTGGGGGAAGCCTCTCCTTCTTGATTAAGTATGGCAGTTCAAAGGTCGCCCCTGACTTCTGCTATTGGCTGACAACGGATCCAATTCGTCAAACCTGGACGAGCAGAGCCAGTTACCACGCTGAGCTTTCAGGCACATTGGCAGGTTCAGCAGTGGCATCAAAAAACCACAGGTGCTGGAAAATTCAAAATAAAAACCATGAATTCAGGTCAGGTAGCTTCTGGGAAAGAGAAACAGAGCTAATGCTTCAGGCCAATTCTTTGAAGGATCATCGCCCTGAAACATTAACTGTTCTTTTTCCAAAAATACTAGCATTTCTGGTTTTCATTATAAACAGTTTCTGCACTAACTGTTATCTTGCAAGATACCCCATCAACATCCACTAAAAAGGTTCACATTAAATCTTTGCTAAGATTTCGAAAGCTGATGGAATCATAGATAACCAACAGTCAACCCGGAGCAAAGACTGAACATTAGAAAATGAGGCTTTATAATTCTACCGTTGATTTAATGCTCTTTTTTCTATTGATGGATTATATTTCAGCAAGACAGGACAGATTTCTGCTGGGACCCTATCATACAGGTCAGTGTCTCCTTCATCCTGAATGTGATGAATTGCAGGACTGCTCTTGGAAGTATGGAACAAACCGACAAAGGCCCTCGCTTGTCTAATGTGGGGTGGGGGGGGGGTGCCTTACAGAGGAGTTCCTAACTCTAGTGTCTGGACCTGCATGTACAAGGGCCAAGGCACTGGACGGGCAGAGGAAAGATGTGGAAAAGGAATGAACAGTGGTTTGATGACTCCCCACGTCTGAGTACAGCCAGGAATTTAGTGAGTAGGATTCTTTGAGGCAAAGGATCCAAGTCCTGTTCTGGGCTGTAACCCTGATGCATTAGGGTGCTTGAAGCTGTAATTCTTTGCATGCTGAGCCAATACCCTCTGAAACAGAAGCAACAATTCTGTGGTATAATATGAGAAAGGGCGGGGGGTGTTAACATTGGCGATATGGGTTATATTTACTGCTCCGCCATACACCGCCACACTGATGCCAAGGAACCTGCTACGCACAAGCTGCTATGATTGGTTGACTGCAACGGCGGCTACACTTTAAAAAATTGCGATAAGTCATACAGCGTTTGTTTTTTGACGTGCAGAAGTTGCGATGTGTGTCAGATAAACATGAGTTCGGCTTTGAAGGGAAGGGGATTGGAGAGAAGTTGCAGAACTTTGAACTCGCATCGCCAAGGCGCTGGAATCATAGACCAATGCCGTCCGGTGAGGAGTGAAGTGTAGATCTCAGCCTGTAAGGAATGTTGCGAGTGGGTTGGACACCTCAAAGTAAGGAAGTTTACAATCAGGCAGCACTGCCTGAACCAGTTTCCTTCCAGTCCCTACTTGCAAAAGCACCTGCAGGTTTTCCGCCAGAACAGCCACACTCAGCTGTGATCTCTTCTCCTGTCAAACTTGACTTGGAATCACAGGAGAGAATGCCAGCTACCTTAACACTGAGTCCAGCCGATGAAGGAGAAAACAAAGCTGTTCTTTTCGCCTCTTCCCCGTACATCCAAAACTTCTACGTCACCCCGTTACAACATAGACAACAATTCATAAAAGCCGTCTGCGAGATTTCTAAAGAAAAGATGGGAAATAATGGAATAACATTAAACAGGTGACACACATGCATGCAGTTGACCCTATTGTATATGATAGCTCCTTATTAATCTGATTTAGTGGTATTATTGTTCAGTTTTGTACCTGCAATTCATTGTTATGAAAACTGTTTAATTGTCCTCATCTTTGGGATTTAGAATTGCTTCGGAAGCACCAATGGATTTTTTTCTGGCTCCAAGCAGACACTGAACGGCTATGATATTAATGCACTTGCAAGATCATCACTGGTTGGTAGGTTCAAATTGTCTGTTGCCAAGCGCCCCAGGACTGGAAAGCTTCCAAGTCGTTCCTCCACTTTACCGTATTGTTTATTGGAAAGAGTCTGTGTAGTTCAGAAATGAGGAGAAACTTCTTCATGGTGGATGTGGCAAGTCAAAGGAATGCCCTCCCCTCGGACCTCAGAGATTGGGATCATTCCAAATAGAGACTGGTAGATTTCTGGATATTATGTGAACTAGGATGTGGGGATAGGGCTACAAAATGGTACCAAGGCAGATGGTCAGACATGGTTTTGTCAAATGGCAGGGCAAGGGTAAGGGAACAGATGGCCTTTTCTTGCTCTCAATTCTCTGGCCTTACTTCTTGTGTTACCAAAGAGCAGGATGGGGAATGGAGAAACTCTAAGATATTCTCGGATATTTCTAACATGAAACACCAAAAACTGATGAACCTCCTTTGAAAGCGTAAGGATAGTGCAGAGCAGCACTTAAGAAACAGTGTGCTAAGGTAGCACTACATCAGTTGTGATGAGAGTGGTCAAAACAATAGGTGAGGTTGAAGGCCAAAGTCAGAACCGGGGCAACTATGTGACAGGTCTCACTCGAACGGGAAAAGGAAGCAGGACCAACAGTGGGAAATTGAGTAACCATTTAAAAGAAATACATCTGATGGGTGTTGGGAAGAAGTTAGGAAAACGGGACTAGAAATCTTCTCATATTACTAATTTAGCATGGTAGATTCCTTCTGTATATACTGCAAGTCTACGTATACAGATATAAGGAAGCTGACTTACGTCCATTGCAACTGAGAGCTGCAGTCTGTGTGATTCCTTCTATGTACTTCAAGTTACCAGTATTTATAAAATATACAATAGATGTGATACATTAGAGAAAGAGGCCATTTGGCCCAGCAGGTCCATTCTAACCTTTCATAAGAATGACCCAGTCGGCCCCATTTCCCAGTTCTTTCCCTGTAGGTCTGCAGTTCCCTTCCTTCAGATGCCCAGCAGATTCCTTTTCAAAAGACCCTGTCGAGCCTGCTTCAGAAGGTGCACTTGTAAAACCTGCTGCCACCCCCTCATTTCCCCTTTACCTCTTTCCCGATCACCTTGAATGTGTATCGCCTGGTTATTGAGTTTTTGGTCCACGGGCACGGTTACTCTTTATTCTGTCCACGCCTCGTCCTGATTTTGAACACGTCTATCGAACCAATCGTAACCTCCTCCACACTGAGGGGACCCAATCCAGCCCCTCCAGCCCCTCCATCCCCTCCATCCCAGAAGGTAACTGAGATCTTTTCGCCACCAACATAATTTATAAGTTAATTTTTGGTGCACCCAGATGTTTAAAATTACACAAAGCACAGAAGTACCTGTCCTACATAAAGAGAGAAGGTTTGAAGTTTAGAAATGGACAGGACAGATACAAACCCTTCCACCCAACATGTCCATTGATCTATATGTTGCTTGGAGGCTGATTTCGGAATACGATGCACATGGCAGGAAACAGTTAGGAGTGTAGCTTACATTGCCTCAGTTTGGTCAATTTTATGGAAATTGATTAGGTTATAAGGTTACCAACAAGAGAAAGATCTGCAGATGCTGGAAATCCGAGCAACACACACAAAACGCTGGAGGAGTTCAGCAGGCCAGGCAGCAACCATGGAAAAAAAGCAGAGCCTACGTTTTGGGCTGAGACCCTTCGGCAGGGCTGGAGGAAAAAGCTGAGGAGTAGATTTAAAAGGTGGAGGGAGGGGAGAGAGAAACATGAGATGATAAGTGAAACGTGCAGAGGGAGTGATGAAGTAAAGAGCTGGGAAGTTGATTGGTGAAAGAGACAGAAGGCCATGGAAGAAAGAAAAGGGGGGAGGAGCACCAGAGGGAGGTGATGGGCCGGCATGGGGATAAGGCGAGAGAGGGAAAAGGAGAGAGGAAATGATGAAGGAGGGGAAGTTAGATAAATCGATGTTCATGCCATCAGGATGGGGCTACCTAAAAAGAATATAACGTATTGTTCCTCCAACTTAACCCAGTGGAGGAGGCCATGGATGGACATAATAGGAATAGTAAGTGGAATTAAAATGGGTGACCACTGTGAGATCCCACTTTTTCTGGTAGGTCCTCCGTGAAGCGGACTCCCAATCTTCGTTGGGTCTCACCGATATACGGGAAGCCACGCTGGGAGCACCGAACACAGTATAAGACCCCAACAGACTCACAGGTGAAGTGTCACCTCATTGGAAGGACTGTTTAGGGTCCTGGATGGTAGTGAGGGAGGAGGTGTAGGGGCTGGTGTGGCACTTGTTTTGCTTGCAAGGTGGGGGTGGGGGACAGGGAGATCAGTGGGGAGGGCCGATGGACAAGGGAGCGATCTCTGTGGAAAGCAGAAAGTGGTATCACGTTGGAGGTGGCGGAAGTTGTGGAGGATGATGTGCTGGACGCGGAGGCTGGCGGGGTGGTCAGTGGTAGGGTATAAGGTTATTATGGGATGATCATTTGAGCCATTAATTTCCCATTGAATACAGGCATAATAGGCTGAAGTTGTGTCCCACTGCAGGCCGGCAGTGTTAACTAGTGCTGACAGTGCAAAAGGTGAGGAAGCAGTGGAATGAATGTGAGGCTAAATTAATCCAATCAATCTTATTAAACTGTGGCATTATATATAATATACTGAGCCAGACTCATAGATCTGCTCCCCAAATTCACTGTCCAGTGTGCCTGCCTGCACGAGCCTGTTTACAATAAGAAGAGCCAGCTGAGATAATTCTCGCTATCCAAACGCCATTCCCGGGACAGAGTGGGTTCCGACCAGCAACTGGGGCTCAGGTGTTTGATCCTTGGGACCCACCTCTAGAAATCCCTGACGGCCTTTCGACAGCTCACTGCTGTCAGAAGTCTTTGAATTATTTTTAGGAGTCTCTGCCAGCCAAAGAGATTTAAATATTTAATATAAAAATAAAAATTACATAAAATAGTTACGTTGGAAGAAACACTAAAAGATCAGAAATTAATTTAAAACTTTAAGATAAATTGAATTGACTAAACCACTTACCTACACTTACCTTTCTACTCTGTTAAGGAGGGCCACTATGCGTGCCCTGCTTTACAATGGCCTCTTCCTGCAGTATATTCAGCGGCGATTCCAGGGATTATTGCGTTGGCATCTGGTCAGAGATGAGCTGAATTCAGGAGGCAGAGGGCTGCCAACATTCTGAAGGACGGCAGACTGAAAGTAAAATCTAATGAGCCCATCAAAGCGTGAATCAGATGTGAGGAGAGGGTACGCCTACCCAGCCTGAGGTTGGGCGGTGTTGGTGAAACATGGGGTGCCCGCACTGTACTGGGAGACCTGGGCTCGGAAGACTTATTACAGTTTCTTGGGTACGGCTTTGAGCTTGTCGAGCCTCTCCGTTATGGACTCTCGTTCAGTGGTGTGCGGCTGGTATGCAGCGGCCTCCAATGCGAAGAGTTTTTCCAGCTCACGGGTAATCAACAGGGACTTAAGTGAAATGAATCAGCTGGAAGCTGCTGGTCTGGCTAGACAGCCGCAGCTTCCCCAAGTTTTTTGAAATCCCTGAAGCAAGTAGCAGGAAGCTGGAAGTTCAGTAACAGGCCAGGCTCAATCTTCCTGACTTTCTACCTGGGGTTGTAAGCACCTTACAATACAGGCAGTAATCCACAGAGTTATAGCAGTGGGAACTTTTGGTTCAGTTTCGTGATTTCTAGTGGTATTTGTCTAAGTCCCTGCTTGAAGAAATTCATCCCTGGTGGTCCAATATAACTTTTCTCTAAATCAGATAGGCATTCACTATCCAAATTTATAAATTTTTCCTCTGATCTCTAGATACCTAATAACCAGCTAAACGACTATTTCAGGACCAGGTACAAACTTTAAGACACCCTGCCTTCTCCCCAATGTATCCATTATGGGGAATCATAAATCCGCCCGGGGTTCATTGGGAGCAAGCCCAGTGCAGGCAAACCTTCCAAATGCACATTACGAGCAAATATTCCTGAACCTGGGAGAAATGGCTCTTCTCTCAGATTTCTTCTGATCCAACTAATCCCAGCTCTTTGGTGGTGTTTCAGGTGTAGTTGTGTCCTCAGCCTATTTGGCCAGTTTCTAGATTGAAGGATCAATTAGGAGAAAGAGGGAATTAAGATGGTGTTAAAGGAATGGCTGATAAAGAAGGTGTTAATACACATTTGTGCCTGTCTTTGTGTGTATGTGTCTGTGTATTGTTAGAGTGTGAATAGGTATCTGCATATGTGGCCTCATATTAAGTCACTGCTCTCCACTCATTTTGTGGCCTCTCACTGTTGGACCTCAGAAATGTCCTACAAAAAACATCTAGTAACTGATTGGCATAATCTTTCTCACAATAATTACAAGAAATTACCATTCCGCTCTTCACTCAAGGCAAATAATTCTCAATCCCAAGAGACTGCCTAGGTAGAGAATGGCAGAGAGCTGTTTCTGCCAGTGAGTCAAATAATTCCCCAGACCTGAGTGTGACACGTCAAAGGCAATTTTCCAGTCTTGCTTAATGTCGAAGAACTGGAAAGTGTCTGACCAGAGGGCTTAAAATGTTGGCTGTACTTTTTTCCCCATAGATGCTGAGTTCCTGCAGCATTTTGTGTGTGCCGTTTAAGATTAAAGTTAGGAACAGAAGGTTTAGAGGAGATACAACAAAGAGATTTTTCACGCAGAAGTTGGTTGGTTATTGGCATGCACTGCCTGAGGCAGCATGGACACAGGGACACAGCATTTAGAGAGTACTTAGATAAACACTTGAAATTGCCAAGTCACAGATGGCTACAGACCAAATGGGATTGGTAATGAAGGGTACTTGATAGTCAGTATGGACAGGATAGGCAGAAGGGCCATAAGATCAGAAGACATAGGATCAGAATCAGGCCATTCGGCCCATCGAGTCTGCTCCGCTGTTCCATCACAGTTGACTTATTATCCTTCCCAACCCCTTTCTCCTGGCTTCTTCCTGTAACCTTAAACATACTAACTAATCAAGAACTTAACCAGCCTCTGCTTTAAATATACCCAATAATTGGCCTCCACAGCCATCTGTGGCAATGAATTCCACAAATTCACCACCTTCTGGCTAAAGAAATTCCTCTTCCTCTCTGTCTAAATGGACACTCCTCTATTCTGAAACTGTGTTCTCTGGTCCTAGACTCCCCCATTATAGGAAACATCCTTTCTACATCCACCCCATCTAGGCCTTTCAATATTTGATAGGTTTCTATGAAATCCCTCTTCATTCTTCTAAACTCCAGCAGCCCTGCAGAACACCACTAATCACTGGCAGCCAATCAGAAAAGGCCCCCTTTATTCCCATTCTTTGCCTTTTTCCAGTCAGCCAAACTTATATCCATGCTAGTATCTTTCCTGTAATACAACGGGCACTTATCTTGTTAAACAGCCTCTTGCATGGTACGTTGTCAAAGGCTTTTTAAAAATCCAAGTAAACAACGTCTACTGAATCTTCTTTGTCTACCCTGCCTGTTATTTCTTCAATGACTTCCAACAGATTTTTCAGGCAGGATTTCCCCTTAAGGAAACTATGCTGACTTTGGCCTATTTTACCATGTGCCTCCAAGTACCCCGGGAGCTCATCCTTAATAATCGACTCCAACATCTTCTCAACCACTGAAGTCAGGCTAACTGGCCTACAGTTCCCTTTCTTGCGCCTCCCTCCCTTCTTAAAGAGTGCAGTGACACTTGCAATCTTCCATTGCTCTGGAACCATTTGAAAGATCGTTACTAATGTCTCCACAATCTCTTCTGCCATATATAACACTTGTTTTCAAGAAGATTTCCAGAATGCGAGAACACATCTCAGGGTGACCAGTCCTTGCTGGCCTGAGGAAATATTGTAAATAGAATCGGAACCAGAACTTTGCTTTCTTCATTCTGGTTACCCTCTCTCTCCTTCTCTTCTCACCTGCCCAGCTCTGTGGTTCCCCATTTCCTTCCCTTTCTCCCACGGTCCACACTCCCCACCTATCAGATTCTTTCTTCTTCAGCCCTTTTATCTCTTTCACCTATCAGCTCCCAGCTTCTTACTTCATTCCACCTCACCTGGTTTTACCTATCACCCGCCAGCTTGTACTCCCCTCTTCCCCCACCTTCTTATTCTGGCTTCTTCCCCCTTCCTTTGCACTCCAGATGAAGGAACTTGGACCGGAACCATTGACTGTTTATTCCCCTCCATAGATGGTTCCTGACCTGCTATGGTCCCCCAGCATTTTGTGTGTGTTGCTGAGGAAGTGTAGTGTTTATTTCACTTTGTGTTGGAACGTGAACCATGTCTTCCTCCAGGATTGAGACAATGGTGACGTTACAGAAACATATAAAATTATGAACGGGATAGATAAGGTAGAGGCAGGAAAGTTGTTTCCACTGGTCGGTGAGACTAGAACTAGAGGACATAGCCTCAAGATTCGAGGGAGTAAGTTTAAGATGGAGATGAGGATGAACTGTTTTTCCCAGAAAGTGGTGAATCTGTGGAATTCTCTGCCCAATGAAGCAGTGGAGGCTACCTAGTATATATTTAAGACAAGGTTGGCTAGTTTTTGCATAGTAGAGGAATTAAGGGTTAAGGGGAAAAGGCAGGTAGGTGGAGATGAGTCCATGGCCAGATCAGCCATGATCTTATTGAATGGTGGAGCAGCCTCGATGGGCCAAATGGCCTACTCCTGCTCCTATTTCTTATGTTCTTAAATTACTTCTACTCCAGCTGTGCAAGTACAAAGAGGGATTAAAAGGAAACAATTTGTTCTTTGGTAAAGGAAATAACAAGTAGAGGTTGGGATGATACCCCATGGGGATTACTTACAAAGTGTGAACAGACTAATTCAAAGCGTGTTGAGTTTAATAAGAGTCTTTCCTTTAAATCTCATTCATAATACTGCCATTTGAAAGACAGATGGCCAATTTTTAAGATTACAATAAAATACACAGGTTTGTTTAATCATTGTGGTGAAGAGCAGCATTGAATTTTTATTTCAGGCCTGGTTCAAACAGTGAAAGATCATATTACCAAACCAACAGCCATGGCAAGTGGGCGTGTTGCTCACATCATTGAATGGAAGGGTTGGGGTGCCCAGCGCAGAGGGTGTAATGCCCCTCCAATGGATGAAGACCAATACTCCAATCTGACCGATGAACTAAAGGAAGCTCGCTTTGCTGCAGGTAAGGAAACCATGCTGGATGTCGGTTCATCGTTGAGATGGAAAAAAAGAGGCATGAGTTCCAGACGACTGGAATATTTGATTTCAGCGCAGCAAGGATCAAACAGCAGGATAGCAACAGGAAAAGGCCAGGGATGTGGAAAATATTGAGATTTTGCAATAGGAAAGGCATTGCTCAGATGTTTATATCTGAAGGGCTCAGGTGTGTAACTAGCTAATTGCAACATTTTGATTTACACATTACATTCCCCTATTGCAACAGAGATTCAGGAATGGTAGTGATAACCTGCACTGATACGAGGGGGAGCACCTGTTCCCAGGTATATATCGTGTTGTAAACTCTAGTAACTCTGTAGATGCTGGAAGTCCAAAGCAACACACGTGGAATGCTGGAGTAACTCGGCAGGTCAAGCAGCATCTCTGGAAAAGAGCGAACAGTTGACATTTTGAGTCCTAAATAACAGTCTCATCCAGAGACACCGACTGCTTATACTCTTCCATAGTAAACACAAAGTACACTGCCGATGCTGGGGTCAAATCAACACGTACAAACAAGCTGGAGGAACTCGGCAGGTCGGGCAGCTTCCGTTGAAACGAGCAGTCAACATTTCTGGCCGAGACCCTTCGTCAGGACGAAGTCGTTGACTGCTTGTTTCAACGGATGCTGCCCAACCTGCTGAGTTCCTCCAGCTTGTTTGTACGTGTTGACTTTTCCATAGTTGCTGCCCGACCTGCTGAGTTCCTCCAGCATTTTGTGTGTGTTGCTTTATATATCATATTGTGCTTCTCCAGTCCTTAAAGCCAAAGGATACTCAGGGGTTATGGGACGTCCCAGAGTGCATATGAGGCCTAAAACGTGAGATACCTCTTTCTCCCTCGTTAGTGAGAGGAGAGAGCCTGTGGGATGTCGAACTGTTGGGATGAACAGGGTTTTTTTTTTGATGGACTCTAGATCATGGTCTCTTTGGAGGGTAGGGGGGGCTGATACTTTCTACTGGAACAAGTGAGGGAGGGAGAGGGGGAGAGTTGATGCTTTGCTGCTGATTGTGTGTGGGAGGGGGGTTTTTGGGCCTCTAACGTTTTTCTGTCATCCATTCTTTGGGGATTTTCTTCTGTTTCACGGATGTCTGTGAAGAGTAAGAACTTCAAGCTCTATACTGTGCACATTCTCTGATATTGAAGGTACCATTGATACTTTAAGGCATTTTGGAGAATGCAGGCAGAAGCCTTGTTCCATTGGTTTTAGGCTTAGTTGGGGCTGGCGATGGGATGGTGCCTTTAAAGAGACGTAGCAAAACTAAAGATATTGATCTGCAGATTCACCCATATCTACTTTTATAACAGAAGAACAGAATTGGCTCCAGAGTCTCCAATCAGTGTGCAGACTTGCCTTTCCTATTTCATCATCCCAGGTCTCTCCCTATTGCACACCACAGACTGTTCAGAGTTTGACTTGAGTTATTTGAAGGGGTGCTGATAACCCTGGAGTTTACCTTGTGCCATCTCTGCAAAACCAGTTGCATTTAGCTCTGTTGAAGGTCATTGTTGCCGTGGACAAACAGGATATAAACGCCAAGAAAATCAGCTTTTTGTGCAAGCATAATTTAAATTAACATAAATTATACATATATTATGCACGTGCACAACAAACAACAAAATAAAGGTAATGACTCTAGTGCAATATTGAAAGAGCCAAGGGGGAGAGAGAGAGAATATATATGGTGTGAGGTAATATTAGAGTTTTTCAAGTTATTTTAAAAACTTGATGGTCCTGGGGAAGAAACTGTTGTTGAACGTTGAGGTGTTGGTCTTCAAGCTCCTGTATCTCCTGCCTGGCAGCAATGAGAAGAGGTGGGAGGGAGTCCAGAATGATGGTTGTCACATTCCTGAAACACTGGTTCTTACTGGGCTTCTCGTGGCTGTTCTTTTTAATCACATTTTAAAAAATTCTGTCTTTTTCCAACAGGTGTTGCCGAGCAGTTTGCTATTACTGAGGCAACACTGAGTGCTTGGTCCTCGCTGGACACTGAAGAAGTGCTTGGAGACAGCAGCCCAAGCAATGTGGTTAACTACCTCAGTAGGTCAACATTCTTCATTCTCCCTCGATTTATTGGTTGAGGTGTAGGTTATTACAGGGTGGGTTTCAATGAAAGGCCCCTTTGAGCTAATCCTTTCAAAATATCAACCATTCTCTTTCATTGCAGCATCTTGCTATTTCGTGTGCTGATTACGATCACCTTCCTCCAAAATCTGTTCAGGTTGTCCCACCTTCTCTGAGGAACTGCTCAATATTAGTTGTAAATTTACCTTTCACAGTCGTGAACTCAGCACCTTGCTGGCCGGCTGCATCTGAAAACATTTCTCTGAGTCAACCCAATCCCCTTAACTACCTCATACTGTACTAAGCTGGGATCTTCTCTGAGATATCTCCTTGATAGTCTTAGATCATTCCTGCTGGCTGCCAGAGAACACTGGTGCACGATGGCTCTGGTTGAGACATAGGCTGTAGTCATACAGTTTATTAGAAATGACAGCAGAGGGAGGTTGACTTTCAGCTGGACTTTTTTGTACTGTTACTCATTCTTCAGAAGGAGTCCTACATTATTCACATTTTCTATGCCCTCTAATGTCACTTACTTCCAAAGATTTATTTTAATCTTCATGGAATCTCTACCCCAGCCAGGCTGGGCAAAACATTTCCAAGTCTAAACTATTCTTCTGGAAGTAGATGTCACAGATAGGGGACGAGGTTGTCATTATTTTCTTCAAAATCTTAAAAAACTTAATTAGTGGAAATTCCACTGTTCTGTCAGAACTCCTAGCCTTGACTTTCCATTGCAATACCGGAAAAGATGAACAAACAGTCTGAAATCATTTGGAGCCCACTTTATGACACTTGGCTCCCACTCAAGTGTATCTGGCACTGGTCAAATACACCATTAGACTTAAATATAAAGACTTGGCACTGGCTAATCCTCTGTATAAATGCAATTCCCACCAGACCACTCACATTGGTCATACTTATTAAGGGCACCTACAGGTATCAAAAGACCATAAGATATAGGAGCAAAATTGAGCCATTTGGCCCGTCGAATATGCTCCATCATTTCATCATGGCTGATCCATTTTTCCCCTTAGTTCCGATCTCTTGCCTTCACTCCCCGCTCCCCGTATCCCTTCATGCCCTGACTGCTCAAGAATCTATCAACCTCTGCCTTAAATATACATAAAGACTCAGCCTCCATAGCTGCCTGTGACAACGAATTCCCCGGATTCACCACTCTCTGGCTAATGAAATTCCTCCTCATCTCCATTCTAAAAGGACGCCCCTCTTTTCTGAGGCTGAGTCCTCTTCTCCACCACAGGAAAGATCCTCTCAAATCCACTCTATCAAGCCCTTTCATTGTTTGATAGGGTTCAACGAGGTCACCCCTCATTCTTCTGAATTCTAGTGCATACAGTATCAGACTAATGCCCCCAGTCACGTGGCATTGCCACAGAAGTCTGTCATCCAGAAACCACACCAACATCAGAGCTCAGTTCTCTTGCTACAGGGAGGGAAGTGAGTTTCACCCTACAGCGTGTCTGCAATGCGAGGGTGTGATTTTCTGCCTGTCTGCATACATGCATTGTGTCTGTACACGTATATGAATTTCTGCGCGCACACACACATGAATATGGATGTGCAGATCTACACGTATATGGGTCTGCGTTTGTGCACAGTGCGTGTGTATGTGCACGCACGCATGTGTGTGTCTGTTTGCTTGGGCTCGTGAAGTGACCCTCCAGATTTATTTTAGGACCTTGGGAAGAGACAGACAACACCCCAGCTCCAGTCCCAGTGCTCCCCACCCCTCCCATTGAGTGGAGACAGACTACACCCCAGCTCCAGTCCCAGTGCTCCCCACCCCTCCCATTGAGTGGAGACAGACAACACCCCAGCTCCAGTCCCAGTGCTCCCCACCCCTCCCGTCGAGTGGAGACAGACTACACCCCAGCTCCCCACCCCTCCCATTGAGTGGAGACAGACTACACCCCAGCTCCAGTCCCAGTGCTCCCCACCCCTCCCGTCGAGTGGAGACAGACTACACCCCAGCTCCCCACCCCTCCCATTGAGTGGAGACAGACTACACCCCAGCTCCAGTCCCAGTGCTCCCCACCCCTCCCGTTGAGTGGAGACAGACTACACCCCAGCTCCAGTCCCAGTGCTCCCCACCCCTCCCGTTGAGTGCAGACAGACAACACCCCAGCTCCAGTCCCAGTGCTCCCCACCCCTCCCATTGAGTGGAGACAGACTACACCCCAGCTCCAGTCCCAGTGCTCCCCACCCCTCCCATTGAGTGGAGACAGACAACACCCCAGCTCCAGTCCCAGTGCTCCCCACCCCTCCCATTGAGTGGAGACAGACAACACCCCAGCTCCAGTCCCAGTGCTCCCCACCCCTCCCATTGAGTGCAGACAGACAACACCCCAGCTCCAGTCCCAGTGCTCCCCACCCCTCCCATTGAGTGGAGACAGACAACACCCCAGCTCCAGTCCCAGTGCTCCCCACCCCTCCCATTGAGTGGAGACAGACAACACCCCAGCTCCAGTCCCAGTGCTCCCCACCCCTCCCGTCGATTCCAATTATGCATCATAACTAATCTGCGTGCTTTCCTGCCAACCTCAGCAGTTGTTTGCCAACTTAAAGATTGTTCTGACCGGGCAAAGTTGAGTCTTTGAGCAGTTTTTAGTCAGTTCTTCACATCTAGAAAAGTCCCACTCTCCAATGTAAGATTATGACATAACTACCGTAATTTGAGGCCATTGTTAGGTGGGGTTTCCTATTTTACAATTTCTGTACTATTTTGCTTCTACTACCCATGAACAATGCTGTTGACACCAAAGAAGCCCACAACAAGCTCTGGCGTCCATAACAATTAAATTCTCTGACGTGGTGAACACTTTAGAGGCCATCACTATGAGGTCGCCAGCGGTAAATTTCATTAGTTTAAAATAAAGTTTCTCTTTTTTTTTGTAGATACAGAGGACATTTATTATGAAGATCACTCTTCCAATGGGTCTCAAGGTTTTTACTCTCTCAGCGTTGAAGGACCTTGCACTTTGGTGACTCCCATCACACCGTCTGTAGACAGCCCAGCTGGCGAGCCAGTGCAAATAGACATGGCCACCCTCGACCCTGCTCACAACGCCTCGCCCGCTGCAACCTTGACTCACGAGCCTCCAAACTGCTTGTACCTTCCGGAAGCCGGCTCCTGTGGGGGGGATTTGCACAGGACACTAGGACAGAGCACTGGAAGCCACCATCACCATTCACACTCCAGCAACAACAGCTCACTCATCGAAGATGACGTGTTTTATAATTAGCCTTACCGTGCCAGGGACTTACGGTCGGAAGCCACACTGCTGGACAAGGATGCTTTCTGCTTCGTTATTCAAAATGGGACTGTCGTTGTTCTACTCCACTTTAACACTGTGTACATGTGGTGCGCGCGTGTGTGTGTGTGTGTGTGTGTGTGCATGCATGTGTGTATGCATGTGTGTATGTATCACATTCATCGGGGTATAGGATGATTAAATAACATGACACAACAATTGACCTCTTAGTCCCAGCGTTGAGCAGGAGAGGAAGTCTGTGTTTGCCCTCCAGTGGCCCCTCTTAGAGGAAAAGGGACTTATTGCCCTCCACAGTCACATCCGCACCACGCCTTGAAATCTGAAGGGACTCCTGGTGTCGTCAAACTCCCGGCAGAACTTGCAGGGAGATGATGTCCAGGCTCACGCATTAGGAAAAACCATCTTGGTAAGAAACAGAAGGCATCGAGGGTGGAAAACTAGAAAAGGGAAGGTTGGTTATGTCCTCGCTTTGCTCGAGTATGATACAGAGCACCCCACTTTGGGGATAGGGATTTATCGCCTGTCTTATTCTTAACATTACAGCTCTATCTAAACTTGGCCCAGCCCTCTGGTGAAGTATTAAAAAAGAAAAGGTTTATGTTGCTGTTCTTCCTTTCAGTTTTTAGATGCACTTTTCCCCCTCAGGTATTATTCATCCAATAGCTCTTTGAATGATGTGTTATTCCTCCCGGTCAAGCATTGCATAAAACATTGTCACGAGGAATTGTGGTCAATGTCTCACAGGCAGCCGTGATACTATTTTGTCTTTGTCCTGTGGAATGTACGTGGAATCTATCACAATCAAGAAAAAGAAAAGAATTAAAACATTTAAATGTATTAAATGGATTACTCTGTCAGTCGTATTGTATGCCTTTAACATTCTGCGACCCACCTAAGATGTGAACGCTTTGGGGAAAAGGTGGGATGGTTTGGAAGAGGCAGCTGGAATGTAACATCTAAAAACGCACAGGCTGTGTGCTCTGTTGTGAGTTGAGGCAGAAAGGTAGCACCTTCTGCTGATGACAGAGAATCACTCTCCGAAAGTGCGTGGGGCTTGCTCCGTTTGTAATAACCGCAAGGAAACACTTGTTAGACTGATGGGGGTTGCAACTGCCGTGAGGCGAACGACTGCTCGCTTTTCCACTTGCCTCTTCTTTTCTCGTCAACTGCCCATCACCTCTCCCCGATGCCCCTCCTTCTTTCCCTTTCTCCCATGGTCCACTCTCCTATCGGATTGCTTCTTCTTCAGCCCTTTACCTTTTCCACCAATCACCTCCCAGCTTCCTCCCCCTCCCATCCACCTCACTTCACCTTTCACCTTCTGGCTCGTGCTCCTTCCTGCCCTTATTCTGGCTCCCTCTTCCTTCTTTCCGGTCCTGATGAAGGATGTCGGCCTGAAACGTTGACTGTTTATTCCTTTCCTTAGAAGCTGCCTGGCCTGCTGAGTTTCTCCAGCATCTTGTGCGCGTTAATCTGATTATATACCCTGTCTGTGCCTCTCATTGTTTATATATCTCTATCAGTTCTTTCCTCAGTCTCCTTTACTCCAGGGCCAAGCCCAACCCATCCAATCTCTTCCCATAACTAGAGTCCTCCATTCCAGGCAACATCCTGGCAAATCTCCTCTGCACTCTCTCCAATGTAACCATATCCTTCCTGTAATATGACCGTAATTCGACGCAATACTCCAATGCAAGTTGCAACAAATGCTCCAACTTTTATATGCCCTGACCTAGGAAGACAAGAATGCAATACGTCTTCTTCAGCACCTAGCTACTGGTGTTGCCTCCTTCAGGGAACTGTGGCCCCTCCATTTAATCGATGTCCAACCACTATTGCAGCAAGAATGTCTCAGGGTTTTCAGAAACGTGCTTTCAGGCCAAATATTTGTAAGGAAACGGTCGGGTGAGTGAAGGCTTGGAAACTGAATGCAGAGCCACCAGTGATAGAGCCATTAACGTCAGGCACAAGCGAGTGACCAGAGCTACAGGTGCCTCAGGAGGGCTGAATGATGTTTCAAACACAGTTACTGAGAAAATAGGAGTTAGGAAACAAAGGAGATGACAGTATAAAATCACACTAGTTCAACAAGGAGTGGACTGACAAATGATTGTGAGCTAGAATCTTGCATAGTACAATCCCAATTTGAACACAGATGGACATAACATGAAAGGCACAATGAGGGTAATCAGCCCTGGTCAGGTGTCTTACCACCTGCCAATCTGAAGGATGGACTAACGTGGCTAACTTTAAGTGACAACAGTTCAGCAGACCCTTGTTTTCCTGGGCAGGGGTAGACCATAGTTTGCTTTTGACATCAGTTCTAACTTCACCTTTCCTTACGTAAAGCAAATTTCTTAGAAAACAAGAAATTTTCATACTGAATGTTAAAATTAAATTATTATAGTTCCCCCCCCCCAAAAAAAAACTAATTAGGCAACTTGCCTAATTCTTATCATTTAATTTTTAAAATATTTTATATTAGTGATGGTTCACAACTCATTTTGTTGTAGGAATCAGTGTATTATTTAACGTTTTGGAATGTAATTGTGTATTTGTGAGGACACACGACCTTTGGGTGTTTACCGGTAGTAAACGTCTGTGTACTGCACGGAACGTCTTGTTAAAATAATGTCAGCACAAGATTGCAGGATGGCCTGTAAAAATAGCACATGTTTCTTGCCTTCGGTGGTAACTACGACTTGACTGGGATGCGCCCATTTGCCAGGTCTTCAATCACTTTCTTTAGCTGAGAGAAAAGAGAGGTTTCAGTTACTGTAGCCCACAGCACGGCGAGCGACATCACAAGAGCATCTGAATACGAAAAGCGACAGCACAATCCCGAGCAATGGCGCGAGGGCCTGTCACAGTCGTGCAAGACAGGAGCTTCATTTGACCCTCTCCGCCCATGCTACCCAAAATCCCAGCTCTTTTTCATAACTGGAGGTTTGATAGGAAGTATCTGTCTGATATAATCATTAGTGCGGGGAGGCCAGAGACCATCTTAGAGCAGGGGTTCCCAACCTGGGGTCCATGGACCCCTCGGTTAATGGTAGGGGTCCATGACATAAAAAAAAGGTTGGGACCACACACACACACACTCACACACACACACACACACACACACACACACACACACACACACACACACACACTCACACACGCACGCACGCACACACACACACACACACACACAATGCTGGAGGAGCTCAGCAGGCCAAGCAGCGTCTACAGAAAGGAATAAAGAGTCGACGTTTCGGGCCGAGACCTTTCTTCAGGATCCCCAGTGTGACCTGTTGAGCTCCTCCAGTACTTTGTGTTACTCTGGATTTCCACCATCTGCAGAACCTCTTATGTTAGAGATCTTTCAGGGAGAGTTGCAGGTGCAAATTAATTTTCAGCTAGGGAGAACTGCCCCCATAGTGTTAGTCCTGAAGGTTTTGTATTGCTGCAATAGGAATTTATAGATAGCACAGTACTTTTATAAAATCCTTACTATTCCAATATCTGCCTTGCTTGCTCGTATTCCAATAATGAGTGCAGCACTGAAGAAACCACTATGTTTTCTTTAAAAATCCTAGCTTTTTATAGTACCGGGTATGCTGCAGAGAAATGGACAAGTGATACACAGACCAGCCGAACAAACAGATTGGACTCACCCACGAGCAACGCAGTGGCGAAAGTTCCTGCCTCAAAGCTCCGGCAATTCGGGTGCCGTCTGTGCGCGGGGTTTGCGTGCCCTCCCTGTGAGTGCCTGGTTTTACCCCGGGAGCTCCGGTTCCCTCCTGCATCTCAGGGTCATGCTGGTGGAAGGTTAATTGACCCCCGCAAACCGCACCCGATTTGCAGGCGAGCGTTATAATCTGGAGAGAGGTGGCGGGAGCGCGTGGAGAGTAAAATACGATTAAAATAAACGTGTTCTTGATAGTGAATGCAGACCCAGTCGGCTGAAGACCCTGTTTCTAAGCTGGATGACTCTAACTCACTAGTGCACTGGTTTTAGTTGATGCATGTGACTTTGAAATGTTAATATTTGGGGTTCTTTCCTGTTGGTCTTGCTGGCACAGGAAGGTGGTGGGACAGGGTGCAAAAATTCTTCATTTGATCCTCAGAGGAACCGAACTCCTCCTGAACAGAACTGCTGATCTAATAGACTGGCAACAAACTTAAAAGGCAAATTGGTCAACAGTTAAAGCTGTGGTCGCACGGGTCTAATCCTAGCCTCTGATACCTTGTGTCCTTAAAGCCATGTTCTCAGCACTTAGCACATCTGCGTCATACCCCATACCTGCACAAGAATAAAACTGGTGCACAATGTTTCAAAGTTACACATGAACTTACTTTAAAGTTGTAATTATCTTTCCCAGTCATGTCTTACCTCATCTCTGGTTACAAAGCCAACAACCCTGCCTGCCGAAATGACGAACGTGTGTTGAAGGACAAGGAGTTCAAACAGTTTATGGGCCTGAAAATAGATTGGATGTTTTAATATTTCTCAGTACAATTTCCATACCATTCCTATTTATTATTACTGCAGGTGGCACCTGGCTGTTAAAGATAGAAAGTGGCGGCTGATTGCAAATCACTTCACACATTAATCAAGCCCCAGCTAAATTGTGTGATGAATTTCAAAACGTTTGCAGCTTAATTTCAGACAAGATAGGCATAATTTGCAGAAAAGTAATATTTACCTCTCTTAAATGCAACAGTATTCAAAAACCAGTCAGTATATTTTTTTAGGGAGCCAAACAGCCTAATGTGTACATTGAATATCCAAATGCACTCGTACCTGCCTTTGCTGCATAATCATTTTTTTATAATGTTTCAAAACATTTCAATCATGCCTGCAGAGTGTTTTAGTAAGAGATTATTGGGTTCTTTATCAATCTACATCCTTGGTGCCTGTTATGAATAACTCGAATTTCTAACCAGTTACAGATGGGTTGGTAACATTGCCAATCTAATCCATTTGTACTGTTGCATTGGGCCCATCATTCTGCCCCGTACTAGATGACATTCACCTCTGCCCCAGTCCAGGGAAGGAATTGGCTTGGACTGCAGGGTCTACGCAGAAGCAGATGACGATGGAGTCTGGAATTGAGTGAGTCAATAACTAAAGGTCAAAATACATTTGATTAGCAAAGAATGTATAAATTATACAAGCTTCAGATTCGTCTGCTTACAGGCAGCCACACAACAAGAAACCCGAAAGAGCCAATGTGGTGAGAAAGAGAGAGAGAGAGAGAGAGAGAGAGAGTGAGACAGAGAGTGAGACAGAGAGTGAGAGAGAGAGAGTGAGAGAGAGTGAGACAGAGAGTGAGAGAGAGTGAGCGAGAGAAAGTGAGAGAAAGAGTGAGAGAGAGTGAGAGTGAGAGTCAGAGAGAGAGTGAGACAGAGACAGAGAAAGAGAGAGTGAGAGAGAGAGAGAGTGAGACAGAGAGTGAGAGAGAGAGTGAGAGTGAGACAGAGAGTGAGAGAGAGTGAGCGAGAGAAAGTGAGAGAGAGAGTGAGAGAGAGTGAGAGTGAGAGTCAGAGAGAGAGTGAGACAGAGACAGAGAAAGAGAGAGTGAGAGAGAGAGAGAGTGAGAGAGAGAGTGAGACAGAGAGAGAGAGAGAGAGAGAGAGAGAGAGGCGGGGGGAACAAATCAAATCAGATCAGATCACAGAAACAGTAAAGCAAGCATCAGCATTCAGAATGAAACTGAGTCGATGAGGGCGAAGCTCAGAGCAGCCGGGATCACCTGGAGTCTCAGTCCATCACACAGAGGCTATACAAGCAAGAAAGATGCAGGCTGGGCCAGTGAAAAGTGGCCAATACAACATTACAAACGGATTGACTTGGCAATGTTAGTGATACGTCTCTACTGGATAAAAATTTCAGTTTTTCATCCCAGGCAGCAAGGGATGTAGATCGATAAAGAACTCAATATTCTCTAAGTAAAGCACTCTGGAGGTCATGATCTAAATGTTCTGAAGCATTATAAAAAGGGATGATGTAGCATAATGCAGGGAGGAGTGTATTTGGATATGGGAGCAGATGGATAGTCCAAACTATGGTTGTATAGTCTGAGCTATGATTGGAGAGTCCGAGCTACAGTTGTATAGACCAAGCTACAGTTATATAGTCTGCGCTATGGTTGTATAGACCAAGCTACAGTTATATAGTCTGCACTATGGTTGTATAGACCAAGCTACAGTTATATAGTCTGCGCTATGGTTGTATAGACCAAGCTACAGTTATATAGTCTGTGCTATGGTTGTATATTCCGAGCTACGGTTGTATAGTCCGAGCTACAGTTATATAGTCCAAGCTACAGTTATATAGTCCAAGCTACAGTTATATAGTCTGCGCTATGGTTGTATAGTCCGAGCTACAGTTATTTAGTCTGCGCTATGGTTGTATAGACCAAGCTAAAGTTATATAGTCTGCACTATGGTTGTATAGTCCAAGCTACAGTTATATAGTCTGCGCTATGGTTGTATAGTCCAAGCTATAGTTATATAGTCTGCACTATGGTTGTATAGTCCAAGCTATAGTTATATAGTCTGCGCGATGGTTGTATAGTCCGAGCTACAGTTGTACAGTCCGAGACCTGGTTGTATCGACCTGATTACAGAATGTGCAGTTTCCATTATATTGCAAACGAAGTAGGGTGCTGCACATTCACAAATGGCAGCATCTAGGTAGTGTTCGTTACCATTATGTGCCGTGTCGTTTGACTTGGGCGATCATAGTCTTTAACCATGATTGCTCTTGGCAAATTTTTCTACAGACTTGGTTTGCCATTTTGCCTTCTTCTGGGCAGTGCCTTTACAAGATGGGCGACCCCAGCCATTATCAATACCCTTCACAGATTGTCTGCCTGGCGTCAGTAGTCACATAACCAGGACTTGTGATCTGCACCGGCTGCTCATACGACCATCCACCACCTGCTCCCATGGGGTTCGCGTGACCGTGATCACGGGGGGGGGGGGGGGGTAAACAGGTGCTACACCTTGCCCAAGGGTGACCTGCAGGCTAGTGAAGGGAAGGAGCGCCTTACACCTCCTTTGGGAACTCCAACCTGCCACCCAACAGTAATTGTTATCAACAGCAATTAACACGTTACTGTGCCTCCAGTTACCTCACAGGCAGAAAAAAAACACATGCAAAATAATGAGTGTGAAACATTGGGAATGTAAAACTCTGAAATTATATCGGAAAATGATGGAAATAATTATCACATCAGGCAGTATCTACAGAAAAAGCAAGAGTTAATGTTTCGGGTCAGACCGCTAGTTGTTTAAAAAGAATTATAGTGACTTCATCACAAAAAGTAACACTTGCAGTGTATTTTTTTCCTATCACAGTGTTGATTCTTAATTGCCTTTGTGAGGATTCAGACGATTTTTTTTCCTTTCGAACAGTACTTGTTCACTTTAAGCTACAAATTACCGATAAGAACATTATTATCAGCAGGAGTGAGAATTCACCAGGAAGCTGTGTTTTGTTTACAGCAGGAGAGAGCTGCAAAAGCAAGGTAGCAGTTTGTTCTGAGCCAGGCAGGCTAGCTGCGGGGCGCTGAGGCTAATTTAAACCTTCGTACAACTGTTTTATTTTCAGCAGGAGGAGGACGGTGAGCCTCGCAGAGCTGTTGCACATCGGGGTCATGGGGAGCAATTAACCCCTGCCCCCGGTAGCAGATAATGGGCAACAAAGTATGGCTTCGTTGTCAAGAGCCTCTGCATGTTGTGAGCTCACTCCCTACTGACGTACAGCCTCTTATGCCACTGGTGTTTAGGGCAGCAATGAAGGCCCTCCATCTCTGTCTGTCCATACAGTTGCGTGCCAATATAGGAAAGCTCTTCATTGCCATTTCTGTAACAATTTTGTTTTGTCAGTCAGGGTTGTTGGCCCTGAGCTGAACCCCTGATCCTGGAGGACCGGTGGGCCACTCTTGGTCTGGACTCTACCCTTTGACCTGTTTGGCATGGGTGACCGTACCAAGAGCCAAAGCCCAAAGCCCTAATTCCAGCTGACATAGCTCCCTGGGTCATTAAGGCATCAAGCCTCCTAGCCCTACAGCGAGGTCCTAGTCCTCTTGGAGAAGCTCAGCCCTCAGCCATAGGGTTTAATTTTACATTAACGTATGGCACCTCCTAAGTAGTGGTACCAACAGCAATTAACAAATTAGTGTGCCTCAAAATACTTTGCAGAAAAAAAACCTTCTAAAATGATTGGTGTGAAACATTCATCCACCTCTCTCCTCAAGTGAGGACATAGATAGATAGATAGATAGATAGATACTTTATTCATCCCCATGGGGAAATTCAACTTTTTTTCCAATGTCCCATACACTTGTTGTAGCAAAACTAATTACATACAATACTTAACTCAGTAAAAAATATGATATGCATCTAAATCACTATCTCAAAAAGCATTAATAATAGCTTTTAAAAAGTTCTTAAGTCCTGGCGGTAGAATTGTAAAGCCTAATGGCATTGGGGAGTATTGACCTCTTCATTCTGTCTGAGGATCATTGCATCGATAGTAACCTGTCGCTGAAACTGCTTCTCTGTCTCTGGATGGTGCTATGTAGAGGATGTTCAGAGTTATCCATAATTGACCGTAGCCTACTCAGCGCCCTTCGCTCAGCTACCGATGTTAAACTCTCCAGTACTTTGCCCACGACAGAGCCCGCCTTCCTTACCAGCTTATTAAGACGTGAGGCGTCCCTCTTCTTAATGCTTCCTCCCCAACATGCCACCACAAAGAAGAGGGCGCTCTCCACAACTGACCTATAGAACATCTTCAGCATCTCACTACAGACGTTGAATGACGCCAACCTTCTTAGGAAGTACAGTCGACTCTGTGCCTTCCTGCACAAGGCATCTGTGTTGGCAGTCCAGTCTAGCTTCTCGTCTAACTGTACTCCCAGATACTTGTAGGTCTTAACCTGCTCCACACATTCTCCATTAATGATCACTGGCTCCATATGAGGCCTAGATCTCCTAAAGTCCACCACCATCTCCTTGGTCTTGGTGATATTGAGATGCAGGTAGTTTGAGTTGCACCATATCACAAAGTCCTGTATCAGTTTCCTATACTCCTCCTCCTGTCCATTCCTGACACACCCCACTATGGTCGTGTCATCAGCGAACTTCTGCACATGGCAGGACTCCGAGTTATATTGGAAGTCTGATGTGTACAGGGTGAACAGGACCGGAGAGAGTACGGTTCCCTGCGGCGCCCCTGTGCTGCTGACCACCGTGTCAGACCTACAGTCTCCCAACCGCACATACTGAGGTCTATCTGTCAAGTAGTCCACTATCCAATCCACCACGTGAGAGTCTACTCCCATCTCCGTTAGTTTGTGCCTTAAGATCTTGGGCTGGATGGTGTTAAAGGCACTAGAGAAGTCAAGGAATGTAATCCTCACAGCACAACTGACCCCCTCTAGGTGAGAGAGTGATTTGTGCAGCAAATACGTGATAGCATCCTCCACTCCCACCTTCTCCTTATACGCAAACTGAAGAGGATCCTGGGCGTGCCTGGTCTGTGGCCTCAGATTCTGTATTATCAGCCGCTCCATGGTCTTCATCACGTGCGACGTCAAGGCAACAGGTCTGAAGTCATTCAACTCCTTTGGCTACCTTGATTTACACAGTGAAAGTTGGAAGCCTATTCAACACAGTGCTCTGCCTTCACCTGGGCATACACTTGGGTATGACCATGGACCACCCAATTAATTTATGACTGCTTAAAGCATCCAAATCAGGGGTTCCCAACCTGGGGTCCATGGACCCTTTGCTTAAAGGTCATGGTCTATGGCATTAAAAAGGTTGAGACCCCCTGATCTAAATGTACAAGGAGCCTGAACCTGAGACCCTCCTGATCTCTACTCTGTCTCTAAGCCCAGAACAGAGTCAAAGACCTGACCACACTCACCGGCAAGGAAATGACATGGACCACAATTATGGAGAGTATGTTTTTAAAAGTATTAAAGCTTTCTTTTTCCATCCTCTTATTCTTCCCCACCTGACACCAGAGTTCCATTGGAAGTTTGTGTCAGCGGTTTTCCAGAGTGGTGACGTTCCCCAATCTCACAAACTCCAGCCTGGAGCTGACGCCTGCAGTGGTTGACCCTCAGGTCACTGATGTTCTGGCTCCGCGACCCCGACAGGAACCCATTGTGCTCCGGGCACCAAGAAGCATAAAGGCTGGGATCTAAATATAGGGTGGAATCTCCACAAAGCAGTCCCACAACTTCCATATTCCCGGATTTGTCAGGCAGACAGCTGCCAGAGCTCAAGTCCTCATCCTTTTTAGTTCCGTCTCCGTTGATCATTTTGGTTACAGTGGGACGTTTTGAAAGAGGGCCAAGAAACTGTGTTGCACACACGGCTGAAGCAGTCATGTTGCTGATGACACTGTAACAATATGGACTGAAAATATCAGGTAAGAGAAGAGAGTGATAACCTGACTATCGTGGAATTTTCGGTCGGTGACATTTCAATGCTACTATTAAGTCCGTCTAGGCTAATGTACAATAATGCTACTATGCCAAGTGTGATAGATGATACTCTTCTCAGTCTGTAGTAAAGCATATGGTTAGGTTACAGTTGAGGAAGATTACTTTGTATGAGCCCAGTTTTTATCTGATCTTGGACAGCTAATGGTTTCCTGTCAATGGAAGAAATCAATGCATTCCCCAACATAGATATCCTTCACCCTGATAATTACAGTTATTGAAAATTATACTAGGAAGTTCTGGCTAGTTCCGTGATGGTTAGCACAATGCTTTACAGTGCTGGTGGCCCGGGTTCAATTCCCATCGTTGCTTGTGAGGAGTTTGCACGTTCTCCCCGTGACCATGTGGGTTTCCTCCGGGTGCTACGGTTTCCTCCCACAGTCCAAAGACGTACTGGTTGGTGGGTTAAATGGTCATTGTAAATTGTCCTGTGATTAGGCGAGGGTTAAATCAGGGGGACAGCTGGAGGGGCCAGAAGGGCCGATTCCACAATGTATCTCAATAAATAAAAATAAAAGATAAAAACTCCCTGTGCACTTAGACCAACTACAATATGTGAGGTTTCAGACAAATGGAAGCACAGACACAAGAAAGCTGCAGATGCTGCAAATCCAGAACGAAACACAGAAGATGCTGGAAGAACTCCAGCAGGTCAGGCAGCATCTAAGGAAGAAAATGAACAATCGATGTTTCAGGCCGAGATCCTTCATCCTGTCTGGAAAGAACGAAGACAGAGATCAGAATAAAAGGGAGGGGAGGGTGGAGGAATTGGAGGGGAATGATGTGAGAAGCCAGGAGGGGATAGGTAAAGGGCTGAATAAGATAGAGTCTGTTAGAAGAGGACAGTAGACCATGGAATAAAGAGAAGGAGATGGTGAACCAGAGGGAGGAAGATGCTGGCTATTTGGCGGTCATGAGGGAGGGGATAGGGTAATAGAAATGTCAGCTAACTGGCTCGAGAGACTTCACCAACCTCTAACTCTCCCCTTCCTACCCACTCCTACATTTCAGAACAAATTCTGCTTCACTTGAGTCTAGGTGATAGATAGATTACACTGGCAATTCCTGCCTCTTGAGTGAGAGGGTTTCAGGTTAAAGATCCTCTCCTGGATGTGAGTGCATGATCTACAAACGTTTGTAGATAGACCACCTAGCTGTCAGGCACTGTTCCATGGAGGAGAGTGAGCAGTTTCAAGCTCCTGGGTGTCAAGATCTCTGAGGATCTAACCCAGTCCCAACATATTGATGCAGTTATAAAGAAGGCGTTTCATTAGGAGTTTGGAGAGATTTGGCATGTCAACAAATACACTCAAAAACTTCAATAGATGAACCGTGGAGAGCATTCTGATAGGCTACATCACTGTCTGGTTGTGGGGGTGGGGGAGCTACTGCACAGGACCGAAAATAGCTGCAGAGGGTTGTAAATCTAGTCAGCTCCATCTTGGGCACTAGCCAATAAAGTACCCAGTACATCTTCAGGGAGCAGTGTCTCAGAAAGGCAGCGTCTATTATTAAGGACCTCCAGCACCCAGGGCATGCCCTTTCCTTGCTGTTACCATCAGGTAGGAGGTACAGAATTCTGAAGGCACACACTCAATGATTCAGGAACAGCTTCTTCCCCTCTGCCATCCGATTCCTAAATGAACATTGAACCCTTGGACACTAGCTCACTTTTAAAATATATATTATTTCTATTTTTGCACGGATTTTTAATCTATGTAATATACGTATAGTGCAATTGATTTGCTTATTTATTTATTTATTATTATTATTTTACTTTGTTTTTTTCTAGATTATGTATCACATTGAACTGCTGCTGCAAAGTTGGCAAATTTCACGTCACATGCCGGTGATAATAAACCTGATTCTGATGATCATGTTCTGTCTTCCAGCTCAAGTGTTCACCTACATGGAGATGATTTTAAAAAAGACCTTGGCACTGTTTGAGGAAGAGAAAAGGATTGTCTTACCGATATTTTTCCCTTGCCACACGTGACAGAAATGCAGGTTGTTCACGACTTGTTCCTTGAGCCTTTTTGTATGCCCATATAGAAACAGACACCATATGTGCATGACTTGTGTTCAGCTACTTGCAGAAACACACTCAGGAAACAGTTCAATCTTTTATTTCTAATTAATTATGATGAATATTAGATTAGAGTTTAAGACTAACCCTGCAAAATGACTGCAATTATAGTCTAAACCTGTGAATATCCTGATACTCAGTTTCATATCAGTTTCCTTCCTAGACTTTGATTTATTTACCTGATGTAGTGATGTACTTGGAGAGAGTTGGAAGGTTATCGGATCAATATGCCATTTTCCCTTAAGGTTTCCATTCACTTCCTTCTGCAAACAAAAAGACTGATTTCAACCTGAGGTTTCTTTTTCACAGCAATGCAATGACATTTATTCCGGAATTATAAATGAAGGAATTAAACAAACGTTTTCTCTCCCATTGTCTGGCATCAGTTTGGAATTCAACTGGGCTCTTTCGATCCTTGATGTTATATTGGACTCTAAGGCAGAGGCTCCCAGCCTTTTTTATGTCATGGACCAATACCATTAAGCAAAGGATCCATGAACCCCAGTCTGGGAACCTCTGCTCCAAGGAAATCTTTGAATCATATTATCTGTGCCAAGAATGGCCATTTTCATGTCTGCCCCACTCAACACTCTCTGCTCTTGAAACTTCCTTCCACGTCTTTGACAATTCCTGCACACTTCCAGTTGCATCATTTCATACTCCATAAACCGAGGTCCTCTAAAACTCTTCTGCTGGTGTCCTAGCCGCTTAACTCTTGGCCATGTCCTAGCTAATCTGCAGTGGCTTCTGGTTAAACACTGCCCGTCTTAAACTTCTCATCCTTATTCACAATCCACAGTCTTCATCATCTCTAAATCTCCACAAACCCTCCAATCCCCTCAAGCAATCTCCACTCCATTGAATATGGCCTCTTCATCATCACTAAGTTTGTTTGTACACCATTACTAGCATACACTTCATCCGCCTATGAAATTCTTCCTCTCCCCCAGAACCTCTCCACCTCTTTTCCTTCATTTAAGTTCAAGTTCAAATTCAAGATTATTGTCATCACTGCACACATACATATGTAAAACTGCCATGAAAATTAGCAGAGGCACAGTACATTGCAAGATGAGGACAGACATAAGTTGGCATAAACTTTAAATTCTCCTTTCAACCTTCCTCATTATCCAAATTCTCCATTACTATCAAGTGGGACCTTGAGTTGTTTGATGCCGTGCTCTGCTTGACAATGCCTCGAAGCATTTTAACAGTTTAGATTTTTTGATATTAAGAGAACCAAATGACAGGAGGTTAGTGCTGGAAGTGGTGATCAAGAAATGGATCAGGCAAGATCTTGTTGAATGGTCAACGCTACTCCTGTATTTTTAAATATTCTTATAACTTTGACTGGGAAGAAAAGCAACAGCTTGGATTCAAAATTACTAACAAATAGAAGATGATTTTTTAAAAAGGGAATCATGGATGACATGCTAGAGTGTCTGCAACATGAAAAGCATTCATTATTGTTTTTAAAAACTCTATTTTTCCAGAACTTTAGTCTGACGTGGCAAGTCAGTCATAATATTTCCTTAGATTATGCAATAACTGGGTTAAAAAATCAAATAATGAGCCATAATTAATCATGAAATTAGGCTCGTTCAGTATAAGGTTCATAATGACAGTACAGGTGACCTGGGTTCAATTCCCGCCAATGCCCATAAGGAGTTTGTATGTTCTCCCCAAGACCATGCGTGTTTCCTCTCACATTGCAAAAACATATCGGTTGGTAAGTGATGCACCATCAATAACTCTCGGAGACGTGAGGCGAGATATAGGCTTTTATTGGCTGGAAGAAAGAACAAGCAGCAAATGACCACCACACTACATCCTGGAGACTGAGGCCGGGGCTGTGAGGCCTTTATACCGGGGTCTGCGGGAGGAGCCACGGTCCGTGGAAGGAGCCACAGGAGCAGTCAGCGGTGGGGGGGGGGGGGGGTGTCCAGACAGGTATATGTAGTTCACCACAGTAAGTTAATTGGTTATTGTAAATAGTCCCATGATTAGGTTAGGATTAAATCAGGGGATTGCTGGTCGGTGGCGCACAAAGGGCCAGAAGGCTCTAGTCTGCCCTGTCAATGAATAAATAAAATAAATATATATCAGCGAGACCATTCAGCCCATCGTTCCAGTGCCCCGCAGTTTGCTTACCAGTGGCAAATTTTCTTCGTGGCTTTTCTGTTCTGCTTGAGTCTGAAGAAAATTGGTAAGTTCACTCCTTTGAACGGATCCCACGAGCACCATGGACTCTGGTAACAGAAATCAAACCTCTGCTTAGGCTCGAGGGGCAAGTGCGTTATGAGGCAGCCAAAGTGAGAAGCTGCAAAGCTCAAGACCTGAAGTGAAATAAAGGAAAGCCATAAAAAAATGCAGAAGCTCACTCCTGCACACATTGGAAAACTGAGGGTGGTGAAGAGGAGTTTCTATAATTTTGAAGTTTATTACCTGCATTCTCAACTACAGGATATACGGCATTGGAGCTGGAGGTTATCACTTGCAAAATGTCTCTGTAGCTGCTGCTTGGATCCACACACTTGAACTTGGTGTTCATGAACTGTTCCACCGTCACACTGTAAGAGCTGAAGAATGGGTGAGTGCCATCGTACTGTAACAGGCAGATTCAACCTACTGACAGTGGTCCGAAGCAGCGACGTGCGGGTGTCTAACGCGTGTGCGATAGCGGTAACACGGAGCGGGTCGGGCAGGCTGACTCCAGTTAGACCAAAGACAAAGATGAACAGAGTTTGAGAGGTGACGGGGAGAACATTAACCTAGGGCAACGGGTGTTCCTGGGCTGGGTGGGTTGTTGTAGAGTCACTGAACCAGGCCCTTCAGCCCATCTCTTCCATGCCAACCAGGACTCCCATCTAAGCCAGTCCCATTTGTCCGTGTTTGGTCCATAACCCTCTAAACCACAGGTTCCCAACTTGGGGTCCATGGACCCCCCGGTTAACGGTGAGGCTCCGTGGCATAATAAAGGTTGGGAACGCCTGCTCTAAACCTTTCCTATTCATGTACCTGTCCAAGTGTCTTGAAAATGTTGTAGTTGTCCCTACCTCAGTCACTTCCTCTGGCAGCTTGTTCCATAGATGCACAACCCTCCACATGAAGAAGTTGTTCCTCGGGTCTCTTTTAAATCTTCTCCTCTCTCTTTAAACCTGTGTCCCCACCTTTTGATTCCCATTCCTTGGATTCCTTGTGCATTCACCCTATCCAAGCCCCTCATGATTTCATAAACCCTTTTAATGTCATCCACCCCGGAGTCTCCTATGCTCCAATAAAGTCTTAAACTGCTCAGCCTCTCTCTATGACTCTGGCCCTCAACCTTGTACAATTCCTCTTCGCACTCTTTCCAGCTTAGTGACGTGCTTCCGACAAAAGTGTAACCTAAACTGTACACATTCGTGCAGGTACGGCCTCGCCAGTGTCTTGCCGCAATGTTATGAGGCAGAATCCGGGCCCCACACACCCTCCTCCAGCTCTAAAGGAGGAGGAGAAAGGACGCAGGAAACCTGGTTACGGCTGCAGGGTGTGCAGGGTACCAAAGTTTCACTCAAACACACACCTCACAACATACCCACTTTAACATCAACCTGCACTGTACTCCTCTTTAGCTTCCATACTGAATTGTTTTACCTCTTTCTACCTCAGTGCACTGTGTAATGAGTTGATCTGTGTGAAGAGTATGAAAAACGAGATATCTCAGTACATGTGACAATAATAAACCAATTCCAATTCGTACAGCTCAAGCTAGTAAATTTCCGTTACGTGCCTACCATTACCCGTTAGTGCCTGCCACATCCAGCAACCTCCCATCGGAATCACACGTACCCAACATCAGTGCTCCGTATTCTGGGTAAATACGGCAGCTTCTTCACAATGATGGTTCCATCGTAGAACGAAGGTTGCAATTTCTGTGCGATGGCGTTTGCCACAAGTACAGCCAGTAATACAGGTAGAACATGAGCTATTTGACCGGTGAGCTCGAACACCAGTAGCGCTGTGGACAAAGTATGGGTCACGGCTCCAGAGAATGCTGCTGCTCCTGTCAAGATAAAAAGAAGATTATTTTGTACTCTTTACAAGATTATCGGAGATACTGGCTACAGCTTCATATAACAACCTAATCAGATGGGACTGCTCAAAGACAGAGCTTGGGTGCCATAGAAAGGGAATCTTGGCTAAATATAGATGAGAAATGGAAAGAGTGAGCAATTTCAAGCTCCTGGGTGTTAATATCTCTAAGGATCTATTCTTATTCTGGGCCCAACATATTGGTGGGCTATGAAGGCAAGACAGCAGCTATATTTCATTAGGAGTTTGAGGAGATTTGGTATGACACCAAAAACACTCACAATTTTCCACAGATGGATCCCAGAGAGCATTCTAAGGGGCTGCATCACCTTCTGGTATGGGGGGGGGGTGGTGGGGGCTACTGCACAGGATCGAAGTGAGGAGCAGAGAGTTGTAAAATTAATCAGCTCCATCATGGACAGCCTCCGCAGTATCCAGGACATCTTCGAGGAGCGGTGCCTCAGAAGGGCGGCGCCCATCACCCAGGACATGCCTTGTACTCATTGCTACCATCAGGAAGGAGGTACAGGAGCCTGAAGGCACACTCTCAGCGATTCAGGAACAGCTTCTTCCCCTCTGCCACCGGATTCTTAAATGGACATTGAACCCATGAACATTACCCCACTACTTTTTTTATTTCTTTTTTTTTGCACCACTTATTTAAGTTAACTATTTAATATATGTAAAACTACTGCAATTCGCAATGTTTTTCTCTCTATTATTGTGTATTTCATTGTCCTGCTGCCATAAAGTTAACAAATTTCACACCATATGCCGGTGATATTAAACCTGACTCTGAAATATGGGGTTATATCCATTCAGAGGAATATAATGTAAAAGAGCGTGATGGCCCAGGATTCAAGTAATCAAACAGCCTCACAACTGACCTATACTGACCTTTTCCCCTAGGAACCTACTGACTGGGATACCCCATCACATCTGCAGTGCAAGGGACGACTTAGGACTACTCCTGCAGGGTAGGTCAGGGGAGATAAACCAACAATATAGTAGCAGATTTACAAAGTCCAGTATCACCACATACTTGCCTGCAAGGGCATATCCCCCCGGGATTATTGGGTTCAAAACACCTTCTGACTTGATGCCATTAGGAAATATAGAAGCCATCAGTTCTCCCACAGTTCGACCGATAACGGCACCTACACAACCCGAAGGAGACAGGGAAGTATATTACTTTATAAACCCATTCTTTTCCACCAAAATAAAATGCAGATATAAAGTTCTCCTGAGAAAGGAGAACTCCGTGCAGCCAATGCACAAATCCTATTACCCTTCTGGAGAGAGACCGAATTTCTATCTCCAATTAACTTGAGGACAAATTCTACATCCTCTTCCTTGTAGTCAACTATAATCAGACTAGATACATTCCTTTTCCACAAGAAAGCAGAGCAGCTGTCAGTTCACTACTGGTGACACCTGCATCCTCCCCGGCAAAGGAACTCCATATATTACAGGAGGTTTCTACTCCAGACTATCTGGAGGAGACGCTCAGTTCTACTCTTGATGCACCATCAATAACTCACTCTGAGACGTAAGAAGTGAGATATCGGCTTTTATTGACTGGAAGAATGAACAACACTACATCCTGGAGAATGAGGCTGGGCTCAGGCCTCAATCGCCTTTATACAGGGGTCTGTGGGAGGAGCCACAGGAGCAGTCAGCGGGGGGGGGGTCTGTGGGAGGAGCCACAGGAGCAGACAGCAGGGGGTCTGTGGGAGGAGCCACAGGAGCAGACAGCAGGGGTCTGTGGGAGGGGCCACAGGAGCAGTCAGCGGGGGGGGGGTCTGTGGGAGGAGCCACAGGAGCAGACAGCAGGGGGTCTGTGGGAGGAGCCACAGGAGCAGACAGCAGGGGTCTGTGGGAGGAGCCACAGGAGCAGTCAGCAGTGGGTCTGTGGGAGGAGCCACAGGAGCAGTCAGCAGGGGGTCTGTGGGAGGAGCCACAGGAGCAGTCAGCAGGGGTCTGTGGGAGGAGCCACAGGAGCAGTCAGCAGGGGTCTGTGGGAGGAGCCACAGGAGCTGTCAGCAGGGGTCTGTGGGAGGAGTCACAGGAGCAGTCAGCAGGGGTCTGTGGGAGGAGCCACAGGAGCAGTCAGCGGGGGTCTGTGGGAGGAGCCACAGGAGCAGTCAGTGGGGGGTCTGTGGGAGGAGCCACAGGAGCAGTCAGCGGGGGTCTGTGGGAGGAGCCACAGGAGCAGTCAGTGGGGGGTCTGTGGGAGGAGCCACAGGAGCAGTCAGCAGGGGGTCTGTGGGAGGTGTGACAGGAGCAGTCAGCAGGGGTCAGTGGGAGGAGCCACAGGAGGAGTCAGCGGGGGGTCTGTGGGAGGAGCCACAGGAGCAGGGGGTCAGTGGGAGGAGCCACAGGAGCAGTCAGCAGGGGTCTGTGGGCGGGGCCACAGGAGCAGTCAGCGGGGGGTCTGTGGGAGGAGCCACAGGAGCAGTCAGCAGGGGTCTGTGGGAGGAGCCACAGGAGCAGTCAGCAGGGGGTCTGTGGGAGGAGCCACAGGAGCAGTCAGCAGGGGGTCTGTGGGAGGAGTCACAGGAGCAGTCAGCAGGGGGTCTGTGGGAGGAGCCACAGGAGCAGTCATCAGGGGGTCAGTGGGAGGAGCCACAGGAGCAGTCAGCAGGGGGTCAGTGGGAGGAGCCACAGGAGCAGTCAGCAGGGGTCTGTGGGCGGGGCCACAGGACCAGTCAGCAGGGGTCTGTGGGAGGAGCCACAGGAGCAGTCAGCAGGGGTCTGTGGGAGGAGCCACAGGAGCAGTCAGCAGGGGGTCTGTGGGAGGAGCCACAGGAGCAGTCATCAGGGGGTCAGTGGGAGGAGCCACAGGAGCAGTCAGCAGGGGGTCAGTGGGAGGAGCCACAGGAGCAGTCAGCAGGGGTCTGTGGGAGGAGCCACAGGAGCAGTCAGCAGGGTCTGTGGGAGGAGCCACAGGAGCAGTCAGCAGGGGGTCTGTGGGAGGAGCCACAGGAGCAGTCAGCAGGGGGTCTGTGGGAGGAGCCACAGGAGCAGTCAGCAGGGGTCTGTGGGAGGAGTCAGCGGTGGTCAGTGGGAGGAGCCACAGGAGCAGTCAGCAGGGGTCTGTGGGAGGAGCCACAGGAGCAGTCAGCAGGGGTCTGTGGGAGGAGCCACAGGAGCAGTCAGCAGGGGGTCTGTGGGAGGAGCCACAGGAGCAGTCAGCAGGGGTCTGTGGGAGGAGCCACAGGAGCAGTCAGCAGGGGTCTGTGGGAGGAGCCACAGGAGCAGTCAGCAGGGGGTCTGTGGGAGGAGTCAGCAGGGGGTCTGTGGGAGGAGCCACAGGAGCAGTCAGCAGGGGTCTGTGGGAGGAGCCACAGGAGCAGTCAGCGGGGGTCAGTGGGAGGAGCCACAGGAGCAGTCAGCGGGGGGGGTCTGTGGGAGGAGCCACAGGAGCTGTCAGCAGGGGTCTGTGGGAGGAGCCACAGGAGCAGTCAGCAGGGGGTCTGTGGGAGGAGCCACAGGGGCAGTCAGCAGGGGGTCTGTGGGAGGAGCCACAGGAGCAGTCAGCAGGGGTCTGTGGGAGGAGCCACAGGAGCAGTCAGCAGGGGTCTGTGGGAGGAGCCACAGGAGCAGTCAGCAGGGGTCAGTGGGAGGAGCCACAGGAGCAGTCAGCAGGGGTCTGTGGGAGGAGCCACAGGAGCAGTCAGCAGGGGTCTGTGGGAGGAGCCACAGGAGCAGTCAGCGGGGGGGGGGTCTGTGGGAGGAGCCACAGGAGCAGTCAGCAGGGGTCAGTGGGAGGAGCCACAGGAGCAGTCAGCAGGGGTCTGTGGGAGGAGCCACAGGAGCAGTCAGCAGGGGTCTGTGGGAGGAGCCACAGGAGCAGTCAGCGGGGGTCAGTGGGAGGAGCCACAGGAGCAGTCAGCAGGGGTCTGTGGGAGGAGCCACAGGAGCTGTCAGCAGGGGTCTGTGGGAGGAGCCACAGGAGCAGTCAGCAGGGGTCTGTGGGAGGAGCCACAGGGGCAGTCAGCAGGGGTCTGTGGGAGGAGCCACAGGAGCAGTCAGCAGGGGGTCTGTGGGAGGAGCCACAGGAGCAGTCAGCGGGGGGGGGGGGTCTGTGGGAGGAGCCACAGGAGCTGTCAGCGGGGGGTCTGTGGGAGGAGCCACAGTCGCCTTTATACAGGGGTCTGTGGGAGGAGCCACAGGAGCAGTCAGCAGGGGTCAGTGGGAGGAGCCACAGGAGCAGTCAGCAGGGGGTCTGTGGGAGGAGCCACAGGAGCAGTCAGCGGGGGGGGGTCTGTGGGAGGAGCCACAGGAGCAGTCATCAGGGGGTCTGTGGGAGGAGTCACAGGAGCAGTCAGCAGGGGTCTGTGGGAGGAGCCACAGGAGCAGTCCAGACAGGTATATGTAGTTCACCACAACTCTAAGACAGGTGAGAGGGTTAAACTGTGATCCTATGTGTATCAACAAGCATAAGACTGTAAAATTCTTGAAAGATCACAGACTGAGCCTGTTCAACCTTACAATGAATCCTTATCAGGAAAGGTAAGGGTTTGGAGGCAGGTGATTGGTTCAAGGCGAAAAATGTTTGAGACCTGTAATCACCTCTAACAAGGTATAAAACATTAAAGCTTAAAATCCTGATGAAAGGACTTGGCTTGAAGTATCAACTCTTTATTTCTCTCCACAGTTCCTTCAGCATATTGTGTGTGTTACTCTGGATTTCCAGCATCTGCAGAATCTCTTGTTTAAGCACAAGAACTGACAGGAGGAATGTGACATTTAGCCAATTGAACCTTCTTCAACATCCATCAAGATTACGACTGATCTTCTACCCGGCACGATGTTCCTCCACTTTTCCTATGTCACCTGATTCCTTTCATACCCAGCAAGCTATCGCAGTCTGCTTCGAATGCAATGCACAAATAACTGGGCCTTCAGAGCCACCATGGTAGAGAGTTCCAAGAGTCACAGCCTTTTCTTAATGAAGAAAATGCTCCTTGTTTCAGTCCTGAACAACCTTCTCTTTATTCTGAGACTCTGACAATCAGATTTAGACACTTCACCCAGAGTAATCATCCTTCCTACATCCACTCCTGACAGAGTAGTCTAAGTTTCAGTGAGATTGTCTCTCATCCTTCCAAACTTGAATGACGAAGGTCTAGGTTACTCAGTCCCTCACCGTACAATACAACCCGCCATTTCATAATTCTTCCTTGTAGTCTTGTTCTGGTAAGTAACGTTTTTAAGTTAATAATTACCAAAACCATCCAACCTGATGGTATGAATATTGATTTCTCCTTCCGATAAATAAACTTTCCCCTCCTCTGTTCCCCACTCTGACCTTTTACTTCTTTTCATCTGCCTATTACTTCCCCCTGGATCCCTTCCTCCTTCCCTTTCTCCTATGGTCCACTCTCCTCTCCTATCAGATTCTTTCTCCTCCAGCCCTCGACCTTTCCCGCCAACCTGGCTCCACCTATCACCTTCCAACCAGCCACTTTCCCCTCCCCCAGCTGCTTAACTCAGACATCTCCACCACTCCTCCCCAGTCCTGATGAAGGGTCTCGGGCCCAAAACGTCGACTGTTTATCCATTTTTATAGATGCTGCCTGACCTGCTGAGTTCCTCCAACATTTTGTGCATGTCGCTTTGGATTTCCAGCATCTGAGTATTTTCTTGTATTTGTGATTTACAGCACACAATATTCAATGTGTGTTTTCACCAAGGCCCCGTTCCCGTTCTCAGTTCATTTAATATTGAAGACCAACGTACCGATTGTTTTATTGTGTTCCCAGTGGCTTGATGCATCTGCAATTTAACTTTCAGGGGATTGCATACTAGAACAGCTGGGTCTCCTTAAATATTAAAGGTTCACAATTTCTCACCTTTTAACTGCGCTCCATTTTGCTGTTCTATGCACTAAAATGGACGACCTCCTATTTTTCAATGTTATATTCCATCTGCCATATTCCTGCCTACTAATTCAAAGTGTCCAAATCTGTTTGAAGTCTCTTTACGTCCCCATCTCGGCTCACAAAACTATCCGATTTTATACTCTCAGCAAATTTGTAATATATGACATTTGACCCATTCAGCTGAGTCATTGCTAGGGACTGTGAACAGCTGGGCTCAAATCCCAATGCTTGTGGTAGCTGATAGTCATCACCAGCCAATCTAAGTCATATCTGATTATTCCTACTCTTTATGTTCGCTTTATTAACCAACACTTAATTTATGCCAGTACATTAGTTACAATTACATGTATTCTATTGACTAACATGGTTCATTAAGCTTGCTATAGCTGTGGGTTGTAACGGGGACAAGCTCCCACTAACTATCCAATAGTGTGCGCCTCAAATTGCCGCTGACAACCAAGTCCAGCTTCTGGCTTTCACATGTGGCTTAACTACTAAGCCCAGCCGAACCATTTCTACTAACAGGAGGAGTGACAAAGGCGGGTTACGGCCGCCCTAAAACCGGTCGCTTTGAGCAGACGGGGCTCATCAGCTGTGGTTGGCAGCTCATCTAGGAAAAGGAAAACTCTGATCTCAAACCTCCGCTGCCTTGCGACTTTTCCTGTTCATGGAGAAGGCTTCAGGAGTAAACCCCAAGGGATAAGTCCAGAGCTGGAGCCCCTAAGGCAGTCCAACATTGGGTTCAACGCTGGCTGACAGCTCCTGCGATGCTGCTGGTGCCAAAGTGTATCGGTCTTTGCCGTTCCTTTGGGTTCATCGGATGCATGGAGAGGGGGAGCTTGCTGCATGGGCAACAGCTTTCTCTCCATATCAATGGAGATGAATCCAAGATGGCGGCATGACGCAGCTTGCAGCGGCCACTCCAGAGCTGATGATCTGTTATTTGTGAAGCAGGGTGCCGTGCGCAATCATAACCGGATGAAAAATGGACGTGGGAGCATGGAGGAACATCTGGAAATCTCCAGGAAGACCTTCTTCGTTGCTGCTGCTGCTGTGAGGTCCGGGTCTCTGCTGGGAAGAACAGGCCCCCAGTCCTCAGGGTCACGTTGCTGATGGCTGTTGGCGGGGGCTTCTTAATACGCTCAGCAGAAGATGGTGCTCAGAGAAGCTGTGCCGGAGGGAATGGTCGGAGGCTCGGAGGTTCGACGGACTCGGAGTCCGCTGCGGTTAGGTCGCTTTCAGTGTGTGCTGCATCTGCGAGGCTGGATTCGACGGAGCTTTCATTGTGTGCTGCGTCTGCGAGGCTGAGTCGGGCGGTGCCATGGAATTCCACAGCGGGGGTATTCCCTTCTGCCGCCGGCGTGGGATGACGAGTTAAATCGGGACCCTGAGGACTTGTGGAATCTGTGTGGTGATTTCTTTCAAACTTATAGTCTTTTAACATCTTTGGACTACTTTTACTGTGCCCATGGTCTGTTTTTGATCAATTATGCTAATGTTTGCACTGTTGTAACTACATGTTGTAATTATGTGGTTTTTGCAGGTCTTGTAGCTTTAGTTTTTGGTCTTGTTTTGTCTGGTGGATTTGGAGCTCCTTTCCGGGGAACGCGCTAAGACGGTAGCGCGATATTAATACGCAGCAGCCTCTCCGGACTCTGGATTGGGGATTGCCAAACGTTATGTGGATTTTCTGGTGTAGTCTGTTTTGTTATATGCTTTTGTGATATCATTCTGGGGGAACGTTGTCTCATTTTTTAACTACATTGCATTTGTGGTTTCTAAATGACAATAAACTGAATCTGAATCTGAATCTGAATATCGTACTGCCCAGGCTCGTGTATCTAAACATCTAGGACATGACCAACAAAGGCCTCACTCACTCACTCACCTCATTCACTGCTAACTAAAGTCTGGAAATCTAAATACATGACATTTACAGATTCTCCCTTAGATTTTATACAGGCCACTTCCTCAAACAACTCCAATACATTAGTCGGACATGATTTCTCTTTCATTAATCCATGCTGAATCTACTCACTTCTATTATTCTTTACAAAGTGATCTTCATCACATTATCCATTGCTGATACCAACATTTTCATTCCCACTGATGCTGGGCTGACAGATCAACGAGTTCCACTCCTCCCTTCCTCCTTGTTTAAATAGTGGGGTCACATTTCCAGTCTGCAAATCTACAGGAACAATTCCGGAACCTGTAGAGTTTTGGAAGATCACAACCAAAGCACTCACTTTCTCTGCAGCCAGATCTTACTAAACTCTAGGATCTTGGGACTTTTTGGCTTCTCATCTCACCAGCTCTTTCAGTACTTTATTATTTATTAATGCTGAATTCCTTCATTTTTGGTGATACTTCATTTATTTTTGTCTTTTCCCATGAAGGTGGGTGAAAGCCACTTCGGAATTTCTCTGCTGACTCTTTGCTCTCCAATTTCAGGTTTTCCTTCTCTCTCTAAAGCAACTATATCTGCTCTTACCAGCATTTTCTTTTCAGTGTATCAGTAGAAGTTCTTACAATTGTTCAGAGGTTTCTTGCCAAATTAATCTCACATTCTGTCTTCACTTTCTTTGTCAATTTCTCGATCCTCCATTGCCGAATTCTAAAATATTCCCAATTCTCAGGCATGCTGCTACTTCTCACAACTTTATAAGCCTCTTCCTTTGATTTAATATAACTTTAACATCTGCTCTGTCGTGGACAGGGCACCTTACCTGCTGGAATTTTGCACTTCAAAACATTTTTCTTTGTAAATGATAGGGTGCTTTTCTGAACTTACCATATATAAGTATGGTTAGATTGTACCATATGTAAGCATGGTTTGAGCTTACCATATATAAGTACGGTTAGATTGTACCATATGTAAGCGTGGTTTGAACTTACCATATATAAGTATGGTTAGATTGTACCATATGTAAGCGTGGTTTGAACTTACCATATATAAGTATGGTTAGATTGTACCATATGTAAGCGTGGTTTGAACTTACCATATATAAGTACGGGCATGAAATATCCAGCTGGCATTGGCATGGTGGTGGCAAGAATCAACATCCAAAACTGCAGAAGAAGAAACAAGGCAGAATCAGCCTAGGCTGAACCCCCACATATTGCTCCTTATTGTATGTCCCTCCCTGCACCTTTGAGCCTGGGAATTATACGCCCACTTTGGGAAAACACTTAAAGAGACAGAGCTTTACGTTGCCGGGAGTGGAGACCTTCGCAACTACCTTCATGAATAAGAAGAAGAGCAAGGTGCCGTAGAAAGTGAAGGTCGGGTGACACCAGTCAATCCAGAGGTTGTCAGGATCCACTCTTGTGTGAACGTTAAGTGTTGTATTCTGGGAAAGCACTCCCCACGGCCGATGATCGAAGAGCGAGGAGAGAAGTTCCTTCATGCTGAGCTGCACAGAAGGAAGCAAGACATTCAGAGGCTAACTTTTCTACAAAAAGATATCTCTTCATTTTCCCTTTACATAAATGGAAAAATTGGAACACTTACCCTGGATGCCATGAACTGCCCCAATCCAGCAGGGAAGGTAATGGATGCCAAGAATAAGGTCATAACTCCAGAATATATAGTTTTCCTGATGGTAGAATGCTGCAATTAGCCAATGCCTGATCAATTCCATCAAAATTTCACACAGCTTAATACTTCCAAGTTAATTTTTCCATGGAAAGAGATGCTTATTCTTGTTGAGTCTGTCTTTCCTGAATATTTTAACTTTGAACTTTCACTAGAATTTTGACCAGCAACATCTCAAGTTTCAGAATAATTCAGCTAACTGAAGATAGCCCTCAGCTCAACCTAAACAGAATTCTGCTAGATCCCCCCTCTTGTTATTCCACAGGGGAACATCTACAGGCGCATTCCATTCCAGTGCAGAACTTTGGAGTATTTGTTCACAATGGCTATCCACTGTAAATCAAAATGTGACAACCCATTTCTAATTTCTCCTAAAGCTACTGGGAAAAGAATCAAATTTTATTGCCTTGTCAACTGCATAATTAAAGAACATCAGATTGCAGAATGTTGCTTGAATTGAGATTCATTTGTAGAAAAACATCATTAAAATAAAATGTTGGAAACCTAAGGATTTGCAAGGTTTATTTTGAGAAATTAGTCATTGCATATGATAGCTTTTCATAGATTATACAACTGGTTTTGAATATAGAGGCATAATATTTATAGGCATCCGTTAGTCTCAAGAGACCATGGATTTGCGCCTCGGAAAGTTTCCAGAGCGCAGGCCTCGGCAGGGTCATATGGGAGACTGGCAGTTTCCCCTCTCCACGTCACTGATGTCATCCAAGGGAAGGGCAAGAGCCAATTCGGCTTGGCACCAGTGTCGTCACAGAGCAATGTGTGGTTAAGTGCCTTGCTCAAGGACACAACATGATGCCTCAGCTAAGGCTCGAACTAGCAACCTTCAGATCACCAGACCAACGCCTTAACCAGTTGGCCACGTGCCAACACGTGGCATAAAAGAAATAAAATCAAAGGAAATTTGTTGAATTTGTTCAAAACCTTATTTGGAGCTTAGCGAGCGGTTTTGGGTATAAACTTTGGGCAGCAGTGGGCCACTGGCTCCTTCTGCTTGATGCATCATCAAATGAAATCACGAGTAATCTCAGCTCTGCAGCCTCCCAGCCAACAGTCACCTTCCTCTCTCCTGCTTGTCAAGGATCCAACTTCTCTTCCTTGAGTAGCTCTGCTCTCAAAGACTAGTGATGAATAAAAGCCGCTTCATTTTTGTCTTCAGTGGCAGACTCCAGATTTTAAAAGAGATATGCTCTCATACGGAACAACGGAACCCGTGGTTTTTGTTCAGTAGGATTTTGCGAGGGATAATGGATGACATTTTTGCTAAGAGGCTGACTGAGAAGTTAAGGTTTTTTACTAGAGCAGAGCGACTAAAGAAACGACAACAAGCTTTTAAGGTTCGCAAAGATCGTTTCTATTGATTTATAACTCAGAACGACTGGGTATCAACTAAGGTAATCATGACAAGAAATGAACAGAGGTTGATGGAGAAAAATAGCGAGGCAGGTTTGCTGGTCTGATTGATCCTCTATCTGGCCTGCATACTCTTTTCTTTCTTCATTCATCTTAACCTTACTCTTGCCATGTCTATAAACCCATTTCTCACTTTGGCATCACATCCAAGGTCCAAGTTTATTTTAGGGACCATTGGCTCATTCCTCAGCAAGCATTTACCTGCAAAGGAATTTTGCGTGAAACAGAAAATTAAACCCCATATCGGCAACCTCACAATACAGAATTATGAGGGGTATAGATTGGGTCTGTACCCTATGAGCTTGGGGGATCTTAGAGAGGCGGCTTCCAGCAAGAAGGCTGGTGTGCAGGAGTCCATGATCACGGAGAGTCAGACCCGACTTAACGACTGAACAACAACATAGACAGGGTGAATGGAAGCAGGCTTTTTCCACTGAGGTTAGGTGAGACTCGAACTAAAGGTCAGAGCTTAAAGGTGAAAGGTGAAATGTTTAAAGGGGGTCACCCTTCTTCACTCAGAGGGTGGTGAGAGTGTGGAACGAGCTGCCAGCGGAAGTGGTGGATGTGGGTCCGATTAAAAAATGTAACAGAAATTTGGATAAGTGCATGGATGAGAGGGGTATGGAGGATTCTGGTTTCTGTGTGGATTGATTGGACTAGGCAGAATAACAGTTTGGCATGGACTAGATGGGCTGAATGGCCTGTTTGTGTGCTGTGGTACTCCATGACTCTAATTGAAATGATTCTGACATTCCATTAAGCCTCAACTGAAAATATTTCCCCTTTCCCACCCCTCCACAACAATGTCTTGGGTCGACTGCTAACTTTTGCCTCCCACAAGCAGTATACATGGTATTCCATCCTCACTCAGTTGCCATGAAATTCTGGATGAAAACGTTCCCCTTGACGTAACGCAGCAGCCGGCGCTGGCAGTAGAGGTAGACGCAGCTCAGGATCCCACAGATAATTCTAACCACACCGGCAAGAGAAGAGAAAGGAGTTATATTGTAAACTGAACAACGAAAGATCTTTGTTACTGAGACGTTCATAGCGTGCCAATGCAGAACACCCATTTCATTCCAGCAGTGTGCACGTGGTGAGCAATTTAACATAATCATGGTGTGCTGCCATTACTTCTTGAGTCGATAGCAGTGGGGCAAGTACCTTACAGTGGCGCCTGTACTATGTGGGATGCCTATATGACACAAATGCTGCGTGTGATACACCCAAGATCTGAATATATTGCTCCAGTGTTGTGTTTGATATTGCCAATGATTGTGTGAATCACTGGCATTTGCCTATGGCATCGTAAAGCATTTCCAGTCTGAAGAGTGGCAACATAAATGCAGAGACTGCAGATGCTGCACAAGGAGCGCAGGATACGCTCAGCAGGTCGGGCAGCATCTGTGGAGGAAGATGGACTGACAACATTTTGGGTTGAGACCCTTCATCTGGACTGGCAGGAAGAGGGAGATAGCCAGTGCGAAAAAGATGGAGGGAAGGGGGTGGAGCAAGAGCTGGGAGGTGATAGGTGGCTCCAAGAGAGGGTGTGATAGGTGGATGGAGGGATTGGTGGGAATGATGTCAGAGGCTGGGAGGTGATAGGTGGATCCAAGACAGGGTGTGATAGGTGGAAGGAAGGGGTTGGTGGGAATGATGTCAGAGGCTGGGAGGTGATAGGTGGATCCAAGAGAGGATATGATAGGTGGAAGGAAGGAGTTGGTGGGAATGATGTCAGAGGCTGGGAGGTGATAGGTGGATGCAGGGGTTGGTGGGAATGATGTCAGAGGCTGGGAGGTGATAGGTGGATCCAAGAGAGGGTATGATAGGTGGATGGAGGGGTTGGTGGGAATGATGTCAGAGGCTGGGAGGTGGAAGTGGCAAAGGGATGAAGACGATGGAATCTGATAGGAGTGAAAGGTGGAGCCATGGAATAAAGGGAGGGAGGTGGGGTGAGGAAAAAATGGCTTTGTGTGTGCGTGTTTGTGTGGTGATGGGCAGATGGATGTGGTGGGGAGGGAAAGGAGATAGGTTGATGGGGTCCAGCTGGATTAGAAGGAGGGAGGGAAAAGAACAAAGGGGAAAAGAGGTGGGGGGGGGGTCCAAATTCTGTAAGTTTGAGAATACAGTTAGAGTGCCGCCCGGTTGGAGACTGCCCAGATGGAAATCAAGGGCTGAGCAACAGAAAGCAAGTTTCTGGATGCAAATGCTGTGTTTATCACGTCAGTTAGGTAAAATATTCTGGGGCTGTGACAGATCACTGTGCTTCCCCATCTTTTTTTCATTCAAACGAGTTCTCTGAAGTTCAGAACTGTTTAGATAAAGGGAACAGAATAACGTCTGCAGCACAAACTCACTTTATTCCATATGCTTTTTATGTCAATGTGCCACGGGTCCTATTTGACCAAAATCATGCCGACTGCAGAATACATTAAAATTGACTTTTGTAATGTTAGACACTGCAACAGTTGTGTTAACTCTTACCCTGTCATTCAGTGAATGTTTAACACTAACCCAAAGGCTTGGCATGAGCTTTAGGAGAATAAATAGTGGTCTTCTAGCCTCCTAGTAACAATGTGAGCTAAATGCTACGTGACAGCTGAGACACAGCACAGTAAGGATGTATGGGTCGTGTGTGTGAGAATCTGCAGTGTAATCACATCCTTCAAATAGTCACATACAACAAACTTGCGAAGACACCTCACCCAAGGATGATAAAGATTAACGTTTCTGGTAAATCAAACGGGAAGTCAACTTGAAACTTTGTCTTGAAAAGAGCAATGATGGTTTCTGCAGGGAAACAAAAATACATAAAAATGAGTTTTACAATTAATCTTAAACCAAAACTCAAAGCAGGCAGTGATTGAATCCAAGTGTCCGGAGTTTACATGCTCCCCACCCCCCCCCAACTTTCCTGCCTTCCTCCCCTCTTGCTCACAGAGATGTGTTTCCACATATTGTGCTGGTTACCATTCCAAAGCAGACCCTTTATCTTCACTGAGGTGGAGAATAACCGGCTGAGGATTGCACATTCACCCTGTTCATTGTGGAGAATTACGCTGCTGAAGATCACACATTCACCCTGTTATTTGTGGAGAACAACCGGCTGAGGATTGCTCATTCACCTTGTTCGCTGTTGAACACTGAAAGCAGTCGGAACATGAATGCTCCGCATGTGGCCGCAAAGAATCCCCTCCAATAGTTTCGCACTGCAAAATGGGAAGACATCACCTCCACACTGAACAGAACACCTGCGAATAAAGGAACACATTGTACGTTTCAACATCAGCAATCATGGCAGGGCTAGTTCCTGACCGTCTAGTGGACAACAAGTTCAGTGTCACTAATCGTTATTGCAAAACATCCTGGTCACTCAGTGAGCACAATCTCTAAACACTCCGGTTTAACTGATTGCCCAACACCCACAAGCTTGTTGTGAGTAGATTCCTACAGGTTAGGTTTCTAGCTATCTTGACAAACGTTATTTGAAAATAACTTGTCAGGAGTAACTTTGTTAATAAAAGTTTCCCCTTTCCTTTCTCATTCATCAGATCACGTTTCTCAGGTGGCCCCGCTGAATGTGGGCAAGTGTTCCCGGCGTGAAGTCAGCTCTTAGATCCTGTACTGGTGCAGTGGGGCTTAGTCGCTTCCAAACTGCAGCCCTAGCTCTAGAAGTATGCGTGTGTTGGCCAACATCTAACAGCACATTAGCATTACCCAAGGTCTAACGGTTTTAGGCCTGTTGTGGTGAACTACATATACCTGTCTGGACACCCCCCCCCCCCCCCCACTGACTGCTCCTGTGGCTCCTCCCACAGACCCTGGTATAAAGGCGATTGGAGACACAGCCCCGGCCTCAGTCTCCAGGATGTAGTGTGGTGGTCATTTGCTGCTTGTTCTTTCTTCCAGCCAATAAAAGCCTGTATCTCGCCTCACGTCTCCGAGAGTTATTGATGGTGCATCACCCATTCTGACCTGAACTGGCTTTTCATGACCATGCAGGTGACATTCAGTCTTGCTGAAGGTGAACTAGGCAACAGTTTGGGATAAAGTGGTCATTTCCCCAGTTGCTAACAGTTGTGACTGGATTTGAATAATACAACCCGTCTTTGCAACAGCAATGCAAAATAATGCTTGTGTGACTTTACCTCTGCAAAGGTCGATTGCTTTACCTGACTGAAACAAAATAACTTCAATAGATTCATAGATTCTTGTTTTTTTTTTAAGCCTAGCAGAAAATTAGCCTTTCTCTGGACTTGGCAGTCTTTGCTGTTCCTAAATGGAAGCCTTTTAGAAATTGTGGAGTCAGACATCGCTAGGTGCCCGCTGGGCAGGGCACATTTGACGTGTTTTAACTCTAAAGCCTAACTTGCCTCAGCTGATGGGCTGAACAGTGAAGCCCTCTGCTGGCCACAGGTGGAAGAAAAGAGATTTTTTGATTTTCCTTCCAGGATCTGCAAAAGGTCTCCTGCTCTTCTGCAATGGCTTCCACTCAGGCCCGAGTTACAACTGCTGCCTTATTTTTCTGTTAGAATGCTTTCCTCCAGCTCTTTTATTCTTTAGATTATGCTGGAATCATACAAGTTTTGCCTGAATTCAGGCAAGATTGAACGATGAATTGTTGAACCTTACATACCAGAAGACTCAAACTACTATCTATGAGCTAGGTAGGAGGAAACTATCTTGGGTAGCCACACTTGATCATCAGGTAGTGACCGCCAGAGCGGCTTGTGTGAGGGTTGCCATTTTGATGAGGTCATGCTAATAGTCACCCAGCGGGCATGACTGATGGCCACTAACACTGACCACTGAAAGCTGACAGGAACTCGCAGCTTCCCAGAGTCAAACAGCTCACAAATGGACCCTTTCACCCAATGTGTCCACCCTATGCATTAAGTATCTTGGGAAGGAGCCAACAACCTCAGGAGAGATGGTTACAAGAAACACATTCAAACGGGAGCCGGTTGGAAGAAAAAATTTCCGCAGGAAAACTCTAAGACTCTGTGGTAACCACAAGACATAAGAACAGTCTTAGGCCATTCAGCCCGTCGAGTTCATTCCTTCATGGCTGATCCCAGATCCCACTCAACCCCATACACCTGCCTTCTTGCCATATGCTTTGATGCTCTGACCAATCAGGAAACAATCAGCTTCCGTCTTATGGATTTGGCCTCCACCACGGCCTGTGGCACAGCATTCCACAGATTCACTACTCTCTGGCTAAAAAAAATTCCTCCTTACCTCTGCTCTAAAAGGTCACCCCTCACTTTTGAGGCTGTGCCCTCTAGTTCTGGACACCCCCACCAGAGGAAACATCCTCTCCACATCCACCTGATCTAGTCCTTTCAACATTTGGTAGGTTTCAATTAGATCCCCACGCATTTTTCTAAATTCCAGTGAGTACAGCCCAAGGCTACCAAATGTTCCTCATACATTAATCCTTTCTTTCTCAGAGTCATCCTTGTAAACTTTCACTGGACTCCCTCCAATGACAACACAACTTCCTTTGCTGGGGCCCAAATTTGTTGACAATACTCCAAGTGTGGACTGACTAGTGTCTCTCAACAGCTCAGCATTATCTCCTTGCTTTTATTTTCTATTCCCCTTGAAATAAATGGTAACTTGAGCATATTCAGAAGTTGTTTATCTTTGGTTCCAACAGCTCTTCTGTTAAATTTAATATACACAAGCAGAAAGCAAACCCCACTAAAAATAGAATTCGTCCTTAAGACCTTTCCAATAGAAGTAGAAAAATGGCAGTTCCAATTATACAACCAGCTCATTGGGATCCATTATGTTTTCAACAATATTATAGATCGCTAAAAACAAATTGTCCCCAACTAAACTGTCTTTTCCCAGTTTTTACCTCCTTGTGTTAAGGAGTGGCCAGGAACATTATCCACATTTCCTCAACTGTGACCAGCCATCGCCTCCCGTCTCTATAGCAAAATGGGAGCTACTTTGACCCAACTGGTTACTTACCGCTGATGGGCGCGCCAAAGCAACTGGCAATCCCGACGGCTGCTGCCGCCACCAGCATCTCGTACCTCTTGCTTGTATTCTGTAGGAAAGGAATATCAGGCTGAACTGGGTTTGGTTCAGTCGCAATACAAAGTACAGTGGGTTCCAATCAACTGGGTCAGCTGCTTATTTGAGACAACTCTTCAAGAACAAAAACTCATCAAAAAAGTAGCCAGGATTCCCTTTGTTTACTTGGGACGCTATGCTGCTTAACTGCTGGTCAGTTTCTCTCTAGTGTCCGTTGAGCTCACTTGTGTGGCTGTTAGACGTTTCTCTGTGCTTAGAGAGAACACTTTTCAAATAGCACCGGTTGTGTGTGCTCGTGTTGAAAAAAGGCAGTGATTTTTGCCACTGATAGTTGGCGAGAGATAAGCAGTTAGACAATTCAGAACTGTTCAGCTGACTGCCGTTTCAGGCACTCGGGCTTGGAGATGCCAGAAATGGCCGGGAATTTTAAAAAATGAAGCAATTTGCTACTTCAACGAGTTGGAGCTATGAAGAATTTGAAGGTATCAATAGTCATCCTGAATGTTACAGTGAAGATGATGATTTGGAGGATGAATTTGTCAAAGGCATTGTATGAAGGCAGTTGATTATCTGCACTACGTAATTTTGTTCCTTTAAAGTAAAAAAAACTCCGCAGCATGCACTGGAAGAATTCCTCTGTCAATAACTATTAGGAACTAATACACAGTTTTATTGCACCGTAGCAGTATCGATAGTGTTCAAATTCTGCATTTCATTTAAATATGTAATTTATGACTCAGCAGTTCACATTTTTATATCTTCATTAAATTTTGGCTAATTGGGGCAGCCGCTTAATTGAGACAAAATGGTCCCGATGTGTCCCAATTTACTGGAGTCCACTGGATTGTGAGCCTACTGTGTACGTTGCCATCCAGACAGAACTCGGGCAAGTTTAAGAACATTGGGAGTTTCTTTGCTGTCATATGAAAATTTACAATTATTACACAGTTTGCTAATGGCAGGAAATACTTCCAGCAATAACTAAATATACAGTGGGGCTAAATTGGAGAGTTCTAATAATAAACACAAGAGATTCTGCAGATGTTGGAAATCCAGAGCAGTGCACACAAAATGCTGGAGAAACTGAGCTGTGTCTGTTTATCCTATTACTGGGCGCTTATGCAAATCACCTACAGCTGTCCCGAGACAGAAAATGGCTGAATGTTGGAGCAAGTAGTCACTGGGTATCTGGAAGGGCCAGGAAGAGTGGTGGAATGGAGCCAGGAGTCCCGCCACAAACACCCCGAGGAGTCAACAGATCTTGTTCGTTTGATCAAGGCTTGCAAGTGCCTTTTCTGCCGCCACATCCCACCGTTTGCACTGCTCTGCTCAGCTAGTGGTCCTCACCACATCTCCATCATTCAACGACTGGTGACCTCTACCGACCATGCCTGACGATCCCAGGCCTTACTGCCCCCTCACCTTCTTCACACTATCCCAAGGTTCATGCCCACTCCTCAGCTCCCACTGACTGCAGGTTATCCGATCGGGAAAGCCACGCCATCCGAACTACTTTCAGAGCACTAGCTCACACATCTCCTGCCCTCCTGTGAGAGAAGTGGGTACAGAACCAGGTGCAGCAGGAGGTTATTAAATCTTCCGTGGAGAAGGGGGATTGGCCACTGAAGACCACATATTACATTCCGTTACAAGCAACAAGGGCTATAGACGAGCACCTCTAACATTTCCCTCTCAGCCCCACAACATTACCCTTGTGCTCTTCTCCTTTCAGAAACCTAATGAGTTCAGTCTAGCAAGACAGTAGGTGAAGGTCAAGCAGAAAGAGATGAAGTAAACACTCTATAGGACGTTGGTGAGGCCTAATTTAGAGCATAGTGTGCGATTTTGGTCACCAACTACAGGAAAGATGTAAATAAGGTTGAAAGAGTACAGAGAAAATTTGAAAGGGTGTTGCCAGGTCTGGTTTAATGATTCATAAATTTAACTTCAATGTTTTAATTTTGAGCAAGCCTGGCAACCTTTCATTTAATATTTTCATATGATTTAATTTCTTTTCTCTTTTTTTTAGGTAATTTTTTTTCTTTTTTTCTTTTTGTTCCTCTTTATCCGCAAAGGTTCAGAACTGACCAGAAGGATGTTTTCTTTTTTCTTTTCTAATTTTATCCTCAAATGGACTGCCCAGTCTCTCTTTTTTGTTTTAGGTTAGTTTAGCGGTTTTTCTTTCTCTTTTATTATAAAAATTTCCAGTCTTTTCTTTTCTATGATTTGCCAAGAGGAGTTGTGGTTTCTTGTTTATATACAATAGCTTAATATTATATTTATATGACTTTGACAGTATATATCCCTTTTGTTGTTCGTACTTTTTTTGCATTATTTGTTTGCTATAACTTCTCTGATTTGTATCTTTTTTGTTTAAAAATCAATAAAAAAAGATTGAAAATGAAAAATGAATAAATTTAACTTCAATGTCCCTCATTACCTCATAATCCCTGGTGACTGTCGTTCGGATCCTTCCCAAGTAAGTAGCAATCATGCTGCATATGTGTACAAAGGGCCCCTGAGGATCAGAGGAAAATTGTCACGTTTCATGTAGAAGGACAGAGTGCTGGAAACACTCAGCAGATCAAAGGCATGAAATGTTAAAACTGTTTCTCTTTCCATACTCGTTGCCTGACCTGACAAGCGCTTCCTGGATTTTCTGCACCTATCTCAGATTTTTGCATCCGCGGTGTATTTTTGTTTAAATTTCAGTGTTACATTTGGGGTTCATTCCCACGCTTAGGTTCCAAACCTGAATCTATACCTGTCATTTCACAAGTTTTTTTTTCTCTTCCTTTTTGTTTTTCTTATCCTTCCAAAAGGTTTTCCTCCTCTTGGATCTTTGTCCCCCTAGCCTACCTTTTCTCAGTTATTTCAGATCTCACTCAATGTCCTTCAGTTCAACATTTCCTTCCTGACTTCACCTCTCCTCCTTTTCCTCTGCCTTCCCTTTCCAGCCCCCCCGTGCCCAAGCTCCTACCATTTCGCCCGGAGAACGTGTATCAGGTTTAAACTTACCACTTTCCCTAAAAAGATTGTACTCCCTGCTGCCAGGGAGCATATCAGACCAACTACTTTTGCTGTAAAGGTTTTCATGGTTAGGTACTCCTCCAGAAGGACTCCGGTCAGGATTGTCTTCAGCTCCGGAATCCCCGAACCTGAATGAGAGATTGATATTCATCTGCAAGCGTCTCAAAGACATCACCCGGAGAAGCAACAGCATAGAAAGTCCGGGCTCAAGTTAACTAAGCAACTACCAAAAAGAGTTACAAAGCACCGAAACTTCAGGGAAAGGGGCCCCCTTGGTGTTTACCATTTGTCCTGTATGAATTTCTCCCTGTTTTATTCCATCCGAATCACTTCAGATCTCAATATTGAAACTGTCTTGAGCAAAGTTATAACATAGTTTGTTATAGGGGTTCATTAACGTTGCAGGTGTCAGTGTGGTCGATCGAACTACCTTCATCCAACATGTCTCTCTTCCACATCACTCCAGTTGGAATCGGAGTGCCTTAAACAGTAGGTTCTGGTCTTCCTATAGTTTATGGCGGGGGAAGTTTCTCGTGTTCTCCTTGGAGGTATCTTGTGTCCGAAGCTTACAAGGGAAAGGCTGTATCTGTATCACTTAGAAAGTAATTCATTGAGTGTTCAGTTTCAAAACACTTTGAGGCTCTATGTAAAGAGAAGTTCTTTTGTTATCAACACACACAAAATGCTGGGGGAGCTCTGCATCTATGGAGAGGAGTAAAGAGGTGACGTTTGGGGCTGAGATCCTTCATCTGTTTTGTTTAAAATAGTACATTCAATTTCACTTGTTTATTTTGTCTATTAACTGTGGTATTTAACTCAGAGTACTGCATAAGGCCTATTGGGGGCAGTCTAGCCACATTTTACAGTACTTCAGATCTGAACTGACAGATGGATGTCAAAGGTTACAGCAAATAAACAACGCATGGGACAAAAGTTCATATATCAAAAAATCGTCTCACTCTAGCAATATAAATATTGATACATGTAGGCAAATATGTTTTCAAATATTCTACTCAGTGCTAAATTTTAGATGCTGAGGAGCAGTTGACACCCTGTCTCTCTGGCAAAGGTCATGGTTATGATTCAATTCTGCCTTCATGTAAAACACAATTTATTTACCATCAGAAATGATGGGACAATATTAAGGTGTAGCTTAACTGTTGTTTTTTAACCTTTCTTGAGTTTAGTCAAATAATTATTTGGACAAAAACACCTGATGATGGTAAGTCAGTCAGGCAGCTCCTGGCCACCACAATGGTCCATGATTCTCTCTTGTCTCCCTTGTGTGCATCATAGCTCAATGAAGAACTGTGTTTGCAGAGAAGGCTCTGGTATCCTCTTGTATCTGTAGCTCTTTCCTGGACTATTCCTTGTCACTGCAAGTTAAAACCGTTTGTTTTTCCAATGCGCGCCCCTTTCTCCCAATATCTTTGCCCACCTGACTTCCCCACCCTCCAGCTAACAGCCCACCTGACAGCCTCTGCTCGACTGAGGACTTGTTTCTTGGAGCACGAGCAGCACGGTAGCGGACAATCGGTTGTGCAAGTCAGGAAATCTTTTCCGCTCAGTCCGTAATCTTCGTCCTGGTGTCCACTCCAGAAAATCAGAGTTACAAGAACATCTGCTTCCTGCGACTCTCCCTCCGCTGAGAACGTTAGATTACACGGTCAGGCACCATATAGTATTCTATTTACAAATCCGACTGTTAACATGACCTTTGTATATTGCCCTACTGAAGGGCAGGAGGTATCAAGGAAGGAGCTTTGGCAACTCAGCACAGGGATGCTCCGACTGGGTGGTGGGCAGATCCAAGGAATGCTGCAAAATTGGAAGCAAGATGACACAGTAGCAGATTGGGTACAAGGTTGAAGTCGGTGTTGACTTCTGTCACCTGAACAAGTAGTCATAATAAGAAGATGGAGTCAGAGGTAAGGGAGCTGGCGATTGGTGACTGTTGAGATTTGGGGCTAACTTGTCGGGTGCTCATATAGAGAAAGCTAACCTTTCTATCCATGGCCCCAGATTGATGACGTGATCTGACAACATGGGGATGGTTGTGGAGTTACGAAAAGTGATGGAGAGGTAGAGCTGACTGTCATCACACACAGTTAGTGCTGTACAATATTCCACTGACAGCCTTATAACACCAGTCATTACAAATCAGACCGCTGTTACGGGACGAGAATCAGTCTTGGGACCTTATCAGATCATTAGAACTCCTACCCCTCACTTTCTAATTCTGGCTCCCACCCCCATTTTCCCCAGACCCGATGAATGTCCCCGGCCCAAAACACTGTCTACTCTCCTCCATTGATGCCGCCTGACCTGCTGAGTTCCTCCAGCATTTTGTGTGTGTTACATCAGGAGAACGTTGGCCACAAGAGGGAGTCAGGTACAAAGAAACGTGGGAATGTGACAATTACCCCCAACCCCCAAGCCTTTTCGGGCAATCGGTGAGATGGGGTCCTCTGTAACCAAACTCCACATCTCCAGGCCAATCTGGTTAACGGAGATCTCAGGAGTCAAATAAACCACCAACTATCTACAGAAACAAGTTCCAAACTCCTATCAGCCTCTGGATGTAGAAACATTTCCTCTGCTTCCAACCTTAGAATCCTCGGACATGTCCCTAGTCCTCGAGCCCAGACCCTCAGAACAGTATCTCTGCGTTCATCCACAGGAACCAAGAGTGAGAGTGGACTAGACAGAGATATGAATGACCCTGTGGGGTTTTAACAGGGTGGAGGTGGAGATGCTGTTTTTCTCTCTCATGAGAAAGTAAACAACGAGCGGTCTCTGTTTAAAAATAAATGGACAACAAATTAAGAGAGATATGAGTTTATTTTCTATAACACCACCATGAACCTTTGGAATTTTCTTCCACAAAGGTTGCTGGAAGCAGAATCTGAACGTTTTTCAGGCGGAGGCTGTTGTTGATAAACGGGAGGCTAAGAGGTTACTGTGAGTTAATGAGAATGCAGAGTGAGGGTGCAACCAGTTTGTCCATGGTCTTATTAAATGGCACAGCAGGTTTGAAGGCAGAATGGCCTGCTCCTAATTCATATGTTCATATGTACTAATTAACCTAAAACCATGAAAATTTCAGTCAAACCACCCATTAACCTAAATCCCAAAGAACACAAAATTGATTGTGGGATCTCTCCTCATAATTTAATGCTTGGAATTGAAAAACTTAGAGCAATTTAAAATACCCGGAATGATCTTTTCAACTCAGCAATAGATGGTTCTGAGCCTGGCTGTGAAAGGAGGAGGGTTGGGCATGGGGCTAGCAACCTCACCCTGAAAAAACCCAGAGCTACAGAAACCCCAACAGAAGCTCCAAAGATCTCATCCCTGGCAGGGGAAGGACACCGAGAAGATGGGCTATACCTGGGGACAACCTGGAGGACTGACCCAGGACGGAGGACTTTGGGGAGCTGCTGATCTTTCCTGGGGCTTGTATAGCTGTAATGTAACTTCCTATATAACTCGTTTTAGGAACAGTTTCGTCCCCTCTACCATCAGATTTCTGAATGGTCCATGAAGCCATGGACATTACGTCACTATTCTGCTTTAGCACTCGTTATTTACTTATTTGTAACTTATAGTTATCTTTTATGTATTGCAAATTACCGTGCCACAAAACAACACATTTCATGACTCCTGTGAGTGATAATAAACCTGATTCTGATTCTTGTGTCATAGTCATAGAGGACCCCTCTACTCAATACTTTGATTTATAAAGGACAATGTGTCAAAAGCTTTCTTTACGAACCCAGCTACTCGTGACGCCATTTTCAATGAATTATTGACCTACAATCCTTGTACTACAGTACTCCTCAGTGCCCTATCATTCACTGTGTAAGACCTACCCTGGGGGGCTCCTCTCAACATGCAACATCTCACACTTGTCTGCATTAAATTCCATCTGCAGTTTTTCAGTCTATTTTTCCAATTTGTCCAGATCCCGCTGCAAGCTATACTAGTCTTCCTCTGTCGCCCGGATCTAATTGCATTAGCCGTTTTGATGATGTTCTGTAAATGGATGTCTACTGCTACCAGCTTTCCACCATTTAAAGATTCTCAGTACTATCCTTATAGATGCCTTCACATTTGCCGGCATAATTATCTATTTACCACAATAGTGTAGGAGTCATAGGGTTGACAGCACAGAAATTGGCCCTTTGGTGCACACTGTCCTTTTTGCTAATCTATCTCTACGGGTCCTTCTACATCTTGCTTATTTAAAACTTCCGTTCACTTCACCTGTTAGTATTTTATTGGGATCATAGATGTTTCTTTCCACAGTTTTGTCTCCATGTGGTTTTCCAACCTAACATCTAAACTATTTACGGATATGGTGAATAACCACAGTCCCCAGGGTAGATATTTCAGGGCACCAGCGCTCATCTCTGTCTCCTGGTTTCCAACCAGTTTCTGAGCCTCCAATTCCATGAGCTTCAATGGTAGCTATTTATCCTTTAATGAGGGACAACAACAAATGCCTTCCGGATGTTCATCAAAATAAATATTCCATTGAGTATTGGTTTAGTCATCTTTCCGAAGGGTTCAATCAACTTGGTCAAGCGTGCGCTTCCATTTACAAATCCTTGGTGTTGCTGCTCAAGCTAAAATGTTCACCATATTCAGCTTCTGTGCCCTGGATCAAACTGCAGTCATTTTCCATTTGAGCTGTTTGCTCTATAATATCCTTCTCCCTCACACACGTATCTTAAACAGAGGAGAGTCAGCACCAATGTTTCTAGTGGATGGAACAAATCCTGATTCAAACGAACATGGAGGGGTAAAGTTCACTTTCCATGCTGCCAGTACTGTCGTCAAAGATTGCTTAGAGATTCAGCAGCAGAAATACTCAGCCCACTGACGCACTCTCACTCTCCATCAAGGACATGGCTACCCACTCTGAGCGTGGTAGCATTGATACTACCTCCGTCGAGAGCCTGGCTAATTACATCCTCGTTACCGGATTACCACACCAACTCTTACTTCCAGTTGAATCCCTGAAATCTTCTGGAATTTACGGATAGGATTTCAAAAGGGACCTGCGTATCTAACGATGCTTTTCAGCTCATCTTGACGTGGGAACTTTTTTTCTCCTGCAGAAGACACGCACGAGCAGCTGTGTTTTGTGGCGTGTTCACAGTACCAGTGGGAGGCAAATTGTGTGAATACTTGTGCAGTTATAAATAAATCGGTGTTGTGGCGGACTTACCTCCTGACTGTGGCGACAAGCACTGAGAGAAACCGGTGGAGAACGTTGTCATGGCAACAGGGTACACAATCCAAGACACGTACTGCAAAAGATTGTTGCCATCTAGTTGCTCGTAGAGCCACCGGTGGGCTGCAGAAACACAAGAAGCTCGATAAGCCCCAAACCCTTAACGCAGGAATAAAGCACATCCTGCCTGCGTGTCAAACTCACGGTTCCACAGCAGTTAGCACGATCGCTTTACAGCCGCCCTATTCCCACTGCTGTCTGGAAGGAGTTTGTACGATCTCCCCGCGCCAACGTGAGATTCCTCTGAGTGCCCCTGTTTCCTCCCACACTCTAAAGACGCACGAGTGAGGGTGAGTGAGTCGTGGGCATTCTACGTTGGTGCCAGGAGCCTGGTGAAATTTGCATAAACCTCACCGATTTGATTCAATGCAAGCAACACCCTTCACTGTATGTTTCGATGCATGTGTGACAAATAAAGCTAATCTTTCAAGTTCACTAAGAAGGTTTGATCCAGTTTATTTTGCTAATTATGCTATGTGTTGAACACGGTAATGTCCTACTCCTAAAGTTAATCATTGGGAGAAACTATAACCCGCCCGGATCTCCTGGTGCCATTTCCCCAGTAATCTCACTGCTCAAATGGACGTGTTAAGTCCATTTGCTGATGCCACCCAGGTAGAAAGCGTTTATTTCTGCTGCACTTTGTAACTGGAAGAAATGTTGGCAAACTATTAATGTTCAGAGGTTCAAAGGCAGGGCAAGGGCAGATAGTGATGCTGGAAAATGAAACATAAGCCTTGTTTATTTACTAAATATGCACTCATTGTGACCAGTGGAAGTACATTAGCTCATTTTATCCTTCATTGAAAACAAATCACACAAGTTGTTGAATATAAATGGAGTCTTCAATTTCAAGACCTATTGGGCTCAATAATCTCCTGATTCATAAGAAGTAAATTATTTAAGATATCCCCACCACCCAACAGAAAATTCTCTGACCCAATCCACTCAATGTTGGGCTCTCCCAACTCTTTCTCCAGAAGAACCTTCCTCTCCCAGTCCCTCGCCCTAATACGATTGCCCTTTCCCACCCTGAAAGGACCCCTGGGGCTGGGTCAGAACCAGGAAAGGTGAGTAGACACCTGGGCACAGCTCTAGGAAGTGACCTAACACCGTACTCACAGGTTGGCTTTGACAAGAGAAGAGGCTACCGGGAGGATGGAAAAGGCCTCATTCAGGTTGTAAGAATGCAAAGGTATTCAGTCACGATAATGTTGAGAGAGCAGAACGCACTGCGAAAGATCGATGTGGAAAAAATGTATTTCAGTTCTCAGGGGACTGGTAACGGTGCTAGCGAAAGGGGCAGCTGTTCTGCTAGCACAGGCTTCCCCTGAATCAGTTTGGCTCCAGTCTATTGAAGAACTAGAATTGCACATATTAAATAGCTGGGGGGCAAGGGAGGCGTGAGAAGGTTATAGTGAGATAAAATTTAGAAAGTTGAAGAAAAAAGACAAGTTGGTTGATAGTAGAATGCAGAAGAGTGGTTATTAATAACCAGAAGATGTCAACAAGGGACAGAGAATAGAGAATAGAAATATATCTTCTCCCGGAGAGAGTTGAAAATATAAAGCAATCTTGTAGACTCCATACCTGAATGCACATCATACTCGTAACAAGATAAGGGGAGTTAATGGCACAAATAAAAATAAATGAACAGACTCTAAAAGCCCTTCTGGAAAGTAACCAAATTGTGAATTAATTTTTCTAGGAAATGGGCTAATTAGGATCCTCATCCCAATAACAAGTATATACATCATAGCTTGGAAAATCAAGAAGTAATATCAGTCTGGATGGATCAAAGATCATAAGACATAGGAGCAGAAGTAGGCCACTCAGCCCATCGAGTCTGCTACACCATTCAATCATGGGCTGATCCAATTCTTCCAGTCATCCCAACTCCCCTGCCTTCTCCCCATATCCTTTGATGTCCTGGCCAATCAAGAACCTACCTATTTCTGCCTTCAGTACACCCAATGACTTTGCCCCCAACAGGTGCTCGTGGCAATCAATTCCACAGATTTACCACCCTCTGACTAAAGTAATTTCTCCGCATCTCTGTTCTAAATGGACGTCCTTCAATCCTGAAGTCGTACTCTCTTGTCCTAGACCCCACTACCATGGGAAATAACTTTGTTAGACTTTGTAAGACTGTTCAAGTCTTTTATCATTTGGAATGTTTCTATGAGATGCCCCCTCATTCTCCTGAACTCTAGGGAATACAGCCCAAGAGCTGCCAGATGTTCCTCATGCGAGTATCCTTTCATTCCTGGAATCATTCTCATGAATTTTCTCTGAACCCTATCCAATATCAGTCTATCTTTTCTAAAATGAGGAGCCCAAAACTGCACTCAATACTCCAAGTGTGGTTTCACAAGTGCCTTATAGAGCCTCAACATCACATCCCTGCTCTTACATTCTATACCTCACAAAATGAATGCCAACGTTGCCTTCTTCACGACTGACTCAACCTGGAGGTTAACCTTTAGGGTATCCTGCACAAGGACTCTCAAGTCCCTTTGCATCTTTGCCTTTTAAATTCTCTCCCCATCTAAGTAATAGTCTGCCCGTTTATTTCTTCCACCAAAGTGCGTGACCATACACTTTTCAACATTGTATTTCATTTGGCACTTTGTTGCCTATTCCCCTAAACCTGAGAAATTACCTAGGGTTACCCCATAGCCCTCTATTTTTCTGAGCACCACCTGTTCAGGAGGACAAATTTAGCCACAAATCCATTAATCCCATAGACCAAATCATTGACATACATCATAAAAAGCAGCAGTCCCAACACCGACCCCTGTGGAACTCCACTGGTATCCGACAGCCAGCCAGAATAGGATCCCTCTATTGCCACTCTCTGTATTCTGCCAACCAGCCAATGCTCCACCCATGCTAATATCTCCCTGTAATTCCATGGGCTCTTATCTTGCTAAGCAGCTTCATGTGTGGCACGTTCTGAAAATCCAAGTACACCATCACTACTGCATCTCCTTTGTCTACCCTGCTTGTAATTTCCTCAAAAAATTGCAGTGGGTTTGTCAGGCAGGATTTTCCTTTCAGGAAACCATGCTGGCTTTGGCCTATTTTGTCATGTGACTCCAAGTACTCCACAATCTCATCCCTAACAATCGATTCCAACGATTTCCCAACCACTGACATCAAGCTAACAGGTCTATAGTTTCCTTTCTGCTGCCTCCCACCCTTCTTAAATAGTGGAGTAACATTTGTGCTCAGTTCCGGTCGCCTCACTACAGGAAGGATGTGGAAACCATAGAAAGGGTGCAGAGGAGATTTACAAGGATGTTGCCTGGATTGAGGAGCATGCCTTATGAGAATAGGTTGAGTGAACTCGGCCTTTTTTCCTTGGAGCAATGGAGGATAAGGGGTGAACTGATAGAGGTGTATAAGATGATGAGGGGCATTGATCATGTGGATAGTCAGAGGCTTTTTCCCAGGGCTGAAATGGCTAACACAAGCGGCCACAGTTTTAAGGTGCTTAGAAGTAGGTACAGAGGAGATGTCAGGGGTAAGTTTTTTTACGCAGAGAGTGGTGAGTGAGTGGAATGTGCTGCTGGCAACGGTGGTGGAGGCGGATACGATAGGGTCTTTTAAGAGACTCCTGAACAGGTGGTGCTCAGAAAAATAGAGGGCTATAAGGTAACCCTAGGTAATTTCTCAGGTAAGGACATGTTTGACACAGCTTTGTGGGCCGAAGGGCCTGTATTGTGCTGTAGGTTTTCTATGTTTCTATATGCAATTTTCCAGTCACCTGGTACAATGCCAGAATCTACCAGTTCTTGAAAGATCATTGTTAATACCTCTGCAATCTTTCCAGCTACCTCCTTCAGAACCCGAGGGTGCATTCCACCAGGTCCAGGAGATCTATCCACCCTCAGACCATTGAGCTTCCTGAGCACCTTCTCAGACGTAATTTTCACTGCACATACTTCACTTCCCTGACACTCTTGAATGTCCGGTATACTGCAAATGTCTTCCACTGTGAAGACTGATGCAAAATACACATTCAGTCCCTCTGCCATCTCTGCATCTCTCATTACAATATCTCCAGCATCATTCTCTATTGGTGCTGTATCTACCTTGACTCTCTTTTACCCTTTATATACTTAACCCCATTATATACTTGGTGCGCCGGTTAGAAAGAAACAACAAGGAACGGGTTTAACACATCATTGATTTAATCTACCGGACCCCAAAGAGATGTCATAACACAGGAGGTGGCATAAATCTGGAAACTGTAGGCCATGTAGGAAGGGTGATCAATAATTATTGTTGGTGTTTAATCTATAGTCTAGGCAGTACTAGTGGGAAGAACACACTAATTTTATGAATCAAGGCATTGAAGATTCAATGAGGGAATAGGCTATTTTAGATCTGGAAATGCACAATGTTAAAGAATTCATTAATAACATGGTTATTAATAGGACTTTAGTGAAGTGATTATAATATTGTATAATAGTACTTTAAAATAAAGTCTAAATGTGATTTAGATCATAGTACAAAGTTCAAAGTAAATTTTATTATCAAAGTATATTTATGTCACCACATACATCCTTAGATATATACTTTATTGATCCCAAAGGAAATTATAGTGTCACATAGCATTACAAGTGCACAAATATACAAATATTAGAAAAGTAAAAAATAATAAAAAATAAGTTACTTCAAACAGTCTAACAGGAGGGGCCATCACTTCCCTGGCTATAGGTTGACTCATTATAGAGCCTAATTGCTGAGGGTAAGAATTACCTCATATAGGTCTCTTTGGAGCAGCACGGTTGTCTTAGTCTATTACTAAAAGTGTTCCTCTGTTCAACCAAGGTGGTGTGCAGAGGGTGAGAAACATTGTTCAGAATTGCCAGGATCCTCTGTTCTACCACAGCCTCCAGTGTGCCCAGTTTGACTCCTATAACAGAGCCAGCCTTTCTAATCAGGTTAGTGAGCCTGTTGGGGTCACCCGTTTTGATGCCCTTGCCCCAGCACACCATCGCATAAAAGATTGTACTGGTGACAACAGACTGGTAAAACATCTGAAGGAGAGGCCTGCAAACTCCGAAGGTCCTCAGTCTCCTCAGGAAGTAGAGGCATTCTCTTGTGGGCATACTCAACAAATCTATAGAATAATAACTATAACATAATCAATGAAAGACCGCCAACTATGGTATTCAACCAAAGTGCAGATGATAACAAACTGTGCAAGTGCAAAGAGAAGAAACAATAATATAAATAAACAATAAATATTTAGAACATGAGCTGAAGAGTCCTTGAAAGTGAGTCCATTGGTTGAGGGAACATTTCAAGATGGGGCAAGTGAATTTGAGTGAACCTTTGGTTCAAGAGCCTGATGGTTGAGGGGTAATAACTGTTCCTGAACTTGGTGGTGTGAGTACTGCAGCTCTTGTACCTTCTTCCTAATGGCAGCAGCAAGAAGAGAGCATGTCCTGGGTGGTGTGGGTCCCCGATGACAAGATGCTGCTTTCCTGTGACAGCGTTTCATGTAGGTGGGGAAGGCTTTACCCATGATGGACTGGGTCATATCCACTACTTTTCATAGGAATTTCCATTCAACAGCATTGGTATTTCCATATTAGGCTGGGATGCAGCCAGTCAATTTACTCTCCATGACAAATCTATAGAAGTTTGTCAAAGTTCTAGAAATCAGGCCAAATTTCCACAAACTCCTAAGGAAGTAGAGGCACTGCCATGCTTTCTTCATAATTGCACTTACATGCTGGGCCCAGGACAGATCCTCTGAAATGATAACACCAAGGTATTTAAAGTTGCTAACCTTCTCCGTCTCTGATCCTCCAACGAGGACTGGCTTATGAACCTCTAGTTTTCTTCTAATGATGTCAATAATCAGCTCCTTGGTCTTGCTGACATTGAGTGAGAGGTTGTTGTTGTGGCACCACTCAGCCAGACTTTCAATCTCCATCCTATATGCTGATTCATCACCAGCCTACAAGAGTGTTGTCAGCAGCAAACTTGAATATGGCATTGGAGCTGTGCTTAGCCACACATCCATAAGTGTAAAGTGAGTAGAGCGGGGGACTAAGCACACAACAGTGTGGTGCGCCTGTGCTGATGGAGATCATGGAGAAGATGGTGTTGCTGTCCAGATGTTCCGGGGTTCAGTGACGAGCCAATGATATGGCATCTGTTGCTCCGGTAGGCCAATTGGAGAACAGAATCAGTCTTAAATCTAACCAAGACAAGATTGGTAAACTACATGTATCAGTAATCAAGTCAAGTCAAGTCAACTTTTATTGTCATTTCAACCATAACTGCTGGTACAGTACATAGTAAAAATGAGACAACATTTTTCAGGACCATGGTTTACATGACACAGTACAAAAAAACTAGATTGAACTACGTAATAAAAAAAAAACACAGAGGGTGAATCCTTGCAAGACATCAGGCCCTGATGGTGTACCTAGTAGGACACTGAAACCTGTTCCAACTAACTGGCAGGAGTGTTCAAGGAGATCTTCAATCTCTCACTGCTACAGTCAGAGGTTCCCACATACTTCAAAAGGGTGACAATCATACCAGTGCCCAAGAAGATCAGAGTCAGCTGCCCCAATGACTATCACCCATTTGCACTCTTATCTACTGTGATGAAGTGCTTTAAGAAGTTTATCATGGCCAGAATCAACTCCTGCCTAAGCAAGGACCTAAACCTGCTGCAATTTGCCTACTGCCACAATAGATCTACCGTGGATGCAATCTCACTGGCTCTCCACTAGGCCTTGGATCACCTGGACAATAGCAATACCTACGTGAGGCTACTGTTTATAGATTACAGCCCAGCGTTCAACACAATCACACCCTCAGTTCTAATCAAAAAGCTCCAAAACCTGCGCCTCTGTATCTCCCTCTGCAACTGGATCCTTGACTTCCTCATCGGGAGACCACAGTCAGTGCAGATTGGAAATGACATCTTCTCACTGACAGTCAACCCTAGCACCCCTCAAGGCTGCATGCAAAGCCTACCGCTCTACTCTCTCTACACCCTCAACTGTGTAGCCAGGCACAGCTCAAACTTCATTTATAAATTTGTAGATGAAACAACTATTGTTGGCAAAATTTCAGATGGCAAAGAGGCATACTGGAGTGAGATAAATCAGCTGGTTGAGCGGTATCACGGCAATAACCCTGCATTCGGCATCAGGAAGACCAAGGAATTGATTGTGGACTTCAGGAAGGAGGAGTCAAGCAAACACACACCAGTCCTCATCAAGTGATCACCATTGGAAGTGATGAGCAATTCCAAGTTCCTGGCTATCAACATCTCTGAAGAACTATTGATGCAATTACAAAGAAGACATGACAGCGGCTATATTTCACTGGGAGTTTGAAGAAATTTGGAATGTCAGCAAACGCTCTGGCAAATTTCTACATATGTACCATGGAGAGCATTCTAACTGGTTGTATCGCTGTCTGGTATGGAGGTGCCACTGTACAGGATCGGAAAAAACTGCAGATCTTTGTAAACTCAGTCAGCTCCATCATGGACACCAGCTCCCCAGGATCCAGGTCACCTTCAAAAGGTGATGCCTCAAAAATGTGGAATACATCATTAAGTATACCCATCACCCAGGACATGCCCTCTTCTCATTGCTACCATCACGGAGAAGGTGCAGGAGCCTGGAAACAAACACTCAACATTTTGGAAACAGCTGCTCCCTCTCCGCCATCAGATTTCTGAATGGACAATGAACCCAAAAACACTACTTCAATAATATTGTTTTTCTTTTTTTTGCTCTTTTGCACCACTTAGTTACATTTTTATATATAAAGTACTTCTTATAATTTATAAAATATTAATATTTATTGCATTTTACTCTGCCACAAATTTCATGAGATATAGCAGTGATACAAAACCTGATTCTGACTCTGTTCTGTGAAAGGAAAATCACATTTGACAAATCCTTTAGTTTGTTGAGGATTTAACCTGCAAAGAGGGACAAGAACAAGGGGCTGAATGGTCTTCTCCCATTTCTGCTCTAAGTGTGAATGGATCTTGCATTTGACTCTGAAGAAACGGGGAGTCAGTTATGATAAACTGATGCTCAAAGCACTTTGCCAAGGATTCCACTAGAGTTGGCTTTGCCTTCCCAAACTCACCTCTTCCAGTCCTGGAAGGTTCAGCTGAATTTTGATCTGCAGTTACCTCAATAGCATTGGTGTGATTGCTGCAAACATCAAGCTGTGGATATTTGTGTTGATAAAACACCAGGCAGTTATCGGCAATAAAAGGCAAACAAATCATAAACGAAAGAAATTCTGCAGACGCTGGAAATCCAAAGCACCACGCAGAAAATGCTGGAGGAACTCAGCAGACCAGGCAGCAACGATTAGAAATGAATAAACAGTCAACGTTTCAGGCTGAGATCCATTTTCAGGACTGGGGAAGAGGGAGGGAGGGAGGCGCCAGAATAAAAAGGTTGGGGAGGGGAAGACGGATAGCTGGAATATGATAAGTGAAGCCAGGTGGGTGGGAAAGGTAAAGGGCTAGAGATGAAGGAATTTGATAGGAGAGGAGAGTGGACTAAAGGAAAAAGGGAAGGAGGAGGTGATAGGGCAGATAGAGAAGAGGTAAGAGGCCAGAGTAGGGAATAGAAGGGGCGGGACAGAATTTTTTTACCAGAAGGAGAAATCAATATTCATGCCATCAGGTTGGAGACTACCCAAATGGAATATAAGGTGTTGCTCCTCCACCTTGAGGGTGCCATCATCTTGGCACAAGAGGGAGCCATGGAACAGGAGTGAGAATGGGAGTTAAAATGTTGGGACACCGGGAACTTCCGCTTTTGGCAGATGGAGCGGAGGTGGTCCCCCAATTTACAATGGGTCTCATCAATATGGAGGAGGCCCCAGAAGATTCACAGGTTAAGTGTTGCCTTACCTGAAAGGACCGTTTGGGGCCCTGAATGGCGGTGAATCCTCAGGAGTAGCATTTTAGCCTCTTGCCAAAGTACCAGGAGAGAGATTAGCAGGAGGAACGAATGGACAAGGGAATAGCAGAGGGAGTGATCACTGCGGAAAGTGGAGAATTGGGGGTTGGGAGTGGTTAACGTGATTGGCGGTAAGATCCCACCAGCTTACACAGACACTAACCATAGGATCTGTGATTATTTACAGTGTGAACTGTAAGTAAAACTATCTCATTTGAAGGTTCATATAAGGTTTTCTAAGGAGATTGATATATTTAAAGAACTTACAATTATGGAAGTGCTATAAAAGTGTAATGCTCTCTCTGAGTTGGACCCTTAAAATAAGAATCATCTTTGAAAATTGATTGTACACAGGACACAAAGTTTAAATTCTGGGAGTTTATCCAAAAGTATACTAACATCTGGAAAATGTAATGCTAATAAAGAACAAGTGATGCTTGTGATATGTAATTACTACTGTAATGCAGGAGTTGTAGCCAATTTAAACCCACAGCAAACCTGTGCAAAGTATGGTGTGATAGTGACAGTGTTAGAGTAAGGGTAAGTGGGAGATCACAGTGGTTAGGGTGTGAAGGTCTCAGGGATCACTGTACACTTCAATATAATACCAAAGGATTTCTTTTTAACTTACCTAAGAGGGTTTAACATTGCAACTTTGCCAGTTAGAGAGTTCTTCTTTAATTCTTCACTTGAACGTCACCCTAGAGCTTTGTGACAAGAATCCGGAACTGAACTTGAACTCAATGGCACGAGGTACAGCTGATAGACTCCATTCTGTGCAATAGAACAACCTCGACGATCCCAGATCGAAGACAGCCCTGGAGATGTTAACTTTCTTCCTTCAGAACAAGATCTATAAACCACAAGCCATCGGGAAGATGGTGCAGATGCTTCAGGACTCACACCGCCAGGTTCAGAAACAGTTATTATGCCTCAACCATCAGGCTCTTGAACTAAAGAGGGTAATTTCACTCAATTTCACTTACCCCATCATTGAAATGTTCCCACTCATTTTCCAGGACTCTTCATCTCATATTCTCAAAATCTATTATAATTTATTTATTATTTTTTTTTCTTTTTGTATTTGCATAGCAGTCTTTTGCACAACAGTTGAACACCCATTTGGTGCAGTCCATTGATTCTATTACGATTACTATTCTATTATGGATTTATTGAGTATGCCTGCAATAAAATGAATCTCAGGGTCGTATATAGTGACCTTTACGTACTTTGAACTTTGAAGCAGTAGATTCTGTTATTCTCCATCAGATAAACATGACACCATCAACATGTGGACCACAAAAGTGCAGGCAATATCCATCTTTAACAGTTAAAAATCTAACTGTCAGCTCTTTGTATTCAGTGATGTGACCATCCCTGAGCCCTCGCCATTAGCATCTTGAGAGGACCTACTGCCCTGAAGTTCAACTGGACAAGCCACACGGCTGCCAGAGTGGGACAGAGACTCATCTTCCTGATGTCCCAAGGCCATTCAACCGTCTACAAGACAGGAGTGTAACGGGATTAGTTTCGACTTGCAGCATGAGCAACTCTCAATAAGATTGCCACGACCCAGGACAAAGCCACCCATTTGACTGGCCCCCAAGCAGCCACTCCAAGCATTCATTCCCCACACCACCGGTACACCGTGGCTGCAGTGAGCACCATCTGCAAAATGCACTGTAACTAGATAGATAGATACTTTATTCATCCCCATGGGAAAATTCAATATTTTTCCAATGTCCCATACACTTATTGTAGCAAAACTAATTACATACACTACTTAACTCAATATAAATATGCATCTAAAATCACCCTCTCAAAAAGCATTAATAAATAGCTTTTAAAAAGTTCTTAAATAGTTTACTAAGAAATACATTGAATGGTAACTTAAGCTCAGTCCTGACCCCGGCACTTTAACATATCCTACCCCTGGCGTTTGAATTGTAAAGCCGAATGGCATTGGGGAGTATTGACCTCTTCATCCTGTCTGAGGAGCATTGTATCGATAGTAACCTGTCGCTGAAACTGCTTCTCTGTCTCTGGATGGTGCTATGTAGAGGATGATCAGGGTTTTCCATGATTGACCGTAGCCTACTCAGCGCCCTTTGCTCTGCTACCGATGTCATACTCTCCAGTTCTGTGCCCACGACAGAGCCCGCTTTCCTTACCAGCTCGCCCAGCTGACCCTAACAGGACCTCTCAAACCAGGGATGCCTTCCATCTCCACACGCAGCTTCCCTCCAAAGCCCAGAGAATCCTTCTTGAAAAGAAATCACTGCATCTACGTACCCATCAGCTCCGCAGGATTGCCACCACCCAGACCCCTGCAGCGCCTCAAGAAGGCGGCTCACCACTACTTTAACAAGTCTGGTTTGGGCAGGGCGCTAAATGACGTCCTCATCTTCGACACATCCAACTCCAAAGTGAGTTTTTAGAAAAGCGTCAGTAAAACAGTGTAAGAATTCCGCCTGTGCTTACCTTTGAAAAGTTTGACCACTGTGCAGTCCATCGCAAAACTAATAAGAGCCATCAACACTCCAAGGATGAAGAGAAAATACCAGTCGTCTCCCACCCGGAAGAGCTGACGTTTGACAAAAGTCAAAATTACTGCAAGACAGATCATGAAGCGTGGAAAGTTTTCATTATAATGTATATGTTAGCTGTCATTACAGAGACTGATCACATATACACAGGTTTCATAGCAATCATTTTAGGGTCCCAATCAGACTGCACAATTTTGTTGGAGAGCAACTTCCATCATCTGCATTAATCTTGGAAATTAGGAAGTTTCTGACTGGTTTCCATTCTCTTACTAAACCTTTGTGACATTGAGACTCAAGGGTATTCAAAGATGCAAAAGAGCACCAAGTCACTCTAGTTATGTATTCGTTACTCACCAAACAAGTAAGGCCTCGTCCATTCAAGTGTAACTTTTAACAGAATATTCAATTTCTACCAAATGACTTCACTGTTCCGAATACTTAATGTTTATGGTCTCACTCCTTCAAATTTTATTCATTGTTGGAAATTTGAAGAAAACTAAAATAGTACCTTGTATTTTATATCTCTTTTACCTCTCTCTTGGTCACAGACCTTAGTCATCTTGGCTTTATTTTATTACCTGGACATGATTTTAGATAAATTAAGTATTCAAATTTCCATATTCCTCAGAAATGTCTCCCGTAGAGGGTGCCGTGCTCCCATGGCTCTCTCATGACCACAAGGTTTGATTCAATAACCCCTGATAAGATGCTGGGCATGTGAAATGTGATGAATGCTCAGCTCGTTTCGTTCGAGTCAGAGGATTGCACAGCACAGAAATCGGCCGTTCAGCCCATCCACATGACTTTTGTGCACATCTGCATTAAGACTATTTGCCCTGTATCCTTCTCTGCCTTGCCTAGTCCGTCTAAATGACTCTTAAATATAGTAACTACATCTGATCCTCCACCTCCTGCAGCATGATGTTTCTAATCCACTCTCTGTGTAACTGACCTACCCCTAAGACCCCTCTTTAAACCTCCTACCCCTCACATGAAAGTGCTGCCCTCTTTTACAGCAAGCCCGAGCCATTCTATTTGCTCACGACACAAAGCTGCCTGACAGTTCTCTTAATGAAAGTAAATGAACCCTGAAACATGAAAACTTTAAATTTGACCCCTAGTCTATCCCGAGCTTACTTCTGTAGGGAACACAGCTGTTGGCTTCTCCACCACTGAAAGAAGTAGATAAAGAGAGGGGTGCAGGTGATGGATGGTGGGAAAGGGGAGAACCACTATTTAGTAACCCCTTATATTAAAACTGAAGGAATATCAATATTAGAGCAGTTAAATACACTTTTGTTCCTCTTTACAGGTGAGTGTTTGCATGGGTCCTAAGAGGCTGATCAATGCTCAAGGGGTTGGAACATCCATGTTACAGAGAAAGGTTGAACAAGTTAGGTCTTTATTCTTTGGAGCGTAGAAGGTTGAGGGGGGACTTGATAGAGGTGTTTAAAATTATGTGGGGGATAGACAGAGTTGACATGGATAGGCTTTTTCCATTGAGAGTAGGGGAGATTCAAACAAGAGGACATGAGTTGACAGTTAAGGGGCAAAAGTTTAGGGGTAACACGAGGGGGAACTTCTTTACTCAGAGAGTGGTAGCTGTGTGGAACGAGCTTCCAGTAGAAGTGGTAGAGGCAGGTTTGATTTTGTCATTTAAAAAAAAATTGGATAGGTATATGGACAGGAAAGGAATGGAGGGTTATGGGCTGAGTGCAGGTCGGTGGGACTAGGTGAGAGTAAGCGTTCGGCACAGACTAGAAGGGCCGAGATGGCCTGTTTCCATGCTGTAATTGTTATATGGTTATAAATTGATACCTTCAGGAATATGCATACCTCATTAAGTACCAAACTTTGCAGTCATAAACATATCTTCCACCTTACAGCAAAAGACAACTGGAGGGGATGTTTGCCTTTGGAGAGATGATCAGTCACTGATAACCAAAGAAGTAGAGAAGCACAGGATTGTTACAGCATGGAGGCAGGTTAAATGTCCTGTCAAGTCTGCACCATTTTTTAATTCATTTGTCAAGCTCCTTCAATCTCTGCCACCAATCTTTCTTCACCTCTCTGCCAATGGGAAGAGATTTTCCTCAAATTGTTCTGTTCATGTGTTTCATGGTGTTAAATTTTTCTACCACATCTGTTTCGACTGGATGGAAGTATTGTTGTTCCATGTTGTTCCACTTTTCTGTTCTAATGAGAATAGTCTCGGGGTTAGCCACTTAAATTGCCCCTTCCCTATAATCATTTTGATAAAATCCTTCTGCAGCATCTCTAAATCTTTCACGTCTTTCCTAAAGTGTAACACCCAGAACTATGCATGATACTGTGCTTGTAAGTAAACCATTTTTCAATAAAGGTTTATCATGGCTTCCTGTGCTCTATGCATCTATTTATAAAACCCACAACATCATATAAAATACCTTTGTAACTACTTTCTCAATAAAATATGCATAGATCCCCTCAGATCTCTATCCTCTTGTACCTTTTTAGAACTGTTCCCTCCAGTTTATACCTTCTTTTCATTCTTCCTATCAAAGTATAACAATTCACATTTCTGAGCATTACATTTCATCTTCCATTCATCCACCCATTTCACCTATCTGTCTCTATCTCCCTGAAGTCTATTACTATCGCCCCCACAGTTTACTACACCTCAACGTTTCACATCTTCTACAGATTTGTAAATTGTGTCCTGTATTTCCAAGTCCAAGTTATTAGCATACTGTATGCACACAGGTTCACCTGCATATCTGCTCGTTAGATAGATAGATAGATAGATAGATACTTTATTCATCCCCATGGGGAAATTCAACTTTTTTCCAATGTCCCATACACTTGTTGTAGCAAAACTAATTACATACAATACTTAACTCAGTAAAAAAAAATATGATATGCATCTAAATCACCATCTCAAAAAGCATTAATAATAGCTTTAAAAAGTTCTTAAGTCCTGGCGGTAGAATTGTAGAGCCTAATGGCAATAATGCAAATAATGCAAATAATGCAAATATCTTATCAGCTAATCATATGGTAGCAATTCAATACAGTAAAGCATGCAAACACGGTCATGAGGATCAGTTGCTGTTCAGACCAAACATCAGAAATACTGTTCTGAAATAGGCTTTGACTATGGAATGAATCTCCCGGAACTTCCACGCACAACAGTCTCTGGGGTTTATAGAGGACGGTGCGGGAAACAAAGAGCATCCGGTGAGCGGCAGTCCTGTGGGCGTAAACACCTCGTTAATGAGAGAGGTCAGAGGAGAATGGACAGACTGGTACAAGCTGACACCAAGGCAACGGTAACTCAAAATAACCACAAGTTACATCGGTGGTGTGCAGAAAGCATCTCTGAGCGCACGACGCGTTGAACCTGGAAGTGGATGGGCTACAGCCGCAGAAGACCGTGAACACACACTCAGCAGCTGCTTTATTAGGAACAAGAGGAACAGACCTCCATTGGACTCCTCCCTCCATAAGAAAAACATTATTTCACTGCTCTCTGTTTCGTGATAATAAGCCTAATTTTCAATACAACCACTCCAGTCCTTTCTGTGCTCTTCATTTTAGCTGATAAGTGGCACCTTATCAAATGTCCATTGGAAGTCCATGTATACAATCTCAAGTGCATTTCCCTAATTGGCACACTGCTATCTCATCAAACACCTCTATTAAACTGCTTGGGGACTATTTACCTTTAACAAGTCCTTGCAGCCTTTCTTTAATCAATCAACAGTTGTCCAAGCGGTTGCTAATTCTGTCCTTGATTTTATTCCTAGAACTTTACCCACTACCAAGGTCAAAAGGACTGGTCTGTAGCCATTGTGTTCAACCCTAAACCTCGAACGCATTCTCTGTGGTTGAGGGAATTATATGGGCAGAGGTAATTACAACCAGGGCCAATTCTTGTGTGACCTTTAGCATTGGTAATGAAGGACAAATACCTCCTCAGTATTTTACTTCGCAATTTGTGTCTTGTAAAGAAATGCTCCAAGTTTCCGATCAAACCTCCAGCATTAACATAGCATCTTTCTGGGATATGTGGGAATTCCTTCCAATTCCCACCTTAAAAATGGGAACCAGTACTTTTCCCTACCGTAACCCCAAAAGAATTGAAAACTGCTCCCAAACACCTCAAGCTACCGTGTAGACAATTAAAAGTTTGATCTATTATGTTTTTAAAATAAAAAAAAGAGGGGAATTAAAAGTTGCAAGCAGAAACAACAGGGAAACCGCCCAATGCTGAAATACTGTGTCCCGTGCATCGCAGTCATGGAAATGTTATCTAAGGAATGTAACTAGTCACAGTTCAGTAACGTAGCCTCTAATATTAGATCTGCATCCTGCAGTCTTAGTTGAATTGTATTTAATGTCTGTTAGCATTTCACTTCATTTGCTTGGAAGTTTAATTCTCCTCACTCACCTCCTTCAGGCAGTAATGTACTTTGGCTTGAAGCCTTGGTATGTGAAATACACAGAGGTTGTTAAAAGGAATAGACTATTCAGCCGACACTGTTACAACGAGACAAATCTAATCACAAAACAACTTCTCTCCAATCCTCCTTTTTCATATGGACTCTAAAACTGAAAATAATTCAGAAGAGGGTTTCTCTGTAGACGTCAGGTAATTCCGCATTGATAATCAGCCGACCTGGTTACACTCTCAGCACCTGGGAGTCACAGTTTCTAGTTTGGCTTCGTGTCCCAAAGGACACATCATGGAAATACAACCAATTACCCTGCGTAACACCCTGCTGCCGCTCAGCACACATGTACCCCCCAACCGAAAGCCCTCCCGCTCCCACCCCCCCATCCCACTCCCCGGTTCACACACTCTCATCCTACACTGGTCACCTTTTATCTTTCATCGCTGCTGTTTCACCTGCTTGTTTTATTATAATAGTACCAGTAACGTTACACTGTCTTACATAACCTCTATGTTGACCTGTTAAGCTGCAGGCCAATTAGGGGCTTCTGCTAATATCGTTCTGCGGACCGATACTGTGTGTGCTGGATCGTAACTGTATTGGGTGTGTGTGGCTACGTGTACTGTGTTATGCACCTTATTCCCAGAGGAACGGTGTTTTGTTCAGCTCTATACATGGCTATGGCTGAGCGACAATAAACTTCAACTTGAAAATAATATGTAGAAGGTATCAAAACTAAAGCCTCATTTAAAGAGGAAGGCTTTAAAGAGAATTTTAAAGGAAAGCGAGATAGGAACATTGAGGAAGGAAATTCTAAGGCCCAGTTAGCTGAAGTTCCTCCCGTTATTGCCAGTGGGGGGAACAAAAATTGGAAAACTTGAAAAGTCACCTGATATTTTTTGTCCATCAGACCACTTCTGCCATGGCCACTGATGCACCATCAATAACTCACGCTGAGACTTAGGAAGCGAGATATCGGCTTTTATTGACTGGAAGAATAAACAGCACTACATCCTGGGGAAAATGAGGGAGAGCAGCAGCCCACAGTCGCCTTTATACAGGGGTCTGTGGGAGGAGCCACAGGAGCAGTCAGACAGGTATATCTAGTTCACCACAGCCACAAATATTTAACGCCTACTTAACATGCTGCATAGGGCTAGCGGCACCCAGCCTGCCTCACCAGTTGACTGAATCCAGTCGCCACTATTCTCTGAGAATGGTTTTGCAGAAGCTTAATCCTATTTCTCCGTACGACCCCTACACATTTACATAGCTGCAGTGACTTTTTATGCATCAGGATTAGTTCACCGTGCAGGGAAAGTAAATCTGTGGGTTCTACAAACACAATGCGTGGTTTCGAGCAGAGTGCTGCACCAATATGGTGCAGTATTTACTGAGAATGGATTTCAGTGAGTAAGGGCCGGCCGGTGGCACAATGGCATCAGCGCCAGACTCCGGAGCGAAGGATCCGGAGTTCGAATCCAAGTTGGGCCATCCTTGAGCACGCTCTCCATCCGTGCCGGGTTGAGCGTCAAGCTAGCCACTCGGACTCGTGGAAAAAAAGACAAGGGTCAAGTCAGGAACGTTCATATCGTGACCCGGTTAATCCGAAAGGAGACCAATCCTGACACCACGCGCCAGACAAGAACGGATGACCGTCTGGTGCGACACGTTAACAAAAAGTTAGCGTGAATGCGATATGATCAACAGTGCAGCCTTATATCCGAGTAATTAAATAAACAAATTTTGTTTGGTAAGTATATTAAAATGAATTGTAGGTCCGGCAGGGTTTTTCTGTGCAGTGGGAACGGTGGTGATCTATGAAGAGCACATCAGCAGATGGAGAAACTTTGGCTCAAAGTTGATGGACTGAAGTTTGCGATTCAGACTCTGCTGTGAAGAAGGGAGGGGCAAAGTGACCTGGATACTTCATTCCAAAGAGCATCGTAGAAGAAGTCACTCAAGAGGCGGGTGGAGTTTGTTAGGTGTGTTCAGGAAGATTTCCTGACACAATATGTAGATAATCCAACTAGAGGAGAGGCTGTACTTGATCTCGTATTGGGAAATGAATCTGGTCAGGTGTCGGATCTCCTGGTGGGAGAGCATCTTGGAGGTAGTGACCACAACTCTATCTCCTTCACCATAGTGCTGGAGAGGGATAGGAGCAGACAATTTGGGAAAACATTTAATTGGGGTAGGGGGAAATATGATGCTACTAGGCAGGATCCTGGAAGCATAAATTGGGAGCAGATGTTCTCAGGGAAATGCATGGCAGAAATGTGGCAAATGTTCAGGGAACATTTGCATGGAGTTCTACATAGGCATGTTCCACTGAGGCAGGGGAAGGATTGTGGAGTTGGAGCCATGGTGTACAAAGGTTAGAAAATCTGGGTAAGAAAAAACGAAAAGCTTACAAAAGGTTCAAGAAACTAGGTACTGTTAGAGCTCTAGAAAATTATAAGGTCGCTAGGAAGGAACTTAAGAATGGAATTAGGAGAGCCAGAAGGGGCCATGAGAAGGCCTTGGTGAGCAGGATTAAGGAAAACCCCAAGGCGTTCTACAAGTATGTGAAGAGCAAGAGGATGAATCGTGTGAGAAAAGGACCAATCAGGTGCGATAGTAGAAATGAGTGCATGGCGGAGGAGGTAGTGGAGGTACTTTGCTTCAGTATTCACCAGGGAAAAAGACCTTGGCAATTGTGGGGATGACTTACAGCGGACTGAAACGCTTGAGCATATAGACATTAAGAAAGAGGATGTGCTGGAGCTTTTGCAAAGCATCAAGTTAGATAAGTTACCAGAACCAGATGAGATATACACCAGGCTACCGTGGGAAGCGAGGAAGGAGATTGCTGAGCCTCTTGCGATGATCTTTGTGTCATCAATAGGGACGGGAGAAGTACCGGAGGATTGGAGGGTTGCAAGTGCTGTTCTCTTGTTCAAGAGAGGGAGTAGAGATAACCCAGGAAAATATAGACCAGTGAGTCTGACTTCAGTGGTGGGCAAATTGTTGGAGAAGTTCCTGAAAGGCGGGATTTATGAGCATTTGGAGAGACATAATCTTATTAGGGATAGTCAGCATGGCTTTGTCAAGGGCTGGTTGTGCCTTACGAGCCTGATTGAATTCTTTGAGGAAGTAACAAAACACATTGATGAAGGTAGAGCAGTGGATGTAGTGTATATGGATTTCAGTAAGGCATTTAATAAGGTTCCCCATGCAAGGCTCATTCAGAAAGTAAGGAGGCATGGGATCCGAGGAGACCTTGTTTTGTGGATCCAGAATTGGCTTGCCAACAGAAGGCAAAGTGTGGTTGTAGAAGGTTCATATTCTGCATAGAGGACTTTGACCAGAGGTGTGCCTCAGAGATCTGTTCTGGGGCACCTCCTCTCTGTGATTTTTATAAATGACCTGGATGAAGAAGTAGAAGGGTGGGTTAGTAAGTTTGCTGATGACACAAAGGTTGGGGGCGTTGTCGATAGTCGGAGGGTTGTCAGAGGTTACAGTGGGACATCAATAGGATGCAGAACTGGGCTGAGAAGTGGCAGATGGGCAAGCCCAAATAAGTGTGAAGTGGTTCATCTTGGTAGGTCAAATCTGAAGACAGAATGTAATATTAACGTTAAGACTCTTGGCAGTGTGGAGGATCTGAGAGATCTTGGTGTCCGTGTCGATAGAACAATCAAAGCTGTTGTGCAGGTTGACAGTGTTGTTAAGAAGGTGTATCAACTGTGGGATTGAGTTCAAGAGCCATGAGGTAATGTTACAGCTATATAGGACCCCACTGGAGTACTGTGTTCAGTTCACTACAGGAAGGATGTGGATACTACAGAGAGGGTGCAGAGGAAATTTACAAGGATGTTGCCTGGATTGGAGGGTGTACCTTATGAGAATAGGTTGAGTGAACTTGGCCTTTTCTCCTTGGAGCAACGGAGGATGAGAGGTGACCTGATAGAGGCGTATAAGATGATGAGGGGCATTGGTCGTGTGGATAGTCAGAGGCTTTTTCCCGGGGATGAAATGGCTAACACAAGGGGGCACAGTTTTAAGGTGCTTGGAAATAGGTATTGAGGGGATGTCAGGGGTAGGTTTTTCACACAGAGTGGTGGGTGCAGGGAATGCACTGCCGGTGGTGGTGGAAGCAGATACAACAGGGTCTTTAAAGAGCCTCTTAGATTGGTAGATGGAACCCGGAAAACTCGAGGGCTATGCACTCAGGAAACTCTGGGCAGTTTCTAGAGTAGGTCACATGGTCAGCACAACATTTTGGGCTGAAGGGCCTGTAATGTGCTGCAGATTTCTAGTACTGCTGCTGCAAAGACAACAAATTTCACGACATATGCCGGTGATATTAAACTTGATTCTGATTCTGAACAAGGACAGCACAGAGAAATTAAACAAACATCTGCACGCAGGGAATCTCCCAGAAATTATGGAGAACTCCAGACCAGGAGTCGATGAGAAGATGAAAGCAGAATTAATCAAAGCAAGTATTGGAGAAACTAATAGGACTGAACACCAATAAATCTTCAGGACCTGAAAAACTTCATCCCAAGGTTTGGAAAAAGAGGCAGCCATGGAAACAATGTCTCCCACAGACCTGAAGGTAGTAAATGCAATGCCACTGTTAGATGGAGTGTATTTGATAAAGAGCTGCACAAGAGGATTAAGACAAAAGTAAGCCCACAGGAATGACGGGAATAGTTTGGTATGGATTAAGGTCTGGTTAATGGAGAGTAACCAGAGAACTGATTATACTGGGGCTGGGAGATATTAACTAGTGTAGTATTGAAGTGACCAGCGTTGGATCCTGGCTTTTCATATCTATGTATGATGGAACCAAGTCTAACATACCCAGATTTGCTGATGATTTAAAGTTGGTGCCATTATGGGTTGTGCTTAACAAAGGCATCCTGGGGTCTAATTATATAGGGGCTTGGTGAGGCAACGTCTGAAATACTATATGCGCTCGAGTCTCTCTTCCTAAGGAAGGATGTACTAGAGATAGGGGTGGCAAGCTGAAACAGTTTCTTCCCAGGTTGTGAACCTTGGGCAGGAGATGGAAGTGGGCTGTCTGCAATCGAAGGCAAATCTCCCGAGAAAATGTAGTCAAATGACTATTTGAGAGAGGCATTGCCTTATTGAATGGTGAAACAGTCATGAGGGGTCAAATGGTCTATATTGTAATTAAACCAAGGTGATTAATATACGATTTTTATTTCCATGTAACTATCCTGATACACTGAAATTAAAATTTAATTAATCCTTTAGTTCCTTTCTATATTACAAAACATTGCATTCTCCCAATGCTTCAATTCAACCTAATAGTCAATCAGTTTATGATACTCCTGGTGTCACCCTGTTAAAACTTATTCAACCTACAGAAGGCTTTGCAGTTTGGGAGAACACTGAACACAGCAAGCTGCTGGAAATGTGAATATTTACTCAGACTGACAAAACAAATTAATAATTAAAATAATTAATATAAATAATAATAATTAAAGAAATTGAAACAATTACCATTCACCGGTAAAAATCGTGACATTACTAGCATCATTATGACAACAGAACTTCAATTCAGAGCTGAACAAATATTTATGAAACCATAAATCATTGTTATAGATTGTTAAAATTCAAAGACGTCTTATGGCAGACTTGATATTTTCACAGGCAACATCACTGACGGATACTTGATTGCTGAGCAGATTCTTCGGGTTTAACGGCCTCTCACATTAAACAAGTAAAAAATACTGAAAAAGTTACTCTTCTGGGAAGCCAGGATTTGTGCATATATTTTGTATTTAACGATCTTATTCAACGCTTAAGATGTCTGTATGCTACATGCTGAAACAGATAGAACTACTTTTAAAACTGCAAGTTTATTCAGCAGGTTAATCTTATTTACCTGTTAGACGGTGCCTTGTCTTTGGACAGGGTCTCTGTGGCTTTTGCTGCAGAGGAGAATTTTCTTCTGCTCCTGGGCTGGAAGCTATCTCTCCTCCCCATTCTTCATCCATTGCACACATAAGACTTTTAAACATTTCTGTATCATTTATACCCCCACCTACCACTGATCCTAACCAGCTTCAGCCCCAACATACAGGCGTGTATGCACACACACACACACACAGAGGCATATACACAGGTATACACACACAAGCATTCCTTTGCTAACAGTCTCCTGCCTGGTACACCTGGTTTAAACGATGAAAATGCCTGCCCACCCCTCAAGCCCAAAACCACACCTCCCACAGAGAACACAAAACATTTACAGTCATAACCTGCCCTTGTACGTTCCTTGGAACAGCCAAAGACTTTTCAAAAAATAAAACGGCGGAAGAAGCCCAGTGTGTAGACAAACCTCCACTGATCACATGAATGTCTATTCCCCGTTAGAATGACGTCATTATTAAATATTAACGCATTGCTTCTTCGGGCAATTTGTGGCCTTCGTTGAAATTAGAATCTCATGTGATATTTTGCACATTTCTTCCTAAAGTACTCATAAAGAAACATAGGAGCTGGAGCAGACCAGTCAGAGCTTCGAAGCTGATTCATTCAATCATGATGGACTTGTAGATTTACCATTTACCTGTCTTTGATACCCTTGCTGATCAATGGAAGGTCCTGTCAGCTAATCTGAATGAATTTTTCAAGGAAGTGACGAGGTTGATGTGGTTGACTGGGAACTTGATAAGGTCTCACATGGGAAAATGGTCCAAAAGGTAAGAGGCCTAGTGATCCAGGGCTTGGATACTACTACACATAGATCTGAGAGATTCTGCATGTCCCTGATTCTACATCCTGGGTTGCAGCTAGCCTCCTTCCCCTCCCACCACCTTCCTATTCTGGTGACTTCCCCCTTCCATTTCAGTCCTGATGAAGGGTCTCGGCCCAAAACATCAACTGTTTATACTCTTTTCCATAGATGCTGCCTGACCTGCTGAGCTCCTCCAGCATCTTGTGTGCGTTGCTCTGGACTTCCAGCATCTGCAGACTTCCTCGTGTTTGCGATTTGCTTCTCCTAAGCAACGTGCCTGATTTCCAGCAATAACTTACTTGTGCCATTCCACTTTCTCGCCAGATGGTCGCCAAGGAAGGAACATGAATTAGTCAACCGAAAATGGAGAAGAATTGAATGCAACCACCATCAGTAGAGTTGATATGCCACACCTCCAATGACCCAGGTTCAGTCCTGACCTCGGGTGCTGTTTGTACGAGACTGTACGTTCTCCCTGTGAGCAAATGGGTTTTCCCTGTTTGCTCCAGTTTCCTTCTACGTTCTAAAGACCTGCATGTTTATAGGTTAATTGGCACTGGGAATTGCCCCAGGGAGTGGTAGAATCTGTCGGGAATATGGGAATAATGAAATAGAATTAGTGAAGGATTAAAACAGCTGTATACTTATTTTTGTGCATTAAGAGTCTATGACTCAATGATTTACATTGCTTTAGGATGACGGACTAGGAAATGCAAGATTAGCCGTTTCCGCTGTAATTGGACAAGGACAGGAAATTTAGATGACAAAATACTGTAATAATTTCATCATAGTGCAGCAAGTACTTAATGAGATAGCTTTATAGGGACCAAATTTCATGACCAAATCTGCACAGAAGCATTCAGGAAGTAATGAGTCAAGGGACCCATAGAAACCTGACTGACAGATTGGGAATTGGTTTGCCCGCAGAAAGCAGAGGGTGGTGGCAGAGAGAGAGTCTGTGACTGGTGGTGTTCTGCAGGGATCTGTTCTGGGACCCCTGTTCTTAGTGATTTTTATAAATGACTTGAATGAGGAAGGTGGAAAGGTAGGTTAGTAAATTTTCAGATGATACAAAGACTGGTTCCTTAACGTTGTTATAGCTGGGGTGGTAATGAGGACCAGCTCCCACCAGCTATTAAATACTCCCAATGATATGTGCCTGGAATAGCCCCTGACAGCCAAGTCCATCTCTTGGCTTTCATGTGTGGCTTAGCTACTAAGCCTGGTGGAACTGTTTCTACTGGCAGGAGAAGGGGAAGAGGTGGGTTACTGGCGCCTTAAAACCAGTCCCTTCGGGAAGATGGGGCGCATCAGCCGTGTTTGGCAGCTCATCTAGAAGAAGGAAAACTGATCTCAAAGCTCCGCTGCCTTGTGGCTATACCCACCCATGGAGAAAGCTTCAGGAGTAAACCCCGAGGGAAAAATCCAGCGCTGGAGTCCCACATTGAGTTCAACGCTGACTGGCAACCCCTGAGATGTTGCTGGTGCCAAACTGTATCGGTCTCTGCCGTTCTTTTGGGTTCATCAGATGCGTGGAAAGGGGGAGTCTGCTGCACGGGCAACAGCTTGCTCTCCATATCATACTGCCTGGGCTCGTGTATCTAGACGACTAGTGCATAATATCCATGGTCAACCGTGGCCGACGGAGGCCCCACTCACTCACTCACAAAGGCTGGTGGTGTTGTGTCAAAGATCATCATAGGTTACAACAGAATGTAGCCAGGATGCAGAGTCGGGCGGAGAAGTGGCAAATGGAGTTCAATTCAAAAAAGTGTGAAGCGAAGTTGGAAAATTAAACATGAAGGCAGAGTACAAGTTTACTGGCAAGATTTTTTAGCAGTTTGGAGGAATGACGGGATCTTAAAGTCCAAGTCCAGAGATCCTTCAAAGTTGCTGCACAGATTGATAGGGTGGTTAAGAAAGGCGTATGGTGTGATGGCTTTCATTAGTCACGGAAATTAGTTCAAGAACTTTGTGGTAATGCTGCAGCTCTATAAATCTCTGGTTAGACCACACTTAGATTATTGTGTTTGGTTCTGGTCACCTCATTATAAGAAGGATGTGGAAACTTTATACATAAATTACCATAAATTACCAGGTTGGTGCCTGGATTGGAGAACATGTCTAATGAGCAAAGGTTGAGTGAGCTAGGACTCTTCTCGTTGGAACAAAGGAGGATGAGAGAGGTGTACAAGATGATGAAAGGCATAGAAAGAGTGGACAGCCAGCTCCTTGACCCCAAGGCAGCAATAGCCAATACCAGAGCACATCTGGTTAAGGTGAGTGGAGGAACATTTAGAGGAGATGGCAGAGCTAGGCTTTTTACTCTAGGAGTTGTAGGTGCTTGGAATGCACTGCCAGAGGTGATAGTAGCAGCTGAAACAATAGGGGCATTAAAGAGTTTCTTAGATAATACACATGGATATATAGGGGACTTTGTAGGAAGGAAGGGTTAGATTAATTGTGGAGTATATTTACAAATATCAGCATGATATCATAGCTCTAAGTCTCTGTACTTTGCTCTATGTTCTATGATTGAAAGAAAGCACTCCATACAATAATCATTCCAGATCTTGAACAACAATGGAGACACTGCAGGTGCTGGAAATCTGGACCAAAATAGAAAGGAATTCAGCAGGTCAGGCAGCATCTATTGAGGAAAATGGACAGTTGATGTTTTCGGTCAAGACCCTTCACTAGGACTTGAATTGAGCATTGCAGAAGAACAACGGGACGTTATTGTGAATTCATTTTTTAAAGATTCATAGAAGCAGAAAATAGCAAGAGATGCAAAAAATATTTCATACCAATTAAAAAAAGTAATTTATAGAAAGTATTTGATATCAATTAAAAGTGCAAACTAAAGTTTATTATCAGAATACATACATGTCACCACATACAACCCTGAGATTCTTTTTCCTGCGGGTGTACTCAGCAAATCTATAGAACAGTAACTGTAAACAGGATCTGTAAACTGTAAGCTTCAAGAATTGTAAACTGTATACAAACTGCAAATATCAATAAATAACAAGCATGAAATAACAAGATAAATGAGTCCTTAAATGAATGCATCTATCCCCTTTTGCTCAAGAGTCTGATGGTTGAGAGGTAGTAACTGTACTTGAACCTGGTGGTGTGAGTCCTGAGGCTCTTGTACCTTCTGCCTGATGGCAGCAGCGAGAAAAGAGCACGGCCTGGGTGGTGAGGATCTTTGATGATGGATGCTGCCTTTCTATGGCAACATTTCTTGTAGATGTTCTCAATGGTTGGGAGGGTTTTACTCATGATGAACTGGGCTGAATCCACTACCTTTTATAGGATTTTCCACTCAAAGATTTTGGTGTTCCCATACCAGGCCATAATGCAGCCAGTCAGCACACTTTCCACCACACATCTATAGAAGTTTGTCAAGGTTTTTGATGATATGCCAAAACTCTGCAGACTCCTGGAGAAGTAGAGGCACTGTTTCTCTTTCTTCGCAATTGTATTTATATGAAAGGTCCAGGGCAGGTTTCAGAGTCTAAAGTGAGGAAATCCAATTACACAAAGGGGTATTGAGGCCCAGGTCTTGGAGTTTACTGATTAGTTTAAAAGAATAAAGCATTAAAATAATGAGATGAAGTGGAATGGAACCATCACAAATTCAGAATCAGAATCAAAATCAAGTTTATATCATTGACATTTGTTGTGAAATCTGTTGTTCTGTGTAAGACATAAAAATTACTATAAGCTACAAATAAATAAATAGTGCAAAAGAGGGATGGGCAGCGTTGTGTTCTTGGATTCATGGACTGTTTAGAAATCTGATGGCAGAGAGAAAGAAATCAGTGTTAAACCATTGAATGTGGGTCTTCAGGCTCCTGTATGTACCTCCTCCTGTCTGTCATACTGAGAAGAGGGCACATCCCAGATGGTGAGACTCCTTAATTAAGTAACAGTGCAAGATGATGAAGAAATCTGAGCTAGTTGCAATGGATAAAGCTTGTAAGTTCAAGATAATTGATAGAATTTTGTTCAATTATTATGCATAGACATTTGGAAGGAAGCTCTGCTCTCTTTTGAAGCTCTTCATGGCTCTTCATTGTCAAGCTCCCCATCGTTGGGTGCATCTACACAAAATGCTGTTGCAGGAAAGCAGTATCCATCATCAGGGGCCCCCACCACCCAGGTCATGCTCTCTTCTAGCTGACGCCATCAGGAAGAAGGTACAGGAGCTTCAGGACTCACACCACCAGGTTCAGAAACAGCTATTATCCCTCAACCATCAGGCTCCTGAATCAAAGGGGATAACTTCACTCAAATTCAGTTGCTCCATCATTGAAATGTTCCCACCACCAATGGTCTCACGTTCAAGGACTCTTCATCACAGGTTTCCAATACTTATTGCTTATTTATTCATTATTATTATTTATTTCTTTTTAAATTTGTACAGTTTTGCACACTGGTTGAACGCCCAAGTTGGTGTGGTCTTTTTTTTTTATTCTCTTATGGTCATTATTCTATGGATTTATTGAGTATTCCCTCAAGAAAATGAATCTCAGGGATGTGACAAATGGTACTTTGATAATAATTTACTTTGAACCTTGAAGCTGTTAAACTTCCCAAACATCCCAATGCCCATCCAACAGCACAGGACTGATTTTCTAGGCATCGGTTCTGAGCTAAGCCGAGTATCTGATCTTTTTACCATTCCTAATTATTAGGCACAATGATACAAACATGACAACAGGGTCACATGCTGTGATAAAGCAAGATTGCCATCCCTCTAACTCAAGGATATGTCCTTTCTCTAGATCCCATTAGCTAATCTGTTCAGGGCCTTCAATATTTACTACATCAAAATCACAAAAACGTTCCTCAGACCTGGCCAGCCTTGGCTGGAAGTGTCAATATGTATCAGCCTTTCGTTTAGAAGTCGGATGAGGTATAGTGGAGACAAGGGTAGATGCTGCGTGATGGATAATCTAAAAGTTTATTGTGACAACACCAGCTGGTATTTCACTTAAGAAGCTGACAACACCAGCTGCCAATGACTGAACCCAGCAGTGATGCCTTTCACAAGGTCCTTCCATACAAAGCTCCTATAATGCAGTTTTGAAACATTGATCCCTAAATACTATCATGACACAGCAATGTCATTCTGTTCAACGTCAGTTCTCAATTTAGGCCCTCCCGTCACTGCGCACAACTTTGTTAAAATCTGCACCTTAAAACCCCCATGAACTATTCAAATTAGTAAATGGATGACTTGATAATGTGTTGATGTTAAGTAATTAAAGAACAGCCATTTTCCTGGAGTAGGGGAATCTAAAACCAGAGGGCTTAGGCTTAGGGTGAGTGGAGATCTGAGAGTGCATGGAATGAGCTGCTGGAGATGGGTACAATTACAATATTTAAAAGACATTTAGGTAAGTACATGGATTGGAAAGGTTTGAATGGATACGGGCCAAATGCAAGCAAATGGGAGCACCTCAGGAGGACATCTTGTTCAGTCTGGACAAGTCATGCCAAGGGGTGTGTCTTGGTGCTGTATACCTCTATGACTCTATAATGATAGTTTGATAATATGAACAACAAGCTGTAGTCTTCTCCAGGTGAATCCAAGGTGAAGAATTCAAATCTACACCAAGACTTCTTCCTCTACCTTTGTCTTGACACTCACTTGAAACTTTTTATAATCTTTTCCACTTGGCATCAAGTCCATCAGGAGCAGGTGGTCTTCCACAGACATTCTGAAACCCTGTCCCATTCCCAGAATCGAGGGCAGGAGCAAAATGACCCAGCTGCAGTCAGAAAGCACCGCTTGTGTGGTCCTTAAAGGGGAGCTCCTGAGGTTTCTCCTCCAGAGAGCTGGGAATGTTGTGGAAGAAGTGGGAAGTTAAAAGAGAGAAGTATGCAGTAAATGGTTTTCAGTATTAATCTTTGGGAAAGCACAGCCAATGACACCTCTTCTGCTTGGCGCACTTGGTTACTCTTGAGGTCATGAGGTTCTGAGATCCAAAGGACAAACATCAGGCATACAAACAAGCAGCTCCCACCTTATTGGTCTTACTTGTGCTGGTGATTGTCCTCAAGTGAGCACTTTTCCCATCAGCATTCCCACCACCACAGCCCAGACTCATCAGTGGACCCGGTGGGAGATCAGACACAAAGGAAAACAATTCACACGGCTCAGGGTCAGCTGGCAACTCTGCCTCTCTCACACACACACACCAGGTTCAAAGTTCAAAGTAAATTCATCATCAAAGTACATATACAACCCTGAGATTCATTTTCTTGCAGGCATTCACAGCGAATACAAGAAACACAACAAAATCAATGAAAGACCACACCCAACAGGGCGGACAACCAGTCTGCAAGAAAATACAACAAACTGTGCAAATATAGAGAGAGAGAGAAAGAAATAACAATAATAAATGAATAATCAATAAATCTCGAGAACATGAGATGAAGAGTTTTTGAAAGTGAGTCCAGTTTAGTGGGAACAGCGATGGGGTGAGTGAAGTTATCCCCTCTGGTTCAAGAGCTTGATGACTGAGGGATAATAACTGTTCCTGAACCTGGTGGTGTGAGTCCTGGGGCTCTTGTACCTTCTTCCTGATGACAGCAGTGAGAAGAGAGCATGGCTTGGATGCTGAGGGTCCTTGATGATGGATGCTGCTTTCCTGCGACAGTGTTCTGAGTAGATGTGCTCAATGATAGGGAGTATTTTACCCATCGTATCCACTACCTTTTGTGGACTTTTCCGGACAAAGGCATTGGTGCTTCCATACCAGGCTGTGATGCAACCAGTCAGTATACTCTCCCCTACACCCCTCTAGAAGTTTATTTCCCTCTCTGTCTCCCTCTCTCACACACACACCTGTAATTTATAGGTTCAAGATCCCCTCCAGATTCATTCGCACAAAGCTCTAGGCTGGGACCCCAATGGGATCCTGACATATAGAACATAGAACACACAACAGTACTGCACAAGAACTGGGTCTTCAACCCACAATTTTATGCCAATCTAATTAAACTAATAATTAAATGCCTAATTCAAGTAATCCCTTCTGCCTACAGAATGTCCACAGACCTCCATTTTCCGCACTTTCATCATATCATTTCTATCATATTTATTTCCATTACCATATCTTGCAGTGTATTCCAGACACCTCTCACCCTTCCAATTTGCACCCACACCTGAAATGCATGCCCTCTAGTATTAAACATTTTGACCCTGGGATACCAGCCATCTACTTTTTCTCTGCTTCTCACAATTTTATAAACTTGGGTGGTGAAATTGTGGAATTCATTGTCACAGAAGGCTGAGGAGGCCAAGCCATTGGATATGTTTAAAGCAGAGGCTGATAGGTTCTTGATTAGTAATGGTGTCAAAGGTTATGGGGAGAAGGAGAGAATGGGTTTGGGAGGAATAATAAATTGGGCAAACAGACCTAATTCTGCTCCTATGTCTTATGCCTTATGAGGTAGGTCTCTCCTCAAATTCCACTGCTCCAGAGTAAACAACCCAAGTTAATTGTCTCCTTCTAATCTGGGCTGCATCTTGGTAGACCTCTTCTGTCTTAGATTAAACTGAGGTTCTGTTTACCATCTTGTGTGGACACTAGAGGTCACATGGCTCCACTCGAAGAAAGACTGAGTGTTGGCGTGCTGTGTGACACATTTCTTTCAACAAGTTTGAGTCAGAAAATCTGCTCGCTATTGAAGTGTTGGCTCTGGGAACCCAGCATGTGTAACTGACCAATTTACATCCCATAATCAGCACTAATTATGAAGCACTTTAGATGTCCTGAGAGGAAACTGGTAGGTGCTATGCCAATACAAGTCATTCTCACTACTGAAGCAATCATTTCCAGCTTCGTTTTAGTAAACAGATTACTTCCCTGCAGCATTTCTCAAATGCAGGACAGCATCTCGGTGTTTCATAGGGCAGGTGACAGAAAATGGCTCCCGTGCAGGATTGCAAAAGGACAAAGAAGATGAAGTGCGAAATCAAATGTTTTTTTAAAGTAGGTTTTTGAGGCAAAAGCAGGGTGAGTATCTGAGGATATGATGTTTTATTATCTATAAGCATGTGAAGCAAGACCCAGGGAATCTTCTTCTTTGTTGTTCATCCCCTGAGGTTGAGGAAAACTTGTTCCCCTTTCAGTTCTGGAAGATCAGATACACCATCAAAAGCTTACCATTGTAGAACTGGAGGTGTTTGGCAGGGACAGTGCATGAACAGTTTGGGATGCAGGGCGCTCCTTCTACCCTCTTTGCTGGACTCCAAGTGGTCCTCTTGCACAGCTTCTCAGTATCATCCTAAGTACTTCTCCATTTGAGGATCTTCCCATGTGTTGTAAATGGTGGGTGGTGTAAAGAAGTCAGCACGAAGAAGGGCCAGGGATTCCCATGAGTTGGTGTCAATGTTTTAGATGGATCTGAGAATATTAGTTTCCTTATCTGGTAGGATGAATGGTTTTCTTGTGCTCTGTAAGCCTCTGAAGAGTTCAACCTAAGGGAGAGAGAAGATTAGAGAAGATTAGCTCACCACATATACATTGAAACATAGAGTAAAATGTGTCATCTACATCAATGGCCAACACAGTCTAAGGATGAGCTGGGGGCAGCTCATAGGTGCCACCGTGCTTCCAGCACCAACATAGCACGCTCACAATTTACTAACCCTAACCCGTACATCTTGGAATTTGGGAGGAAACCAGAGCGCTTGGAGGAAATCCGTGTTGTCACCATAAGAATATACAAACTCATTACTGACAGCAGTGGGAATGACTGAGGCCTCCGGTAGTCAGGGTTGGCTATGGATGTTGCGCCCTAGATGTCTAGATATGTCAGCCTGGGCAGCACGATATGGAGAGACAGCTGTTGCCGATGCAGCAAGCTCTCCCTCTCCACGCAACTGATGAACTCAAAACGGCGGCAGAGACCGAAACAGTTTGGCACCAGCAGCATCGCAGGAGTTGCCAGTCAGCATTGAACTCAACGTGGGACGGCCTTAGGGACTCCAGCGCTGGAGCTTTCCCTCAGGGTTTACTCCCGAAGCTTTCCCCATGAGTGGGTATAGCCGAAAGGGAATAGAGAAGGGTAATCATGATAGGCATGCTCATAGAGACACCTAGAACAGAAACAGGCTTTTCAGGCCACCAAATACAAATACAGATGCATTTGCACAAAGTCTACATTAATCCCATTGTCTTCATTCCCCCTGCATTCTCATCAGTTACCCTCAGATTTTACCACTCACCTTCACACCGGGGCAATTTACTGTGACCAATGAACCTACCAACCCATCCATCATTGGGATGTGGGAGGAAAACAGAGCTCCGAGAAAACGATGTGGTCACAGGGAGAATATGTAAGCTCCATACAGACTGCACCCGAGGCCAGGTCTCTGGGGCTGTGAGTTAGAAGCTCATGTAACAAAATTATCAACCCTGAAAGCAATTTACCCTTAGGAGTCAAGGTTGTTTGCAGGATATGAAGGAAATGTGCTCGGAGGCACTCAACTTCAATGAAGCGTAACAGTGTTTGGAATGATAAAAAGGAGAATTAATTATTAAACTATTTAAAATACAAATTAAACGGGAGCAGAAACTGCATTGTGCTCCAGGCAAGATCACACGTTGTGAGAATTTTCACCTTTAGGCCTGTTTTCAAGCTGTGTTACTCCGTGAATCTGTGACTCTATAGCGAAGGGTAAACTTCGCAAGGTCTGGCTCAGGGAAGGGAGTTGCGGGAACTGGGTGAAGTCAGTGGAGGCGGTGCATGCGGATTCTTGTCCGGGTTAAATCGGATACACGATTGCCATCACGTGTCACCATTGCAAAACGCACTGAGTGACTTGTTAGCCTCTCCTGGCAATCAGCATGCAGTTTGTAAGAACATAAAAATATAAGAAATAGGAGCAGGAGTCGGCCATCCGAGACTCCTAAGCCTGTTCCGCCATTCAATAAGATCGTGGCTGATCTGGCCATGGCCTCATCTCCAACTACCTGCCTTTTCCCCATAACCCTTAATTCCCCTACTGTGCAAAAACCTTGTAGTAAGAGTTGACGAGGGTATGGTGTCATCTCAGGAAGCTGCAACTGGTGCAGGTCTATTGGACGTGTTGTTAGACTCTGAAAGTTTGGATGCTGGAGGTTACCTAGCATTTAGGTCAACTTAGTCCAATAAAGATGAGCCAGGAGAGGGGAGTGTGTGAAAGCATAGGGGGTTGATTATTTACCTTATTACATAAAGATAAGTCAGATTAAGGGAGGTGAAACAAAATCATCACTTTGCATCTCACAGTAACTGATTAAATTGATTTATATTCCTGGACTTCAAAGTTCAAAGTGCATATATGTCACCATATACAATCCTGAGAACCATTTTCTTGTGGACATACTCAATAAATCCATAACAGAACAATGATCATAATAGAATCAACGAAAGACTGCGCCACCCTGGGCATTCAACCAGTGTGTAAAAGACCACAAACCCTGAAAGTACAAAAAGAAAGGAATAATAATAATAAATAGATCAGCAATAAATATTGAGAACATGACATGAAATGTCCTTGAAAGCGAATCCTTAGGTTGTGGGAACATTTCGGTGATGGGGCAAGTGAAGTTGAGTGAAGTTATCCCCTTTGGTTCAAGGGCCTGGTGGTTTGGGGGTCATAACTGTTGCCGAACCTGGTGGTGCGAGTCCTGAGGCTCCTGTACCTCCTCCCTGATGGCAGCAGCGAGAAGAGAGCCTGTCCTGGGTGTTAGGGGTCCCTGATGATGGATGCTGCTTTCCTGCGACACTTTGTGTAGAGGTGCTCAGTGGCGGGGAGGGTAGTAGGTTCCTTTGGAGCCGCGTGGTTCTAGAGGAGGCGAACTGCAATTGTGAAAAGTTGCGAGAATGTAGTCCAGATAATCATCGCTGGGAGGTGTGAGGAGGGGAAACGGAATTGTAACACCCCAGGGTCATTCTTTTCTGGAGATGGCGTAGCAATGCACACATTGACCTGGGTCAATGCCTCTAAAAGAACTTGAAGTTTCCTTTAGAGATCACAATAGTATCTCGTGCACAGAATGTGCTAACACCACAACTGTATAGACCCAAAATCTCTATGAATGTACAGACCAAATGATAGTGAATGCACTGCTATTGCATTTCCTGTATAACTTCTATAAATAAAGTTCATTTTTGAAATAATAAAAGAGCAGCTATCCATTGTATCTGGGAGAGCAGAGTTCAGTTCTAAAGTGGAACAGGGACCAAAGGAGACTCAAAAATCTTCTATATTCTGTATGATGCTGATGTTCTCGTGAGCTATTTCCAACCCACAGGATACGTTCCATCTTCTATTAAAAAGGTCAGTGAATAGACACATTGAAGGAGGTTCATTATACTTAAAATGATACCAAGAGTTCCATCACAAACAGTATCTTGCACTTAGAAAATAGAAGAGGCTTCCTTATGGTGCAGTCATGATCATAAACAGAGTAGGAGAAGTCCGACTGCTTCAAGAACATAGAATTTTGGCCATTCATAAGCCAACAGCAGCGTCAAGGAGTGTACTTTGCAGACCAAAAAGGCAAACCAAGCTGGTAGACAAGACCAATGTGGCCTTAAAATCCAATGTGGGAAATGTTACATCAGCCAAACTGGGAGAAAACTATCCACAAGGATCCACGAACGTCAAATGGCTGTGAAGCAGCCTGACCAACTCTCCCTAGTCTCCACCCACGAAGATCAAGAGGGATACAAATTTGACTGGGCATCAGTCAAAGTCTTCCGCAAGCAAGCATGCGGAATGCAAGAGAATTCCTAGAAGTGTGGTTTTCTGCAAACAACATTCAGACCTAGATCCTATTTATGAGCTGGTGAGGGCAAATTCCAGACCACAACCCTTGAGGTTTGCCTCACAACCAATCTGCGATGAGATCTCCTCCCCACATCACAACTGGGTTTCCGAAATGCCGTCCAATCAGCTGGTTGAAAAGTATATACAAGCCAAGCATTCAGAGGACACCACCACAACCAACACAATTTCTCCTCATATGATGATGGATCATTTGCAAGTAAATGGCCAAGATTGGAGACAACCCAACCCAACCATCAACCACCCAAGGGACACATTTTCCAAATTATTTCCAGATATCCTACCAATTTCTGCCCCAGTCAAGGGGAATGCCAAGTCTTCAAATGAAAACATAACTTCACTTGTTCACTTAGAAGAAGATTTATTGATGGTAGGTTTCAGTATTTACTTGTTCTGCAAGTGTATTGGATACAAAAGTAGCTACGGCATGGAGGATTGAATGACAGTAGGTTTCAAGAGCAATCCCTCCAGGCGGTATTATTGAGATGAACTTTACCTACGAGCTCGTTGTTGGAAAGCCATTTGCATTGCATATGCTTGCACGTGGATATCATTAAAAATTACAAATGCAAGAAGTATGTGATCCATCAGAGATTCGCCAACAAATCTAATGCATGGTTTCCTGAAAACCGAGCGAAAACTTAAAGAAACACAAACAATTAGTGACCCAGTGGGAAGAACTTAATCAAAATCTCAGTGTCAAGCTCATGAGTTAACAGAAACTATTAAAGAATTTAAAAAAATTAACCAGATTATTACTTTAAAGTGCTGGAACAGAATCAGGGGACTCCTTTCCAGAACAAGAAAGGCTTCTTTTGAGATATCAGAAGATTATCCTTGGACAACGAGGAAATTGATGCAGAAATGAAAACCCAAAATCATTAATTAAACAATTGGAGGCTACAAAGACACATCATGTTAGGAGATCTCCAGACTGATGAAGCTAAGACCCAAGCTAATTGTCTTACTCAATTCTAAAAATCCAGTGATGAACATTTATACAAAAAAAAATGAGATGAGACTTCCAATCTTGAGGTATAAATAAACTTACTAATAATGCATCTGTTCCAATATGGAATATGAGAAGCAATAGGTATATTCCATCATGTCTTAGACAGTCCCTCAGGATCCAGGATGCTGGTTACTTCCACTCCGGTTTGTGGGTTTGAGGTGGTCAATGACTACAAAGTGGGAGCCCGAGACAATTCCACCAACAGGGCAGAAGGTAGTTTATGAGATGGTCCTTTTCTACTGCCATTTACACTGGATGTTGACATTCATGAACTCAAGGCACTTGACACCCTATCCTGAATGCCCTTTCTCCATTTTAAGTCATCGGGGCCAGGAGTTGTCAGAAGTCAATGAAGGTGCTTCACTTCTTCAAGGGAGTATTGAACATACTCTTAGATTTTTTCCCCCCGCTCTGTCTGTGTGGTAATCTGGTTACATGACTGAAATCAGAATTGAGAGTTCATTATGGGAGTTTGGTGTCAAGCTTGTCAATGATGCGAGGATCGAACTGAGGCTGGAAGTCTGAAAAATAAACACCAGAAATTGTTAGGTGCACTCGGCAATGAGGTAGCATCTGTGAATAGAGAAGCTCACAACGTTCTCAGATCTGGTTCCCTCATCAGAACTGGGGTAAAGAGTGAAAATGAGCAGTAAAAGCAACAGAGGCTGTGGGACGGTTGGAACAAAAGGAATTTCTCTGAGAGGTTGAACCAGAATATTATAACGTGGCAGCAAAGGAGCAGTTCAGATCCAAGTTAAGCTCTTCGTGTGTGGAGTGGGAAATGAGCAAGACACGACCAGAAATAGAAAAATAAAAGGAAAAGAAAACTGTGAAAAGCTGATCACATGGTTTTCTTGGAGCTCTGTTTTCCTCCCACATCCCAATGATGGATGGGTTGGTAGGTTCATTGGTCACAGTAAATTGCCCTGGTGTGAAGGTGAGTGGTAAAAGCTGAGGGTAACTGATGAGAATGCAGGGGGAATGAAGACAATGGAATTAATGTAGACTTTGTGCAAATGCATCTGTATTTGTATTTGGTGGCCTGAAAAGCCTGTTTCTGTTCTAGGTGTCTCTATGAGCATGCCTATCATGATTACCCTTCTCTATTCCCTTTTGGCTATACCCACTCATGGGGGAGGCTTCGGGAGTAAACCCCGAGGGAAAACTCCAGTGCTGGAGTCCCTAAGGCCGTCCCACGTTGAGTTCAATGCTGACTGGCAACTCCTGCGATGCTGCTGGTGCCAAACTGTTTCGGTCTCTGCCGCTCCTTTGAGTTCATCAGTTGCGTGGAAAGGGAGAGCTTGCTGTATCGGCAACAGCTTTCTCTCCATATCGTGCTGCCCAGGCATATCTAGACATCTAGACATCTAAGCCAACCCTGACTAACAGAGGCCTCAGTCATTCCCACTGCTGTCAGTAATGAGTTTGTATATTCTTATGGTGACAACACGGATTTCCTCCAAGCGCTCTGGTTTCCTCCCAAATTCCAAGATGTACGGGTTAGGGTTAGTAAATTGTGAGCGTGCTACGCTGGCACCAGAAGCTCCAACCATACCATCGCCTTCAGAGGACGATGGAGATGGGTGGTCATCGATGCCCTTTGCTCCACTTAGGAGCTAATGGTCCAAATTAGATGAAGCATGGGTTAGTGACAGCTCTATCAACTCTTTGATCCCACTCAAAAGCAGCCCTGTAATTTGACACTTCATCAATCTCCCATTCATTCTCTCCAACAATGACACACAGTGGCTGTAGTGCTCACTATCTATAAAATGCACTGCAGTTACATATCCAGGTAGGAAACATCGCTAACATTCCTTCCTCAACTGCCTACAGGCTCCAGATGTATGTACGGACCATCACTGCAGGCCCCCCTGTAAGATGCACATAACCCCGACTTGGAAATCTGTCACCAGTCCTTCTGGATACAAATCCAGGAAACTCCCTCCTCAACAGCAGCATGGGAATGCCTTCAGCAGAAGATCTGCAGAAGTTCAATGCTAGCAGTTCACTCCTACTCCCTCAAGGGGCAATTATGGACAGGCAATAAATGTTGACTTTGGCACAGATGCCTGGATCCCAAAAAAGTGAACTGAAGAAGAGCACACATAAATGACATAATTGAACTAAGGAGAACAAAAAAAGATTGGATGAACTCAAGCAGATGAGTCAGCATCTGAGGAGACAGAAGGTGAGATCTGACATTTCTGACTGAAGGAGCTGGGAGTTGAAACATGGGCCTTTGAAATGACAGGAACTAAACTTAATGTTCTCAACTACAATCGGAATAATCATATTTGATGGTCATTAATCAGAATCAGGTTTACCTGATCACCGGCATGGGTCGTGAGCCTTGATTTTACACTTTGTAGACTATTTTATATACAGAGGTAACAAAAATGCATCTTGCAGCACATTTTACATTATTTCCCAAGAATAAATTGACTTTTCACAACATTGCCCATGACAGGTTCCAAGTAGCTGTAATTTTCAAACTGGAATGAACTTCCGAATTTAAATATACTTGTAGAAAGAAAATTAGTATTCTAATGCATCTCTGTCCAAGGTTTCACAACTTTTCCCTCAATTCAATTAATCAAAATACATGTGTGAGACGGGCACTCAGACACCCTGTAGGGAACTGATCACGATTATTTCATCCTAACCCATGTAATGTCACTGCATGATCTCTTGCACATTAGTTTTAATAAATACCATAATCCAATGGAACTCTAATGTAGCAAGAAGGGCTGTCTTTACTATCCCTAGACAGATATTTTAGACCTTTACCATGGTTTGTTTTAAGTAATCTAATAGTATTTGGTTTCTAATAGTACCTAGATACAAATAGTATAAAGAATTAGCGAAATGTGAACACATAAAAACTAAAAAAGGAGGAAAAAGATGTTTCCCAGCAATTCCTCCTTTCCTTTTAGTAAAGTTTAAAAACTTTAAAATAGCAATCACTTACAATTTAAATAATAACTAGTAACCGGATATCACTTAATTCCAGATTCAAAATTTGGGTCATTACCTTTCAACTTGAGAGGGCAGTTCAATAGTGGAATAGCTGGACAACTGCAAATAACATAATTTGCTTTAGTACTTTGTTTTCCACTGGTGACCTCTTCCTCCTATTGTGACCATCTAGCTGGAAACTTTTCCCAGTAAACTAAGCAACTGGACCCTGGGGCTTCAGAGGCCTAAATGCAGGTGCTTACACAGACTCCCGCTCTTCACCAAAGATCGTTGGAAGCAATCAATGAAATCGCGAATTCTCAGGTATTTTGATTAGCTTTATTCACCTTTTGGTAGAAACCCAATGGATCATCTCCTGGCCTTGAGGAAGAGTTGAACCTCCGACTGACTCTACAGTAAAATTACCTTCTCATGACAAATCAGCAATCCCTTCACCTCTAAAGAAACATCTCGCTTCTGTTACGTACCCCGTAACTGGGTCACTTACCAGCAAAGATAGAGAGGTCCATTGAAGTCTGATGGTACTATTTTTAACAGTATTTATTGATAAAAATACACAAAAATAATATCGATGCAAACATACAAATAATATACGTCGTCAATACTAAATCTAAAAGCGCGGGTATAATAATAATCAATAAGAAGTAGCTCTATCGTTGTCTAGGGGACAATGTATTGTCCGATGGAAATATAAAAGTCACTCAAGTTCATTCAAGCTGCAGGCTGCAGCCTTTGGTTGGAGTCAAGAGAGAGAGTTTAAAACTTGCCCATTCCTTTTATGATGTCAATCCTTCGAGAGTCATTGGGGCTGATTTCTCCTTTGTGTTAGCTAAAGCCGTTCTTCCGTGGCAAGGCCCACCAATTCCGAGGCAAATGGAAAAGGACGCACGTGGACTTTCCACCGGCTTTCGCTATTACGCTGTTACAGGATTTCTAGCGTTTCTTCTGGTGCGTCTCAAGGGGCCGTTCCCCAGACCCTCTTTTATCCCCACTCACGAGGTCTCAGATGTCAATCAGGGTGGAATGATGCCATCCCCCAACCAGCCCACGTTGCCTGAGGGCTTCTACGAAGCACAGTACTCAATACACAATTCCGTCTCCAAGAGACAATGGCCGCTTCCCGTTGCTTTGTATCGCTGAGGGCCAGGACATTTCAAACCCCTTTGTGGATTCTGCATGTCTTTCTCTCATTTCCTGGATCTCCTGACCCGAATCAATAGTGATCCTGCAATTCTCAAAAAGGAGGGGGCCACTCTGCACCCCTCGGTCCCTCAGAGTTGGGCACAGGCGTAACACTTCTCACTAGGTCAAACATCTGTGCAGATATACACCATGGGTTTCTGTATCAATCTGTACATTAAAATACAAACATCCTTTTGAAAGTGTAGATGATTAGTTACAGTACTGGTGGACTGTGAAGGAGAAAATGTCTAACAATTGGGCATACTCAGGACTATGACAATTGCTGGACTGACAGATTTTAGAGACATAGAGCACTACAGCGTTAAAAAAGCCACTTGGCCTATCTAGTCCATTATCCTGCCCAGTGCCATCAACCTGCATCTGGACCATAGTCTTCCAGCCCCTCCCATCCATGTCCTTATCCAAACTTCTCCTAAATGTTTAAATCAAACTCACATCCACCACTTGTGCTGGTAGCTTGTTCCACACCCCCTGAGTGAAGATATTTCCCCTCGTGTTCCCCTTAACCATTTCACTTTTAACCCTTAACCTATGACCTCTAGTTCTAGACTCATCCAACCGCAATGGACAAAGCCTGCTTGCATTTACCCTATCTGTACCCTTCATAATTTTGTATGCATCTATAAATCTATAGAGTAAGCCATTATTTCTATTGGTATTGCAACACATTTCGGTTTAATATTGTTAGGAGTTAGTCAATATTACAACAAATTTTTGAATGATACTGTGTTATAATAAAGAACTTCATTTCCCAGTGGGCAACGCAGGTGATTCGTCTGGGACCAGAAGCTACAATCATGAGAGGGTTCACACACGCTCAGTGTTGAGCTGGGGTTCAGCAATAAAATGTTCCAGCAGAAACCCATGCTAAATTTGTCTTTATTAAGATCAAACATAACATGGAGTCAGAAGTTGATTTGAGGTCTAAACACGGAGAGTAAATGAATGCCATGCATGACTGAGAAAGAGACTGTGTACGTACAAAATGTGCTAGCAACAAGTGACGGAGGGAAGCGGGGTAGTGAGGGGCGAGAGAGCATGTTGTTCCCGAAGTTCATCAGCTTCACCAAGAAATTCAGGTGAGAAGCAGAGAGTTCCCATCGTTGATAAGCTAAGTCCCCCTCCTGCAGTTTATCAGCAATCTGACTGATAACTAAAATGCTTCAAACGGCAACTCAATATATATTTAACTGCTAGCAGAGTGGGAGGGACCAATGAAAACTTGAAAGAGTCTAACTTTTTACATGTAATTGGTGAAGAGGCTTTCAAATTAATGAGACTGCTTTTATGTTGGACACTCTGATGACAAACTTTGTATTTTGTCCCAAGCTCAATTCTGGTCTCCTCACTACAGTCAGGACATGGAAACCATAGAAAGGGTGCAGAGAAGATTTACAAGGAGGTTGCCTGTATTGGAGAGCATGCCTTATGAGAATAGGTTGAGTGAACTTGGCCTTTTCTCCTTGGAGCGACGGAGGATGAGAGATGACCTGATAGAGATGTACAAGATAATGAGAGGCATTGAATGTGTGGATAGTCAGAGGCTTTTCCCCAGGCCTGAAATGCTAGCACGAGAGGACATAGTTTTAAGGTGCTTGGAAGGAGGTACAAAGGAGATGTCAGGGGTAAGTTTTTTATGCAGAGAGTTGTGAGTGTGAGGAATGGGCTGCCGGCGGCAGTGGTGGAGGCGGAAATGATAGGGTCTTTTAAGAGACTCCTGGATAGTTACATGGAGTTTAGAAAAATAGAGGGCTATGGGTAAGCCTAGGTAGTTCTAAGGTAGGGACATGTTCGGCACAGCTTTGTGGGCCGAAGGGCCTGTATTGTGCTGTAGGTTTTCTTTATTTCTATGTATAAACTTTACATTGCAGAGATGTAAGTTTCTTCTCCTGTGACCCAAAACAAGGTGTTAGCTTCAACCAATACATAGCCGTGCTTCAAATACTAAATAAGTCCCGTGAATTTGGAAATTTGAGAAAATCACTAGATACAGAATATTTTGCAGAACTTCAGATAATGAACTTGGAGAAAGACTGCTGCATGAAAAAGAATTGTTGCTGGAAAAGACTGTGAATGTATGTAGGGCAGAAGAGACCACACGAGCACAAGCTAAGGAGCGGCACAGGACAGACACAACAGTGCACACTGTGAAAACAGAGGGGCAGAGCATGACGTGCTTCCCAGAACTACAGTAAAGCAAAGAGGAAGGCTCAAACAGCAAATGTGGAGGTAGGCACAGCCTTTTATAAGCCATGTCCTGCTTATGGAAAGTCCTGCAGTAATTGTGGGAAGAAAAATCATTTAGCAAAGTGCTGCAAAGCTGGGGCTACCAAGAGAAAGGAGCACACGGTTGCTGAGGAAATGGAGGAAGTCTGTGTAGATTCTCTACAGACTTCTGCTGCTGGTAAAAGCAGAATGGGTGGTTCCAGTGACTGTGAATGAGACAACAATTCCATTCAAGCTTGACAATAGAGTGCAAGTGAATCTGTTATCCATAGATGACTGCAAGACTCTCAAAGTAAAGAGCAAGGTTTACCCAGTAAGGGTAAAAGTGACAGGCTACACTGCAGAGAATGTACCAATAAAAGGAGGCAGTATAGTTATCTTCAGGCACAAAACGGCAGCACCTAAAGTCACGGATAGTGATTGTAGAAAAGAGATTACAGCCAATATCAGGTCTGAGTGCATGTGAAAAGCTCAGTCTAGTGAAAAGAAATTTCTCAGTGGCTTTACAGACCAAAGATGATCGCACAACACTCTTGGAAGAGTACGCAGATGTCTTTGAGGGACTCGTATACTTACCTGGTGTACATAAAATTCATGTAGATGAGACAACAGCCCCTGTTGTCCATGCATGCAGGAAAGTTCCGTTTGCACTTAGAGACAAACTTAAGCAAGAACTCCCATGCATGGAATGGATAAATGTCATTCAGAAAATTGGAGAACCAACAGATTGGGTGAGCTCACTGGTCATTGTGCAGAAGAAAAATGGAGCACTGTGAATATGTCAAGTCCCAAGAGATCTTAATAAAGCCATCGAGAGAGAGCATTTTATATTGCCCACATGGGAGGAGATCATGTCCCGGTTTGCAGGTGCCAAGCGGTTCTAGAAAGCTCAACACGTCATTTGAGTTCTGGCTGATGAAGCTTGATAAGGCAAGTTCAAGACTGTGTATTTTTAACACACCTCAGAGAAGATCTTCCTTTCTTTGGCCACCGTTTGGGATCCTGCCAGCACCACAAGTCTACCATAAAACCATCCACACGATCTTTGAAAGTGTACCTGGTGTCGAGACCATGATAGATGACATCATCTTCTGGGGGTCCACCAGGGACAAACATGATGCACGACTGAGACAGGTGCTTGACGTGACACGGAATGTGAATTTGAACTTAAATAAAGAGAAATGCAAGTTTGGTGTTAAGACACTGACTTTCATAGGAAATGTCATTTCAGAAGAGGGAGTGAAGCCTGACCCAAGAAAGATGCCAGATTTCCATTGAAAACATGGAGAGGACACAAAACAAGGAAGAAGTGAGATGATTTTTGGGGGTGGTGACTTACCTGGCTAAGTTAATGCCTCGACTGTCAACCACGTCAGCACCACCTAGGTCACTCCTTGAGCAACGAAATGAGTGGATTTGGTCTCACGAGCAAGAAGAGTGTTTCCAGATGCTGAAAAGAATCCTAACTGAGGTGCTGGAAATCGTGCTGAGGTTTTATGATCTGGAAAGGTGTACTAGGATCTCAGCTGATGCTCCCCGGCACGGCCTTGGAGCAGTACTACTGCAGCAGCATGACGACACATGGCAACCTGTGGCCTATGTGCCAAGGGCTTTAACAAATGCGGAAGCCAACAATGCACAGATAGAGAAAGAGCTTCTTACCAGCACATATACATGCGAAAGGTTCCACCAGTACATCTACGGGCGAGCTTTTGAAGTGGAGACAGACCATAAACCACTGGTCTCAGTTATATCCAAACCACTGAATGACTGTCCCATGAGGATAAAGCTGCAGAAATATGATGTGAAGATGATCTACACACCAGGAAAATATATGTTTGCCACTGATGCGTTGTCTTGAATGGTCAACAAGAGAGAAAAGGGTGACCAAGAGATTAATGCTGATATACAGGCCTATGTTGACATGATTGTCACCTTCATTCCGGTATCTCCTGATAGAACAGAGAAGATTAGGTAACCACGTGGATCTACAACCACAAACTCCAACCTATAGCTGTGATGCTTCACTTGTCGGTGCACCCAAGGGGCCAGCAGATGTAAAAAAGTAGCATGTTAATCAAAGTTCTCAGAAAGACACAAATATTAACATATCAAATGAAAGCAAAACACCTGTGAAATCAAATAGCAGATCAGAAAGGAACATTAAACTGCCTCAGAGACTGATTGAAAGTTACTGAGTGGGTAAGGGACTATATTTGCTCATTACAATTGAAGTTAGAAATTTGGGGGAGAAAAAGAAAAGAGACCAGCTACAGAATGTAGATCTCTTTGGCGGAAAGGATTCTTGCGGGTTTTGAGAACACAATATTCTGTTTGTTTTTCTTTAAAGGGAGAAGCTGTGTTATTGTGTGTCCATAATAAAGAACTTCAGTTCCCACTGGGCAAAATAGTTCAGTAATAAAATGTTCTAGTGTAAACCCACACCAAGTTTGCCTTTATTAAGATCAAACACAACAGATACCATACAAGAACCAGCATCCCAGTTGAGTAGAGATGGAGTGCAGGAACCAACACTTTGGAGAACATGAAGGACGTGTGGCCAACTTCACCGAGTGAGTAAGATGCCAAACATTAGGACTTATGAATTGTTTGATAGTAGATTTACTATAATGGGAATGATAAATATATCTGAAGTGAGATTAAGGTTTCAACATCTTTTAAATGAAGCATCCCAGGTGGGATGTTTGGCACAAGAGATTCCGCAGATGCTGGAAACCTTGAGCAACACACACAAAATGCTGGAGGAGCTAAGCAAGTTATGGCAGCATCTTCTTAAAGGAATTGCAACTGTACTAACAACTTCTATTGACTGATTCCAGAGTAGCTTAAGTTCAAAAGGCTAAATCAGACATTTCTCGAATCTTTGCAATTCTCCCAATCAGACACTACAAGTCTATATAAAGCATTCTGCGCATTCTGGACAGCAGTGCTGCAGCTTTAACGAGAATTGCCATGCCAGGAACCAGATTGCTTTTTTAGGTTCTCCATTGAGCAGTTTTGGAATGCGTGCTATGAGGACATATTCCTGGATCACTCCGTTTGTTTGTAGAGCTCTGGCAAGCTTTCATCCGTTAGAGTTTTCACAACTGCGTGCCTGATGTGGCCAGGGCTAAAATTAACATCAGGTTTTAACATCGGCTGTCAGGCTAGTTGGAAGGAGACCGTATAAAAACAGAGGAGAATACCATTGGAGCACAAAAGATGATCCAGACTTCAGAAGCTTATCCAGCATTACCACGTCCTTGAGGGTTGCTAGAAAGGAACTGCTTACTTAGACGTTTGTGATTAAAAGTCTGTCTGCCTTCCATGAGTGTAAGATCTTCAACTGCTTTCAAATCTGAGCATTGCTTTCATCAGAACACCACGTCCTCCTCCTCTTCTGCGTCAGCTCCAGGCTTGGATCAGTGCATGGATAAAACAAGGGGTCTTTTTGGGGACGAATTTGAGAAGTCCTCAATCATGCATGGAAGCTTCTTGAGGCCACGGAATGAGCAAATGGGATATTCAGGTCAGTGACATCCGTCTGAACAAACAATCACACCTTTTTTCTAGTACCCTGATCACCAAAGGGAAGGGGTGCCAATTTGGCTTTGCTATTTAAAATGATGTTGTTATTTAAAATTTGAAGCATTTTACATTGCCTACAAATGTGTATATAAAGAAATTTAATTCTGCAAGTGGAAAATAATGATCAAAAGATCACAGACCAGAGGAGTGATCATGACATGGATGTGTAATCCTATGGGATTATAGCTATCGTACTTGCATGTATCCATGAAAAAATATATATTAAGTCAACACAAATAAAATTAAATGAAAATTTCTTGCAAGTAATTAAATTCATATCTTGTGATGGATTGTTACATTTCAGATATGTATGATTATGGCTATTGTGCATATTTATTAATTGTCTGAATTAATTTTAGGGAACAAATTAAAACACCTAGACATGACCAAAAAAAGATCTATAGGCATTAACTTGGCACTGTTAAGCTGACGTAAGTATAAGATTAGTCATCTTCAGAAAATAAAGCGGGAGGTCCCTTACCAGTGTAGAAGGTTAAAAGAGGACTGGTGGGGGGCGGGGGGGGGGGGGAATGCCTAAATAAATAAAATTAACAGGAAGCTATCAATAACATTACTTCAAAGATTCAAAGTACATTTATTATAAATTATGTACTGTATGCAGTATACATCTCTGAGATTGTCTTCAAAGACAGCCATCAAACAAAGAACTATGGAACCCATTCAAAAAAATTAAACCGCCCCCAATCACACAAACGGTAACAAAAAATACGTGCGAAAATATAGGATATAAAACCACAAAATCAACATGCATACTTAATACACATTAGTTCAGCTCAGTGTTCGTTATCTGCAGACTGCCCCCAATTCAAAATTCCCCAAGCTAGCAACAACAACAAAAAAGAGCAACAAGAAACCAGAAACTAGAACACATCATAGACATGAATCAGAGTCCACAATCCACAAACCAGGTCGATTAAACCTTGCGCCGGGACCAATCCCCAACAGCATCGAGGAAGAGAAAGAGAGATCATTTGAACACTATGACCTTCCCTGAGAGCAGCAAGCGAAAGGGCTTAATAAAATTATCCCAGTTTAATTTCAGTATCATGATCTCGGTGAATCAATTTCAGTTGTGCCTTGCTGTCTCAACTTCACAGCAACGTTCTAGCATCTAAAACGGTTGCTAGGTTTAAATCATTAGTGCCAATTTGTTTAAGATTACAGATGATTTCAGCCTAACATGTGCTGTTTTTATAGCTTTGCAGTTCTGGCAGAGAGAAGCTGAAAACTCAATAATGATTACTGTATTGCACAAAATTACTTACACCACATTAGCTTACTTAATCAGCACCTATGGTAAACCTTCAATTTATGATGGAACAAAATCTGAAGCTCTCAGAGTTATTTAGATACTCGTGACATGTTGCAAAGTAAATGATATCTCTCTGATTTTTTAAATCTCTCATATGTAAGACCTGCAATATTGATTTTCAAGTTTGTTGATTATTAGGTCACGTGACAAGAATTGCTCTAATTTCAGTTGTAAATAAAGAGAAAATGGTGCAAGAAATAAGTCCTGCTGTATCTGACCTCAGTATTTCCACCATTTTCTGTTTTTATTTCAGATTTCCAGCATCTGCAGCATTTTGCTTTTGGTTCCTAATTTGCATCACCAACATGTTCTGTTAGCCAATCCCAATATGGCTGATGTAATGTTTTAAGTAGCCTCAGGATCTTCATACTGAGGAACTAGTGAGCCTGGGGAGGGTGGAGGGCATCATCTCTAACTTCAGCTCTTTATCTCTTTCTTGCAATCCTGCTTGAATAAGCAACAGCTCTAATACTCTCTAAACTTTACTTATTTATTGAGATACAGTGTGGAATAGGCCCTTTTGGCCCTTTAAGCCATGCCACCCAACAATCCCCTGATTAAATCCTAGCCTAATCAAGGGACAATTTACAATGACCAAGTACCCTATCAACTGGCACATCTTTGGACTGTGGGAGGAAACCAGAGCACCTGGAGGAAACCCACACAGTCATGGGGAGAACGTTCAAACTCCTTACAGGTAGCGGCAGGAATTGAGCCTGGGCCTCCTGTACTGTAAACCCTTCTTCCAACCACTACACTACCGTGTTAAAACTTCAAGATCAAGAATGGCCACTTTACTCAGACACTCCGCGTTTGTCAACAGTGATGGAGTCAGGCTTTAGCGCCTCCTGCAATAAAGAAAATAAAAAAAGGTTTAAAATATTCTTAAAATAGAACAAGAACACTTGGAAGAAATTTTAAGGAAAAGATAAATGTGCAAACGGAAAGCAGAAAAGAACAGGGAAGATTTTCATTGAAAAGAAAACAAGCAAATGTCCTTTGAATGGTCAAACGCCATTATAGGGCAGCCCTCCATTTTGGCCAATACTACTTTGAAAGTAATCAGATTGAGACTCTGTGGACATCTGGATCTTCTGTCAGATGATGTGCCCAATTAAAGGCTTCTGAACTGGGCATGCATAACTCATATTCCAAACTTGACTGTCTACTCATTTACTGCTTCATCAGAGAAGCATGCACACTTCATAATCTGCTTGAGCTGGAATGTTAATGGGATGGAAAGGTCATACTGCTGACTTCAAATTAATCATCTCTGGGTGCAATAGTGACTCACGCTCTTTAGCACAGTGCTGAAAATATCATTCGCATATTTGGTACTGAATTGCTAACTTATCATCACACTTATATAGAACATGCCTACCTCCTCTCTATTTGTCACTCAGTGTCATAATCCTGAGACCATCTGAAAGTGTGTTGACCACCATCCATGTTGGGATTGTTCAGGCAAGTGACTGAAATTTAGGAACCAATAGAGAAATAATGCAGATGCTACAAATCTGAAATGAAAGCAGAAGGCGGTGGAAATACCAGCAGTTTCTAGTTGATTATAATTGAACTTAGAACATGTCCTGGCGATGTGAATTGAGGTATTTCAAGGTAATCTTTTCTACTGAACTTGAGGAATGTTTTATTTTTAAATTATGCTCCCTTACGTTTTAAATCTCATTTCATTCCAATGTCCTCTACCTTTTCCACACAAGGAAAACATTGAGCAACATTTGATACTCGTGTATTCCTTAGTGCATGACCCTCACTAGAATCCGCACAATATATCTTGTCATCAACAAACTTGAAAATCAGGGTTACAAGCCTTACACATCAGGGAACTACCTAAATCATCAATATCTAAACACCTAAATTCGGCGATTTACACCCAATCGCCACAGACACAGTCAAACTCATCCATTCAATGTAAATATGGTCATTTCTGATGGGATTGGACAATGCGTTCTACCCAAACAGGCCGCCCCGGAAGTACGGGCAATGTAAAGACCCTGGGAGACAACTATCAATTCACAGTGGATGTGAGCGATTTCTCTCCTGAAGATATTATCGTTACCACCTCCAACAACCAGATTGAAGTCCATGCTGAGAAGGTAAGGTGTTATTAACAAACTCTTCATTTCTGTCACAATTAAAGCCACAAGACAAAGAGAAGAACACTTAAATGAATTTCAGCTGGTTCAATTCTACAGGCCTCCAGGGAACACAGACTCCTAAACATACATAAACTCGAGAAAATCTGCAAATGCTGCAAGTTCAAAGCACCGTACACAAAATGCCGGAAGAACTCAGTGTCAGGCAGCACCTATGGAAATGAATAAACAGTTGACGCTTCAGGCCGAGACCCTTCTTCACGACTGAGAAGGAAGGGGGAAGATGCCTGAATTAAAAGGAGGGGGTGGGAGGGGATGGAGGGTAGGTGGAAGGTGATAGGTGAAGCCAGGTTGGTGGGAAAGGTCAAGGGCTGGAGAGGAAGGAATCTGATAGGAGAGGAGGATGGACCAGAGGAGAAAGGTAAGGAGGAGGGGACCCAGAGGGAAGTAGAGGCAGATGAGAAGTAAAAGATCAGAGTGGGGAATAAAGGAAGGAGAGAGGACGGGGACCTACATTCTACAACTTTCATGGCTTACCATGAAGTTCTACTGTCCGCCATCACAAAGTTTCATCTTTTGCCCAGCTCTGTCTGATACCTGGTTACCATTGTGCATAATGTTAATGACACGGGTGGTGAGGGTTACAGTGGAAATGTGGGAAAAGTGCACAGAGAGTCTGCCTCCACTTTCTACCCTAACTCCATTTTCCCCACCACTATCACCTCACCTAGCCATGAACTTCCAATCGCATTACTGCCCTCAGGTCCAGAATCCAGTTGCAGCATGTAACCTTTCTACATTACAAATGATAATTAATTATAAACAGATGTGCTGTACCTCATCAGCTCTGAAAATAGCTGGCTTCCTGAATACTGGCCATGCTCTGCCTCAACCTTGTGACGGCAGCAACAAAGTTAGTTTTGATGCTGGGGATTTATTCTAAGAATTACACATTCCAATTGCATTTGAAGCCACTTTCAGTTGGAATTGTTTACTTTCCAAAAGCGCCAAACATTCACAGGATCATAGAATGATGCAGTGCAGAAGAAGGGAATTTGATCCAACGTGCCTAAGACTGCTTCTAGATAGATAGATAGATAGATAGATAGATAGATGCTTCTTGCAGAACTTCTCCAATTAATCTCACTTCTCTGTTTCTCCTCTTTCCCTTGAGAACTTTTTGCCTTCAGGAATTTATTTATATCTCTTCTGAATTTCGTAGTTGAATCTGCTTCCTCTCTCCTTTCAGCCAGCACATCTCAGACTTGGCTCCAGCAATTTAAAAAAAAACTCATTGCAACAAAATGCTTCCTTAATTAAAATTTATTTCAGTGAACTTCTCTTCAGCTTAACATTTAGCATGAAAAGACAGAAAGCTGAGGCATTTTTAAGTACCTGGAAAGGGTTTCATCTCTCTGTGAATAAACGGAGGTTCCAGCTGCTAACATCACCACCAACCCCAAACCCAAACCCTTACCCCAAAGAGATACACATACTTTACAGTCATACTCTGGCCAAGATCATCAAAATGATCCATTTCTGCCAAAATATTCCACTTGATACTGGCCAGAATCCTCTGTAAGAACATGAACAAGAAAATGGAAGTGCCCTGTGGAGGGAGATAAGGTAAGGTAGAATTAAACAGAGCAGTGTTCTGTAAATACGGTAAACAGATTGGGCCTAGTACAATGCACATTTCCAGATGCAATAATAACTAGGAAAATTCCCATCTAAAATACCCTTGCATCACTTCCTCCCTCCCTTTTCCCCCTGGTCCACTCTGTTCTCCTATCAGATTCCTTCTTCTCTAGCCCTTGACCTTTCCCACCCACCTGGCTTCACCCATCACCTTCCCAGTAAACCTCTTTCACTTTTACTCTGGCATCCTCCCCCTTCCTCCTCAGTCCTGACGAAGGGTCTCAGCCCGAAATGTCAACTGTTTACTCTTCTCCACAGATGCTGCCTGGCCTGCTGAGTTCCTCCAGCATTTTGTGTGGCTTGCTTTGGATTTCCAGCATTTGCAGAATTTCTCATGTTGGTAAAATCCCCTTACTTGCTCCATTTATTTTGTACTCTTTTGTCATAGAAGCAGGTTCCACATGTTGGTTTCTGTACAAGAGATGATTGATAAGTTTGTGGCCTAGGGTAGAAGGAGTCAATTCTAGAAAACCTGGCACATTTATTTTTCAACATAGTTCCCTCCTACATCTACACACTTAGTCCAGCGGTCGTGGAGCATATGGATCTTGGATCTCCAGAAAGTGTCCATAGATGGGTGATTGATAAGTTTGTGGCCTAAGGTAGAAGGCAATGAGTTATACAGCTCGCGTTACATGCTTTGAGTGATTATGCAGGAAGTTTGAAGTTAATAACTCATCTCCTTCTACCTTAGACCACGAATTTATCAATCACCCCTGCCGTGGACACCTTCTGGAGGTCCAAGACCCATATGCTCCACGACCGCTGGACTAAGTGTGTAAATGTAGGAGGGGACTATGTTGAAAAATAAATGTGCTAAGGTTTTCTAAAATTGACTCCTTCTACCTTGGGCCACGAACTTATCAATCACCCCTTGTAAGCATAGGTGCAAGTATTAACGACCCTGTTTACTTTTACTGCTATTTCTTCTTTTCCCTCACTGTATAAGGAACAATTTCACCAAGCTGCCTAAAAGTCTCACTTGATGTCTCTCCATTGCTACTGCTCCTTTGGTGTTGCACTCAAGAGGCCATTAATGAGTCGGCTTTCATCTTCAGCACATTATCCAGTACAGTTCTTCAATCCTCTGCCAATGCGGGGGGAGAAAGAAATTCAGATCTTAAGTAACAAGGAAAGCAGTTTAAATCGATTAAAGGCATTTATCACCAGGAGCTCAGCTCAATCATTGCAGGATCCAGCTATTACTGACATCACTGGTGGTCTTGTGTCCAGCAGGCTGCGTCAGATTACTTCAAACTTTGAGTAAAGAATTTCCTTGTAAATTCAGATTTTTTTTTGCATTGTGTTATATCTATTCCTACCTTGAAACTTTTGGGCTGCCTTGCCCAACACTTTAGAGTACCGTCTATTTGGATGAGCTCCCTCACTGAGCGGAGTTTGTTTGTTTGTTACGACATAGGAGATCATGGTCTTCCCATGGCCACGACTGTTCTTGGCGAATTTCCCTACATAAGTGGCTTGCCGTTGACTTCTCCTGGGCAGTGTCCTCACAAGCTGGGTGACGCCAGCCATTATCCATACCTTTCAGAGATTGTCTGCCTGGCCTCAGTGGCCGCATAACCAGGACTTGTGACGTTCACCGGCTGCTCATATGACCATCCCTTGCTCCAATGGGTTCCCGTGACCCTGATCGGGGGGCTAAGGAGACGCTACACCTTGCTCAAGGGTAACCTGCAGGCTAGCCGGGTGGGGTGAAGGAGCGCCTTACACCTCCTTTGGTAGAGACATATCTCCACCCTGCCACCCAAGTTTGCAGAGTATAGTGTTTTAAAATTTTCAGAAACTAGTTACAGTCCCTCAACCATTATCTCACACTCGAACTCCTATCAAAGGTTCGGTAAGAACAGAAAATGTCAGAAATATTCCGACAGCTTACAGTTTACTTCAGGGAAGAAAACATACAACCATATCTTGCTGAGGCCTACTTTACATTCAGTTTCTATTATATTTGTCCACATCTGAAAAATATTACCACCGATCTGTAAATAAATAATAATTAGACAAAGTTCTCATCACATTTTAAATATTTATTCTTGGGATGAGAGCAATATTGGCATGCCTGCATTTATGTGTATTACTGGGGGAATTGATAATAATTGAAATTCAGAACCATTTGGAATTCACTTCTTAAGGATTATTAATGGATTTGTTCAGTACTTCAATAATCCAGCATCTCCTACAGTGATGCTTAGGTTTTACATCCTATATAAACAGATTACATCCACTTTCTTGTGTTGTTATGATGGGGGTGTAAACACACAAACACTATGTTACCGGTTCTGACATACCATCAGGCCACTGCTTGCAAACTGCAAGATAGCCAGGACTTTTTAATAAAGTTTTGCTAAAGTCCAAAAATGCCCCTGATATAAATTAAACGCAATAAACATCTAAAGGTAACATTATCGGTGCAAAGCTTTATTTGTTAGGATTACATTTGGGACATTTTGAGCATGCACAGCTGGCAATTTTCAACTGGTTATCATCAAAAAGCAGATAAGATCAAGGTCGGACAAACGATAGTTCCAAAAATGCACCTAGAGTGCTTAAGAAACAACATTCTTCCTCCAGAACTATGAACCCAAACAAGATCCATCCCTCCCCTCATTAATGCAAAGCCGAACAAAGGCAGGATGAACAATTGTTCATTCTATTTGACCATTTCTCTCTCAAGACAAAAAAATGTTAAAGGATCTTTGTGCCTTTGATGTGATGCCATTAAATATTAGTAATAATTTCTTTGAGCTTGGTGCCTCTCATCCTCACAAAAACAGCAACAATTCAGATCTGTAGCCTTATTTGTACAATTAGGAGGGATCCTTTGTACCTTCCATGCTCAAAATCTATCATTTGTACAAATGCAAAGCAATTGTATTTCATTTTCAGCTTGCTGCAGATGGAACCGTCATGAACACGTTCACACACAAGTGCCAGCTACCAGATGATGTGGACCCCACCTCTGTGACGTCCGCCTTGGGTGACGACGGGACACTGACGGTTAAAGCAAAGAGGCATCCAGCCAAGCACACTGAGCACGTGCAACAGACTTTCAGAACTGAGATTAAGATCTGAGAAGACTGTGCTGAGCACTACTTTATTGTAATGCAGAGTAATGCCAGGAGTAATGCAGAATGCAGCTTGTGCTGGTGTTTATCACTGCTTCCTGCCAATATATTATCGTAAAATTTCATCTCAACCCTTTTAAGCAAGGAAATAATGAGCAAAGTCTGTAAAATGGGATAACTGACAATTCCACCACATCATTTAGTGACACCATTTAAATTATGCTTCCATTGCTGACCTATGATTTGTATCCTAGTGACAGACACATTAAGTGCTTTGTTGTTCCACATAACTGAGAGATTCATTATATGCAGTGATAATGGAGATAATGGTTGTTCTGTGTGCGTGTGAGAATAGACTTCTACCTTAAGACACAAAGATCAATAACATAGATTGCAACTTTGTCTTAGATCTAAATTTCCTGTTTATCTGATCTTGTATATAGATTTGCGTAATTACTTCCTTATTTAACAATTTAAATTCTGTAATGTAAAGAAGTGTACAAGGCTAATGCTATTCCAAAGGATTTGTTCAGGAATATAAGGATATATGGCCTTTCAGAAATATGAAAATGATATTACATCCAATAATGTCCGTTTACCATAAGCAAAAATAAAAAAGTTCTATATTATGCCCTAAAGGTCTTGCTGAGCTCTCCTCTTACATAATTGAAATACCTGGGAACAGTACTGCAGGAAGTGCAACTCTGCAAAAATCAAAAGTGCTTAGTAACATTTTAAGAATGTCTCTACGACATGACAACCACAGCTCCGCCTCCCCCACCCCCGCCCCGCGATGGTGGAGAAGATGACTTGGTGGAGATTAAAATGAGCTCGTGACAATGCCTTTAAACATTGGTTTCACTATGCCCAGATGTACCACTAAGATCACCAATCTTCAGAGCAACTCTTCACTTGAAAATAAATTTATATTAAAACCAGTTTCTCTTCATCTCAGGCAATGGCAAAGTTGACTGATTGCAACCCATAGATCCGAAACATTTAACAAAATAAGTTATGATAAAAATAACACCATTGACCTTGTCTCAAATGACTGGATACAAGCTTCACTCCATAGAATTGAATTAAGTCCCTTTTAATTCTTAAAAGATCCCTATTTGAAGAAAGCAAATAGACCTGTAGATAAAATGCTGGTGGAATGAAGCAGGCCAGGTGGCATCTGTAGGAAGAAGCGATGCCAACGTTACGGGCCGAGATCCTTCGTCAGGACTCAGCCCGAAACATCGACATTGCTTCTCCCTATAGATGCTGCCTGGCCTGCTGCGTTCCACCGGCATTTTGTGTGTGTTGCTTGAATTTCCAGCATCTGCAGATCTCCTCGTGTAGGCCTGTAGGTGTTGTGGGCCTTGTTTATTCCTCAGTCACCACCTCACTACAAAGGCAGATAACTAGTTGTTTGCCATATTGGTGTCTGTGTGACCTCAGGGTGTACAAATTAACTGCTATATTTCTTTACTTACAAAACATAGCTATATTTTAAATACATCATCAGCATGGCATGCTTCAGATAAGACCATAGTACCATAAAATGTAACAACAGAATTAGGCCATTTGGCCCATCGAGTCTACTCCGCCATTTCATCACAGCTGATGCATTTTCCCTCTCAGTCCCAATCTCCTGCCTTCTCCCAGTACCCCTTCACATCCTGACTAACCAAAAATCTGTCAAGCTCTGCCTTAAATATACCCAATGTGGCCTCCTCAGTCGCCTGTGGTAACGAATTCCACAGCTTCACCACTCTCTGGCTAAAGAAATTTCACCTCATCTCCGTTAAATGTCCTGTGGTTACAAATGTGCTTTTTAAATGCAAAGTGGTCTTTTATTTCTCTAGTCCCCTACCTTTCTCCTAACTTGTAGCAGCCCGAGCAGCACACACTAAAAGCTGGAGGAATTCTGGCAGCACCTGTGGAAATGAATAGACAGTTGATGTTTCAGGCCAGGATCCTTCTTCAGGACTGAGATGGAAGGGGAAAGATGCCAGAATAAAAAGGTGGGAGGGGGGAAGGAGGATAGCTAGAAGGTTACAGGTGAAGCCAAGTGAATGAGAAAGGTCAAGGGATGGAGAAGAAGGAATCTGATAGGAGAGGAGAGTGAGAATAAAAAGGTGGGCCATTGTGAACATCCCATTTCTTCGTCCTCGTGTCTACTGATTATTTCTTAAAATTCAAATTCAAAAATCTGCCTAAATTTATCTTTCATTCATTCAAATCATGTCGTACTACTTTCTTGTTTATTTTAAATTTCTATTTTACCTTTAACTCATCAATACCATGCAGCAAATGAAATACAAAGAACGCTATCATTTATGAATGTAAAAAACCATGATTTCCATATATTTTCCTCAAACCTGATACCCATTAAGGTCCTCAAAGGTCAAGTTTTATTAAGGAACTTTTTTTTTCACTGCTGGTAGCTCCTCAACACCTCATTCGAAGTATTACCAACATCAAGGGGAATTTTGCATCTAGCCACAAATGCCAGTGTGTATATTGCCTGCCAGTTACCTGTACGTAATAAAATGGCTACTGATTGCATGTTCACAGTCTCCTGCTGCTGTGGCCCATTCACTCCAAGGTTCGACGAGCTGTCCACTCAGAGATGCTCCTCTGCGCCCCTGTCTTGTTGCACATGGTTATTTGAGTTACTGTTGCCGTCCTGTCAGCTTGAACCAGTCTGGCCATTCTCCTCCGACCTCTCTCATGAAGAAAGTGTTTTCACCCGCCAAACTGCCGCTCACTGGACGCTGTTTGTCTCTCGCACCATTTTCTGTAAGCTCTAGAGATTGTTACGCATGAAAATCCTGGGAGGTCAGCGGATTCCGAGATAATCAAGTCAGCCCATCTGGCACCAACAATCATTCTACAGTCAAAGTCACTGAGATCATACTTCCTCCCTGTTATGACATTTGACCTGAACAACAACTGAACCTCTTGACCAAGTCAGTATACTTTTTTTGCACCAAGTTGCTGCGATACGATTGGCTGATTAGATATTTGCATGAACAAGTAGGTGTACAGGTGTACCTAATAAAGTGGCCACTGAAAAGAAAATTCACAGCTCAACATCTAGTTTCATTGACCTCGGTGGAACTGAATGTACAGAGGTGACAAAAACTGGGGGGCAATATTCACCCACCCACTAGCAAAGCCTAATTTCTTTACATTTTAGAAACAGTCTCAGGCCATTCCACTGGGCATCACCACGCATCAAAACGCAGCTTCTTCTACAGATTCCTGAAAGGAATTCCCATGATCCCAATTGAATATGTAAGGGATTCTGATGAATTCCCTTGAAGAGATGGAGAAATGTCGAAGGGCCTGCAGCCTTTCAGTGTCTTACATCTGAGATGTTCATTATTAATCATGGTAATGTTCCTGGGAGTCTGCAGTTATCTCTCCCACACACGATTAACTTGATCAAAGATGATGGCAGAATCAAGCTGTGGTTTCACTACATAACAGGTTGTTCAGCATGTTAATTAGAGCAAATAGTACTGTACATCTTTGATCTATCTGAGATGATAAAATCAGATGCCATGGTAATGTAGTGGTTGGTGTGATGCTCTGACAGCTTGGGGACGTCAGAGTTCAGAGTTCAGTCCCAGCATCCTCTGTAAGGAGTCTCCCCGTGGAGTGCGTGGGTTTTCTCCGGGTGCTCCGGTTTCCTCCCACAGTCCAAAGGCGGACCGGGTAGTTTAATTGGTGATTGTAAATTGTCCCGTGATCAGATTAGGGTTAAATCAGGTTTGTCCGGGGGTTGCTGGGGCAATGAGGCTCAAAGAGCCAGAAAGTCCTATTGTGTCTCTAATTAAAATAAAATTGATGCTGTAAAGGAAAGGAGAGGATAAATTCAATGCTAATACTTGGCTTCCTGGTGAGCATGCTCGTGCTCTAAGCCTTCAGCAAAGTCAGTCATGGTAGTAGATATTGGACTCTACGTGTACATAGACGAGGAGATAACTATACCAGATGCATCATCTGACAGAACACTGTTATCGATCATAGTTACTACAGAGACTAAAACTGACGCTACATTCGCACTTGCAACTTTACACAGTACAGACGTAACTTTTCAGTAAAGAAGTTCTTGAAAACAGGAAGCTAAGTTTTATCTCATTCTGAGTACTTTTAATCATTTACAATCAAAGCAAGTGTTGGTGTTAATATTTACATAAATCTCTTTTCCTTCCCATTGAATCTTATCAGAATTCTTCTGTATCTGTGATTTAATAAATATCCTCTTTAACAAGTATATCTTGGTTTGCGATGTTGTTATTTTATAGAACTTAGACTTTACTCATTTGGAGAAGATACTCAGCAGTTTCTTAGCATGAAGCTCCGAGAGATTCTCACAGACACTTCCACTGCTTTGGAATAATGTGTTTTCCTGATCCTTAAGATGGGGCAACCCAGCTTTGTGTTGCCCTTCTCCTTGACCCCTTTGTCTTTCGGCAGCTCCAGCCGGGAGCTGTCACAAGGAGGTAACGTTGACAGAGTGGTGGGAGAGTGACACCATCTCAAGAAAGACCCAACTAAAGGAAGGGCACCAAATTGTAGATAGGATTTGCCCATTTCCACCCTGTTGCAGCACATAAGTACTGGAAAATATCGGACGGCTTCAAAGCTTTCATCGGTTTCTCAGTGCTTCCAGTTTTTCTCCAGTTCTATTCCATTGCTTGTTACAAATCTCCTGCCCCTTCGCACGTCCTTGTAACTCAGCTTCATAGCGTTGCCCTTCCTCAGATGCCACTCCAGGAAGTAGGTCCTTGTCTTGTGGATAACCCCTCCTCATTATTTCACTGAAATTACTGCAACTCCTATTTTGGTTTGCACTCGACATTTCAGGGACAGCTTCTTCCCCTCCGTCATCAGATTTCTGAATGGTCCATGAACCCATGAACGACACCTCATTATTTTGCTCTTTTTGCACTATCTATCTATCTGTTGTAACTTACACTGCTCTTTATGTATTGCATTGTAATGCTGCAGCAAAAGAACACATTTCACAATGGTATGTCAGTGATAATAAACTCGATTCTGATTCAGTATCATTAAGTGTTTTACAAGGACTGTAGTTTATTTTATACTCCCACTCCTGTCAAGGCTTGAAGGTACAAATCTATTTTAAAATCCGCATCTTTCTTAAGGCTGTTCTCTGCTGTCTGGTGACTTTGTGGGCAGTCTGAGAAGCCAGTGGGCCAACAATGTGTTGGAGTGTCGGCCAGACCATGTGCAGCACTCTCACCACGTGGAGAAGGTCCACCTTTTATCCCTGAGTCGGCCCCGGCAAACATCGAACCCTGTCCGCTCAGGAACATTAAGTGCTCAAAGACTGAAGCCAGGCCTTGAGCCTTTTGGGTCAGGCCGTCTGAAAATCGTTGAACGGGCAAGTTAATTTCTGGCTGCATCTAGATCACCAATTCCACCTTCCTCTCACTGACATCCCACCCCCACCCCTTCCAACAGCAGTCACACTGACCAATTACTCAGTCCTCATATAATCACTTAGATCACAAAGATGGTTGGCAGAGCAGCCCACGTGCCTCAGTGGTTGAAGTCACTGTCACAGTTGGCAGAACATGAAACCACACAGAAGTGAATCTCAGAGCATGGGACTCCACGTCACTGAGGCAACTCAGCTAGCAGATTTGGTCCCTAATTAACCACTGATCTCGATGAAGAAACATCAGCCCCTGTCTGCTGACACTGCGATACTCTTCATGGTGAAAGAGCCAACCAGCAGAGGCTACCTGGGCTTCATTGTGGAGCAACAGGAATCAGAGCTGTGGCCCGGAAAGCAGCTGCACTCCATCTTGCTGAACGTATGTCCCTGAATTCTCACTTAGACCAGTTGCTGGCAATAACTGAGGAGCTGGAGCACTTTGGAAAGAGGCAAAGTGTAAATCAGCAGAAGGAAATAGCAGTCAGGGCAACAAATGCTCCAAAGAAAGTGCACCTCACAAAGGAGAGGAATGGAAGACAAGTGTGTGAAAGGTTAAAAATTAGGATCCAGGGACACAATACCTCATTAACAAACAAGTGCAAAAAAACTCAATAATAATAACTGGGCTTAATCACCAATAAAAGTATTAAACGCATTAAAGAAGAAGATGCTAAAATGGAATACAAGAAGTTCAAGGACAACTTGAGAAGACAAAAGAGTAAGTTATCAAATATGGGCAAAAGTTGATCAAATGTTCTAGAGGCACTCAATCTGAAAAAGAAAAATCAAGGCAAGGCTCTTATCCACATTTATGAAAAGAAACTAGAACTGGCATTATTAAGGAAATGGATAAACACAGATATAATGACAGCAAAGCAGCAGAAATATTTAATAAACACGAGGAATTCCGCAGGTGCTGGAAATCCAAAGCAACACACACAAAATGCTGGAGGAACTCGGCAGGTCAGGCAGCATCTATGGAAATTAATAAATAGTCAACGTTCTGGGCCAAGACCTTTCTTCAGGGCTGGGGAAGAAGAGGGAAGATGTCAAAATAAAAAGTGGGGGAAGGGGAAGGACAATAGCTAAGAGGTGACAGGTGAAGCCAGTGACAGGGAAGGTAAAAGGCTGGAGAGGAAGAAATCTGATAGGAGACGAGAGTGGATCATAGGAGAAAGGGAAGGACGAGGGGAACCAGGGGAAGTGATAGGGGAGTGAGAAGATGCAAGAGGCCAGAGTGGGGAACAGGAGAAGAGGGGAGGGGGAGAGATTTTTTTTACTGGAAGGAAAAATCAATATTCGTTCCATCAGGCTGGAGGCTACCTAGTCGGTATATAAGGTCACCCTGGGAGTGGCCTCACCATGGCACAAGAGGAGGCGATGGACCAACATTAATATTTAATAATAACATTGCCTGGTTATTTGCCAGGAAAACTAACCTGATGGATGTACCATGAGAAGATACAATCAGAAAAGACAAAATAACATCAAGCCAGAAAATCTGCTAAAGCTTGAAAGGGTAAGATCCTTCGAACTGTGAGCTCCATCCACATTTATCAAAGGAAATAGAGCAGAGGTGACAGAAGCAATGTTCCTCTTAGAGAAGAAATAATGCTGAAGGTTTAGACAGTTAACATGGCTCCATTAAAGGGAGAAAACACAGGTATTGGAAATTAAATGCCAACTAACTTGACAAAGATGGTAAGAAAGAGCATGAGACCCTAGATCATAGGTGTAATGTCAAAAATATCAATAAGCCAAAAAATAAAACTATCAGCATGGACCTAAACATAGACATTTTTGACTAAATTCATTGGTCTTTGAAGAAGACTGCAAGGGCTCAGTAGGGAAGGACTACAGTACAGGTTCTTTCTCTACCGGACAGGGAGGAACCAGACTGGGTGAGAAAGCCCCTCGATCATTGTAGTTATATACTGCCCCAGGGGTGCATTTACTGTGTAGGAATGAAACAGAACAATACTTAAAGCATTAATTGAATGTAAAAATGAAAAGGCTTTGCGGAATTTTTTTTGTTATGATTACATTTTAATTTAGAGTCATAGTCATAAAACACCACAGCACAGAAACAGGCCCTCTGGCCCATTTAGTCTGTGATAAACTATTTATCCCATTAGTCCCGTTGACTTGCACCTGGATCTTAGCCCTCCATATGCCTCCCATCCACATAACCATCCAAATTTCTCTTAAATGCTGAGATCGAACCTGCATCCACCAGCTCATTCCATGCTCTTGCCAGCCTCTGAGTGAAGAAATTCCCTCTCATTTCCCCCTTAAGCTTTTCACCTTTCACCCTTAACCCATGATCTCCAATTCTAGAATCTCCCAACCTCAGTGGAAAAAGCCTGCTTTCATTTACCCTCCCTGACCCCCTCATAATTTTGTAGACCTCCTTCAAATCTCCCCTCAACTTTCCGTGGTTAAGGACATTTTAAATATCTCTGCCAGGACCCCTGCAATTTCTGCACCAGCCTCCCACAGGATCTGAGGGAAACACCTTGTCAGGCCCTGGGGATTTATCCACCCTACTTTTCATCAAGACAGTAAACACCGCCTCCTCTGTAATCTGTATGTGGCCCTGTGGTGAACTACACATACCTGTCTGGACACGCCCCCCGCTGACTGCTCCTGTGGCTCCTCCCACTGACCCCTGCTGACTGCTCCCGTGGCTCCTCCCACAGACCCCCTGCTGACTGCTCCTGTGGCTCCTCCCACAGACCCCTGCTGACTGCTCCCGTGGCTCCTCCCACAGACCCCCTGCTGACTGCTCCTGTGGCTCCTCCCACAGACCCCTGCTGACTGCTCCCGTGGCTCCTCCCACAGACCCCCTGCTGACTGCTCCTGTGGCTCCTCCCACAGACCCCTGCTGACTGCTCCCGTGGCTCCTCCCACAGACCCCCTGCTGACTGCTCCTGTGGCTCCTCCCACAGACCCCTGCTGACTCCTCCTGTGGCTCCTCCCACAGACCCCTGCTGACTGCTCCTGTGGCTCCTCCCACAGACCCCTGCTGACTCCTCCTGTGGCTCCTCCCACAGACCCCTGCTGACTCCTCCCACTGACCCCTGCTGACTGCTCCTGTGGCTCCTCCCACTGACCCCTGCTGACTGCTCCTGTGGCTCCTCCCACTGACCCCTGCTGACTCCTCCTGTGGCTCCTCCCACTGACCCCTGCTGACTGCTCCTGTGGCTCCTCCCACTGACCCCTGCTGACTGCTCCTGTGGCTCCTCCCACAGACCCCCTGCTGACTGCTCCTGTGGCTCCTCCCACAGACCCCTGCTGACTGCTCCTGTGGCTCCTCCCACAGACCCCTGCTGACTGCTCCTGTGGCTCCTCCCACAGACCCCCTGCTGACTCCTCCCACAGACCCCCTGCTGACTGCTCCTGTGGCTCCTCCCACTGACCCCTGCTGACTGCTCCTGTGGCTCCTCCCACAGACCCCCTGCTGACTGCTCCTGTGGCTCCTCCCACAGACCCCCCGCTGACTGCTCCTGTGGCTCCTCCCACAGACCCCCTGCTGACTGCTCCTGTGGCTCCTCCCACAGACCCCTGCTGACTGCTCCTGTGGCTCCTCCCACAGACCCCCTGCTGACTGCTCCTGTGGCTCCTCCCACAGACCCCCTGCTGACTGCTCCTGTGGCTCCTCCCACAGACCCCCTGCTGACTCCTCCCACAGACCCCCTGCTGACTGCTCCTGTGGCTCCTCCCACAGACCCCCTGCTGACTGCTCCTGTGGCTCCTCCCACTGACCCCTGCTGACTGCTCCTGTGGCTCCTCCCACTGACCCCTGCTGACTGCTCCTGTGGCTCCTCCCACAGACCCCTGCTGACTGCTCCTGTGGCTCCTCCCACAGACCCCCTGCTGACTGCTCCTGTGGCTCCTCCCACAGACCCCTGCTGACTGCTCCTGTGGCTCCTCCCACAGACCCCCTGCTGACTGCTCCTGTGGCTCCTCCCACAGACCCCTGCTGACTGCTCCTGTGGCTCCTCCCACAGACCCCCTGCTGACTCCTCCCACAGACCCCCTGCTGACTGCTCCTGTGGCTCCTCCCACTGACCCCTGCTGACTGCTCCTGTGGCTCCTCCCACAGACCCCCTGCTGACTGCTCCTGTGGCTCCTCCCACAGACCCCCCGCTGACTGCTCCTGTGGCTCCTCCCACAGACCCCCTGCTGACTGCTCCTGTGGCTCCTCCCACAGACCCCTGCTGACTGCTCCTGTGGCTCCTCCCACAGACCCCCTGCTGACTGCTCCTGTGGCTCCTCCCACAGACCCCCTGCTGACTGCTCCTGTGGCTCCTCCCACAGACCCCCTGCTGACTCCTCCCACAGACCCCCTGCTGACTCCTCCCACAGACCCCCTGCTGACTGCTCCTGTGGCTCCTCCCACAGACCCCCTGCTGACTGCTCCTGTGGCTCCTCCCACTGACCCCTGCTGACTGCTCCTGTGGCTCCTCCCACTGACCCCTGCTGACTGCTCCTGTGGCTCCTCCCACAGACCCCTGCTGACTGCTCCTGTGGCTCCTCCCACAGACCCCCTGCTGACTGCTCCTGTGGCTCCTCCCACAGACCCCTGCTGACTGCTCCTGTGGCCCCTCCCACAGACCCCCTGCTGACTCCTCCCACAGACCCCCTGCTGACTGCTCCTGTGGCTCCTCCCACAGACCCCCTGCTGACTGCTCCTGTGGCTCCTCCCACTGACCCCTGCTGACTGCTCCTGTGGCTCCTCCCACAGACCCCTGCTGACTGCTCCTGTGGCTCCTCCCACTGACCCCCTGCTGACTGCTCCTGTGGCTCCTCCCACTGACCCCCGCTGACTGCTCCTGTGGCTCCTCCCACTGACCCCCTGCTGACTGCTCCCGTGGCTCCTCCCACAGACCCCTGCTGACTGCTCCTGTGGCTCCTCCCGCAGACCCCTGCTGACTGCTCCTGTGGCCCCTCCCACAGACCCCTGCTGACAGCTCCTGTGGCTCCTCCCACAGACCCCCTGCTGACAGCTCCTGTGGCTCCTCCCACAGACCCCCTGCTGACAGCTCCTGTGGCTCCTCCCACAGACCCCCTGCTGACTGCTCCTGTGGCTCCTCCCACTGACCCCTGCTGACTGCTCCTGTGGCTCCTCCCACTGACCCCCCGCTGACTGCTCCTGTGGCTCCTCCCACAGACCCCTGCTGACTGCTCCTGTGGCTCCTCCCACTGACCCCCTGCTGACTGCTCCTGTGGCTCCTCCCACTGACCCCCGCTGACTGCTCCTGTGGCTCCTCCCACTGACCCCTGCTGACTGCTCCCATGGCTCCTCCCACAGACCCCCTGCTGACTCCTCCTGTGGCTCCTCCCACAGACCCCTGCTGACTGCTCCTGTGGCTCCTCCCACAGACCCCCTGCTGACTGCTCCTGTGGCTCCTCCCACAGACCCCCCGCTGACTGCTCCTGTGGCTCCTCCCACAGACCCCCTGCTGACTCCTCCCACAGACCCCCTGCTGACTGCTCCTGTGGCTCCTCCCACAGACCCCCTGCTGACTGCTCCTGTGGCTCCTCCCACAGACCCCCTGCTGACTGCTCCCGTGGCTCCTCCCACAGACCCCCTGCTGACTGCTCCTGTGGCTCCTCCCACTGACCCCTGCTGACTGCTCCTGTGGCTCCTCCCACAGACCCCCTGCTGACTGCTCCTGTGGCTCCTCCCACAGACCCCTGCTGACTGCTCCTGTGGCTCCTCCCACAGACCCCCTGCTGACTGCTCCCGTGGCTCCTCCCACAGACCCCTGCTGACTGCTCCTGTGGCTCCTCCCACAGACCCCCTGCTGACTGCTCCTGTGGCTCCTCCCACAGACCCCCTGCTGACTGCTCCTGTGGCTCCTCCCACAGACCCCCTGCTGACTGCTCCCGTGGCTCCTCCCACAGACCCCTGCTGACTGCTCCTGTGGCTCCTCCCGCAGACCCCTGCTGACTGCTCCTGTGGCCCCTCCCACAGACCCCTGCTGACAGCTCCTGTGGCTCCTCCCACAGACCCCCTGCTGACAGCTCCTGTGGCTCCTCCCACAGACCCCCTGCTGACTGCTCCTGTGGCTCCTCCCACTGACCCCTGCTGACTGCTCCTGTGGCTCCTCCCACTGACCCCCCGCTGACTGCTCCTGTGGCTCCTCCCACAGACCCCTGCTGACTGCTCCTGTGGCTCCTCCCACAGACCCCCTGCTGACTGCTCCCGTGGCTCCTCCCACAGACCTCTGCTGACTGCTCCTGTGGCTCCTCCCACAGACCCCCTGCTGACTGCTCCTGTGGCTCCTCCCACAGACCCCCGCTGACTCCTCCCACAGACCCCTGCTGACTGCTCCCGTGGCTCCTCCCACTGACCCCCCGCTGACTGCTCCTGTGGCTCCTCCCACAGACCCCCTGCTGACTGCTCCTGTGGCTCCGCCCACAGACCCCTGCTGACTGCTCCTGTGGCTCCTCCCACAGACCCCCCGCTGACAGCTCCTGTGGCTCCTCCCACAGACCCCCTGCTGACTGCTCCTGTGGCTCCTCCCACAGACCCCTGCTGACTGTTCCTGTGGCTCCTCCCACAGACCCCTGCTGACTGCTCCTGTGGCTCCTCCCACAAACCCCTGCTGACTGCTCCTGTGGCTCCTCCCACAAACCCCTGCTGACTGTTCCTGTGGCTCCTCCCACAGACCCCTGCTGACTGCTCCTGTGGCTCCTCCCACAAACCCCTGCTGACTGTTCCTGTGGCTCCTCCCACAGACCCCTGCTGACTGCTCCTGTGGCTCCTCCCACAGACCCCCGCTGACTGCTCCTGTGACTCCTCCCACAGACCCCCGCTGACTGCTCCTGTGGCTCCTCCCACAGACCCCCGCTGACTGCTCCTGTGGCTCCTCCCACAGACCCCAGCTGACTCCTCCCACAGACCCCTGCTGACAGCTCCTGTGGCTCCTCCCACAGACCCCAGCTGACTCCTCCCACAGACCCCTGCTGACAGCTCCTGTGGCTCCTCCCACAGACCCCAGCTGACTCCTCCCACAGACCCCCGCTGACTGCTCCTGTGGCTCCTCCCACAGACCCCAGCTGACTCCTCCCACAAACCCCTGCTGACTGCTCCTGTGGCTCCTCCCTCTGACCCCCTGCTGACTGCTCCTGTGGCTCCTCCCACAGACCCCCGCTGACTCCTCCCACAGACCCCTGCTGACAGCTCCTGTGGCTCCTCCCTCTGACCCCCTGCTGACTGCTCCTGTGGCTCCTCCCACAGACCCCCTGCTGACTGTTCCTGTGGCTCCTCCCACAGACCCCTGCTGACTGCTCCTGTGGCTCCTCCCACAGACCCCCTGCTGACTGCTCCCGTGGCTCCTCCCACAGACCCCCTGCTGACTGCTCCTGTGGCTCCTCCCACAGACCCCTGCTGACTGCTCCTGTGGCTCCTCCCACAGACCCCCTGCTGACTGCTCCTGTGGCTCCTCCCACAGACCCTCTGCTGACTGTTCCTGTGGCTCCTCCCACAGACCCTCTGCTGACTGCTCCTGTGGCTCCTCCCACAGACCCCCGCTGACAGCTCCTGTGGCTCCTCCCACAGACCCACTGCTCCTGTGGCTCCTCCCACAGACCCTCTGCTGACTGCTCCTGTGGCTCCTCCCACAGACCCCCGCTGACAGCTCCTGTGGCTCCTCCCACAGACCCACTGCTCCTGTGGCTCCTCCCACAGACCCTCTGCTGACTGTTCCTGTGGCTCCTCCCACAGACCCTCTGCTGACTCCTCCCACAGACCCCTGCTGACAGCTCCTGTGGCTCCTCCCACAGACCCACTGCTCCTGTGGCTCCTCCCACAGACCCCCTGCTGACTGCTCCTGTGGCTCCTCCCACTGACCCCTGCTGACTGCTCCTGTGGCTCCTCCCACTGACCCCCTGCTGACTGCTCCTGTGGCCCCTCCCACAGACCCCTGCTGACTGCTCCTGTGGCTCCTCCCACAGACCCCCGCTGACTGCTCCTGTGGCTCCTCCCACAGACCCTCTGCTGACTGTTCCTGTGGCTCCTCCCACAGACCCTCTGCTGACTGTTCCTGTGGCTCCTCCCACAGACCCTCTACTGACTGTTCCTGTGGCTCCTCCCACAGACCCCTGCTGACTGCTCCTGTGGCTCCTCCCACAGACCCTCTGCTGACTGTTCCTGTGGCTCCTCCCACAGACCCTCTGCTGACTGTTCCTGTGGCTCCTCCCACAGACCCCCTGCTGACTGCTCCTGTGGCTCCTCCCGCAGACCCCTGCTGACTGCTCCTGTGGCCCCTCCCACAGACCCTCTGCTGACTGCTCCTGTGGCTCCTCCCACAGACCCTCTGCTGACTGCTCCTGTGGCTCCTCCCACAGACCCCCTGCTGACTGCTCCTGTGGCTCCTCCCGCAGACCCCTGCTGACTCCTCCTGTGGCTCCTCCCACAGACCCCTGCTGACAGCTCCTGTGGCTCCTCCCACAGACCCCCTGCTGACTGCTCCTGTGACTCCTCCCACAGACCCCCTGCTGACTGTTCCTGTGGCTCCTCCCACAGACCCCTGCTGACTGCTCCTGTGGCTCCTCCCACTGACCCCCTGCTGACAGCTCCTGTGGCTCCTCCCACAGACCCTCTGCTGACTGTTCCTGTGGCTCCTCCCACAGACCCCCTGCTGACTGCTCCTGTGGCTCCTCCCACAGACCCTCTGCTGACTGTTCCTGTGGCTCCTCCCACAGACCCTCTGCTGACTGTTCCTGTGGCTCCTCCCACAGACCCCCTGCTGACTGCTCCTGTGACTCCTCCCACAGACCCCCTGCTGACTGCTCCTGTGGCTCCTCCCACAGACCCCTGCTGACTGCTCCTGTGGCTCCTCCCACTGACCCCTGCTGACTGCTCCTGTGGCTCCTCCCACTGACCCCTGCTGACTGCTCCTGTGGCTCCTCCCACAGACCCCCTGCTGACTCCTCCCACTGACCCCTGCTGACTGCTCCTGTGGCTCCTCCCACTGACCCCCTGCTGACAGCTCCTGTGGCTCCTCCCACAGACCCCTGCTGACTGCTCCTGTGGCTCCTCCCACAGACCCCTGCTGACTGCTCCTGTGGCTCCTCCCACTGACCCCTGCTGACTGCTCCTGTGGCTCCTCCCACAGACCCCCTGCTGACTGCTCCTGTGGCTCCTCCCACTGACCCCTGCTGACTGCTCCTGTGGCTCCTCCCACTGACCCCCTGCTGACAGCTCCTGTGGCTCCTCCCACAGACCCCCTGCTGACTGCTCCTGTGGCTCCTCCCACTGACCCCTGCTGACTGCTCCTGTGGCTCCTCCCACTGACCCCTGCTGACTGCTCCTGTGACTCCTCCCACAGACCCCTGCTGACTGCTCCTGTGGCTCCTCCCACTGACCCCCTGCTGACAGCTCCTGTGGCTCCTCCCACTGACCCCTGCTGACTGCTCCTGTGGCTCCTCCCACAGACCCCCTGCTGACTGCTCCTGTGGCTCCTCCCACTGACCCCTGCTGACTGCTCCTGTGGCTCCTCCCACAGACCCCCTGCTGACTGCTCCTGTGGCTCCTCCCACTGACCCCTGCTGACTGCTCCTGTGGCTCCTCCCACTGACCCCTGTATAAAGGTGATGGAGGTCTGAGCCCGGCCTCTCAGTCTCCAGGATGTATTATGGTGGTCACTCACTGCTCGTTCCTTCTTCCAGTCAATAAAAGCCGATACCTCGCTTTTACGTCTCAGAGTGAGTTATTGATGGTGCATCAGGCCCTCACTACTATAGACTCTGTGTCCAGCTCCTGAGTAAATACAGATGCAAAAAAATCCATTTAAGACCCCTCCCACATTTTTTGGCTCCATGTATAGATGACCACTTTGATTTTCCAGAGAACCAGTTTTGTCCCTTGCTATCCTTTTGCTCTTAATATATAGAAACATAGAAAACCTACAGCACAATACAGGCCCTTCGGCCCACAATGCTGTGGCGAACATATCCTTACCTTAAAAATTACCTAGGGTTACCCATAGCCCTCTATCTGCAAAGTCCTTGGGATTCTCCTTCACCTTGTCTCCTAGAGCAACCTCATGCCTTCTTTTAGCCCTTCTGATTTCTTATATGTTCTCTTGCATTTCTTATACTCCTCAAGTACCTCACTTGTTCCTACCTGCCTATACCTGTTATGCACCTCTTTTTCTTAACCAGGACATCAATATCTCTCAAAAACCAAGGCTCCCTAAACCTGTTAGCCTTGCCTTTTATTCTGATTGGAACATACGAAAACTCTGCACTGTACTCTCAAAATTCCACTTCTGAGGCCTCCCACTTACCAAGCCACCTTTGGCAAAAAAACAACCTGACCCAATTCCACACTTGCCACATCCTTTCTCATCCTTTCTCCAATTTAGAATCGCAACCCCAGTGCCAAACCTATCCTTTTCCATAATTACATTGAAACTAATGGTACAGTATTTTGATCACTGGATTTAAAGTGTTCCCCTACACAAACTTCTGTCACCTGTTCTGTCTTATTCCCTAATAAGAAATCTAGTATTGCACTCTCTCTAGTTGGGACCTCTATGTACTGATTAAGGAAACTTTCCTAAATACATTTGACAAACTCTATCCCATCCAGCCCTTTTACAGTATGGGAGTCCCAGTCACTATGTGCAAAGTTAAAATCATCTACTATCACAACCTTATGTTTTTTTCAATAGTCTGTGATCTCTCTACAAATTTATTCCTCTAAATCCCACTGACTGTTGGGAGGTTTATCATATTAATATGGTCATCCCTTACTTTTTCCTCAGTTCCACCCATATAGGCTCAGTGGACGAGCTCTCCAATTTGATATATAAAAATTGCTCTTTGCGAAAGGGATCAATAGGGAGGATATGGGAAAAATCATTGTTGCAGTAAACCCAGCTTTAACTGGAAGCAAATATTTTTAAAAAGCTAGTCATGGAAGATTTCTCAAAAAGAATGAAGAATAGAAAAAGAAGTGTAAAATTAAGTCAAGAGGTGAAAGAAATACCAGAGGTATGTAAGGTCAGAATGCAAGTTCCTCTGTAAATATTCAACTATATTCAGTTTCAACAGTATGACATTGACAAAACATGATGACAGTGTTGGCAGCAGTACTTTTTTTCCTGTGCAGTATCAACTAGCTGACGACTCTCGTTACTTTCATAAACAGCACTTGTTTCGGAATTGGAGGTCGGGGGTGGGGTGATTCAATGCAGTGGGGCAGTGCATGACACAGCTGTGTCACTTCCAAACAACATTCAACACACTTTTTGAGGTCAGTCTGAAATTCTGAGCTGGTTAAGGAGGATGATGTGCCAGCTGCCTATTTAAGAACAGCATTGAGTCTCTAAACCCGTAGCAATGTAAAATCGTATCAGCGATGATTCTCTGCTAATATTTTGACTCCACGTAGAAATACTATGGCTACTTCACTTGACTCCTTGAGAAACGTAAGCCAGGCATGCTATCAAATAAAGCTCAGAGGTGTTTAATATTAAATTTGCAAATGTACACAAGCAGTTGTGCAGCATAGGGAGATAGATCTGTGGAAATAATGAAATCCAAATAGTTTACTCAAATAATTTATCAACCCAGTCTGGCTGGTGCCCCTATCTGCTGTCTGACACCATGTTAAATTCCATCCTCCTTGTGTGTCCAGCACTTTGCCTTTGTCAGTGTGAAGAGCTATTTTCAGATCTTGACTCACTTATTCCTGGCGTTATTTTAACTTTATCAGCTGTGTTCCCAGCATCTAGTGAAGAGACAGGGGCACCACAGAGGGGCTGGTCTTTGTCTCAGGAGACACAATCAAACAAAGGAGGGGAGAAAGGGAGAGTGAGGGTCAAGCAGAGAATGGTGGGCCCCAGTAATGAAGGCCTCAAAAGTAGCACCCACTGAGGGCAGGAGAAGGTCGAGGTGGGGTATTAATGATTTTATAATGGGAAATCTCTCCTTAAACCTCATCAAATACATAATTACTACTAATTTCATGGCATAGGGCTTATGGCATGCTATTATTTTGCTCCAAGAAAGAAGAACTCTCTTCATATATTTAGCTCTGGGTCCACATGGGTTCCTACAGCCTACTGAGGCTCCAGGAAGGTGATATCTTTTGCAGAAAGACAAATCCTCTTCAAGGAAAACTTCTGGTTCTTCACTCCTGATGAAGTGACTGCTCTCTTACTCCTTTCCAATGCCCTGATCTTTCAATCTCTCCCCGGTCTCAACTGCCGATGGTCTGACCAGGCTCCGTCTCCTAGCAACCAGCTGGTTTGCAAATGTGGACAGCCACTGAACCAAACGCATTGCATAAACATTACCCTGAAGGTCAGCTATTACTGTAAATATGATAGCCTTTAATTTCCCAGCCTTACCATCTTGTACAGGGCTCAGCAACAGAGAACAGGGATCTGGAACAGGAGCAAGAACAGTGTTCAGGAACAGAGGATAGGCACTGTGATCAGGAACAGGGGAAATGAGATCAGGAAAGTGTATTGGAACAAGTACATACCAGGAATGGGACCAACTACTAGAGACAAGGAAACAGAGATAGGAACAGTGATCAGCAGCAGGTCCAGGACAAGGATTGGGAACAAACTTCATGAATGAGAGAAGGAAAACGTTCAGGAATGGGCATCAAACGTTGAGAATAGGGGATCAGGGTCAGGAGCAAGTCCAACAGGGGGACAGAGATCAGGAACGGTGATCAGAAACAGATTCAGGAACACAATCAGAAACAAAGATTGGGAACACGGATTGGAAATGGGATCGGGAACAGGGATCAAGAACACAGGATAGGGGAGAGGGATCAAGAACAGGTTCAGAACCAGGTTCTGGACAGGGATCAAGAACAGGTTCAGAGCCAGGTTCTGGACAGGGATCAAGAACAGGGATCAGGAACTGGGCACAAAAGGGAAATTATTAAAATCACAATACCCATTTTTAACAGCCTTTGGCTAGTTAGCTCTGTTGGCAATGAACAGTTAAAAGCAGCCCATGGTTTTTATAAAGTATATGGACTGTTTCCATGTTAGACGGATGATGGAAAAATACTGAATGCGAATAAGTTTGGAGGAAGTGGAGCATGATGCAGCATTAGCAATTTTGTGCCAGTACATGTCATGTGATATACCATTGACAGGAAAGGCTTGCCAAAGGAAAGCAGTTGACGCTAGTGTTACATAATATCCCATGATCAAAGTAGGTGGCCCAGAACTGTTATGATGTGGGGCATCTGTCTGAGAGCCACTCTACAGAACTTTATCAAGCAGCTGCCACACAGTTTCTTGGCTCTTGCAATGCAGCAGCATTCAATGGCCAGGTGGATGCCACCCGTGCCAAGTTCGTTGGTACATGCGAAGCCCACGAGTGACTCACCTGATAGTCCATCTTCACAATGCATATGTGCCCTGTTTAACTGAACAGAACTGACTCCAGCCAGGTCCCAGGCTGCAAAGTCAGCCGTGGAACTTCCTATCACAGGCCCAAAAGGACAAGCTAGCCCCCGCTCCAATTCCAACCCTCGATCCTCCGAGCCCCTGGCTGACCACAATCCCAACACCATCCCTGAAGCGACCAATCCGTCCCAACCTTCTCTGCAGCCCAAACCCAGCCCTCAGGCTCACTCCTCTTCCCAGTTCCCCTCCCTGCATCACTCCATCGCGGTCCCCCTCCAACTCATGACCAGTTAACCGACACGTACCTGAATCCCCCGCTTGCTCTGCAATAGCAAAGGAAAGAGAACGGTGCATGTGAAGTTGTGTGTAGCCCGAATGCATACCCCTGGCATAATACTCAACAGTGGCAGGGCAGTAATCGGGGTTCGATTGCCACCACCGTCGAAGGGGTCTGCATGTTCCCCCCGTGATCACGTAGATTTCCTCCGGGTGTTCCACTTTCCTCCTATATTCTGCAGACATACGGACTAGGAAGGTTTAGTAAGTTTTGCTCATGCTGTGTTTGTACTGGAAACATGGCAACAGCAGACGGCCGTCCCGAGCACGATATTTGGACTGTGTTGGTCATTGACGCAAAACAACGCATTTCACTGCTTGTCTCAATGTACGAGTGACAAATAAAACTAATCTAGTCTACCACCCTGCCCTCATAGTCCTTCTTGGTTACTTTTCCAAAAAAACTCAAGCTCACGAGGCACGATTTCTCACATACAAAGCCAAGTTGAATATCCCTAATCGACCCGTCCTTTTTTGTGCATCTTATCCCTCAGAGTCCCCTCTGGCAGCTTACCTGCCACGGATGTGAAGCTCTCTAGTCTATAGTTCCCAGGGTTTTCTTTGCAGCTCTTCTTAAATAAAGGCACAACCTTAGCCACCCTCAGTTTTACCACTTGGCAATTACTTCTCTCTTACTTTTTAAAAATACTATTTAAATATTACTTCCTCAACTTGATTTCCCCATCTACAGGAAGCTTGTTGAACACTCTTGACATTAGAATGGTAATAGACTGGTTTTAGAATTCCTCTATTCCTTATTCTGACCTTTTACTTCTCCTCACCTGCCTATCACCTTCCCCTGGGTCCCCTCCTCCTTCCCTTTCTCATACGGTCCACGGTCCTCTCCTATCAGAATCTTCTCCAGCCCTTGACCTTTCCCGCCCACCTGGCTTCACCTTTCACCTTCCAGCTTGCCTCCTTCCCCTCCCCCCCACCCTTTTATCCTGGCATCTTCCCCCTTCCTTCTCGGTGATGAAGAAGGATCTCCGCCCAAAACGGCGACTGCTTATTAATTTCCCTAGATGCTGCTGAGTTCCTCCAGCATTGTGTGTGTGTGTGTGTTGCTTTGGATTTCCAGCATCTTGTGTTTATAATATTAGAAAGGAATGTTTGAAGGCGGGTTCATTTGAAACATCTGGGAAGGGGCGTATTTTACTAACATAGATAGATAGATACTTTATTCATCCCCATGGGGAAATTCAACATTTTTTCCAATGTCCCATACACTTGTTGTAGCAAAACTAATTACATACAATACTTAACTCAGTAAAAATATGATATGCATCTAAATCACTCTCTCAAAAAGCATTAATAATAGCTTTTAAAAAGTTCTTAAGTAGTTTACTTAAATACATTAAATACAATCAACCCCGGCACTTTAACATATCTTACTCCTGGCGGTTGAATTGTAAAGCCTAATGGCATTGGGGAGTATTGATCTCTTCATCCTGTCTGAGGAGCATTGCATCGATAGCAACCTGTCACTGAAACTGCTTCTCTGTCTCTGGATGGTGTTATGTAGAGGATGTTCAGGGTTTTCCATAATTGACCGTAGCCTACTCAGCGCCCTTCGCTCAGCTACCGATGTTAAACTCTCCAGTACTTTGCCCACGACAGAGCCCGCCTTCCTTACCAGCTTATTAAGACGTGAGGCGTCCCTCTTCTTAATGCTGCCTCCCCAACACGCCACCACAAAGAAGAGGGCGCTCTCCACAACTGACCTATAGAACATCTTCAGCATCTCACTACAGACATTGAATGACGCCAACCTTCTAAGGAAGTACAGTCGACTCTGTGCCTTCCTGCACAAGGCATCTGTGTTGGCAGTCCAGTCTAGCTTCTCGTCTAACTGTACTCCCAGATACTTGTAGGTCTTAACCTGCTCCACACATTCTCCATTAATGATCACATATACCTATTTCTTAATTACAAACTCCTTGCAACAAGGACTAACATGCTATTTTCCTTCTACATGGATGGTTCTTTCCCACTCCTGATCCTTTACAGTCAGGATGAACGGCTGGCCTGTGCTCTTCCGCAGAAAGCAGTTACAACGCACCTATCTCTGCCCACAAGGTGCTGACTGTTTTTACGTTACTCTTAACCGCCACCTCTACTTCAACAGCATGGCTTAAATAGTCATATTCCTTCACTGTTACTGAGTGTTACGCAAACGAATCGGCTGAGCACTTGCCTCTAAATTGGAGGATTAAAGTCAGCTTTGTTTATTGCACGTACATCGAAGCTTCAAAACAGAGAAACGCGTCATTTTGCGTCATGACCCACACGCTCTGAGGATTAAGCCGGGGGGGGGCAGCCACGCTCCCCGTAGCAATGCAGTGTGCCAGCAACTTGCCGGCCCTAACCGTACATCTTCGGAACATGGGTGCAAACTGGAGCCTGTCTTCGGAATTTCAGAACAAACCGGAGCACGACGTAGGAAAAAACCCACGTAGACATGTGGAGAACATACAAAACTGCTAACAGGCTAACTTCACTCTTAGGGGCTGAGCCTAGGATCCCTAAATGACAAGCTTATATATCCTGTACTCCATACGTTGGCTATCAAGCACTTGAGAACGTCCTGAGAAAGGGAGAGACATTCTATAAATGCAAAGTCTTTCTTCTTCCTCCCTTACCTTTCAGATTGGAACACGTCACTGCAGAGTCTTCCCACCTAATGGTGATGATAATTGATGCACAAACATTTGCTCCCTATTAATTGAGTTGTAGAGTAATAGAGTTGTACAGCATGGGCCAGGCCATTCGGCCCATCTTACCCATGCTGACTGTGTTGCTCAGTGAGTTAGTCCTATCTGCCCATGTTTTGGCCCACAGTCCTCTAAACTTCTTCTATCTACATACTTACCCAGAGGGCTTTTAAATGTTGCTAATGGGTCTGCCTCAACCATTATTTCTGGCAGCTCATATGCATGAAGAAGCTGCCCCTGAAGTCCCTTTTAACCCTGATCTTAAACATTACTTGTCTTCAGCAATGCCTCCCTGGGAAACCAAGTATGTGCTTTCACTCTCTCGCTATGCCTCTGCTGATCTTATACACTACCTCTGTCTCAACCCCTACGTTCTCGGGAATGAGTTCCTGGCCTCATCTATTCCTTGCAACTCAGGCCCTCAAGACCAGGCAACATCCCGCTAAAGCTTTCCTGCCCTCTTTCGAGTTTAATCTTTCCTATAACAAACCTGTACACAGCACTCCAAGTGCAGCCTCACCCGCATCATTTCCCAATGGTAGCGTAGTGGTTAGCACAAACCCAGGTTCAATTCCCGCCACTGCCTGTAGGGAGTTTGTACGTTCTCCCCGTGACATGTGGGTTGCCTCTGGGTGCTGTGGTTTCCTCCCACAGTCCAAAGACCTACCGGTGGTAGGTTAGTTGGTCGTGGTACATTGTCCCATGCTAAGGCTGGGGTTAAATTGGTGTTTTGCTGGGCGGTGTGGCTGGTATAACCGAAAAGGTTTATTCCGTGCCGTATCTCAGTAACTGAATGAAATTCATCATTGGTGCCCTGACTGTGTGTCAAGCACCTTCTTCGCCGTCCTAGGGCCCACATTGTTTCCTGTGTATACACACAATTAAACGTGCATTACTATCGAGTCATTGAACATCCTGGAAATTAACCCCCATTCCCACTCTCTTACATAAGCTGAGGAGGGAAATGAACAGTCGATATTTCGGCAGAGCCCCTTCATCTGGACTGAAAGATAGAGGGGAGAGAGCCAGTAGAGACCTCTAAAGTGGGGTGCACATATGAACGATGGGGTATATGGAGTGGGTGGAGGGGGGAAGGAGAGGCAAAGGGACAAGGTAATGGGGGAGTGGGGTGAAACTTGAACTCTACGGTTTTGGTCTGCTTTCCTAAAGAAGGGCTTATTTGGTACTGAGCAACTGAAATTAACATTTACAAGACTGGCTTCCGGTTGTAATGTCCGTCATATGAGGAGAGCCTGTCTCCTCCGGACTTCAATAGGTAATGCTGATGAAATGTGTAAAATTCCTAGTGGGCTTGACAGATTGATGTGGAGCAAATGTTTCACTTGGGCTGAAGAGGCTAAAACTAGGCCCATGATAATTAAACACTGTGGGGTGTCACGGTAGCGTAGTGGTTAGCACAACGCTTTACAGTACCAGCGACCCAGGTTCAGTTCCCACCACTGCCTGTCGGGAGTTCTCTCCGTGACCACATGGGTTTCCTCTGGGTGCTCTGGTTTCCTCACACAGTCCAAAGATGTACTGGTTGATAAGTTAATTGGTCATTGGAACTTGTCCCATGATTAAATTGGGGAACTGCTGGACAGTGTGCCTCAAAGGGCCTATTCTGCGCTGTATCTCAAAAATAGATAAAAATAAACACTGTAGTGTTCTTGCACAGGTGTAAGAGAACTCTGAACTAAACACCAAGTATAAACCAGTCAATGAGGCGGTCCCAGTAAGATTAACCGTTTACTGTTCACTCTTCCACATTAACGTATGGTGAAAACTGTTGATAAAACAATACAAAATATACACAGTATTTGTTTCCTTCTTGACATCACATTTACATCATAAATACTTGCAAAAGTAAAACTACAACAACGATATTACATTAAAGTGCAACATTCAGTCAGAATCTACCTACGCCATCTACTGGCTTTAAATACATCAACACAAACTATCCGCAACTCTTTAAATAACAAAAAACATAAACTTATCAACCATCATTACTTTTAACAGAATCAGCATTAACATTTTTAATTCAACATATCGATTATTTTATCAACTTACGGTGTTGCTTCTCTGATGTTTCTAGTGCGTAGAAAGAAAACTTTTCTCGCGCTGATCCTGCACACACATAAGCCCCCTCCTTCCTGTTTCTCCAAACCGGTATTTTCCCACAAGACGCGGAGAAACCGGGTGTGACATCATCGCATGCCGCGATATATCACAGACAACGAATTTACTTTAAACAACCTTAACTTTAACTAGAAAACGATTACAAATGAATTACTAAAGCGAAAATATAATAAACTAAACAAATGCCTTAAAGGCAACACAAACACAATTCTTCTGGTATGTTCTCACCAGGTCCTATTTAATAAACCAACTTCAAAACCTTGTAATCAAAATGACCTTATTGGTAAGGAACACTCTGAGCATGATTGAGCTATATGAGACTTAGCGCTATAGCCAGTTAGAGCAAATGCTAGAGGATATGCGGTAGCTTTAAGGTGAGAGAGGGAAATTTAAAAAAAAGATATGTGAGGCTTGTAGTTTACCTTAGGCTTCCAGGTGAAGTAGTGTAGGTGAATACGATAGTAACATCTGTGAGGTATTTAGACAGGAATGGGAACATGCAGGAACAGACAGATGAGATCAGTTGAATTTGACATCTGGGCGAGCACACACTCAGATGGGCCGAGTGGCTTGTTCTGTGCTGTACCATTTTATGTTCAAGCATCACAGTCTCATAATCAGGGCCGAGAGGATAATTTTTTCTTCACGCAGAGGATTGCATTCAAAACAGAGAACTGGGGACATGGGGATTGTACAGGAAGATGTGATTGAAGGGAAAAGATCACCTGTGCAATAGAATAGGTCCAGAGGCCAAATAGTCTGCTTTGCTGACTTACACTCTTCCATTCTTCCTCTTTTAAGAATTTGTTATGGGTCACTTGCCCTTTGGTGGAGGCAAGAACCTATGGTGAGGCTGATGAATTAATTAACGTTTTGATAATCTCCCAGTAGATCTATGTAGCTGCTCAAGAACTTTGTCGGTTATCCGCCATGTTGTATGATGTGGGCACTCAAGGTCTTTCCATGATTGTGATTATTCTTGGCAAATTTTTCTACAGAAGTGGTTTTGCCATTGCCTTCTCCTGGTCAGTGTCTTTACAAGATGGGTGACCCCAGCCATTATCAATATTCTTCAGAGATTGTCTGCTTGACATCAGTGGTCACATAACAAGGACTTGTGATTTGTACCGGCTGCTCTAACGACCATCCACCGTCTGCCGCCATGGCTTCAGGAGACCCTGGTCGAGGCTGGGGGGTGCTAAGCAGGTGCTACACCTTGCCCAAGGGTGACCTGCAGCTAGCAGAGGGAAGGAGCTTTTACACCTCCTTTGGTAGTCTTGTATAGCTCCACCCCACCACCCAGTAAGTAGCTGACCTATTCAATCCAAGCACATGTATGATCCTTGGTTTGCATTGGCAATTTTTTTAAAAACCTGCAGATGCCGAAAATCTAAAATAAAAGCAAAATGCTCAACGGGTCAGTGTTTCACGTTGAAACCCCTTCAGTGGTTTTTCAGAAAAGCAACTTAAAACAAACTTCTCTCTTTTCCAGTTCTGACAAATGGTCTTCTTCCTAAAATGTTAACTCAGTTTCTCGTCCCAAGCATACTGTCCGACTTGGCATTGTATGTGTATTTCTATAATTTTGTGTTCTCATTGCGTTAATATTTGAGGGTCCGTTTTGCTACCTGATACATTTGGCCGCAGGGTTAAGTATGGGAGCTCACCATTAACACAGCTCTCCGCTACTAAGCTGAATTACTCGAAATCTGCAGGAATCCTGTTTGATTGGCATTTAAAATTGATCTTGGCTGGAGTATTTGTCATGGGTCAATCAATATTCTATTGACATTTGCAAATGCACCGAGGAGCCACAGACCTAGTAACCAGGAGCATCACGTAGTGCAAATGCTATTCGGCCCATTCGTAAGGGTGTGAATGCTTTTCTCTAGCCTGTTCTATCTCCGTAAACCCAGGAATCGTTGATTCGGTGAATTACTTCTTATTAATACTCGTTAATATGAATTTTTGGACAGCTCAATTGCACCATCTGGTGTCGGTAAAACTGAACGCGGCGCTCATCAATGGGTTAATTTCACCCACTGGTTTGAATGCAAATTCCCGCAAATGCAGAACGGGGGAATGAATGGCGGGGTTCGCCCCGCCCGGTGAGGTCGTTGTCAGTCGCGCGGAGATGACGAAACAAATATTCCCCGCCCCTGCGATCCTTGTCCGTGTTTTCGGTCGGTCCAAAGGGGCGTCACTTCCTGTAGGTGGGCGGTGTTGTCCTGCGGGAGAGCGTGAGGCGCCGGTGATAGCGAAGGTGGGAGACGGCGGGGCGACGGGAGCGCTTGCACCTCGTCAGCGACGGCGAGGATGCGTCGGCCTCGAGGATGGAGACCCTGAAAGTGAAGGACCGGATCCTGGAGAACATTTCGCTGTCGGTGAAGCAGGTGAGGGGCCAGGGCGGAATCCTTGACAGTCTAGCCGGGTGAGTTAGCCCGGATAGAGTGCGGCGGTGCCCAGTCCGTTAGCAAGGCCGAGTTACCACTGCGTGGCAGGGAGTTGTGCGAAGTTCAGGGCCCGGTAGGAGTCGACATTAATCTTCACTAGGGAGGGTTCCTTTGTTTTTCCATCTGATTCCAATGTCTTAGTCATTTCCCCATAGAATAACAACTGGGGGGAAAAATCTGTTATTGGCGGTGATGGACTGAATGATCTTCCTTTGTTTTTAAATAATTGAATTACACCTGCTTTTCTGACTGGGAAATGTTCAGCAATTGTTAAAATGTTCTCCCTTAAACGCTGGAAAGATTTTAAAGTAAATAGTCCCTCTAAATTAGACAAAAAGTTAGATAGCTCCAAAATTTAAAAAAAGACATACTGGAAATATTCAGCAAGATAGTCAGCATCTGAGGAGAGAGAAACAGTTCTCATTTTCAGTAAGTGACATGGGTGTGGAGAGGATAGTTCCCCTAATCTAGGGCCCATAGTTTCACAAAAATAGGCAACTAATTTCATTTGGAGGAATTCCTTCTCTCAGAGCCCTGTGAACTTTGCCATTCTCTGTCCCAGAGATATTGAAAGCAGAAATCGATCAACTGTTAGAGAGTCGAGGGGAATGGGATGAAAGTGGGAAAGGGCAGCAAGACCAAGATTAGGACAGCCCAATGTTAACTGGTGAGCAAGATTTTTGAGGCTTACTCGCATTGCAAATTAAACAACTTAAAGAGAAAAGTCAGGGATGAAAGAATGCTGGATTGAGTCTCTTAAATGTAGAGATTAGGAAGAATTGAATGAAAGTTCAAAGTAAATCAGACTAAATGTATGTCACTATCTACAACCCTGAGATTTGTTTTCTTGTGGGCATATTTAACAAATCTGTGGAATAATAACTATAACAGAATCAGTGAAAGACTGCCCTACTAGGGTGTTCAACCAGAGGGCAGAGTGCAAATACAAAAAGAAATAGTAATATTGAGATCAGGAGATGAAGAATCCTTGAAAGTGACTCCATTGGGTGTGGGAGCATTTCAAAGATGGGGTAAGTGAAATTATTCCCCCCATCTCGTTCAAGAGCCTGATGGTTGAGGGGTAACAACTGTACCTGAACTTGGTGGTGCACCTTCTACCTGACGGCAGCAGCGAGAAGAGAGCACGTCCTGGGTGGTGGGGTGGGGGGGGGGGGGGGTCCCTAATGGTGGATGCTCCTTTCCTATGACAGCTTTTTATGTAGATGCGGTCAATGGTTGCTCAATTTTTGTAGGATTTTCTGTTTGAGGACTTCAATGTTTCCATACCAGGCTGTGATGCAGCCAGCCAATATGCTTTCGATTGCACATCTATAGAAGTTTGTCAAAGTTTTAGATGTCATGCCGAATCTCCGCAAACTCCTAAGGAAGGAGAGGCGTGATCGGAGAACATGAGTGATTGTGGGTCTGGCCAAAAGAGGCTGATGAATGTTGGAGAAGATGCAGAAAGAGGATATAAATTCATCTGGAAACGAGAGCAGAGGAAAATTGGTGGAAATGTGATCGCAAGACTCAAACAGCTGATACTTAGGGCTGAGTTTTGGAAGATTCCTCAAGCTGTCAGATCAACGTAGTAAATCAAAGGCAAGTTGGAGTAAGATAGAATACAGAGTTACGCTTGCAAAATGAACGGAGATGACATGAAAATGTTCATCTGTTCTACACTGGATTTCCCAGTGTAGATAGAGCAGACCACATCATAAATCAGATGCTGAAAGAGGTACAAATAGATTGCAGTTCTGCTTGAAAGGCGTGCTTGGATTATTGGTGGGGTATGGAGGGAAATGGTCCAGATGCAGGTCAATGGGACTAGGCAGAAAAATGGTTTGGCACAGCCAAGAAGGGCCAAAAGGCCTGTTTCTGTACTGTCATGTTTTATGGTTCTATCACTTTCTCCTTGAGAGCAAGAATAGCTTCTGTTTCAATGTTGTAGGAAATCAAACTTTCATTTCCTACAACATTGAAACAGAAGCTATTCTTGCTCTCCATACCCCTCTCATCCATTGTACCTGTCCAAGTTTCTCTTAAGTGTTAAAAGTGAGCCCGCATTTACCACGTCATCTGGCAGCTCATTCCACACTCCCACCATTCTGTGTGAAGAAGCCTCCCCTAATCTTCCCTTTAAATTTCCCCCCTTCACCCTTAACCCATGTCCTCTGGTTTTTTTTCTCCCCTAGCCTCATTCGAAAAAGCCTGCTTGCATTCACTCTATCCATACCCATCATAATTTTATATACCTTTATCAAATCTCCCTTCATTCTTCTACACTCCAGGGAATAAAGTCCTAACCTATTCAACCTTTCTCTGTAACTCAGTTTCTCAAGTCCAGGCAACATCCTTGTAAACCTTCTGTGCACTCTTTCAACCTTATTAATATGCTTCCTGAAATTTGGTGACCAAAACTGCACACAACACTTTGAGGGAGAAATGTTTCTGAGCACTTAATAGTTTGAATTGAGTGAATGGTGAATGATCTCCGATTTCCACTGCTGACTGTAAGGAGTTTGCATGTTCTCCCTGTGACCATGTGGGTTTCCACTGGGTGTTCTGGTTTCCTCTCGCAGTGCAAAGACACACCGGTTAGTAGACTAATAGGTCACTGTAAATTGTCCTGTGATTAGGCTCGAAATAAATCAGGATTGCTGGGTAGCTGAACTTGAAGGGCCTATTCCTCCACACTGTATCTTGATAGATAATGCAGTAATTTTTTCTTAACCTCAATTTAACAAATGGTATCTTTTCTGTATGGAGGAATGCCGTTCTTGGTAATGTGGAGTCCTTAATTATGTATGTTTTTATGTACTTCTCCAGCCCTTTACCTTTCCCACATTACATCTAACATCGAGCTATTCCTTCTTCCCCTCCCCCACCTTTTTTATTCTGGCATCTTCCCCTTTCTTCTCAGTCCTGAGGAAGTGTCTCGACCCAAAGCGTCAACTGTTTATTCATTTCCATAGATGCTGCCTGACCTTATGAGTTCCTCCAGCACATTGTGTGTTGCTATGGATTTCCAGCATCTTCAGAATCTCTTATTTCACGCAAGAAGTTGTGTTTTTATAACTAGTTGTTCTAACTCTACATTCTCATCTGCTTTGTCTAAGATAAGGAAGATGTCAGGCATGCAAAACATTGGGATTTTTTTTGATTAAGGTTGTGGTTTTGCTTTCAATTCAACTTGCGTATTGCTAGCATGCCATTTTAATGCATTCGGGCATCGTGGTAAATTAGTGCATGTTTAAATTATGCAGTGTAGACAGTTGATCACATAGAATTTCACATGGTGCTAATTTGACTGGCAGTTTAAAATAAATTTATTATCAAAGTATATACTTGCTGCCATGTATATATCTTGACGCCCTGACGCGCCTTTCTTCCTACCCCTCCTTACCTGAGCATTTTCTTCTGCTACCACAGACATGCACTATGGTCGTAATATATTCCATCTGTAAAGTACATGCCAAAGCACCTGCAGCACCTGAAAGAGTCATTTTCTTGTGAGCATACTCAGTAAATCCACAATAGAATAATAACCATAATAGAATCAATGAAAGACTGCACCAACTTGGCCATTCAACCAGAGTGCAAAAGACAACAAACTGTGCAAATACACAAAGAAAGAAATAATAATAGCAATAAATAAGCAATAAGTATCGAGAACGTGAAATGAAGAGTTCTTGAAAGTGAGTCCATAGATGGTGGGAACATTTCAATGATGGGGCGAGTGAAGTTAGCCCCTTTAGTTCAAGAGCCTGATGGTTGAGAGGTGGTTACTGTTCCTGAACCTGGTAGTGCAAGTCATGAGGCTCATGTGCCTTCTTCCCAATGGCAGCAGAGAGAAGAGAGCATGACCTGGGTGGTTTGGGTCCCTTATGATGGATGCTGCTTTCCTGCAACAATTCTTCATGTAGAATGAATCACTGAAAATTTGACAATTAGCAGCAGAAAGTACTCTCACACCACCTGTGTTATTTAAAGCTTCAATTACTTGCAAATTTAGTGACTTTGAGTTGGAGATATGTTTTATTAATATAGTTACGACTGCTGAACTGCTTTGGAACTGCACTCCAGGAATTAACCCCTAATTCTTGGTGGTTTGCTTTACCCTGTGCAACCTGTAAATGACAGATATTTCTGGCCTTGGAATTCATGAGAGACCTGTTGTTTGGTGCTGCCAGTGAATGAGAAGACTGTGTTAATTGTTTACGAAATACCAGAATCTGATAAACATTTAGACATGGGTAACGTTTGTTCTGCATGAATACCTTGCAGTAGCACCCTTTTGGCGATGCCATTGTTGAATTCCCCCATGATTAGCACCTCAGGAATTACTGTTGGCCAGAAATTGCATGATTATGAAATCTAATTGCTTTGTCTATGTGAACATGTTAGAGACTGGATATTTTATCACAAGTAATTCACCCACGTGATTTCAACAAAGCACAGGTCAGGACTGTGTTTGAATGTTGACCATTTGTTCTTCTAAAATAGCATTCTAGAAGCTTGACATGACCCAGGACAAAATGGCTCCCATGATTGGTGCACTGAACACCCTGACACGCCTTTCTTCCCTACCCTTCCTTACCTGAGCATTTCCTTCCTTCTACCACAGACGTGTACTATGGTTGTAATACATTCCATCTATAAAGTACGTACCAAAGCTCCTGCAGCACCTGAAAGAGTCAATCCCTCTGCTCCCTAGAAGGACCTGGACAACAAATGCATGCAGAAAACCACTGTCTCCAATGGCGCACACAGTCTTGACTTGGATTCTTCTACTTCAGGAAGGGGAAGTAGGGAGAACACACAGGAGGGGTCAGCAGAGGAAAAAGAGCAGTTTTAAATTCCTGGGTATCAACATCTTAGAGGCTCTATTCTAGCCCAACACATTGATGTATTCATGAAGAAGGCACGACAGTAGCTGTACTTCATTTGGAGTTTGAGGAGGTTTTGCTTGTCACCACACTAGCAAATTTCCAGGAACATAGAATAGTACAGCACAGTACAGGCCCTTCGGCCCACAATGTTGTGCCAACCCTTAAACCCTGCCTCCACAACCTATGTCCTCTTGTATTGAGCAGTGGTGCCCTGGGGAAGAGGTGCTGGCTGTCCACTCTATCTATTCCTCTTAATAACTTGTATACAATGGAAAGCATTCGTGACTAGTCCCATCGGCTCCTGGTATGAGAGGCTCCAGTGCACAAGATTAAAAGAGTCTGCAGAGATTGTAGATGTGACCAGCTCCATTATGGTCAAAAATCCTCCCCACCATCAAGAACAGCTTCAAAAGGCATTGCCTCAAAAGCAACATCCTTCATTAAGGATCCTCACCACCTAGGACATACCCTCTGCTCATTACTACCATCAGAGAGGGGGCACAGAAGTCCCACACACAACATTTTAGGGACATCTTCCCCTTTGCCATCAAATTTGCGAACAGTCCACGAGCACTGTCGTGCTCTTTCTCTGTTGCATTATTATTTATTTTTATTGTGACTTGAAGTTGTTTTTGTCTTGTATTGCTTCTACAAAACAGCAAATTTCATTACCTACAGTAGTGATGAAAAACCTGATTTTGATTCTGTTACTGGATCAAAACCCTGGAACTTCTTACCTGACCAGAGAGTGAGAGTAACTTCTGAATGTACTCTACATTGCAATTATTAAAGAAGTGCCCCTTCCCAAGCCCTTTGGGCAGATATGCATGATCATTGATGTCCCAGAGCTCCCATTCTGTTATCACTTTGTCGTTGATCTTTGCAGCGTGCGTGTTACTGTAATTGCTGATCGTTCTTGATATTGTAACATGCTGTATTTCAATAGAGCTGATTTATATCTAAGAGCAGTGTTGCATGGCCTCTGTTCATGCAGTCATTACACCCTAAACCATGAAGCATTGTAAAAGTCTTTTGAATGATTCTTATTCATTTAAGACTTCAACAACCAGACAAATTGGTTTGTTGGATGTAAGGTTAAAACTTTTAACTGTTGCTGTACCAAAAGCATCAGGCTCAGAGTTGAAGTATAAGCTGTGTCTAGAGTTGGCAGCCAAGACCCGATTCCACCCCTCATTGAAACTGCACTTTCACCATTGGGGGTTCTTGGGCAAGTTTCAACTGTCTGAACATGACATGTCATGTCTATTTACTGCATTGCTTTGCTCCTTGAAAACATGGGGGATCCTCGCGGTATTGTGCTGAGAGCGTGAAATCGTCCTGACTGGTTAGTAATTATCTTCACTCTGATGTAACCTCTACAGGCTTGAACCATCCAATAATATTTAAACCTTAGTAACTACCCAAAGGGTAAAACTGCCCCTTCAAACAATTGCTCTAATAAATTAAACTCAATTTTGCAATTAAATATGTGGTAAGTTAAGCTTGTCACTGCATGATGTTTAGTCAGCGAAACAGTGCACATGACATTCAGTCATCGTCTGGAATTCTCTGGAAGAGATACCTGCAATTCCTTGGCTGAGTCATGCATTCTGATCGTCACTGTTCCAGCCTTTGATACTTTATAATTCATTGCAGATTTAAATGGGGATTTGTAGAAAAGTGAACCATGCAAAGTTCTACTTTATCGATTTTTGATTTACCTGTGTTATAAGATTGATGGAAAGACCTGTGTATTGATCAGGAGGGATGCCACTGAATTATTGATTGGAGATTTCTCATTATTGTAAATATCACATGATTGTCATCATTTTGGACGAGGCAGTGAGTCACTACTAGTTGTCTAAATTTTTGTAGAATATTAGGCTAATTCACGAAAATGTAGGTTCCTGGCAGAATTTTGCACTATTCACCATTGCAGCATGGGAATATAGCATTATATATGCTTGACTAGAAACGGTAGTTTACTTGGTAATAAATCTGAAACTAAAGGTGTTCTTCTGAGTTCGACAGAAGCTACTAGATTAAAGAAACCGATGTATATCTGATTTGTAGATAAATGAAAACAGACTTGTGAAGTACTCATTGCCTTTAATTTATATTTATCTACCGCAGAATGAGACATGAAAGAAAACTTGGTGGTCACACTTCTCCCTCCAAGAATGGCATTCTTATCCACATTTACCACATGTCCTATTCAAATTATTTATGTATAACCTATTTTAAAATGTTTTCTAAATTGAATCATTGGCATGCTTTATAATCTGCTTCCATCATCAGTATAAAGCTGCAATATCATCTGGTACGGGAATTGCAAGGCATCTGACAGCAAGATCCTACAAAGAACTGTGAGGACTTCTGAGAATCATGGGAGTCTCTCTTCCACTCATCTGAGATACTTATCAGGAGTGCTGCGTACGCAGGGTCATTAACGTTGTTATTGACACTTCCCATCCATCCAACAGTCTTTTTGATTTCCACCCCCCCCCCCCCCCCCACCACCATCAGGCAGGGGGTAATGTAGCATTAGGACAAGGACTGTCAGGATGGGAAACAACTTCTTACCCCAGGCTGTAAGACTACAGAACTCCCTGCTGCAACCCACATCTCACCATGGAGGAAACACCGGTAGTGTTGTGCTGTTACTTTTTTTAAACTTGTGATGTAAATTCACAATATTTGTTAATTTATCTGTGGGTTACACAAACTGTGTTGTGCGCCTTGGGCCAGAGGAATGTTGTTTCATTTGGCAGTAAACGTATATACATTTGAAATGACAATAAACTTGGACTTGCATCTCCACACCACTCACTCCCTGTAATATAAAGATTAGTCTGTATTTTCAGAGGTTGTATTCTCGTTGTTCTGGTGCTGTGAATGAAATGAAATTGTTGCCTGTTGTACATTTATTGAGTCCTTTTGGAATAAAAATAATTAAAGTAAACTAACTTACCGAGGCTTCAAATTTAACGCTTTTTCCAAATGTTCCCATTATCAGTCAGTTTAAAGTTATAGAAGTTGTCAGTGGAATAATTTTGTTTCCTCGTTGTTCTGAACTCCAATTCCAGCTTCAGGGTTACTTTGCTGCCTGTGAAGATGAAACTCCAGCAATTCGGAACCATGACAAGGTTCTACAAAGGTTGTGTGAACACCTGGACCATGCCCTACTCTACGGGTAAGGGAGAACTTAATAGGGCTGAGCAGGATTTTAATATGGTGCTTAGTAGATACCAAAGTAGTTGATCATTTTTTAACGTGTAATCATTGGGAAAGGTTACATTTGAATTTAGCTTTATTCTGATAATTCTTCTGCACTATCTAAGACCATTCATATATGAGCAGGTTCCTGCTTTCCAGAAACTGGAATATGCCTTCATATGTGTGATAACTGCTGTCAAGCTAACATATTTAGTAACATAACACTTTTTTAAAGTCTGGAGCCAGTATTCATAACTATAATATAAAATGTGTGAAGTTTTGAATGAAGTTTCAATATTACTTTTATATAAGCTTCAAAATAATGTCACTAAAAGAATTGAACTACAGTAAGATTTAGTTCCTTTTCCATTTGAAATTCAGTCAGGAATTGATCATTTAAGCAGATTAGATTTTTGCCTATAAATAGCTTTACAGAGTAAATAACGAAGTAAATATAATTGAAATCATTGGCTTACTCGTATTTCCCTTGCACCTTAGCTGCAGCTGTGCATTATCTTTAAAGAAAAAATCCTGCCCATAAATGTTGCAAAATATGAGAAGTATTTAAAAACATTTGTGGTGGTCTAACCACCTAATTTGCTGCGTGTTAATATCATTTAAATATCTACCAAATCTGTGCCTTTGTTATTTCTGCCACCGGGTTTTGGCTCTCCCTCTCCTCATTCTTCATTTGAAATATTTCAGTGGAAGTTGCAACCTTCAACTTTTGTTTCTCATTGGGCCAAAGAAAGTTTAACATTGATATGCAGACTTCCCCTGTCCCAGACATATTGAACCCCTGAACGAATCACATTATTTCCTCCTAATAGGACAAATTTTCATCTAATTTTCCAGTGGATATTTGCTAAAGTGAAGCTTGCCCTAAAAAAAACTAGTGGATATCCTATAAAAGTCTAACCCCAGTTGACCTTTCATTATTATTTAGTGGACATCAAAATGGAATGACTTGTAATCGTCAGGAAAACTTTGCACAAAGTAACACAATTTTGCAGGAATGCATAATTCTGCACTGCCATAACTGCAAATTAAATTTTCACTAGCAGCATACCTGATTAAAGCATACTGGCAGTGAATATTCTTATAGGTTAGTGTTCCTGATTTATTATATGACTATATGGAAAATAATTGCCACGTATATATAAACACACTGTTGTGTGGACAAAGTCACCAGAGAGACGCTGTGGGGAGATATGACATACTTCTTTATATTCGACAAAAAGAGACACTGCAGGCATTGTATTGAGACTGTTTCAGTGGAAGGGGCCTGTTCGACCCAATATTACATGACATTTTATATGCTAAAGATCAAAGGACAATTCCATATTTACAATATATCTACAGTGCTTCCTTTGAATTACATATAACTTTCACTCCACCTCCTTCGCACCTGCACTCCAGACACCCAAAATAAGTGGTAACATTATCTGGTTTTTTGATTAACTGTATTTCACAACTCAGCTCCAGGAATCTAATCTAGAGTCCATGTTCAGATCAGTTAATATTTTACTATATATTAGAAAATAGAGGGCTATGGGTAATCTTAGGTAATTTCTAAAATAACTACATGTTTGGCACAGCATTGTGGGCTGAAGGGCCTGTATCGTGCTGTAGGTTTTCTATGTCTATGTTTTCTATAACCGAACTCCAGAACACTTGTAACACACACAATGAGAGAAAACGAGACCTGCATATCTAGTGCACTTTTCAATTGAGTTCATTGTTTCCCCAATGACAATTCCTGCTTTCAGCTAAATTTCCTTCAAGGTTTGTAATGTTATTGTTGATGCATTAATTCACTGATCAATAATGAAAGATCAATTATTTCCAACCTGTACTGCCTATTGCTTGCACTTGGGGCTGAGCTCTAACAATTGAATATTCTAGCTGATAACCTGTACAATTTGAACAATGCCTAAGTATGCAAGCCCAGTCTGCTCCCATTGTACATTTTATATAAACCTTTACGATTTGAACAATGTACAATTTATTCAGCAGCAGTCTACTTTCATTCCATGTGGTAATGTAGTTATTCAGGCATTCCAAATAGATGAAAACTTTTTAGGATGTTGTGGGATGATACAGGTAAAATAAGGATGATACCTTATTTTATCCCCATTCAGTTTGCAGGATATTTCGTCTGGATATTGGGTTTTGGTTGTGCACTTTACACGCAGCGAAGCAGTGAAGCAGATTGAGGTGTTGCAGCATGTTGCCACAAATCTTGGTCGTAGTGAGTATTACGCTGTAACTGTAGATCTAATATACATAATAAATTTGAGTTAATAGCATTAATTTAAAAATTAAACATTTGTTTCTTTGATTATAGTTTTTCAAGTCATTTTTCATCCTCTCTGTCTCGTCTGTGACTACTTCATCATGGAGCTATCACAGTCAAGTGTGGTGCTGTTGTTAAAAGATATTGTGTTTAAAGATATGCATCTTTATAGCAGATTAGAAAGTGGAGTAATCCTATGCAGACCCAACTAATCCATTTTTGTATTTTTTCTCATCTTTTTTCCCTCTCAGGTCGAGCCTGGCTGTATCTCGCACTAAATGAGAATTCATTAGAGAGCTACTTAAGGTTATTCTGGGAAAATCAGACCCTGCTTCATAAGTATTACTTCAAGTAAGTCCATCTCAGTATGAACAATTGTAATTTTCAAAACCTGTAACGAGTGACTCTGGAATGGATTATTATCGGTCCATCAGATTATAAATGTACAGATCTAAAAGCTCAGTAGAGAATGCAAGATAACAATTCAGAGGAAGAGTAGACTTGCTGTGAAAAGTAATGAAAATCTTTCCTCATTGAGGAGAGTCTAGAATTACAGGGACATGGGGCTTTGGGAAAGAAGGACAGCATCACTGCAAGAGGGGAAAGTCAAATTATTGTTACTTGTCTGAAATTTATACATTATTGGGTCTCATCAAATTATGCCACAAGGTTGGAGATACGTCTATGAAGATGTACTCATCGGTGTTGTCTCTTATGCCCTAGTCAGTGTTTGTAAGATTTGGTTAGATAAAACTTTTAAGTACCGTAGATTCCAGATTTTAAGCCGCTACTTTTTTCCCACATTTTGAACTGCTTTGAACTTTGCGGTCTTTAATACGGAGCGGCTAATGCATTATTTTTTTTCATGCCGCCTCGTAAACATTTTGCCTCGTAACAGTAGACCAATAAAATTGATGAGTAGTTCACAGAGGTCCAATGAAATTGTACGATAAATCAAGCGCACTTTCACAATTAAATTATTGTAAATCAGTCATTTGTACTCACCCTCATCAACATGGAAAACACTCGAAGAAAAGCATTGTGCTGCCTTTATGGCAGTTATTTAGTTTATAATATTTTCGCTTAGTAATTCATTTTCTAGTTAAAGTTAGAAGAGTTTTAACTATATTTGTTTTCTGTACTACATCGCGGGATGCTATGATGTCACACCTGGTTTCGCCGCGTCTTGTGGGATACCAGTTTGCGATAAACGGAAAGGAGGGGGGGAGCGGCGGAGCCAAAACGCTGCTTTTAAGTTAAAGGCGATCAATAACTTTTCCTGGTAGGCTGCAGTATATATATTTTTTACCAGTCGTTAGGAGATATTGGAATGTTGTTCAGTAAAGAAGTATACGCAACGTATATTTAAAAGTAGCCGCGTTACGGGCACGGTTCGAAAAAAAGCATTTGCAATATGTATTTGTTTTTGTTACCATATGGATTTAATTAAAAGTTAAAAAATCCTCACGTGTAATATCTTTCTGTGTAAATATCTCATATTATAACGTGGGACACCTGCGGCCGAAAATCCGGTGCGGCCTTTACAAGTAAAAAATTGATTTTATTTCTAAAATTAGAGCCAGCGGCTTTTAATCAGGTGCGCTCTGTAGTCCGGAATCTACGGTACATACAGTTTGACAGCTTTCGTAGAGTGATACCAGAACTATTCTGAAGAGAGTGTGTGATAGTGCACATTGTTCCACTATGGGTTAGTTGCCTGAACAGTGATATCAAAGGATTGAAATTAGATTTGCCCTGTTAACTGCATATATTTTGTTCCTGTGATTTTTATCTTGTAGAGTATTAAGGTCAAAAACTTGCAGAAAACTTGTGCTCAGAGCTGTAATCAGCACTTACCATATTTTCAAACTTAAGACTAAATCTGCTAGATAAAAGCTTCCAAGGCATGTTTGGCAAGGGCGTCAGTGGTGGCAAGATTTGCATATCACTATCCTGTCACCTCAGCAAAACAGAATATGTTGCACTCCAGAAGTGTAAGAAAAGCTTCAAAAGCTTCAAAGCTATAGACCTAACTTTACCAGTTGTAACAACAGTCAAGTTTTATTGAAGGTTCTGAATTACCCAGGTGTTCAGAGGAATCTTTAAAATATTAAACGTTAAACCATGACATTAATTACTGAAAATAAATCAGTTGAATTTTAATTATAAACATGAAAAAAACGCATCGGATTTAAAACATAATGCAGTGGTTAATTGGGACACATTGGGACCAGTATCTTTTGGCCCAATTAAGCAAATGACACAATTGGCTGAAGTTTTGTGGAGATAGTTAAAATGGTATAAAAATACAACATCATTTAACTGGGAGCAAATTATATATTTAACTTAAATACAGAACAAATTAGAACACTACTAAAACTACTACAGTACTATAAAACTATCCGTTCCTTGTTATTGGAGGAATTAATCTAGTGTACATTGCTGTGTTCTTTTGACTGTAAATGAACAAAATCAGTGCAGACACCTAGTCAGATAATGGACTCCCTTCAAAGAATGGTTTTGACAATTCCATTCACCAAATTTTCATTTTCATTGTAACATTCAAGATGATTGTCGATATCTTCAAATTCTTTGTAGTTTCTAACTTGTAAAATTAGCAAAATCAGATATTAATGGCTTCTCTAAGCCTGAATGCTTGAAACCATAGTGAGCAAATCAGTTCTGAATTGTCTGACTGCTTATTTCTCACCAACTATCAGTGACAAAAATTATTCACTGCTTTTTGAGCACAAGCACATGTATATGACACTATTTAAATACTGTTCAATCTAAGCTCATTGTATTGTCTAATGGCCACACGATGTGCATGTGGCTGACACTAGTTAGAAACCGTTCAACAGCGATCTCCTGTCTCAGTTAAGCGGCGTAGTGTCCCAAATGGGCAAAGGGAGTCCCAGTTATTTTCTCATTTGGTTTTTGTTTTTCAACAAATCTTCCTAATATGAAGATTTTTGCAAGCATGTTCCCCAGTGCAGAGTCTCAAGCAATTGGTAGGCACCCTGTTTCAATTGTTAGGTCCTGTGAAGGCTACAAAGTCAGGCAGACTTTTGAAGATCAAGTTAAAAGGCTCTTTTATTCAGATTATAAAGTTAACAAATAGCAGGATTGTTATAACAAATAGCAGGAAGAAATAATCTTAAAATTACAAAGATTCCATTGACGTAAGATTTGTAGCATTTTAATTTGAATAGTAATACAAAATTATACTGAGTGAGTGATCCTAGTTACGATCTTTGCTCTGTAGTTAACTTGATGTAAAATAAAGCATCCTGGCAATTCCTCACTTTACCAAACACTTGGTCCATAATTAAAAAGTAAAAAGTTTGAAGTATGTCTGTAAATATCCAATGCCAATCATAAAACTATGTCATTACTACATGCCTCCCCAACTATATTTTTGCAAATCAAGCTTTTTGGGTACTGACCAAAATGTAACTTTTTCAGTCTGCTTATAAACTCCACTCTACTTGAAAGGATATGTAAATAATCTTAATGCATCAAGGTGTTGATCTGTTATCTTTGTTTTATTCCTTACAAATCCTAAGGAATGCCCTGGTCTGTAGTCATGATCACCTGACCCTCTTCCTCACACTTGTTTCTGGTCTGGAATTCATCCGATTTGAGTTGGAGTTGGTAAGAAAAATGTTTTTAAAGCACGGAAAAAATGATATAAATCATTAACTTGGACGTTTATGCTGAGAACAAGTAAATTAAATCATGATTCTTAAGAATATGCTTTTGTTGGTGTAATTTTTCTAGGCTCTGAGGAAGCAGCAGAAGAGTTGGGGGTAATTGTAAGAAGCCAACACATTGGGCTGAATCGCCTCCGATGTCATGACTGGAAATATATGATAGATCCATTCACTTGTAAAAGATCTGCTAGTTATTGGTTACACTAAAACCATTTTTGCTCCAGGTGGCTCCTGAGGTAGATTTTTAGAGCTGTTTTCAACCTAGAGGCTAAATATGGCTCTAGCTTCACTTTTTACATTTAGTTATTTATTACAAGTGTCACTTTACTTTAGCTGCCTAGGAAGCAGGAATTCATAACCAGCAGAAATTATGACATTTGTTCAGAGTAATAAAAAAATTGGGTTCATTGTTTCACGTGATGTCAGTGATTATGTGCAGAATGTGGAAGCTTACTGCCCATTACTCCACTGGCATTCAGGGCAGCAGTGAAAGTCCTCCATTTCTGGAAACGTTCAGAGCTTCCTTCGTCATGTCAGTAACTTTCACTATGGTCAGTCATGCAAGTCCCAGGTGGAGACTCAGGAATACTGTTGCACTCAGATGTAGAAGAACTCTTCATTACGGTTTTTGTAACAACTTTTTGACCATTTAAGATTGCTAGCCCCTGAACCTGGAGGACCAGTGGACCACTCTTGGTGTGGTCTCTACTCTTTGACCTGTTTGGCATGGGTGGCCCTACCTAGAGCCAAAGGATAAAGCCCAGACTCCGACTATCATAGATCTCCAGATCATTGAGGCACACAAGCCTCCAAACCATGACATGGTTGTGGTCCTCTTAGAAGAGTATGTGGAAAGCTCAGATATAATGAACTGAAATGCCTTCCATTTCATGTCATTATATTCTGAATGTCTATATTGCTGCTCATTTTTAAATGTGAAGCATTAGCAAATATAGTTAAGTACCTTGTGTTGTTTATTCTGGAGAAACAATGGATTGAAAAGCAGGTTTTGTTAAAAAGAAAGTTGTGTTTCTATAGGAGTTTGATCTTTACAAAAAGTTTTTCTTTTAGCCTACTGCCAATGTCCGCACATCATGCAATTTCCTTTTGTTCTGCTTCTAGGATGTTCCCTACCTTGACTTGGCACCATATATGCCGGAGTATTACAAGCCACATCACTTGCTAGACTTTGAGGAGCGTTTGCCCAATTCTGTGCATGGTTCTGACAGCCTCTCACTCAATTCATACAACTCTGTCACCTCAACTAATCTAGAATGGGATGATAGCGCCATTGCACCTTCCAGTGAGGGTAAGTATTGGGGTTTTGCTATAATCAAATAGAGGTTTAAATCTAATTTCAGAAACCTTGTCCTTGTATGCAATTAGATGCTTGAGCATCGCGATAATCTTGATGCGGGTTTAAATTGAACAGATGGTACAATGTAAATTTCTACTAAGTTCCAGCCTTTCTTCTGGGGAAGTGAATGGGAGTACTGGACCAGTACTTCAAAATTAATGTTATGCATGATGAGAATAGTCATGCCTTTTGTGACAGAGTAAGTCAATTGATTCTTTCAGTCTAGGCATCTGAATGGAACAAACTGGCAAGTACGTTGACAGTAACTTCAGAAGTGAAGATAAATGAAAGGTTATTGATTCTAATCCTTTTCCACATGAGCATTTCCATAAAAGAAATGAAGTATTTTTTCCACCTGTTACTTAGTAAAACCTTCAAAAAAACTGTCATCGCTGGAGATCATAGGTTTAATTTACAACTTGATGAGCAAGGAGAAACACATGTACAACAAAAATAACTGAACAAGTAGCTAAACTAATTACTGAGTTATTCAAAATGTATATATACAATACTTTAATCAAAGCTTTCAACTGTCTTGATCAGCACTCTTCGTATATTGTGAGTACAGTAATGTGAGTCTCTCAAATATATGGCATTTTATAAATTCAAAGAAAAGCACATACCAACTTGTGCATTTCCTGTGGGACCTGTGTGGTTACGCATATGCTGTTTTCATAAAAGTTGTGGTTTTTCAATTGAAATATTTTATATTAATCCTCCCCAAGGTACAAACACCAACTTGTGTGCATATGAGTGTTTGGGAGATTTGTGGGCTAGATATGCTAGCTGTGTGACTGCTGGAACTTCTTAAATGCAGGAACTCAGTCTGCAGCAATATCACATTGGTTGAGTTTAAAAGCCCTAGTTTAACTATACCTTGCCCTTGGTTGGCCTATGTTTTTACTTAAGTCTTCCCAGGTTGCTGCATTTTTTGGATTGCTAACCTTTAGGGTTACAAACAATCCCCAGAACCAGAACCAGGGAGGTCCTATAGGCAAATGAAAGGAATTCACCACAGGCAGCGGTTATTATGTTATAGTTGCTTACAATGTTAATTTAGCTCCATGGTCTGATAACATTCACGAGTTTTTCATGGTGTATTCAAAACACTTGGAAAACATGGGTAGAATTATGGTTTGTTTGCTTGAAATAAAAATGATTTTGTTTTAGGT